>NC_139678.1:61994421-63285671 GCF_964106915.1 Podarcis gaigeae | reverse complement strand
CAAAATTCACTTAGTACAGTGACCCATTAATTTATTGTAACGGGAATTTTGGAGCTTGGGTCTTTGGCAGCCATTGCTGTCAGGCAATTTAACGCCTCACAATCTAGCCTATTGCTAAAGACTACGATATGGTGAAATTTGGGTTCATGGGATCGAAGTCAGGGTGCTTAGCAGGACTGGCGATGGTTCAAATGAACTTTTGTTTTCAGGTGACATAATTAATCTGATCTACAGGTAAAAAAAAAATATTTGATCCCTAGTTTGCATATTAACCATGCCTTAAGCTTTTTTCTATCCAGGTGAGCAGCAGCAACCCACTCTGCTGCTGCTAGCCGTTCTAGCTGATTCTCTTGGTGTTTGTAGCAGGAAGCCTAGGTCAGCAGGGACTTCCATGCAGGATTTGCCCTGGTTAAAGTAGAGATGAATAGTGGTAGCAGGTTGAGCAAATCACTTATAGCACTTGAAAGAAGTAACTAAATACAGGATGTGGGTTGAATCTACTGCAGGTTTCCCTTTGTGTTCCCCTCTTGCGGTTCCTCTAGAAATCTGTAAACGGTGCTTGGCATATGCTGAGCTTCAGGATTTATTATGCTGGGAACACAGAACTGCTGCTGCTGAATTTGGGAGGGAATCTGGGTTTTCACTAGACTGCTGATTCCTTGTATGTACAGGGATCTGCAGGTGGAGAGAATGTAGCACCCATCCTTTCTTTGCAAGAATTGGAGAATCTAAATTGCTGGTACCCTGTCTCATATAGGAGGACATTTTAAGGGATTGGCTAGGTGTTGCAAGAGGCTTTCTAGTGGGGGGGAAATTCAAGGTTTTTATCTCCTGTCATTTATGTGCATTGTGAAACAGCTGTTCATAGTAAGTCATGGTCTGATGCTAAAGTAATCTCAGCACTCCATTAAACACTCACCCTCTTCTGTGTGGGGTTGTGTGTGTTTTTTTGTTCCTCCAGAAGAAGAACCAGCACATTCCTTATCGGAACAGCAAGCTTACTCGTTTACTGAAGGATTCTCTAGGAGGAAATTGTCGCACGATAATTATAGCTGCTGTTAGTCCTTCTTCTCTATTCTATGATGACACATATAACACTCTTAAATATGCCAATCGAGCCAAGGACATCAAATCCTCTGTAAGTAAACTTCTTCTTTTTAAGTTCTGTGCTGTTGCTTTCAAATTATAAAATGATGTTTGTTCTGATTGAGTGGATAATTGCAATGGGGAAAAGATACTGCCGTCTCTCTCTCTTTTTTTTTTTTTGCTTCATATTTTTAAATATTGTGGCAATCTTACTGAGCACTTTTTCTTTTTACGCAAGCAGTATCACAACTGCCTTCTTTGCTGCTTGTACTTTCTTATCTACCATTCCCTCTGTTTTATGGCATTATTTCAAAGGGGAAAACAATTCCTTGATACACTTGACCTACATCCAATTTCCCTTCTCGCTTCCGTATTTTCCTTCTTCATCTGCAGCTCCTCAATGCATATCTTAGGCCTTTCTCAAGGGTATCCTTACATAAAGGAGATCCTGGGAGCGGTTGTGGTTACTGGGTGTTGTAATCTGCAGAAAGGAGTGGGGAATTCCCCCCTGGGATGAGCACAACTTTGGATCCTGCCCATTGGGTTGAAACTCAACTAAACCAAGCAAAGTTTATCTGGCACTGGCGAAAAACGGCAGGTGGTGATTGTCGCCAATTCATTCTCCTCTCTGGCCCTGGGCAAAGCTGTTCTGGAGGGTTGGGGAAAACTCCAGAACAATGTGGGAGCAGCAGGAGGAAAGAGTACCGTATTTTTCGCCCCATAAGACGCACTTTTCCCCCTCCAAAAATGAAGGGGAAATCTGGGTGCGTCCTATGGGGCGAATGCAGGCTTTCGCTGAAGCTTGGAGAGCGAGAGGGGTGGGTGCGCACCGACCCCTCTCGCTCTCCAGGCTTCAGGAAGACATCCGCAGCCTGGGCAGCCCTGCAGGAGGTCAGGCAGGGATGTCTAGGCTGCGGATAGCAGCCTGCTTCCTGGAGCATCGGGCGCCCTGAAAGCAGAGCGCCCGGCGCTTCGGGAGCGCATCCGCAGCCTGGGCAGCCCTGCAGGAGGTCCGGCAGGGCTGTCTAGGCTGCGGATAGCAGCCTGCTTCCTGGAGCGTTGGGCGCCCTGAAAGCAGAGCGCCCGGCGCTTCGGGAGCACATCCGCAGCCCGGGCAGCCCTGCAGGAGGTCCAGCAGGGCTGTCTAGGCTGCGGATAGCAGCCTGCTTCCCGGAGCGTCGGGCGCCCTGAAGCAGAGCGCCCCGCCCGCCGGACAGACATCCGCAGCGTGGGGAGTCCTGCAGGGGTTCCCCGCAGGGTTCCCCACGCTGCGGATAGCAGCCTGCCTCCCGGCGGGTGGGGCGCCCTGAAGCAGAGCGCCCCGCGCGCCGGACAGACATCCACAGCGTGGGGAGCCCTGCAGGGGTTCCCCGCAGGGCTCCCCACGCTGCAGATAGCAGCCTGCCGCCTGAGGCAGACATTGGCCAGCCCCACAAGCTCAGGGAGGTGCAGCGCCCTTCCTCGACCTGGTTTGGTTTCCCCGACCTGCTTTTGGGGGGGAAATAAAGGGGGGGAAATTCCTTTATTTCCCCCCCAAAAAAACTAGGTGCGTCCTATGGGACGGAGCGTCCTATGGGACGAAAAATACGGTAATTGGTGATAATCGTGGAGTGGAAGTCTGAATGCAAGCCATGACTTTTATTATGTTTAGGCATGTCTGGATCCATCCCATTACCTTTTTGTTACCTTTATTTAATCCGGGGGTTTTGTGACTGTTGTTTGTGTTGCTTGATATGATGATCACATAGTATGTTTTCCTTCGCAAAGGAAGAATATACTGTCTTCTGATGTTTATGAAGCTGAACTTTGTCTTCTCTTCACAGCTGAAGAGCAATGTCGTAAGCTTGGATAGCCATATAAGTCAATACGTTAAGATTTGTGAAGAACAAAAGAAAGAGGTATGTCAGTTGCTAGAATAGTTAATGTTGCTTTAAAGGTAAAGGTACTCCTGCCCGTACGGGCCAGTCTTGACAGACTCTAGGGTTGTGCGCTCATCTCACTCTAGAGGCCGGGAGCCAGCACTGTCCGGAGACACTTCTGGCACACGTGGCCAGCGTGACGAAGCTGCTCTGGCGAGCCAGCACCAGCACAGCACATGGAAACGCCGTTTATCTTCCCGCTATAAAGCGATCCCTATTTATCTACTTGCACCCGTAGGTGCTTTCGAACTGCTAGGTTGGCAGGCGCTGGGACCGAATGACGGGAGCGCACCCCGCCGTGGGGATTCAAACCGCCGACCATGCGATCGGCAAGTCCTAGGCGCTGAGGTTTTACCCACAGCGCCACCCACGTCCCGATGTTGCTTTAGTTACACATAAAAGATAACAGCATAATTAAAAGAAGGCATTAATTGTTGTGCATTCAGATACCCCAGATTTCCAGAAAACCTGGTGTTTCTGTGTCATATTAGGTGTAATGTAGATCATTAGTATGGCTTTAAAAATTGGTTTTGAAAAAGCTGTTTAAAGAAACTCATGGAATACTAAAAATGAGATACAAACTGCACATGCACCCCTTTCTTTCAAAATACACTATCCTGTTTCAGATCATAATGCTGAAAGAGAAACTACGAGTCCTTGAGTTGGAAAAAACATCTTCTCCTGACAGACATGCCCCAGATCAACAACAGGTGGAAATTTCAAGGTAAAAAAAAATGCTTACTTATTGTGTTGTCTTGTACAAAGTTATGACATGATCCACAACTACTTGTGTGTATAAGATGACAAAATACTTCTAATACCTTCGCTCTTGTCAGCCTTAGTTGGTCAATGGTACCCTGTCAGCCAATGTACCATAATGCACCTGGTCACTCCTTACAACAGAGAGGCTCATCCATACTTTCATATTGTTATCCAGTGGCCTCCTCCCTTGCCAAAATTTAATTTACAAGCTCCTGGGGATTTATAGGGAAGTCGAGTTTAACACCCGGTCAATAAGCAAACTCCCATATATGGTCCACTCCCATGCACAAAGGAGGGAACATTTTCATTATCTTATTGTGCCTATAAAACAGCCATTGTTCTTTTCTTGATGGTATTGCCTTTAATGTTATCCTGGGATAAGGATTCAACACCTGAAAATGCAGGTTCCTAGTTTTAAGGGTACCTGTCCTTAACCTTGAATGCTCAGGTGCCAGATGTAGCCAGATATGCCTTTGCCCAGCTTAAGTTGGTGCACTTGTTCCTGGAGACTGAAGATCTGGCCATTGTAGCACGTGTCATAGTTACATCATGGAATTGGAGAATTGTAGAGTTAGAAATGACCACAAGGGTCATCTAGTCCAACCCTCTGCAATGCAGGAATAATTTTCCAAACTTGGTGCTTGAACCCACAACCCATGTCAGGACTGTACTCCCCAGAATTATGTTTAGTCAGAACCAGGGATAGGACCTTCTCAGTTGCCGCACCCAAGCTCTGGAACCCCCTTTCAAGAAACATTCACCTTACCTCCTTGTTACTGGTTTCTTTTATTTGCCATGCTGTTGAATTTCCTTTTTTAGAAAGGCTCTTCAAGTGTGTTTTTAAGCTGGGGCAAAATTTGTTAAATTTTGTGCTGGAAATGGTTTTCATTTTTACTCTGCTATTTTTACCATTTCCCTTTTTGTATTTTTTAAGCATTTGTATTATAACTTTTTTTTATATTGTTTTAGCTGTCTTGGGCTCTCTTAGTAAAATGGGCAATATAAATGTTTTCAATAAATAAATATAACTGCTGTTTACAGCTATATTTTCTGTCTAAGCTCTAGAAATTCAGTTAGGCATAAGGAGAAAAATTATGCCCAGTAAAATCTCTCTTTTGAAGTTCTAACGCTGCATGGTGCTGTGAAATAACCTAATACTGACGGGCAGTGGAAGGGTTAAAAGTGCAGCTGTGTAACTTGTGCATGTTTGAGACAGTGGGTCCTTATCCAATCTGACAAAATTAGGATTCCAGGAACTGGGAAGCAAGCACTAGCCACTGAGAATGTGGGAATATATTCCATGTAACATCAAGATAATCACGAGAATTTGAGCCCCTAGATCTTGTGTTAAGAGCAAATTATCGGCAGCTCCGTTTTCGTTCGAAATACCATTTATTTCAAAAACAGGAATTCAAAAATACTATTACAGGGGTGTGTTTAAAAAAAGAATCTTCTGTTAAGAGAGAATCGCTGCCTACTTGGTTAAAAATAATCTGGAAAATTATGTTTTGCAGAACTGTGTATGTAGCGAGACAACTTTTTAATGACCTTTTTCTGTATAATAAACACATTAAGCAATTTTACTCTTTTAAATCTCTGACATAAACTAAAGCTGCTATAACTCCATATATAGACAAATATCCCCAGGGAAGGATCATAGGTGCTAATCACCGTTTGTTACATTACAGATTTTTACAGTCGAACTTTCCCATGGTAACCCGCATTTTAATGCTCCAATTAAGAGGTTTTTAAGCTACTAAAAGCTATCAAAAAAGGCACACCTGTAATCTAAGTTCTAATAATTTACAGCTGTATTGACAACCTGAATTTATAAGATAAAACATTTTTATGCTTGGAGACAGAGCCATTTTAGATCCTTTAGAGCAGCAGCTATTGCAGGGGTCTCTTCCAACTCTACAATTCTATTATTCTTGGGGGGGGGGGGGGGCAACCTCCAAGAAAACTATGGTGCTACTGCAGGCTCAATCCACCTACCTGCCCACCAGCTGATGACCAATGTTTCAGGAGACAGCTTTCCAGAAAATCTCTAGCATTGCTTTGTCAATACAGCATTTCCCGTTTTGCCTATTCCTTTTTTCCACATGCGCTAAAGTCAGTTTTCTGCACACTGGCGCTCCTTTTTGACCAGGTACCGCTTAGTAAGCCACTTGAAAACGTACTGTATCTAAAGGTAAAGGGACCCCTGACCATTCATAGACAACACTGGGGTTGCGACACTCATCTCGCTTTATTGGCCGAGGGAGCCAGCATACAGCTTCCGAGTCATGTGGCCAGCATGACTAAGCCACTTCTGGCAAACCAGAGCAGCGCACGGAAACGCCATTTACCTTCCCACTGGAGCAGTACCTATTTATCTCCTTGCCCTTTGACATGCTTTCAAACTGCTAGGTTGGCAGGAGCAGGGACAGAGCAACGGGAGCTCACCCCATTGCGGGCATTTGAACCGCTGACCTTCTGATCAGCAAGCCCTAGGCTCTGTGGTTTAACCCACAGCGCCACCCACATCCTTTTTTTACTGTATCAAACTTGGTAGCAAATAAAGAAAGGTGGTCCCATCTGAGCTCCTTGGTTAAGCTGTCGAATGGCATGCATAGCTGATTGTTGCTTCAGATGGTAAAGGCATGGCGAGTGTTTAAGCAGATATCTCCTGGCTCCTGTCCTTGAGATTAATGTCTGAATGAAAAGCACAGCCAACCCACAGTGCAAAGCCTAGACCAAAACAAAGGGCTTTGTGCTAGTCAATCCATTAACGTAGCCTTTTGATGCACTTACATGAGAGAATATGGGAACATGGGGGTTTCATTCAGATTTGGGGATTATTTTATTAGTTTCCCTGATTATAATGCAGTTCCGTCCTGTTGGGTTATGGAAATGTGGCTTTTTGATCAATATGCCACCATGTTGCACTAAATGTTTAAATGTCAGGAAAGAACAGGTTATTTGAGACACCGCCTTGCCCCTTATATACTCAGTAGGTTGCTGCAAATATTACTGGACTTCCATCTTACATCTGCCTCAGCCAGCATAGTCCATGGTCAGGGATGATGGCAGCTGTAGACCAGCAACATTTTTTAAACAAACTTTTTAATGTTTTTATTCTATGGTTTTATGTTTTGTGGTTTTATTCTGTAAACCGCTTTGGTATTTTTATGGTAAAGCACTGTATAAATTTAATAAATAATTATCATCATAATCATTTTATAAACAAATAAACATCTGAAGTACCACTCCTGCTTTAACCTCTTTGGTTAAGCATAATGTTTTTAAATTGAAACTGCTATTTACTACGGTGTAACGCCCTGCCACAAAGCTGTGTTTTGTGTAACTTGGTCCTTTTTCTATATAAATGTTTGGGGCAGGTTTAGAGAAATTTTGAAGTGTGTGTTCGCAAATCGAGAGGAAATCAGGCAAGAGTTTCTGAAGCTGGAACTGCGCCACAAAGAAAACATCCTGAAAACCCATTATCAAAAAAATTGCCATGAACAAATTGAAATGATGTGCGCTCCGGAGAGAATGGAGAGGGTAAGCTATTAGTATGACAGTTCTGCTGTCCTTTCTGCCATGCTTATGCCAAGCTGTTAGGCTAATGAAAAGAACGTGGTTCTGATCCTGTGTGTCTCCTTACTGCAGTTATCCAGGGCTTCTTGAAATGAATTACAAGGGTTAGATCTATGGGGGGTTCACCTTGAAAGCATGCACGAGAGCATTGCAAGGTTGCACTAGCTAACCTCCACCTTCCCCACTGGCAATACATGTGCCAGCAGTCATTTGAAGCAGCACTATGCACATTCATTTAGAGGAACGTGGAGCTACTTCACATGGCTACAAAGCATTCAGCCCCCAGCGCACATATTAGCAGCACTAGCTGACACCATCTTTTCATGTGCTTTTGGTGTATGTGGGCTTGTGTGTAATTATAATTCACCTTGTTCTCCTGTCCAGGTCCCCCCGCCCCATCCCACCACCTGTCCAGGAAATTTCCCTTGGGGATTCAAGTGCAGAGGCTCATACCAAATTCTCAATCGGTCTGACTTGATTTAGTAAAGCATTATCGAACAAAGTTCAAAGAGTCTACCAGAGCTTTATAAATAGGCGAGGTGTACATCGTCTTAGCTGCTTCTCCTCTAACTGAATCACCTTCTGCCACCCCAGCCCCTCACCATCTCTTCATCCAACCACAGTCCTTGAAATACAACTTGTTCAACCCTCTTTCACTGTATCTATTAGAACTCTTCTTGCACCTTGTATGGAGTTAGTTTTCACTTTAAACATTCACCTGTTACGTTCCTCCTTAACTGGTTCTTACCAGTTTTGTAGTACTCAGGTTACGCTCCTGAGTACGTAATAGGAGTTCTACCTCACACTGTGTTGTTAAAGATCTTTTATATGTCCTCTGACTTGTCTGCATACTTCTTCCTTGGTCCCCGCTTCTCTTGTCAACTCTTTCCCCATTCCTTTGGCCATCTTGCTGCTCAAATCTGCTGGCTCTTAGTTTACTTTTTGGGTGCTCTTTCCTCTCAGTGGGTCTCCCCAGCATTACTTTTTCTGCCCCTCGAGGTTTGCTGATCATAGCATTTTTTCTCTACTCTTACTTTGCTTTCCGCCAAGACACAAACTGAACCACCTCAGCTGTTACTCCATTTTGTGACATTTCTTTAAGCACGACAGGAAAGAGGGCTTGAGCCTGAGCCGCCAGTTTTTATTCTGTGTGGTGTAAGAAGGAACTTTGTACTGCTGGCTCTGCATTTTACAGATAGGCTTTTTACTTCTGATTTTTTAATCATACATTGTTCATATATTGCCTCTCCCATATAATGTGGCTCGAGTGGCTAATACTTAAATGTATAAAACTTCCCTCACATAGCAGTTAACCGTAAGTGACAATCTTTGAAGTTCTGTTGCAAAATAATTTTGTGTGTTAGGTTTTCTCAGACATCTGCTTTCAATTGAGCATAGTGATAGCTGTCTGAAATGGAAGGTGATATAAATTTCTTCTGTTGAACGAAGCAGGAAATATTTTAAATGCTGAAATGCAGGGTACATATACTGGCAGATTTTTCTTTTTTTTCTTGCTCTTAATAGTCAAAACCATGTCTTAAATTCAGGAGTTCAAAGAGCATTTGGAGGCCACATTCATGTGTGTATTTATTTTTTGATAAAAACATTTGCATGCCACGCTTTCACAAGCGGTTTACAACAAATATAATACAATTAAAACCACACAAAAATTAAAACAGATGGCATGACACCGGGCTTCGCTGACGACAACAGCCTGTGAACTCCAGCACAGTTGAGGAAACTGAATAATATTGCATCATGAGATGCTGGGCTGTTGCTTTGGTAGTATGTAGTTCGCCATAGTATCCAGTTCTGTCCTTTAGTTTGAAACTTAGGTTTGTTTTGTTACAGGCGACTGACAAGCACGACCACCGGCTTGCGTTACTTAAAACCCGGCGCTTGCAAATAGAGCAGAGGGAAGCGGAAGAGACTAAACGCTTAGAGGACAACACTAATTGGTTGCACCGGGTCGAAAACGAAATGCGCCTCCTAGGTCAAGATGGCCATATTCCTCAGGTAAGCTCCTTTGCCTCTCGTTGGCCACTGTGAGAACAGGATGCTGGACTTAGATGGGTCACAGGCTTAATCCAGTAGTACTGTTCTTGTGTTCCCTTTGGCTCCTGGGAAATATTTTGGATGTTCAAGTGAGAGCGATTGTTCTTTATTCCACTGTAGCAGTAAGCAAAGGGCTATCTATCATATATATATGGACTCTATCATATATATATAGTGGACTTTCGACACTCCAGACCAGGAATTTGCTTGGAAAGGCAGAACTGAAGGAAGATGATGGGTCAGTGAGGGTGAGCAGGGAATTGGTTTTGAGCTGACCCTTCAGGCCAAATCACTTCCCATCTTGCTTCATGTGTCCTTCCTTGGTTACTTAAAAATAGTGCTTGCTAACTGTAACTGTAAGGCTTTTCCGTTTGCAGATAGCTGCTTTGTAATGTGGTAGAAGACAGATATTTTCTGTTGCAATTTTCTCTTTTAAATGTGCGTGTTTTTTCACTGCTTTCAATGAAAATAGATCGATTCCTCCCCCCCTTTTTAAAAAAAGTCTCAAACAAATTGCTGTACTTCCCTGAATAGTGAATAGTAGTGTATCTACAATAGACTATTGTAGTTTTTTGCGTTCAGGTAGCGTAAGAGTAGATACTGTCTTCATATGAAAGAAAAGAAGAAAACCGGGAAGCGAACAAAGCACCTGCCTTCCATTTTTCAAACAAGCCTCTAAACAAAATTGACCTGGTGTCTGCTGCATTCTTCCCGCAACCTCTGCCGCTGAAATAATATCTTAGCCACTGCTGAAAATGGAAGTTATTAGTATGTAAAAATGTGATAATAACTGGGAGTCGCAAGGATGAGAGCCATGCTTGACGAATGCTAGTATGCCCCCACTGTCACTGAAGTTTAGTACTAGATATGGTACTGGTCATTTTTAAGGACTTTACCTCAGTTGTGCGTGTGGTGTTTTTTTTGGAGGGGGGGGTTCCTGCACCCTCCTCCTCTAGCCTGGAAGCTTTCAAAGCACCAGCATGCAGGCAGGGTTTGATACTTTGCTTCCCAAACAGCCCCAGACTTAAGGGGCTTCAATAAGAGGTCTCCTAGGTCATTCCGGTTTGGTTTTAACTTGAAGTACCGTGGTTGATTTGTATTGACGGCTATCAGCTCTGAGTGAGATTCAATATATACAGGTATAACGTTAATTCAAGAAACATTGTTAGCTATTGTTAACGCAAGGGGAAGTAGCATGATAGTACAAATCAGTGTATGGTAGGCAAAAAATTGCACGAGATTTCCCTTGGCCCAAGCCAACAGTTAGTTAACAGAATGGCTGTTGCCACAATTGGATGTCACCCTCTTGACCTATTCCCCATCACTTGGCAAGACTTCCACTCTAGAAGTAGGACTGTTGTTTTTCAAAGTAGTAGCATTCCTGTCATTACTGGGTTGGCTGCCTATGAGCTTGGCTTCAACATGGCTCCCTTTTCCAGGAGCTCAACCGAGATCTGCAGTACTTCCATTTGAAGTTGGAAGTGAAAGATTTGAGAACTCAGGCTGAATACATGAGGACTCTTGCATCCCTCCAAGAACAGCAATATAAACAGACAGAAAAGTAAGTCGACGTTTGAAATGCCATATTTTGAACAGCTTCCCTACTTAAAGCTTTTGACGTATGTGGAGGCTACAAATAGGCTAATTTTACACGAAAATTGTGGTACATTTGATTAAACTTTTGTTGGACTGCTTTTGAACAAGAGGTCTGAAAGTGACAACGACAACGTTTCTTTTTCTGTCCTATTCCAAAAAGCTGAACAGATTGCTCTCTAGTTCTTTCAGAATATCTTAGTAGGAACACTTTGACCTTTTAAGCTCAGTGGTGGCCAATCTCTTTGGAAGGTGTGTAGCAAATCAAATCCAGAGCATGAGGGTGCCATTTTGGCATCCATTGTAGTCTATAGGCAGACTGCTGTGACTTCATAGCTTTGCCTCTTGTCTTGCCTCTGGAACCAGGAATAAGGCAGTCCTGCAGTGTGGAAGATGTAGGCAGGAGAATGTGCCTAGTTCCATTCTGTGGGTAGCTAACCTTTTTTTCTGGCCTGAAGGCCAAATTCACTCTTGGCCAGTGATTCAGGGGCACATGTCAGTCGTGGGTATCTCATGCACCACAGGTACCCAGCCCAGCCCTTCTCTTCAGCTGATTATAAATGGTGGAATGGGGGGTTTTCACCTCCACCCCCTTACCAAACAATGACTTGGCCAAGGGCTTGGGACTGTCCTTGAAGACAACTCTGATACTTCAACAGGTCTAAAATACAGAAGCCAGATTACTGGCTCCCTTTGGAACGCCTATAGCCCCTCTTTTAAAACAGCTGATCTGAATAGCGTTTCCCTTCCTGGGATTTTTCCCCTTAGAGAAGCCTATAGAATAGATACCAATGAATGATTTCTTTGTTGGCTCAGTGGTGCCTAACAGTGAGATGATAAATTTCTAGTCTGACTACCTATCTGGTTTGAGGGACCTGGTTGATGACCTATACCAAGATCTCTTTTTTGCTTTAAGCGTTAGCACCAACACTTTAAATTGTGCTCGGAAAGCCAATTGGGAGCCAATGTAGGTCTTTCAGGACCGGTGTTACATGGTATCAGCAGCCGCATTCTGAAACTGCAATTAATCCAGAATGCAGAAGGATCAACTCAAATATTTTAGGGTATAGGAATCCTGTTGAAAATGTAGGTTGGCACCTAAGAATTAATGACCATAAAATCAAATCTAGAATTGTGAAGGCACTCTGCAACATATAACCCCAGAAAGAAACTCTACAAATATAAACACTAGGTTAATGGGAATATGGTCAGAGTGTTAAAATTCAAACAGGACTTGCTGACAATAGTCTTCTCTCACTGCGCAACTGAATTAAAAGCTTGTGTATACTTTCTAAGTAGAATGTCTGCATATATATAATGTTCCTTAAATACAATTTACATGAAAGCAGCATGCAGTGCTATCTCTGAGATGTTTGTTGCTTATTTACCGTGAAACTTTCATTTTTTAACAGAATACTAAGTGCTTTGCTTTCTGTTATAAGAAAGCAGTACGTAGCTTTGAAAACAGCAGGGTTAGCAAACAGTGCTGTTGAGGATGACTTCAAGGCTTTTGAGCAGCTGATTCACAGAGAGAAAGCCGTTGTCTGGGCTGACCAGATGACTGAAAAAGAACCAAAACAAAATGATTCACCAGTGATGTCTGCTATCATGGCCTTTCCACAACTTGTGAGTTACCAGAATACTCCTTGCCGTAAGTAGACAATTGTCTCTTTTTCTATTTTTTAAGGTGTTGCACCTTCCCTAAGGAGAAAAAGGTCAAATTTGAAGGTAGATTTACAGTGAGTTGGATCCAGAATGCCCCTTCTTTGTACTGAAGGACTGGAATTCCAGCAGAGGCAGCTGCTGGAGAAAGGGACTCAGAAGGTGAGCTTCACCCCCTGCAGCTCCCAGTTCTTGGAGGGTCACTGAACTGTCCAGAACAGCTTTTGAGGGGTCTGGAGAGCAGCCTCACTACCCACTTTCTGTAGCAGGAGTGCCTTGCAGACAGAATGATGGTGATGGTGATCTTTTTATTGAAAGTTCAAAAAGTACCTAACTATATGTACACCAGACATGGTGAACGCAAACAAAAAAGAGAAACAGAGCCTGTGCAGAAGGGAAAACAAAGGGGGGGGACCCAAAACTGTATATTTTACAAGGTTGTTATTGTACTTCACCAAATCTTAACCTATTACAGTTTACGGTATTTGTAAGAATGGATTCCAAATATCATTGAATTTGTCCATGGCAAGTCTGTGTTTATATGCAAGACGTTCATATGTTGCGAGTTTGTATAAGTCTTCAATCCAATCGTAGAAGGGTGCTGCATTTTTATTTTTCCAGTTCATCAGTATCAGTCTTTTTATGTTAAGGGCACAGAGTCCACTCACATTGTATTTTTGTAAGGTTCCATGTGCTGGTTATATAATAATTCAAGAGGATATTTTGCTCTGTAAATGTAAGGTTGTTCTATACAGTTCTGTTGATGGTTTCAGTTACCTTCTGCCAAAAATCATTCAATATAGGACAATGGTTTCTATGAAGATTATATATTTATTTATACCCAACCTTTTTCTCTGTTGAGACTCAAGACAGCTTACAGATAAAAGACATGCCAGTAATTATTACAAGTTCTGCTCACCTGAATTCTGAATCCAGCCAAATGTGACTAAACCTAACTTTAGTGTAGCAGCTAAAGTGTAAGATAGCAAAAGAAGGCCCTTTCTTGGAAATGGTGTGCTTCATCCCCTCAGGAATATCTGCCTATATCACTCAACTCTTCCTAATGTAGCAGTTACAGCCTTGCGAAAATATCAGTTCTAGGGTGGGCATTGAAATGAGTCTGCATGTAGCTTTTCTCCAGTTCACCGAAGAAAGTAGAAAATGTTGATATAAGCCTTGATCCAGATAATTATTTAAAGATACCTGTGTACAGCAAGACCTTTTCCTTCCTGTTTTGTAACCTTTCTGAATTCCTCCACAGCGCTTGTGATGTTTCATTTGGGAGGCGGGCTGTTTTGTTAAGATAAGGAAAATACCCACTGTACACCTGACAAATAAGGGTGATTCGACAGATTAAAGCCGTTTGTTAGCTTTGTGTTACTTTTCCTAGTGCAGTGCAGTCATCTTTTGCCAGTATCCTTATCGGTAGATAGTCTGGGCGTTTGTACGATCCGGCCAATTTATGCCATGAACAGTATTATTGGTCATAAAATGAAGTGAGGCACCTTTCAATCGGTTTAGCAAACATTGTTTCCTGTCTGTGGCTTTCTGTTGGAAATGTGAGCGCTAATGTTTGTACTGACTCCTCCTTAATGCGGTAATTTTCTGCATTTACTGTACCTCTACAACTTCTGCATCCTGGGCACTCCCTTCCCTAGAGATATTTCAGAGCAAGCAGCGATGCAGATAGGAATTGCGGGGAAAGTTGCAAGCTCGCTAGTGAAAATAATTTGATTTATGCAGAAACACAAGGGGGAGAATTGCTGTTGGTCTTCCCAAGCCTATGGTTTTAGAGAGTTCAAGGTGACCCTGGGTATTTCTTCTACAATTAGAAGATCAGTATTGGCAAACTTCACTGAAAGACTTCCATTCCTGATCTTCCCTAGTCTGAATGCACCCTCAGCTTCCGTAGGAAATGATGAGGCCCAATAGATCTTGTCACTACACCATGTGAGCCTGTAGTGCTCTCTGGATCCTCCAACCTACAATACATGTGCTCTTCAACAGTTAGATTGATGTGGGAAAGGTTCCTTCAAGGCAGAAAGGAAACCAACCCTCCTAAACAAAATGCTAATATTTTCAGAAACAAAATATGATATGGAGAGCTATGCTTAAGAACAAGACTTCGTGAAACACTGGATATTTTATAAGTCTTCTAGAGTTCTTACCATCTAAACTTGGATAAACAAAATGGTACTTATAAGTTAGGATGGAACATTTCTATATTTTGTTTAAAGATCCAACACACAAAAAACACCAGCAGCAGAAATTATTCCTTAGAAAAGTCATGGGGAGCAGGGAGTTCCCATGTTCTTAGGAAGCCCTGACTTATCTTTAGTTAGGAAATTTTTAAACGACAATTCATACAGATCCCATTGCACCACTTTTGGTTCATTGGTTTTATTTATTTATTTTGGTACGCAATCTATTCAAGATGTTAGGCAGGAAATGGGGTTTTGCACAGAGGCTGAAAAAACATTGGCCACCTGTTACACAGTGGTCATTATTCCTTATTTAAAAATCCATATTTTACTTGCAGCATAATTGCATGGGCTTTACTTGTCAACATAACAGTAAAGCTGTTCCATTTTGGGGGCACCAGACTCTTGGATTCCAATCCATTTTTGAATTTAGAGACATATATGTTCCCGTGGGAATATTTCAGAGGGTTTTCCAAAATTCTCTATATTTGGATAAATTGGTCATCATAATGTTTCATTTACGCTGAAGTATGTATGCAGTATAGTTTTAATAAAATAATGGGCATCTCGGGAATTAAACAGGAAGGGGTGTGTGAGCCCAGCTTGCTAGCATATGTAGTTTACTGTTTCGCCCTTAAATGTGGATTGATTACTAGGAAAGTGTAGTTTGGAAATTCTTTTTCCCTAAATGTCTTCCTTTAGATGTTAAGTGTAGCAATGCCCATCAATGCCAGCTATGTTGTCTAGTACCAATAATACCATCTACAGTGGTGCCTCGCAAGACTAAATTAATTCGTTCCGCAAGTTTTTTCTTCTTGCGTGTTTTTCGTCTTGCGAAGCACGGTTTCCCATAGAAATGCATTGAAAATCAATCAATGCGTTCCTATGGAAACCACCTTCAGACCAGGTCCGGGGACAGTCTGTCCCCCGACTTCTTCTGAAGGCTGGGGGGGGGGGTGACAAGGGCTTTTCTTCCCACCCCCAGCATTTTAAAAAAACCCGGGACAGCGGAGGACTAAAATGCTGTCCCGGGGCGATTTAAAAGCCCCCGGGAAGGCAGGCAGGGGGGACAAAGACTTTCGCCCCCCGCCAGCCTTCAGAAGAGGTCCAGGACTTCTTCTGAAGGCGGGTGGGGGGCAAAAGTCTTTGCTCCCCCCCGCCTGCCTTCAAAAGCCGTCCGGGATAGCGGGAAGCGCTTCCCTGCTATCCCGGACTGCTTTTAAAATGCTGGCGGTGGGGAGCAAAGCCTTTCGGCCCCCGCCGGCCTTCCTGGACCTCTTCTGAAGGCCGGAGGGGGGGAAGGCTTTGCTCCCCACCGCCAGCATTTAAAAGAGGTCCCCGGAGATTTCCCTATGGGCTTTCTTCTTGCGAAGCAAGCCCATAGGGAAATTCGTCTTGCGAAGCAACTCGCAAATGGAAAACCCTTTCGTCTTGCGGGTTTTCCGTCTTGCGGGGCACCACTGTACTGTGAATTATCAGTGGATGATAGCTTACGTCTCAGCATATTTATAATATTTACAGTGGTACCTCGGCTTAAGAACTTAATTCATTCTGGAAGTCTGTTCTTAACCTGAGGTACCACTTTAGCTAATGAGGCCCCCTGCTGCCGCTGTGCCACTGCCGCACAATTTCTGTTCTCATCCTGAAGCAAAATTCTTAACCCATAGGTACTATTTGGGTTAGCGGAGTCTGTAACCTGAAGCGTCTGTAACCCGTGGTACCACTGTATTGGAGTTTTGCATCTGTTCAGCACACTAGTAATGCATAAAAAAGATAACGAACAGGCTTAGACATTTGTCCAGTCTAAACCAGTCCTTTGTTTCTGGTCACACCTCAACATTTCTGGTTTGCATATGATGGAAATATAGTATAGTACAGTATTTTAACTTGGGGAAAGAGTAGGCAGGGCTTTATAAATGGACTGTGAGAAACACAAAGAAGAGTCGGCTGGTATCAGAAGTTAGAGCAAAGTTGATTCTCTGATATTCTAGTCAAGGTAGTTAAAGACAGGAGCAGAAAAAGAGCAAAGGCAGCGGTTGTGCTTTAAAGGAGTGGGGCATTGTGAGAACTAGCAATGTAAAGTTGGCACAGAAAGCAATCAAGGGACAAGGCAATCTTAATCAGCATTGACCAAAGACCAAGAAGTCAGCAAGATTTCAAAAATTTTACATGAGAGTAAGCTGAGGGTGATGAGCTTTAGCAGTAAATCCCATTCATTTCCCTCCATATTTCTAACTGTTTTCTCACTGTATTGGTGAAGAGGGCTATAAAAGGTGAAGGAATCAGTTTAAGGGTTCTTCTGGTTAAAAAAAAAATCTTCATATTTTGCAAAACTCAGTTCTTGGGATGTGTATGCCCAAAGTACAGTGCCCCTGTGTTTGCTAAAAACAGACAGACAGACGTACTTTGGTGATAGGCTGCTCATAGCAAACTTTAATGACAAAGATCTCTGGGCAGTTTTCAGTTCCAGAACTTAACTTGGTAGCGCACTTCCAAAAACTTCTAAGGTTGGTTAGAGATTTCTCTCTCCCGGTAGAGTCGGGTGGGGTTGCTTTTGATTGAACCCATCACTCTTGGCTTTTCTACCTCGCTTGGCAACTTCAAAGCCTTGTTATTATATGCTTTCAGTAGCACTTGGATGAGAGTAAGAAATGAGACTTGGCAGCAGAATAACAACATCATCCTTTGCTCTTGAAACAACTTTAATTTCAAATATACTGTTGCCTCAAAAAAAGAGTGAGGGGCTTACCTTTTAGCTGCAGTTTATAGCAGACTGCAAAATCATAGGCAGCTGTGATATTTTAACTCCTGCCATTGAAGTGCAACATAAATTATTATACCAGTCAAGTAAAAACACAAGCTCTAAGTTAAGAGTAGCATTCTTAAGGCTTGCGCAGTAGGATTTTGATTGATGGCGTGATCCATGTTCTCTCTGTGTGTGAGATGTGAACGCGAGCTCCATTCACAGCCAGGCACTTGCCAGTATTTCTGGCTTTGTTTCAGATATCCCATTTCTTTAAGCGTAGCTGTGCGTTAGTAGAGAGGGGGGTGGGGTCCATTTTTAAATGCAGGGGGAAGTGCCCATTACTTCCTCCTGTGACCAGAAGCAAAGCCAATTTATTACTGGGAAGAGCTAATTGCGGTGAATTCTTATGTTAGTCAAAACATTGACTTGAGATGCAGGATTGCATCCTCATTCATTCTCCCACCTGTAAGCTTCAATATGTACTGGAGAGCTTCTTCCCATTCAAGCTGCCCTGTTACAACTGCCATCTTAAGTAATAGCATCACACTAATGTTGCCATTCTTTTGGATGCAAGCTGGGGTTCTGGTAGCTCCCACACACCCACATTGCATTTATTGCTTCCAGAATATCTTTAAATTGCTTGGCATAATAACGTGTTTGGGATCACATGAATATTAAATAGCTAAAATTCATTCACTAGGCAACATTTGCAACTCGGAATTCCATGAGTCAGAAAGCTGTTGAAAGAATCAAAATTTATGATTAGTAGAGTAATTGGATCAATCACTGGAAGCCCAGAAATGTTTATTGAAATGAATACATTAATATTTGATTTCACTTTAGCCGAACAAGCGAGCAGACTTAATTTAGCACAGATTCCAGAAATACCTTCTCATGCATGTATTTAACATGAGTTCTGGAAGAATAAAAAAATCCCAACCCGTTATTTTGTCCCAAACCCAATTAGAACTTGTCCCATTCATCAATGTCTTTTTGACATGAACTCGACTTTTGTGGACTGTGACTCATGTTTGCTAAATACTTCCCTCACGCTTTTCACATTACTTGATACCATGCTAAGTCTTGTCTTTGTATACTCACTTCTTGATAAATGAGTTCCTTTATCGGCAGAGATTTCTGGAGGCATGACATGGCATAGCCAAGGCTGTCCAAAAATTCTTAATTGAAAGGGAGAGAAATCATTCATTTGAATACCTTCATGTTCAACTCCCGTTTTTCATGTCGATTCTAAAGCATGGCAAGAATATATTTTGGCAGGTGCAGCTCAAACCTGTGAAAGTTTACTCAGAAGTAAGTTGCACTGCTTGCCATAGGGCTTACTTCTAGGTAACTGCAAAGGAACGCAGCTTTAATATAAGGTGTATTTGCTTTCCCCATAACACACATGGTAATAAGTTGGGGGGGATGTGGTCGATTTTGCATCCTAAATTAATCCTTAAGTATTGTATCCAATTTATCTTAATTTATGGGACTGGATAGATATATGCGGGCTCACTTTTCCAGCATGGCTGCAAGCATTTGCCTCCATTTTCAGCACACCATAATTTGTTGAAAGTAGGGGAGGGGGTTTGCAGTGGTGAGCTTTAACTATGGTTTGTCCAAAGAAGCCAGGATCATCAACCTCTGATCATCTCCTCTTCATGACTTCACTGGAAGAGAAGGGTTCAAGGCACACCTAAGCTTGTCCTCATAGCAGTAAACCAGGGTTGGGCAGCCTGTGGCGCTCCAAACATTACTGAACTACAAATCCCATTATCCGTGACCATTGCCCATGCCGGCCACTTTTAAGGGCAGGATAAACAAGGACAATCGCTCTTTTAAATATACAGTACTTTCATTAAATAATAATAGCAAGTTGGTGTACAGCATTATAATATCCACAATAATATCCATTCATGTTCCATTCAAGACCCGTCTGAACAATACTGTTTTCAAAAGACCTCTAAAATATGGCAGGGGTGACTCTTGCCTGATCTTTACAGGCAAGGAGTTCCAGGGGGCACATCAGGGGCAGGAAGATCTCAGTGACTGAGGTGGAGCAGAAGGAATCAGGAGGTACTTTGGGCCCAAGTTGTTTGAAACGATTGTTTTGCTAAGGATTTCTTTCATTCTGATGACATTAAGTAGCTATACGGGGTTTCCTTTTTCCTAATGGCTTGCATTTGTGCTTCATGGAACCCCAGCAACCAGCTTTTTATTAATGAGCTTGCAGTGCAGTATGAAATATGGCTCATTGTGTTGAAGTTCAACAAATTATTAATGTTGGCAATACTTTTTGTGTTCTCTACCTATCTGGTTTACAGTTTAAATGCTTACATTTACGGGTAATTTAAAAGTGGTTTCAGTACTGGGAGAAGCTTCTAAAACTTGGCACTCTCACCAAAATGTTTCTCTCCCCCAAGACTTCGTTCCCAGTTTCTCTTAGGACATTTTGAAAAAGCCCAGTGCCTTACAGTAAACAAAACTTTTTTTCTTCTTCTTTGGAAAGAGGAACGTCAGTGCTATAATGTATAAACACAGACCAACGGTCCGCCAACCACTACTTTTCCCCGAAACACATACTTTCAGATGCATAAGCTAGAGCAACGCCTCATAAATTAATATTTTAAAATGTTGCCTAAAATGTTTAATGGATAGCTGTTTGAAAGATTATAATTGGATTCTCTGGGCAGAGCATATTGTTGATATTCAGCAAAGTGGCTATTCAAAATGTTATGATTGGAGCCCTGCATCACTATTCATATAATCGGGTTTCTCGGCCATAGGATGTTGGAAGATAAATATTTTGAGCACACAGAGTTTGTTTATTGTCTAGAAATGCAATGTGGAATACTTCAGACTAAAATTTATGAACGAGGAAGTACTGGAATTGTATCTAGCCAAACACCAATCTGAATTTTTAACCAGAGGGCGGGGGAGAGAGAGAATGCCTCTGAGCCATTGAGTTGGAAGCAAGTGTGTAGGTAGGATTCTCTTGTTATTTTCCTGTGAGGGTAGGACCAAGAACAGAGATTAAACAGTTAACTACTACATATTCACAGGAATGGTCTCACTTAGTCCAACTGCTATGCAGAGCATGTCAACCCTTCACCATCATAAGTATAATACATAGCTATACTTTGTATGTTCTACATCAAAACCTAGGATGTTCTGATACACTTTTTCCTGATCTTCTGTGTACTATTTTTCAGCTTAAAGATCTGATACTTGTAAGCCAACCCTAAATATTTCCTTCTAGACACATTTAGCTTGTGGTTAGAATCATGGCTATGTCTAGTTGCACCTTGTTTGGGTGAATGATCTAAAATGGTGGTGCAATGCTGTCTAAATTGCTGAAGATCTCCCCTCCACCACCCCAGTAGTTCATCTTTCATTGGTTTTGGACTTAACATGTCAGTTAGGGTGACATTCCTTTTTTGAAGTGGCTTGATGACATGTGGTTTCCGAACTTATTCTATCAAAATTAAGCAGTAGTAGATTTTGAATAAATATCTTACGAAGGCTAAGCTCATTGCCTGACAGAGATGGAAATAAATGCAAAGTTTTTTTTTTAAATGCAGATAAGCAAGCTAAATGCACTACTACATTCTAAAGGCAGTATTAAACCTCTGTGTTTTTGTTTCTAACTATTTCAGCAGGCAGAACAGAGGGGGGAAATCAAGTCACATGCTGTAATAAAATTTCTTAAGCCCCTTTCATAGTTTTCCCTCCATCTGCTTAGTCTATGCATGGAAGGGAAAGCAGGTTTAAAATATTGCATACAGAAGGAAGAAGCAAAGTACAAAGAAAATATAGCACTAGTGAATAATAATAAAACAATTGTGTAACAGTAGAGCCCCTTCATGGATCACTGCCTTGCCGTGGCGAAGGGGCTTGAATAACTCAGAGAAGCTATGAACTATGCCGAGCAGGACACTCAAGATGAACAGGTCATAGTGGAGAGTTTTGACCAAACGTGATCCACCTGGAGGAGGAACTGGCAAGCCACTCCAGTATCCCTGCCAAGAAAACTCCATGGATAAAGACAACAGGCATATAAAAGTTATGATGCTGGAAGATGAGCCCCTCAGGTCGGAAGGCGTCCAACATGCTACTGGGGAAAAGCGGAGGACAAGTACAAGTAGATCCAGAGCTGATGAAGCGGCTGGGCCAAAGCCGAAAAGACGCTCAGTTGCGGATATGCCTGGAAGCGAAAGGAAAGTCCAATGCTGTAAAGAAAAATATTGCATAGGAACCTGGAATGTAAGAACCATGAACCTAGGTAAGTTGGATGTGGTCAAAAATGAGATGGCAAGAATAAATATTGACATCCTGGGCATCAGTGAACTAAAATGGACAGGAATGGGCGAATTCAGTTCGTATGACTATCATATCTACTACTGTGGGCAAGAAACCCATAAAAGAAATGGAGTGGCCCTCATAGTCAACAAAAGAGTGGCGAAAGCTTTACTGGGATGCAATCTCAAAAATGATAGAATGATCTCGATACGAATCCAAGGCAGACCTTTTAACATCACAGTAATCCAAGTTTATGCACCTCCTGGCAAATAGAAGGGGAAGAAATGGAGGCAGTGAGAGATTTTACTTTCTTGGGCTCCATGATCACTGCAGATGGTGACAGCAGCCACGAAATTAAAAGACGCCTGCTTCTTGGGAGAAAAGCAATGACAAACCTAGACAGTGTCTTAAAAAGCAGAGACATCACCTTGCCAACAAAGGTCCGTATAGTAAAAGCTATGGTTTTCCCAGTAGTGATGTATGGAAGTGAAAGCTGGACCATAAAGAAGGCTGATCGCCGAAGAATTGATGCTTTTGAATTATGGTGCTGGAGGAGACTCTTGAGAGTCCCATGGACTGCAAAAAGATCCAACCTCTCCATTCTGAAGGAAATCAGCCCTGAGTGCTCACTGGAAGGACAGATCCTGAAGCTGAGACTCCAATACTTTGGCCACCTCATGAGAAGAGAAGACTCCCTGGAAAAGACCCTGATGTTGGGAAAGATGGAGGGCACAAGGAGAAGGGGACGACAGAGGACGAGATGGTTGGATAAGTGTTCTCGAAGCTACCAGCATGAGTTTGACTAAACTGCGGGAGGCAGTGAAAGACAGAAGTGCCTGGCGTGCTCTGGTCCATGGGGTCACAAAGAGTCGGACACGACTAAGCGACTAAACAAAACAAACAGTAGAGAGAGGTAAGGGCTTCAGTTGGAGATCGCAACTTGCCAGATGTTTGTTATTTATGCAAACATATCAATGTAGGGAGTCCATCTGTCTAATAATTTCCCACCCTTCCTCTGCCTAGGTAAAGTCGCTTTCTCATAAGTGTCTAGTTGGCTCATGTCTTCCATCCCTTGTACTATACGGGAAGAAGATCTCTCCTTCCAATATTGAAGTGTCAAGTGTTTGGCCACCACGAGTACCTTCATTAGCCAGTTATGTTTTCCCTCTCTCTGGTTCCAAAGGACTAGTAAATAATACAGCAAAACACTAACCTCTTTACATCTCAGGAATCTGTTTAAGACCATATTTATGGTTACCTCTGATCAAAATGTCATCACTTTGAGGCAGGATCATATTATATGGCACTATGTTATTGGAGGGGGGAGCACAATGCCAGCACTGTTCTGTGTTTTACATATATTTTTTGGAAAATGCATTGTGGGTTCCAATGCACTCTAAGGATGTTTTTTCATGTTGTATCAGACATAGCCTGATATCCATGGAGACCAATCTGACAGAAACGAGTATTGCTTTCCATTGCCTATTGTGTATGAGCTGCAAGAAATTAAGACCACCACTGCTATAATCCGCCTTCCGTTTTCCATGGTCTCTTATGCTTCCTTCTTAAGTTCTCCTACTTGTTTCTCACTGCCCTCACCTCCTTCAATGTGTGATACTTTCTGTCAATCAGCCATTATTACAATGGTTCTGTACTGGTTCAGCTGCTTTTAATTATGGTTTATAAGCTGCTATCCTCAGCAACTGTACAGTTATGTGTTGATAAATTATTATATTAGTTCCCTGTTTCCTTCTCTCCCACACTGCTGCTGGTGCACTTATAGGTATTTGTATATAATTTTTGTATACATGTTGGAAATTATATTATAGTAAGTCCTGTGATGTAATATGACAACATTTACCGATCTAATATAAGAATGTTAACAAATAAATGAAATGCAAATTTCAAAATAAATAAATGAAAGCTTGGAGAGGGCTTAAAATGATCCAGACTAAGGTACAGTGGTACCTCGGGTTAAGAACTTCATTCGTTCTGGCGGTCCGTTCTTAACCTGAAACGGTTCTTAACCTGAGGTACCACTTTAGCTAACGGGGCCTCCCGCTGCCGCCGCCCGATTTCTGTTCTCATCCTGAAGCAAAGTTCTTAAGCCGAAGTAATGTTTCTGGGTTAGTGGAGTCTGTAACCTGAAGTGTCCGTAACCCGGGGTACCACTGTACTTGAATCCAAAGGGAGACCAGGGTGACTTAAAGTAATACAATTACATTAAAACTTTGGTCTAGATCCAGCTCTACAGAACTGTTCTTACTCTTCTCTGCAAAGCCTAGAACACACACCTAAGTGATTCTTCTTGCCTGTGTTTCAACTTAGGTATGCCATCAGAGAAAGTGAAGACCCATGTGGAACTTGAGGCAGAATACGGAGTACCTCCTAACAAAAGAATAAGGCGGAAATTGATGGAGTCTCCCATGGCAGCGCAAAGTCCTCAGCAATCCAGTCGGCCAAGCCCTAATCACCTGGTGGATTCCATCAGCAAAGAATTCCACCCCATTCTGTATACACCCAAGGGCTGCCAGAAGCCTGTGGAGAACCTGCATACTGAGACTGTGGTAAAGGAAGTGTTAAATGCAGCAGCAGGCCTTCAAGAAATGAACAGTCACACTGCACGGGCTCAGGAGCCATTAAAGCAAGAGAGCCATGGGGATAACATATGCATCGTGACTCCAGAGCGCCTCATGAACTCGACAGTTACTCTATATGAAAGCGACATGGGCAGTACAGACTACCTTCCCAATGAATCTGAAAGCAAATTGCAGGTGACCGACAGCAGCAACAATAGTTTACAAAGGTATTTTCTGTGGAAGAGGAGGTATAATATCCTCTCTCCTTCCTCGCCACTTTAATCCTGATATTGGTTTATCTGCTTTCTTTCCTTTTTGCACAATTAGTGTGACCTCAGTTGTTTCACATTCTCATGTCAAATAACTGTGGCATTTAAAGCCTCTGAAAGAGGTGCCTGAATTGTTAAAATATGTATGGCCTTGTCCAAAAGATCGTGTTGCTGTTTCCTCCTGCTGATCCCTTTTTCCTTTTTTTCATGGACTGCAATCCATGAACACAAAGTCTGGCGAAACACGACAATAAGGCAAGTGAAGAAGCAAGGGTAGAATACCGAGCTGTTTTCACAATGGAGTGAAGGAAGCATTGGGTTCCTCCAGTGATCTATTTTGGGATCTGTGCTACTGGAGTCAGGGATTGTAGGCAGACTTGCAGGTAACACCAAATTATTCAGGTTGGTGAAAGTCGAAGCAGGCTGTGAATTGCTCCAAAAGCATCTCTTCAAAGTGGGTGGGCAACAAAGTGAAGCTCAATTTCAAAATCTGTAAGAAAATGTTCAGCATTAGCAAGGTCATAGGGTTCCAGAAGTTGGCAGTAGGGCACCTGCTGGAGCATCGGCCTTTGCAGGTACCCAGCAGTGTCAACTGCTGATTCCTGTGCAAATTTCTCATCCTGGCCCAATTCCAGGTGAAACCAGGGTATTTCCATTGAAGGTATTGCAGAACAGATCCTCCAGTGAAAACAGACATTCAAGTGTCAATACTGGCAATTTCTGGATTTTTAAAAGCTATGCAAATAAAATATCCTTCCATTGCATATTTTGTTTTAATACCGACACTTTTTGGAATGCAAGATTATTTGTAGAATTTGTGGCTTTTGTTTTAAATAAATATTCTGGATTTTTCACAACTACTCCCATCCCCTTTGCTGTTATTTCAGACTTGCTGTCGCTCCATCGTTAAATAGGCAGCCAGACCCCATGCATAATAAGCCATCTTATATGGCAATGACATCTGCCGCTGAGAGGAAAAGGAAGTTATTAAGGTAAGTCATGCTTCAGGTTCAGTGCTGTTTTTCCCATCTGTGAAATGGGCTGCTGGTGTGTCAGTGCTGTGGTTTAGTAGGAGGCAGGAACATTACCCCAATCCAGTAGTCCTCATGACTTGATCTTCTGTTGGACACCCCACCCCATATATCCCAATAAAGTGAGATGAACGCTGCAACCCCAGAGTCGGTCACAACTGGACCTAATGGTCAGGGGTCCCTTTACCTTTACCTTTACCTTACAGGACCTGAATACGTCCAAATTACAAAAAATGTCAAATCCTCATCGGAATGAGATGCTTCAATAAAATGTTGCACTAAAGGAGCATCTATTACATTGTTCCTGATCCTAGATCGGTGTTCTGATAGTCTTACTTTGATAGGTCTTGGCAGGGGGTTGGACTCGATGGCCCTTGTGGTCTCTTCCAATTCTATGATTCTATGACCTGCATACAACAATCCACAGGGATATCTAATCACGTAAATTACACGTGGAGTAGCACATGTGGCAAATGCCTGTAAAATGAACTTAAAGCCTGCTTGGTTGTTAAACTCTTTTACCTGCAGAGCATATTTGCAGGAGGTACAATGCCCACATTTTTTAAAAAACCACGTGGTCCATGGGGTCACGAAGAGTCGGACACGACTATACAACAACAACAATCTTAACAGCAGTTATAAGGTTAAGCATCATTTCTTGATCCTTTCCCCTCTCCTAAACCTTTAATGAATCAGGAAAATAGACTCCCAGGAGTAAACTCCTGATTAGTTTTTGACTAAGCTTTAATTGCCAGGTTCCTACGCTGAATTTTCAATGCTCCTGTGCAGAAGTTCCTGAGCTGAACATTTCCTATTTTCTTTGAGCCTACCTGCGAACTATTGACCTTCCTGTACGGGAGCTTTAAAGCAAAGCACAACCATTATTACAACTCAGGTTTTATAACCAAAAACCCAGCACAGAATAGCTGAAAGTCCTCTTCCATCACACTGGGAAACAAATGCACAGACACGAACCAGAAATTTAATTTGAATCATACTTGTTCAGCTTTTCTTAGGACCAGGAGAAGAAATAGCCACAATCCATACAAGTATATCTGTGGTGGATCTTTCTTGTAGTAAATTAGTCACACACGTGGTCCTCGATCTAATATACTTTTAGATGTTGTGTTCCAAAAACCAAAAACTAAGCATGCCAGCTTCACTGCGCTAAAAGCAAACTTGTTATAACTTTTTCTTACAGTTCAGTATCGAACAGCGACATTACAAATCAGCACGGTCATACAACTGCAAAGCGTATTAAACAAGACAGCATGTTAAGTTATAAAGCTCTAAGAGTCCCTAAATCAACAGGTAAGTATCAAATTACAATTTTCAGTGATTATATCCAAACTTGAGCAGTAGGTGGCTATGGAGGAGCACCAAGATTGTGGGCTGATATTTACCATTTTTCTTAGTCTTTTGCTGTGGTGATTTAGATGTACAGTTGGGTCGATATACTTTAGCTACTCAGTTAAATTGAGTGAAAAAGTTACGCCTTAAGAAACTCTTAGTCGGTTCCATGTTTTAATACAGTGGACCCTTGGATTACATTACCTTCGGGTAATGTAATTTTCAGGTTGCGAACGTGGCAAACCCAGAAGTGTGTTCTTCCAGGTTTCGCCGTGTGCAGAAGTGGTGCCTCTAGATGCGGACTTTTCAGGACCCCCAGAACCAATTAAGTTCATATCCGGAGGGTCAACTGTATAGGGAAAGAGGAGCCAAATAGCCCAAAAGGGGATTGGCAGTATTCTCAGAATTATATATTCTCCCTTACTTCAGGACTATGTACATCTTCCCACTTTTACCTACCCCTACCTGTGACACTAAACAGCCTGGATGTTTTCTAGTAGTTCATCCATATGTTTGGAAGAGCATAAACCCTGGAGCTGTTTGTTGTCTTCCTCACCATGCAGTGGCTTGTGGGCAGTTCTCATCATAGCTGTGGCAAAAGGTGGAGCTGCCGAATTCTTTGCCACACCCTTCCACAATTTTTCAGTGTCTCATTAGATCCTTCTGGCAGGTTCTTTCCTAGCTTCCGTCACCTCTTTTCTGTGATCTCTCCGCCTCCTTGGTGCTAACCATCATAGCCATGCCCCATATATTTTTGAATCCAGAGCAGTGATAGGCAGGAGCAGAGGGGCAGTGCCATGCTGCCACTCTCTGACAGTAGTGGCATTGTAGCTTACCGGCAAGGGGCAGGGCGGTGGTGAGGTCAAGAGTAGGTGGACGCACCTTCTTCTTTAGCGATCACTTGTAGCCAAGTAAGATTATCTTCCATAAACACTGTTTTAACAATGAGTCCGTAAGTGACTGTGGAGGCCAATTCTGGATCCACTCTTCCTTCCACAGTGGAGACATTGGTTTCTGGGTGGGAGTTGATCATGGTGTGGATTTGCCAAGCGTGTCTTCCTCTTAGCATGTTTCTCCCTTAGCATGTTTCTCCCTCTCCTGAGTTTGACTGTCTTCAAAGCCCATGACACCTTTGGTAAAGGCTGTTCTCCAACTGGAGCGCTCACAGACCAGTGTTTTCCAATTGCTGGTGTTTATACTACATTTTTTAAAATTTGCGTTGAGAGAGTCTTTAAATCTCTTTTGTTGACCACCAGCTTTATGCTTTCCATTTTTAAGTTCAGAATAGAGTAGTTGCTTTGGAAGACGATAAGCAGGCATCCGCACAACATGTCCAATGAAGTTGATGTTGAAGAATCATTGCTTTGGTGCACGGCCCCAGCCACTCCTGCCAGCAGTAACAGTGACTTCTTCGGACACCTTTTTGTGTGATGGGGAATGCAGAGGCAGGATATTTCCCTGGGCAGCATGGTTATGGCAGGGAAGCCAGTTTTAAATTAGCCAAGGATATCATGAGTTTTGCTGATGTGGGGCTATGCATGCCACAGGTTGCCTTTAAGGGCCTCCATCATGGTTCCAATTGCATCTGTGCATTTATAATGAAAGCTTGATTTGGACAATCTCAGCTCTCTGGCTCACATACTCTAGAGGTCCCCAAACAATTGCCTTTTTGCTACCTCTTGTCCTTTTAACCACCCTTCCTCCAGGCAAAATTAATGTTCTCTTTCTGTTATGCAGCTGGTGAAGTGCTGCACGTAGCGTTCCCCGGAGCTAATAGAAGCCGAATACAGTGTTATCAGTACTTTGCACAATGCTATCTTCGTGTTAATTATTTGTACCAAATGTTAGGTAATAAAGGATACCAGCATCAATTACTGTAATTGTATTGTTAAAGAATCATGCAATTGAATTCCTAATTTAGAAGCTGGGAGCGCATTAGACATGCTTAGAATCTCAAAAAAAACCAAAAAAAACACCACCCTATCAATATTCCAAGGCACATGCTTGGGCTTGTTCTGTGTGCAGGGGTGGAGAACCTCTTTCAGCCTGGGAGCACAGATCCAGAACTGGCCCACTTGCCAGGAGCTGTTTTTGAAAAGTGGGCAGGGTCTCCCATTTGACTGTCATGTGGCATCAGGTGATTAAAATGTCAGGCTTCAAAGGTAACAGGCAGAGGAGCACAGTGCCAGGATCAGGAATCAGCCTCTTCTGTTGCCTTTTACTGTTGAGCAAACGTTTCTCTTTGAACCTTAACACTATGTTGCTTGATGCTGATGTCACATATAAAAAATCCCTTATCTGAATTTAGTGCTTCAGTCTGAGAAAGGTGTGACTCAAACTATTCATTAGGTGGAGCTGAGCCTCATATTAGTTATGTGTGGTAAGTTTTGAAAACTTTCTGAGCCACAGGATACTACAAGTTATTGCTTGGCTAAGACACTGATTAGCCATTCACGGTTCTCTGAGTGGTTTATGGAGTAAAACAAAAATACAGTAAGTAAAACAATACAGTTATCAGATGCAGCCAGCTTTTATAGCAATATTAAAAAATGAGAAGTTAACAGTTCAAGCATATAGTTAATGTCATTTAAATAATAATAACAATAACAACGATGATGATATAGTAATAGTAGTCCTACGTCTGCCCTGTTCTGTTAACCTTAACATTTAGGGAAATAATAAACATAATCAAAGCAGTAGTATCTGTGTCTCTCTTTAACATGGCTAATTTTTTGTTCCATAGAAACTAGAACAAGAAGCTGGAAGCAAAATGAAGTGCTAAGAAAACGTGTCAGAAACAACGGCAAGGAAAATGCAACCTTAGACACGAAACTTAAGACATCCAAAAAAGCATTTTAAATTACCTACGTTGAAATAAATCCTTGCTTTATACAGATTTTAATTTATTAGCAAGACAGGAAAGGTGAACTTTCCATCTGCTCTCTGCACTGTTTCTCACTTACCTGTGGTAGTAGTTATTCATTATACTTTACAAACATGTATTTTTCGAACGCTCGCATCTGTGCTTTGGTGCATCCTTCACTCGCTCTTAACATGTAATTGGAAGCTGCATTGTACTTCACAAATGGCTGCTTTTGACATCTCTGCCCTTTGCCATATTTCAGTGAAATAATCTCTTGCAGTGAGAATACAGTCAGAAAGATGGGTGGGGCTCCTCTATAGTGTGTTTAGCTGGTACATAGTTGGTACTTAGTTGGTACATGAAGCATCATAAAGTTTAAGAAGGAAATGTTACAAAATTCCCCTCATGCCTGTCCAATGCAGGGTGCAAACACCTTACATACTGTGGACCTTTGAAGAAACAGCTCTACTGTATTCCAGCGAGGAAGGTGCAAAACGGATCTTAAGCGATGCGCCTTAATGTCTTTTGCCTCGCATTGCTGGCTAAATTACAGTGCATGCATCATAATGCTTGCTTGTGCCTGGTATGGCGGCAGTGGACTCAGGAATATCGTATGTCCTTCCCTGTGCTGAATTTGGAGTAGGGGTGGAATGTATCCATGGAGTTCATGACTCATTGGGACTCGTAGGGAATGAATGTAAGAACTTTAGTTTTTAAAAATTTACCTAATAAGCCAATATACCTGTGGTCCTCCAAGTCCTGTTGGGCTCCAACTCCCATCAGCCCCAGCCAGCATAGTCAGTGGCCCAGGGGTGATGGAAGCTGTAGTTTAGCAGCTTCTGGAGGAACAAAGGTTTCCCACCATTGGCTTTTTAGGTGCTCTTTTAGTGAAATTCCTGCACATGGCAACATTTCCTTTTTCAAATTGGTGTTTGAAACTAAACCTTCTAACAACTTGAATGTAAAAATGTCCTTGTATTTTTAGTCTGTATCTGTGTGTCTTAGATTAACTCTTGTGTTGCTTGTGAATTAAATTTTTTTTTTTGTAAAACCAAAGTCTTTGTCACACACCTGTTCCTCCTTCGAAACTCTCTGGCTCTTACAATTAGTTTGCTTTATTCATAGGTTGATATGACATACGTGGCATACTGCTCCTGAGGATTAAAAAGTCCTTGATTTTAATGGAAGCATGTTAATGCCCAGCTCAACAGAAAGGATCCAGAAACTTTCCAGAATCTGTCACCTTTCCTCCATCATCTATTTCTGAATTTTCTTGTGGTGGCAGTGGCAAGGGTAACGTTGCCCTCCAGTCAAGAACTCTGTGAACAACAACAACAAAATTTATACAGAACCACTCCTAAAATTCGACTGAGGCCTGAGTACTGCACAGAACTTTCTACTATGCTGAAGTCTGCCTCTTTTCCCAAGGTTCTAACATGGTTAATACATTTCCACTCCTTTAAATAAAAACTAACAGTAAAGAAAAATTAAGACAGACTAGATCAGGAGTAGGGAAATCGGCCCTCCAGTTGTTGTTGGGCTATATCTCCCCTCAGCCCGAGTCACCTTGGCCCTGCAAAAACCACAGGTTCCCCACCACTACTGTAAATTTGCATAAGATTAAGACAGACTGATTATTTTAAAGGGCCTGATATCAAAAAGAGAAGAGTGCTGGGCAAGGCAGCTACAGAGCGTGTTCAGGGTACCACCAGAAGACCATTGCTTCCAACTGCACCTCAGATACATGGAGCCTGAGGGACAGAATGACCTTTGATGATTATCCTAACTAACAAGGAGGCTGATATGGACTCGGGCAGCTCTTCAGATAATTAGTTCTAGGCCATGCAGGACTTTCGAGGAAAACACCGCCACTTTGATTTGAGCCTGGTGACAGACAGGAGACAGCACAGCTTCTAAAAGACTGGTGAGATGTGATGGCAACACCTAGTCCCTGTTGGCAGTCTTGTGGCAGTATTCGGGCAGCCTGAAAGGACAGCCCCACATATCTGCATTGCTGTAATCTGGTTCCAAAATGGGTATGGAGCCTTTGTGGATTCAAGAGGCTCACTGCTAGATGGTCGCCTTCCATGAGAAGATGACAAAAATAAGAAGACTAAATTGCTTATCCCAACACTTCCCTCCTTGTGTGTTCACTCTGTTTTCATAATGCCTGAAGATGCCTTTGAAAACTTAATATGTTTCTTAAGAGTCATGAGCAAAAGCTGGGGAATTGCTTGCCGATCCAAGTGGAATGGTTTTTGCTAAAGTAAAGGATTGATCTTGGTACTCAAATGTTTTACATTTTTATGGGTTAAACAAATATGTGATACTCCTGGTATGAGTGGTAGGACAAATCTTTTCCCAGATATGATGGGGGCCTTGCCGTGTATGAATATGGCGCTTGGAGAGCACAAGATGGATACACAAACTTAAAGAACTGCATATTATTTCATTTCAAAGAATTGCTCAATAATGAAAACAATTCTAAACACAGTTGTAGCATGCACTACTCAGGAAGCAAAGTGGACTGACATCTTGCTCCAGCCTTTACACTGACATCAAGGAGAGTGCCACCATTTCCCCACTTATTTATATCTCAGTAGGTAATGATACCTTATTAACAAACGAAGAAGTTAAATGGGCATATCAGTGCACCCATGGAGATTCCCAATTACACTGTAACTGCCCTAATGAAGATCCAATCAGCATAGAGCCAAGTGGCTTGACACTTATGTCAGCTAGGCTGCAGTTTCTGACTCCTCAAAGCAAAGCTCACCAGAAAACACGATGTCAATTTAGACTTATAAATAAAATCTCATCTCTTAAACACTGCACTAGTTTAAGCATTTTTCAGGGCAAAATGCTTAGTCCAGTATGGTAGGAGATTCCCAAATCAAACCATGCACCTGATTGCTGTAAAACTAGTTGCTTAAAATACATCTGTGAGAATGATGGTACACATGCAAAACGAAGTCACTCTCACTAGTGGAAAACATCTCCATGTACAAAAGAGATTATTCAGTTCTTGTGACATCCTACCCAATATGCATGAGAATGAGTAAGTTCAGCCTTGAAAGCTAATGTGCAAAAGGGGGCACAATACTAGTTGGAAAGGTGTTTGCATAATTATTTGACAGGATGATACATTTTGATTGCATACAAAAATAGGGACACTTAAGTGGCTTCCATCTACATCTCAGCCCCTATGCGCTCTCGTCATTGTACATGATGAGCATGCCACATGGACATGGAGGCAGGATGACTCAGTTTCGGCAATGTAGCACAAATCTTATGCAAGCATTTCCCCCCCCCCCCATCAACAATAACAACTTTATTTTTGCCACAAGGTCATTAGAGACAACTTATTCCTTTGTGACTAACTTCATTCAGAGAGCTTCAATGAAATATTGTAAAGGGAAGTAACATTGCGAAGGTGGAGTAGGAGGGTTAGAATTCAAAGCAAATGTTGCAAGAATGCCATTGACAAAAAAACCAAGATGCTTTTGTGGATAGGGAGTAGCAGGTGCTTTAGAAAACTATTCATTGAAAAATATCCTTGAAAACGGAATATGAACAAGATTTCTCAGAAGTGACAATCATTTCATTTTTTTAATATAAATATTGAGTTTTGTTTAATAACATTAATCCGGAATCTCTTTTCCCTCCCCTCACCCCCCGCAAAGACAAACCACAGGAAAACTAAATTATACAACCTGAATAAACTATACAGATTTGTATATATTGATTGCAGGGTTTTTTATTGGTGATTCTGAAGGGCAAGCAGCTGTGTGTGATCCTGGCCAGTTTCTCAGATTTCAGCAGTCATTGCCTCAATATTTTCAGGTCTTTCTTTGCAGCCATAAAGGTTGGAGCCTTGCTTTTAAAAACGAAATCCAAGTTCAGCTTCTCTGAGGATTTTCTGCAGCTGGTTCCATGCTAGCACAGAATTGTTTCAGAATCACAGAATGTCCACAGCCCTACTCATAACCAAGAGAAGGCATTTGTGACCAATTAGTTAAATGGAATTTATTAAGCATTTTAAGTTCTGGAGGATCTCTTAGATACAGAGCAAGCATTATTGAAGGAAACATGACAAACTTTGATGTATTTAAGGGACGTGCTTCCTAAGCCCCCTTACAGCCGGCTACCATAAGTAAGCCGGGAAAGTATGATCTATGAAGACTGTTCTCAATAACTGCTGCAATAAACAAAAATGGACTCTTATTTATTGTTTGACATCTGTATTTAAAGCTGCACACTTTCAATGGCAAGATTTAAAAGCTTTTACAAAGTGTAAACACATTTTTGCTGTTGATATATTTCACGGACCTTTACAAGGCAGCCGGCTTTACAACACGTTCCAAGAACTAGCTGATACAGAAATGTTAAAAATGTAATGAATTCTTTACTTTAATGCCAATGTCCTTTTTCTTCCTCTTCGCAAAGAGAGAGAGAGAGAAAGTAGCATTTGGAGGAGGAAAAAATATAGTACACAGATTTACATTTGTGCATGTTAACAGGTCACCTCTGAGTTCATTAGACAACTGCATAGCGGAAACAAAGAATACACACTTTTGGCTGTGTGCGCAAGGATGGATGTGAGTTGTGCAATGCAACTTGGCACTGAATTATGAAGAAATGTGTTTTTAAATTAATAAATAGTACTTTCCAGACCTCAGAATATCAGGAAAAGGTTTGATCAGTCCAGAAGGCTTGTTTACCAAGAGAGGCCATGGTTCATGGATGTAAAAGGAAATTTGGAAGCAGCAACCATTTGGGGGGAAAATTTTCCACCGGGAATGGAGGATGCTGAGTTCTTTGCATGAGGTATGATACCTGGAAGTGTTATGATTGTCTACTGAGCATAGTGGTCAGTGCACAAAATCATAATGGGACAAAAACTTTATCAGGTCGACCAAAATGTTATCTCGACACTTTATCAGGACACATGGTAAAGAAAATAAACAGCAGGATGGAGAGAGAAATTGGCTGGTGTTAAAGAAATTGGCTGGTGTTAAAGCGTCTGCATCTGGTAAGAAGACGAAAAGGAGAAATTCAAATGAGGCTCTGTGGGTGTTATGCAGGCGTCAGGGTAGTCAAGGTCTCCTGGGAGGAAGAAACCCATAAACATCGCACCACTTCACATTCTGCTCATAGCTGTGAACACTCCATGATGTTGCAGCAGCTCAGCCAGGGACTGGAGAAGGCTTCCATCCAACTAGCAAGCAAGAGGTGATCAGCAATTGCAAGTATTGAGGTCCAGAGCATATATCTATGGACATACTTTCCATGCTCTGCAGCATTTGGTTTTCCCCAAGCTAAAGGATTATTTTCAGTGGCTTTGCAGCTAACACATTCCTATTTCACTGCCCTTGACCATAAACCACTCTTTTGCAAAATACCTAGTTTACAAAAGTTATGCATATTTGCTCGGTTTATTCTAAAGATAGACTCTTTGCTTCTGTCTTTTGTTAGATGTATTTGCATAGGTGAACAACTGTGACACATATACACTTAATCACTTTTAGCAGCATGTACCAAGGTTACATGGGACGAAATGTGAAGTGTATGACAATTACCTGGAATCTTCTAATGTCTTCTTTTCTTTTGGAGATGTTAGAATAAATAGCCCTATGCTGGTCTCAGGTAGTTTTGATTATAATGCCGTACCTACCTGAATGTTCATGGGTAATGAGTGACTCATCTTTCTTAGCTGTGTGAGAAGAAAGTACAGCAAAGTGTTCTAATGTGTGGGTTGCTGGTGTGTTAGCCAATCTGATCTTTGCAGATCTGGCATTTGCATTGACTATTGAAAAATATTTGACTTCTGAACTTCAGCTGCAAGTCCTAGATTAGAATTCCTGGAATTCCAGACTGGAGCTTGCTTAGCATCTCTCACACTGAATTATTAAGCTCAAGCCATTTGTGAGATGAAGGCTCAATGACTTTCATGAGAAAAGTCACTAATTTTTTAACCACTCTTGGAATTGTAGCTCTGTGAGAGGAATAGGAACCTTCTCTACAGTAGCTCCCCATCTATGGAATGCTCTCCCCAGGGAAGTTCGCCTGGTGCCTTCATTATACACCTTTAGGTGCCAGGTAAAAACGTTCCTTTTTAACCAGGCCTTTGGTTGACCCTATACCTATACCCTTTTAAAATGTGTCTCTTTTTTTTGGGGGGGTGTTATTGGGTTATGTGGGACATGGGTGGCACTGTGGTCTAAACCACTGAGCCTAGGGCGGGAAGGTAAACGGTGTTTCTGTGCACTGCTCTGGTTTCGCCAGAAGCGGCTTAGTCATGCTGGCCACATGACCCGGAAGCTGTCAGCGGACAAACACCGGCTCCCTTGGCCAGTAAAGCGAGATGAGCGCTGCAACCCCAGAGTCATCCGTGACTGGACTTAATGGTCAGGGGTCCATTTACCTTTACCTATTGGGTTATTGTTTTTATTTTATATATTGTGATCTTTCCTGTGAACCACCCTGAGACCTCCAGGTATAGGGTGGTATATAAATTAAATAAAGAATAATAATAACAACCTTCAGAACCCTTTATAAGTTGTTGGAGGAGTTAGGAGTCAGCAGCAGTTCTGTTTAGCTGAATGCAGCCTTTGGGAGCTTGTGACCAGGGCTTGTAAACAGGGGCATTTGTGAGGGCATTTTGAGAGTGAAGTCTGAAGTACATCTCACGGTATATGTAGAACCAAGAGACATGGACAGAGAATGAGCTGCTGCAGTGAGCTGCAACACCTTTGCCGCATTTGTCTTGGTGCATGAGAATGTGCAAAAGTCCACCTGGAGGAAGTGCAAGCTAGTTGCCTTTCTGGAAGAACAGGTGCAGCAACTTGTGGCCCACTTATCCACATTTGGAGCTACTAGGCAAGATGAGGAATTTATTGTTGGAGCAGAGTGGTCTTTCCTGGAACAGCAGTGCAAGTGGGGTGTCCCTAGGAGGATTGCAGGAGATGAACCCCTGAAGAAACATGACACACAGAAACGGTACCATCAGGAGCCATGCTGTATCAATGGAACTGCAAAATTGATTCCCTCACCTCAGACACCAATTTTGGGTCAGAGGAGCAAGGACAGCAGTTGCAAACCTCAGAACACACCAAGGTGGCTGTGGAAGCTACAATGTATAGAACGATGCCTGGCACACCCTAGAGGAGGAAGAAACTGGGAGGGGCATCTAACGCCACAGAAGACAGAATTGGGATTCAAGATGACCTTAATCAGTGTGTTTTTTCTGGGTGGACACAGGGGTACGCATACCCCTTAACATTTTGTGAATCTTTGTACTTTTGTCCATTTACTGTATTTATTTTCCCCGATTTGAACTATAAAATGGTGGTTTTCTTGAGGCAAAATGAGAGTACCCCTAAACATTCTTTTAGAAAAAAAGCACTGACCTTAACATATTGAAGAACTGGGCCAAACCTAACAAAATGAATTTCAACAGACATAAATGTAGGGTTCAACACTTAGGCAGGAATAATCAGCTGAACAAATGTAAGATGGGGGACGCCTGGCTCGCCAGTAGTACATGTAAAGAGAATCTAGGGGTCATAGCAGACCGCAAGCTTAGCAAGAGTCAACAGTCTGAGGCAGCACCAAAAAAGGAGAGAATGCTATTCTAGGCTGCACCAACAAAAGTATAGTATCCCGCATAGTATAGTATCCAGCAAGTGATGTTCTTGTTGTTTAGTCATTTAGTCGTGTCCGACTCTTCGTGACCCCATGGACCAGAGCACGCCAGGCATCCCTGTCTTCCACTGCTTCCCACAGTTTGGTCAAACTCATGCTGGTAGCTTCAAGAACACTATCCAACCATCTTGTCCTCTGTCGTCCCCTTCTCCTTGTGCCCTCCATCTTTCCCAACATCAGGGTCTTTTTCCAGGGAGTCTTCTCTTCTCATGAGGTGGCCAAAGTACTGGAGTCTCAGCTTCACGATCTGTCCTTCCAGTGAGCACTCAGGGCTGATTTCCTTCAGAATGGATAGGTTTGATCTTCTTTCAGTCCGTGGGACTCTCAAGAGTCTCCTCCAGAACCATAATTCAAAAGCATCAATTCTTCGGCGATCAGCCTTCTTTATTGTCCAGTTCTCACTTCCATACATCACTACTGGGTAAACCATAGCTGTAACTATAGGGACCTTTGTTGGCAAGGTGATGTCTCTGCTTTTTAAGATGCTGTCTAGGTTTGTCATTGCTTTTCTCCCAGCAAGTGATAAAGGTAAAGGTAAAGGTACCCCTGCCCGTACGGGCCAGTCTTGACAGACTCTAGGGTTGTGCGCTCATCTCACTCTAGAGGCTGGGAGCCAGCGCTGTCCGGAGACACTTCCGGGTCACGTGGCCAGCATGACAAGCTGCATCTGGTGAGCCAGCGCAGCACACAAAACGCCATTTACCTTCCCGCTGGTAAGCGGTCCTTATTTATCTAGTTGCACCCGGGGTGCTTTTGAACTGCTAGGTTGGCAGGCACTGGGACCTAATGACGGGAGCGCACCCTGCCACGGGGATTTGAACCGCTGACCATGCGATCGGCAAGCCCTAGGCTCTGAGGTTTTACCCACAGCGCCACCCACGTCCCACCAGCAAGTGATAGCACCACTCGATTCTGTCTTGGTCAGACCACACCTGCAAACCTCAGGGTTACACCGAGATGGCTTATACATGGGTGATGCAGTTTTGGTTACATAAGCACAAGCCCAGGAGGACTCAAATCAAATGCAGCCCTCTCTGCTCCAGCCCTTCCTCTGCCTCTGATTAATTTGTCTGGCTGATGATTGACAGCAATGCCTGCTGCACTCACCGTCACGCAAGGAACTGCTTACAATCCCGGTCTGATAACTACCCCATGTCTGGCAATTTTAATTCACCAAATGTATGAAACAGATTGGCTCTCTCCTTCGGGATATCCCAGTAGGCTATCTAAATGGGGAATGTATGTGGTTGTAATGGTAAATGATCCATTTTATTTCACAGCGGTATGCTGCTTCGTGAGAAAATATCCATTACATTGGTTGCTTCGACTTTAATTTCCCCACAATTATGAAGACTTTAAGGTTAATGTAGCATGAATATTGTCTATTTAAGTTAAATTGACTGCCTGTTATCTATCATGGTAGCATTAGCCAGCTTTGTTGGAGCAGATTTATGGTGGCTGCCGTACTTACTGCTGTTCAGCATTCCTGCCTGACACAGGACACCCAGAACAGGAGAATGGAAACATGCCAGGCTGTTATAACTGAGGTGGAGAAGTGCCAGCCAGTGGACCACATCCAACATCTTGGGATTCAGCTTGCACCCTCCCCTCCTCAGCCCCACTTTACACACACACACACACACACACACACAGAGAGAGAGAGAGAGAGAGAGAGAGAGAGAGAGAGAGAGCAATTAGGTTTACAAAAGAAGCTTCCACTTGTGCAACTGTTGCAAGTCAGGGGGAGATTGGTGGAAAGGGAGAGGGAGAGAGAGGAGGGGGAGAAAATAGGTGGCCCAGCACACTTATTCCTTCAGCTCCACCCGCTGCTGAGCCTTGGGATGCAGCCCCCAAGACGTTTCCCCATTTGGTATTTGGCATTCCACTTGGTATTTGGCATTCCTTACTCCTCCTTGAGAATCTCACTTAATAAAGTCTTGCCTTGAATCTCTGCCTTCCTGTTTCCATGAAACTTGAATCTTAAGATGTTTCAATCTGAAGCCTCCAGCCAAAAGGATGGCTAGCTTCTCCCATGCATTCCAAAAATGTGCTGTTTTCTATAGCTGTGTAGAGAAGGAGGTGTAAAGTGCCTCTCTTGTTTTTTCTATTAAACTAAAAAAAAGTTTTTCCTCCCTTCCTCTGCTGGACTTCTAACATTTGTGGTGGGCACCTCTTTGTTCTTTCACAGTTTGAGGGAAATGAACATTCTCCTCAGCTCCTGTGCTTCCCTGCTGATTACATTTCCTAAGGAAGCAAAGCATCTGATGTGACTGTCCCTCTGGGTTTGTAGGTGGGGATTCGAGCTGGCATTTTGATTCATGCGCTTTAGAAATAAGCAGTACCTACTTTATACTGTCTAGGTGTTATGTAACGAGCTGTGTGGGAGCCCTTTGTGGGTGGCAAAACCAAAAGTTGCAAAGACAAATAGTTCTTTAAAAAACCAACAAACTTCATTGTGCTACAATCAATAAATAAGCCATTGGTTGTTTGGGAGGTTCTGTCACCGCTTTGGTTATGTTCGTCTCCAGCTATGGTATCAATCAACTAAACTATATTGCCAGGTAATTTAGCTGAACATCAATATCTACTGATGTTATTGATGAGCCTGCTTCTCTCGATGGATATTTTCAGTGGCTTCTTCCTTTCTTTACCACTTGCTTTTTTGTTTTAATAGATGCCAGCTAAGAGCTAGGCCCCATCTGCACAAAACATTAAAAGCACTATTCTAGCACTTTAAAAAGCCATGGTTTCCCCAAAGAATCCTGGGGACTGTAGTTTGTTGAGGGTGCTTAAGTTTGTCACAACATCTCTATTCTGCTCACAGAGCCACCATACCCACTCTGGGAATGGTAGCTCTGTGAAGGGAATTGGGGGTCTCCTAACAACCCTCTGACCTTTACAAACTACAGTTCCCAGAATTCTTTGGGGGAACTTGTGCCTATTTAAAGTGGTATAGTAGTGCTTTAGATGTACGGAGCACATGGGGCATTAAACTACACCATTGTTTGTGTGTGGAATGCCAACTTCTGACATCTAGGAAATAAGCTTTCTTCGTGGTGGCACCCACTTTCTGGAACACCCTTCCATGTGCATTTCAGGAGGTGGAAACAGCAGTTATTGAAAAACATGCAGCAAACTTTTGTTAAATAAAATTTATTGTGTATTAGCCTATTGGGAACCCTGTTGGAAAGATCCAATCTGTTTCACACATTTGGTGAATTAAAATTGCCAAACACTGGGTCGATATCAGATATAATCCAGGATTTAATTCTGGATTAAAACGTTTTTCTGTACTGTTCTGTTTTTATTTATATTGATGAACACAATAGTCCGAATGTGGTTGCACCATCAGTTTGTATAACAGTGTTACAATATCAGTAACTTTATTTTCAGTATCTTTCCTAATGATCCCTAGCATGGAATATGCCCTTTTCGCAGCTGCCATACATCTTCATTGATCTATCTACTCCAGCCCTATGGTCCTGGTTGGTCACTGCCAGTTTAGACCCCATAAGAGTATATGTGAAGTTGTGGTTTTATACCCTGACATGCATCACTTTACACTTGTTTACACTGACTTGCTTTTGCCATCTTACCACTCATTCACTCAGTTTGAAGAGGTCCTTATGGAGCTCTTCACAAGCACCTTTTGTTTTAATGACCCTGAACAACTTAGTATCAGCAGCAAACAAAGTTATCTTATGCTAAGCCATAGAAAGCCCTTATGCTTGTGGAAGGTGGCTTCTACTGCTGGAAAGACGCCTCTAAATCCAATCCACTGGTTCTCTGATCATTAATTGCATGTGATCATTTGGTGGTATGTGATTAAGGCCACATTCACACCATACATTTAAAGCAATTTGATACCCCTTTAAACACTCATGACTTCCCCCAAAGAATTCTGGGAGCTGTAGTTTGTGAATGGTGCGGAGAGCTGTTAGGAGACCCCTATTCTCACAGAGCTACAATTCTCAGAGTGGATTAATGATCAATCTCTCTTTACAGGAAACACTTGGAATTGTAGTCCTGTAAGGGGAATTAGCAGCTTCCCGACAACTCTCTGAACCCTTTAAAAACTACGCTGGTTTTCCCAGTGAGGCGCCATCTTGCAATTCTTCTTCAGACTGTTGCTATTCCCAAAGTCAGTTTTTCCACAAATTTTTGTAATGTTCCCTCCAATGTTTGATTCAGAACGGCAAAGGCGACCAAATAAATGTCAAATAATGCTATGGTTTTTCAGCTCAACTCTGCTACCAATTATGCAAGGAGCAAAGTGCTCTGCTGCAGCCAAACCTGGGTGAGACAAGGGTGGGTGTTCGTCAATATGTCACGATTTTCTTGTTGTTGTTGCAAGTGAAGAGCTTTTCATCTCTGTCTCCTGCTTCACTCCAGCCGAACCCAGGCTTTGAGAGGAGTGTGCTTATTTTGCTTTAAAATGCAGGGTAATCCTTTTTGCTCCTTTTAACTCTTCTGCATCTTGTGGCAAACCAGCTTGAGACCTGTTCTGTACACAGAGCCTCTGTGCTTTTCCTCTGACTCATTGCTTTTCAACAGCATCCTCTTTATCCAGGCAGCTAAATCAATATGACTTCTCTTGAGTGATCAAAGTGATTAAAAAAAATAAAATCAAGGTACTAACCGCCCATGTTCGATATATTTTAAATTGTATTATCCTTAACTATTTTGATTTTATTTTATTTTTGGCATACCAAATGAAATGTAATCAACCTAACACACACAAACAACAACACCTGCATTTGTGGTCAACTACAGCTGGTGGCTAAACTTTTTTTTTTATAATAATATTTATTAAATTTTTGTTTAAACAATAAAAGACATACATAATAACATAGTATTTTCCAATATCCACATTTCATTCTCATCTTTGGACTTCCTCACATCTCTTGTTCCTGCATTCTAAACTCATAAATTTTACTAGGAAATTATTAACTTGTTTCAATTCATATAATATATTTTTCCAATATTAAATCTCAAATTTTAGAATTTAAATCACTCTTTTGGAGACTTAATTATAACATACTATTTATCCAAAATTTGTCTTTTCTTTCAGTTACATTTAGATTTGTATTCCTTATAACTAATTTGTTGGAGCCATTCTATTGCTAATCTTACATCTTTCTTAACATTCATACAATTTACAATATTTTTGTAGATAGTCCTTAAATTTCTTCCAGTCCTCCTCCACCAGTTCTTCTCCCAGGTCTCGGATTCTGCCAGTCATCTCCGCCAGTTCCATATAGTCCATCAGTTGCATCTGCCATTCTTCCAGTGTGGGCAAATCTTGAGTTTTCCAGCATTTGGCGATGAGTATCCTTGCTGCTGTTGTAGCATACATAAAAAAAGTTCGATCCTTCTTTTGCACACTCTGGCTGACAATGCCTAAAAGAAAGGCCTCTGGTTTCTTAGGGAAGGTATACTTAAATACCTTTTTCAACTCATTATATATCATTTCCCAGAAGGCCTTCACTCTAGGGCAAGTCCACCAGAGGTGAAATAATGTTCCTTCAGCTTCTTTACACTTCCAACATTTATTGTCAGACACATGGTATATCTTTGCAAGCTTGACTGGAGTCATGTACCACCTATATATCATTTTCATAATGTTTTCTTTCAAGGCATTACATGCCGTAAATCTCAAACCTGTGGTCCATAACTTTTCCCTAGCTGGTGGCTAAACTTACAATAGGTTACGAAGTATCCATATCCTGTTCCCATCCTATGACCCGAAATTTAAGGCTAGGATCCAAGAAAACTAGTCCATGAAACTGGGAGACAGTTTAAATACTTGGGTGTTCCCCCCCCCCCGACCCTCAAACAGCCTTCTTCCTTTGGTGCGCTGCAAATTGTGAGGAATTTCAGGAGAATTTCAAAAGCACTTTGGAATATCTCAGGGGAGTCAGTTTATCAAGGAGGAACAGCCAAAAATGCCCCTGGGCTGGGAAAGCACTAGCACCCTTCTGGAATATAAACAACTCTTTGAATCCAAATATAAATCCTTACTTAGGTGAGAAGCATAATATATATTTAAAGGAAAGGATGTCAAAACAGGAAAGAAAACTGAATCTCTTGTTTCATTGTGCAAAGGAAAGCTTGATTATATTTTATTATATTGTACAGTGGTACCTTGGATTAAGAACTTAATTCGTTCTGGAGGTCTGTTCTTAACCTAAAACTGTTCTTAACCTGAAGCACCACTTTAGCTAATGGTGCCTTCTGCTGTCGCCACGCGGCCGCTGCATGATTTCTGTTCTCATCCTGAAGCAAAGTTCTTAACCCGAGGTACTATTTCTGGGTTAGCAGAGTCTGTAACCCATGCATTACTATACAAACTTCTTGGGTTCCCCTTCGCTAATCAGTTAGGGGGATTTGTCCCTTTGTATTTGAAACCTTGCCTTCATGTAGTTTCACACCTGGCACAAGCTGACAATTTGCTGCTGTGATAGCAATCCCAATCCATCACCTGAGGCGGGCACCTGACTTTTTGTGATGGCCTGGGATTCCGATTCAGAGGCTGAACCAGAGGAATCCCAGCCTGCACAGGAGTCCCCGCCTCCAGGGCCGGCTGAACTGGGGCAAGGCCTAGATTCTGAGGAGCCTGCACCTGTGTCAGATCCTCAGGAGCAGGCACCAGGAGAAACCATTCTGGCCCCAGAGGTGCTTGAGGACTCAGTGTCTACAGGTGAGCCTCCTCCGGGGCCCAGTAACCCTTCAGCCTCTCCTGAACTGCAGAGGCTTAGGGCAGAGAGGCGAAGGGAACTGGTTGCTCCCAGGAGGAGTGCTCGCCTTAAGGCCAGGGGAGGCGGGGCTCCTGGGGGCCGGGACCGCCCCTGGCCTTAGAAGAAGATAAAGGTCAGTCAGCCCGGTCCCAGGTTGCGGGAGCAACGTCGTTGTTGGCTTCAGACCTTCCAGTGTTCCTGTTCCCTGCCTGGCCTCCTGCTCCTGACCTTCCAGCGTTCCTGTTCCCTGCCCGGCCTCCTGCTCCTGACCTTCCAGCATTCCTGTTCCCGCCCGGCTCCCAGCTTCGGACCTTCCAGTGTTCCTGTTCCCTGCCCGGCCTCCTGCTTCTGACCTTCCAGTGTTCCTGTTCCCCTCCCGGCTCCCTGTTTCGGACCTCGCCTCTCATCTTGTGAACTCGGACTACGGTAACGGTACCTTCCCCCCGGGACCACCACACTTTTGCTTAGTGATGGGGCCGACACCTGGCTGATCAGTGTGTGCTAAGTGTGTGCAGTGATGAAGCAGTTACGTGATCTCAACAAGCCAGTTTGGTAGCATGAATTAGCCCAAGGGAAATTAACAGTTCCAGCCGAAACATCCGGTGCTGGACTTTTCAATCATCATTCTTTGAATAAGCAGGAAAATCTTGCTTACTGAAACCATGGTGACAGCAGGAATATCCATCGTTCATAAGGCACACACACACTAGACATGTAAAGCCCCGTTCTGAGTAATGTAACTATGGCCCTAGAACAGGCATAAGCAAACTCCGGCCCTCCAGATGTTTGGGACTACAACTCCCATAATCCCTAGCTAACAGGACCAGTGATCAGGGATGACAGGAATCCCTCCAAACATCTGGAGGGCTGGAGTTTGCCTATGCCTGCCCTAGAATCAAGGCATCATAGAATTGTAGAGATGGAAGGAACCCTGGGCATCCAATCTCTGCTTAAAAACCTCCCAGGAAGCAGAGTCCACAACCTTCCAAGGGATTCTGTTCCACTGTCAAACAACTCTTAGCATTAGAATGTTCCTCCTGATGTTTAGTCGGAATCTTGTTCCTTGTAATTTGAAGCCATTGGTTCAGGTTCTATCCTCTGAGCAGGAGAAAACAGGCTCGTTCCATGCTCCATGTGACACCCTTTAGATATTTGAAGATGGTTATCATATCTCCTCTCAGTCTTCTCTTTTCCAGGTTAAGCATACCCATCTCCCTCAATTGTTCCTCATAAGGCTTGGTTTCCAGATCTTTGTTCATCTTGATTGTCCTCCTCTGCACATTCCAGCTTGTAAATATCCTACTTAAATTGTGATGCCCAGAACTGGACACAGTATTCCAGGTGTGGTGTGACAGAATAGGGTGGTACTATGACTTCCCTTGATCATGACACTATGCTTTTGTTGATGCAGCCATGCATAGCCTTCTCTCCCCCCCCCCTTATTTTTTGCTGCTGTGTCACACTGTTGACTCATATTAAGCTTGTGGTCTACTAAGACCCTCAGATCCTTTTGACTGGCAAGCCAAGTGTCCTCCATCTTATATTTGTGCAGCTAGTTCTTCCTACCTAAGTGTAGAACTTTGCATATGTCCCTATTGAAATTCATTTTGTTTGTTTTTGTCCAGTTCTCCAATCTGTTAAGGTCCCAATTCTGTCTTCTGTGGCATTGGCTATCCCTCTAATTTGGTGTCATCTGCAAATTTGATGAGCATCCCCTCAATGCCTTCATCCAAATCATTTATAAAGGCATTGAACAACAATGGGCCCAGGACAGAACCCTGTGGCACTCACCTTGTCACTTTCCCCCAGGATGACGAGGAACCATTAGTGAGCGCTCTTTGGGTTGGGTCTGTCAACCAGCTACAAATCCACCTAACACTTATCTCACCCAGTCCACATGTGACCAGCTGTTATATTAATGACATGTTTACTGCTGTCCAGTCCACATTTTACCAGCTGTTAGATATGTGAAATGTTTACTGCTTGTATGGACATGCAGCAGGAAGTAGGTCCTAAAGACTGACAAGCACAGCATATCAGAAGACCAGATGTTGTGGTCACTTCTCGTGCGAGCACAGTTTGGATGCTGCTGTTGACAAAATTTGCCAAATTGTCCAGCCTTCTCCCATTGCTTTCCTGTTTCAGGTGTTGCTGGCAGTAATAGTATATTAGGGTGAAATGATGGATATGCCAACCCCAGGCCCAACTTGGACAGGGAAGCAAAGAAAGAGGCAACATTTTCATAAAGTTCCATAAGAATCAGCAGTCAGTCTCACATTTTAAGGAAATTGCAGTCAAATGATCCAGACTGGATACAAAATAGCTGGACGTGTGTGTGTGTAGAAAGGAAGAAAAGAAAAATGGCAGTTTTGAGAGAAAACTAAATTCTAAGCTGAAGTCAGCTGTGGAAGGCTAGGATCAGTTGAGACTGCCCCTGGCTGCATTGAGACAGCACTTTATTCCATTTCCCCAAATTTCCTTACCAGTTCATTTTTGTTTTATGGCATCTTACACACACACGCACACACACACACACACACAGAGAGAGAGAGAGAGAGAGAGAGAGAGAGAGAGAGAACCCCACTAACCCAGAAAATCATAGCAGTTTTGTGCTGTACTTTTCATGGATCACATCACTGATGCTCACATGAGGAAATTTGGGGTAGTATTCTGGCATAAATTTATTTCTGGTGTTCTCATGAATGAGTTATGGGGAAACAGAAGTGTGCATGTGCATGAAGCATGCCGACATGCCCAGTGATGTCTGTTGTGAATGAAAGTTAGCATGGCATGGTGGTCTATTGATCAAAAGCCACAGTTCCACAATGCAACAGGTAATGCATTGTAAAAGGAACATTGGAATTCAGGGCAGAAGCACTAGCATTATAACCAGGAAAACTAGCAGAATAATCTCCATGTCCGAATGCACCTTTCCTCTGGAGATCTTGTAGGGCAGTGGGTGTGCTATGCTCCTTGGCTCCATGTGTTCTCCATTCATGGCACTTCTGTAATATCCTAGATATTATACACCACAACCTATTCTAGTGGCTACTTTCAAGCCTAGCTTCAGCAGGAAGAGGGAGACTGTTGAGCATCAGGGAAGGCCTCTATGAGTACATGGGGCCCATGGGTGCCATACTGACCACTCCTCTGCTAAAGAAAGAAAAGAATCATGCCTAAGGAAACATTTAGGCTGCAGTCCTATACCCTATGACCTGGGAATAACCCCCATTCAATTCAGTGAGACTGATTTTGAGTAAGCATACAGAGGGTTCTGCTGTCGGATGGTTTTTTACTATGTCGGCCTGTTGATTCTTGATGCACATTGTGCACTCACAACTGTGCATCTAAAGCATATACTTTATGCAAGTGATACACCCCCTCTAAACAGCAGTCTTGGCTGCTATAACTTTGTGGTGGAGCCATGTTTTGTTTTACACTGATAAGCTATTCTCTCATTGCCACTGTCATTGAAATGGAGAGTTAATGACTAAAGTATCCCTTTGATCCTGCCGATTTATCCTTGTGTTCTCTGGAGGTATCTATATTACCAGCTATTATTATCAGGGGTGATTACGGGAAGCGTTGCCAAATATTTCCCTCTAGTTAAGCAGATGTTTTTGCCTTGGGCATATCCGTGTGTGTTTTTATTCATAAAGCAATAAGAAACTTATGGTGTATTCTTTTTTCATTTCCTCTGAAAACCATTTAAGAATTACTTTCCTTCAGATCTGGAAAAGCACTGACAAGGGACTGTAAGTGCAGAAGAGGAACAGCTGAAAGCAACATGCTAAACTGGCTAGCAAAGCCAAAAAAATTAATCCAGAGATCCTTTACTACAGGGATGGGGAAGCAATGACCATCCAGGTGTTGCTCCCATCATCATTGGCCATGCTGGCTGGGGCTGATGGGAGTTGGAGTCCAAAAACATCTGGAAGGCCATATACTCTCTATCCCTCCTTTCCTGTGAGGTTGCTAAAATACTACTATGGAAAAAAGTGTTTTCATATTATGGTAGATTAAAGGGTTGGACGTGTTTGCCCAATCTGTCAACTTTTTACAATGCGTGAGCCCAAGTGACATGAAAACTAGTCATGAGGATATAATCCATTCCTCTGAACAGCAGGTGGGGTTTAACTTAAGAAAAATTCTCCACGATGGGCCTACTCAGTCTTAATGTTACACACATTAAGCCTCCTGGAGGCTCCCATAGGCTGATTTAGCTTCCCATTCCTACTGCCTGCTCTGAACTGCAATAGTCGAAGGGCTGTTAATTGCATGACATGCCTGACTAACCTGGTGGGTGGCCAAGTAAAACTCAAAAAGTACACAAATTTCTCCTGCACCCTTAACAGTTGTGAAGAAGAGGGAATTTCAGCAGGTGCAGCTGGCCAATTTAGAGGATCCCAAGTTTGGTAGGCTTGATCTACAACTATGTTCCCTAATATTTTTTAGATACATAGCCAATCTCTCTCTCTCTCTCTCTCTCTCTCTCTTTTACACACACACACACACACACACACACACACAGTCTGCTGGGTTTTTGTATGCAGAAAGAGACATGCAACTATGGTGTACATTCTGACATGTTATCATGCATAATGGAAGTGGGAATCATGAGAAATATTGACAACAGTTTCTATAAAATATTTCTGTAATGTTTGCATGAGCAGGGCTTACTGGCAAACAACACTGCAATTCCTGTAGAATGCACAGGATGAATGCTAAAAGCATGAACGTGACTGATGTTACCACTTGAAGAAGGTAATAATGATTTCCCACTTATGATATACCATTATCTCTAATTTATTACTTATTGTTCACCAGCAGATTGAGAACAGAGATTGGCTGACTGCTCTAATAAGGCACCTAGTTCTGATTCTTCCTGCTTTGAAAATCAATTGTTGTAATGATGAACTAATTAGAAGAATTAAAACCTACCTTCTTCATTAAAAAGACACACAAGCAAAGCTTACTGTACAGAAAGGGATGCGTGTGTATTTAATGATGATTATCCTGCTTGGAAATCATTATGAATTTCCCCCATTTTTGTAATCTCTCTCTCTCTCTCTCTCTCTCTCTCTCTCTCTCTCTCTCTCACTCACACACACACACACACACACACACACGAATACATATTTTTAAAGGTTAGGTGAAGTCTCTATTATTTACTTTCTTTTCTTTCATAGAGAGTATTTTTTGGACCATGAGTAATGTTTTGTACTGTTCTCTTATGTCTAGACAGATATTCATAATGAAAAAATTGTCCGAATAACGAAGCAGACTTCCAAAGTCCATGGGGATTCTGGTTTATTCAGAACAATAGTGATTTCCATCTTATCCTTGAAGGCCACTAAGGCCACTTTTATATGCCAAAAAATTTTGATTCAAAATCACTAAATAGCAACAGTCGCAAGCTGATTGGCCTTGGACATTCGCTTTAAAAAAATAAGTGGGAGCAAATGCTCACGACCAATTGTCAGGCACTTTCAGAGGAGGTGAAGTGGGTTCAGAAGCTTTTGCAGTGGTGCCAAGGTGTAGCTAACGTGAACCTTTTTTGTGACACTTAGTGCACACAAATGGGTCCCTTGTCTCCATGGTGGTTACCTCAAGCTTGCAGTGAATGCTGGGCATGTTCATGAAGAACCTGAATCTAAAACACTCAGCCACTCACCTGATGTTGAGGCTCTTAGTGGTATTTAAAACTGTAGGTTCTTCATGTGACAAAGAAATTGGCCAACCCTTTCATCAGAAAGGGAGCAGTTGCCATAGGCACAAAGACAATGACGGTGGGAAAATGTCAGCACTGAGAGCGAAACGGTAATTTCCACTAGCCTTCCATTCTCGTTGACAGTGAACAAGTGAACTTCCTGTATGAATCGAAGGCATCTCCATTCATGCAAGGGAGCTCCTGATTGCCTCCCTCCCTGGCTCCAACTCCCCTACACCCAGTTCCATGTCATTATAGACTCTGTGTCCCTCAATCCTGAGAATCCTATTTTCAGGGCAGTGCACCGGGAAAGAAGAGAAGCCCTACTTAATGTGTGGTTCCACTCTCAGTTTCCTGAATACCATCCATGTAGTTTGATTAGTTTTTCAAGTCTAGAGAATGTAACCCAGCCTGCATATTGCTTGACTCATCGTATGCCAGGGGTTGACTGCTAGAATTAGATGAAGGTTCCCCTGGAAGAAGGTGTGGGGCAATTGTGCCATCTCCATTGGCTGTATGAAGGCAGCAGGATTCTCTCTTGTTTGTGGACCACTCTCACCTTCTGGGGCTCAACATTCCTCTTGCTTGACTTCCATTGACTGTATGCTAGTTTCCCTGGTAACACAGGCAGACCTAGGCTTATGGCAGCTCTGTGTTATCCAGGCTTCTGGGGAATAAAGCATCCCAGCATCTCTGCACTTTCCCTGCACTTGTATTCCAGATCTATTTTACGCAGACACCCTTCCATAGATGAACTATCTGGACTGATGTTCCTTGATGCCTCCTGTGTTGTTGTTTAAAGAAAAAGGGGTGGGAGAATACAAGATTTCCTTTCTGATATAAACTTCAAATGTTTAAATTATAGGAATAGTTTGTTATGACTATTTTCCATCCTTTTTCATGCTAGGAATACTTATCCATTACAATTCACAGTATGTGTATTCAGAAATTTAGTCCTATTGAGTTCAGTAAGGGTTACTCCCTAGATAAGTGTATACAGGATTGCAGGTCCAGGTTGCAAAGTTGATGAATTTCTAGGACAGTCTCACAATATCAAAAAGCCAATTCACACTACCTTGCTTTGGGAGTTGGATGACCATTTCTTCTCAGCCTGATTTGAAACAACCTATACTTAATGTTCATGTTACCTTCTTATGAAACTGATTGAAATGCAAGATAAAACCTTTTTTCGCCTTGCTCTCACCTTTGGAACATCTAACCCAAGAAAATCAGTCTAGTAACTTCCTTGTTTTCTTTCTGCTGATGAAGAGCTTTAATATACAAAAGCTTTCCCTGGTTGCCATCATTCAAGATGGTGCAGCTTTTTGATCATTTACATTTATTTCAAGATTTTCTATTCATCATTTAAAGTATTTCAAATTCATCCAGCACAAGAGGACTAGACTGTGCTTTGGACACCCCTTGAGAGACATCTGCTGTAACAGTGGAGTCAGGATCCCAGTGGAAGCAAGTAATTTTATCCTCAAAATGCTTCAAAACATGTCACAGTGGGATGCTGTCGGTTCTACCACCTCCTTTGGGCCAGAATGTAATGGGAGGCTCTGGAAACCTCTAAGTTAGATTACTGCAAAGTGCTATATGTTGGGCTGCCTCTGAAGACAATTTGACTTCAGCTGGTGTAGAATTCAGTAGCCAGGTTGCTCACTAGGGCAAGACAGTTTGTGCATATTGCACCGATTCTGGCTGCATTGGGTGCCAATAGTTTTGGGCCCAATTCAAAGCACTGGTTTTGACCTATAAAGCCTTAAATGGCTCAAGACTGCAATACTTCAAAGACTGCCTCTCCCCATATGAATTGACCTGGAACCTGCAGTCATCCTCTGAGGCCCTTATTCCTGTGTCTCCTCCAGTGTGGTGCCAGTGTGGTGTAGTGGTTAAGAGCGGTAGTCTTGTAATCTGGGGAACCAGGTTCGCATCTCCGCTCCTCCACATGCAGCTGCTGGGTGACCTTGGGCTAGTCACACTTCTTTGAAGTCTCTCAGCCTCACTCACCTCAAAGAGTGCTTGTTGTGGGAGAGGAAGGGAAAGGAGAATGTTAGCCGCTTTGAGACTCCTTAACTCTTCTTCTTCTTCTCCATGAGAAGTCCAGAGGGTGGCAACACAAGAATGGGCCTTTTCTGCAGTGGCTCTCTGTTTGTGGAATATGCTGCCCAGAGAGACTTGCCTGGCACCTTCATTATATATCTTTTGGTGCCAAGTGAAAACATTTCTCTTCAACCAGAGAGAACTTGGGCTGATTAATATTCTATGGCCTTTTAAATGTGTTTGTGGAAGTAGGGTTATTGGTTTGTTTGTTTTTTGTTTTATTATGTATGATGTGTTCTCATTTAATGATCTTTGGATGAAGGTCACCATACAAATATATACTGCTACTACTACTACTAATAGTGACTTACATTTACCCCTCTACAACCCTAGGTGCCGCCAAACAGCATCTACAGTTTGTTGGAGGGTTGTGGGAAATTTGAGATGATGGGCAGGATTCACCTAACAGACTCCACCACGAGAAGCCTTGCACATAGGCTTCTGCTTGAGCAATGGGGCTTTCTCCCCTCCCTCCCCCCTCCCCCCTCCCTCCCCCCCTCCTCCCTCCCTCAGGCTCCCCTCTTGCCCTGAAATTGACTGAGGGGTGAACTCCCAGACCAGCATTCCATCTGGCAAGCTGCAATTATTGTGCAGACAGAACCTTTGTGATAGTGCAATGTTGAATTCTACCTAATATGTTTATACAATTTTGTCTTTTACTACAGATTGTGTTAGGTTTTGTGAGTTCACTTTATAACTGCTGTTTTCACAGGTTTGTTTAACTGTTCCATAAAATCATGAGCTATTTCATGCAATCAGTTTAATTATATGCAATTAGATTTCTTTAGAAAAGAACCCTGCACAATTACATCACTGCGTGTATAGTAGACTCTCCCCTGCCCAGATTCAGCTGTGCGGTATAGGAGACCAAAGCAAACTAAAGGAGGCTATTAAGTTTACTATGAAAGTACACTTATTATTTCAGTCCATAATTTGGAAGCGAACTCCAAATCCTTTGCATGAGTGCATACTCCATAGCAGAATAAGCAAAGTTCCATATACAACATTGTGTATTTTTGTGTTTATATATTTCTTATTGTGAAGGAATTGGACTTTGTTGTCCTGTGCTGCTTGTGTGGACTGTTGCATATCTTAGAGGCGTCCATATTTTTTCCTGTCTTTCACATGTCTATCTTGTTTGTCCGTTGTTTGTCCATTACAGCCTTCACTTGGAGACCTAGCAAATTCCCGGAGGCTCAAATATCAAGGTAGTGAAACTCCATTAACCTATGTGGCACATTTCTGCCAGAGGGCAGGAAAGTTAGAAAGCCAAACTTCCTTGTAACCCAATGGGAGGAGCATGTGCTAGAACAGGGGAATCTGTGTGAACAAGTAGACAGCAATGAGGCATGAAATTCAAAGTGAATATTTTTCCAAAGTGAATTTCCAGCTTTGCAAACCTGGAAAATTAGGGCTTCCATGCGTTTGGATTTTCCCAGACATTACCGGGATTTCAAAGGCGGGATTGATGTCTGGGGGGAATTTCCCAAAAGCGCTGCTTTGCCCTGGATCTTAGACAAGTAAATCAAAAAAATCCCCTTTTTTGGTGTTTTGAAATATGGCAACCCTAGGAAAATAGGCAAGCAAAATGCTGCTACTTGAGAGTAAGAGTCTTCTGAGAGGCAGGCAAGTTGAGGGACTGTTTAGTTCAGAGAAAGTGGATGGCATTTTAATATGCTTCAGCTTGCTCCAAAGGGAATATACTGGTTTTCTGTAACTTTGGCATTGCATAACATTATTTTTTCTGACCTCACACTAGAAGTTAAAATATGGCATCACACTACCTTAAGAGGCTGCAGGGAGACCTCAGGGGAATTTGGAGACTGGCTGATAAGGGGCAGCTTTGTGCAAATAATTAACCTCTTGTCTGGGGGCAGTAAGTCCCTCAAGGGGGAAGGGCGCACTCTGTGTGCAACAGGAACTCCCCTCCCTCATACAGCACAGGACCCTGGGTGACTGGGAGGTGGCCGCCCCATTCATACATCTACTTCTACTAGCCACCAAGAAGGTCAAGGACCTACTGAGCACACAGAAGCCCTGGCTACCGAATACCCAGCAGTTCTGATTTCTCCCCAAGATTGTCCTTCTTTTTTCAAGTTTTTCTTCACAGCCATATGGGCCTCACAGTTGTAATAGGGGACATAAAGGGACAGCACCTAGAATTACGTACATAAGCATTGCCATTCTGGATCAGACTTAAGAGTAAGAATAGGACATGGCAAAAATCATCGTGCAGGAGTCTCAACAACCTGCAGTTCTCTAACCCAAATAATTGAACGGCCTAGTGCAGTTATGACACTAGCTTCTAGAAAACCACCATTTCCAAATTTGGAGTCGGCTATAGGAACACGTTGCTGCCTCTCTGAAGCAATGTTCTTGCTATGTATTTGATTTCTTACCCACCCTTCATCATAAGGTCCTAGGGCATGAAACAAATAACAAATTTCTCTTCCCATCTTGGCAATAACCGGCAGGGTCTGCCTGACCACTAGGCAGCGTATGTCACTTACTTTGGGCAACTGATTTGGGGGCCTTATGGAAAAGAAAGGAAATTGCCGATTGTTTAATTTATTATAACCCAAGGAAAGATGTCTGTGAGATTTTCTGTCTCAGATGCCAAAATAACTTGATAAGCCTTTGGTACTAAGCACCTTGACTGAGGAGAGTGGGTGGTTGGCATTTGCTGTTCTGCCTCAGGGAAGAAAATGTCTTATGAATGGCTTTGATAGACCATGGTTTGTTCTTACATGTGCATTATTCCAAGTGGTTCTCTTATAGCCATAATTTGCAAACCAACTTCAAACCATGATTACAAGCTCTAGTTTTTGAAATAATGATAATGGACATGCAACAAGAAATTATGGTTAGCGTTGGGTAGGGAAGGGAAGGGGATGGGGAAATTGCTCTGGATGGGAGAAGAGGGAGGAAAAGGAAGTCCACGTGAAGCTGAATCTCAGTTTTCAAACTATGGTCTGCAGAAACTAGTAAGACATCCTCACTGGACCTTCAACACAACTTCAAGTAGCCTTGGTAGTTGACCCATGAGAGTGAAGGGGTGTTTTCTTCCATCAATTTTGGAAACCGACATCCGTTACCAATTGTCGTCAGAGAGTTTTAAAAAGCCTCCCTTCATACATGTGCAATGAGATGTGCTTGATTTGCTTCCAATTAATGGTGTTTTCATAACATTTGTTTAATTGTGACCTGAGGGCAAGTTGAAGATTCATGCTGCTTCACAATAGCTCATTAGGCCTTAGTCACAGTTCCTTGAACAACAGAAGAAATAAATTGGGCTGAAGTCTTCATTGATATATAGATAGAAAGATGTCATAAAATCAGGTTAAGAGGAACCAAATATAACTCCCCCCCCCAAAAAAAAATCAAATGATTCACTTCCTTCACTTCCTCACCTTCTCAACGACTTTTCAGTGTATTTTTCATTTCTCACTTACAATGGCATTAGGGTTGTGGATGATTCCTCTTACTTTCTGTGTACTTTCAAAGTGAGTCATCTTGACATTATCCTGCAATGATCAAACAATTTATACACAAACACACATATAGATGAAATTAAGTTACAATATCCAGCTGATTTTAATTATTTGGAATAAGATTGCATTGAAGTCATATAGTAAATCACATTAAAATTACAAATAAACTACTAGTTTGGATTATTCCTTTCTACCTGCAAAAAAAGCAGATATAACGGAAAGTTTTATTATAATTTTTTTTTAAGATACCAGAAATGTAGCAGATGCTTAAAGCACAATTCTTAGTGTGTCTACTTAGGAATAAGTTTCATTGAATATTATGAGATTTGCTCCAAGGTACATATGTTTAGGACTGCAGTCTGAACTTCTTAGCCCTACCATTTCCTGCTAAACAGTATGGTAATTATGTTTTCTTCTATCTCAACTCCTAAGTCTTGAGAGATTGCTATCACTGCTGTTGGACATTTGGAATAATGCATTACTGAATGACTAGCTTTTGTGAATGATTATAGGAAAACAGTAAATAGGGAAGAAATCAATTGTGTATGCTTTTATCCAAAACTTCCCCACTTTATTTTTCTTCCCTTAGAACAACAGAAAGCTTAGAACTTTTCTGTCTTTCAGGGTCTTGCAGGATTTTTTTTGGAAAATGTGATAAATGTATAACTTCCAGCAATAATTGATGCAAAGGAACTGAAGCCCCTGATTTCGTATGGGAATGTTTGTGTGTACATTGGTACAGCTTGCTGGCATTTGCTTCTCTAAGACCACAGCACTGCTGACAGGAGAAAGCATACTGCAGAATATGGGTACAGTCCTTATTAGCTCATACTTCTGCCTGATCCCTATTTTGTCCCTTTTGGGGTCCTTTCTTGTCATGAGCTGCTAGAGTGTTCAGTCATAATGGTTGGGGAATGGATGCATGGTTTCTCTGTGGCATCAGCACTCAACACTGAAGGGTCAATGCTTGATCATAGGGCATGGACTTTGCATATCGAGGTCCCCAGGGCCACCCCAATAACTCACACATCACACAGAATTTTTGTTTAAGGTTTTTGGCATAATTTTGGCCACAACTTTATTAAAATACAAAAATGTGAGTGGTTGCTTAGGTTGCGACTATCTGCCCCCACCATGGGGGACAGACTGACATTCTGCACGATGCAAAAGTCAGAACAGGGGAATACACTTGGGGGTGGCGATGGAGCAGGGAACCTGCCCTCTGCCCTCCCCAAATGCAACCAGGAGCTCATTGCTATGGCCCGAGCCCCCTTGACAGAGTGGGCAAGCAATAGTTAGCCCCTGATTCCTTTAACAGAATCCCTTGCAGCAGCAGCATTAGAGGGGCAGGCACAGCCAATCCATGCCCCTCAACCAACCAAACCATAAACCAGTGCCTAACCGCAACCTTACAAGTTGTGACGATTTGCTACGCAGTAGGCAAAAACCAAATGACCCCAGCCAATCAGCCAGATGGACAAAATTCCTACCAGACCCCTGCCCCAACGGCAGACGACCCCATGACAGGCATAGCAAAGTCAAAGCGAACAACCCTAATTCTAGGGAGGGGGGGGGACGGGCAATCCGATGCACGGAGCGAAAAGAGGAAGCTCTACGCCTTGTGCAGGGAGTTTTAGCATTTCTGGCTGTCAATCAACAAATGGCAACATTAACTTCTTCCCAACGACAAGGGAAGCCCCAATCGCATCAGTGGCCAACGATCAATTAGCCCGCCCCCAACTTGGGAGTGCCCTGGCGGCCCCCACCGCAGCACATGCTCTCCATGAAGGAGAACATGCTTTGCATACAGAAGGTCCCAGATTCAATTGCTGGCATCTCTAGTTAGGGCTGGGAGAGACTCCAGTCTGAAATCCTGGAGAGCTGCTGCCAGCCAGTGTGGACAATATTGACTTAAATGGATCAATAGCCTGATTCGGCATAAAGCAGCTCCCTATATTCTGAACCATGCGGCTTCATGCTACAACACAAAGGCACTACACAGTGCAAAGCCTGTTGTTTTATTTACTGCAGCTGCAGAGGTAGGTTTTGAACAGTTGGCATTGGAGGACAATTTTCTTTTCCTGGTATATCTTTCAACAAATGATTCTACACCCTCTTAGCTTTACAATTAATGTATTACAGATGACAAGCATACAGCATATGTAACCGAATGAACAGCAATGTGTAATTTCAGGGTGGTGGGGTTGGCTCAATCAGTAATTCTTGGTTTGGGAATTTGGGTATTGCTTGTTTCCATTTGTGAATTGTTGGAGAATGTGCTATAGCAAATGCATCCGACAAGGTTGCCAGTTTAAGACCATCCGGAAGGAAGGCATGAAGGGGAAAAGATGCAGTAACTGACCATCATAAAGTCCAATATGGGGCGCAAAGTCTCTCCCCCCCTCAACAGATGGGGTGTGTGTGATATAGAATTAGAGATAATCATCACTCAGTAATTGCTTTTCCATAACAGCAGGTTCATAATTCATAATTGTCTTATTTGTTAGGGCTTCACATTTTAATCAGTTTAGATGATAGCTTTATCAACACAAAGCTTGAGTTGATTAATTGGTGAAGCTGAGAGCTAGTGCTTATTTATGAGACAATTTTGGTTCTATTGGGGAGCAAGAAAAAGGTTAAAAAGGGCCTAAAATTAAGTTAGCTTTATTTATTGAATTATAACTTCCGCAAAATTGCACTTCTAGTGAGATTTTGGTGAGATGCAGATGTATTCAAATTGAAATGATTAATTGGGTAAAAGGCAAGTGATTGATGATGTAAAATTTATTTAATCAGAAGACAGTTCTGATTATTATATTCGTCTACAAATCCTGACGGCTTGCTGTTTTCCATTTCAGGGTGAAAAGTAGAAGAACCCGACTGACTGTATCATGGAATTAGGCCAACCTGGAATCTCCTTGCCTGGCATCTTTTATGTATGTGGTAGTGTGTGTGTGTGTGTGTGTGTGTGTGTGTGTGTTAAAGGGAGCATTCTTCTTAAATACATTCATCCAGTTACAAATATGCTAGTAATTAAGATTACCTCGTTGTTTCGAGGGCTTCTCTCCTGCTGAATGCATTTGCATAAATAATACGTATACTAATCAGCATGTATGCTGTGTTTGTGATTAATGGCTTGTTAATGCTGTAGAAGTCCCAGGTTGTTCAATTTAATTAAATATCAGGGCACTAAGAACCACTGTAGTGGTTTGTATTATTTATTTAAATATAAATTGCTGCTTATCTTGTACATGGAATGTTTTGCATGACTCTACTATTATACTTGTCAGAGGGGCAGAAAACAGAGCAATGAAACAATTTACTTCCAAGTAGTGCATTTGACCTAAATAAGGTTATTCAAAGCGGTTTGAAGAGGGCTGCTTTAATTCTAATAGTTAATCCCTTGAAAGACAATGAAACAAATCAAAAGGAATCGTTACAGCTATGCTCGTTGCTTAACACCTATTTACTGATGAAATTTATTTACTGAAATTATAATGATGACAGTGATCATGTTATAGGATTGTATCCAATGCTACCCATGCACAAGCAAAACAGACTTCTGCTCATGCAATTGGGCTTTTTCTCTCTCTCTTTCCCATGGCAGTCACCCTCTGGAGAAGATACTGGGGATATGCAAGGCAGGGGAGTGCAGTAGGGAGGAGTAGAGGAAGCAGAAGTCCTATTGTATGGATGGAAATCCACTAGGACAACAATGGTTTCCACCCAAAGAGCCATCAAGGTCCTTGACAATATACTTAACAAAGATATATCCCCATCTCAAGGGTCTTGCAACCTAAATTTTAATAATGGACAAGACAACAGAATGGGGGAGAGAGAGAGGCACCATCTTTGTTCAGTCATGATTTCTTCCAAAGAGTACCAGGAACTGTTATGGGTGCTGAAAGTTGTTAGGAGACCCCTAGTCCCCTCACTGGGCGACAATTCCCAGTGTGGTTTAACAATCAATCTCCTCTCACAGGAAACTCTGACTCTTCAACTGACCAGATGCCAGCATTATGACTGCTCTCTAAATCAGTGGCTCTTAAAAGGTGGCACAAGACTCACAAGACTTTTTCCTGTTGCCTTGTACCACATCCACGTCCTTTGTACCTTATTCCTGCATCTTCTCTAACCTTACTATAGAAGCACTGAGGTTCCACCATGTTTAAGTCTTCAGAGCCATAACAAATGCATTAAACATGATACTGCTTTGAAATTTGCCTCAGCTTTTCTAGAACGGAAGAAGAGCCCCCTGTGAACCTGAAAGCTCACCTAACCCACAGAGCAGATGTTCTTGTGACTCTTTTTCACAGTCTTTGGGACCCCCAGTGCAGCGACTGAATTACAAGCATCTAAATGTCCTAGTTCGAGGTGACACAAGAGGAAGGCTCATAAAGTCAGCTGTACTGAACGTTTGGAATTGGGATGAGGGAAAACACCTGCAGCACTGCCAGGAAGCAAGTTAATATCTACTTAGAAGTAAGGCCCTAGGCAGGTAGTATAAAGAAAGCATAAATAAAATAAAAGTTGTAGTGTGGATCTGCACTTGCTGACCAATAAGTAGCTTTTCCCAGAAATTCTTAACCACATTTTAATCACCAATTATGTATTTTCACATTCACAGCACCTGAGTTCTCAGAAACCTTCTTATTCTAAAAAATACTGTGAAAAAGTACAGTTGGGGGGAAAAACCTCAAAAAAATATAACTGACCTTGGCGTACTTCCAAACAAATTATACAGTTAAGGCAGACGTGTTTTTCAAAGATCTACATTGGGTGATATTCAATTAAGTTTTTTTTTTCTCAGAGTGAACATGGCTCTAAGTTAGACCAATTTATTTTAATGGGTCTACTCTGGGTAAAACTTAGTTGAATACCACCCACTGTGTGTGTGTGTGTGTGTGTGTGTGTGTGTGTCTGTATGTTTCATAAGAACATAAGACAAGCCTGATGGATCAAGCCAATGGCCCATTTAGTCCAGCATTCTGTTCTCACAGTGACCACTCAGATGCCTATGGAAACTCTCATGCACAGAGGAAGGGGGTGCAGGGGTGTGGGCCATCCTGGGTGTCATCACTGGGGGGGGGGACAAAATGACAAACAAATGAGGGTGCTTTTTTTTTTAATGGGCTCACGAAACTGTTTAGTTCAGTCAACAAATGCAATGAAACATGGCTGGCACTGGGCGCCACACTGCAGGGGCCGGCACTTACTGCGGAGCCTGCAGTGTGCCTGAGCCATGCATTTCTCCTGGGAGTGACGTGGTGGCTTGGGTGCCTGCAGGCTCTGCGTTGCATGGCAGCGTGGGAGTTGCGTCTGCTCACCGCCTCTCCCTCAGCCACCCTACAGCTGAGGGAGAGGCGCTGGAGAGGCTCCACGCAGTGCACCCCGCCCCCATGGGTGGCTTGCCCCACCCCCATGAGCAACTCCCCCCACCCCTGACTGCAGGACATGTGCGCCGCACCAGGCACCCGAGTGGCTAGCTACGCTGCTGCATGAGAGCCCTCTCTCCTCCTGTGATTTCCTACAACTAGTATTCAGAAGCGTTACTGCCTCTGATTGTGGAGACAGAACATAGCCATAGTGGCTGGTACCTGAACTAATGCCAATCATTTGAGTTGATGGTAGTTGTAATTGCTGAAGACAAAAGGCAGAAGACAAAAGGCAGAAACCTTAAATCTGGGCTCACCCACACTTATTGTCTCATGCCCCCACCCCACCCCAAGAAAACATCTCTTTAGTGCACAGTCACAGCAAACAACAATTTAGGGAAAGGGAAAATCCGCTCAGACCAGTGTTTTCTAGGCATGCGGCAAGCAGACGTGAGGATGAGCCCTCTTTTAGTGAAAAGCAAAACCAAAACAAAACGCTGCTACTTATGTCACGTCAGAATGTTCATGTGATAGCATAAGATCTGTGAGCAGAGAAGTACTTTATTCACTTTCAACTATTCAGAAATGTATTAATTAGCAAAATTAATGCCTAGTAGTAATAGAAACCTCCTGAGTCCTCAAAGCACATCTCATACATTGCCCTGGTAAGCCTTACAGCTTTAAAGTAAGCCAGGTTATTTCCATATGAAATACAAGGTGCTGGAGACTGAAGATGTGGCTTGCTTGAGGATCGTCGGATAGCTGAGGATATCGTGCTCTGAACCATTGGTGTATCAATTCTCATATCTAGGTATTGTACCCGTGATGTTCAGAAAACGTGGAAAGGCCATTGATGAATGGCAGAGCACCTGGTTTTTCATGCAGAAGGTCGCCAGCATCTTGAGATAGGGTGGGGAAACACTCCTGCCTGAAAAGGTGGAGATCCGCTTCCGGTCTGTAGATGAAAGGTAGTCAATATGGTGCCCTTCAAATCAGCCCCAACCAACATGGCAAATGAAGAGGGATGATGGAAGTTGTAATCTATCAACATCCGTCTGAAGCACATCCCATTGGCTACCCCAATAGATACGTAATGCTGAGTTAGATAGGCCTATGATCTGACTCGGTATGAGGTAGCTTCCTGTGTTCTACAACCATCAAATGTAACATCAGAACAGTTCTCGAGAAAGAGGGGAAGCCACCATGTATTTCAGTGCTAATAAGGGACTTAGCAAGGGAGGTATAATGCATGCAATGTCAAGATTTAGAGGTCAAGACTGCCTGGCCCAGAGCAAGTAAATGTTGAGAAATGTAAAAGATTTTGCTGCGAATGGTTTTCTCATTATAGCATAAATGATCATCTAAATTAAGCAACTTATTAGCCTGAGGTGAATTATTTGTATTGATTTTGTTCTAGAAAGGACATATATGGTAATTGAAAGGAATGTGGTTTTTAGTCTACTAGGCATCATGCCATCACCTTGGGTTTTTCTTTTTTTCCTATTTCTATAATGGAATATAAAGGTAATTGTTGCAAATGCTTTCATTTGCAATTTAAGGGTCATGCCATAAATTATGGCTATATTCTAGATTTATTTAAATACCAATATTCATCAGCATTCAACATTAAAACAAAGCCAATTGCTACATGTTAGACAGCAATTTTATTGTATGAAATACATTAGAATTTTAGAATGTGTGCATACCGTAATGCATTATTTTTAAAAAGAAAAAAAAATCTACTGCAAATAATTGTATTTGGCAGCTGAAACATATGGAGGCTGTCAGATTCCTCTACTCATGGTAAAAAAAGCATATGAACATGAGCCTCTTTGATCAGACTGAAGAGTGGCCAACCAGATGTCTACGGAAAGCCCACAAGCCAGATATGAACGCAATAACACACCTTCATTTGTGTTTGACAGCAACTGGATCACAGGGATACAGCACATGATACTGGGTGTAGATAAATATTGTTTGTTATTATGGTATGTACTTTTGTGTTTTGTATTGTAAACCGCCCTGTGATCTTTGAAAGAAGGGCAGTATAGAAATTTATTTTAATAATAATAATAATAATAATAATAATACTGACTGGTAAGCAATGGTGCCCTTTTCCTTCATGAAGTTATACATGGCAGGGACGCGGGTGGCGATGTGGTCTAAACCACTGAGCCTCTTGGGCTTGCTGATCAGAAGGTTGGCAGTTCGAATCCCCGCAACGGGGTGAGCTCCCATTGCTCTGTCCCAGTTCTTGCCAACCTAACAGTTCGAAAGCATGTCAGTGCAAGTAGATAAATAGTTACCGCTGTGGAGGAAGGCAAATGGCATTTCTGTGCATTCTGGTTTCCGTCATGGTGTTCCATTGCACCAGAAGCAGTTTAGTCATCTTCCCACATGACCCGGAAAGCTGTCTGTGGGCTCCCTCGGCCTGAAAGCGAGATGAGCGCCGCAACCCTATAGTTGCCTTTGACTGGACTTAACCATCTAAGGTTCATTTATCTTTATCTTTTTAGTACTACTAGCCCTTCTTGAATGTTTATGCCTGGCTGTACTGGATGCTTGAACAGTGGCAATGCCTCTGGCTTGCTTAGTTAGAGGATGGAGTAGGGTGTGTGTGTAGAAACCACTTGCTTGGTTGGGCTGCAGCCTGCTGTACAAATGTGAGTGTTGTATCAAGAAATACAGAAAGACAGACAGACAGACAGACAGACAGAGAGAGAGAGAGAGAGAGTGAACGAACCATGCTGAACTCTGTGGGATCTCACTGGAACCTGGGAGCCACAGCTGCTTCTCTTTGCTTCTCTGGTGACAGTGGCAGGGGTGCCTGTGGGGGTACTGTCCCTTGGGATTCCACCACCCGAGGCAGCTGCCTCAATCTGCCTCATGGGTGGCTGGCCCTGCATTAACTGCACAAGAAATCTGCTATTCTGTCATGCAAATGTGGTCCTCTGCTGGGTGGATATATGAAGTTGCAAGTAGTGTTACCGTTTCATAGCAATTCTGTGTTCTCCAGCTGTCTCTCCCATGGATGGGCCACCTGTGGTCCTCTGAAGCCTGTTGGACTCAAATTCCTATCAGCCCAGCCAGTTGACCAATGGCTAGGCATGATGGGAGTTGCAGTCCACCAACATCTGCAGGGTCACAGTTTCCCTGTCTCCAGTTGCCTTTTGGTGAAAGGAACTAGTGTGTAAAAAACCAGCAAACAAGGAACAATCTGGAGCTGTTCAGCTGTTACTTAAATGTTTTCAAAGTCTTCATTTCTTTCCAAATTGCACTGCCTAAACTCATTAACTGTGGCATGCTTTTCTATTGATTAGCTGGTTAATCCATTGTACTCGTACAGACATGAAAACTTTGCTTTGGGTTGAAAAAAATCCACTAAACCACATTGAAAAAAATTGATCAGATTCAGACTGGAAGATACAGTTACACACTCATCAAATTACAGGTATTGATTGCCAGTTACTACACCTTACCATTTGATACCATCCAGATAGCTAAATAGGCACTATCTCATTTCTTTTGCAGTTAGCACTCCAAAGCAAATTTATTTTCTTGCATATTGCAAACAACACAGTAAGTTTAACCCTTTTGTTGCCTTTCGTAAGGTATTAAGAGATCTTCTCTTTAAATGTTGGTCCTCCAAAGGTGTTCTTAAAGCTCTCTGGTGTGAATATTTAAACAAGCACAAAAGCAGGAAAGTTCATTTTTTTATATTCCGTATTTTCCCCTTCTTTCCTCATCTTTGTCTGTTAGGGAAAGGGATTTTTGCTTAGTGTCATTTCCCCAGTCAATAACCAGGAGATGAAGTATATTCCTTTGGTCAGAGCAAACATAAGCCTTTATTCTAAGTGACTTGCATTTTTCATGAAGAAAAATAGTAGAAAATAGACCCTGAAAGCATAGGGGTGGGTACTTTTAAAATAGGCTGTCTACACATCAGTTGCAAAGTGTCATGACCCCAGTCAAGGATTGGAGAACATTGTCATTTTGAGAAGATAACTGGGGGTAAGAAGATTGCCAAAGGCCAGTTTCAGTCAGCATCCTGTTCTTACAGCCAGTTGTATAGGGGAAGCCCACAAGCTGAAAAGGACAGTGGAGGTTCTTGCTGCAGGAAGGGAAGAGGTGACTTTTGCCATTTTCTCCTTCCCCCTACAGCTACTAGCACCACTGCACATTCTTCTGACTATCCAGAGCAGCTTTTCAGGGGTCTGTAGGGGGAGGAAAAATACCTGCGGCCACTCCTTAATGAAGAGTTCTACCCATAATGGGTCTGGATCAAATCCACAGTATTGAGAAAGGTTTTGAGCGGGTTCAGAACTGTAGTGTAGAGGTGCCTTAAGAACACTTTGGCTGCACGTTTTTCAGGTGGATTGTTAGGGAATTCACAGGGTGTCTGAAAAGGGCTAGTTCAATGTCAACAAAACAAGGAAGGGCCAGGCTAAGGCTGAGAGAGCTAAGGAACCAATGTGTGAGGAAAGGATGGCCAGGCATGAAGAGGCAACTGAGAAGTAACATGGGGAGTGGGCTTGACACAAAAGTAGAGATTAGGCACAAGAACAAGACATGCTGGAAACTATAGATAGTGGTGAAGATGAGGGCAAGCAGGCAAAGAGCAGATGAACCAGAGAGATGAGGGCCACAGACTAATATGGGCAAAATGTTAGATTCTATAAGGTGGTAAAATACTGGCTGCTTATCTGAGGACAGTTGCTATATTAAGTCAGCAGGATCTCTATTGGCTCTCCAAGTCACCTGATAATCTGGGCTGGCCAGCTGCAATATCTCTGTCACTGTCAAGGGTGTCAATGGTGAAGCAGCAAGGCTCAGGCCAGCTGTTCTCTCCACCTGTAAACTGTCCTGGTGAGACAGAGACCCAAGCTCCTGAGTCTTGCTTCTATTTTCCCAATTTTTAACCTGTAGGTATCTTGTAATCCCACTAATAAAACAATAGAGAACCTTTGGATTTCCTCAAAATACGGATGCATATGTTTATGCAACAACATATTTCAGGTTTATTATACTCCGCATGATTGCAAGTGAAAGAACATCACACGATGTCAATTGCTCTTCTTGGACCAAAATGAAATTTGCCCCCTAACATTTTGTACTGAAATTTAATGTCATAACTTGTAGAAATTTCAGAACATTTCCCACATCATAGTATCTTTTAACACTGGAGCGGTTTTCCACATTATATTTTCCAGACAGCAAGTCAATCATAATGTAACTCAGATTCCTTTCTTCAGCTTTGAATTTGGTGCTAGGTGTCCATCCTCATTTCCAACATATTTTCTCTTTGTTGAACAATCCTATGATACCTCAGTGAGGTTTTTATGACCCTAAGAACATACAATGTAGGCTAGAATTTGATTTTATTGTGTAGCTGATTTTTACACAATGAAAACCAAGCTATGTGTATGGGTTTTCTTTCTTTCTTTCTTTCTTTCTTTCTTTCTTTCTTTCTTTCTTTCTTTCTTTCTTTCTTTTTACTACTTCCAGATTCTTAGTAACTGTCTACCACATTTTTATTTGGTTTTATTTTGGATCGTTGGAACTCAGTGTCCAGAACACAAACTCTGCTTACAGGATATAGATATTATGCAATAAATTGCTTAAATAGAAGGGGGGAAATGAAAGGGGAAAAACCACCCTACACTGATTGTTTATTGTTTGTTATGTACATATATTTTGTCAAAATATTTTTCACTGCACCATTCAATTACTAAAAAAAATGTGTTGTTATTATTAAGCCACTTCCATTGAGACTTTCAGCTTCCTTACTTTAATGGGCACTATACTGGCTGAATATTGGTTTTAACCCTTTTGGTATTCCATTGGTTCTGCACAATCCCTCCTGCTTGATTTCTATAGTGGACTACACTCCTGGAACATGGTGATAGAAATCACTAAGGGAATCTGCACAAAGGGAGAAACACATGGAAAGCCTGGTGGGGGATGAGCTGTCTGTTACTTCTGTCTGCCACACTACAACTGGAGGTGTTGGATGAATGTCCATCTGTTGCATGACCAGCAAGCAGAGAACCCCTCCAATAACCAACAAATAGGAGAGCTAACTCTTGCTGTTTCCTCCATATCAAAAAACAAAACCCAGCATGTCAAAGAGATGGGTTTCAGGTTAGCCTCATCCCTGATGTGTAACTTATTGGTGGTAATATTTTGTATGGAGTAATATTCATACACATGAACCCCACCTGCAATCAGAAGTGGTATAGTTCAGATACAGGTTCTTCTCTGTGAGAACTAGGCCAACCAACCACTAGTTAATTACTGGTTTCCATTTGCAAAAGGCTCAGCAGAATTCCATCACCCAGCATTATTCCTCTTTTACAAATTGGGGACTGAAGCTCAGAGGGATAGTGACTCGTCACACAGCAAATCCATCAAAGAGGCAGAGATTTGAACCCAGGTCTCTCAGACGGACCTATGATGTTCCATTCACTAGAGTGGGCCACACCAGAAGCCTTTGAGACTCCCTTGTTTCCTGAGAGAACATCCCCAAGCAATTTCATGTCAGGAAGGGAGGGAGAAAAACGAATAAAATGTGAATCTTATAATCTGGAGCTTGTCCCTTTGAGTAGCAATTGCCAGATAGGTTGAGGTATTTTAGCACCTTCCCTTCAAGGCCCTCAAAAGGCAAAGATTACTGAACAAAGCCGTATGTACTCCCTGTATACAGTTGCTTGTTAGGTCTGCAATCTGCACCAGGGTGACAGTAAGCAATACCACTTTGCCTGTCATCACACCGGCATTGTGCATTCAGCACCTCTCCAGTTACTTGTTTCCTTAACTTCCTTTCCCCCCTTCTTCATGGCAGCTGCTTCTCCCTTGCCTTTTCTCCCTCCCTCCCTCTGGCTTTCATTCTTGGGTGTTTCTGTTCCCAACTCGCCTAGCCTTGCCTGTATGATCAGTTTTACCTTACAGCCTTTTTGTTTGTTTCCTTTTTCTCAAAAGCTGCTCTTGTCCCCGCTCTTGATTTTAGCTTTTGGCTCGGCGCCTCCCTGCAGTGCCACAAGTGGAGTGGGACAATGCCAGGGCAATGGATCTGGTTACGTTATTGCCGCTTGATACTCCTGTGTGTGTGTGTGTCTGGGCAGGAATGGACACCGTTTCTGGGCAGCAACTGGGTGCGCAACACTTCTTTAAATGTTCGTTTTTGTTTAACTTTATGAGAGTTATATGTCCCATGTAGGCCACACAGGGTAGCCACTTTAACCACACTGCAGGTACCAGGAGTAAATTGCCTTTGTCAAAACTCTTTTATCCTTCCACACCCCACCCCTCCCATGTTACATTAAGCAATACCATTGTGAAAATGCTACTGCATTAGCTACTGGTCAACTCTTTTTGCATTGCCTTTCTCTTCCCTATAATGCCTGAACTTCTTCTTGGGCACAGGGAAGTGATCAGCATAGGGATGAGTTGACACATCTTTCCTCTTTCCATGACTAATAATAATTTAATAATAATAATTTTATTATTTATATCCTGCACATGTGGCTGGGTTTCTGCAGCCACTCTGGTCAGCTTACAGCATATATAAAATGTAGGAAAACATCTAACATTAAAAACTTCCCAATACAGGGCTGCCTTCAGATGTCGTCTAAAAGTTATATAGTTCTTTATCTCCTTGACACCTGAAGGGAAGGTGCCACTACCGAGAAGGCCTTCTGCCTGGTTCCCTGTAAATTCACTTCTAGCAGTGAGGGAACCACCAGAAGACCCTCAGAGGAGGACCTCAGTGTCCAGGCTGAACAATGGGGGTGGAGATGCTCCTTCAGGTATACTAGGCCGAGGCTCTGTAGGGCTTTCAAGCTTAACACCAACAGTTTGAATTGTGCTTGGAAACCTACTGGGAGCCAGTGAAGATCCTTTAGGACTGGTGTTATATGGCTCCAGCAGCCACTCCCAGTCACCAGTCTTGCTGCCGCATTCTGGATTAGTTGTAGTTTTACAGTCACCCAAAGCCCAGAGCTCTAAATGCTGTAACATATCAGCCATTCCTTTCAATGGAAAGGCCACACCTGCCTCCAATATATACACGTCTCTCTTCTGCCAGGCTTCACACTGAAAGCATTGACTTGTGCGCAACCTGTATACACAAGAGCCCCATGCGTGGGTAGGAGGAAGAAAAGGGGTGCCATTGATTTTTTGTGCCAGTTTTTTCCAGCACCTGCAAGGGTACCTATAAGGGCCTTGTCCTGCAAGCTGTGCAGCGTAAGGCTTTGTCCTATATTGTGCTATAATGTAGCATGTGCACAGATAGTGATAAATGACAAGGATGCAAAAAAGAGGGAGCTCCAACAACATTTTGTATGGCCCTCTTCAGGCTACCTGCCAAAACGGTCTGTAGATACGTAAATAGTTCACCCTGTAAGCAAAAATGCACATGTGGTAGTGCCATGACAAACAAAAAAAAAAAAATTATAATTCTTTAATAAATGATTTTCAGTCTGCCAGGAGTTGTCATCCCTTAGAGATAGCCATATTGCTGCTTTAATGTTCTGGCACTCAGCTACAAATGCATGATTCAGTATGTTTATATTGTTGCAGGCTACCCCAAACTTTGAGCAGTGTGAAATTCCAGGGGTTCCTGGTTTCTCATTTTTACAGTATGAAAATCAGTTTGCCACATTTCTGCATCACTTTGCAATTTGTAAAAGAAATTTCCCAGGGAAATTCTTCACCGTTTTAATGCACATTCATCCCAATATACACATATTTGTATGCAAGCTTGCCTCACAGATACATTTATGCATGCAGTTTTCCCTAATTATAATGCATTTTTATGCTCTTTTCACGAATACAGGCATTTCTATGCACATTTCCCCACAATATACACCTTTTTTTGTACAAATTGCTTTTGCTGGGAAAGTATGAATTTCAAGAGATAGATGTGTTTCAGTTTGTGCATTGTTTCAGAAAGTTCAAATTAGGGAATTCAAAATGAACCAAATTGCCCCAACTCCATTCTTACTGAAATTATTGAACCAGGGATTTCTTGGATCACAGATCATGCTGTTAATCACCACATCATAGCTTCAAATATTCCTTTTGAAAAAACATTTTGGGATCATCCACATTTCCTTTTGAAAAAATAAATAAATAAAGTTTTTATTTATTTTCAGGGTAGAGAAGATAATTTTTGAGAAAACAATTATTACATGAGTAAACAACAAATAACTTTTCCTGATAAAATTACAGACTTTTACCACAATCATTTATCATGTCATGTCTTAAAGTTTAATTTGATTACTCTAAAAGATCACACCACATTTTCCCATGAGTGCTGGGTGGATTTCTGCCACAGTCTGAACAATTTATGTATTCGATAAACATTTCCCATTCATTATAAAAGGAATATGGATTGCGTGTGCCCTTTGCCACTCTCACCTGGCATGTTAGTTTTTCAGCCAATGCTATTGACCATACTCTGTTATACCAAGAATCAATGTTCAGCCCAATACTGGTTTTCCAACATCTGGCTATCTCCATACAGGCAGAAGTCAACAGAAAGGCTAGGAGGTCATTTTTAGGATAATCATGAGCAAATGAGATCCTAAGCCCAAGTAGTGCTAGTGCAGGGAAAGTTTCAGTTGTTTTGTTGTACAGTTGTACCTCGGAAGTCGAATGCCTTATGAGACTAACGTTTTGGCTCCTTGATTGTTCCAGTTTGCAAACGTTCTTTGGAACCCGAACGTCTGTCACAGCTTCCTCAGCTTCCGATTGGCTGCAGGACTTTCCTGCAGCCAATTGGAAGCCGCGCCTCGGTTCCTGAATGTTTTGGAAGTCGAACAGACTTCCAGAATGAATTCCGTTCGACTTCCAATGTACGACTGTATATCAAATCTATTTATTTGAAGACAGCATTCCAGAAGGGTTTGATGAGGTCACAACACCACCACATATGGAAATATGTACCTTTGACTATGCATCCCCTCCAACAATTGGGATTGACTTCCTTACATATTCAGGATAGCCTCACTGGTGTATAATGCCACCTATGCAGAAGTTTTAATGAGGCTTCCCTTATTTTTGCAGAAACTGATTTCAATGGTCTCCCAGACCACAACGACATCCATTTCTCATTTGGTATTTGCACATTGAAGTCCATTGCCTTTTTCTAGACCCAGGTCCGGGCTTTCTAGGTCTGAGTGTGTGGGTTTATTGGCCTGGCACTTTCCCCAGGGAAACCCACATTTTACTGTTGAATCAAAGCATATGGCAATCCATGGGAAATGGCCAAAAGGTGTGTCTGTGGGGGAACCACTCAGGCACAGATCTGGAAAACTTGAACATTAGGTCTAGAATCTGGTTCTAGAAATGCAGAGCAAAGGTTGGTTTGGATGAGCCCATGAACAAAATGGTACCATCTAGACATAATAGTCCATTGGGAGCCCCAAGGCTTGCAGAACTACAACAGATTTTTAGTAAAAAACCTTAAATGCTGAAAAATTCCAAAAACAGCTCAGTGGGAAGTGAGCATGTTCAGTGGGCACTGAATGATTACTCTTGTGGTCAGTGGGGACAGAATGCAAACCTGGCTGGAGAATAATGGAATGGAGTGTCTTGGGAGAGGGCATGGCTGGCTAGAACTCTAAACAGAAATATATTTTATTGCAGATCCCACCTGTCAGCATTATAATAGGTGGTCTGATGCCGGTTAGAGTAATTACCTGGGTAAGAGGCATGGGGATGAGTATGCTAGCTGCACCCTCTGTCATTCACGTGACTTGGTTGGCAAGTATGAAGTGGGGTTCTTCCAGGGTTCTAAAATGTGTGTGTGTGTGTGTGTGTGTCTTCACAAGTGCAACAGAATCTCTGCTTCAGAGAGTCACATTCAAAGTTGGCTTTCTATAGCTAATGAAATGAATGAGAGCCACAGGTGCCAGCCATTTTCCAAAGAAAAAGAACGAGAATCTGTAACGCTATTTTCTCATTAGTTTGTAGGAAATGGACAATTCAAAGACGTCATTGACTCAAGAAACCAGGTCCTTGGCCTGAAGAGTAGAGTGATGACCAAGGCCCTCCAGAGCTAGCTAAGACATAAACATTGACTACTTGACCTCCGGAAGATGCTTGCTGTGATTGCTTCATGCTTTCAAAGTTTCAGGCTCACGTTATTAAACATTCAGCACTGTGGAACATGATGGGTCCTCTGATCTAACCTTCTCTTAAGTGCATTTGATACAATCTCCAGTGTCGCTTCCTTCACTGTATTCTATATTATGTTTCTTTCTGGCCGTTTGCATTCTGGATGTTAACTCTTCATTGCACGAAAAAAAAAAGCCATATAGAAATCTATTCCCGGCTTGACAGATTCAACAATATATTGAAACGATATTTTTTTCTAAACTAAAACATGCAGAGTGAAGTGCACTTAGGAGCTTTAGTCACACAAAATGGTTTATATAACTGTCGGATAATATATAGGTGGAACGTTTTGAAACATTCACGGTCGTGACTCCTTGTATACTTTATGTACAATCTCAGTTGATAATATATATGCAGAAACTATACCTTCCAACATTTCTCCAGTGAAAATAGGGATATCCTATTCCATACCATCTAACATTTCTCCAATGAAAATAAGGACCTCCTAAGGAAAAGTCATACAGCTTCTGTAAATCCGGGACAGTGCCTAGAAAATAGGGAAATTTGGAGGGTCTGAGAAACTGCATACAGGTTCACCTTGCTATTCCTTCTGTAGCATTGGTTCCTGAGAGTCCGGGTGGGTTACAACTTGTACAGATGTTCATATTTTAAGAGGCTGTTATTGTCAGAGGCACTTGTGCTACAGGTGTTGGGAATTTAGCATCCACACTGCAGTAGAGGCCACTAGGGAAGTAAAATTATCTGACGAGTTAGTACCACCATTGTTTCAGGGAGCAACTGTGCCTAAAACTGTGTGATTGGACGTTAATGCTGATTTTTGTACAAGGAAAGAAGCATTAAGGAGGGGATTTTGAGTGGGGAAGCAAAACCAGTGGGGAGGGTTAGTCCCTTCTCCACTTGCCATTTCTTGCTCCATCTCATACACAGACACATACTGTCCATATTTGGTTTCTCCTCAGTAACATTAAAGATGGAACCTCATTGCGGGACACTTCACATAAGAGAAAGATGCTAAAGTGTGATTTGAAGTAGAGAAGCAGGGGAAAGATGAAGTGTGTTGTTCTTCACCACCTCTTCACTCAAATCCCTTCACTCGGCTCCTTTTCTTTTAAAATAATAATAATAATAAATTGAATTCTTGAAGACATTTTTACATAATACTAGAAGCAGAGGTCATCCAATGAAGCTGGATGTTGGGAGCTTCAGGGCAGACAAAAAGAAGCACTTTTTCACACAGGTTATAGGTTTTATAAATTAGTTTTTATTAAAAAAAACTCTGGTGTAATAAACAAAGAAAGAAACAAGAAAAGTACATATAGCACCTCCACTTTCAATTCATAGTATCTTTTTCACAGTTCCATTGATATTTTGTTCTATTGCAAATGGCTAATTTGCCCCAACAACCCCTCCACCCCACCCCTGCTCACACAGCCAACCAAGCTCTGGACTTTCCATTCTCTCACAAATGCCAACTAAAATACCGTATTTTTCCTTCTATAACACGCAGATTTTTTCTTCTAAAAAGGAAGGGGAAATGTCTGTGCGTGTTATAGAGCGAATGTGTGGTCCCTGGAGCCGAAAAATCAAGCAAAAATTAAATCGCGGCGCTGCACGCTGCACGGAGAAGCGAAAGAGAAAGCGGCTGCTTTCCTGCATTCTGCCTCAGGGTCTTACTGTTTCGTTGCTGTGTTTGCTGAAACGGAACAAAGAGCAGGGAAAGCCCCTCCCCTCCAGGCAAGCTCCGGTGCTGCTGGGGGAGAGGGAGAGAGAGGGGGGAAGGGAGAGAGAGAGGGGGGAGGGGGAGGGAGAGAGAGAGGGGGGGAGGGAGAGGGAGGGGGAGAGAGAGAGAGAGAGAGAGAGAGAGAGAGATATGGCTGGCTTGGGTGGGGGGAAACTTTTGCCTTTCTTTCCTCCCTCCCGTTAAATCCCTCTCCTGCATTCTTAGCCAGCTGCTTCTCTGCACACCCCTCTAATGTCCCTTCTTTGTTTTTCCTTCGCTCCCCACTTAAAATGTGGTTACAAAGCATGGATCCTCAGGATCTTTGCATTGGGTCACCCCAAATTCACCATCAGATCACATAGCATGTCCATGGCTACAGCCTGCACCAAAAAAATCACGCACCCACTGTTGCCTGGGGCTGCAATGGTGCAAAAATGTGGTTACAAAGCATGGATCCACAGGGATTCTCAGGATCTTTGCATTGGGTCAGCCCAAATTCACCATCAGATCGCATAGCATGTCCATGGCTACAGCCTGCCCCCCCAAACTCACGCACCCACTGTTGCCTGGGGCTGCAATGGTGCAAAAATGTGGTTAAAAAGCATGGATCCACAGGGATTCTCAGGATTTTGGCATTGGGTCACCCCAAATTCACCATCAGATCACATAGCATGTCCATGGCTACAGCCTGCCCCCCCAAAATCACGCACCCACTGTTGCCTGGGGCTGCAATGGTGCAAAAATGTGGTTAAAAAGCATGGATCCACAGGAATTCTCAGGATTTTGGCATTGGGTCACCCCAAATTCACCATCAGATCACATAGCATGTCCATGGCTACAGCCTGCCCCCCCAAAATCACGCACCCACTGTTGCCTGGGGCTGCAATGGTGCAAAAATGTGGTTAAAAAGCATGGATCCACAGGAATTCTCAGGATTTTGGCATTGGGTCACCCCAAATTCACCATCAGATCACATAGCATGTCCATGGCTACAGCCTGCCCCCCCCCTCAAATCACATACCCACTGTTGCCTGGGGCTGCAATGGTGCAAAAACGTGGTTACAAACCATGGATGCACAGGGATTCTCAGGATTTTTGCATTGGGTCAGCCCAAATTCACCATCAGATCACATGTCTGTGGCCACAGCATGAAGCACAAAAATGATACATCCACTGTTTCATTCAGAATGTTTTTTCCCTTGTTTTCCTCCTCTAAAAACGATGTGCGTGTTATGGTCAGGTGCGTGTTATAGAGCGAAAAATACGGTAAATAAATGTATAAATAAAGGACTCATCCACATGATGCTGACACAAAACCTCTACACATGATAAATGTTAAATGTTTCTTGATTTCTTGTTTTATCTTTTTTATAGACCACTTTGAGCAGGCATCCCCAAACTCAGCCCTCCAGATGTTTTGGGACTACAGCTCCCATCATCCCTAGCTAAGAGGACCAGTGGTCAGGGATGATGGGAACTGTAGTCCCAAAACATCTGGAGGGCCGAGTTTGGGGGTGCCTGACTTTGATGGTTTCCTCTTCTTCAATACAATCAAACAGCGTATACATTTTATTACATAAATAAATATATAAGATCCACTCCAACAAGGTGTAATGATGACCACCAACCCAGGCGGCTTCCAAAGGCAATTAGGCACATCCATAGAAACAATGGCTACTAGTCATGAAAGCTGCATGTATCTCTAGTATACCTCCGAATACCAGTGGCTGGTGATCATGAGTGTTGTGCTCATGCCCTGCTAGTCGGCTCCCCTTAGGTACCACTGTGGGAATAGGATGTTGTATAAGGAGGTATGTGTGAATCTGAACTTATGGTATGGTTTATCTATGTAGATCCACACCACATTCTTAAAGTATATCCAATGTACATTTAAAGTATATTGAAAGAAGTCTGGGAGCTGCAGTCTGCCCCTCACAGAGCTACATTTCCCATCACTCTTAACAAACTACAGTTCCCATGATTATTTAGGGGTAAATATGCTTTGAACGTGTGCTGAATGTGCTTTAAAAGTATGGTGTGGATCTGTCCTCCTTTTTAATGGGCCACCTGTAGGTAAAAAAAAATATGGATTGAGATTGTTGAGTTCCACACAACTCTTCTTTGATTTATGTTACATAAGTTAATAACCACAAAAAAGTCCTCTGGCATCACCACAAAGGCAAACTAGTTGATTTTGCCACAAGCTTTCATAGGTGCACTCTCCTTCTTTGATTGTATTCACTAACCAGGCACAAAATTAGCTTGAGGACATCTTCAGAGCTTTCTTACACCTAGATAATTCAAAATTGATTAGGTGAATCAAATAAACACACCAACGCAGCTGACCAGCTTCCTGATCCTTGTGACTCTCTTGCGGTAATTGTCATCTCTGCCGCCTGCTGAAAAAAGGAGCAGGCCACTTTCTCACTTCTCCAGTGGGAGCCTGTGGGGAAATCAGTCGGCTTTCCTGCTCTTTTTCCTTTGGCCTTGCTTAAGTTTTCATCACTTGACTCCAGTGGAATGCCAATTCACCACCAAATAAGAACATGGAAGGCACATAATCTCAAGGCCTGTAGGAAGGCGAGGTTTCACACTCCGTGTTTCTGGTGATTTATCCTTGGAAGGAGTGGGGAACTAATTCACTTGTAACCCTTGTGTCAATTGATAAAGCTGGTGTGCTTAGCCACGCTGAGTACCAAAGCTGTCAAAACTGTTCTACTAATCTAGCTCAGAGGCAGAAACGCCAGGTACTGTAACTGTTTTCACTTAAAATTGGTTTCTTTTCTGTAGGGAAACAGCTACGCTAGAATCCACTAGTCTGGTTTCCCATCAGATAGAGCCATTCATAAGTTGCTAAGTGATTGCTTTATGGGGTGAGCCTCAAGGATGGATTTATCCTGTAGAAGCACGAATCATGTCACATAAAATGCAATGCTTCGTCAAAGTAAGATGCTATGTAGGGAGTTCACTCATTGCTTAGGTCACCACTTAATCAACTTGGTCTTTACTAGTGGCATAGAGAGAGATACAAAACATTTTTTTGAAAATAAAAAATACAGATTTCTGAAATACCGTTAAGCCTTTTTGAGCCCACGGCTCCCTTGACCAACTGCATTCTTTCTGTGGTTCCCCTGTGGGGAAATGCACTCCAAGCCTCAGAAGGCTCCGCTTCGGTGCCAGACACTCAGCTCCCAGACAGGCATTGCAACACAGCAAGTAAAATAAAGACCAGCACAGTGCCTGCCTGCCCAGCCTCCCACTTGTCCATTCATTCCCAACAGAAAAGGCTGGCGGAATGGCTGGCTGGGCTCCCTCGCACACTTGCTTGCTTACTCTGAGGCTGCCTCAGCTCCTGCCAACCGGCACTCCTTAGCCAGCCTAAGAGGCACCATTCACCTGGGGAGCTTGTAGCCAGGGCTTCTGCAACAAGCAGGTGTGCAGTGGCGTAGCGTGGGTTGTCAGCAAGTAATTTGCACCCCCTAACCCGTGGATTTGTACCCCCTAACCCCCAGATGTTGCGCCTGGTGCGGCCGGGGCCCCCTGCACCCCCATGCTACGCCACTGCAGGTGTGCAAGCCTTTGGGAGGCAGAGATGCGAGAGGGTGTCAGAGGAGGGAGGGAAGAAAAGAGGGGTGGGGGCCAGTATTGCCTGCAGCACCCCTGACCATCATTCAAGGCACCCTGGTTAAAAACCACTGCAATACATAAGTATTGTTGATTTCAGTCACCTTTTGAATATTTCTAAATACCTGTTTTTAACAATATTTTTAATGTTCTGTTTTATATTTTTGAAAATAGCTTAGAGATCTCCCCCCCCCCCACAACTAAGTGGCATATAAATTTTGTTAAATTTGTGGTACTTCCTAACTATCTTGCCAGTGACTTGCATTCTTAGAATGTGAAGCACTGTAAGCCAGGCTATTCTACATGGGAGATCCTTGTTCCAAAGAGGCTGTTGTTGTTGTTGGCTCCTAAGCTCCACCCACTTCAGGTTCTTAAAGGGCCAACCCTCTGGCCTGAAGTTGGGTGCCTCCACCTTTGTTCCATAGCTTCCTACCAAGTGTGCTCCCTGTGGCTCTGGACTGGTGAGGTACAATAGGAGGCATTTCATTCATCAGGTGGCAGTTTCCATGAGGGTCCTGACTCTGGCCTAACAGGTTCTGGTGGTACAAGAAGGTTCTGTCCATCAGGCTCAAGCTGCTTATACAGTATACATTTAAAACACATTTTTCTCCCAAAGAATCCTGGGAACTGCAGTTTATTCCTCACAAATCCTTGCACCTTTAACAAGCTATAGTTCCTAGGATAGTTTGTGTGGGGTGGGTGCTTTAATTGTGTCTATGCAGCCTCCATTCTCCATCAGAAGGCTCAGAGCCCTGAGCTGGGTCTGCATCTTTGTCCATCTAGCTGGGAACTCTGCAGCCTCCGACCCTTGAGTTTTATTCACTGCTGGAAGAAGAAGGAGGAGGCAGAGTTTGGATTTGATATCCCGCTTTATCACTACCCTAAGGCATCTCAAAGCGACTAACAATCTCCTTTTCCCTTCCTCCCCCACAACAAACACTCTGTGAGGTGAGTGGGGCTGAGAGACTTCAGAGAAGCGTGACTAGCACAAGGTCCCCCAGCAGCTGCATGTGGAGGAGCAGGGACGCGAACCCGGTTCCCCAGATTACAAGTCCACCGCTCTTAACCACTACACCACACTGGCTCCCAAGCTTTGCCACTGCCCCCTGCAGTGCAGGAATCGCAGCTAAAGAATCCCCTCATCCTCTGTCCCCTTGTGCTTCCAATCCTCTGTCCTCCCCCAACTGGTACAACAGTGATTAAGCATCACATTAAAATGGAAGATAAAGCTACCTTGTAAACAAGGCTAGTGTCAGGGACTGGACTGAGGAGGAATGGTAAAGACTGTGTGTTCTTAACACACAGTGGTTACACCGTTCTTAACCACTACACCACACTGACTGGAGTCATGACAGAAGAAGAAGAAGCCAAATAAAGACTGCAGCAGATGACCGGGAAAGGGGATGAGCTGTTTGACAGGATATGAATCTTCCTGTCTTTCCCAGGCATAGCAGTTCCACACTTGCTGAGGCAGAGGCTTATAGAAGTTGTAGTTCAGCAACACCAGAAGGGCCAAAAGTTCCCCACACCTGCCTGACAGTCATGTCTTAGGGAACACCATTTTGCCCACACTGGGCATTCTTTGATGATGATGAAGATTTATCTTTGGCCTGCTGTCAGTGTGGTTTTGTTTTACATTATTGGAATAAGAAAATGCTACATTCCCCAACAATCCCGTCAGTTCTGCAGGAAAGATTGATGCTTCCGTTTAATATAAACCACACTTTATACTTCTTAACAGGACAAATCCTGTTATTTATGAAGTCAAGACTCCCCTTCTCCCCGGCAATAGCTGTGATTTAAGTGGTGGTTATGAGAAAAGCTCGTCTCTTGTGCTGCGTGATTCAACCCTGCTAAGGGAGGGAGAAGGAGGCTAACAATGTGCAAAGTGGACTCAAGGGCCTGAAACATGGATGAAGCCAATTGTCTCATCTATTATCTTGATGGCCTAGATTGTTTCTTCTGAATTTCCTGAATCTTAATCCAAGAGATCTCTTTTGTGTTATTTGGGCTATAAATTATGTATATACGTTCCCCATCCCTTTTCCTTTGTGGAGCTCAGTTTCTTGGCTTCCTGTGAGACCTCATAAGTGACTAGGAACATGTTGGGACTCTGCTAGAATCTGTCTTAAAGGAGAGGAGGGAAAGTAACAGAGTGGCAGTATGTGATTTGCCAGAGTGCTGTCGTCGATGAATAGCCAATGATGTTACCTTGCAGGTCCGGCAGGCAGATGAACATTTCTGGCAATTTCCTTACAATAACACTAGAGCTGGCATTTCTCACTCCTTGGCATTTGAGGTAAATGTTACCACTCTCATGTCTCTTCCCCTGAAGCATCTCTGCCTTCTTCCCCATTTAGAGATGAGCGTTGTTTTCTTGTCCACCTCTCTCAGGCACACACATGCATGATTGTTCCCTACAGCATGGTTACCATCAACACGTTTTGTCCAATTTCATCCTGACAGTCCCATGTGGTAGTGATTCCATTTCTTCCCTGAAGATGCGATCCCGGTGTGTTTAGGAGAATGTGTTTCCTGTACCTTTCCTCAGTTTCTTTCTTTTTGGTCAGTTGCAAGGAATGTTTCCATCAACACCTTTGCTCTGAGGGTCTTCTCACCAGTGCATGCCAGCAAGGTACTTAGCCAAGCAAGACAATTGTTTCCTTATGTCTCCTATATCCCCTTATAAAACAACAGCAACAGCTACTTCCAGTAACAAAGCTGACTTGAGTGACATGCATATTTTTGTTAGAACATCAACATTGTCACAGTCAGATTTCCCAATCTACAATCCCATTATTTCCTTGAAACTTTCCTTTATTACTTTATTGCCAGCTTTTCCACATACACTGGATTATTCTTTTTTTATACTGTATAGGGAAAGTCCTTTCATTGCTTATTGTGCAGGATGTAGTCAAAACATGTTTACTCCTCAGTCATTGCTTTTATCCCATTACTTCTAAATGTTGCTTCTTGTAAAATTCACTGCAAATATTCAAATAGTGGCAGATTCTCACGGAGCCTGTGGAGAGAATTTTCATTATCCTTTTATGTAGCCTTTATAGAATTTTAAACCATGAGATACCCATTGATCAAAATATCCCAAATACCATTAGTTAATGAATGTAGGGTCAAAGAGAACTGGGAATATAGATGACTGTAATGGAGACAAAGCTTCCCTGTATTTCTCCCAAGAAGTCCATATTCCATGAAATATTGTGCTTCACCCTCCACCAATATCTTTCTGTCCTTGGTCAAGCATCTTCAAGGTGTTACACTGCAAGCCTGATATACAGTTTTTACTCCATGAGTCCATTCTTCAGATTATCATATTATCCAGTTGAGGCAGTTTGCATAATATTTCAAAACTAAAACTGGAACTCCTGATCCCAGATTTAATAATATAATTGTGTGTGTGTGTGTGTGTGTGTGTGTGTGCACGTGCGCACGCACGCACACACATGCATCTAATAATCTTCATGTTTCCATTTTCCTCATTATATCAAAGCTAACTTTCACTTTCTTCTCTTCTCAAAGGAATGAGTTCGTCAATTATTGCCACTTCCTGGTTTTATCTTTATTATTGTTGTTGCAATATTTTGAAGGAGAGAGTTGATTTTAGACAAAGTGTTCATTTCTATAGCTATTTCTTCCATACCATGATGATTTAAATTTTGTTCATCTGCCTAATTCCACCTTTGCATTCTCCTTTCAATTTAACAAAAATTGATATAAATCTTCATTATTTGTTTGAAAATTTATTCCCAGATAGTGTCCAGGCTCATTGCTAATCACCATTTGTTTTTACTGTTCAACATTTTATTTTATTAAAGAGGGGAAAGACAAGACATCTATTTTAAAGTATTCCTCTTATTACCTGCTATCCTGGGACACTCAACTACTGTTCTCAATACCTGGTAAACGTATTATCTGGTTTTAGAGCAATAAATGCTATATCAACTGCAAATATACTTAACCTTTGTCATTCAACTTTATCACTATGGAAGTAATTTGATTCAAGTGGCTGGATGTCTGAAAATCCTTTTGCTGAAGCCTTCAAGTTGCCCTATTCCAACCCTAAGATGTTGGGATTTGGGAGATCTGGGGCTTCTTTTCCATTTTATCATCAGATGACAAATCCTGAATGCCTAAAATTTCATGTTGATATGGCTGGGTCATGCCATTGGATGGTCTTCAGTCAACTTGGTCTTGGGTCATGTATCTTTGCTCAAAACGACTCTTTGTTCCCAACTATTCTCTTGTCAGAGTTGCCATTGCACCAACCATCAACCCACTCAGCTGAATCTTTCTCTCCATTTTTCAACTTGCAGGCCAGGATGGAAATAAAAACCTCCTAAGAAGCTACCTTGCTCCATTCCAGAGGGATAAGACAAGGGAGTATTACTTTTTCACTGCAGTTGATGGGGAAGCGAAGTGAAAGCAATAAATGGTAAAGACGATCATGATGCCTGTAAGAACTGTCTTTGAAGACTTCTAAACAATCAGAAACATTTGTTTCTTTTCAGCAAATGCTGCCAGAGGAAGGTCATCTGATTCATATCCATCAAATGTTCAAGAGATGACTCATAGTGAAACAAATCACACTTTTAAAACTTGCCTTTGCACACACGCCGGAAGAAAAAGCACTCTCTTCATTTAAAAAGGCTTTTAATTGTCTCTCCCCAGCAACAGGATTATACAATAGCCTGCCCCCAAAGGTTATATCTTTTGCATTAATCCTAAGCAAGTTTATACCCCTACATAAAAATAATACATAATGTTCTATTAAAGCTCTATACCACCCCCCTTGGGGGCCTTATCCATTAAATCAAGTGTCACATAGTGACATAGCAAGTTTTCTACAGCCATCTAGAATCTGCTGTGCTAGGTTAGGCTGCAGTCTATGTTATTCTAACACAGGGATGAGGAACTTGTACCCTTCCAGATCTTGGAATCATAAAATCATAGAACTGTGGGGTTAGAAGATACGGTACCTCCAAGGGGCATCTGGTCCAATCCCTGCAATGCAGGAATCTCAGCTAAAGAATGCTTGACAATGGCCATCCAACCTCTTTTGCATAATCTCCAATGAAATGAGTCCACCACCTTCCAAGGGAGTCCATTCCACTGCCTTAACCATCAGAAAGTTCTTCCCGATAGTTTGCTGAATCTCCTTTCTTGTAACTTGAAGTCATGGATTCAGATCCTACCCACCAAAGCAGGACAAAACAAGCTTGCTCCATCTTTCATGTGATAGCCCTTTAGAGATCTGAAGATGGTTCTTATCTCTTCTCAGGGCTAAGCATACCCAACTCCTTCAACCATTCCTCAGGAGATTTGGTTTCCAGACCCTTGATCATCTTGGTCGCCCTCCTCTGCACCTGTTTCAGCTTGTCAACATCCTTCTTAAATTGTGGTGCCTAGAACTGGACACAGTACTCCAGCTGTGGTCTGACCAAGGCAAAATAAAGTAGAATAATTACTTCGCTTCATCTGGACACTATACTTCTGTACAGTGGTACCTTGGGTTAAGTAGTTAATTCGTTCTGGAGGTCTGTTCTTAACCTGAAACTGTTCTTAACCTGAAGCACCACTTTAGCTAATGAGGCCTCCCACTGCTGCCACGCCGCCGGAGCACGATTTCTGTTCTCATTCTGAAGCAAAGTTCTTAACCCGAGGTACTATTTCTGGGTTAGAGGAGTCTGTAACCTGAAGCGTATGTAACCCGAGGTACCACTGTATAGTGTCTATACAGAAGTATAGTGTCCCTCAATTACTTCATCCAAGTCATTTATACAGATGTTGAACAACATTGGGTCCAGGTCAGAACCTTACAGCCCTTGTCACTTTTTTCAAGGATGGTGACAAGCCATTAGTGAGCACTCTTTGGGTTTGGTCAGTCAACCAGCTAAAAATAAACCTAACAGTAACATTTTCTAGCCCACATTTTGCCAGGTTTCTATTCCATGAGAATATAAAGGGGGATCTTGTCAAAACCTTACTGATATCAGGATACTATACATTCACTGATCCTCCAAGCTTGTAACTCTATTTAAAAAATAAATAAGATCAGTCTGGCATGACTTATTTTTGAGAAACCCATGCCAGCTCTTAGTAATCACAGCATCCTTTTCAAGTGCTCACAGACCAACTGTTTATTATCTGTTCTGGTGTCAATGTCAATCTGACCGGTCACTACTTGCTTGCGCCCCCCCCCAAAAAAAAACTTTTTGAAGATGGTGACAACATTTGTTTCTCCAAGAATTCTCAAATATTATAGACAGCTCTGAGATTACGTTCAAAAGCTCCTTCAGTGCCCTTGGATAGAATTCATTAGGCCTCAGAGATTTGAATTCATTTAAAGCATCATATACATCACACCGAATGCTCAACAAACAGGCAACATCTTATATCTTTTGTGAAAATTTTGTGTGATCATATCAGTATGAATACCCAATAAATAGCCAGTGTGGAATCTCTCTCTATATGCTTAGTGGACATGTAATGCTAACTGCCTTGAGCAGGAAGACTGGATAGGAAAGAGGACTGAGGGCTCAGCCACACTTTCCTTTGCTCGAGAGATTTTACTTTCTTGGGCTCCATGATCACTGCAGATGGTGACAGCAGTCACGAAATTAAAAGACGCCTGCTTCTTGGGAGAAAAGCAATGACAAACCTAGACAGCATCTTAAAAAGCAGAGACATCACCTTGCCAACAAAGGTCCGTATAGTAAAAACTATGGTTTTCCCAGTAGCGATGTATGGAAGTGAGAGCTGGACCATAAAGAAGGCTGATCGCCGAAGAATTGATGCTTTTGAATTATGGTGCTGGAGGAGACTCTTGAGAGTCCCATGGACTGCAAGAAGATCAAACCTCTCCATTCTGAAGGAAATCAGCCCTGAGTGCTCACTGGAAGGACAGATCCTGAAGCTGAGGCTCCAGTACTTTGGCCACCTCATGAGAAGAGAAGACTCCCTGGAAAAGACCCTGATGTTGGGGAAGATGGAGGGCACAAGGAGAAGGGGACGACAGAGGACGAGATGGTTGGACAGTGTTCTTGAAGCTACCAGCATGAGTTTGACCAAACTGTGGGAAGCAGTGGAAGACAGGAGTGCCTGGCGTACTCTGGTCCATGGGGTCACGAAGAGTCAGACACGACTAAACGACTAAGCAACAACAACAACTCTGGGCACAGCTCCAGGCTTTCCAGGTCCATGTCTGAGTAGGTCCTTCCCCCCAATGCTTTCCCCCAGAAAGCCTTTTTCAGGGGCTGGCTGGATGAGGAAGAGTGGTGGGAACACAGAAGACAATGACTTAGATCCCGCATCATGGTAGCGGAACACAGAAGAGCAGTCAGCAGAAGGGATGAGCTGGGAGGTGCTAGAAGCAGGGGGGCTGAGTGATCAAGGAGGGTCGGGAGAAGGAGGGCCTTCCAGGACGAGAGGGCTAGAGGCTGACAGTCACCGTGTGAGCGCAGACTCACGACGGAGAGGAGTCACAGGTTGCCCCTGCTACACAATAGCAGGACAGTCTCAGAGGGGGCTCTCCTCCCCCTCTGACTCCCAGGTCAAGGAAAGTCCTGCATGTTGCTGAGGAATGGGCCAGACAGGCCCAGAGTAGGAGCTCGTCCCCCTTAACACAGCCCTTGTCTGCTTGGGAGGGATCCAGAGTGAGAGGCTGGAGGGGTGAGGACAGGGTAGTGGTCAGTTTCAGCAATGTCTCAGCTGGATTAAGATGAACCTGTGTTTTTATTTTCTGTTAATAAAAGGTTAATTGCATTCTGTGCCTCCCATGCTTCCCTGCCCTCTGTTGACATGGGCTTGCTTGACAGTTCCTTGACATATATCTTTTGCTGCTGAAACAGAGCAACTGGTACTCTGCAGAAAACCCAAGTGCCATTTGCTCTTTCAAATGAACATGGGATTTCCTGGGAAAACACTGGTACCAAAAACACCACTTGTACACAGATGTGCAAAGCCCGAATTTTTGCCTAGAAACATGGCACAAAATGAAGTGTGGTTGAGCCACGAATGGAGTATCTTGAGGAAGGGTGTGGCTAGCCAAACATTTTGTGGTAGGTCCTGCATGTGTCTACCTAAGAATTATGAGCAGATGTTCCATGTGATGTATCCATTCCTGGGCTGTACCATTTCGTATTGAAAGTGGGGGATCAAATGTCTGAATGCTCCCCTCCACATAGAACTTCCCCTCACACATACACAGAGTATGCCACAGAAAAGGCGAACCTAAACCTTGTCCTCACTAGTTTTGTACATGTGGCAAGGAATGCATTTTTACAAAAGAGACCATTCAAACATTCAGTCCCCGCACCTGTAAAATGAAATGGTACGTTTGAGCAGCAGATACATCACATGGAGCCTTTAATTGTCTGTTTAAGCTCTGAGTCACAGGATCCCTACTGTGGGGGTGGAATCGGAAGCAAGGCTCTAGATATAAAACCAGGAGAACGAGATCAGGATGTGTGGGAGAAGATCCCTAACCCTGTCAACAGTAGCTAGTGATAGACAGATAGGTTGAATCTGAGCTAGGGGATCTTGGTTCCTTTCAGCTGTTGTCAAATTCAACTCATGTTTAGCAAAATTGTGTCATAGACGGTTTTATCTGAGTTGCTGGCTCATCCTTGTTTATCATCTCGTGGGGCTTGACTCTATAAATATATTATTACCAGCCATCCAGGTTACTGCATTGAATGATCCTATTATATTCACTAGTTCTAGCATTTCAAAAAAGAGACCAGTTTCTAAACACCACCTGGATCTTCAAATTAATTCTGTAACATGGGTGCTCTTTTGATAATCCGTTGCAGATGTATCACATGATAAACTGATGAACATTTGAAAGATCTTGTGTAGCTAAAGAGAATCAGAACCGCTTTGTTAATGCAGGATTATAGTGGTTCTAATCTCATGATATAAACAGAACATTATGATGTAGTGATGTTTTAAAGGTCTTTCAGTAGTTTTTACCCAGTTTTGAAAGTGCATGTGAAATACGATAGGCAAAAATAATAAAGCTTTTAAAAAATAATATATAAATGCCCACAGCAGAAATAAAGCATTTCCTGTTTCCCTCATACTTTCTCCCCCTCTGTTATCTTCTCCACTGTCAGAATTTGGACTGCAAAATCCTCCAAGGAAGAGACTTCTCTTTTTTTGCACTGGTTAATCTGCAAAGTGCCATGCGCATGGATGGCTCTATTTTAATGGACTGTGATGATGATCATAATAATGTTGCTTCTAATAATCATATTTATGTATGATCTGTGTGCTTTTTATTGAACCAGAATGATGTTGTGCATTTACCTTAAACTATCTTCATAACAGTTGTACTGAACAGTGGTAAAGAAATTCAATAAATAAAAACTGGGTAAATAAATTAAAATAATAATCATATTGTTGCACATGATGAAGCTTCTGGTAATTTTCATTTCATAGATACCTACTATAACCCCAATGGTGTAAGGGGAAGAACAGCTTCTAGATGTTTCATCTGATACCAGGAGGTGATCCTAGCACAATGAATCAATAACTCATTACTAGAGAAAGTTGTCTAAGATAAATGGTAAAACATGGAGAAATTGGTGCTCAAAATAAGTTTCTTTCTTTCTTTCTTTCTTTCTTTCTTTCTTTCTTTCTTTCTTTCCATCCAAAGGTTCAATCAGTTAACATAGTGCTGAACATAGTGCTAAGACGTCTCTAAACATGGCAGCATTTATTTATTTATTTAAGAAACGTGAACAACACTATAAATGGAATTTGAGAAAGGGCTGAACACGGAGTAGGGAGGGAAGAGGGAAGAGTCCGTTTATCTGCCATTTTTACAAGATGCCCTCTCCATTGTAGCCTGGGAGAATCATCATCATAGGAAAATGGCAAGTTCCTAATAGGGGCTTGAAAGGCATTTCTTTGGATCAATGGCAGTGACTGTAAGCCCTAAGCCTCACCTAACAGCGTCTTTTGGGATCAATGAGTTTTTAATTTGTCAAACAGAAGCAAGGAGCTTTTTTTAAAGAGTTAACATGTCGGCGTCAACATCTTTGCATAAAAAGCCCCAGCGACATGTTATTAAAACCCTATTAGATATCATGCTAATAGACATAGCTGTCAACTTTCAGATTTGAAAATAAGGGATCAGCAGCCTCGAAAATAAGGGATCAGCAGCCTCACCTGTCCCAGGGAGAGTCTACGGGATATCTAACAATCCGGGATAGCAGCGGGAAGCAGCTCTGGAATAAGGGAATTTCCTGCAAAAAAGGGAAGGTTGACAGCTATGCTAATAGAGTTCAATAAATATTGCTGAAAGAGAAAAAGGCACACCTCCAGTTCTACGTAAGAAGCCCGAGACACTGTAGCTGATGGTCTGGTGGCCGCCACAGCTCACGTGACCTCCTATTGGTTGTGCTGCTGCTGCTTACTGGGAGGTAGTCAGGAAGTGGGGAGGCAGCAGCAAGATTGGTGCAATACAAATTCTCAGGTAGAGCCAATCCAGTGCTCCTGCCAGTACATTTGCTGCGTGTTGACCTGGCTGCCACCTCATTCCTTCCCTCTCTACCTCCCAGTAAGCAGCAGTGATGCGAGTGACCCAAGGTCAGGTGAGTGGCGCCGCTCCACCACACTGTCTGCTGTCACCGAGACATGTTTGTTAGGGAAAGAAACACCAGTAAGTTCTTGAGCCTAGTTGATTTGGAACATGAAAAATACACACTGCATTCTTTGGCCAAGCAGTTGAAGGACAGAACACAGGGGATGAGTTTCAGCAGCCAAAATGATTCTATTCCTATAGAGGGCATGTCTCATTCAGCTGCGGTGTATGTTGCTTACATGCGGATGACTGCATCCTTTATTGTTGGGTGCTTCCCATCCCCCTCTCCCTTATGGTAATATATACTGTATGCAAACTTAATGAGGAGGATAGAATGTCAGTCTGTCTGCTGGTCAAAGTACAAGTGGGCCTAAATTACAGAAGGCACTGTTCTTAATTTATCAATATAAACTGAAGCGTTTCCTTAAAATATGCATACTCAGTCAGCCTAGATTTTGCAATTGTCCATCTCTAGATTAGCCATTTTAAAAAAAGCCTAAAAATATCCACTATGTATCTCTGAGACATTCATCCCCAAATGGTTTCTACTCACGGCACATTTGAAAGTCTATTGTAATCTTAGGGGATGCGGGTGGCGCTGTGGGTAAAAACTCAGCGCCTAGGACTTGCCCATTGCATAGTCGGCGGTTTGAATCCCCGCGGCGGGGTAGGCTCCCGTCGTTCGGTCCCAGCTCCTGCCCACCTAGCAGTTCGAAAGCACCCTTAAGTGCAAGTAGATAAATAGGTACCGCATAGGTAGCGCTTCTAGCGGGAAGGTAAACGGCGTTCCATGTGCTGCTCTGGTGCCGGTTCGTCGGAGCAGCTTCGTCACGCTGGCCACGTGACCTGGAAGTGTCTGCGGACAACGCTGGCTCCCGGCCTCTAGAGTGAGATGAGCGCACAACCCTAGAGTCTGTCAAGATTGGTACCTTTACCTTTACCTTTTATTGTAATCTTAAAGAAAGCCATAATAATTGATTTGTTAGGGAGGTTTATTTTATTTCGTCTCAACTTTCTTAGTTAAGTTATACAGTGCTTCAGATTTCAGTCTTGTACAAATCCCAAGTGGAATCAATGTAAGAATTGCAATTCAAATTCCACATTCAAAACCAAACACGTATCCATACTACTGGTAGTATTAATAATTCCATGTTTTAGGTAGTGTAATTATATTACTTTTAATGTACCTGAGTAAAACAACTAAGAACCACAAAAGTAAACCACATATAGAACATTAAGATACATCGAAATGCAACATAATGGCAAGATACCATCTTTAAAATCTAATGTTACGAGAACACATAACACACAAAACTAATCACATCCCCACTTATGCAATTGTCACTCAACAAGCTCATTGCACCCATTATATCACGCAATTCTCACTTCAGTAAAAAAACACCTTAAATTTTTACATTTTTCAATTATAATTCTCAATCTGACTGTTTTTATTGCATTTTTTTTTCTTTTCAGAAACTGAGTAAAAATGATACTGTAAATAAATATCCATATGCTTAGAACTGAAGAGCAGTAGAGCTGTAAGGGACAATTGCTAACCTGTTTTTGGTTAGGCTTCTTAAGCCCCACTGAAATGTAAAAGGTTGCAGCCATAAAGGGCCAGATCCTTATCTCACCTGCCTTCATAGGCCAACTTCATAGGCAGCATTTTTCAATCCCCTGCTGTAACTAGTGATCAGATGATAGTGAGTTAGAACAACCTGCTTTCAATCAGCTCATTGGCACTGGGAGAGCACCATCAAAGAGTCTCTTTTCAACTGATGCTCAACTCATAGTCAATTAGAGGGAGTCCATCTGAAGCCCCTGCAGGAGCATTCCCCCCCTGTACTGAGAAAGCTGTTTGCATTCAAAGTATCCACTCCCCATCCCAACAAAAAATGTAAGCATCAGGTTCCTTATACATAAAATCTTAAAACCCTGATCCCTTTGAATAAGTATAATGTTGTCATGTTGTTGTTGTTTAGTCGTGTCCGACTCTTCATAACCCCATGGACCAGAGCACACCAGGCACTTCTGTCTTCCACTGCCTCCCACAGTTTAGTCAAACTCATGCTGGTAGCTTCGAGAACACTACCCAACCATTTCGTCCTCTGTCGTCCCCTTCTCCTTGTGCCCTCCATCTTTCCCAACATCAGGGTATTTTCCAGGGAGTCTTCTCTTCTCATGAGGTGGCCAAAGTACTGGAGTCTCAGCTTCAGGATCTGTCCTTCCAGTGAGCACTCAGGGCTGATTTCCTTAAGAATGCAGAAGTTTGATCTTCTTGCAGTCCATGGGACTCTCAAGAGTCTCCTCCAGCACCATAATTCAAAAGCATCAATTCTTCGGCGATCAGATCAGCCTTCTTTATGGTCCAGCTCTCACTTCCGTACATCACTACTGGAATGTTGCCATACAAACCTGTTAATTTGTTATGTATCTTGAATGGTAGATTAAAAGCTAATTGTAGCTAGCATTCGGTAATGATAGTTGATTTGAATGGGTTTACTCTGAGTATGACTTCACTGGAATGCAACCCACTGGGAAATATTTAGCAAACTTCTTGCAATATGAATATAAACTTCCAAAGCCAGTGTGTACTAAAGTCTGAATTATTTAAACCTGATTTACATATTAGTTATCATTACTTGATTTCATTGGGATTTTTCTGAAAAAGACTTAGTTGCATACAACCCAATATGTCATATTTCCCATTTCTGTTTGTGTCGTTTTAGAACATAAAAACATCTTTCACAACTCTGTTTAACAGGTTCTAGATTTTTGCAAGGAAATCCAGAACCACTTTTCTGTTCTGAGCTGCAATTGGCAACAGCTAAGATGTCGTGCAATCCAGCCTCTGGAGTCTGAAAACCATTTTTTAAATTAGGCAGCAACAAGACTGCATTATTTGAACATCATTCAACATTCTCTGATCCTGATTTGATTTTAGGTTTATTTCATAGATGTACCACTCTCTGCCTGTTATCTTTGTCAACTTAGAAATCCATTTACTCTGGGTAATTGCTCCTTCATAAGGCTCTTTTTCTGAAATAAAGTGACTGTCACTGGAAAGCTTTTTTTAAAAAAAGGCTGATAATCTGCCTTACAGCCAGTAATCTTCCCATTAGAAGCACATGAGTAAATGTTAGTATGACTCCTGACATGATAAAGTCTTCAATAATATAAAAATTACAGGCATGTCATTATGTACTTACTTGTGCCACTGAAACTGTAATCAAGGAAACAGGAGCCTGAGGTAGTATCAATATTGCTATTCAGGTATGAATCATGTATGGTGTTGTAGGTCATCTTTATTCCCATGGTAACAATGCTGCTAATGCATCTGTAGGTAGTAGATGTATTCTACTCTAATGGGATAAATACTACAGTGGAAATACAGCAAATGTATTGCTACAGTGCCAGAATCTGTTTGTTGTTGTTTTTTAAAAATTACATATGAATGCAGAGTGTATAGATCAACACGTCAATCACTTTACAATGACAATTTGCTCTGTACACAATCTTGGTGAGAAGAAGAGAATGAGAAGTAATAAGAGAACAATAGCAACAGGAATAAAATCACTGGGAGTGAATGGATCATACTGGGCTGTCTTATGCATCCTCAAAAACCAGTTGTGGTCATTGGCAAAGAGGCTGAGCCAGCCCAAGACATTTTGCTGCCTGACGTGAGGCAGCAAACACAAGTCTAGGTGCGGAGTACCCATAGCTTATCAAGTTATTTGAGTAATAAGATCCCATAAGCACCTCACACCCTTCCTGGCAGTAAAAATACAACAACAAATGGAGTAACTGACAATCTCTTGCCACCATTTTAAAATCCCGCCCCCCCCCCCATTTGTTGAGGAGGCTGCCCCACTCTGCTTTTGGGTTCCCACTGGCACCATCTGGAGCAGAGTTGCTATGCTAGCTTCCCAGCCGGGGAGTTACTATTGCTTACTGGGACAGAGTGGAAAAGGTGGCAGGGAGGTCAGCATGGTGCAAATGCACCAGCAGAAGCCCTGGATCAGCTCTGCTGCCGTTTCTGCACCATGCCTCCTCGCCCTTTCAGTGAGCAACAGAGACTCACCTGCTGAGAAGTTAGACTAGTGGCTCCACACCAACTAGCAAACCACGTCCGCTAATCTCCCAGTCCTCCAGTTCCACAGCTCCTACCTTCCATTCTCTCTCAGCACACACACACATACCTGCCATTAACATTTCTTTTTAAAAGCGAGATCCTTTCTGAATTCTGCGCAGGACAAACAGGCCAACTCCAGGCAAATGAACATGTGCACACACCTCTGACATTTGAAATGACACTATTCAGATATCAACAGTAGAACATTTAAACTGATTAGGGCCCTCTGTTCCTTCTCTTAAGATAGCCATTCCAGAACGAAAGAACTTTAAAATAGTAACACCCGCATGGCAATATTGAATTGCAACTATTTGTAGGGGTTGGAATAAGGCCAATAGTTTCCTGTCCCATTACAGGTCCTGGAATCATAGAATCACAGACTTGGAAGGGACCCCAAGGGTCATCTAGCATTTACTTGGTAAAGTTAGGATGGCATCGTTATCATCAAGCACTGCAGCTGTGAAGGGACACTGTGCTCATTTTACAGACATGTGTTAGTTTATCCAGCACTTTTAAGTTGGTTACATCATCACCAATTACTGCTGCACCTAAGGGTCAATTTGCATACATTTAAGCTCTAATTGAATTGTCACAGACTGTACTTTTGCAATCAATTCCCATTTAACTCAGTACTTTACATCCTCCCCACCCATATATACCTGGCACCTGAGGATCATAGTACAGTGGTACCTCGGATTAAGAACTTAATTCGTTCCAGAGGTCCGTTCTTAACCTGAAACTGTTCTTAACCTGAAGCACCACTTTAGCTGATGGGGCCTTCTCCTGGCGCGCTGCTGCCGTGCAATTTCTATTCTCACCCAGAAGCAAAGTTCTTAACCCGAGGTACTATTTCTGGGTTAGCGGAGTCTGTAACCTGAAGCGTCTGTAACCCGAGGTACCACTGTATACTCCACACATCTGATTAAGTGGGCTGCAGTCAATGAAAGCCTGCTTTTTAAAAAAGGTCAGCCTTGAAAATGCCACAAGACTCTTTGTTGCTTTTAACACATCCAGGATGACCCTTAGACGCTTATCTGCAGGTGTGCTTTGATCCAATAGTTTGGTGTTACCCATTTTTCAAAATAACACTTTCCTGTGATCCAAATACTGAATCATAAGCCTAGTGATAAATTTGGCAAGTGTGGGACTTTGCTTCCAATCAAAATATGGAATCCAGCAAATTAATTGAATTTAAAGTTCTGTCCAAGCCTAGGTCTGAAGGGAAAAGCAGAGTGTATTAGCTTTGCATTTCTCAAACTTCAGCTGGCTTCTAATGCTTCCAGCCTTTAGCACTACCTGAAAATGAATGGCTCTAGTATAATATAGATTTCTATGATTAATTATCAGCTATATCATAATTAACATACTTCTCTACCTTACAATAAATTCTGCATAGGAAAGGGTTGCAGGAAATTCCTGTAAAGGTAACCCCCAATGCACACAATGGTGATATGCATGCTCATTTGTCTTGCTCCTGCCAGTGCCGGTCTCTTAAAATAATGATAGATTTTTATTAATGTGTGCTTGAATACACAAAAGCTATGGAGTCAGGTCTATAACAGACACAGGTGCGGCACAGTTGGCTGCATTTTAAAAAGTAAATGTATAAAGCTTTTTGTTCAAGAACACTTCAGGGCACTGTTCTTCATATTTAGCATTAGGTTCTTCAGTGAGAATGCTGCACACACTAGAATCTTTTAGTAATTGCTCTTGGCCTTCTAAAATTTTAAGAATGACCTACAGATGCTGACATTCATTGTTGTTGTGCTTCTAATATTTCCTGTAACATGCATCCCCATATGTTTGCTATAATAAATGTCAGATAGCTCGTGAATTGAGAGGTTTGCTCCCCAGGCCTTGGCAGGCCATGGATTGACCACCCATGATTTAGCAGCGTAGTAGAAAATTCTGACATTTACCAGGCGATTCCTATCATGCACAACATTTTTGCATATTTGTAGCACATGTTCTGCACAGAGGTCACAAACATGGGTCTGGAATCCCTGGGGCCTTAGGCATGCACAGCACATTTTATTAGGGCGCGTGGCCAGGGATTTTTTGCTTATTTGTTTATTTCAACCAAGGAAAAAAGGGAAGAGGGGAAATGACAAGACTGACAGATGAGGAAAAGGAAGAGGGGAAGGGGCCAAGAGGCAACAAAACCACCACAACAAGAATGGTCAGGAAACCTAAACAGGCTAATTTTTCCTGCTGAGAAAAAAGACCTGCACCAAGCTAACAAGAGGCAGGGAAGATCCAGAGGGAACCCCCCACAGTTCTCTCCACAAACAGTAGTGAACAGAGCTCAGATGAAGGCAGAGCCGTGAGACAGTGACACAATGCAGGCAGAAGAAAAAGGCTGGAATGGACATGCAGCATCTGCCTGTGAAGAGGGGAAGAAGAAGAAGAAGAAGAAGAAGAAGAAGAAGAAGAGGAGGAGGAGGAGGAGGAGGAGGAGGAGGAGGAGGAGGAGGAGGAGTTTGGATTTGATATCCCGCTTTATCACTACCCTAAGGAGACTCAAAGTGGCTAACAATCTCCTTTCCCTTTCTCTCCCACAACAAACACTCTGTGAGGTGAATGAGGCTGAGAAATTTCAGAGAGGTGTGACTAGCCCAGGGTCACCCAGCAGCTGCATGTGGAGGAGTGAGGATGTGAACCCGGTTCACCAGATTACGAGTACACCGCTCTTAAACACTACACCACACTGGCTCTCCCCCCTCCCCTCCGCCTTAATCCTTGTGTCCTTATTCCTTGGCCCCCAGTTGTAGTTTTTTAAAAAGTTAGGAGTTAACTGAACACACCCAGCAGAATCTCTGTATCTGCCTATGCCTGGTGGGGGCGGCAGTCAAGCACTCCACCTCACCGCTGTTGCCTCTCAAATGAAAAATTGCTCCTTCCCAATACAGCCTACAAAACAACCCTTAATTCTTGGAGATGAGAAGCCCCACCACTTTCAGTCATGGGACTTTTTAACATATCAGGATGGAGCACAGCCACTCACCAACCAATCACCATCTTTGGCTATATGGACTTACCTTGAATTTCATTAGGCTGGTTCTGAAAGTATTCATTTCGGTCCAACAGGGAACCTATTTTGAAGTGTACAAATTATGATAAGATATTTGGGGTATATAACTCTTTCCTGCGTGGGACGTTATAATATAGAAAATAGTAATTCCTATCACATTTCTTATCATTTGCATCTTAGAGTTGCCTTATGACAGTATTCACTCTGGTTTTGCAAGAGTGAACGGGCTGAAATATCTGAATCAGCTCTTTGTTGTCTGCGAAAATGATAGACTGGCTTCAGTGCAACGCTAGCCATGTCTACTCAGAAGTAAGCCCTAGTGAATTTAATGGGGCTTACTCCCAGGTAAACAGGGTTAAAGTGCAGCCCAGACTAGTTGAACATAGTCCCCACTGAAATCAATGAGACTTAAGTTGTAAATAACTTATTGCATTGATTTCAGTAGGATCTAAGTTAGTCTGGACCCAACACATTGTGTTCACAGTTCAACTGTGGGCACAATCAACTTAAGCCCTGTGGCTGAAGTACAGCCTCCATCAATTTCAATACACCTTTCACAGAATGTCTATGTAGACTCTAGGGAAATGAATAGAAAGTGCAGTCAAATTGTTGGGTGAATTACAATAATTTGTGTTTTAGACATTTATCGTGAGGATCTCTGGCCTGCTGTGGAACTGTGTTTGCTTACTGTATTGTAACATACTAACGCTTCTTTCCTTCAAACTCCTAAGCTACTTCATTGCCAACCATCTTAAGCGCAAGCTAGGATCACTGCACTCCCAGGGTGTTACACCAGCTTAGCAATAGGGGTCAGAGCTAAACAACCACCAGCAGCATTATGGCAGCATGCAAAGGCATGTATATCAAAGTGGGGAGGAAACCCTCTTTTATCAAAGTTTTTTTTTAATGACTGGTGAAATATAAAAAAGCTTCACATATTATATATAACAAGAGGCTTGAAATATTTGAACAGTTATTTTAAACCGGTTTGTCACTCACTCAGATTTTATTAGGTGATCACAGACACTTTAAAAACAGAATAAAACAGATCCCTGGCCAACAAACAATGTCTCTCCAAGAGTCTACTCCCCAGTACTAATCTTGGGTCATTTTTGCAATCCTGCCCCTGAAGGCAGGCATTGGCCACTGGAGCGATGGCTGTTTGGTGCCCTGCTCACAGAATGAAGTCAGCACCAGGTGACCCCACCTAGGGACTGCAAAGTCTTTTTTTGTGCTAGAAGGATACCAGAGTTTTAATTCTTGATCTGTGGTTTTAATTGCTGCTTAACTTCTGCCATTGATGATGACAATCATTGTATTTCCTGTCACCCTTCACCACAAGGCCCCAGGGCAAGTTACAGCAAATGAAAACATAAATAAAAACGATAAAAAGCAACCCTACCCATAACCTCTAAATCAATAATCTACAGGACACATTGCAGGGAGGGCACCAAAATCAACCCTTCAATTTTCAAAGCCAAGAGTACAGGCTATAGAGATGGAAATGCATAGATCCATAGATGCAAATATTTCCCCCACAATATTTGCCTTGACTTCTATTTGCTTGAAGTCATGGAAATCTTTATTTCATTTCTTCCATATCACATCTTTTCTTTCTTTTCTAAAAAAATTAAACGCCTTTGCAGCGTTCAAAGAGGGAATACCCTGCATTTATGTCCAGGAAAGCAGAAGACTAAACTGGGATTTAGCTGAGAAGGCTACTGTAGGCTACAAAATCTGCTGGAGGGTGCAGGATTTTCTCGGTGTCACTATAAATAAATCATCGGTAACACTTTCCCTCTTTGACGGTGGCAGGTAATGCTCAGGGAGAGTTCTTGCATTTGTCAAAAATGGGACTTTTGCAATGAGCCTTCAGCCAAGCAAAAAGTGTTTTGCAGCAGCTAGATTGACATAGGCTCTATCTTCTCTTAGGTAGATGCTTGATCCTGTTCATTTGATACAAGGGCATACCTACAGTGCAGCGAAATATAACCTTCATCATATCCTTTCTGGCACTTTTTTAAAAAAAAACAAACAGCTGAGCTTTTATTGTTTCCAAAACCAAAACTGAAAACATTGTTCTGTTTGATGAGTGGGGAGGGGCTTGGAAGGAGGTGTGGTCTTGTTTGGAGAGGGGCAGAATAGAAGGGGAACCTGGATTGGATACCTCTCTCCACACTGGAGGGTTGGGGAAGGGAGGAGCAGCTTGCTCCATCGCCCTCTGGCTCTCACTGCACCATTTGCTCATTGGCGCTGCTGCCAGAGTCCTGGGGCTTCATCATGTCTGGGAGCATGTGGGTGGGCTGGAGAAGGGATCAGTGCGGAGGGGCTCAAAGGCACCACTGGCTCTGAAGGCCAAGCCAACTGTCGCTGGGGCCTGAGCTCGTGCTGGCTGGCTGGTGAAGCCACGGTCTCTGCTGTCATCAAAAGCTGGCCATCCTTGTATAGTCTTTGTTCTTCTGGGGGGTCTCTTGAGAATCCCCTCAACAACTCTTTTCAGTTCATACAGCGTACTGGACTCCTTGGCGTCTGTGAAGATGGTCGTGTTGCTACGTCGGATCAGTAGAAAGGCATCCATCTCTGTAGCTGCAACCTCAGCCCAGACCCCCCAGAGAGGAAAAAGCAGCAGAACCCTCAGTATCCCAACATGCACCTCCTTTCTGGCACTTTTGAATGTCCCCCCCCCTCTCTGTTCTTTCTCTGTAATCTAGGCAATATGTGATGAGAAAGAGGTGGGCTTTGGCAAATATGCAGTTGAATAATATCTGGCTGGTCAATGACAAGTAACTGCATTAAAAACAAAATGACAAGGAATATACAGTGAAAAGAAGAACCTTCTTCTTTTTTTCATTCAACAAGTACCACTTAATAGTGTAGGCACCAGTGGTGTAGCGTGGGGGGTGCAGTGGGGGCCAGCCGCACCGGGCGCAACATCTGGGGGTTAGGGTTAGGGTCACAAATCCATGGGTTAGGGGGCGCAAATTACTTGCCTTGCCCCGGGTGCTGACAACCCATGCTACGCCACTGGTAGGCACAGAACCATTGCTTTCACTGGAACATTTGCCCTGGGTCCCAATTTGTAGGAGTAGATCACCCAGCTGCCTGGCCACTGAAGTACATGGAAAAACAGCACAATGGAAGGGAAGCAGTTTGGCAGGATACATTTCACAAAAGGTATGGGCAGCAAGGGCATCTGCAGGCACAGACAGATTACCCAAGAACTGACAGGGAAAGGGAGAAAACCCAAAGAGGAGGGATGATGTGAGCTCTTGTCCTAGAAGAAGAGGGGAAGAAGGGCAAAGCTGAGTAACAGAACAGAGAGGAATGGGTGAAACTGTCCCAAGATCTGGAGTAAAAGCACGAATATATCTTGGTGGGGTATCTGGGAGGGCACATCAATATGTGTAGAATTAGGCTTTGCAAGGTGGTTATTTGTTTAATTTATTTATCTATGATACATGTATTTGTTTAATTTATTTATTTATTAATGTATTTATCTATGATAAATGTATGCTACCCCAAAACATAAAGCTTTATGGAGTAAATCATGAATCCATTAAAGGGGTGTGGGAGGGAGGCTACACAAAGCAAAACAAAAAGAGCCACTCCTCCAAAATTTAAAATAGTTGTTAAAAAACAAGAGGCTTACATTACCTGAGTCATTTTAAAGGTTGGGCTATGCTAAGCCTTTAATGTTTATGTGGGTTAATTTTCCTCTGTGCGCTTTTGTGCACTTTTATCCATACATGAGCACTTGCAATTTTATGCCTCTCCCTTCAGTTACTATTTCCCCTCCCCTTCACAAAGTCCTGGAAGTACAAGGTCTTTTGCAGACACATACATGGTTCTTTGTTTTCCTGTGTACACACGTCTTTATAAAAATTGTGTCATCTATGGAATTTAACGAGAAAATACTTCCGCAAAGGCAAATGTTTCAAGCGTGTTTCCGAGTGGGTAAAACTGCCAATTAATTTTATTTTCAAAATACATGTTTTTTCCATTTGCTAGTTTTGCACAAAACAGCTGTTTGACAAAGGAAAATATATCTCTGTGTTGTATCTGGCTGAGCTGCAGCAGAGAGACAAAGAGCAGCCAGGCAGGAGAGTTCCTCTGATCTCCAGACTTTCCCTGGCAACATAGAAAGCTGTGGTGCAGTTCAAAGAAGAAAATAGCACTATGTTTTATACACAGATACTAGGGATGGGTGGCAACTTCACTTCAGTTCACATTTAAAGGTAATGCCACCTAATTCATAGTTTCAGAAACAATATGCAAAGCAAAATATTGCCATCCTCCAAAATTCACACTTCTCCGAATTTGGTAGTACATTTTTCCAGCCAAGTCGTGTCTACAAAAATGCATTTATTATGAAAAAGTGTGCATAGAAATCAACATATTGTTTAAAATAATATACAAAAATGCATTCTATTAAGAAAGATGGCAAAATATGTATGTTAGGCAAAATTGCATACATAAATGTATATATTGGGAACAATTCACAAAAATGTTAAATTATTTTTAAAATAAGCCAAGAGGGGAGGTGCATTGCTGCCAACACCATCAATATCACACAGAGGAGCAAGGGCTCCTCAAGAGTAAATAAATACTTATGAGTAAGCTGGTCATCACATGCAGATGGGATGGCTTGCAGCTGTGAACTTTTGCATGATACACTGAAGGTTTAGGTTGCAAATCATTCAGTATTTGTAGTAGAACTATTTATTATATTTATACACTGCCCTTCACTGGAAGATCACAGGATGGTTTATGGTATAAAAAGACCAAAAAAACATGGCATAATAACAAAGAAAACAAGAATGCCCTCCCTCCACACACACATAGAGGGACAGTATGCTGGAGCATCTTCCCACTAGATTTCTGACTTGTGGGTTCCTATCACCTAACTGGTCATTAGAAAAAAGAAACCCTTGTTGGGCATTTGGGTCTATGTTTGCAAACCATACTTCTTGTGTTGCTCTTGAGATTTGACCTTGGACTGCTTCTTGCCCTTGCTTCTTGGGCTCCTCCTTCATTCAGACCCTGGGCTACTGTAAGGTTCCAATTCTGGGACTGCTGCTCCTAAGTCTCTGCTGCTCTGCTTATGTGCCAGCTGAAGCAGGAAACAGAGGCACTGCTACCTGCCACTACTGGCACAATTCAGAAATGGTAGAGGGGTCTGCAGGGCTTCAGAACCTTGGTGAACCTGTTTGGACAGAGACAGCAGGATAGAACAAACGTGTGTGTCCTTCACAGAAAATGTCCCTCTCATAACATCTTCAATTCATTTAATATCTATGTTTTGTCTCCAGTGTTTTTGCCACAGGCAACAGCAGCTGAGATTATTGCTTAAGATTGTTGTTTAATTGTTAATACCCTCCATTGCTCGTGTTACATTGAGAGCTCCCGCAAAAGAAGGGCACTGAAAAATTATTTTTGGCTAACATGAAACAAAATTTAAAGATCTGGTTTGCTTTCTGCCCTGATGCAACTTTAAATCAGCTCCAGCTTTTAGAACACAGTCCTCCAGATGTAAAATCCAATGTTTTATTCATTTAAATTTATGGTTTTCACATAGCTCAATTTGGTACAGTTCACAAACTTCACACATGTTTGAACAACAAAAAAATGCAGGGTAGCACAAAAATAAATGTGCTTCGTGTAATGTTTGCCTTATGAAATATGTTTTATTTCAGATACTAGAATGAGGTCACTGGTCTGGAAACAGACAGCTAAGCAAACCAATGAATAATATTATATATATAGCAAATAAGCCATTTAAAAACATTTGTAGCATGTTTCTTCCCTGAACAAGAATACAGCAGCCATGAGCGCACAGATTGTCCAATGACACGACAGAAATTTGTTTCTTCCTTGGCCCACCTCTCGTGATAGATAGTGCCCATTTGGAACTGGTGGGGAAGAATGCAGGGAAACACACTGTAGGCACAGCCAGGGTCAGTGGCAGGTGCAACCACATCCAATGACAGGCAGAGCCAGCCAAGGGTGTGTATTAGGGTTGTGCACTGGATTTGACTGAGGCCTGAGCCCAATCAGAGAGCTTCGGAAGTTGGACAGCGATGGATGACTGCAAGTTGGGTTGGACAGCCCAGAGTAATTCATGGCTCTTAGTGGGTGGGGCATCAGGCAGGAAAGCAAGGCAGGCAGAGCAGGAAAACCACACAAATAGGCCAAGCCCTATCTAACCAGTGATTACTTCTTCCTAGGAAGAAGTAAGCCTGACATCATGGTTCTTCTTCCTTGCCTTATGCCCCACTCTGCAGGATCAATTCCTCTGCTCAACGGCCGCTGAGTGGAGGCATTGTTCCTGTGGGGTGCCAATGCTGCTTCACACGCAGCTTTCTTGCAGGAAAATCTTGTGCTCCTTCGTCAGCAGCTTGCTTCCCTTGTGTGCTCCTTGAAAAGGAGCAGAAGAAGAGTTTGGATTTGATATCCCGCCTTTCACTCCCCTTCAGAAGTCTCAAAGTGGCTAACATTCTCCTTTACCTTCCTTCCCCACAACAAACACTCTGTGAGGTGAGTGAGGCTGAGAGACTTCAAAGAAGTGTGACTGGCCCAAGGTCCCCCAGCAGCTGCATGTGGAGGAGCGGGGACACGAACCCGGTTCACCAGATTACAAGACTACCCCTCTTAACCACTACACCACACTGGCTCCTAAACACCACACAGGATCAGATCCTTCCGCTTACTAGCTGGTAAACAGAAGAGTCCAGTCATGCTTGGTGCCCCTCCTGGCTATACTTTTAAACCCTAATCTTATATTAAGATCAAATTGTGGGGGGGGGGGGAATACCTTAGACCTGTCCTTTAAGTTTCCTCAGGAACAGATCCAGAGGGGTGGGTGGTCCCTAGGGGCAGGTTTAGAATCATTAAAAAAGCCTAACCTAAAAATAAAAAAGTATTTCGGATAGAGTCAGGATATTCCAGCCTACAATCATTGGATCCCACATGTTATTTGCAAATCCAATGTGTGGTTGTCTGCTAAGAGAAGTTTGCCTGGGTGCGGTGAGCAGGCAGAGTGCAATCCATGATCCTGAACTATATATAGGCTCTGCACACTGAGTTCTCATCTAAACCATCCTCTGTGCCATTCTACTTTTTTGTAATAGCATTGCCAAAGTGTTTTATGGCCTTTTTATCCTCGCAACAACCCCATAAAGTAAATTATGGTGCAATGTTAGCAAAACAACAAAAAGAACAACACCAGTACCTTAAAGACTAACAAATTTATCATGGCGTAAGCTTTTGAGGACTAAAGCCCACCTAATCAGATGCATCACTCTTCGCAATCCAATCATACATTTGCTAGTCTCTGAAATGGTACTTGGCTATTGTTTCATTTCTGCTGAAAGCCACGACTAGCTACCTTACCCCTTTGGTTGAAAGGATATCAGCAAAACATTCCCAACACCACATAATGAGCCAGTAACAGAGAGGAGGGTCTTTAAGTTAAGTCTCCAGATATTGTGGTGTGCTTGCTTTTTAAAGGCATGAAGACAAGGATGCTCTTGCCAATTAGCTAACAGTGCAGACAATATTCTACCCAATCAAAGGGTGATGCAGCCTAAGGGATTTAATGATTGGCATCGCCACCTTCTACCTGAAAACTACAGCCTCCCCTCATGGAAGACACATTTCTAGGAACTATAAGCCTCAAAAAATAAATGGCACAAGCATGCACTGAGCACACCTGCCTCACCAAAGAGGAACCTCTGTATTTATTTAATCGGGTGATCGCACGACAGGTATCCTTTGTATAAACAGTACGTTGTACCATCACCACAGTAAAAGTTTTTGGCTGGATTAAGCCAAAGGGCTATCTAGTCTAGCATACTGTTCTCACAGTAGTAAAACAAGGAAACACACACAGCTTTTTTTAAAAAAATGAAAGAAAATCAGGAAGGGGTTGGCTATAGGGATGAGGCGAGGTCAGCGGAGTGGTGGTGGGGTGCCCTGAATTGCCCTCCCAAAATGTTGGGGGAGTGTTTATTTTTCTATAATTCTTTTATTATTTTTCACAATCAGACATTGTCTTCACATACCATAATAAACAAATACAATAAAAATAGAAAATAAAACATTTTCATATCATATTAAATCCGTACAGTGGTACCTCAGGTTAAATATGCTTCAGGTTACATACACTTCAGCTTACAGACTCTGCTGACCCAGAAATAGTACCTCGGGTTAAGAACTTTGCTTCAGGATGAGAACAGAAATCGTGCAGCCGCAGCAGCAGGAGGCCCCATTAGCTAAAGTGGTGCTTCACGTTAAGAACAGTTTCAGGTTAAGAATGGACCTCCGGTACGAATTAAATACTTAACCCGAGGTACCATTGTATTTTGGGATTCCTCCGATCCCTTGACTTCATCCGATTCTTTTATATTTTCTTATGTTGTATGTGTCTATAATTTTCTTAATATCTTTAAATATTTCCAAACATTGTCCTTAATATTATAAGTGGTTAAAAAGAACCAGACCCCTGCTATTGTGCTAACTTCTTTACAATGCTTCTGTAAATATGCAATAAACATTTCCCACGTTTTTCTCGTGTAGGGAGTCACCAACTAGCACATTTGCGAAGTGGATGAATTGTGGTTGGTAACACACATACAGAGAGAGAGAGAGAGAGAGAGAGAGAGAGAGAGAGAGAGAGAGAGAGAGAGAGAGAGAGCCATCAAGAATAATACAATATTATTTATTTATATTAGCTAAAATAGAATGCTTATTTCAAACCTAGTATTAGCAAGGGGAGGAGACGCTGCATGTGCCAGAGAAGGCCTCCGTGGGCCCCTGTGAGCCTTTGGGAGTCCTATTGGAGGCCCACGCTCTAGTACATAACTTTGGATGGACTCAGTTTGAACCACTTCACAGTGGAACAGTTTCTATCATGTTCTGCTCTCAGGCTTTAGCAACTGCTTCAGAAAATGTGTTGGTTATCTGATCATCCCAATTTGAATCAAAAGCAGCCCTGTGCAGCTAATTGCTTTCAATTTATAGCTTTGTCCAAGTTTAAAGAAGGATAAAGGTGACTAAATCCGTGGGAAATCGTGTTATCTTTGAACAGCAAGGGAAAGGATAACAATAAGGATTTGGAAATGCTTAATCTCATATATATTTGTAGGTGGCTGTCAGGCGAGGGAAATCTAACAAGGATTTGCACTACTGGGTTTTTCACACGCTCCTGGGAAGTTGCTGAAATTATTAAAAAATATGGTAAATCCTAGTAAGTAATCCCTCTGTTTGACAAATATTTTCCCCTTACCTTCTAATTCTGTGCAGATGTGGAAGGGATACAGAGGGGGATTCTTGTATATTTGATCATTATTAAAATCTGGGATTTTTACATTTTTTTGACTTTCTGCCACCTATTGGTAATTCTAGGTGCTGAAACTGCACATTGCCGTAATATGTGTAATTCTGACTCTAACCCACATTGCAGTCCACTTCAGTTAGCCCATTTATTAAATGTTCCTTTGTGTACAGAAAGCTGACTGAGCTAGACATCCTTATGGATCAAATTATGTCGGAGGGAGGGAAATACCCAAATGTTTGAATAACATGATAGCTTTTCTGGCAGGTCCAATTACAAGACAAACGTAGAGACTGTTGATTACCATTCATTCCATTAAGAATTCTGAACCCTTACATCTTGCTTTTCAATTTAATAGGAACTTCATATAAAATTGTAGTAATTGTTCATGATGGACTCTTGTGCAGTAAACACATTCATTTAGAAAACCAAGGAACATTCCCAAGTTACTGAAACTTTAGATGCTAATGATTTTTCCCCAAAACAAGCAACTGAGTCGAATGGACTCAAGTTGAGTCTGGAATGAATTTTAAGTACATATCCCTTAATCGCTTTGGAGCTTATGTTGTATTTTGTAATAAAGAGAAGGCAGTTCTTTTTTTAAAAAAAATAATAATCCTGAAGCAGCAATGACTGATGCCTTTTCAGCTGGACATCTCACTGGTTTGGGATTGAAGGGATATTACCTTCCCCATCTGTTCCCTGGTGTATATATGCAGTAATAAACATATACATTGCAATCTTTTCTGCAGTTCCTAATGTATGCTTAATGTTACTTCAAAGTCCTCCTGACAATGGAATATGGCCCTGATGGATCAAAGGCAAAGAATGGCCAATTCATCAGTGCTTATTACTTATAGAAAGGAAAGAAGGGTAATCTTCCTTTGAAGATTATCTATCGGTGTGAAACTTGAATCTAGTAAACAACAGATGACAGACAGTTTTGACATGTGAGGCTGATTACCACCGCTGAGAAGTCATTCCATGTTTAAAAAGTCACTGGGAGCAATGCTTTGCACAGGTGTACATGCTGTGAATGCCTTAAAGTTGCATCTCATAGGTGACAAGGGCCCAAATGGATCACTGGAAGTTTCAGGAATGTTTTTGACAGAAGTATCCAGGCTGCTTGGTGAGGTGATTATATCTGTGCGGGTTTCAATGTTCTTTGGGCAACAGTTGGAGAACCCATGTGGCTACTTTACAAGCCTGAAACCAGGCCTTGTTTTGAGGTAGGTTCTTCTCCCTCAGCTATCAGAACCATCTGGAGAAACCACCACACATGGTTGTTGATGTGCTTTATTGGACTGAGGGGAAGAGCACATGGGGAAAAGACCACAACACATGTCTTTTTCTTCTCTGTGTTGCTTTTATCCAGCTCTAATCCAACTGAGTAACTGATACAGCCTCTGACACTGATTGATAATGCCAGGCATGTACTTGATTTACTGTTGAGTAGGAATTACCCATTCAGATTTAAAAAAAAATGAATGGGAAAAAATGAATAACAAAGAAAGGAATGTATTTTTCAGTGCAAAGCTTCTACGGTACATCATAAGAAATGCTCTCACATGCTGCACAAGAAGACCAGGTCTGTGCACTGTCTCAGTCTGTAGGTCTTGCTGAAAGTTGCTTTGCCACAATCTAAGACTGCAGCCTTTAAAGCACATTCCCTCTGCCAATAATTCTGGGCCCTGTAGTTTACTCCTCACAGAATTACAATTCCCAGCAGCTCTTAACAAACTACAGTGCCCAGAATTCTTTCAGAAGGAAAATGTGCTTCGAATGTGGTTTCCAGTTGTAATGTGAACCCAGCTTAAATACATTTGCACATGCCGGCGCTTGCTTCTGTCATTAAGCAATGCAAATGTAAAGCTTTCATTGGCAAGAATGCTCATTCACATTACAAATATTCATGGCTAAAGCTAACCAAAAGTCCAGACATAACACTACTATCAATATACAATGGTGTGGAAGGTTCACAGGCTATGAAGGACTTGCTCACAATTTTATTGACAGCTGCACAAATTATTATAGCCAGGAAGTGGAAGGGGAAAGCAGAATATAAAATGGAAGAATGGCATAAGGAGGTGTGGGATATAACTATTAATGATAAATTAACATGTGCCATTAAGGTAAGATGGGGAATATGCAGGAGAAATGATTTTGAGGAGATATGGAGGGTGTTTGTAGAATTTGTGCTGTTAAAACGGAAAGGGGTCAAACCATCTCAAGAGGCGTTGAAATTTTGGGAGGTTAGATAGTTACAATGGAATGGTCTCTGTGGTGGGGTGCACATTTTTATTCTTATTTATTTGTGATTATTACTTTGTCCAAAATAACAACAACAACAACAACAACGAAAATAAAAAAATAAAAAACCAAAAAACCCAATAAATATTCATGCTGAATGTTCTCATTCAGCACAAACAATAAAATGTTCTTAACATATAAGTGTGATATACATTCTTAGGATTTGACACAGCCTAAATTAGTTGGTAGGGGGATGATCAAGCCTGATCCCTGTGGCAGCTCCAAGCTATCCACAGCTATTGGGTTTGGACCAGGCCAATGCCTGGTGTGATAAGAGCCCAACTGGCTCGGGTTTCCAGTGCCTCCCACTCACCTCCCCATTTGGTGGGTGAAAAAAAGAAAGGCTGATGCCAACAATGTAATGCTTGTGGTAGTCAGCTGGAGGCCAGCTCAGTTCGCATAGCCAAATGGAGGGGCACCTCTACTCAACCCAAACCCTCTCCCCAGCCCATTTTCATCCAACCCTTAGTGTCTTAAGAGAAGATACGTAGGTACCCAACTAAGATATTTCTGATTATATCAGAAATATACCTGACAATATAAACAACTACCTGACATTCAGAAGACATCTTAAGGCAGCCCTGTTCAGGGAAGTTTTTAACGTGTGATATTTTACTGTATTTTTGGTTTTTATGGAGGCCGCCCAGAGTGGCTGGGGAGGCCCAGCCAGATGGGCGGGGTATAAATAATAAATAAATAAATTAAAAGCATCAGTTGATGAAGACACACTTCATCACAAAAAGACACATTCCACCCTAAAAGGATTTGTACATTGAAGGGTAGGGTGCAAACTCCACTTCCACTTGCATAAGGCAAGGCACAGCATTTTCCCCAATATCTGTTGCAGCCCTCTGCACCATATGCCAGGGATGTCCAAGTTCCAAGAGACTGCGATCTACTCCCACTATAAAAACACCGGCAGGGATCTACTTTGGATTGACCAAAGTTGTTGAGCTTCAGAAAAAAGTTTTCGGGGATACAAAGGGTCTGCATTTGGTAGAAGAAAGTGACAAAAATCTAGTTTCCTGCTTTACACAGGTGGAAGAGCTGCCACTAGGACAAAGGCATTATTAGGGGCAAATCTTGGTCATTACCCATTGAAAACAATGGGATGTAAAATATAGCTCCATGATGTTCATAGTTATGCAGATGTGAGCCCCAGTGAGTTCTGCCGCTAAGTTAAATGTGTGTTGGCTCTTAGGATTAGTCATTACTAATTTCAGTTCCACATTTATTTCAATGGGACATAGTCACGGTCAATGTATGCTGGATCATGCTCATAGAATGATGAGTGTATCACTTACGTACTTCAGATGCTTTACCTATGGTGATGTTTATGTTTCAGTTCCCATGAATTTCCTGGGAGTAAGGCCCATTGGAACTTATTCTCAGTAGGCAAGTGCAGGATTGCCTTGTTGCCATAAGCATTTTTGATAACTCTTTCCTAATTTCAAAGGATAGGCATGTAAGTGTCCAGTATCCGGACTTTTGCAGTCATCAGCTTTCCAGCTGAGTGGGAGGGGGACCCTAACAATTCCATTTTTCCTGTGAGCATCATCAACTTACAGACATGTCCATCAGAATCTCACTCACAGGAAAAAGCAACAGATCTTACAAGTAACAAATAGATGTGTTATTACACATACCACATACCCCCTGATAAAGAAATATGCATTTGTCCAGGCACTGTTAACTTTTAGATGACATTAATCAGTATTTTGATGCTGGATGCTTAAGTGTGTATATATATGTGTGTGTGTGTTTTGTGATTTTATGGGCTTTACTTTGTGAAGTGCGTACACAGAGTATGAGAGCTTGATTAAATAAATACATTAAATTATTAGGCTACAGTTCTATGCACATGTACCAGGGAGTAAGAACCATTGAATACAGTGGGACTGAATAAACACGCATAGGAGTGCACAGCGAGTGCCTTACATGACCATTCACTAAAACCTACTGTAAATGTAAAGTACACACTGCCCTATGGGGGATGGGGAGAAGAGAAGCTAGCACTTGCCTCTGTTGAGCCGAGCCCCAATCTGCTGATTGCAGAGGAGGAAAAATCTAAGGAGCCTTGTACTTCCCTATAAATCTTCCTGCCCTCTGGATAGGAGTTGACTTTGAAGTGTACAGTGCTGTTCTTGATACTCAGCTGAAAATGCTGCTCTGGGACTTGGCCTACTACTTGTTTAAAGCGCAGCTGCTGTTAGAAATTGGAGTCTCACTTTTCCTTTACTCATCTCAGATGTTCTTAGGTGATAAAAGCACTCTGCACTCATGGATTTCTACTAGAGCTGCAACACTCAAAATATCCATCAGTTAACCTAGCCCTGCCAGCAACATGGCAGGTCCAATGCCATGTCCCACGCTCTGCAGGCTTACCCTAACTTAGGAACCTCAAGTCCCAGCCGGCCCAGCCTCCCTCTCTAGCCTCACACACCCTACTAAACCCACATTCCTACCCAGTCTACACCCCTCCCTAAGGGTTTTGGCCCAGCTGGTAGGTGTCCTTGAACTCCAATCACAAATCTTGCTTGCCTGAATGGAGGATAGAAAAGTATGCAGGGTCGTACCTAGGCTTTATTTCACCCTGGTCAAAGACCCAGTTTGGCATACACCCCATGTGCATTTGTGTACACTCACACACACACACAGACTAGGAGCCTCAATTGCAGCCCTCTGGAGGTTTCACCCAGGGCAAAAAAAAACAAAAACCCAGCTACAAATGTGTGGATTTGTGCAGAAACTAGATTGCAGTACTATTTTATATTCCTGTGTATATGGCATGCAGAATAGGAAAGTGCTTTGTGACCCCATCTAGAGAATATTTCATTATTCCAAAATGAAATAAAGCAAGTACTGTACAAAGGCAATCAATTTATTCAAGTCTTGACTGTTGTGACCTGCCCTGGGACCTTAGGTCGGAGGGTGGGTAATTTAAATATAGTCAAAATAATGGTGGTGGTGCTTAGAAAAAATACATTGTTGCTTCCCCAACTTTTGCCAGCCCTGTGTTCACCTATTGATTCAACATGTAACATGATGAGGAAATTTGTACAAAGTTGCTAGGATGAAGGTGTGCATTCTCTAAAGACAAAGAGAGTGATTCTGTGCAATGCTGTGGAGAATGCTCCACCAGCACAATCATTTCTGGGAAGAGAAGGAGCTGTGGCCATCGATTCTTCCCTTGTTGGTTGTAAGCCCCCCAATCTCACAATCCATATTCATGCCTTAGGCCAGGGGTAGGCAACCTAAGGCCTGGGGCCCAGATGCGGCCCAATCACCTTCTCAATCCGGCCCGCAGACGGTCCAGGAATCAGCGTCTTTTTACATGAATAGAATGTGTCCTTTTATTTAAAATGCATCTCTGGGTTATTTGTGGGGCATAGGAATTCATTCATATATTTTTTTCAAAATATAGTCTGGCCCACCACATGGTCTGAGGGATGGTGGACCAGCCCATGGCTGAAAAAGGTTGCTGACCACTGCCTTAGGCAGTGGGGCAGAGCAACTATGCTACCTTTGCAGCAGGTGGGTCACTGTTGCTTTCTGGAAGGCTTGAGGTGGTGAGAAGGTCATTGGAAATTTACCTCTGGTGCTCTTATACCAAACTGACCTGCCCGCCATATTGTCCCTCACTCTCCCACTCCCAGTAGGAGACAGCAACCAATCTTGCTGGCAGAGTAGCTCTCCTCCACCTGGCGAGCTGCTTCTGGGCTTAGGAACTGTGGAACCACACAATACCGGCAAGTTTGCAGAATCAAGACCCCTCATGTATTGTTGCTACTAAGATATTCCTGAAACAAGGCTACATCCTGCCTTTCACATTAATTGAACCGAACTGCCAAAACTTCCTTTTACCATAAGCACTTCTTCACAGCCGACACACTTCCTGGATCTATAAAAGATCGTGGAATGGGTGAACTGTATTTAAGGAAGACATAAATATAGTTCCACAAAATGAAGCTTGCTGACACAGAGCACTTCTTGAATAATTCACTTTGAAATTAACACTTATAATACCATTTGCCTTTTAAGTCCAACTCAGAGGAGCTGGAAAGAATAGTTCTCCAGAGAGGGAATTAATGGCAAACATTAGTCTCTCTGACTTGCTTCATTTTAATCAAAATGATCAGATGATTACCTATAATGAAAAATAAACTAACCTCAGTCAAATTGATAGCAGTTCAATGCCTCTCCACTTCTATGGCTGCTTCAGTGTGATACTTATAATTAGAGTTTGATGAAAAATGTAAGTAGAGAATGCAGATCTTAAATATGAGGTACCTGCAAGACAGAGTGTTTCATGCCACTGATGTAGATTTATGAATGATCAGTGTTGCATTGTGTGAAACACAGCAGGCTAGTTTCAGGATTTGTTCTTTACAAGAACCCAATATAATGGCCATGACACATCAAACACATCCTGCATTTGTAAGAACTTGATCATTAAGTATGGCAGCACCGGAACTTTGGAACTCCCTGCCAATTGATATGAAGCAGGCACATTCTCTGAATTCTTTTCAGTGCCTGCTAAAAACATTCTTGTTTAGAAAAGTCTACCCAGATGCTTAGAAAGTTGTTGTGGGTTTTAACCTCTTTTAGCTTTTTAATTTTTTTGCACGTTTTAAATGATTGTTGTACATTTTTTCTTGATCATATTATTTTTAGCTTTTTGTAAACCACTTTGAGGTTTCCCCCCCCCCACTATCAAGAGGTATATAAACTTCTTGAAAGGAATGAAACAAACAAACAAACAAACAAAAAATATATTAACCAAAGCCAGTTGAAAAAGGTGTAACAGTTAGAAATAGACAGGACAGGGTGCACCTGGGTATATTCTGAGCCTAGGGTTCCCAGCCAGTACCAGAACTAAACTGAGTTCACAGTCATTGGAAGCAAAAGTTACATCAAAGTTGTCCATGTTTCAAGACCCCAGTTCAAAGGAGAAATGACCCGCCTTTTGCCATTGTTAAATCGTTGGGATTAGAAATTTTTGCAACCACCCAGAGATTTAATAATAATAATAATAATGAATTTTTATTTGTACCCCACCCTCCCTGGCCGGAGCCGGGCTGAGAGCAGCTAACATCATATAAATAATACAATATGTATAAAAAACAAGCAATCGATTAAAATGCATCCCAAAATTAATTCAAATAAATTAAAATTAAAACTGGACAAATGACAATCCTCAGGTTAAAATTGAAAGCGGTTAATACTCGCCAGGACCAACTGCTTCCACTGATATTATAAGGACCTGGGAGCAGGCTGGGAAACCTCCTTCGTGCTTGTTCTTATACAAAGAGAAAATGAGTCAGACTGAACCCTGACCAAAGGCCTGGCAGAAGGATGTTAAATTTCAACCTACCTTTTGCCCAGCCCTGATATAAAGACTTACCCTCAAATCATAGAATTGGCAACAGGGACTTAGGAGAGTCCTGCATATATGTCACTTTTGAAGTTGTGCTTAAACTGAACACAAGTTGTTTAATAGGTGACCCTTTTTAGATATGCTTAAATCCTGGCTTCCGTGGTAGTTTGGTTCTTTCTCAGTTACACTGATGAAACAAGTGCATTTCATTTCTTCAAATGCTCCCTCATGTGGCTTCTTTGTACCAATACTCAAAACATTTTTGACTTCTTGGAAACTGAAGCTCTATGCCCAAAAGTAAGGCAAGGCCAATCTGAGGAGTCTTTCGCGTGGAAACGACAGCAGCAGCATCAACCCCTGCACGGGTCTGAGGCTGCAATCGTGTGGAAATAAAAGATGGAGTTATTATGGTCTGCATTGTATGTGATTACAGTTTAAAGAGTGTCTTTTCAAGAGAAGTGCTCAAGACCTTCTTATTTTGAAAGCTCCAATTGCCCATGATCTTGCCTATAGTAAGATAACATGTTGTGCCTGTTGTATTTCAACAAATTTGAGGGTAGGTGAAGGAAGACCCCAATTCAATATTTTTAAGTGTTTGGAAACATGACCCCATGAACATGTAAGAGAATAAAAACAGGAGCAAGAGGAAGCAGAAAGCGATGGTAGGAAAATATGACAATCTTCTCTCTTGTAGGTATTCTTGAGAATACTGGTGTATATCTATATGCCTGTGAACTGTTGTGGACAGAAATCATGGGCATAGCTAGGATTTATGTTGGGGGGGCACAGAATCTCAGTTAGTTAAGTATTTTATATTGATTTACTTGATTTGGGAGTATGCCCCCTCCTGGGTACGCCCATGACAGAAATGAATGCCATTTTTGAACCCAAGAGACCCAGGTTCAGAAAACTGTGCAGCTTTTTAGCTCCTCTGGAAAGATATGGCATGGAGGCAGAAAAGTGAGCATTTGAAGCTGTCACATACGAGTCAACAGCTCTTAAGTGTCTCAGGCAGAAGCATACCCTAGTTCCACTGTGAGCTTTTAGGTGGGGATCTAGGAACTTCTGTATGCTATTGCATTAAGCGGACCCTCACCCCCCAAAGCTACCTAAATAAACAGCTTCATGTCACTTCACAGTGACGTTGTCCCTGGTTGTTGATAAAGCAATTTTCATGATCTTGGGCTAAATAATTGGCTGTCAATTTAGCCCAGGCATAGGCAAACTTGGGCCTCCAGATGTTTTGGGACTACAACTCCCATCACCCCTAGCTAACAGGACCAGTGGTCGGGGATGATGGGAGTTGTAGTCCCAAAATATCTGGAGGGCCGACTTTGCCTATGCCTGATTTAGCCCCTAGGCTACGTTCAACGTGCCCATACTGGTGCATAAAGCCACCTGGGACCAGGATACTTGAAAGATAATTGCATCCCTTATAAACCTAACAGCAAAGGACATCTTATCAGAAGGTCTGTTCTTGTATGATGGAGGAATTTGGTTTTTAGTCGGTGGCACCTATCTGTTTGGACTCCTTCCCATTAAATATCATCAGCCAGGCACTGTCTCTGTCATGTTTTTGGCATCTGCCAAAGATGCTCTTCTTTCATGAAGATTTCTAAGTGGAGATTTTTATCCCAGCTGGTATCTGTATTGGAGTGGATATTGTTTTTAAATATGTAATTGTTTTAACTGTTTTTATATGTGCAATGCATGCTGCCGACAGTACAGCATAGACCACAGTGAACTGGATAGTAGACAGGTATGTGAGCTTCCATAAGGCAGCTTCACCTGTTGGCTGGGCAGATGCTGCAGGGAATGCCTCCAAGCAGCAACTAAGAGAAAATATGGCAGGTTCAGAACAAAGCCTTGCTGGCTGGAGAATGCCCTTGTTTCCATCATTTGGGAAATTCCATCTTTTCAAATTTAATTTCCTTTACCATCCAATGCCAAACAAATGTTGTTGTTGTTGTTTAAAAAATATATATCAAATAGAAATGACGAGGTCATTAAGGACAGGTTTCTGGCTAAAGCTAGTTTGCAAGAAAGCTAGTAAACAACATGCAAATGGGACATTCAAATGCACCAGCTCTCTTGCAAAGTGTTCAAGAGAAATCATTTTTACTTTTGCCTAATTGGGCACAAAAGCTTAGGCAGTATTTTCAGCTCAGGTGCCTGGTCTCCTAAAAGCGTTTCACACAATTTACCCAGAGACATATTTATTTATTTCAGTACCATATGTAAGAGTGTTTTGCATTAGGGATACAGTGGTACCTCAGGTTACAGATGCTTCAGGTTACTTAGATCAGTTGATGAAGAGTGGCATACAAATATCTAACTAAATGAATACTATAATTTTTTTAAAAAAACAACATAGCAACTAAAGGTGCAATCCTCAGAATCCAGGGAGGGTCTTCCAGAGGGTTAGGGTGTAGAACTGGCTATTCCCAGACTATCTCTGTTTGGTGGGTGGGATTCAACTGTGCACCAGCAGATTCCAGTTGTGCAATTAAAGTGGATTTGGCGCTCTGGCACAACAGACCTACTCCCCACCTTCTAAAAAAATCAGAATTTTAATGGTGAGAAAAGGGTGTGCTGGAAAGAGTGGGGTTACAATTGCTCGATGCCATGCCATGAAATCTGCCCACAAAGAAATCCAAATAAATGATTGATATGCAGCCGGTGTCTTCTATAATAATATTTTATTATTTATACCCTGCCCATCTGGCTGAGTTTTCCCAGCTACTCTGGGCAGCTCACAACAGAATATTAAAAATAGAATCAAACATTACAAATTTTCCTAAACAGGGCTGCCTTCAGATGTCTTCTAAAAGTCAGATAGCTTTTTATTTACTTGACATCTAATGGGAGGGCGTTCTACAGGGCAGGAGCCACCACCAAGAAGGCCCTCTACCTGGTTTCCTATGGCTTCACTTCTTGCAGTTAGGGAACCACCAGAAAGCCCTCAGAGCTGGACCTCAGTGTCCGGGCTGAACAATGGGGGTGGAGATGCTCCTTCAGGTATAAGCTCCCCGAAAACGTTCTGCAAATAAATCTGGGTTGGTGCTCAATGAAGAGATCGTCCAGAAGTGACTGGAGTAATGATATGAAAGGTAGGTGAGTTTGAATGCTGCTTGTTGAATTGCAGTCCTGGTTTCGTTCAGTGTTAAATAATTTCATTTTCAAAGGGAACTGTTGCCAAATTATTTCCCCCATGAATCCAAGGACTGCTGGGGAGCCTTGCAAAGTCTCCAGCCTCCACACTTTGCAAAGCAGCCCAGCAGCACCACATGTCACTCTGCTGCTTGTATTCCACTCAAGCAATTGCGTCAGAAACTGCTGAGTGCCAACAGCAGCCATCCCTGCCTAGTTGGTTTTTATTTTTATTTTGGCGATGCTTGGCCTATTGCGTTCTTTTATGTGCCTCTAAAGAGAAAGAGGGTCAGTTCTAATTTTAGAGGTTGCTTTGTGGATTAGAGAGAGAGAGAGAGAGAGAGAGAGAGAGAGAGAGGCAAGGCTTTCCTTATTTAGAATGCTGCAGTACATGCAAAGACTAACACATACCCCAGGCTACATGCCTCAAAGCACCTGCTCTGGAGAAGCCCCATTAACCTGCGGATCACAACTGCAAGCCTCAGAATAACAGCCAAGCTATCAGTTGTAAAAGGAGATACAGGGTGGTATCAGGGCACTGGGTGGGTGTTCATCTACCTTTCCTCTAGGTATAGTGGAGTTAACAACCAACACACAGATGAAAAATTACCGAGTCTCGGGAAACAGGAAGTGTCTGAGATACAAGGAATATGCAATTTTAATGCTAAAGTGAATGATGAATTTTATTTTCTTTAGATTGTTTTAAATGCTGCGGCAGCTTATTTTAAAGCATTTATACCCACTCTGCAGCCCCAAAGGCTGCCAGAGGGGCATACAAAAAAATAGTAATAAGGCAGTCTCTGCCCTCAGGCTTATAATCTAAAAGGCATGGCATGCAATGAGAAAGTAATGAGGAGGGAGGAGGAGAAAAACAAGCTCAGGCACCAAGTTCCTTAACTTACAGTTCCTGTGATACAAATAAGACCCTACCTGCCCACTGTCTTGCCAGAGTGGTGCATGCTCTAGTAATCTCTCACTTCGACTACTGCAAAGTGATGTGGGGCTACCTTTGAAGGTGACCCCAAAACTACAACTAATCCAGAATGTGGCAGCTAGACTGGTGAAAGACCTACATTGGCTCCCAGTACATTTCCGAGCATAATTCAAAGTGTTGGTGCTGACCTTTAAAGCCCTACATGGCCTCGGCCCACTATACCTGAAGGAGCATATTCACCCCCATTGTTCTGCCCAGACACTGAGGTCCAGCTTCGAAGGCCTTCTGGCAGTTCCCTCACTGTGAGATGTGAGGTAACAGGGAACCAGGCAGAGAGCCTTCTCGGTGGTGGTGCCCGCCCTGTGGAATGCCCTCCCATCAGGTCAAGGAAATAAACAACTATTTGACTTCTAGAAGACATTTGAAGGCAACCCTGTTTAGGGAAGTTTTTAATGTTTGATGTTTTATTCTGTTTTTAATCGGTCGGGAGTTGCCCAGAGTGGCTGGGGAAACCCAGCCATATGGGCAGGGTATAAATAATATGTTGTTGTTGTTAGACAGTTCTGTGCACTGATTCTAGATGTTTCAGAAAGAAACCTTTCTGAAGGAGGGAAAAAATCCCCCTACTCCAGATTTGATCTAGGACCCGTGCAGGAAGCAAGGCTTGGGTCAGGACATGGCTGCTCCTACTGCAGAGTTCTCCCTACAAACAGCTGACTCGATGGCAGCTGGAATCACAACAGGAGGGAGCTGGATGGCATTGTTCTATTTCCCCATTGATGTTTTGCTTCTTAGTGGTTCTTTACTAATGCATACATTTACGGAGTGACACGGGGGGGGGGGCGGACATGAGGGTCTGAAAAATGGCTTAGAATGCACTGCATTGCTAATAACTCACATCAGGAAGTGTTGTGGGATGGCCTAGCCGTCCCAAGACTGGCATCGCTGCCACTTGCCTGGACAGGTTGGGGTAGGAGACAGTGGCACAGTTAGGACTGCACAGATGCTTGACAGGAATGCTGTATACATAGTGGCACCAGCCCCATCCACATAAAGAGAAGTAATGTAGGTGTCAGGGGAGTGAACACTATTCCACCCCATGATATGCACTGCTACTGATTGTTGGATAATAAACTGCTGTGTTGAGTTTAATATTTAAGTCAGCTTCAAAAAAGCAATGCCTCAGCAGCGCTAAAGGGATGGTGGAGAGGCTCCCTTCATTACGAAGCCTGATATGACTTGTGTGACATCATGGCTACGGATTAACTAATGCCTAAATTTCAGAAAGTGTGTGTGTGGTGTGTGATAGAGAGAAAGAGAGAGAGAGAAGGGGTGGGGGGAGAATCCTAGTGATTCTTAGCAAAAGAATTAGTACATGTGCAGCCATTGGTTCAAAGTCCAACATTTGGAGAGCTAAAGACTCTCCATACTAACAAGATTTGACATGGAATATCTATGAATGAGATCTTTGGAAGGTGCCATTTCAAACCTAAAAACAATTGGTGGGTTATAAATAAAGACTCCTTCCTGCCATTTTCCCAGTTTAAATCTTTCCTCCTGAAATTTGCTGTTTGCTCTAAAGTGGAGTGGAATATATACAAGTTCAGTATAGGTAAAGGTAAAGGGACCCCTGACCATTAGGTCCAGTCACGAACGACTCTGGGGTTGCGGCGCTCATCTCGCTTTACTGGTCGAGGGAGCCAGTGTTTGTCTGCAGACAGTTTTTCCAGGTCATGTAGCCAGCATGAGTAAGCCGCTTCTGGTGCGCGCAATGGAACACCAACACCAGAGCAGTGCATGGAAACACCGTTTACCTTCCCACCGGAGGGGCACCTATTTATCTATTTGCAGTGGCATGCTTTCGAACTGCTAGGTTGGCAGGAGCTGGGACCGAGCAACGGGAGCTCACCCCATTGCGGGGATTCAAACCGCCGACCTTCTGATCGGCAAGCCCAAGAGGCTCAGTGGTTTAGACCACAGCGCCACTCGCGTCCACTCTGTATATACCATATAGGGGAATCCTGTTCAGGGGGCTCTCACCTGTCTTTCAATTATTATTAGCCAAAAAGCTGCAGATCCTGTTCCTGGGTCTTCTGCATCTAGTTTGGCCCTCTGCCTCGCCATTGGCAAGTGCGCCATCGTTTTGCCCAAGTTAGCGATGCCAATATCACTCTTGTCATATGGCTGCCATCCTCCATCAACACCAGGATTAATTAAGGAACCCTTTGTAGGAGAGGGAGAAAAACAGATAAAAGAAAATAGAGTATAGTAGGAATGTTTTCTAGCAATATTCCTGCCGACGAACATCACAATCTGTTTCAGTTTTTACAAAAATATGTTTTCTTGAAATGCTGCATGTGTCAACAGAAGACAGTGTTTCACAGCTATTTTAACAGCAGCTTCCTTACATTTGCCTCCCTGCTTCAGTTCTTTCTCTTCTCAAAAGGATGGGAGACACTTAAGGATATAGATACAGGAAGAAGAATTAACTTTTGCCCCCTTTTTTCTTTGCTATTCATTTACAGGAATGTGATTTCAAAGCTTTTAACCCAGTTTAATATAAGTTTGTAAACGTACATCTAAAGAAACACAGTATGCTGAAGAACTAAGTCATTTATCATTCTGTGATTGAGAAAGCTTCTAGCCCACACATCTGCATCTTATCCTCACGTCTTTATCCTGCAAGAAGGAAAAAGGGCTTCAATTATCACAGTCATCCTGAGCTGGTGTTCTTGATCTTAAATGATCTTAAATACTTGTAAAGACAAAACAAGACACCTGAACAACTCCTGCTAGCCCCCTCAATATGGGAGAAAACTCCCAGAAACAGAGAATTATTGGATAAATGATTCAGGTTGAATATAGAACTATCCAGACAAGAAGGTCTATAGATTCTAGCCCAGGCCTTAGGGATAACTCTCTTGAGTAGCAGACATCATGCTAAGTATCCAGCATAGAAACTCACTATAAACCAAGTTAGTGGTTAACCCAAACAAGCTTTTATTTCTGATGAGGTCTGGGAGCCTGTCCAGAGCAGCAGCCATCCTCTCCAGCCAGGCCACACCTCTGAGTCAGCTCTCCAGGAGATGGCCTCCTGCGTCATCATTGTTTCTCTGAAAGGGGCCATGAGCCAGATATTTAGTTGATAATGCATCTATTACGCCAGCCACACCCCTCCCCCCCCCCATGACTGGGGAAGGTTCCATTAGTCATGGTTCATCCCTGGCCTTCCGCCTCACCATTGGCTCCAAGCTAAGAGGTGTGTAGATGTATATTTCATTTGCTAACCAACCACAGAATGCACTCCTGCTCATTTCCCTGCTGCACTGCACAGGGAAGGATTTCTGTCCTATTCCAGGGATGGAAGCATCTCTATGGTGATGACACAGAATGCCATTCAGCCCAAGATGCAGGAAATTTGCTCCTCCAGGTCAAGGTCCAGGTTCATTATTATGAAATCTTGTGCCAGTAATAGTAACAGGCACGGAAACATTTATCTTGATATGTTAGAGAGCTAAGACTCCATATATATATATATATATATATATATATATATATATATATATATATATATATATATAAAACACATGAAGAAGAACAATAATAATTCAGGAAGTGCTTCCTTCTCATTACCTCTTAAAATGATACATTGCTTAATTTTGCTTTATGAATGGTCATAGGACATTTTAAGAGGTGGAGTGAAGCACTTTGTTCTGTTTGGTGCCATGCAGGACACCCATGTTAACCTCACTGTGATCCTTTTTTGGGGGGAAATAGTGAAGAGCACTACAAAACAAATTAATAAATAATCCCACTTCCAGCTGATAGCACAACAGCTGCTTCTGAACAACCTTAAAAGGCTGCAGTGCAGATGTAGCCTACAATAACCTTCTACCATAGTATTAAGGAAGGTTAGGGATCCTTTGGCCCTCTAGATTTTGCTGAACTACAACTCCCATCATCCTTGACCATGCTTGTTAGGGCTGATGGGAGTTGTAGTTCAGCAACATCCGGAGGGCCAGAGAATCCCCACACTTGAATTAAGTCCTCCCTGTATATGGAGCAGAGTGGAGACCTTTAGAGCAGGGTGGGGTGCTGCTTCCAGCCCCAAATCTACATTTCCTGAAGGACAACATTTCAGGGGCCACATGCTAGCAGTGTGCAAGGGCTAGAGGCAAAAGTGAGTGTGGCTAGAGGCAAAAGCGGGCAGGGGAAGGTGCAAAGGGGCAGAACCGTGGGCATGGCTCTTACTTTTGCACAGTAGGTGACATTCCAGTATCACAAAAGAGGGTCCCCATGGGTGATCAAAATGTGCTGGCAAGCACATGTGGTTGGAGACGCTCCCTTTGATAACCTGGTCCCAAACCATCCAAGGCTTTAAAGGTTACCACCATTACTATGAATTGGGTCAAAGCACCGGGCACTGCTTTCAGCAGTGGAATAGCTGAGATATTTTGTGACAGTGAAGCCCTCCTTCCCTGCTATTTTTATGAGGAAGAGACTTTGTTCAACTGCTTCTAAGAGCTCTTCTCTTCTAAAAAGACACCATTTGGGGCTAAAATATAACCATCCTAACTGAAACCAGATATGTGTGTGTAGTACACACACACAGTTTGTATTTGCAGCGTAAACACTTCACAGAGTCCTTGTTCCATTGTGAGCGCATTTGTTTGTTTACTTTCCCCTCTCCTTTCATTTCTGTTTCCTGTACTACCTTGATGCCAATGTTAACCATCCCTCTCCTTTCTTTTGAATAAAATACTGAAGTTATCAAATGCAAGTTGGCTGTTCAAACATTTGCTCTCAGCTTATGTTTTTACAAACATAATGCACTGTGCCCTGCTTTATTTTCTGAAGAACTCGTTTTTTCCAAGTTTGTTTAAATAGGTGGTTGAATATTTGTACTTTTCAGCTAATCTGCAGACAGAGTAATAGGCACATTAGTGCACTGAAACACCTTCTAACTGTGGCAGTGGTTTGCAGGATCCTTTTCCATTTAGCATTATGTTCAAACAGAAGTGTCATCCGATCTGCCAACAGATCTGATGTATATTTGCTCAGAAATACGGAGGTCCATGAGATTTTCTTCTCATTAAGTGCACACCGAATGGCAGCCTTTGAACTGCCAAGAGAACATAAGATCCAAGCGCAACTGGAAATAAGAGCACTGTCTTTACTTGGAGAAGAGACTACTCTATAGCAGCCCCAATTTTATGGAATTCTCCCCTGAAGAGAATTACTAGCTTTCTGAAACAAGCAAAAACATTTCCTTTCTTTTTTTGCTTTGGATTATCTTTAACAATTAACTCCTTTTTGGCCTTTATATAGGCTTTTTGTTGCCATTATTTTTCTTACTTTTTCTTATCAGTATTATTTTAAAAGTTTTTGTTTTTGTTTTAGTTTATGAACTGCTTTTGAAATTACAGACATACCTTGGAAGTTAAACAGAATCCGTTCCGGAAGTCCGTTAAACTTCTAAAACATTCAACTTCCAAGGCACGGCTTCCGATTGGCTGCAGGAGCGTCCTGCAGCCAATCGGAGGTTTCGGAAGCTGCGCTGGACGTTCGGCTTCCAAAAATCATTTCAAAACTGGAACAATCACTTCCAGTTTTCATTCATTCAGGAGCCAAAACGTTCAAGTTTACAGGCGTTTGACTTCCGAGGTTCCACTGTAATATGGTACATTAGGGTAAATGGAGCACCACTCTGTAATCTCATTCTGCCTCCCCTCCCCATCAGCCCAGACTTGCCTGTCTTCTCACTTGCAACCAGTCCACAGGGTGTCACTACCTGCTCCTGCTCTTTCATCTCAGAATACTCAGCAGGGAGGAGAGTGGGGGCCAAACTCTGCCTGCTGTCGGCTGCCCTGCTTTCTGCCCCACCAATCTTAACCTCTACCTTACCATTCATGCCCCACCTCTGTGTCTCTGCCTCCATTCAGCTTTTCAGATCCAATGCAAATAACACACCTGCTCTCAGCAGCCAGAAACATCATAGCCAGACACTGGAGAGACCTGTCAGGAGTAAAAATGGTATCAAACAGTATGGGAAACAGCCTTACTAGAAAAAACCAACCAATAAACTGAAACTGGCACGGGGACAAACAGAAGAAGACGCCTTCACCCCAGTTTGGTTCCCCTTTACACATACACAGCCCAACAACAAGAATCCCCCAACAGCATACAAATCAATCTGGCTAACCTGATTCAAAAATACAGACTCATACCCCGCTCACACACAAAAACAATTCTCACGACAGCCAACCAAAGACAACCAATCACACCTAAAGCCACCCCAACCTCTCTCACCACCAAGGAGACACAACAGACAACCCATACGAGTGATGCTAACACAACCCCCCACCACTAAGCAGAAGAATAGAAGCATAACCACCCCACTTGCCATTTCCCCCTCCCTCTCTCCCCCCTTTTCTCTCTTCTTCCTAATTGTTTAAAATAATTCATGAAACAAGAACTTATACATTGACCACTAATAATGATTTTTCCACACTTTTATGCTATTTTTGTGATATTCAAATGACATGAGAAAACTTGGTATACTTATTTGTATAACATTATTCTTGTTTATGAGGGATGCAGGTGCCACTGTGGTCTAAACCACAAAGCCCAGGACTTGCTGATCAGAAGGTCAGCGGTTCAAATCCCCACAACGGGATGAGCTCCCGTTGCTCGGTCCCTGCTCCTGCCAACCTAGCAGTTCAAAAGCACGTCAAAGTGCAAGTAGATAAATAGGTACAGCACTGGTGGGAAGGTAAACAGCATTTCCGAGCGCTGCTCTGGTTCGCCAGAAGCGGCTTAGTCATGCTGGCCACATGACCCAGAAGCTGTACGCCGGCTACCTTGGCCAATAAAGCGAGATGAGCGCCGCAACCCCAGAGTCGTCCGCGACTGGACCTAATGGTCAGGGGTCCCTTTACCTTTACTTTATTCTTGTTTATGAAACTCAATAAAAACAAAACAAAAATGGAGTGGGGTGGGGGGGGAATGCAAATGCACATCTGTCTGCATTGTTTGAAACACACCTACTCACAGTTGTGCTCTCCTAGACATGCCTCACCCTCTCCATTGCCAGTCAGCTGCCAGGCACTTCTTAGAGCCCTTCTATGTAGGCCCATCCTTTGCTTCCCAGGTCTGTTTGCACAGCCTCTGCATCTGTCATCTCCCACTCTCCTGCAGCCAACTTCTCTGCCTCTTCCCTTCAGTCTTAATGAGTGCACAGTGGGCCTCGGGCATCCTGGCCAGAATACATTGGAAGCACTGCTACCTTTTGCATATGTCTGTCTCCACTCTCCCTGCCTCCCCCTTGGTCTCTCCCCCCCCCTCCCGCCGTTGCTTCTACCTATTTTTAAAATTTGCTGTGTTCTCTCCTTGCTGATCTCCACAGTTGCTGCTGCTGCAAGTGTGGCCTCTGTCCCGGGCTGTTTGCTGGTGATTTGAACTCCTGACTTTCAGCGCAAAAAAGAGAGTTGTCTTTATATAGCTATAAAGCCTCCGGTTGTAAAGCTCTGTTGTTGTAACAGGCTGCCCTTAACTTTGCATTTGGAACACACAAGGAAGGCCCTGTAGCCTTATGGGGCTTACGTAAGCACCAGATGTTCCAATTTTTATGGCTTTCAAACTGTAACTTGAACATTTATGCTGCAATCCTGTAGACACAGTTACACTCTTGAAGGTTCCAGATTTAAGTAGGACCTTATGTGCAAGGTTTACTGCTGTCACCATCAGAGAACATGCATGCTTGAAATCAAGATTTTGGTTGCGTCATCTTTTCGCATCTTACCTCCCCTCTCAGTTTCACTGACTACCTGTGAGAAAAAGACATGTGCTTGCATGTCTTCTCCTCTATACATACGCGCACAGCACAGCAGGTACATGAACTATATACGGTGGGGAAGCATTTTACCTTTTAACAAACAAATCCTGGGGTTCAAACCTAATGGAAAGCACAGTCTCTGACCTAGAAGAGGGCCTGTCCAGGTTATAGTTGCTTGTTGATGAAGGAAAGGCATTCTGTATATGCCCATGGGCCCCCTCTTACATTACATTTTCAGGGACCATCAATTGGATTTAGACTAAACTAGTTGCACTTAGTCCCAATGAAGCCAATGTGAAAGGTTAGCCAAGTCCTATTGATTTCAGTGGGAACTGCCACTGTCTTACTCTGAATGCAACCCAGTGACGCTGGATGTCATTTTTAAAACATCTGATTCCTTTATTCTCTCCAGTTTTCCTTGGATCATTAGATATGCCTTTCCTCACAAGGGCTTCCCTTGGCAACATGTATTAAGTGCCACTGCCTTTATTTCCCAGTTTCTCTAGGAGCAACAATTTCATTTATAGGATGCCTTTAAACTAGTCATAAACAGCTCAACTTGTTTAGCTTCTTTTTAAACCCCCCCCCCCCACAAAAAGCATGGTCTTTGAAACAGATCAAAAGAGTGGCTCCACTTTCTGCTGTGTGTGTGTGTGTGTGTGTGTGTGTGTGTGTGTGCCCCAGCCGGCTTGTGCACACACACACATACCAATGGGAAGAGCAAAATACAAAGCACTCAGCCTCGTCAATGCTTCTGTGCTCTGTTTGACAGAACGCACAATCGGGAGGCCAGTTTCTGTTCCCATTTGCCACAGTGAAATCAACAGAGCTCTGGTGGCAGACCCTGGGCAAGCTGTCTTTGCATGTTTCTGAGCACGAGAGAAGGGATCTGTATGTGGAAGAAAAGGGAACAGGAGACAGACAGACAGACAGACAGACAGACAGACAGACAGACAGAGACAGAGAAAGAGAGAGGTGGCTTTGTGATGTACTGGTGGGAGAAGAGCCGCAGCGCTGTGTCGCCCATGATTTGTGATGTTCTAAAAACGGTGAGATCTTCTGATGCCCGAAATGCTACTGCCCCCACACCCTCTGGTGCTGCTGTGACTCTGCGCTGTCTGGGGGAGGGACAGTCTCCAGTGGGAGGGGGCAGCCATGTGTCAAGTGGAGGCAAATGCATCTCAATCCATGTCCAAAGAAAATACTGTTGAGGGTGGCAGGGAAGCTGTTAAGCCTTCACCCAGCATGGATATTGGCCTAGGCCTTTGAGTTGAGCAGCAGCTGCCTGTTCTAGCAAGTCCTTGAAGAATCCTCTTGACAGTCGCTAGTAGGATTCAGGTAGTGTTCTGCATTGCCTTCACCCCCCCGTCAACTTTGAGTCATTTAAGGAGACAACAGAGGCAAAACACAGTTACCAAAACTTACTAGTTTTGCAGTGCTTTCCGTGGCAGGTTTCTCTCTTGGTGGAGAACCCTAGTGTAAGTTTCTTTGCAGGGAATTGTGGGAAATGTAGCACAGCCTGGAGTGTGGTTCTACCTCCTCCAGAGGACAAAACTAAGTTGCAAACTACAGTACTACCTCTGGTTACGTACTTAATTTGTTCTGTTCTTAACTTGAAGCACCACTTTAGCTAACGGGGCCTCCCACTGCTGCTGCACTGCTGCCACATGATTTCTGTTCTCATATCCTGAAGCAAATTTCTTAACCCGAGTCTGTAACCTGAAGCGTCTGTATCCTGAGGTACCACTGTACATGTGACACATGATTGGGGAGCCTGTGTAGATTATTTTAGTAATGGGAGGAGTTTTCATCAGGACCACACCATGCGAAATAGGGAGATATCAGCCTTTCTCCCCACCCCCACGGTCCCAATGAAAATCACCCTCACACTTTGTTAGCCTGAGGGTAAAAAACTCCCATTGGTTCAAATTAAAACTAGGCCTTCCCATGCCTGCTATGAATTCAAAATACACACACATAACATTAGCAGGCTTCCTCACTAGCAGTGCTAGAATCATCTACCTTAGCCCTTAAGGGTAGGATTGCATTGTAGTTTGTTTGTTTGTTTGTTTTCTGGCTTGCTTGCTTGCTAGCTACGTTTATATGTAATTTGATTATGTGAACCGCCCTGCAGGTATAGGGTGATTTATTTATTTATTTATTTATTTATTTATACATACAAACATACATACCCCACCCATCTGGCTGGGTTTCCCCAGCCACTCTGGGCGGCTCTCATCATCATCATCATCAAGCATTAAAAACTTCCCTAAACAGGGCTGCCTTCAGATGTATACAAATTTAATAAATAATAAAATAATAATATTTCCCACCATTCCTCCAAGGAGCTCAAGGTGTCATGCATGGGTCTCTCCATTCCTATTTTATCCTCACAACAACCCTGTGAGGCAGGTTAGGCTGAGAGGCAGTGACTCCAGGTTGAGGCTACTGAGGGAGCTTCATGGATGAGGATGCAAATCTGGTCTCCTAAGACCTAGTCCGGCACTCTAACCACTTCACCACACTGGCTCTCCATAGTGGTTTCTGAAACCAATGGGAAATTAAAGCGCTTTCCCCCGTGGCTGGATTGCACTTGTTGTTTTCTTAGTGACTGGAGCCACAACTGCCAAGGAGAGGTTCGCACCTTTAACAGGATGCTTCTATGGCAATCCCTGCCAACTTTCCTCCTTCCTTCAGCACCCGAGAGCAAGAACTTGTATGGCCCCAGTCGCTGGATACCTGGGAGGCAAAGAAAGTGGCTGCCCAGACCAAAACATATTTCACTTTGGTCATGTGCTTTAATTCCACTTTGACAGCCGTATTTCCACTTGAATGTGATGAGCATATCTCTGTGTGTTTTTAATTTACACAGTACCTGTAAAATAATCACGAGAAACTGCACTGCACCAGCTATCTCACTAGGAGCATTGAGGTGGCTTTCTTGGGTGGTGCCTACCTGAAGCTTTATTAGCCCAGCAATTGCTGAGAGATGGAGGAAGGGCTTCCAGGAAAGAGCAGCAGCTTGGGGGAAGAGAGGAAAGGGGGCAAATATGGTGGGATGGCGACAAACCAGAAGCACGCAGATATAGTGGGTGAAGAGTCAGAATGACATCAGCACCTGGCTTCTGTAAGGTTTGCTATGGTATTGGGAGATGCATATTCCACTTTACGTTTCAAAATTCTGCCCAGGCTAGTCTTGTACTTGACAATTCTGTGTGGAACATTTAATGCCCACAGTGTTACCAATGTTTGCAACAGATGACGCACTGAGAGGCAACAACGCCTGGTTATTCAGTCAGTCTGCAGTGTACGTAATACATTGCCAGCATTCCAGTCAAATGAGTCTTTGGGGAAGATGATGGCATTGGTCCGACATCTTCCCTTTCAGAATGGTGCTTCTTGTCTTGATCAAGTGAGATACAAGTAGCTTGCAGTCCCTCTGGACAGTTCTTATGCACAGTCTAATTATAGCTTTATCTTATCCAAACAAGGTGTGGTTATTGCATGAGTATAATTGTGCTGAATCAGACGTTAAGGTGGACATCATTACTAGAGGGTGGTTCCATTCCCTCTGGGCAAGAAGGCGGTTGTATAATTGATTGGCATGAGTACAGAGTGCAGGTCAGATGGTAGCTTTATTAAGGCGTACACAATATTTATTCTGCCTATTTACTGTCTGTATCTTCTCCAAACAGAGTGTTTGGCCACCCAGATGCTCAGATTGGTCCTGTGGAATCTTTTCTTGTCTCAGCACAGCTTTGAATGGCCTATTCTACAAACGATAGGCAACTATGTTGATGCTTTCAGTTTTATTTTGTAACCAGTTTGGGCTACAAGAAATCGAGACCTACGAAAGCCAGGCCAGATGGCTCTCTCCTCAGTTTTGGCATTGTGAGATCATAAGCAGCTTTGCCACCACCTTGCACAAAACTCCCTATTAATATAGCATGACGTTTTGCAAACCAGTGCAGACAATTGCCAGTGGAATCTAAGTGTGCAGAAGCAGGTATACAAACCCCAAAGAAAACTGAACTTCCAGGAAAACCTACACGAGTTACATACAACACAAAACATGGGCATTTTATTAAAAAGTAAACAATGTGTATTGGCATTCTCGAAGGGAGAGTAATGAGATCAGCCAGAGGTGTGTTTCTTTACTCCTACGTGCAGTATGACTGAAGAGTTTGTTTTGCTGGTTTGTTTTTATTATTGTCTAAGAGAGGATAAGCTATAATAGCATTTTAGAAGGGGGAACCCTCTTAATTTAAAAGGGCAAGTGAGAAACCATCCTTCCTTCTGCACTACAGAATGTATCAAGGGAGAGTCTCCTATGAAAAGGTCAGGTGCCAAGAATCTCCATTATTCAGCAATGGTACAAGCAAGTGCAGGAGAATGTTTCATTAAAAATGTAACTCAGTTTTGTGATCACAGATGATGTCAGAGTTAAGCTCAAGCAAGATTATTACAGAAAACCATTCCAACTTGGAATCCCTCGTTCATTGTGGAATTAGTTTTGGATTTTCCTATGTCTTCCGCTGGGATGAGCCAAATGAGAATCTCTGAGCCCCCAAACAAGCACAGTACAGACAGGTCCCAAGATGAAGCTTTTGTTCGCTGGAGAATAATACACTAAATCGCCACCAAATTATTTGTATGCCTATGAATTATTTGTTCATTTTCGCTGTCGACATAATTACTGATACGAGTATAAAAGGGTGCATCCAGATTAATTACTTGCTATTACTTCATTACATTAAGCCCAATCTTTCCCAAGGGGTGGGGGGAGGAAGAGGAGACACTAGTCAGTCACTGACTCAATATCAGCTGCTTCTTTGCTAAGCCCTGAATGTATTCCATAGTAAGTTGTTTGTCTTAGTGAGTCAGCATAGTAGGCTCCTTTTTAATTTCTCTCTCTCACAACAGAGCCAAGAAAATCTCCCACCTCCCCATGCCGTATGCTACTGAGATTGCAGTTAGTTGCCATCGCCTAAAAGATAACAGATTTAAATTTATGCTGGGAGCCTTATACGGCCAACAACACTTATAATTCAGGCTGAACGTCAGAGAAAAATCAAGAGAAAAATGCCAATAATAGATTCCTTGTGTTTGTACAATTTGAAGTGACTATCTGTACCATCCGTGGGTAACGGAGTGATATGCCAGACAGCCAAGTGTTTAATTTAATCAGTCATCAGGCTAAATCTTGAAGCTCTTACGCAGGTGAGTAGCCACACTTGCGGGAAATGTCAGGGGCTTCTTCCTGTCCATTATTCTTCCTGTCCATATTACGCCAGCCTATATAGCACAACAACTGTATCTGCCTTGAATGTCTACAACTAGTTGCATATGGCATGGTGTGGAGAAGCTGCTTACCTGGATGCCCGGTAAGCAGCGGTGACTCACCTTCTGGGAGGTTAGGTAAGCATTGCTGCCCGGCCACACCATCTGTCAACAATGTGTTGCAGCCATCAGAAAGGGGAGGTGCCTTTTGCGCACAGCAACTGGGATCCAGACTAAGTGAGTTGTGTTTAGGTCTCATTGAAATCAATGGGGGGGGGGGATGAGTCATGATGCAAAGTAAGGAAATGAGCATCATGGCAAGTTAGTCGACATGTTCCGTTTTGATTACTTTTTTAATAAGGGTGAGCTGTGCATGGAATGGAAGGCTTAAATTCCAGACACAGACACAGGAAGAGCCAGGAGTAGCAGGTATTCTGAAGTGGAGTCTCTGAAGTGGAGTCATTCATTACTGATCTGGTATGCCTATTGCACCCTAATTTAACCCCTTGCCTCCTGTGCCTCTCCTTGGATTGCTTGCTAAATTGGTATGGTCACAGCTTGGGAAACGGGGAGCGGGAATTCAATTGAGCTCACCTTTAAAGGTGACTTCATTGGATTCAGTTTCCGAAAAGGGTGAGAACTGAAACACAACTTTTGAAATCTGCACTTACCCACAATTTGTGATGCAGTTCTTCAACCAGCCGGTGTTTGCAAAAAATGCATATATTAGGAGAAAGGGTGTATGAAAATGGAATATACTCATGAAAAAAATGGAAATGCATCATATTAGGAGGAATTGCTTGCAAAAATGTGTACATTAGTCAAAACTGCATTCAAAAATGTGTTCATAAGAAGAAGAAAAAATCACAATAAAATGCTGAAGAATTGTCATGGGGGTTATTATTTTTTTAATCAACTAATTGCTGCAGAAATGTGGATGAATGGGAAATGGAGAAACAGAGAGAACCAAAAATGGCAGCTCTTTCCATCACTACTTGCAGGACAGATTCTATTAATTTTCACCTTCCTTTTGTTAGATCAGGATGGGGCAGGATCTTCAGCCCGGCTGTCACCTCTTAACCTAGTTATACAGATGTGCTGAACTTGATGAAACTGGGAAATAGGATTTTTAGTCTTTGCTTTCATTTTAATCATACATCCTGTCCCTGCCATAAGGACTTGTCTTCTTCTTCTTCTTCTTCTTCTTCTTCTTCTTCTTCTTCTTCTTCTTCTTCACCTTAGCAACTAGGGAAATTTTGAATCCCAAAGAGAACTCATTTCCCTGCACAGGAATCCTCCTGTGAGCATCCCCTCTCCTTCTCCCTCTCCTCCTTCTCTTCCATGTTTACATGCGTCTTGATAGCTTGAATGATTCGTGCCGGCTCTTTTATAAATAGCTTATTGTCTCTGTGTTGCTTATGAAAGTCTCTGCTGGCTAATTCTGTTTAACATCTTTTAAATGAATATGCTGATTCCCTTTTGGGGACAGTCAGAATTACTGAAGATATATTGGGTTGTTGTTTTTTAACAGTGTTAACCCCTGAGGTGTCAAATTCCAGAGGGTGCCCAGGTTCAAGGTCAAATGATCCTAAAAGTTGGTGCCAGGGTTGCATTGAGATCTGCAGGCAGGTGTGCACACTGCACACCTCATCATACAGTGCTGAGTGGAGTACCAGCCCCATGCCATTAAAATCCATGGCTGCACTTGCACTCACTGCCATGGAGTTGAACTGCACTCATTGATTCCATAGCTTAGTTCCAAACACTATGCCAGGTTTATTGAGGTGAAACTTAACGCCATTAAGTTAAAACACAAGCCAGACACTCTTGGGTATCGCTGCCTCATGGGTATATTTCGTGAGCTAACTTCAGTGCTTTTTTCCTGCTCATATTGAAATACTATTCCTACTCATATTGAAATACTACCCCTCAATGAGGCCAAACGTAGACACACAAAATGTTTAGGGGTATGTGTACCCCTGCGCCCCCCCCAAAAAGCACTGGCTAACTTTATAACAGGTCACTTCCCCTCCACACTGTTCCTTCAATTCCCTTGAGCTCAAAAAATAAAAAATCCCCCCCCAAAAAAACTGTTCCTTCAATTCCCTTGAGCTCAAAAAATAAAAAAATCCCCCCAAAAAACTGTTCCTTCAATTCCCTTGAGCTCAAAAAATAAAAAATCCCCCCAAAAAACTGTTCCTTCAATTCCCTTGAGCTCAAAAAATCAAATTAACATGAGGGCTTTTGAAAGAAGAATCAGTATGCCAGTAGATTATTATTTTTCCCTTAGTGAACAGGCCTAGTTTATTGCTACACAGCTTTTTGAACTTTTGGAAATTCAAAGAAAGGTGTCTGCAGCCTTGGGAGGCATCTTGTTCACAAAGGGAAATACTGGGTGCATGCATGGACCATGTGCACTTGCCGCTTTAGATTTGACCAATGCCGGCAAACTGTAATCATGTTTTGAGTGCCCTGACCCTGATAAAGAAGTATACATAGTCCCAGGGGCTCTGTCTACACTGGGATAAGAGACTTCACTGCACTGTGAATGACACTCAGAATCTTTAAAACAAAAGTGGCCTGCTTTGCACATCGCATTAAGCCAAACCATGATTTAGCACAAATATACGAGTGTGTAGGTTCCAAGAGAGAAAACTGTGGCTGCTTTGCTCCTCTCCCTGGTCATTCTGCAGTTGTGCTGTGCTAGACCATGGTTTTTCTTAGCATGCTGTTTGAAACCAAGTTCATGGTTTCACTCTCTGAAGGCTAACCATGAGTTGTCACCAGGGTTTATCCTACATAGCTTACAGCTCGCTCATGGCTTGTCCAGGAGTGTTAAACCATAAGTCCAGGTTCAGATGATTGTGTCAACTGCCCTGATATCTACATATGAAGGGCAGCATACAAATGAATGTAAATAAATAAATAAATAAGATGACGTGCTAAGACAGACCATGGCTTAGCTCAGTGCAGTGCAGCAGCAGAATGACCGACTAACCCAAACCATAGCTTAGCCCAGGACGGTGCAGCTGCAGAATGCAGAATGACTAGGGGGGAGAAAAGCAGCTGAGATCTCCTCTCTAGGAGCTCCAACACTTGCATGTTTGCACTAAGCCATGGTTTGGTTTAGTGTGTATATATATATATAAATAGTCCAATAAGGATTCAATAGCCATGGAATGTTGAGAATCATTTTGAGAAGAATTATAAAGCTGCTAAAGTGGTACCTTGGTACTCAGAACGGCTTGGCTCCTGAACAAATCGGCTCCCGAATGCCGCAGACCTGGAAGTGAGTGTTCCAGTTTGCAAATGTTTTTCAGAAGCCAAACGTCTGATGTGGCTTCCACAGCTTCTGCTTGAATGCAGGAAGCTCCTGCAGCCAATCGGAAGCCAAGCCTTGGTTTTCAAACGGTTTCGGGAGTCGAACGGACTCCTGGAACAGATTAAGTGGTACACTGTGTATGGAAAGGAGGAAGGTATGGCTGGTTAACTGGAATCCCAGTAGATGAGATATACTGCAACATTCTGTTGCAGGTGCCATTCTCTCACTGACATGTTTCATGGTCATCCAGAGTCAACACTCAATACCCAGTACTGGCAATTATCAGTGCCCTGCAAACTGAAATGGAATAAACTCAAATGCATTTAGGAATGAGGCATCATTATTACCTTGACACAAATACAGATCAACAATAATCCACTATTCACAATACAATCCCCAAGCCCTTCTCCGTCCAACCTGCCTAATGGGAGAATGAGTGTTGCAGTATATTTCAGTTCAATTTTAATTGAGCATGTTGAAGCCAGAGTGTACACAGATGTTCTTGTAAATACTGCTACAAGTACACACAGCAAGTCAGGCATTGGCTGGCACTTCAACTCCACAATTTTTGCACAAACAAACCGATTGTGACTTATGCTCATCATTTCTACTCCAATACCAGCCAAGTGGGTGGGTGGCAGTGTTCTACTGACTGACTGATGGCAGGCTTTCAGCTGCTGGAATTTTAAAAACCTTTTTTCTATGCTGGCAAAGTAGCTAGAGAGCTATTGCAAATGACGTTCAATCCATCACCAGATCTCCCAAATCACCCTGATACCTCCTGGAACTATTTCTGCCTCAACTTAATTTTAGACATCTCAGAACCTTATCACCACCAACCTCTTTGATCGTATTTATTGCTCTTTGATTTTTATTACTCTAGTAATAGATCTGAACAGAAACACCTACGATGGGTGCCAAGATCCACAAGCATAGATTGCAATCAAAGACTATCTTACAGGTTTGACCATCTTGCGATTGCTCAAATGAATGGTTTGGGATTTAAAGCAATCCAGTGCTGGGGTGGCAGACTGAAAACATATTCAAACTAACATTTGCTCAGAATATAGACACACTGAAATTAACTGGCCTGAGTTAGTCAGGGACATTAATTTCAATGGGTCTACTCTGAGTAAAAAATACTTGTCTATCACCCATAAATACATTTAAAAGGGGGGGAGTCGAAACGTGACATCTGAATAAATCTTAGGAGTTCTTTTTAAAAGTGTTGTATATCCTCCCAGGAATCATAAAGCAACAGAACTTCTATAGTTTAACTTTTGTACATTTCACTTGGTGTCATATTGTCCCTGGATATATCACTGAAGGATCTATGCACAATCTCATGAACAAGTGGACATGAAAGTTTGGAGGACGAATCGGAAAACTGGAAGGAACCTGGGAAAGGGCATTACTGGTTGGAGGTCTGAGCAGGAGCACTCCATGCTGTGGCCCCATCCTACTTGCACAAACATAGCAGCCTCTGAACCATGATAGTTTCTCTGAGCCTATCCTTCTTTTCTCCAGTCCTAAAGTGGTTTCTTCTCCCTGATTTAGACATTTCGCCTCTTTCTTGTTTTAATGTGAACAATGCTTTTAGCGATATCATCAGTTGTTTCCAAGTCTCTGTTTTGTTGCTCCTTCTGTCCTGCGAAGCTAACCTTCTTGTTATCAGTATTCTCTAGAGGATAACCTAATATTATCTGGTACCTCTTCCTACCTCTGCGATGGCTATTAGCAGCTTCCTTTCAGGCTTCAGTCTGGTACACACTTAGCTCATAGACTGGATAACGGGGTCAGTTTGCACTTTTCCTAAGCTGCTGCTGGAGGAATTATTGATTCCAGAAAGATACAAGGTTTTGCACTCTTATAGGAATTTTTGAAACCCTTGATTTTTTTTTTGGGGGGGGGGGCTGGGCTGGCTTTCCATAATTTCTCCGCACACATCTGCTACTGATAATATTAAAGTCCTGATTTAAATTGTTCCCATTCAGAGAGAGGGGGGAGGGGCTTGGCTTGGCACTGCCTCAGCTAAAATTCTGAATACCTTTATAAAGGGGGACTTGGCAGGGAAAGGCAAGTTCCTAACTTTGAAATCTTCTCTGTCCCTAGCCAATAGCGGCAGTCGGAAGCGTCTACCTGGAAATTGCCCTGGGGCTGTGAACTGGTATGTTCTCTCTCAGAAGGGAAGTGCTGTTGGGTCCTTAAATACAGTCATACCAGTTATCAGGAAGTGAAAATGAGACATTTCAAGAAACTCTCTGAACAGCTGTCGCTCTGCTTCTCAAAATAAAAAACTGAAATTGATGACATAGATGTAAAAGGACATTGTCACAAGGCCTTATGTCTTCTGCGTCAAAAGCAAATGTCTTGGCTTCGTGTAGCAGCAGCAGGAGACCATTATCCTGTATCAACATTCAGTTCCATTCATGTGATGTCTAAATTAACGATGCTGCGAGGATGGTTGGGAAGACCAAAATGGGCATAAGCCCATGAGTCAAATATGCACTTCAAAAGCATTTCCTATAAATTACAGAGGAACAATAGAACCGGTGATGGGGTTGTCCGCTTAAATTTGTAAATATTCTTTATACTGTAAGTATCATTATTCTATTGCATTCTAGACAACATTGCATAACATCCTTAGAACCTTATAAAGAAGGCCAGTTTTTGTTTTTACTATCTACATATTGCAGATGGGATCATTTGCAGAGAATAAACTAGCTTCCCTAATGAAGCAGCCTAGCGAGAGGTGAAGGCTACCTAATGAGATTATGGTTTAGATTATATATGAACCACAAATACAGCTGGGACTTCTAAAAAGTCTTCTATGGGTGGCTAACCTCCAGGTGGTGTTGAGCCCCAGTTAGCATGGCCAATGCTCAGAGGTAATGGGAATTGTAATCTAACAACATTTGGAGGGTGTCCCATTGACTAGTACTGTTCTAGGTGAATCCCATGAAGGCATTATTGCAGCAGCTCCATCATGAATGATGCTCTGATGTTCCAGGTCTGAAGCTGCAACAAATTTTCACAGTCTTCTTACCTGGACCTGGTGTAAGCTGATGTGAGAATGGAAGCCATTGTGGCACGCGAGCTAATATATTCTGGTGGAGAAATGGATGAAGTGGGTTCAAATCCTTCATCAGTCATTAAGCTCTCTGGGCACCTTTAGGAGAGTCAGCCTAATGTATGGATGTTGTTGGAAGAAAATGTAAGTAGACTTTTATTTTACATGTTGTTGTTGTTTAGTCGTTTAGTCATGTCCGACTCTTCATGACCCCATGGACCAGAGCACACCAGGCACTCCTGTCTTCCACTGCCTCCCACAGTTTGGTCAAACTCATTCTGGTAGCTTCGAGAACACTATCCAACCATCTTGTCTTCTGTCGTCCCCTTCTCCTTGTACCCTCCATCCTTCCCAACATCAGGGTCTTTTCCAGGGAGTCTTCTCTTCTCATGAGGTGGCCAAAGCATTGGAGTCTCAGCCTCAGCATCTGTCCTTCCAGTGCGCACTCAGGGCTGACTTCCTTAAGAATGGATAGGTTTGATCTTCTTGCAGTCCATGGGACTCTCAAGAGTCTCCTCCAGCACCATAATTCAAAAGCATCAATTCTTTGGTGATCAGCCTTCTTTATGGTCCAGCTCTCACTTCCGTACATCAGTACTGGGAATTATAGGAGGCTGCTTTGTATTGCATCAGACCATTGCTCCATCTAGCTCAACACTGTCTGCACTGACTTTCTGGGCTGCCAGCCCTCCATAGAAATGCCAGGGATTGAACCTGGCACCTTCCTGCATGCAAAGCAGATGTTCTACCACTGAGCCACTGCCCAATACAATATCAATATGAAACCACAGTTAACATGTTAAGAGACCTGCAGTAACCTGACAGGTTGCATTTTTAAAACCCAGAACGTCAAAAAAGAAAAAGGAAAAAGGATATCTTGCATCCTGCTCTAAGCCCCTTCAACAGGGGGAAAGGAATAAAGAAACAACCCCAACCTCAGCCTGTGGGAGCACAGCCACTGTTGTCTACAGAAATATGCATTTAGATCTACAATACTTGTTGACAGAAGGAAGCAGCTCTGTAACACTCTGCTAGGCATCATTTTGGACCTTCAAATTCCAGGTATCACAAGCAGTAGCCAATCTGGATTAGCAGGGATTGAATCTTTACTTTGAATCCTTTCTGATTTTCTTTGCTTCTTTTTTTTTAACACCATGAAGATTTAATGGCAAGGTATGAAGGCAGATTTTGAAGCAATAAATGCCTTTCCCAACTGCCAGCCTTTCATTCTTCCCTAGCCTAGGCATGAGTCACTGAACTGCAGCTGCTGTTATTAATACACTGCCCTGCCGCAGCACCTCCAAATGAAGATCTTGGAGCTCTTGAAACTCCACAGAAGAAATCTAGTGAGGCAGGTACCATTGTTCCCACATCACAAAGGGGGCCCTGGGTATTATTTGCTGAGGAGCACACAGAGAACAAAAATGGCTCCTAGGTTTGAAAAAGAAGAACTGCCTTACTGAGTTAGTCCAACAGCAGCCTGCCTTCTTAAGCTAGGTAGTGGCAGCTGATCTCAAGCCTCAAGAACATAAGAAGAGCCTGCTAGATTTGCACTCTTTTGTCGTGATCACAACTGGTAAATGACCACCATGACTCCTACCGTGCATAGCCTTATCCTCCATGCATTTGACTAATCCAAGCCTCCTCTGCTCATGGCATTTCAAACAAGGGTCTTCCTGAATTCCAAACAGAAGATACTATGAATTAGTGGGATATAATTTATTCTTGCAGAAAGAATACCATATAGCTACAGTTTTTCGCAAAGGGTTCCGGCTTGTGAGCTTATGTCGCATTAGCTTGGTGCAGCTTCGCAGGAAGACATTTTAATTAACCTGATGGTTTAATCCAGGGCCTGCAAAGCCACTCCTGATGCTACAGAGAAATCTCCTAATGACCACTCCCAATGGCTTCATAGAGCTGTGATGCACCCCGTAGCTAAATTGTCCTGGAGCTGAGAAACACTAATCCAATGCTATCTTCTAGAATTATCCCTGGAGATAATGCTGGAACTGCTACAGATCAGTGTCTCCAGTGTAAGCGTTCTAGTCCAGGAAGGCACCATGACTGATGGTATCAAAAGCTGACGAGAGAAGCAGCAGGGTCATACTCCCTCTGTCCCAATAAAGGTCTTCTATTGGTGTGACCAAAGCTGATTTGGTTGTGAACCCAGATTAGAATGGGCCTGGAGAAATAATTAGTCCAAGAATGACTGCACCTGCGCTGCCACAACCCTCAAATACCCATAAGTCCACAAATACCCATAAGTCCACAAAGGTTCCCCCCACCCACCCCCAGGAATGGCCTCACCAACAACTCCTTCAAGGTGGCAGATACCATCTCCTCTTGCAAACCACATCCACCACACCCTGACCTCCCAGTTAGCTGTACTCAGCCATGAAGGGCAAAAGTCAAGCGAATGAATGGTTGAGCACATACTTGCTTGTATATTGTGTACATCATCAGGCTGCAAAAGCTAAAACTATGGGCTTTATCCCAATTCTTCCTTATATATTTTCCTTCAACCAGCCAGCTTGGCCTTTAAAATCCCTCTTGCCCCCAACCAATAAATAGGTGGGCAGACAGGAGGAACTGCAGGTGTAAGCTGCCCAGGGCCGAAAGATGTCAACCACCGAGCTCAGGCCTTCGTCTTACTCTAAAAATTAAAGAAGCCAATTCCTTAGGGTGGTATTCAACTCAGTTTTACTCAGAGTAGGCACACTGAAATTAATTAATCTATTTTAGTCATGTTCATTCAATGGCACAATTCAGAGTAAAACTGAGTTGCATACCACCCTTAATTCTTTTAGTTTAAAATGTTGCTTACCAAAGTTGTCTGTTTCATAAGGCTGGCTTCCTGTTGATCCTTTGGCCACTATTCAAGCAATATCATTTATTAACGAAAGATGTAGATTTGAAGAGTCTAGGCCAGAGCACTTGGGGACAACTAGCTAACTAACTCTGCTCTCCAAAATGCCAAGTCATCCTCCTCATATGCCAGTCCTGCTCAATGAAAGCTGACGGCTCTCTGTACAGTGATTCACCAGTACTCATAATTATTCATTAAACTATCCCTGAGAATCTTTGTTTTCCAATAGTAGAAAACCAAGAAATTAGAACTAAAATATCTTTGAGATGTATGCTTTTGTATGATCAGAATGTAATACTAACCAAGCCAGTTACTCGTGCAATTTGATGTCATCAGCTAAGAAATCTGTATTTTTCCAAAGTACCCTCTTTAATTCATCAATATCTTCCCTAAATCTGTATTTTTGTGTGTATCTTCATTCATCATTCATTTGAACTTCCACTTACAGACTCAAAATCCAATTTCCTCCCTGAGCCAAAACAAGATTACCTGCATAGGAGTTAAAACACAGAATGATTAGCTGTTTGGGGAAGAGATAGGTGTGGCAGGAAGTGGGTTAGAAATACCCCACAGAACTTCAGGGGATCAAAGACATTCACATCATTTTTTGCTTTATTTGTCTGCAGAAGTTATCAACAGAACAAAAACATACACAGCCAGAAAATGAATCTGCGCTCCATTTCTTTCTCCTTCTCCATAACCCTTGATTTATGTAGTTATATAAACAACATAGTTCCACATCCCAAGCATCTTCACACATCAAGTATGTAATATGTAATCCATATGTAATATGAAAAAAATGATTTAAAAAGCATCTATTTGCAATGACTGAAAATGCTAGTATGAATAAATAACATTGCAATATAGCAAATGATTTACCGGTATTTAGAATAAATAATCTGGATCTAGTTATTCTGATTTAATTGGTTCATGAACTGGATTGATTTGAGCAACACACAAATATTCAGCTTGGATCTGTCAATATACACTCCAGTCTGTTGTACAGACATTCTCTCCTTTGCTTTTATGCCTCGTCTGATTAAACAGCTTTGACCGGTATTCAGTTTAGATAACATAATGATTGAAGTTTCCAACAATGCTTATTAAGATTTTAACAGGAATCCATTTTAACACCCATTTTGAAATATAGTTGGCATTTATATTTATCTATTTATTTATCTGGAGATTTGTTTAGACCATTCAACTTTTTTTTAAGGGCAAGTTATACATATATAATATGCAATTAAAAAACCAAAACAAAAGAACACAGTATACAATTACTGAACACATAACAAAAACATAAAAAACAAAATGCAATGGCATAAGTACAAAGACACAGAGCAGGATTCATCGAGCAAGTGTCACTGGCAGAAGTTTGGGCAAGGATTTCTACTAGCACAACAGGGCTCCCCACACACACACCTCCGAATGGCTCTGGTGGTGGAGGAAAACCATGGTGGGGAGGAGAGTAGGGGGATTGTTCCATCTGCCAAGCTGGAAGGTTTGCACCAGTAGAATAATTGCCACAGCACTATGCTGAATTCACCCCCAAAGCATTTTAAAAATCCAACCTTACTTTTGCCTGGGCAACAAGATATGCTTTCTGGAGGCGCCTAAAATAGATTAAACGTGGAGGGAAAAAATCAGATATGGAATTATGAAAAACATTAATGATGATGAGAGGCAGGACTATGATGTTGAAAGCGCTTCGGAATTCAGACCGTGGGACAAAAATTATTACAATTTGGAAGACAATTGGACTTTTTTATTTTAGCTTTTTTTTGGAATTGATTTGATATGTTAATTAGATGTTTTTATTGGAAAATTAATAAACACTTTTAAAAAAATAGATTAACTGATGGTGCCTCCTGAATCACAGAGGGAAGATATTCCAGACTATGAAGGGACCATGGGAAATGAACCCTAGAATGTCATTGTCCTACAACCATCTCTAAGGCATGATGCTACTACTAAGGGTGTTTCACCTGATGAATTAAGTCTTAAGTGGTCAAACAGGTTTGCATACAAGGAGATGTTCTTCAGGTAACTTGATCCTCAAATTGTTCAGGGCTTATTATTATTATTATTATTAATTAAATTTGTATACAGCCCTTCATCCGTAGATTTCAGGGCAGTTCACAGTATAAAAAAACCTCAAGAGAAAAACACAAAATACATAAGAAGAGCAAAAGCAAGAGGAAAACAAAGGCTTTGAACATGATCCAATCAGCAGCTTATACAGTTCCCTCAGGACAGGCAATATGTGCCCATGCAAGTACTTTTTTCAACAATGCAACTGCAGCGTTCTACACCAGCTGTAGCTTCCGGATCAATCTCAGTGGCACAAAGTGTGTTACACTTGTCCAGTTATGGCATTTAGCTAAAACTTGAAAACCCATCCCTTTAACAGAATCATTTGTGAAATAGCGCAGCCATTCTTTCATAATGTTGTCTAAAACGAGGTAGTGCATGGTGCTTATTTTAACAGGAACTGAAAAGCTCTGAGACTTGCAGACTAAAAAAAGAAGACTGTGGGGGAAGGGGAAGATACATAAAAGTGGAGAAAGAACTTAGAGGTCAACAGTTCAGAAGAAGAGGCACATTTTCAGACGCCAAGGTGCATGGGGAGAGGCATGGGTATCTGAAGGTGGTGAGGGTCAGAGAAAAGGGGCAGCAAGCGAGAAAAGCCGGAAGCAGGAAACAATCGCTCCATTTTGAGTCAGTTACAGTTAAGCTAATGAGAAGTGTGGCATAAAGACAATAACAGATATTAGGAAGTAAAGGCAAAAACTGATTAGATGGAAAGTAGAGTCTAGTAGACTGTCATGAAAGTGGCGAGCTTAAAAACCTGAAGAAGAAATGGATGAAAAGTGGGTGGGAACTGAAGTAGATCTGAGTATTTCGTTATTGCCTTTCTCGATTATTGCAGGTCTCTGTGCATTCCTGAAAATTCAGATCTGTTCCTGAGTCACTCTATACTTCTTCAACTTTGGCCTGAATTCAATGCTTGAGCCGCTCTAGTTAAATTAAGCCCTGTATTCCCCACTCACCCTGATGGAGACTGGGCCAAAGTAAGTGAATTTACAGTCAAAGAAGCCCATCCAAGTGTGGATTAAGCCTGACAAATCACAAACAAATAGGTTCAGAGGGTGGGGGAAATTAAAAGGGATTCCTCTGTAATCACTTATGAGGGGAAGCAGGGGTTTGACTCTGGCTCTTTCTTGCCTTTACTGATATGGTTGAGGGGGTGAGTATTATTGCTTGCACATTTTTTAAAAAAACTTTTCCAGCTGCACATCAGTCTTTTCTTTCTGGTGTTGTTTTGTGTCCTCCAGTAGGCGTTGTTCTGGTTTTGTGTTTTTGTTTTTGTTAAAGCAGAGCAATGCATGAGTACTTAGAAACTTAAACGTAGCTTTTAACTTTTAATAAAAATGTTCCATTGTTGTGCTTGAACAGAGGAGCAGTTCAGAGCTCATCAGTGCTCCACAGGCAACATTTTGGACAACTTCACTTCTTACAAATTCTAGAGAATTGTGGAGAGAAAGGAAAGCATAGAGCTGCAAAAACTAAAAAGTTGCACAAGGCTTTGCAGAAGCCCTGATCTGACCTGGGAGGGGATTGCTGACATCGCACGTTGACTTGGGAGGGGGGGGAAGACCTCCTCATTATTTGTGCCTCCCCCCCCCCACAGAGCCAATGGACATTGTTATGTGCTTCATAATAAGGTGGGTACTACACAGAAACCAACATAGTTACAAAGGGAAGCACTGAAATGATTTCTAAAGAAATGGATCTCCACAATGAACGCACAGAGGTGGGATGGAGTCAAGATGGAAACTCAGCATGGAAAGGGATGAAAGGAAGAGCAGCTTAGCTGTCTTGAGTAGAGCTGCGATGTGTGTTTTTTGAGATAAAAACTTTTCATCCTCCCTAAAGAAGATATCCACTCTTTTTTGAGCAGCTGCTGAAAAATAGCTGACAATGGAGGGGTGGGGCTCTCCAAGTCCCCCCCCCCCTCTAGCTTGGATCAACTCCAGTCTCTGTATTCTTGGAAAGAAAGAAAGAAAGAAAGAAAGAAAGAAAGAAAGAAAGAAAGAAAGAAAGAAGGGGTTGTGCTTCAGAGAGTGACAACTGCGTTTCTAGCTTCCATTCTCTATACCAAGTGTTATATATCGGTGCAGAGTGGGGTGTGTGGAGTCTCATTTCAAAGTGAAATCGGAATTCTTGCCCCAAAAAAATATCTGGAGAGTTTTTTTCAAAGAAAAAACGAGTCTGTAGAGCTTTGTTGTTTAACATTTCTGTTATTCATTTTTTTGTGACAAATTCATAAAACCATTCTTTTGTCCCCCTGCAAATTATTGTGTTCTGTGCTTTTATATTGTGTCACATTTATATCTCTGCAGCCATTTTTAATGCCCTAGCAGATCATCTAAATGCTATCTTTTTCACAATATTGATATGAATGTTAAAACATTCTTGGTCTGCATAATATAATGTTAATGCAGCCCATACACTTTAGCCCCTTGTGGTCACAAAATTCCTACAAATCAATGGGTAGGGAGCATGCTATCTGCTGCCGACATAGAACATACGCCTCTTCCTCCCCTGCGTTACGCAAATATTCTGCCCTGCACAAGGTAAGGTGGGATTTTTCTTACCATTGACGCTCTCCGATGGCAGATTTCACAATGCTTGCTCTAGCCTGTTTTAAGGTGTAAGAATCTAGCATCCTTTATACAGCTGATGAGTCAATGTTATGATGATTTCAGACATTATATAACATCATAGATCTTGTTGGATTTCTGTAGCCTCACTGTGTGACATGTTTAACAGTTATTTTGTTGTTTTGAAAGTTATTCCTTCCCTTTGATTCATAAAACTGTTCATTAAACTTAACAATAGATGTCAGTTTCTCTCTCGTACCATGGAAGGTTAGTTCTCATATTGTGTTATTCACATGGTAGCTGCAGTTAATCGGGATTTGTGGAACTGGTGCCGGCTGGGTGAATGTACATAAATCCCTGGAACATGCTGATCATTAACACCACAAACAAGGAAAACCAAGAGGTAGAATCTCTAATCCCATCTCTTATGTCCTCTGATGGGAAGAATGGGGTCAATATTGTGGGATGAACACGCAAAGTAAGACCCAGATCTTAGGAACCAGAAATTAATCCATGTCAATGCATAATGATGGGATGGAGATCCCAATGCTGTTGGATTTCAACACCCCTCAACCCAAGCCAGAATGAGCAACGGTCAGTGATGTTGGAAGGTGTGGTCCAGCAACATCAGGATGCCCACAGGTTTTCCATTCTTCATCTAGGTAAATCTAGTGGTCATTCTTTCAGTATCACCCAGCAGAAAGACAATGCATGACTGGTCCTTCTGAGAGCTGGCCTTTCTTCTTGGAAAAGGAACTACCAAATGAACTTGCCAGGAAATGCTTCTTCATTCAAAATAGTGCAATTTCGCCTTCACCTGCGCAGTACAGACTATTCTGTTTTCTAGTTCTATCACCCATTCACCTCTGGAGTGACTGGCCCTCTGATTTACACATTTTTGACAGTGATTACCGACCAAGAAGAAACAACCTCTGCATGTCAGGTACAGAGCTTCTGTGTGTCAGTAGCAGCTCCTTATTCAGTGGGCACAGTGCAAAAACATCTGCCATTTTGGGAAAAGGTTAAAAAAAATTAATTCAATATACATGTACAAGACTGGGACAATTTAAAAAAATAATAATGATTATTTACCTGTTCCACATCGGAGGCAGCATTTGTGCCAGTCCCCTGTTGCAGGTGTACCAAAAGAGGTTTCTCTTCATAAATAGCATCTTCCATTTCCACACCCTGAAACAAGCCCTCAAATACAAATACTTCTGTAAGGCTGCAGTCCTACACAAAACTTCCTGTCTTAGCTCCTTGTAGTAATAAAAGTTATCTCAAGGCAAAAAGTGTTCCTGTCCTCCTTTATGTTGGAGGCGTGCTTTATTGATTCAGAACAATAATTATTAGAAGGGTTTTATGTGAGGAGGGGGAGTTTGCAGGGGCAGAAGGAGGGAAACAGAAGCAGATGATGTGGCCAAAACCTGGCCACCTGCCTATTGGAGTAGATCACTGGCTTCTACTGTGCTTCACTAATTTGCACCGAGGATGAATCTGGCCAAGCCACTATAAAAATGAAATTAATGTTGCACCAGATATGCTGTTAATTAATTGTTTCCATCTTTGATGTTATTGTGTCCTGCCATATTGAATTATGCTCCTGCAGTTTTTGCAATTGCAATACATTTTACAGGTCTTTGCAAAAACACATGAATAATAAAAGAAAGTTTCCAAAGTTTCAAGCATCTTTATAGACTACTGATTCATTGCACATTGCTAGAAATGTGCAATCATTGCTGGTTTTGGGCTTCTTCCTTGAAACTTTGCTCCTACGTTAGTCACTTTTGATTCTTTATCTATATTTTTCCACACAATTGAGCTGTCCCTGGATGAGACAGGTATCAATAAACTGGTCCAAATGCTCAGCACTTTTCTGAATTTGGTGTCGCAGTTCTCCTATCAAATAATGTGTACAAAAACTGAGGGGAAGGGTGCATTACAGTGCTTATATTAGGAATAATAATAGGCCCAAATGCATTATGTTTGGGGAAATTGCTTGCAAAAAAAGGTGTATATTATGCATAAATGAATACAAAACTGTGTATTAAGAGAAATTCACACTAAGATGCTGGTGGATTTTCACAATGACTTTTTTTAAAAGCAAACTGAAGCAGAAATATGGAGAGACATAGTAGCCAACATTGCTAGTTTGAGTGCACAGTTTTGCTCTTCCTCTATTGTCCTCCTTTCAGCAGATTAGTCTATAGCCCCCCGGTGTCAAGTAGCCCAGTTTGCTCTAACACAGGTTTCCCTTTCCCCTGTTGTGAGTCCCAGAAATACAACAGGCTGGTGTGTGGCTTCTCTGACAATTTGTCTGTTTGTCTGTTTTGTGGCTGCCACAGCAGGTCACGAAGGTTTGGAGAAAGGTGAGAGTAAAAGAAATGTGAGAATGTCTGACACAGGCTCTTTGCTGAAACCAGATACTTAAAGGTGACAATCAAATAAATTGAATAGCAGGGTAAACATAAACCTAGTTACATTTCAGTGTCCCATGACATATAGAGTATGGGAGAGTCCTATGAAAAATTGGTAGGTTTCAATGCCTGCCTGCCATCCCCATCTCAACGTTTCTCTGACATAAAGGATTCTGTGTTTTAGTTACCTGCAAGAGCTGTCCAAAAAGCTGTAATTTCAGGGAATTGATTGGGATCAATAGTGGTTAGAGTGTTGGACTAGGATCTGGGAGACCAGAGTTCAAATCCCCACTCAGCCATGAAGCTTACTGGGTGGGCCAATCCCTGCCTCTCAGCCTAACCTCCTTCACAGGTTTGTTAAACAAGGAGCAGGAGAATCATGAAGCCTTCCTTGGACAAAAAGGAAGGATATAGATGCAATGAATGAATGAATGAATGAATGAATGAATGAATGAATACATACATACATACATACATACGTACATACATACATACATACAATAAATACAATGGACAAGGCAGATGGCAGAACCAAGGACAACTATATCTGCCTTGACCCTTCCTTCCTCAACACACCTTAACGCTACAGCAGAAGTAGCCAACGTGGTGCCCTCCAAATGCTGCTGAACTAAAAACTCCCTTCCACTCTAGCTGCCATGTCCAATATGGATATCAGTGTTTTAAATCATCTTCATACTTTCAATTACTAAACTGTGGTCTCCTGCTGATCAGATGGATCACAAAATGGGACCACCTCCAGACAAAGTAGCGAGGAGGCGACTCGTCAGGTAGTGATGGGGGGACCTTTTTGGAAGAAAAAGATTTCCTAGAACAGGCTGGCAAAGACTGAGCAAGGCCTCTAGGAGCCATAGTTATTGAAAGCTGGTGAAAAAGTGGCTGGAGGGTGTGGATTGGCCTGGTCAATCCAATCAGCACACTTCAGAGAATTGGAGTCAGGACACTGTAAAAAAATTTTTTTAATTGTATTGAAACCAAGGGGTTTTCTGGACTATACCCTTTTGTTTTGCCAAGCAACAGAAACCACTTCTCCACTCCAAGCGTGCATTATATAATACAGCAATAAAAGGATTAGGTTCGGATCTGGAGAACTCCATGCAAACTTCGGGTTCAGGTTTATCAAATTCACTGTCTTTGTGTTTTTTCAATAGACCTCCAAGAGACACAACAAAGAGTCAGGTGCAAAAGACATGTAGTTAGAATGAAAGAACTCAGTGCCTCTGAACATATTCTGAGATTTGGTATGTATGCATATTTCAGTTTCAGTGCTGCACAGCTCTTTGACACAAAAGTCCGCTTCTGGCTAGCAGCCTCCTTCAGTGGGTGTCCAGATGAGTGGAAGGCATCCCATTCTGGATGGGTTTATACTCCCCTTGGAGGAGCAGGTGTGCAACTTCAGGCCACTCAACAGCCTCTTGAGAGGCGCAGGTGGCCTTAGTAGCATGGAGTGCTTTGTAGCAGCTTCAGTTGGTAGCCAGCTGCGACCTTATCTGTATGTGGGAAGCCTGTCTTTGGTTGTCAATGCTCTGGCAACTTCTGGATTGCTATGGCAGCAAAATGCATTGTATGTGGGACTGTATTTGTAGATGTTTCAGAAACCAAAGTTAGGGCAAAACACAGCTACTAGGTGATTAACAGCATGGACATAGAACACTGGTTCTGGCCCAGCTGCAATTTGTTTCCACACCCAACTCCAAGTTGTGTGTCTGTGTGTGTATTTAACCTTTAAAGCTTTATATGACTCAAGACCTCTACACCTAAAGGACCACGTTTCCCCAAATGAACTTGCCCAGACCCTGAAATCATCCTGTGGGACCCTTCTCTGCATAGAGGTCTGGAGGGTGGCAACAGGAAAGTGCTTCTTCTGTGATAACCTCCCACTCTTGGAATGCCCTCTCCAGGGAGGCCCACCTAGTGCCAACCTTGTCACCCTTTCAACACCAGGGAAATACATATTTGTTTCCCCGGCAAACTGGGCAGCACTAAGTGATAAGGTGTTCTGAGGCTGAAAATAATAATAATAATAATAATAATAATAATAATAATAATAGTGGTTGTTCTGTTTTCAATCATGTTTATGCAATTTTATTGCGTTTCTTATGGGACCCGGGTGGCGCTGTGGTCTAAACCACAGAGCCTAGGGCTTGCCGATCAGAAGGTTGGCGGTTCGAGCTCCCGTTGTTCAGTCCCAGCTCCTGCCAACCTAGCAGTTCAAAAGCACGTCAAAGTGCAAGTAGATAAACAGGTACCGCTCTGGCAGGAAGGTAAACGACGTTTCCGTGCACTGCTCTGGTTCGCCAGAAGCGGCTTAGTCATGCTGGCCACATGACCCGGAAGCTGTACGCCGGCTCCCTTGTTTTTAAATCATGTTGGGATTTTGTAGTGGGAAGTGATATATAAATTTAACAGACTTAGCTAATTTAGATGAGGGGAAAGGTGTTTTGTTGCTGCTCTTCCAAGGCAATTGGGAATCAGAAACCCTTGCTGGATTCCTGCATATCATCCAGAAAGCTACAAGTAGATTTTCCTGCTATATAAGATAAAGGTTTTAAGAGGGTGTTCTGAAACTTCCACCCTGCTGTCCTCATTCCAGGGCAACTGGAGCCCTCAACAGCATCATTCTTCTTAGGTTCCGGGAATATATAGCAGGTTTTCCTCCAGCTCCCCATTTCTTATTTCTGAAAGCCCTAAAAAAAAGAAAAGAAGAAGGTCTGTGTAAAACATTGAGAGACATGCTCCACAACATGTCTGTGATGAATCCATTTTTATTAGGCTTTAAATTAAATTAGTTTATTGCTGATTTGATGTGACCATGAGTAATAATTTGCAAATGATAAAATTTTAATAACTGTGAGTGATTATTGTGAATTATCTTTTACCCATACAGGATGCAAAACAGTTCAGAAGAAGAATTTTGAGCAAATAGTCAGTAAAGGAGGGAGAGAGAGACAATACATCCTTTAATAGCCTCTCCTACTAGTGTTCCTTCATTGAATCTAGCAGCTGTGGTAGCTGCTTTCAGTTATTAAAAAGAAGGGCCATTCTGGTAGTCCAGGTAAGGTTAGGAGAGACCCTGGTGTGAAATCCTCAAGAGCTGCTGCCAGCCAGTGTAGTCAATACTGAGCTATATGGACACATGGCTCTGTAGTGAGAGCCAGTGTGGTGTAGTAGTTAAGAGCGGTGGACTCGTAATCTGGTGAACCGGGTTTGCGTCTCCGCTCCTCCACATGCAGCTGCTGAGTGACCTTGGGCCAGTCACACTTCTCTGAAGTCTCTCAGCCTTGCTCACCTCACAGAGTGTTTGTTGTGGGGGAGGAAGGGAAAGGAGATTGTTAGCCGCTTTGAGACTCCTGAAGGGGAGTGATAAAGCGGGATATCAAATCCAAACTACTCCTCCTCCTCCTTCTCCTCCTCCTCCTCTTCTTCTTCTTCTTCTGTATAAGAAAGCTTCCTATGTTCCCATAAAAAAGGATAATATTGCTTAAAGGATACCTATTGCTACATACAGTGCTTTTTTCTGGGGGGATGCAGAGGTATGCACACCCCTAAACATTTTGTGAATTTTTTAAAAAAATAGTTTCTTCTCTAGGCACGGTGACTCGTCAGTTCCGTTGCTACCCCTGATGATGGCCTCATTTCCTGTCATGGTGTTTCCCGAGTCTCAGACAGAAGCGAGCATTTAATGTGTGAAGTAGGAGTTGGAATCTAGCATGGTGATTGGTCAGTTTCATTGTTACCACCTCCAATGGCGGACTCATTTCCTTTCCCGGTGTTTCCTGAGTCTCAGACAGAAGTGAGCATTTAATGTATGAAGCAGTGTGGAATGTTGATGTGTGATGTTGGTGCACACAACCTCATGCCAATGTGGAAGTTACTGTGAGCTATCAACTGTGTACGGTAATATGAGGTAATGCATGTTCCTTGTACTTTTATCCATTTACTGTATTTATTTTTTCTGATTTGAACTATAAAATGGTGATTTCCTTGAGCCAAAATGAGAGTACCCCTAAACATTTTTTAAGGAAAAAAGCACTGGCTACATATAACTTGTTTGCCTTTGATCAGACTCATTGATGTGAAACAATGCAAGATTGTTATATAAATTAGAAGGAGCTTAAGAACTTTTTTTGCATTTTATTTTTCCATTTGGAGGGGGGAAATAGTATCTCAAATTTATTGTCTCCAAAATGTTGAGCCCCACCCCCATACACCAACCTAACTATATAACCCACAAATTGCAGCAGTGATTTGGGAACAAAGATTCAGCCTCTGTGGCAAGGAAGTTGAGACACTGTCACTTGATGTTAAAATTATTTGCTCTATCCGATGAGATAATAACTTCTAGTTGTATATGAAGACATGAGGAAGAATGAAAATGAATGAAAATACAGGCAGTTGAGTTCGGTGGATAAAAATATTGATGGTAGCTTTGGCACAGTACTATGGATCAAATCATTAAAATCTCCATATCCAATTCTGAAAGGTTATTAAAAATCTATCAGTTTAGAATGACAGAATGGCGATCTGGCCACTATTTGCCTTGTTAAGTAGACAGGGCTTGAATTCATGTACTAGCTAATTCTTAGATTATCCTTCATTCATCTTTACTTCCCCTCCTTTCCACAAAAATAAAAACTCGCATAATTCATATTTATTTACACAGGGGTCCCCAACCTTTCCAGGCCAATAGGCATACCAGAGACCCCTGATGTCAGTGAGGAGAGGGGGAACCAGGGAAGACAAAGGGATCTCTGATTTGCAGAATCTGAGATTTGCTGATCCAAAATTTGGATTATTTCAGCCCAGAATTTCTACTCTCTAATTACTGGGAAGCAGGAGATAGAAGTGAGTTCTAAAAATCCACTCTTTGATTTAAAATGATTTCTATTTTTTTATATAAATATTTATTGAGGGTTTTTTTATAAAAGAAATACACAGATAATAAACAACATTACTTATATCATAACAAAATTTCATAACTTCTTTGGACTTCCTCACGTCTCCTGCTCCCACTTACATCGTTAAAAAGTTTTTTCAAACAAATTATCATCTTGTTTACAATCTTATATCCACTCATTTAAATATAATCTAGCAATTCTCCAAAGGGTTTATGTTTTCCTTAATCTCACTTTTCATCAAATTCCAGTCTAATTTAGTGGTGGCCAATTATTTATGATCAAGCATCCTTCTTAACATTCAACCAAATTACAATATTTTTGTAAATAAATCTTAAAGTTCCTCCAATCTTCTTCAATCCTTTCTTCTCCCAGGTCTCGGATTCTGCCAGTCATCTCCGCCAATTGCATATAGTCCATCAGCTGCATCTGCCACTCTTCCAGTGTGGGTAGATCTTGAGTTTTCCAGTTCTTAGCGATGAGTATCCTTGCTGCCGTTGTTGCATACATAAAAAATGTTCGGTCCTTCTTTAACACCTTCTGGCCGACAATACCCAGGAGGAAGGCCTCTGGTTTCTTAGTGAAGGTATACTTAAATACCTTTTTCAACTCATTGTATATCATTTCCCAGAAGGCCTTCACTTTAGGGCAAGTCCACCAGAGGTGAAAGAATGTTCCTTAATTTTCTTTACATTTCCAACATTTATTATCAGACAAATGGTATATTTTGGCAAATTTAACTGGGGTCATGTACCATCTGTATATCATTTTCATTACATTTTCCTTCAGAGCATTACATGCAGTGAAGTTCAGCCCAGTGGTCCACAACCTTTCCCAGTCCTCAAACATAATGTTATGCCCAATGTCCTGTGCCCACTTTATCATAGCCGATTTAACCATTTCGTCTTGTGTGTTCCATTTTAACAGCAAGTTATACATTCTTGATAATACCTTAGTCTTTGGTTCTAACAATTCTGTTTCCAACTTCGATTTCTCCACCTGGAACCCTAACTTTTTGTCATTCTTAAAAACTTCTTTAATCTGAGCGTAATGTAACCAGTCTCGCACTTTATCCTTCATTTTCTCCAAACTCTGCAATTTCCAATTGTCTCCATCTTTTTCTAATATTTTCCAATATTTTGGCCATTTGGCCTCCATATTGGGTCTTTTTCGGGCCTTAGCTTCCAGAGGAGAAAGCCACCTCGGAGTTTTGTTTTCCAATAAGTCTTTGTATTTTGTCCAGACGTTAAATACTGCTTTCCTGACAATATGGTTCTTAAAGGCCCTATTGGTCTTAACCTTGTCATACCATAAGTATGCATGCCAACCAAAAGCATTGTTAAAACCTTCCAGATCCAATACATCAGTGTCTTTGAGAAGTAGCCAGTCTTTTAGCCAGCAGAAAGCTGCGGCTTCATAGTACAGCTTTAAGTCTGGCAGGGCAAAGCCCCCTCTTTCTTTCGCATTAGTTAATATCTTAAACTTAATTCTGGGCTTTTTGCCCTGCCAGACAAATTTAGAAATATCTCTCTGCCACTTCCGGAAGCACTCCGTCTTGTCCACAATTTGCAATGTTTGAAACAAAAACAACATCTTTGGCAATACATTCATCTTAATAGCAGCAATTCGGCCTAACAAAGAAAGCTTCAATTTTGTCCAACTGTCCAAGTCTCTCTTAATTTCAGACCAACATTTTTCATAATTATCCTTAAATAGACTCAGATTTTTTGGTGTTATGTTTACCCCTAGGTACTTTACTTTTTTTACCATAGTTAATTCTGTTTCTCTCTGAAACCGTTCTGACTCTGTATCTGTCAAGTTTTTTCCCAACACCTTAGTTTTCTGTTTGTTTAGTTTAAATCCCGCCACCCGACCAAAGTCTTGAATCAATTGTAATACTCTTTTCGTACTAGATTCTGGCTCCTGCAGGGTCAAAACTAGGTCATCTGCAAAGGCTTTAAGTTTATATTGTTTCGCTCCGACCTGAATCCCTTGCACCAACCGGTCCTCTCTGATCATATTCAAGAACACCTCCAGAACCGAAATAAATAACAGAGGGGAAATCGGGCAGCCTTGTCGTGTTCCTTTTTCAATTTTAAACTCTTCTGTAACCACATTGTTAACTATCAGTTTTGCCTTTTGTTCTGAATATATTGCATCAATCCCATTCTCAAAACCCCGTCCCACTCCCATTTCTTTTAAATTTCCCTTCATAAATTTCCAAGAGATATTATCAAAGGCCTTCTCCGCATCTATAAAGATTAACACTGCTTTTGTATTTATGTCTGTTTGCAAAAGTTCCAAAATGTCAATAATGTTCCTTGTGTTAGCAAACATGTGTCTACCTGGGAGAAAGCCTGCCTGGTCTTTATGAATTACTTCATTTAAAACTCTTTTAAGTCTGCTTGCCAAAACGTCAGCAAATATTTTGTAATCCACATTTAAAAGGGAGATGGGACGATAGTTCTTGAGTTGTGTCTTTTCAGTTTCTGATTTTGGTATCAATGTGATAAAAGCTTCCTTCCACGATTCCGGCGCCTTCTTTCCCTCCATAATTTCATTACTGACCTCCATCAATGGTTGTATCAAATAGTCTCTTAATGTCTTATAATACTTGGAGGTCAGGCCATCTGGCCCTGGAGATTTGCCCAATTTCATGTTCTGAATGGCTTGTTCGATCTCTTGTCGTGTTATTTTGCTGTTCAGGAGTGATCTATTTTCTTGTGACAGTTTTTTAAGTCCATTTTTTTCCAAAAATTGTTTAATCTCAACCTCATCCTGCGGCCCTTGAGTGTATAATTTTTTGAAATATTTCTGAAAACACTTTCTAATCTCCACGGGGTTCTGAATGTTTCTTCCTTCAATTTCCAGGTTTGTGACTGTATTTAATTTTTGTCTCTTCTTCAACTGCCAGGCCAGCAGTTTCCCACATTTGTTTGCCGATTCAAAAGTTTTTTGTTTCATTAATTTAATCTTCCACTCTATTTCCTGGTTTATCAGTTTAGAATATTGTGCCTGATGGAGTTTAATTTCTCTCAGAATCGGCTGTGACTTCGGATTTAATCTTAACTTCTTCTCTAACTCTTTAATTTTCTCCAAGATCTTGTCTTTCCTCTCATTTTGTATTCTTTTCTTTACGGCATTCTGTTGTATCAAGAACCCCCTCATCACGGCTTTGCTTGCGTCCCAAATAATTCTCTTTTCCACCGTAGTGTTCATATTTATCTCAAAGTAGTCCTTCAAAACTTTTTGGGCCTTCTTAATGATCTCCTGATCTCTAAACAAATTGTCATTCATCTTCCATCTAAAGGAACCGGTTGGTAATAATATCATGTCCATTTTCAGTGCATTATGGTCGGAGCAGGTCTTTGGGCAGATTTCCACTTTCCTGACCTTGGGTGCCAGACCTCTAGTTATCCATATTTGGTTGATTCTTGTCCAAGTCAGCTGGGCTTCAGAGAAAAATGTTCCTTCTTTTCCCAAGGTGTTCTTCGTTCTCCAGATGTCAATCCAATCCATATTGTCTGTCATTTCAAAGAAGGTCTTTGGTAGTCTGCCATCTTTCGTGACATTTTGGCTTTGTGACTTATCCATGTTAGTTGATACGACCCCATTCATATCTCCCATCATAATGATGTTGTCATAGTCCAGATACTCCAGCATAGTCTCGTGCAACTTCTTATAAAATTCCGATTTCCCTTCATTTGGTGCATAAATTCCTAATAGCAAAATCTTCTCTCCTTGATGTTGTATTTCAATTGCCAAAATTCTTCCATGTTCATCTTTGAATAAAAATTTAGGTGACAGGCTCTCTTTTGCATATATCACCATGCCTCTCTTCTTTACTGTGTCTGAAGATACAAATTCCTGACCAAGTCTTTTGTTTATTAACACTTTTCTATGGAGCCTAGTCACATGTGTTTCTTGTAAGCAAATAATGTCCAATTGTTCCTTTTTTAATATATGAAAAATTATCCTCCTTTTTTCCGGAATGTTACAGCCATTTATATTCCAACTCAGAAGTTGCAGAGACATCCTGAATAAATCTAGTTATTTTTCTGGGGGTGGTACCTTATTCACTGGGTCTTCAGAATCCAAGGGTGCAGGTGCCTCTGGTGCTCCAGGCCCCGAGGGTAATCCAAGTCCTTTTTGAAGGTCCTCTCCGTACGCGTTCAGAAATTTATCTCTATCTTCCAATGTTCTAATTTTAATCTTCTTCCCTCTAAAAGTAAAAGATAATCCTTGAGGAAAGTCCCACCTGAAGATAATTGAATTGCTCCTCAACAGTCTTGCTAGTTCCAAGTACTCAGATCTAAGATCCAAAAGTTGTTTAGGAATGTCCTTGTAAATTTCAATTCTTTTGTCCAAGATGTCCAGTGACTTTCCGTAATGCAGGCCCAAAATCTTGTCCCTTTCCTCCTTTGATCTCAATGTTATCAAACAGTCTCTGGGTTTGTCTTTCTTTATAAGTCTTCCAAGCCTGAAAGCTGATACAATTTTAAAGTCTTTTTCCTCTAAGTTCCAGGACTTGGAAAATATTTTGGTCAGAAACTCAGCTAAGTTGTCTTCTTCCACTTCTGGTACCGACCTTATCCTTAGGTTAGTCTCCCTGTTTCACAATTCAATCATAGAAAGGTAGGTCTGGTGTTCACCTACTTGTTTACTGAGTGGTCTTACCTCTTTCTCTAACTTTCCAAGTCTTTGGCTGGTATCCTCAGCCAGTTTCCGATTTTCACCTGCAACCTCCTTCAATTCTCCAATTGCTTGTACATTCTGTGCCACTTGTCCAGTTAGTCTATTTAAACATTCTGTGTTTTGGTCAATTTTAAATGTTTGCTCATCGGCTTTTTTATCCAAAGATTCCACTCTCTTGTCCAAAGATTCCAATTTTTCATAGATTTTCTCTAAAATAGAAACAGTTGCTCCTGAGGCCATATCTTCCAATTGTAGTTCCTCAGTTTCTCCTTCCCCTGCCCGTGGCAGAGAAGCAGCTTCTTCCTCAGAAAGCAAAATAGGCACAGACGATCTACGTGACTGTAAGGCTGAGGCTAAGGTTGTTTGTCTAGTTCTTACTCTAGGCTCCTTTTCTTTAGACTCCTTTTTTCTTGCACCACTCATTCCAAAGTTATCTAAAAGTCAAGGTCAAGCTGAGTTATTCCCATGAGAAAGAGACAGCCCAGATGGTTAACAGTCAAACAGGAGGCCGGGAAAGAGAAAGTAAAACAATGCCACTACTGTAAATCCCAATACCTCTAGGGGGAGCTTAAAATGTCTTTCGGGAAGAGATCAGTTCCAGTAAAGTTCATAAAGTCAGAATTAATGTCCAGGAGCCTTCAAATAATAAGTTTTAGCAGAGTTGGTATTAAAAGAACACAATGTCTCAAACAGTGCTAGCTGGTATTCCAAATGGTGCCTCAAAGTAGCAAATCCAAACCCCCTCAGATTGTTTCCAAGTTTATATTCAAAATATCCAGATCTGCAGACTGACTGCTACAGTTACTCAGGCAGTTCCAGCACCTGGGTTTCTTACTTAAATTGTAATTCCAATAGAAGAAGATATCACAGTCCAAATCAAAAACATAAAATCCAATGCTTACAGTCCTTATTCTGCTTCAAAAAAAAGTTCAGTGGGTGCTCAGATCCATTAGGTTAAAAGTTCACTCTATGCCTCCACTCCTCCTGCTCTTTGCTTTGAAGTTCAGTAGCAGCGGAAGACGGACTTCCTTTTTTTTCATCACTCCGCTTTCAGCCAAATTCAGTAACTTTTAAGTCTTTAGATTTTTTTTTTTTAAGTCCTTATTACACACGGGTTGTTGCTTTCCGGAACAAAAATTTCAGGAAGAAAGGTCAGCGCTCACCAGCAACAGCTACGCGGCTTCGCTCCGTTGATTGCGGAACGACCCTCAGCGCCGCTACCCCCTCCGCGATCCGGAGCCCCTTACGGGGTTCCTTCAACGTTTTGGGGGCCGCTCCTGGCGCCCGCCGGGTCCCAAGACCACAGGCTTCTGCCGCCTGTGGTTTTCCGATGTGGGTCTCCGCTTCGCCGTAGCGGACGACCCGTTTTCAGCGGAGCTTCCCTCTCCCGATTAGAAGAGGGCAGCCATTACCATTCGCGCCGCCTCCGGAAGTTGTCTGATGACACTTCTGAATTTTATTCCGAATGGTACATCGTTTTTTAATTTTTTTATTGAAAGAGACTCATTTGTATATGTGAAACTGAGTCATAGGCTGAAGAATAAAGCAATGTTTGAGGCAGGGAAACATACAGTGAAAATGGTTAGGGGAAAACAGCCATACTTCTCTGCCATTCTAGCATTTAACCTTGGAAAAACAAAAGGCCCGTTTTATAATACACCCCCCCTTTAAATTCTGTAGTGAAGGAATCACTGATTCACTGATTGCCTCTCAATGGTGGATTTGGCTAATATGTACTTTTCTGACCTAATATTTACAGTCTATCTGGGAACACAAAGAGAGGGATGCTAGAAGAGCATGTGGGCTGAAAACAGAACAAAAACCATCTTCAATGAATGATGGAAATGGAAGGTAAAGAGTTGATGCTGACGTTGGTGCCAGTTGACTTATATTTAGCAATGGATCTTTCATGCAAACACAATCACGTCTTAAATACACCTGAAGTGAAATCCTCAGTATCGACACCTCCGAACATTCACAGTGTTTGAAAGCTGAGCCTAAAACATTAAATTTTAGTGCTTGATGCTGCTTTCCTGGCCATGTCTACTCAGATGTAAGTCCCATTGAATTCCATGGGGCTTACTCCCACATAAATGAAGTAAGAATTGCCCAATTGAATTTTATAGGGGTGAGAAGAATGAGCTTGTGCATAGCCAGTATGGGAATTGCTGTTGTATTTGAGGACCCATTCTTCTGGAATCAGAGATACAGGCATTGCGTATGTGGGGTGGGGGTTGCTCCTTACTCATTTTCTCCTGCTGAAAAATCCATGCAAATTTCCCCAAAAGTAATTCCTGCTGTGTTCAATAGGACTTACTCCCTAGTAAGCATGTTTAGAGCTGCAACCCTGATCTCAAATCTTTCTTAAGGGGGGAAAAAATCAAGCTTGGATAGCTTACCCAAGCAGAACATGAATATCAGATATCATTTCACAGCTGGCGCCTTTCTGCCACACAAATTAAGCAGACCAGAAACTTCCTGAAGTACTCTCTTCTCTGTGGCCCCAGGCTTTCAACGACCTTGTCAATGGACATAAAAAGAGCCTGTTGGTTGATTGATGGGTCAACATCATATGATCAGACTGGCTGTGCCTTGCCGGTGTACCTACTGTCTCGTTCTTCATCTTCTCTTATTTTAGAGTATATCTGCACTATAACTTAGCAGGTATTCCTCTCCACTGCAAATTCTAGGAACCGCAGAGGAGCCAAGCATGCACAAAGATCACTCAAAGATCTCTTCAGGCTTCAGTCACTTGAAGTCTCCCAAGCCAGAACCTCTCCCCAAGGAAGCATCTCCTTTGCCATCTAGAGTCTTGTAATCTCCTGTCCCAATTCATCAGAGTCACCAACCAATCAGAATTAACAGGATGGCAATGGTGTGTGCAGGCTCCAACAAGGAGCCTTTAAGGCTCTTGGTTACTCAGGGTGAGAGCAGAGCCTGCAATGTGCAAGAGGCCTGACAGAACATAGAAGAGGGTTCAGTCTGGCTTTGGAACTTTGTCTTAGTGAATTATATACAGAATGTTTATTGCAAGGGAGCTGTCCTGGGTGCTGCAGAGCTTGCTCTTTCCTGCTCCGTGGCTGTCCTTTGGCCCCTGTTTTAGTGTCAGACACTGCTTGAATTGGGGAGTGGTCTCTTGCTGCTGGGGACCTTTGATCCCTTCCTGAGAGAGCTCAGTTTTACAGCACAGGGGCACACACAGTGGATTTCAGCCCGCCAGGACTGAGGAAAACTGGCACTGATTATCAGCTGCAACAAAGACTAGCAGAAATATATCATTTGCAATGGTCCTGGTCTGCAGTTTGGATCCCACAGGCTGATGTGTAGGCACCCCGTGGTGTAATGCAATTGCATGGGAACAAATGCACCTAGTGACCTCAGAGAGTGGAGCAGTGGACAGAACATAGGTGCTTAAGCCTTTCCACTGTTCTTTGCTTTCTCTTTGCAACCACTGCCCCAGGCCTCCCCTCTCTATCCTCCCCAGCCATCAGGCTGGGGGTAGGAGTTGCAGAGAGAAGGTGACAGGTAACCAAAGATGAAGCATACTCTTCTCCCACCTCTGCAATCCTTCTGCTACCACATTTGCTGTGTTCTGGATGTTTTCTGTATATTCGCTCCAGTAGTTGCCACCCCACAATAATCACACACACCGTATTTTTCCATGTATAAGATGCCCCCCTGTATAAGACGGCCCCACTTTTGGGGACCCCAAATTTAGAAAATGGGCATATGCACTATCCATGTATAAGACACCCCCAGATTTTTTACCTTATTTAAAAAATTAAAAAACCTAGTCTTATACACAAAAAAGTACGGTAATTTAGAAAATATACTGACGTTTAAAAAGCAGCTGAAAGTTTGTTGTGAAGGTTGCTGAGAAGGAAGTTCAAATTGCAGAAACCTGTGACAGTTTCCCTTTAAGTGTCTTGCTACCCCACCCCAAAGCCCTGTTATTTTAAAATTCAGAGGAGTCTTTTCAGCAGTTTAGAGATTCTGCGAAGCCAGTACTCAGGAGCATGCTTTAAAAGATTCCAGCACGCATACAATTTGTGCCCCTCTCAACTATCGCTATAGTGATGAATGGCTTAAATTATAGGGATGCAAGTATAATAGGTAGATTAATCAACTAAAGCTGTAGCTGATTAATTGATGCAGGCCATTGTTAACCGGTGATGCTGAGACTTAAAGGCACATTAATTGGTTTATGTTTTGAAGGCTATTTTTGTTCCGGCCTGTAATTGTAATAGGAAGCATATAATAAAACGTTAAAGGTGATTCTTTGTAATAAAAAGTCGTAGTGTTTGTGAACTGAGTTGTAAAGCACAACACACGTTCTTCAATAGCTTTTAAAAAATGTCTATGCTGTGGTTTTGGTAGTATGCAAATTCGTTTAGATTCCATGGATTAATTGGCCAAAAGGAAGATAATTAATCAACAAATACATATCCTGAATCATGTAAGGAGCTTTATGTGTGTGAATTTCATCTGTCAGGATCATTTTTCAATGCACTCATCAAAGCAAGTGACCAGAGGAGAAATGACCGCTGGGAGGAGCATGGAGAGATGAAACACCATGGTGCACCTGTAACAGTGAAAACAAACACTTTCATCTGCCCCAGCTGCAACAAAACATGTCTCTCCCATATTGGTCTCTACAGCCATAGCAAGCACTGTAATTCTCTAATGGTTTGACTTCATCGCCAAAGGTGCACTCTTCCAATGTCTCCCGAGACAGACAGACACCAGCCAACCTCTTTCCCCCCACAATGCAGTCTCACTCTTAGAGATACTTTCCACTTTCATCATAGGTACTGATTCTGACATCTCAATTATTTACTTATGTCTCCAAAACACATGCAGGGAAATGGCGTAAGTAATGCTGGAACCGGACCGAGAACTCCCAGAAGTGCAAGCTGGATTTAGAAGAGGTAGAGGAACCAGAGACCAAATTGCAAACATGCGCTGGATTATGGAGAAAGCTAGAGAGTTCCAGAAAGACATCTACTTTTGTTTCATTGACTATGCAAACGCCTTTGACTGTGTCAACCACAGCAAACTATGGCAAGTTCTTAAAGAAATGGGAGTGCCTGATCACCTCATCTGTCTCCTGAGAAATCTCTATGTGGGACAAGAAGCTACAGTGAGAACTGGATATGGAACAACTGATTGGTTCAAAATTGGGAAAGGAGTACAGCAAGGCTGTATATTGTCTCCCTGCTTATTTAACTTATATGCAGAATTCATCATGCGAAAGGCTGGGCTGGATGAATCCCAAGCCAGAATTAAGATCGCTGGAAGAAATATCAACAACCTCAGATATGCAGATGACACAACCTTGATGACAGAAAGTCAGGAGGAATTAAAGAACCTTTTAATGAGGGTGAAAGAGAGTGCAAAATATGGTCTGAAGCTCAACATCAAAAAAACGAAGATCATAGCCACTGGGCCCATCACCTCCTGGCAAATAGAAGGGGAAGAAATGGAGGCAGTGAGAGATTTTACTTTCTTGGGCTCCATGATCACTGCAGATGATGACAGCAGTCACAAAATTAAAAGACGCCTGCTCCTTGGGAGAAAGGCGATGGCAAACCTAGACAGCATCTTAAAAAGCAGAGACATCACCTTGCTAACAAAGGTCCGTATAGTTAAAGCCATGGTTTTCCCAGTAGTGATATATGGAAGTGAAAGCTGGACCATAAAGAAGGCTGATCGCCGAAGAATTGATGCTTTTGAATTATGGTGCTGGATGAGACTCTTGAGAGTCCCATGGACTGCAAGAAGATCAAACCTATCCATTCTTAAGGAAATTAGCCCTGAGTGCTCACTGGAAGGACAGATCGTGAAGCTGAGGCTCCAATACTTTGGCCACCTCATGAGAAGAGAAGACTCGCTGGAAAAGACCCTGATGTTGGGAAAGATTGAGAGCACAAGGAGAAGGGGACGACAGAGGACCAGATGGTTGGACAGTGTTCTCGAAGCTACAAACATGAGTCTGACCAAACTGCGGGAGGCAGTGGAAGACAGAAGTGCCTGGTGTGCTCTGGTCCATGGGGTCACGAAGAGTCGGACACGACTAAACAACTAAACAACAACAATGCTGGAACCAATACTTTTGTCTTTCCAGAGCCTAATAAGAGCCTCACTCTGCCTAATCAGATGGGGCACTGCTGTGAGTACTTCAGGCACCAAAGGTCCACTTAGTTCATACTAGAAACTGGTCTTTTAGTGTTGCAGCTCCAGCTCTCTGGAAGCAATTATCAGTTGAAATTAGATAGACACTCAGCCTTGTTAAGTTTAGGATTAGACTGAAGACATTTTGTTTTAGAAGGTTTGTTTTAGAAGGTTTAAGACCTAGTAATTTATGAAATTTTAGTTGTACATCTGTAGGAATGGTTTTATTATTTTCAGAGTTTGTAGAAAAGGTTTTAATTTGTATTATTTGTATTTTATATTTTTTATCCTGCTGCAAACTGCCTTAATGGCCTTGGACCATGAAGCAGTTTATCAATTTGTAAAACAAATATATTTATTATTTATCTCATAAAAAGATAAACCTAAGAAAAATTATCCACAGTAATTGAAGACTTTCACAAAGATAAAATAACAATGGACAAAAAACAGATTAAAACTCACATCAACATTCTAAACATCTGAGTAGGCTTGTCTTAAATAAATAAATAAGGCCAGCAATCACTTCAAGCATATTTCTGATGTTAAATATAGAGAGAACATCATTTGACCTCGTGTACATATAGTATCCAAAACTGAATATTTATATTTAAAGTGCTTAATATCAACATTTAATGGGCGTTATTTGATAAAGGCACACACAACACGAAGGGGCCGTTTTCATTCTCAAATGAGTTTCCTCATAGTGTGTATATTAATATTTAGTCTAAAAGACTGAAAAGAAACTACCAGAACATGGACATTTGTTGCTCATCGAAAGGTTTTCACACTCTGGTTGCAGAAAGCTATATGTGTTTGTTTTAATACCAAAGAGGAGGCTGTGCTGTTGTTCAAAGACTCCAGTAGTCAAGTTGCAAATAGTAACAGATTACTGCAGTCATGTTTCCGTTTTCCTCAGGTTCTGATTTCCCTTCCTATCTCTGGTTTTGCCCTAGTAAGAGATACCTGAAGGCTCATTTTGCTGGGGTCACCTGGGAGAATGTACCTGGACCAGTAGTTTCCATTACAGTTCGCTCATCTCCTCCTCTCTTTGACGACTGAATGTAATGCTGTGTTCAAACGCTCATATGGCACACAAGTCCTTGGCAAGTTTGGGGCATTTATCTCAGATGCAAATTAAATCCATTTTAAAATAGAAACAACCAGTACTCCCCCCCCACCCTAGAAAAATAGGTGCCAGTACTTACCATGAAGTTGTTAAAGTAAGTGCCACACTTTTTAACAACAACAACAAAGAGAGCTGCTGCGTACCCCTAAAGAAAGAAAGAAAGAAAGAAAGAAAGAAAGAAAGAAAGAAAGAAAGAACTGGTAACAACACCAACAGCACTGCCTGGATATTCATACTCTCTGTTTGTGGGTGGGGAAGAGATTCAGAGATCAAAGGCAGCTCTCAAGGGTTTCCCAGCCCCACTCCTGAAGATACAGTCCACTATCATGGACCACACATACACTGTTATGTGCCTCAGAAACTTTCTCCCAACTCAGATATCATCATCATCATCATCATTATTAATAATATACTGCACTTCATCACAAGATCTCAAAGTAGTTCACAGGATAAAAATACAAGGTAAGAAGCGCCAGTAAATAGCTAAAACGAAAAACAACAATACAATAACTCATATTGCTGGCTTCATCCTATTCCAATTCTAAATAAACAAAATTGTAGCAATAGCAGTAATCTACTTGCTGCAGATTTTTAGTCCCAAATCCCTTTCCTTAATCTGGTATCTATAATTGTGTGACATGAAAAGGCAACTCTCCCAAACACATTTAAAAGGCTCTAGAATATTGATCAGTCTTAGAAAAGCAAAAAATACAATGCAAATTTAAAAGAACAATTTAAAACACCCCCCCAAATAAACAACACCCACCCAAATTAAAAGCCCATCCCCATTAAAACCATAATTTTAACCCACACCTTTATTCTGCTTCCAAAGGGACAACTCTCTCTGGTGTCCCCTCTTTGGGGAGCAGCCCCACCCCCAGGGCAGACAGGCTGAATAGAGCTGCCCCAGAAACTGATGCATGCCTAGCTGGGGCAGCAGGTGTTTCCAATGATGCCTGCCTGCCCAGGGTCTTGGTCCCTGCCCTACTTGCACAGCTGCAGGCAGATCCTGGTCTGAAGATCCAGTCGAGGTCACAGGTCCAGCAGGTGGGAGGAGAAGGTGGCCCTCCAGGCAGCAGCTGCAGGCAGGTATTAGCGAAAGAATATTCGGCCCACGATTTTAACTGTAAAATTTAAAAACACAAACAGCTCTACAGCTCAGCCAGAGTTGGGTGCAGGTTGTGGTGGACTCTCAGGCACCAGCATCAGAAGGTCCCCTTGAGATTGGGACCAGAGGAAGAAGGTAGGCATATGCTGATTTATATGTATAGGTGCACATTTAGAAATAATTACTATGCTTAAAAAAAAACACCACACCACAATACAATACATTTACCAGAGTGAGGAAGACTGTGACCAGGTGACCTGGAAGTGTCTGCTCAATCTGCTGTCCAGATGCTAACTGATAGTGGACAAACTCACAGCCTTGCTCTCCCTTCTAATGGTTCCATATCTTCAAACTGGGTCTGGACCAGTCAAGTGTTCAAACAGAGGATGCTTTCAAAAAGGTGGCTGTCCTCTGTAGATTAGACAACTGTAAATATTGGTCCTTTTCCATTAGCACTCATTTCTCAGCCACATCCCAGTACCATCATTTGATCCCATCATGTGAATGCAGTTGTTTGCTGTGAAATGGCTTTGATGCCCCAACTTTCCCTACCTGCAGTGCCTATATCCCATTCAATGGACTGGAAAGCTTTCTGTGCACATGCCTTTGAAGCGGCTTTTGCATTGGTTCCAGGTTCAAGGCCAGGAGAAATGGTTAGTGCACAAATCTGTCTTAATGGTTGCTGTGCAGTTCAGAATGCCCAGATGTGATCAGCACAGGTCAGTAAGTTAATGGATCCTATGTGCTACCAATTCACATACAGGGCACAATCAAAGCTACGCATTCTCAAGGCTTTCCAGAGTTTGTTCTGTAAATGGTAATGCTCTGTATGTACATGTAGAATCCCTATCATGCATTGGAAACCCCATAAGCACTAGGGATTCTGCATGTGCACTCGTACCCCTGCATCACAAGCATTATGCAACCAGGGTTGGGAACAGAACATAAAGCGGAGTTGTCATGCAGAAGCTCATTCCTTATGCTGCCAATTTTGCAAATGAAATCTGTTTGAGTAGCTGGTTCTATCCATCAGTCTGGTTGCTGTTATTTGAAACGTGTTTGTAGCGAGGGGGGAACAGCCCTGGGTTCTCCTATCATATGACAGAAGAACAGCCATTTTAATATGAACAGTTAGAGGCAGCCGGCATAGGTGCCAAAACAGGCTGGCAGAAACAGCTAACGGCATCCCATGATGTTTAGGTGCCCGAGGCAGAAATTCCAAATGATACCATCCCACAGCAGTAAAATTATAATCATGAATAATGGACCATTTGTTCTTCTTTGGTGGTACCTCAAGATCTATCAGCTGAAACAGGTCACATCACCGTGACTAACATTCGAGCTGGTTCTGAGCAGGTGTCTAGGCTATAATAGAGGCCCCCAGCTTGGCTTGACACATGCTCTGTCTAAAGCATATTTCACAGAATGCCCAGGCCTTCACAGAAGCAACATTAAAGAAACATGATGGGAGTCTTCATCAGGGAGCTGACGAATGGCAAAGTCTCTGGTGGTACAAAAGCAGCTGCCTAGACTGTCCAATACAAATCACTCTCCCTTCTACTGCTGGCCTAGCATGGGGGAAATATGGACAGTGGTTCTTCTTCTAGACTAGAGCACAAGGACCCTGGTCCAGCAGAACAGTTCCATCCTGTCCTGTCACAACTAGAGCAGCCCTCAGGCTATTTTAGCCTGAGGTATGGATTGGTTTGGCCTGCATCCAAACTGAGAACTGAGAGAAGCAAAGAGATGGCTTAAAATGATCTTTATACATTGGGCTCTTGTTACCTCCATGCCATCTACTTCTCTAGTTCAGAATACTGCTATCATGAAATCATGATATCCTTAGCTGTGACACCATATACATATATATAAAACTTGCACCTGATTGGTAGACCTCTATAGACCTGTAAGATCACTGAGATCATATTTTTCCTTGTGGCACTGCAATCTACATAATGTATTTTCTACCATTGCCCTGTAGAATGCCCTTCTTTCTGTCATCCCCTGTTAAGTACTTTCAGACATACCTTTTCCCCAAGTTTCCCCTGACCTCTAAGATTTGACATTGTTCTTCTTAGATTGTTTTATTGTGGGGGTGTTGCATACTGCTTTTAAAAAGTAATTATTCAGATAGATAGATAGATAGATAGATAGATAGATGATTGATAGATAGATAGATAGATATAGATAGATAGATAGATAGATAGATAGATAGATAGATATAGATAGATAGATAGATAGATAGATAGATAGATAGATAGATGATAGATAGATAGATGATAGATAGATAGATAGATAATGATAGATAGATGATAGATGATAGATGATAGATAGATAGATGATAGATGATAGATGAGATAGATAGATAGATAGATAGATAGATAGATAGATAGATAGATAGATGATAGATAGATAGATAGATAGATGATAGATAGATAGATAGATAGATAGATAGATAGATAGATAGATGATAGATAGATAGATAGATAGATAGATGATAGATAGATAGATAGATAGATGATAGATAGATAGATAGATAGATGATAGATAGATGATAGATAGATAGATAGATAGATAGATAGATAGATAGATAGATAGAGATAGATAGAGATAGACAGACATATAATTTGTTTGTACGTAAAATTCTGCACCTCAGTTCTGACACTGGACTCCTTGTCCTGCCAGGCCCAAGTCAATTGGACACTAGCATCTTGTCTTGCTTAAGTTACAGAAACTCCCATTCTTCTGAATGGGGATTCACTGGGAGTTTCATCTGAACAAGAAGCACAAAAGCAAGCACTGCACTAAAACCCATCATTTATAAATTCTGTCTAGCGGCGGTGCGGGCAAATTGTGTCTTTGAGGGATAACAAGCGATATGAGAGAGCCCACCTTTTCTTCCCACTATCATTTAAATGTGATTCCGCGTTCCCTGTGTGCCCCAAGGTGTCAATGTAACAAGTGCAGTGCCTGAGGCGTACTTAAAACAGAGCATTTCCTGATATCTTAAGAAGCAGCCTGAAAGAAGAGGAATGGGAGGGGGGGGTAGAGAGAATCATTGTGATTCTGTGCAGTGCACTAGGCAGTGGTGGGAGGGGTGTTTATTATCTGAATGGCATTGTGACTCAGTGGTTTTCATCTGCATGCCAGAGGATAGAAGGAATATACATAATTAGGAATGGCTTTTAGGCTCAGAAAGCTGATCCAGAAAAGGAAATGGCATCAGCTACCAAATAAAAAAAAACAAACAAACAACAACAACAACCCATCAACACCCAGCTCAGATTGCAAACTATTTCTGTGGTAGACAGGGGGAAAGATGAATAACTTGGGGCAGGGAGATTACAGCAAAAAGAAAAGGTTGGTAGGAGAGAGAAAGCCCAAGTAGCAAATTCATCAAGTCAAAATATTTACTAGTTAAGCCCAAAATCTGCAAGGGAGAGTAGTAGGTTCACTGCATCCAGAATCCCAGTTTACGGGACACAGATACCAAATTTTCATGGAAACAAGGGAGGTTAAACCAATCCATTCCCCTATCATGTCTGTAACCCCTTCAAAGTTGCTGTAGTTGAAACAGAGGAGTCACTGATTCATGTAAAACCCTGCAAAACGTATATGTGACAACAGGGTGAAAAGTTTCGAGAGTTATAAAGTGACATAGGACAAAGGATTGAATCAATAGCCTCAGGTGCAGGTCCTGGACATTAGGCTCTATGCCACAAGAGAGTCTACTGATTTATTACTTTGGGTCCCAACTGTCACAGAACAGCAGCATCCATATTTGTTCTTCAATTTGGCAAAATTTAGAAGTTTCAACTTTCAATTACAATTTGTGAGGCTCCATAGACTGTGCCTTAAATTTAGTCTAACATTCATATTTATAATTAAGTGAAACTTAATTACAAGCAACTTGCATTGCTACCAGCGAAACAAAAGACATATTTAAGTATTTTCTTCATATTACTTGTGTGTGAGAGAAGATGCAGACTTCTCTCTTCTCTCCATTCATATAGGGCAGTGAGGACTTCAGTGTCTTCACAGTGTCCTGTGTTATTTATTCATTTAGTCCATAGGAGTCAACTCCTAGGGGCCATGGGGGCTTCGGCCCCCACAATATTTGAGGGGGTTGGGCCCCCACAAAAATGACTGGCATTCCCATTCAAATGGAATGTGTGCACTGTGTCACGTGATTGATCATGGGGGGCTTACCAGGGACCCCATAATATTTTATTCAAGTTAGTACCCCTGATTTAGTCCATTTATCAGCTGCTTACTATCCACAGATCTCAAAGTGATTTGCAACAAGGGAAATCAAGATATGCAATCAAGGCACACAGACATGCAATAAGCACATGGAAATATACAATAAGCACAATTTTAGATGGTTTATATTTAGAGAAACCCAAGTACAGAAATACACAATACCCATGCAGTGTTAGAAGACTGTTCAGGCCCAATGATATCAACAGAATAAGCACACTGACCCAAAACATTTGTACCATCCTATCAGGCTGGGGTTACATCTTTTCAGTGCAGAGATCATGTTATAATTTGTAATGGTGTGCTGACATGGCAAAGTAAAAGGTAAAGGGACCCCTGACCATTAGGTCCAGTCGTGACCGACTATGGGTTGCAGCACTCATCTCGCTTTATTGTCCAAGGGAGCCAGCATACAGCTTCTGGGTCATGTGGCCAGCATGACTAAGCCACTTCTGGTGAACCAGAGCAATGCACGGAAACACCGTTTACCTTCCCACTGGAGCGGTACCTATTTATCTCCTTCACTTTGATGTGCTTTTGAACTGCTAGGTTGGCAGGAGCAGGGACTGAGCAACGGGAGCTCACTCCGGGGATTCAAACTGCTGACCTTCTGATCAGCAAGTCCTAGGCTCTGTGGTTTAACCCACAGCGCCACCCTTGACATGGCACAGTAGGCACAGACAATTGCTGCTGACAAACCAAGTTAGGTCAGTTAAAGTGAGTTTGCACATGCTTGTTTACTGCTTGGTGAGTACACCATCTAGAGAACACCTGCATGTGTAAAACAGACATCACAGATGAGGTGCCACAAACTAGGGTGGCCAGATGCTAGAGAGTGCATGGCTCCTGCACCTTTGATTGTTTTATAGAATACAGTACATAAATTTCGGAGATGTAGCTTGTCATGCAAGAGCTGAAACAACAAAATCGCTATGTTAGACACTAGAGTACAAGCTGACCCTCTCTGTGTAGGTTGGCTACAAAGTAACAATCTGCAAAAAGAAAAGAAAAAGTCAAATATGGGAACAAGGACAGACAGAGATAAGTCATATTACACAACCAGGAGCTGCTAGATCAAATAAAGAGACTATTGCATGTAAGAAAACATCTATAAGGCCAGTTCTACCATATATATTAGGCACTTAAATGAGAGAATTTCTCAAAATATTTTATAGCAACATTGTTACATGATATGGTATGTCCATACCCCCAGTAAAGGTCAGTTTAGCTCTCTAACACATAACTAGTACAGGCATTGTCTAGAAAACTTGAGGCAGAAATGGGTATGCCCGGATCCAAAAGGGTAAATGTTTTCAGTTCCTACTGAATGTCAAAGTAAACATTTTATTCAAGTACGGGAAGGAAATAATAGCATGGGGTCCAAACTGCTAAACATAGTGGGTTGTCTCCAACATTAGTCAAAGAGCAGAATTGTAGAGAGTTGAAAGGGACCACAGGGGTCATCTAGTCCAACCCCCTGCAATGCTGGATTATTTTGCCCAACGTGGGGGTTGAATCCACAACCCTAAGATTAAGAGTCTTGTGCTCTACCGCCAGAGCTATAGAACGTAAGGATCAAATAATTACAGTTGAGCAAACCTTAGTTGGAAACCAAGAATAACATCTTCAAAGTTCTACAGATTCATGAAGAATTGTAACCCCTTGATGTCCACACCCTACTCACCATGGGCATAGCCAGGATTTATTTTAGCGGGACAGAACAGAGTTATCTGTGACACAATTGGTCAGTTAGTTAAGTAATAACTCTCTCTCTCTCACCCGCACACACCCACACACACCAGCTTGGCCCATACTACTCACATTTCCTGGGAGGAGCAAAAAGCAATGGAACATTTAGTGCTTTCTCTTTAGGTCCTCTCCTAAGTTGCCCTTTTAACTTGCTTTAGTTCTCTGTATTCAGGTTGTGCTGTTGTGCTCATGTCCATCTGGTTGGCCAAGGCATCTGGTTGGCCAAGGTAAGAACAGAAGGCTGGATGAGTTGCATCTTTGGTGTGATCCATCAAGGTTCTTCTTATGTTCATAAGGTCTCCGATCCTTCCATGCCCTCACACTGAGATCCTTTTCTTCTGGAGATGGTAGGGGTTAAACCTGGGACTTTATACAAGTAAAGCATGCAATCTACCATTAAGCTCTGGGCCCTTTGATATGCTAGATCTAGGTCAGCCCTCCTGCTCCATAAACTAGCATGAGCAAGCTCTGAGTGGCTGCAAGAAAATTATCAGGCCTTTACCAGGCTTAGACTTACCCCTGACCTCAAAAACGTTTGGGTGCACCAGGAGATTGAGACCAACTGCCTCTGTAAAGGCAGAATACCCCAAGGATGACCACCAGATTCCAACCCTCCAGTGCCCACCCTCCTTGAACATTATTGTGTCCAGTTATAATAAATTAAAACAGTTTATTAAGGACAGAAAAGTCAATTAGATGTAATAAGGGAGAAATGGGAAAAGCTGCACAACAAAACAAAATGTTTAGTGTGATGCAGCCTATTGATTAAAGAGCCAAGTTGCTCAGGTATGATAGATAAATGAACAGGCTGGAAACCCAGGTTCAGTTTTCTGCTTTTCTATTCGCAAGTTGCTGCCTCTCAACCTGATTCACTACACAAAATCATTGTATGTATAAAGTGCTTTTTTGTAATCCTTGGACAAAAAGGGAGATAAAAAGTTGAGAACAATCACTGAGATCGTCAATGGGGGGTTTGCTGCAGATATGTCAGCCAACTGAGCTTAGGCAGGTAAAAAAACAAGTAGAAGTAGAAGACCTTTTGGGTGTTGGCCCCCTGCCTATGGAATTCCTTCCCCAGGAGGTCTCACTTGGCAGCTTCTCTGTTAGTTTCTTGGCACCAAGCTGAAGAGCTTTTTATTCTCTCAGGCTTTAAAAGTTACTATGTCCTGTGCTGTAACTTGTTTTAAACTGCTGCTTTTAATTGCTGATATTTACAGTGACATTTTCTTACTCTCTTTTATTGTACTGCTTTTACTGGGTCAGATCCACACTAAATTAGCTGAGCTGGGTACACCTTGAAATCCATGGGAGTAGTCAGTTGTGAATTAAGTCCCATCTATTTCAGCTGGAACCAAGTTCAACTAATGTAGTCAAGATCCAACCTGCTGCTTGTATGCTTTGTTTGTGAAGCACCCTGGGTACCATTTCAGCTGAAGAATAGTATAGAAATGTTCCAGACAAAAAGGTAAATAAATAAAGGACTGAAAGTCTGCATTTGTGAGGTGTGTTTTATGTGATGTGTTTATGTTTATGTGATGCTTTTGGGTTAAACCAGCAGGATTCTTCTTCTGTTCTTAAGGCCTCTAGCTATGGTCTTTCTAATCCCCAACACTAAGACCCCCATTGAGATCTCTTCCATTCCCTTCCCTTTCTTCTCCAGGAAAGGATGGTACCCAAACTAGGAGAGCTGCTTTTATGATATAAGTAACATGACTGGGTGGTTCAGTGGAAATAGCTCCTTTGAGTCCTACACATAGATTGTTGCCATACAATGATTATATGTGCATTGTAGAGACAACTTATCAACAGTACATTGTGCAGCAGGAGAGAACTGTGAGCATCAAATGCTTGGGTTTACAACTTGTAAACTCATGCACCAGTATTGTAAATTAACCAGCAAGCCCCAAGAGAGGTACTGACACTCAGAATTGGGTAGCTATAGCAGGAACAATTGCAGTAGCTAATGAGAAAGATTCTGGGTAACTTCCATGATCCAAGCTGGCTACATTACAGCAACACCTAAACCCATACTGCAAATGTAACTCAGTGCGTGGTACTGGAGCAGTCCATCGTGGACCCAGATCAGGACCCAATTACTGACCACAATCAACTAGTTGAAGACATTTACTAAAGGGTGGATTGGTCTGCCCAGGTTTCAAGACAGAATTTTGAAACCTGCTAGTGTTATTAATTTCTGACAGTTTTGAATCTTTCCCACCACCCCTGGAGAAAGAGCATTTCTACAGGGTTTAAATGACATATGCTGAAGATAGGCCTGTTAAGATGCTGGCTGTTTCCACCCCAGGTAATCTGAAGAACACAACTTTCTTGTGTTCTTCAGTAATGCAAAATGTCCTGTTTTGCAAAGGGGCTTGAAGAACTGGGAGATGAGCATCTTCACTAGAGAGGAATGCTACAGTAGTAGGTCCAGTGGCAAAAGACTGGACAGCATGGACGTAGCCAGGATTTTTGTTGGGGGGCACAACCTCAGTTTACTATGTATTTTTATTGATTTGTGGGGGGACAGCTGCCCCTCCCTGCCCTCCCTCCATACTGGGCAGGGCTGTCAGCAAGGGACCAATCTCAGGGCAGCATCTCCTGCTTTCTCCATGGCTCAACATGAGGACTCATTCTTACTTTGCCTTCCAGATAAAGGTCTTTGTTGATTCAACAGCTTCAGAGCTTGGTGTGGGCGGGATTGGCATAACCCATAAACTGTCATACTGCATGCAGAAGCACAAGAATAAGTCCAATTTGAAATCAACTTGAAATCGTGGAACTGATAGGTTTGTGGATCATTCCATTTTAAAATAAATAAATGCTTGAGAAAGCAATGACTTAATGAAACACTACAGACATTTAGCATCTTCAGTATTAAATTGTAGAAAGTAATAGCCTTAAGCAATGAACTTTAGGGCTGGACAGACAAAAGGTTGTCTCTTGACTGGTGAGTTTGACTTGATCACATTGACTCAATCTTACTGACTTAAATTACTTCTCCATCCCACGATTCTACTAAATTCCTTTGAAGGAACCATTTGCTTTAAGGTTTGCTTTTTCTTGACAAGCTTTTTGAGATTTGAGAGAGAAACTCACCATACATTAAAAAAAAATGAGCTGCTCATCAAAATCAAACTTTAGAACTAGGAAGTCCTTCCTATAAATGATATCTGGGCTTGGTAACTTGCTCTCTTTTTCTCTCCCTCTCCCTCTCTCATCCTCTTGGTAAGAAACTGCAGTTTGATCAAGCTGCTAGAGAATGATTCATAGCTTGATATTTTGTTCTTATCAAATACATAGCAAGGTTTCTGTTCCAAATATAAATAAATATTGGTATTATCTGCATCTAAAAGGGAGGTATGCAACAGGTTTATTGCTCTGTTTGTGCCGGTAAACCCATTGACGTGAACATATGGCCAAGCAAAGAGCAATCAGATTAATTTTCACCAAAAGGGAGAGATAACAGGTGGCATGTTCAATGGGCACTGATTTAGCATGGGAAGCATTCGGTCCTCCTCAGCAGAAGCTACAGCTGTCAGAATTAAAATGACCAATTGTATCAAAGCATGGGTTGCCATTTTAATAGGAACTCATCACTGGAAATGTTGTCACTACCAAAATAATAGAATAAACACCAAATGTAGTTGGTGCAGAGGGATCTGTGGAGATAGGTGGTCCTGCCATGTGGGTCAGCCAGGATTGTCTAGATGTCCTTTCATGACTCTATGAATGATCTCATAATGACAGGAAGCAATCCTTCTTCCTTTCCTATCAACAATATCCTCCTTGCCTCGACATGATGATTATCTCCATGGCAGTTTTGTCAAAGCTGTCAAAGTTCCCAGTAGAGGCTTACCCACGGAGCGCAATCTACCTATGACAGAAATGGTGGCAGCACCATATCAAGAGCTCTTTCCATTTTACAGGTATGTGCTTAGCAAAGGAAGTCTAGAGATGCTCCTCACAAGCAATTCTCCATCCTTGAATCCAAATGTGGATCTGAGATGGTATCTCTTAAGTCCCTTCTGTTCCAGTTCCTCCCCCATCAGACTTCACATGAACTCAAAGGCTGTGGTCCAGAGCATTGCCAAATTTGTTGCACTGCAAGGCTGGGAAACTTGGAACCCTTCAAATGTTGCTGTACTAAGGCTTCCACCATTCCTGACCACTGGCCCTGATGCCCAAGGGCTGATGGGAGATGGAGTTCAATAACTAGAGGGCTGCAGGCTCCCCCATCCCTCAGCTTAGAGTCTAACGGATAGGAATGAGATGTAGGAAATGCTTCATCACGATGGGATGCACTTGGGGATCCAGCACCCCCAAAATCTGGTTCCCTCTGCTTGCTGGTGGAGAAAGGAGTCACCCGGTACCTACGTGTTGGGAGATTCACGGGGGCTCAGTAATCCTCAAGTGCAAACCAACTCGCTAATTGGATCCCATAATTGGATTAACTCGGTTGCTGCTAATCAATTTACGGGAAGAGAGGAGAGAGAGAGATGGGAAAAAATGTTTCTCTGGGCAATTCAGCGAAGAGAGCGGAGGCTTTCCCTGCCGCAGCCCTAGACGCCAAGTTGGCTACACCAAGTGTCGTTACTCACAGCTAAGAGGCAGCGAAGCCATTAAGGCATCCTGCGGCAACTTCAGGCAAACTTTCGATGGAGCCCCCGCTTCTAACTGCAAACCGAGAGTCTCGTTGGAAGAGAGGGAACGCCAAATGGAAAGGAGCAGAGCAACTGGTCTCCTCGATGGGGCAGGAAAACTCACTGGAGGGCCACATCTCCACCCGCCCCCGGTTGGTTGGTTGGTTGGTTGGTTGGTTGGTTGGTTAGTTAGTGATTGATTGATTGATTGATTGATTGCAAGTTAGGGGCTTGCAACCCTTTGGCTACTTTTCTCCGAATATCTCAAATGGGGAGTAAACTGCAACGTGAATGTCTTTCTCTAGATGATTCCCTTGTGTAAAGGATTGATATCCCCAGAAGTGGATGGTTGCCAGATGATGCAGGAGTTGCCGGAGAACCAAATGGATCAGGATATTTTCCTAGCTAGTGTTCTTTTTTTATGCCGTATGGGTTGTTTTTTCAGGTTTTACAATGTTCATGATGTGATTCAACATGTGAGAAAGGGCACTACCATTCCCATTTTAAAGATTTGGACAACTGAGGCTAAGAGGGGCCGGTGGCATTCCCGGGACTCTTGGGTTAATCTCTGGAGGAGCTGAGAGACCAAGATCCAGAGCTCTATTGTCCAGAACCAAAAGTGTCACACTCACAAGGAACGCAGACTGGTTGCGAAAAAGGCCAAAGCACAGAAGGTGCGTGATAGGGAGAGAAAGAGGCAGATACAGATCGTGACTATATAGGGGATCGATGCTTTGCTATAATGAACAGGGGTTAGTCCTTGGAGTTGAAGGATGGAGTGAAGAACTACAGCTTCAATCTTGCTGCACACTTCCTTACTTGGGAGTCAGCCCGACTGAACTCAGCAGGGCTTACTTCCAGGTAAACGCGCGTAGGACTGCAACATGCTTCCTTGAAAGTAAGCTCCGTTGAAATCCATGGTCTTATTCCCCAGCAAATGAGCTTAGGATCCAGGTACAAAACGGATGGGTATGCACAGGTATCACACCCCCATCCATCCCTCCATCATTATACAGGTGTGCGAGGATGAGTACCTGTGCATGGCCATCAATCCTGTACCTGGATCCTAGACCTAAACCCCATAGGCACCCAAGCGTATTAACGCAGAGCGTTGCTTAGTCTTCCTTCCCTGATGCGCACACACGCACGCGCGCACACTCCATCCGCGAGCCAGCCATTCAGATGCGTATGCAGGTATATGTAAATATCCTCGAGCACCTGTCTGCCGGTCTCCATCCACCATCTGCCTGCCTCCCTCTCGTCCTCCCTTCGCCATGCCACCTGCATAGTTCCGCCTGTTTGGCTCCACTCCGCTCGGATGCAACAAGTCCCTGGAGTGCCGTCCGTGTGTTCAGTTAGAGTGAAAGTGACACGGCAAGGGAAGGGGAGAGAGAGAGAGAGAGAGAGAGAAACGCCGGCTGCTTCCTTACCTGCTCCCACCAAATGCAAATCTCCAGCCGGCTCATCTTGCTCGCCTGCACGCACCAGACTGGTTAGAGCGGGCGCGGGGTGGGGGGGAGGTAAAGTGAGCTGGACTTTTTCTCTCTTTCCCTGCGTGCGTTCTATGGGGTGTCCTGAGAAGACTTTGGCGGGGAACTTTGAAGCCCACTCCCCACGTGTCGGGAGGGAGGCAATTCAAAAGGAGGGGGCGAGAGAGAGAGAGACACGTTTCCTCTCCCCCTCCCCACCCCGCGCGCCACTTCTTTGCCTGGATTGTTCCAGCTGGGTCTCGTTGCCAACCCCCTTCTCGTTTATTAAGATCACGTAAGAAGAAGAACCCAAAGGGGGAGAGAAAACGTGTCTGTGAGCTCAGGCGTTTGCGTAAATCCGAGATCGGTTTTTAAAGAACTCCCTGCCAGCCCGCCGCTTTCCGTTTCCTTCCTGTAGCCACCAAGGTGGTGGAAGAGTTGAGGCTTGCGGATATTGCAAAGGGTTGTTATTAGATTCATAAGTCACACCAAGTGGTGGGCGATCCACTGAGCCGAGCAGAACTTCTCACATGATGACTTCAAACGAGACACATTACCTCCCAGCATCTGTTGGAGAGACTGGATTTTAAAGGCACTTCTGTCGCCAGGACAGCAAAGAAACAATGGTGAGTACCAAGACCAGGTATTGTTATTTTCCAGACTTGTGATTTCAAAGAAGATGGATAGATAGATCTCAGTAAAGCTTGGGGCTGTTGCCTGACAACAATAGTTCACAGCTCACCTTACTATCATCATCATTATTAGCATTATTATTATTAATCTCTCAACCCTCCTCTAGCCCCCGACGTCCCCACTCGGTAACACTTTAATTTCACCAGGCATAATATGAGTCTCAGAGGCCAGATGAATTGCGTGCGTGCGGGAAGTGTGTGTGTGTGTGTGTGTGTGTGTTTAAAGAGGCTCCAACTTTAATGGCAACGCTCTTTTTGATTTAAGGCTGCGTATCAGAAACTTGGAGCGGGGTTTTTCCTTGGGAAAGCTGTTGGCTGCGCGATCCACTTTCACCCTTTCTGCTGTTGAGGATGATGGTGGCGAGGGTGTTTGTTGTTATTTCACGCGGACACTTGGGGGGGGGGAGGGAGAATAATATTGGAACGGGATGTTTGGGGCGGAGAGAGGGGGGACAGTTGTAGGGAGGAGGCAGGAGAACAAAATAAAATAAAATAATGTAATGGGTGATTCCAACCCCCCCTCCCCGCCGCCCCGGTGAAGCAAACTCAACATGTGATCTTCTATTTACAGCCCGGCTCTTTTGCCAAGCTCGCTTCACGTGACAGAGCCCGAGAAAAGGGAAAGAAAAGGCGAAACCCGTATCAAGTGACACTTCGTGAAAGTGAACATCCTCGACGCCCCCTCCCCACCTTTCCTGGGGCGTTGAGGAGAAAGGGGTGGGGGAGGAGGGAGGAGGAGGGGGTGTCGATCAGTACCTTGGAGAGAGGCAATGGGTTTGGCACCCCAGGTATCTGTCTCCCCTCCGGAGCGAATCCCGGAGCTCTTAAAAGGCGGCTAGGGTGGACCTCCCCTCACACTGATAAGATCTGGCTAGGAGGAGGGAGAGGGAGAGAGAGACAGAGAGAAAGAGACGGAGCAAACCCTCTCCCGTCACAGTTTCAACTGCGTCCCGGTTTCTGGGCTGACATTGACTCGGATTCCTAGCGGCGGGGAGTGCAAGGCAGAGAGCGAGAGCGAGCAGCTCCGGCGCTTGGCCCCGACGGGTCGGGTCAACTCTGGGAGATGCGAGTGCGCTGCTTCTGAAAGAGCTCGCCACGGGTTGTGGGTTAGCGGTGACTAAAGGTAAGGAAAGGGCGCCGATCTCTTGCCTCCCCCTCCTCGCTTCCCGGTGTGCGTGTGTGTCCGTGCGCGCCTTCCCACCCGTCCTCCGTCTCCCCGCGACGGGGAGAGAGGTTTCTTCGCTCCTCTTGGCCGAGTTTGTGCTCTTGCTTTCCGATCTGGGCGCGCGGAGGAAGAGAGGCAAGGTAGGCGAGGGAGAGGCGCCTGGCGCGACTGCTCACTCCCAAGAGTTGACTTAACTCGTGGGGTTGGATCCCAGGTTGCCGTGTGTGTGTTTGTGCGAGGGAGAGCGAGAGCGAGATAGTGTGTGTCTTCTGGAGAGAGATGGGCGCAAAGACAGAGAGATCACCGGCAAGTGATAAGCTACCAGGAGCTGGTCACCGCTTTGGGGGGGGGGGGGAGAGAGTCAGCTCTCCAGAAACTCCTCTCCAAACGATCGCCTTCCTGTGTTTACATGGACGATACCTTCGCTTGCATTCACGTGTGGTGCCTTCTCCAAAAGCGGCTCTCTGTGGTACTTTAGTTGCCAGTTTTATTTTTTCTCTCCAGCGGGGTGTTTCTAAACCCTCCAACGTATCAACGCAGCGGAAACTCCATTCTCTTGCAGTCTTCCTGCTCCTGTGTTTTATTCCCCCCCCCCCCTCCTTCCCTTCCATTCTCTCTCCCCTCCCCTTTCCTCTTTCGATTCTTCCTACGTAGAAATGTAGCTAATAATATTTAGTCTCCAGGCTAAAAATAAGCTGTGGAAAGTCAGCAGTTTGGAGCAGCGGGTGCTGCTGCTGCTGCTGTTCACAGGTAGAGAGAGAGGTGCCTGCTATGCGCGCGGCGGTGATGGGGCGTCTCATCCCTAATTTCTATCTTTCCCCTTCTTAAGTCGTCATCGTCTCCCCGCTCCCTTGAAACCCCCCTCTGCCCATTGCAAGGATCCTAGCTGGGAGCGGAGATCCGATCCAGCCTCAAATCCGTCCGTCCGGCGTGGTGCCCAGAGAAGTGGGGGTGGAGAAAGAAGCCGGGTAGGGACAAGGAGGGAATGGGAATCTTCATCCGCGGAGAGCAAAGAGGGGGGCAGGCGAGCTAGGCTTAAGGGGAAAAGGCAGGAAACCCCCGGCGAAGAGCTGCCTCCTCACCCACCGCCAGCCTGGCCAGGAGGTGTTATAAACCAAGGAGGCGCGCGATGGCTTTAAGAGAAGCGGGGAGCCTGCACGAGAAACCAGGGACAGCAGCTCCGCTGCCTTCCCCCAAAGCCACGCTCGGCCATAGCCCCGAGCTGAAACTGACAAGGGAGTGCTGGACTGTTGGTGCTGGATCCGGCCCTTGCTTTCCCCTGCCCCTTTCGCTCCCCGTCGCAGGTTCTGCTGCGTCCTGGAGAGAGAGAGAGAGAGAGATCCCACCTCGCCGGCCTCGCTCTTTGTTCCCGGGGCTGCTCGGCCGGCTTTAGCTGGCTGCAGCGCGCTGCTGCCTGCCTGCCTGCCTGGCGATCTTCCTTGGCTTCGCCTTCCCTCCTCCACCTCCTCCTCCCACCCGCTTCCCAGCGCAGCTCCTCGGGCCGCGAGTGTCTCCTCCGGCGCGATTGCGATCACGTAGCTCAGGGAAGAAGGGAGAATCCCAAGCAAGCAGGCAGGCAGGCAGGGGGAGGGAAAAGAGGATTTCGCAAAAGGGTGTGGCTTGGGGCGGGGGAGGAAGGATACAGAGTGGCCTCCCACGCACGGGTCGGAAGTCGAGGTGTGTAGGGGCGGGGGACCGGGTGGGATCCCGCTGCCGGAGGAGAGGAGGAGGAGGAGGAGGAAGCTACCCCGGGGTCCCCAGAGGCGCTCCAAGCGGAGCCTGCGGGGAAAGGAGCGCCTCGTTCGGATTTGGAGCTCGCCTTCCGGAGGAGGAGGAGGCGGAGCGGGCCGGCCAAGGCGCTGGAGGGGGGATTTCTGCTCGGTCTGATGCAATCCCAAACGTGCTGCAAAGGAACTCCGAGGCAGCGGCGGCATCACTCGCACCTCCCACCTGACCAGATGGCGCGCCTTTAAATACGGATCGGCGGGGCTGAGAGCTCTCGGGCGGAGATTGGCGGAGAGCGAGAGAGGGAGGATGCGGAGGGAGCCCTTAAAGGCGCCGTGCGCCTTGCTGCCTCTCGCTTGAGCCCCTGCTCTTCCGAATTCCAATTGGCGCCCGGGGGAGCGAGGGAAGTCAATATTGTGACTTTCGCCAACGGGGAGAGAAGCCGTCCAGGATGCGGTGCGTGCGTGGTGGGGTGGAAAACCTGCCTCGGTTGCTAAGGGGGATCTGAGCGGAGTTACCCATTTGGTGGGCGGATGGACCGAGGCAATGGCGTAGAGAGGGCTGTGCAGCTCAGGGAATACGTGTGTGTGTGTGTGTGTGTGTGTGTGTGTGTGTGTCTGTGTGTGTGTGTGTGTTGGACGGGGAGATCCTTCCCAAGCTAAAGATCTGCCGCGGTAGCTTCTGGTTGAGCAGGTCCTTGTGGCCGCGACATAAACTGGTTTCACGAACAAAGTTGTCCAGAAAGGAGTTACTGGGTAGAGAAATAGGATTGGTGCTAAAGCCAGGCCAACATTGGGGTAGGTGATGTGAGGTGTTCATTTCTAGCATGCCTACAGTGTTGTGGAACACTTGCCTGCATGGCCGTAAGGAGGATTTTTGTTGAGGGAGCCAAGCTTATTTTTGGAGCAGAGAACTTCAGTTAGTTAAGTATTTTTTATTGATTTAGGGGGGCATCTGCTCCCCCTGCCCTCCCTTGGCTATCTCCAGGTGTGGGAATCCTCACCATATATATATAAGTCCCCTGAGATAAGTCATCCGCATGACCACTTTGCAGATGAGGGTGCAAGAGAGTGATTTGCCCAAAGACAGTAGTCATAGCTTTCTAAACCTAGATGTAGTGAGACTCAAGTGTGCCCAGAAGAAGCCTCCCCCCCCTTAGTTCTTAACACTAATTCCGGATATGTTTGGCTTGGTAGTTGGGAAGAAAATGTACTGGTTACTTTGCAGGCAATAGAGCACCCTGCCCTTAAAAACAGGTTGTAAGATGTAGTCATTATGAGCCCAGTTAAAATTAAGTCTAACTTGGAGTTCATGGCTGAATCAGGATTTGAACCCAGGTCTTCCTACACCATGCATTTAATGCACATTTAAAATACATAACTGCCCACAAAGAATTATGGGAATCCTGAGTTTACCCCTCATGGAGCTGCAGTTCCCAGCACCTTAACAAACTATAGTTCTCAGGATTAACTGGGGGAAGCTGTGTGCTTTAAATGTGGGCCTGGGCCTGTGTGCTGAGTCTTTTAGGGATCTAGCAATGGGCCTGAAGCTAAATCTCACTGTTGCCTTAGGTTCTATGCCTAAGAGTCCACCATAGAACCTGCCCAGTGCTCCCCTATGGCTGCACAATGCAAGGAAAGGTTGGTAGTCTAGGGATGCTTGCCCACCATTTCTGACTTCTCTGGGGCACCTCTAATGAGCTTTCACACAATCCCTGGGTTCCCTGGAACACTGTTTTAAATAGTCCGAGGACAGTAAGTGGATTTTCACCCATGCACATGCAATGCCCAGACTCAATCATAAAGTTGGAATGCTATAGCAGTAAGTGCTTCAAAGCTGTGTGCTCATGCATAGTGCTACATAGAAAGATGCACATTATTATGCTGAACGTGTTATATACAGAATACCAAAGAGTGGTTTTGCATTAAGAATTTCCTTTTCGAGCAAAACTGGGTGCCGCCTTTTGATCATAATGATCAAAATTTGGCAGGGTGGGCCAGGGGCCACGTAAAGCAGTTTCAGAGGCCACGTAAAGCAGTTTCAGGGGCCACGTAATTCTAAGGTGCCACCTCTTGGCCATCCTTGCCTTAAAATGAGGCTGGTGTAGATAAACCAAACGGCTTCAGTGTCTACAGCAGGCTTCTCCAGCCTGGTGCCCTCCATATGTTTTGGACTATAACTCACATGAGCCCCAACATCATACAACTGTGCCGGCTGGGACGGATGGAAGTTGCAGTCCAAAATATATGGGATGCAGCTGGTTGACAAAGCATGATCTGCAACATCTACCGGTACTTACCAACAATAAGTAGAACCAAGCATAGCAGTGGAATGATGGGTCCTGCCAACCTTTTCATATTCTGTGAGGAAAGTAAGCTGTTATCCTTTACTGCGTTTAACTCTTTGCCTCTTTGCTTTCTGTGAAACTTATTTGGGAGTGTGAGTGATTAGGGCTATGACCAGAAACAAGTTCTACTCAATGGGGTGGCAGATGTCACAGCCAGATCGCCCTCACATCCACATACTCAAGTCATCCTACTGACTCCAGTACTTCTGAAGAAATGGACTGTAGTTTTAGAAATCAATTCCTAAGCAGAGTAACTTGAGGACACAACTTGTTGATTATCGATATGCATGTATTCCTTACAGCTAACTCCTTTACAATTAGCCCATGCAATCTTAAGTCAAGATGTTTCAGTTGCATTGCCAATGCAACGTCACAAACCATAATGAGGAGGAGCAAGTATTTGCTGTTTCAGAGCTTTAGATTTGCCTCTTAGGAGAAATATAGAGACTATGTACCAAGGGGTATCTTATCACACTCTGCATGTAGCACAGCAGTGCACAACATGGGAAGAGAATCATTTATAACGTCCTGCTAGCCAATGATAATTTTTACTGTATTTCCATACCTGGGCAGTAAAATCCTCCTCCCCTTGCAGGAGGGACAGCTGGATTACCAAGTTGGTACATGGACACTGTGATTTTATCAGTATTTTATCAGTATGGGAATCCTAGTTCAGGAATGGGTCTCAATGCTCATCTGGTCCAACTCACTGCTGCTTCAGGAAATCCCTACTACAACATCACCGATAAGTGGTCATCCAGCCTCTGTTTAAAAACCTCCAATGAAGGACAGTCTGCCACTTTCCAAGTATGCACCCATGCACTGTGGTTTAAAGGCCGGTTCACACATGCTTGTACAGAACTTCAAACATGCACACATGTCATCCTTCCCCTGCTGTAGTTGGTTTTCCTCCTACATACATTGCTGATTTCTTCTTAAGGCCAACCAATCAGCACCATGTACTGCTCCTAGTTTGAAAGTAGGAAGAATGGGTTTCCCCTCTTCTCAGTCAGGGAAGATCGTACGTCTGACAGAAAACGGGGCGAGCTATGCACTTCCATAGCAGCCTCCTCCCCCAAATAATGTTTCCTGCAGTTCACATATGCTTTAGTCATCTGAAGCCCTTTCAGACCATCTGTTCATGTGTAGACGGAACAGGTGGATTGGCCCCATCTTCGCAATTTCTGTGAGTTTGGTTGAAGGTCTGAAGGAAGCTTCTGCAGCATGTTCCTGCTCCTGCATGGGCTTCTCATCTGAATGTGGGAACTGGGCACATTCAGATTCAAGGCAAATAAAGCTGTGTAAAGAAGGCCCCTTTCACCCAGTGCTCAGAGGGTACGTCACTATGCGCAATCTCGCCTCAGCCTCAGGCTATGCATGAGGAGAAGCACTGAAAAAGAGTGCCCAGTGATCAAGTGGGACGTGAAAACTAGCCCTTTATGAATTGATAGCAGTAGCCTGGTATATGTTGTTCTCTTTTTTAACTCTTTCTTCTATCCTATATTACAGGCTTCTTCTAAAAACTTGCCTCTGTTTAAAACTCCCATCTGTTCCTCAGTGGGATATGGATATACTGATGCTTAAGGAAAGAAGGCTAAGAAGCCCTCTTGTGGTCACTATATTTGCTTTCACAGGTGCTCTGGATCTTGGCCATTGCATTTCCGATACAATGGCCAAGAAGGGCTGCAGCTTAGTATTAGAGCATCCGCTTTCCATGCAAAAGACGCCTGGCTCAATCCTCCGCCTCCCCAAGAAGGGCTGGAAATGTGCCCTGCCTGAAACCCTGGAGAGCCGCTGTCAGTCAATGCAGACCAGACTGAGCTGGAGGGACCCATGATCTTCCAGATCTCTTTTGCCAGTGGAGTTATTTGTGGCCAGTCGCCAATTCATGCTGCACCTGCCACATGACGAAAATGACATGTGCAGCTCAACCCTATGATAAACAAAAGGAATGTGTGTGTTTCGAGGAGCCTGCTCCACCAGCCCTGTTAAGATTAAATACCTGGGTTGGCTGAGATTTATTTCCCACTGGAGGACGTAGCATTGACATATAAAGGGAGCTTCGTATTACTCTCACAGCTAAAGTCCAAGGGGACTTGGACTGTTTCACCCACAAGGGTGACTTTTTTGGTCCTTTGCCACTGACAGCATCCCAAATTTTGAGCGCTTTTCATTGGATCTGCCACATTCCCTTAAGACAGGATCTGATGAGTGAGTGAGTGTGTGCGTGAGAGAGAGAGAGAGAGAATATATATATATATATATATATATATATATATATATATATATATGCGCGTCTGTCCTCCACCCACAAGCCAGAAAGAATCCTTACTCTGGCTGCTCTGCTTAGCTGAAAATATCTCTTGAGAAGCAACAAGCATGTTCCCCCTCAGTTCTCTAGCAGATTTTGGAGTCAGAAAAACATAACGGGCAGCATGAAGTTAGCATAACAACTGCCCACCCATTTTTCATTATTTCACCAATGTGTGATGCATGCTCGTGAGCTGTCATCCCTGGCAGTGCTAACATTTCCATCTGCTTACATATTGTTTCTATTCTTGTGCTGCAATCCTCGAGCCGCTTGCTCTGGAGTAGTCCCGTTGACGTCATGTGGGGGCATTCCGGAGCCTGTTTATTCCAGGGCAGCCTGTCAATGGGATGGCTTTGGAGCAGATGCCATATGGATAGCTGGCACCTCTTCAGAGGAAAATGGAGAGGGAGGGGCTAATCACTGGGCTCATGTGATGCTGCTAAAGTGAGTTAGATCTGAGCTTGGTCAGTGCTGGGATGAAACTCTGAGCTTTCTGATGCAAGAACATCCATATCTGGGCCATTTTAGCTATTAGATAGCAACCAACTTGGTCTTGCCACTTGTCACAAACCCAGCAAGAAGCTGGATGCAATCTCAGCTCTTTTATGCATCCCTGTTTTCAAATCCTCTGCATGGATACTTTCCTTTTTCAGGTGTATACTTAAAAATCTTAAGTATTCCCCAGAGGAATGGAGCATGCGGACTGACTCTCTGCTTAGAAAGCAAATACATGCAGGGCCACCTCTCCCATTAGGCAGAGTGTGACAGTTCCCTCAGGCCACAAATGTTGCTGGTGGTTGCAGGGGGTGGCATGGAGATGCTGGAGGTCCAGGCTGTGAGTGTCATGTGACCTGGCCTGGTGGCTGCAGGTGCCGTCACCAGAGTCCAAGTTCACCATCTTCAGAAAAGAGCAACTAGCATGTTCAAGGGGATGGAGCAACTCTTCTACAAGAAAGCATTAAAACTTCTGGGGCTTAGAGTAAGAGGCAACATGACAGTCATGTATACAATGAGCCAGTGTGGCATAATGGTTTGAATGTTGGACTATGACCCGGAAGAGCAGGGTTTGAATCCCCACTCAGCCATGAAGCTCACTGGGTGACCTTGGGCCAGTCACCAACTCTTAGCCTAACCTATCTCATGGGGTTGTTGAGAGGATGAAATGGAGAGGACAATAACTATTTACAACACCTTGAGCTCATTGGAAGAAAAAGGTGGCTAATAAATAAATAAATCTTGTACAGTATGGAGAAAGTGGTTAGAGAACATCCTTTTCTCCCTCTGTCATAACACTAGAACTTGTGGCTATGAAGCTGAGTGTTGGAAATACTTCTTCATGCAGCACACAGTGGATCAAAGATCACAGAATTGTAGAGTTGGAAGGGTCCATAAGGGCAATCTAGTCCAATCCCCTACAATGCAGGGATATTTTGCCCAACATGGGGCTTGAACTCATGAACCCGAGATTAAGAGTTTCATGCTGTACTATCTGAACTATCCCAGAGAATTCCTTCCCATGATAAGCAGGGATGGCCATTAACTGGGTTGGCTTTAAAAGGGCATTAGGCAATTTAAGGGTCCTGATGGCTATGTTCTACCTCCACAGTTGGGGAGCAATTTGCTTCTGAGAGATGGTTGTTTCACTCTGATCCTGCCTGTGGCCTTCTTATAGGCATCTGACTGAGTGCTGTTAGAACAGGATGCTGGACTAGATTGGATGCTTTGGCCTGATTCAGCAGGTCCGTCTTATGTTCTTATGCTCTCAAAGGAAGATTCAACTCCCAGTTGGGTTAGCTTCTGCAGATGAAGTGGGACGGGATGCCATCTTGCCTTCTGCCTCGGGCAGCAAAAGGACTTAGGGCAGCCTCAAATCACATATACAATACGTGCAGGTGGTGGAGGTTTTCCAGACCTCACAAACACACAGAGTTGGCAACCATGAGGCCCACTTCCATTCTGTGCAGCAGGGACCATTTAAGCCTAGTTACATCCCTGTGAAGAAGCAAAGGATAGTGAAGTGCCAAAAGAAATTCTTTACAGGATGTTGGCAGAGCGATATGACATGTGAAAGAAGCTGTGCCAAATCTCTGAAATAAATTGAGGGTTTGCCAACGATAGGGCTGAGTAAAGATCTCAAAGTTTGGGCCTTCAGATGCTGCCGGAAAAGTTGCCAGTTGTAGTTGTTTCATAGGATTCAGAAGAGTAAACGGATTAAAAATACTGTTTCTGTTCCTCTCACAGTGGTACAATATTGTGCCACTACTCTCTTGGCTCTCCCCTTAATATACTCTTCAGACGGCCAGGGGGGTGTAACTGTTTTACACAGTACAGTGGTACCTCGTGTTACAGACGCATCAAGTTACAGTCTCTGCTAACCCAGAAATAGTACCTCGGGTTAAGAACTCTGCTTCAGGTTGAGAACAGAAATCGCACAGCGGCGGTGCAGCAGCAGTGGGAGGCCCCATTAGCTAAAGTGGTACCTCAGGTTAAGAACAGTTTCAGGTTAAGAACAGACCCCCAGAATGAATTAAGTACTTAACCCGAGGTACGTTTGAATGCCCTCACGTTGATTTCCCACTTTGCAGCCCCTTATATAGGGGCAATCGTTCGAAGAAGGATGCAGTCAGAGGTAGTTCAATGCAGAGCATAACTTGAATGTGCTGGCATGTTAAGATGGGCTCATGATGAATTCATCCTTGTTCTTCTTCCAAGCCAGCTAGTCCTCCTTCTGTAGAATCTTGGAGGTCAATAAACCTCACACCTCCTTGTTTTAAGTGACTGTTCTGGATTCTTCCTGCTTCTCTTCTTTATTTAATAAATAAATGCCTTTTAGAACATGTCTTACAAGGTGGCAGACGTCAATATAAAGTGTGACAAGCAATGATACATAAAAACAATCCAAGCACACAAACCCCCCACCCTGAGAACTGGTCTGTATACCATCTTACAGACTATCAGCCTCTAGCCTTTAATTTCTAATCAGGAGGACGGGACATATTGATCCTGCTACACAGGATGTTCTATGCTGACCCCCTTTTGGAGAAATGCTTGTCCTCCCAACATTAGTTTTTGGGCCAATTTTGCATGACCATTGTTTAAGTGGCAAGATGCAAGTTGCATTGATGTGGCTTGGTCATGTGATCACTTCACCATCCATTCCCTCTGTGGCCCACTGCAAAGTTTTGAAGTATGTCATAGGCAGCTGCAGTAGCACAGTAAAATGCGCTGGTGGCATGAAATATTGGGAATACCAGGGGAAATTATATATGGATTTTTAACCCTTGGGATGCATTTATCCTGCATTTTTGTTTATGTATTCTTAACAAAGCATGCCCCGTTTTCATTTTTAACAACTTTGGCAGCTTGGTGGGTTTTTGGTTGGTTTGTTTGTTTAAAGAAAACAGCATATCCAGTTAAAGTTAGGACAACTTAGTTTCAATGTGAAAACTAAGCATTTGTTTAAATTGCTGAAATCAGGGGTGCTTAAACTTTGTCATGCCCTATGAAAAATGAAAGCAGGGGGAGATACACCTCCAAATTACTGTATCACAAAACTGCATAAAAGATACAAATAAGAAAGAAAGTTTCTAAAAGAAAAGGCAGCATCCAATTTAATACAGAACCTGTATAAACTTTCCAGCACTGGAAGCATGTCTTACTCTAAATTCAATGTCCCAAAGCAAACATGCTTCCTTTTCTTTCCTTCTGAAGCAGGGAGGATCAGTTAGAAAGTTGGTTCTCTTTCTGCAGTGCATCGAGGGCACTATTTCTCCAGCTGGGTACTTAACCTATATCCTATGTGGCATCCAATTTACTCTGACATTCAGGCATAATGATTAGGTAACCTAATCATTAAGCCTCAACTTTTTCACTAGCTTGCCATCTTAAATGTTTCCCTGACCATATCACATGTGGGGGGTGGGGTAGGGATTAATGCCCCCCCCCCCCGTGGCTCAGAACAGGAAAAGACAATAATAAACCACCAGTATGTGTGTCAACTGGTCTAGAATTCATGGGAGACTTTTAAAAACGTAAACATCATTAGAAACAGTAGTTGTTCATTTTTCAATCATAAATGCCAAAGTTGATCATATTCTCATATATATACACTGGGAAGGGGAGAAATGCATGCAATGGTAATTAGACGTATTCTGGCTTTTTAAATCAGAAGCTATTTACACCTTGAACTTCATGAATAATACATGATATACAGGCATGATAAGAGATAATTAGATGGACCAGCTAAGAAGAATGCGAAAGGGGGCCAGGAACCCAAGGATTGCATAAGGTGTGTGGGCATTTTGACATCTAAGAAGCGCTATAGATCTGGCGTTAACTACCTCAGCCTCATGAAGATAATTAAGGAGAAATGTGGGTGTCAAAACACACACACACAAACCTAGGAAACTTCCCATAGATTGGCTAGCTTATTGCAGCAGTTCAAAACACAATTGGCAGACGCCCACATTGGTCATGATTGCCCTTTGATGCGGCTGTTATTGACTTTATAAAGATGCCAGAGTTAAAATGCTGTCTTAAGCTCATTGTTTGACAAGTTCCTGTCCAGGATTCTGTCATGGCAATAAATGTCAGCCTATCTACTGAAGTTCTTATATTTTGTTGTGTCCGCGAAGAGTCAAATAGCAAATTACTCATATATTCAGTTCAATCCCAAGATGTTCTGTCTTGTAAGAAGCCTCTCAGCTGTCTTAGGAAATGTTCTATGACAACACGTTCTCCATCTTCTTTTCATTCTATTTCTCCTCCCCCCCCCCTTCTATTTGTATATACTGTTCTGGAATACAAAGTAAGAAGCAGGTTGGTTTGACCCTTAGGTTTTCAAGTCGTTTTTAGAATTGGATTTCTAGTCCACATTGTCAATAAGGCCAAGGATGAATAATAATCCTTGTCTTGTACATGGCTATAGCATCAATGAGCTACTGCAGCCAAATCATTGTACATAAATAATGGCCATATCACACAGTGTCAATTCAACTGCAATTCTTCTCACACATTCACCGGTCAGTTGTTAAGGCTTTGCTCACACGTGCATTTGTGCCACTTGACATCCCTGCACTTGATCACTGTTCATTTGGTGACTGGCAGATGAAGGTGTAAATTGCCTTCACTGAAAAGCACGGCATTGGAGATGACATGAAAGAGATTAAATTTCCGCCTGTGGTGTTTTATACAGTGATGGTCCACTGACCCATGCAGGTCATTATTTGATATTATTATAACAAGTGGCAAACATGCAATATGTACCTACCTAAACACATAGAAATCAGGTGATGTACATGCATGTGTGGATCTGGTATAACCTGGAGATCAGTGCTAGCAGAAGGACTATCAATGCATACATTTTTGCTTCCACTGCTGAGCTATAGCAATCACCAAGATACAACCCTTGTCATGTATACTCCTCTCTATTCGGTCTTCGTTCACAAAACATCTATTGATTTCAAAGTTCTCACCTTGCGTAATAGTTTTCTTCAATTTTCTGATGCACCTGGAGCTCCTGTGATATCCTCACCCCACCCCATCCCCACACAACAAGCCTTGCAGTTTATCAGCTGCTTTGTGATTTAATTTCTTGATCTGTGTGTTTCCCTAATCTCCTGCCCTGGACATTTTCCAAGATCCTCATTGCTTTTCTGGCTATAGAGTGTATCCCCCACAGAAGATTCATTTCACATCTTACTGTGGTCTCTGCTCCCAGCCTACTTTTACTTTACTTGATACCAAATAAAGCACTGTGTGTTGAATTTTGCTACCATCTTCACCACTGGGAGGTTTCTAGGAACATTCTCAGCCTATTGTAATTAAAGATGGTGGTCAGATTTGAGGTGAAAGGTTATATATACTCTGCTAAGCAGACAAAGAGACCTCACAGCTACTAAATAAGACAAGTACTTTGGGTCTTGCTTGGGGACACAATCAGCCTTGGTCACCCTGATGGAGAGACAGAGGAAGTGCAACCCTACTGAGTCTGCTCTGTGGCATTTGATACCATTGACCACAGTGTCTTCCTCATGAGTTGGAAGTTTGGGCCACTGTTCTGTTATGGTGTCATTCCTACTTCCAAGGATGGATCCAGATGACAGTATTAGATGACAGTGCCTCCACACCTGGCAAGTGATCTTCAGGGTGCCACAGGGCACAGTTTTGTCCCCAGTGCTACTTAGCATTTATGCAAATCCTCTGAAGGTGTACACTAGATGATATGGGGCAAGGTGACATCCATATGTGGATGACACTCAGTTCTATTTCCCTGTAACATATGAATCAGAGGACATGCACATCTTAAACTGGTGCCTGGATACAGTTAGATGAGGGCTAATAAACTGTGACCAAATAGGAGGGGGGCAGAAACCCTCTAGATGGATAGTCCCTAGGTTTAGGAAATGGTCTGTACCAGCTTTGGGTGGGGTTCCACTCTCTCTGATAAGAAGGTGCATAGTTTGAGGGTGTTCTTAGAGCCATCACTGTCACTATGGGCCTTGATGACCTCAGTAGCAGGGTGCACATGTTACCAAATTTGGTTGTTTGGCCATCTACAACAGTTCCTGGACATAGTGGTCCATGCAGTATATAACCTCATATCTAGATTATGGTAATGTGCCACAAGTGAGACTATCCTTGTGCCCGATTCCAGTGGCGTAGCGTGGGGGTGCAGGGGGGGCCGGCCACACCGGGCGCAACATCTGGGGGTTAGGGGGCGCAAATCCACGGGTTGGGGGGCATAAATTACTTGCCTTGCCCCGGGTGCTGACAACCCACGCTATGCCACTGCCCCATTCAGAAGCTGCAGCTAGCTGAAAACACAGCTTCTAGGATTCTCAGTAGTGTATCCAGCTTTGCATATGTTACACCAGTGTTGAAATAGCTGCACTGGCTTCTTATTAGCTTTCAAGCCAAGTTCAAGGGGGTTTGGGTTGACATTTAAAGCCTTAAACAACTTAGAACTAAGGTACCTAGCAGACTGCCTCACCCAGTACAGACCAAGCTGTGTCTTTATGTATTTATTTATTCATTTGTTGCATCTCTATTCTACCTTCCAGTCAACACATGGTAGCATATGTGGTTCTCTTCCTCCCCATTCCTTCCTCACAACAACCCTGTGAGGTAACTTAAGCTGAGAAACTGTCACTGGCCTAGTGAGTTTCACCCAGTGAGTTTTATGGCTAAGCAGGGATTTGAACTGTAGTCTCCCAAGTCGTAGCCCAATACTCTAACTACTAAACCACGCTTAAGATCTTCTGAGGAAACGCTGTAGATGGTATTTTGGTGACAAGCTTTCTTGATGGTGGCAGCCACTCCTTGGAATGCCCTTGCATGGGTGGTTCAAGAGGTGTCCGCATAACAGAGACACATGTTTACCCATATCCATCCTGGACTCTGATTCCTAAATCTTAAAACTTTTTTTCCTTTTACACACCACTCGGTTTTATCAGTGATATACAGTTTTATTCAACTTTTATTTTAACTTTCTTTAAAAAAAAATACTCGATGGTTGTATTTTTAAATGAATTTAAGCAAGACAGTAAATATCACCCTATCAAATAGCAATAGAAGCAAAACTGAGATGTAGCTACATAGACGAACCACCAGCAGTGATCATATAAGTAATTCATACAAGCATTAGCTACTTGTGATTTTTTTTCTCATGAGCCATAAAACAGCATTTCAGTTAATGATCCTTACCACTTGAGTACAGGATCCTACCAACTGGGAACTTCCCTTATGTTATCCCTTGCTGAAATATGCAGGAGGTTCACAACACCTAGTAGCAGCTACTATTCATTTCGGTGGATTCCTTGTTGCAAGAAAGGCTTGTGGCAGGGACTGAGGAGTAATGCTGCTTATAAAAAATAAAGTATGGGACTCTGTGAGGGAAGCTAAGGGAGAAACAACTAATACATCATAGTTATTTTCCTTTGAGCTGGTGCAACTGCTGACAAAAAGAAATAAAAGAGTCCAGTATGAGTGACAATGAGCACGGTAGGGTCATGGCTTCAAGCTGACACGGTGGCCCACAAGAAAGTCTCTCAAAGTGTCCATTTCCCTGGACACTGCTGCTGTGCGGCCCTTAACAATCACTTCTCAGGCCTTTGTCTTCCTCTATAAACAGCACCCTCAGGAAACGGCAAGGAATGCCACAGCCACACCATCAACTCTCAATGTCATTCTGCCTCAGCCTACATCACTCTTAAGGCCCCATCTGCACTATACAGTGGTACCTCTGGTTATGAACTTAATTCATTCCGGAGGTCCATTCTTAACCTGAAACCGTTCTTAACCTGAGGTACCACTTTAGCTAATAGAGCCTCTTGCTGCCGCCACGCGATTTCTGTGCTCATCCTCAGGTAAAGTTCTTAACCCAAGGTACTACTTCCGGCTTGGCGGAGTCTGTAACCCAAAGAGTTTGTAACCTGAGGCGTTTGTAACCTGAGGTACCACTGTACATTTAAAGCAGTAGCATTCCATGTTAAAAGAATCATGGCTTCCCCCAAAGAACCCTGGGAAGTTTAGTTTGTTAAGGATGCTGAGAATCGTTAGGAGACACCCCCCCATTCCCCGCACAGAGTTACAATTCCCAGAGTGGTTTAACAACCAATCCTTTCTCCCAGGGAACTCTGGGAATTGTAGCTTACTGATTTCCACTCACTAAGTGCATCAAAGCAAGTAGAGTAACTATAGGTCATATTCATTCAACTCACCTTCCCCTGGCAATAAAGGATCCTGAAATCTATTAGTGAATTCTGTTACAGGATATGACAAGCATGGATCTTTATGGGAATGAATCTAAAGGAAATTATTTTTTGAAACCAGTTTTCCATTATTTCCCCAAAGCAGAACTCCATAAACTTGCAAACTGCCTGGCAAAGTTCTTTGTTCCTCAAACATTAAAATCTCAAATGAAGAATTGAAACAAGCTGAAAGAGGTCAGCTTTCTTAATGCTGGCCTGTATTCCAAACACATTTACAAGATGTTTTATGTGAGCAGCCTATATCCCAGAGTACGTCATCAGAAAAAGCTTCAGTATTTCAAAAATAAGATCTTTAATTGAATACACCTGGTTCTTTTCCTCACCTGTATAAAGCAAACTCCTTTCAGGTTAAAGCCATTTACTTTAAACTAATTACAAGAGCACACATCCCATTTAAATAACAGCAGTCATGCAACATGTGTGATATTCCTCACCATTCAAGAAAATGTAAGGCTCATGTATGGTCATCACAGCATAGTTCTGCAGAAGAACTTTTACCATATCAGTTATCATTGCAGTGGACTATTTATCACAATAGACACAATCTGGAGCTCCAACAGTTGGAAGTAGCCCCACTTAAGAACATAGGTAGAGCCCTGTACAATCTAAGGCCTTTCTAGTCCATTATCCTGTTCTTACATTGGCCAGCCGGACACCTGTGAAAAGTCCACAAACAGGACCTGAGTACAAGCTACGTCTGATTCTGAAGTAAACATAAAAGTCAGTTGGTGCAACAGAAACCTTGCACACCTTTCAGATGCATCGGAGTGAAAAGACTATCCAAGGTATAAACAAACTAGATAGTGCCAACTCCACATTTTGGATAGCTCACGACAGGGGTGCCAACTTGAATAAAATATTGGGGGGGGCAAATAAGCCCTGCCCTGCATAACTGATCACATGATGCGGTGCACGGACACAATTTGAATGGCAATGATCGTTAACTTGGGGGTGGCCCTCAAATATTTTATGGGGGGCTCCTATGATCAAGATGGCCTCATTCAGTTAGGGCATCCTCACCACCACCATTGCCCGTTTTCAACTACCCAGAGGGAGAGTGGAAAGCAAGGGGAGGATGCAGCTTTGTCTCGTCACTCTTGGGAGCACTTGCATGGTCAAAAAGCAAGAGAAGAGCAGGCAGAGCAGCACGGGTCAGAGGTTCCAGGGATCAACAGTGAAGCTCCTGCTAAGCAGACAGGCCTCATCACGTGCCCAGTTATGCTGGCCTTTTGCACAAGCCCTGAATTTCAGAGAACTGCATGAATCTTACCAACCCAAGCAAAGGTGGCATAAAAGAGTGAGTGAGGCAGGAAATCTGAACTGCACTTGCCTCCTGCACCATAAATATATAGCAATACACTCATTAATCAACACTATGTTGACTTTTAATGGTTCTTCATAATAAGGCATGTGAAGTGAGCCCTGCTCTGCCCTCAAGTGGATTTGGTAAGAGATGGTTGATAGCAGCATGATAATGACTCAGGCGATCCCATTTTACCAACAAGTTATGACCTTTAGAATGTAATAAGTCTTGCCAAAGGGTTGCCTGGTGGAGAGGGGAAAGGAGCTACTAATTCAGGAACAGCAGGGGGTGGGGGTGGGGAACAGAAACTCCACAAATTAAAGAAGACAGTATTTTTAGCAATCTAATCTCTGGTGATTTATGAGCCTTCAAGGCTTTTAAATATCAAATCGCCTGCATTTTCATGAGTCAGTGCTTTATGGTGCTTTTCAATAAAGACCAGCTGCTCTCCAGCAACCCATTGGCCGAGTTCAAGCAATGATGCAGCTAACTGGAGGCTGGTCCATTGAAGCAAATGGGGCTCTGCTCTGCTAACCTTACTCTGTTCTCAGCCAACCCCCATTTGCCTACTTTCTAAACAGACAACCAGTCCAGGGGTGGTACAGCCTGCAGTTTTCCTCCTTCGTGACAATGTTGCCTGTGCAGGGAGGAGTTGTGGAGAAGAGTAGAATTAGTTGGCTGCAGCTGTCATTGGCTCTGGGTACACTGACCATTGGGCTCCCTGCCTTAATGCCCCCACCACAGTCTCAATGGGCACCAGGCACCACTAATGCAGTGTGTGGTGTTTAGCCACACCATTCAAGCAGCTGCAGGGATGCTTGAATGCCAATAAAAGTTGAATCTGTTGCCATTTTTGCTTAGCTTGCTATTTAACGTCAACCCTCAGCAACAGCAACGCTAAACACCACCGAGGCAAGCACTTCTACGATGCAAATTAGGCACTCCTATAAAAAGAAAAGCTTTGGCTCCAGCTCTCGAGGGCAAACAGAGGCTGTGCAAACAGAGCTGGAAAATAATGCAAAACCCGTGGGTTCCCGATTTGAATTGACATATGCAAAACAATGGAAACATTTGCCAAATTTAACTCAATTAGCAGATTTTTCCTGTTGCTAAACAAGGGTGTGAGTCTGAAGATGGGGTTTCCGTAAATAATAGCATCTTCACAATGGCAAACTTGAGTCTGTGCCTGAAAAGTGAACGCCAGTTTTGATTCTGATCATCAGATTTCACAGAATATGGAGCTTGCAGCTAGCATTCTGATTCAGGGGATGTGCCTATGTCGCACCCTGTTTTTGTTGTATCCATGTGGTGTCAAGGTCCAGGAAGCAAGGGCAGAGAATACTAAGCCAGGCAAGGTGGATCAGGCAGTGGCAAAAGCAAAGCAGCTCTGTAGCAGGTTCAGCATTGTGTGACGCCCTGCTGCCATTCAGAGTGAAAAAGCTGACCTCACCCAGAATCACTTGTGGTTTGTGGGTCTGACTTTATCACATGACTTGTTTTCACCTATAGGTGCTCAGAATGCTCCACAGGTTTATTTGTCAATCCCTCCTTTCTCTCAAGCTCAATAGTGGCACTGTTGTGCAGTGCACTCATATGCATGCCTATTCAGAAGTAAGTCCTGCTTAGTTCAAAGGGACTATTCCCACCCACCTACCCAAGTAAGCAAGTACAGGATTGTAGCCTGAAACATGCTTATGAATCACAGGACTATATGTGCAATTTTGTCTGTTTCACAAATTTCTGTAATCTTAATATCACTTCCTCCAAAACTGTACTACTGTCGCACTTAATTGGCTGGAGGAAGCCAGCCTTCATTAACTATTTCAGTTCTTTTCCTTAATGAAAACACACTTGGCAATTCAATTTTTAACAGAGTAAGCACTTGTAATGTCATAGCAGGATATAAATATGTTTTATTGTGCAGCAAAGTAATGCATGTTGCATATGTGGGTTGGATATGTGATCACTACTGAATAGGACCGCAAGGGATGGGGGACGGAGCTTGGAGAATGCTTCCACGTTAAGTAGCAATTCTTCCAAAGATTAGATTCAGAAAAATCTTTGGGAAAGAATAATGAAAATGAAACAGCTTCTGTCTAGCAATTAAACTGTTCAATGGGTGTCAGATGCCTTCAATGGAGAAGATAGATAGATGATAGATAGATATCTGTTACTCGCTCACTCACACTGGAAAGATGACATGATATACAATCTCCTAGGCAACAAGTCCAGTTTGAGGGTACCACACTACAAGTGTTCTGAATCTGCTTGTATCACCTATTCTAGAATGTGATGCTAAAGAATTATTGCTCAGCTCTGTGGCATTGATACTATGTGACTCCTCAGGGTTCTATCTTGCCTCCCATGCTGGAGAAACACCTCTGTGAAAACACTAGGTGAGGATGTCCATAAATTTGATGTGAGGTATCAACTCAGTGATTGATTGCTCAGGCTGAAAGTATGCAGCAGACCTTGGAGCTATATAGGGGACAATGGAATAAAACTGACTTTCTAGGTGTACCTGATCCTAGGTTTTCTTGTGACAATGTCTACAGCACATCTGACATTAAATCATAGAGATGACTTCAAAATTAATGGTTGCTGTTGTTGAGAAAAGCTAGAGAACATTTGACTGGCCATTTTCTGCTTCTTTTAATTGGAACTGAGCCCATCTGGGCCTGCCCTGTTTTGGAATGTTCAGAATCTTCTTGAGATAACGAGAAGGCTAAGGGAGCTGGGCATGTTTAGCCTGGAGAATAGGAGGTTAAGGGGTGATATGATAGCCATGTTCAAATATATAAAAGGATGTCACATAGAGGAGAGAGAAAGGTTGTTTTCTGCTGCTCCAGAGAAGCGGACACGGAGCAATGGATCCAAACTACAAGAAAGAAGATTCCACCTAAACATTAGGAAGAACTTCCTGACAGTAAGAGCTGTTCGACAGTGGAATTTGCTGCCAAGGAGTGTGGTGGAGTCTCCTTCTTTGGAGGTCTTTAAGCAGAGGCTTGACAACCATATGTCAGGAGTGCTCTGATGGTGTTTCCTGCTTGGCAGGGGGTTGGACTCGATGGCCCTTGTGGTCTCTTCCAACTCTATGATTCTATGATTCTATATAAAGTATTCCGATTCCTTCCATATAAGAATATCAAAGATAGATTTGTTTTTAACCACACTCTTTCATGCATTCATTTGGTTTTACTATCCACCAGTTGTATAGTTAATAGATTGTAGGTCATGGAAACAAGATAAAATCAAAGAAAAAAATATGGTAATAATTTTGTTTTATTATACCTCTGAGGGGTTCTACTGTTGTTATAGTCCACTATCAACGTATGAATGAGAAATATGCTTTTGTCTTGCTTTACAAACCAGAACAAAAACAATTGTGGAGAAATCTTAAAGAGTCCTGGGACTTTATAATTTACCCATTGCTAGATACCAGTATTAAATGGTCAAACAAGATGACTGGCCACAATGATGGAGAGAGACAATAGATTTGGCCACAGGGGTCAAATGCATCTGCCAGTTTACAGATCAATGGACCACACAGGAATTCTCACCTTTAGTATGGATTCAAGGGGGCAGGAACCAATGGAGCTGGCATTTGGCCATCTTCTAATGGGTATCAGCAGGGTCTGGATTTTCAGTTAATGGTAGATTCAACATCTCACATATTCAATGAAATGAATGACAGCACACAAATGAGTCATTTTAATAAGGAATCCCTTAGACCTTATGCATATGTAATTCAATATAAGTTTCATTTCTGACCACAAGCCATACACAGTGGCTGAAGAGAACACTGTGGTTTGGATTGGTACCCAGTAGGGTGTTTAACTTTTAGCATTCTGCTGACATTTATACTCTGAAAGACAAAATAGTTCCATAATTCTCCCGGCCTCAGACTTTACAATTCAAATTTGAATGAGGATGGGAAGGAAGAGAGCAGAGGGAAGAAGAGATCCATGTTATATATACTTAATGTTTTGTTCTTAATGTGGAATGAGGTTCTGGACTACAACTCCCATCATCCTTGACTATGGGCCATGCTGGCTTGGGCTGATGGGAGCTGGAGTCCAACAACACTGGGAGGGTCACAGGTTCCCCACCAATAGTTAAAGTCTCTGGTCAAAAGCATCGTGGGGGAAAATGAGTTATTGAGGAATTTGAAGGAAGATGAAGATGTGGCACAGTTCTGGGAAGGAGTTCCGGACCTAATGGGTAACAAGGGAGAAATATCATGAATAATTCATCAATAAACTCAATAAATTCTTGGAAGGGAAGGAGAAGTCATTTCCAGCATGTTTCGACCCACAGTGCAGGAAGAGTTTCCTGATTTCCCACATTTAGTCAGTCCTGAATCTATGAACCGCTTCTTATGAAACATCCTGAAGCAATTTAGCAATAAACCACATATTTTAAATATGTCTAGTCCAATGCAGATAAACTGGGTTGAAAATCACTTGAAAGGCTCGTTGGAAATGGAATAATAAAGATCCAATGGCAGGATTCACCATATCTCTCTGTGGCTAAGCCTATCTTGTTGGGGCTCTTGTTAACAAAGGGGTGGGTTTTTTGCTGCACTTTCTCTCTGTCTGCATGTTGATCTCCCCTCCTGTTATTTCTTCTCATTTTCAGCTATCACCAAGACATGTGGTCAAGATCTCTGGTATTGTTAGCCCAGAGAATCATGAAGTGAGAGGCAGAAATGCACTCAGGTTCTGGACACCAGATACCCAGATACTTTGCTCTCTGCTCAGACACTAACTTTTTAATGCCTACCAGAGCACATGAGAGTAATCCAGTAACACCGGTGAAATTAATTCCCAGTTCTTATGAGTTGTGAGTGCATAGTCACAAGGTATATCTCTGTAACCACTGAAGGATCTCAAACATCAGGAAAGATGACATTGGACCCAACAAACTAAACCTTGCGTCCATCTTATTCCCGGTGCTTTCTGGGTTTGACAGTGTGTGCATTGCTGCTATATTTAATGATAGGCCTTTGTATCTATATTATCCATTTCTCCTATGTGGTTCAGGACATCATTACCCCACATTTTTGATATGCTGGAACCTTTGGAAGTTTTCCCTCCTTGATAGCCAGAACTGAATGTATGGTGTGATTCTGCAGCAACATGGGAAAAAATGCAAATGTGGTATTTGGGGGGCAAAATTCAGATTCATAATAATCCCAGCTTTCATTTCAGAAAAACAAGCCTATAGCACTGTGGGTGCAAATATATTCTTGAAGGTGTGTGGGCAATGCCAGCAAAAATATCAGAAGCCTGAAGGGTGGCTGAATAAGGTTTCTAGTTGTTGGGGCAAGGCTCCAATGCTATAGATGACTTTATTTCCCTCCCCATGACCAGTGGAATCACAATACAATCCATATGCATGTCTACTTACAAGTCCATCCCACTGAATTCACTTATTCCCAGGGATGTACGAATAGGATTGCAGCATCAGCATGCCAAAATAAACAACACAAACTGTGATAAGCTATATAGGTCTGATAAACTTGCAAAATCTATACGGGAATGTAGCTTTTGTTGATGCAGAATCTGAATTGCCTGAGGCAATTGGGGTTTGGGCATGGAATAAAGACAGACTGCCTATAAGGGAGATAGACATTGAGTGACTAGTGCACTTCAGACCATGGATAAAGCGCTATGGGCAGCGGCAATTTTGCTTGGGGGGGTTCTGCTCCCAGCCCACTGGCGAAACACATATAAGCATGCCCTATTACGCACTGCCCCCATTCTGCCTTCTTCCAGGTCCAAAAGGTCCTACACATCAGCGATCACATGCCAGTTGGACGTGCCTAAAATGGCCCCCGCCTGTACTGTGAAAGTCAGTGTAAAGATACTGCTGTTGGGTTCTTGGATAGCTTGCAACAATAACATGAAGGGCCTCCCCCCCAATTTTTTAAGGGGTGGAAATACCTATTATACTAAATTCCATGCATTACTTCACCAAATTACTCATCTTTGAAGGAGCCAAGATGCCAAAGTGCACAGTTAAACTATGAAATTCTCTACAAGAAGTAGAGATGGCAACCAAGTAGAATAACTTTAGAAGACGGTTATATAAATTGATGGAGAATAAGGGAGGCTATCAAGGGCTATGAGCAACAATTACTTGGTTCAACCTCCACTGCTGGGGATAGTATGTCTGTAAATACCAGTTGCTTGGAACCACAAGTGGGGAGAGTGTTGATGGGCTCAGGGTCTGCTTGTGGGCTTCCCAATGGCATCTGGTTGGTCTCTGTGAGAACAGGATGATGGACGGGACTTCAGTCTGATCCAACAGTGCTCTTCTTAAGCTCTTCTGTTATCAGTGATGGCACCACTTATAAAATGTTTGGCTTTATTTGATGGATACACACTTTTGGAGGTGCACTTTTAGGATTGGGTTTGTGGAGAAATTGGAATAGAGCATTGATAACATTAACTTATTGGAAAGAAGAATGATGTGCGTGGTTACTGAAAGCCAGGAGAAAAACGGTTTCAGAGGAGCCACTGAAGAAAATACAGTTTATTTGCAAAAAAAAATTGTATATTTCCTACTTTCTTATTCTTCATAAAATAATGGCCCTGCTAACACTTTTATTGCATGAGATGGATACTAGGAACAGTGTTGTGTGTCTGTAAGGCATGCAGATATTGCAATAGGAGTGGCTGTAGAAATATACCGGTAACTTGTTGTTGTTGTTTAGTTGTTTAGTCATGTCCGACTCTTTGTGACCCCATAGACCAGTGCATGCCAGGCACTCATGTCTTCCACTGTCTCCTGCAGATTGGTCAAACTCATGCTGGTAGCTTCGAGAACACTGTCCAACCATCTCGTCCTCTGTCATCCCCTTCTCCTTGTGCCCTCCATCTTTCCCAGCATTAGGGTCTTTTCCAGGGAGTCTTCTCTTCTCATGAGATGGCCAAAGTATTGGAGCCTCAGCTTCAGGATCTGTCCTTCCAGTGAGCACTCAGGGCTGATTTCCTTCAGAATGGATAGGTTTGATCTTCTTGCAGTCCATGGGACTCTCAAGAGTCTCCTCCAGCACCATAATTCAAAAGCATCAATTCTTCAGCGATCAGCCTTCTTTATGGTCCAGCTCTCACTTCCATACATCACTACTGGGAAAACCACGACTTACTTCATATTAAATGGGAAAAGACAGAAAGGAAGAGCAATGTGTTCATTCAGATCAGTGGAAATCATTGTTTTCATGAAAGACCATTATTTCTGCTTCTCCCTCCCCCTTTGTGATGATTGGGAAATTAACATTTTGTAGTGGAAACCAACACTTTTACAATATAATAATTCACTGGGCAATGTAGGCCAATGAGTGCAGCAGCAAATCATGGATTTCATAGAATCATAGAATTGTAGAGTTGGAAGGAACCCAGAGGGCCATCTAGTGTGTTCTGCTGAGATTTCTGTGTTGGCTAAAAAGTACAATCTATATGGTGCCTTCCCATAGCTAGCATGTTGTCATACAAGTTAAACTAAATTACGTGCCGCGTCTACAAGCTCCATTTTGTGTTGAATAGCTCCATTTCTGATTCTTGCTGCTATTATATTTACATTGTAGCGTGAGCTAGCTGATTTCAAGCAACTTCCTATTGCTTGTATTTGGGAGTACGGGAGGAGGACAGGAATAGTTGGACATACGTAACTAGGAAACACGCATAAACACAATTAAATATAAAATGCTGCTAGTAGTATTAGAAGTGACCTCAGCCAATTAAAAAGTATTAATAGAATAAAATACTCTGGTGTCAAAACTCTGAGTTCATTGACATCACTCTCATTTGTATAATCGGGATTAATTTAGATTTCCTGACAAGGAGAAACAAGAATCCAGGACATTTTCTTGACCTTTTCTTCTCAGAAAATTGGTTTGGGATGAAATCACATTAACCAAACAGATGGTTAAATAGATAGCAAGGAGAAGTTTGTTTATGTTTTTAAAGAGAGAGAGAGAGAATCCTAGGAGCCTGTTATAGGTAGATTAAAATGTGGCTCTTCTGAAGGGTGGGGGAAGTGTTTAATTTTAGCTAATGAAGTTTTGCCTTTCTCTTAAAATGTTAGAAATCCATCACCTATAGCCCCACTTTCCCTCTCAGAGGAATAGCTTAAAGTGGCTTACAAACATAAAATCTAACATTAAAAAGCAAAAACACGGTGATCCAACCAGTGAAATGTAGCTGTTCACACTAAAACCATCAGCAGCAAAATCATCATCACAAGAACACAAAGAGCAGTGTTTCAAATGGAATGTTTCCAATTGCTAGTAGAAAAATGGATGGGGGGGAGGGATGACCTAAATTCTTAGGGCAAGAAGTTGCACGTTTAAGGTGCCAATACCAAGGATGATCTCTTGCTCATAGTCACTAATCTTGCCTCAGGTATGTGCAACAGGGATGCAACAACTGATCTTAAAGGCTGGGCAGATTCACATTACAGGAGACGGTCGTTCGGGTATCTAAGGCTTCATAGGTAATAGCCAGCACTTCGATTTGCACTCAACAGCAGCTCCACTTAGTACAAGTTACAGTGGTACCTCGGGTTACAGACGCTTCAGGTTACAGACTCCACTAACCCAGAAATAATACCTCAGATTAAGAACTTTGCTTCAGGATGAGAACAGAAATCGCGCAGTGGCAGTGGAAGACCCCATTAGCTAAAGTGGTGCTTCAGGTTAAGAACAGTTTCAGGTTAAGAACGGACCTTCAGAACGAATTAAGTTCTTAACCCGAGGTACCACTGAATATAGTTTGTAGGAAATGTAGGCTAGACCCATACAAGGGGGAAAGGTGAGGGGCAGGGGAGATAATAATGTTTCAAGAGGGGTGTGGAGGAAAGCTTTTGAATGTATGAAAAGGAGGAGAGGACTTGGGGAAGAATTGCCCTCCTTCAGCATCTGTGGTTACACTTCAAATTTCCAGTCCAGTACGCTGCATGCAAGGGAGTTAAAGCTCTTTCCAGGCTCGTTTCTAACTCAGTGGGGAAAGGGAGGGGGCTGCTATGGCAGATGCCAAGTCTGGCTGAGGAATTTTCCATGCCCTCTACATTCATCCATCCAGCTAATAGCAAGCAGGTTGCCGACACTGATAACATGGTGAGGCACAGTCAGTATAAGGATGCTGGAAAGGCCTTTAGGGTTGCAAGGTGGAGCTGTGGAGAGGTGGAGGGGTGGAAGTGGAAGTGAGAGAAACTATGATGTGACATAAGAAGCCATGGTTGTCTGTGAGATCCCTCAGCTTTAACCATGGTTTATAACCATGTTAACCAGGGTTAGTGTTATGTACCACTGAGGTCAGTATGCATTACAGTGGTCCATTCAGCTCTCTGCATCTCCTTTTAAAAAGTAAAAGAAACAACTCCAAAATTTGCAGCTGGATATTTATTGGGACACTCCAACATGTCACAACATAGTTATAAGTTTGGGAGTTCTCCCCAAAATCAGGCACGATATTACATAAGGTGGGGAAGGAGTTTAAACATTAGGCAATTTTAAACATTTCCAAGGTGTGGAGATTCCGGTCTGCACAAGTCTCTGCTAGGTGCTGCAGATATCAGCTTACATCCCTAAGGTTCTAGGAAAATTAAGCCATGGCTTCTCCCCATTTTGGGGGAACATCAAGTCCAGATCTGCCTCTTATACATAGTTTCCTAGTTCAGCAGGGAGAGAGAGAAAAGTTGAGGTAACAGAGTTGGGTTAGATTCTTGACTAAGACCTTGGACAGCTGCAACCAGTCAGACTAGACCTCTGGTCTTCAACTACGACCATGCAAAATACATGGTAAAAATTTAAGAAATGGGTCCCCCAAATGCATGTTTGGGTTGAAAGTGCGGCCCGGGCCTGAGAAGTTTGACTTGGTCTTACTTGGCCATTAAGCCCCTCCAGACATCCTTTTCATTGCGCTTTCATGAAGATTTGTGCTCATAATCGCATTGGGGCAGTTATATGCTTCATATGCAACTGGAGCATGCACACACAGGCACAGCGGGCAACTGTGTTCCTGGAGACCTCACATTAACATCTCTCTTTTAGTTAGTGATGACTGCATACCTCCATTGGCACTGCTAGGAGGATGACTGGGGAGGGATGGCGAGTCGTGCAAAACAAGGAAGATGGATTTGAGCCAGGCTCTAGCCCTGCATCACATAAACTTATAAAATATAAACAATTGTACTCTGCACATGTTTGAAGGTACCATTTTCTCACTGATGTGTGTGCGCACTACAAACCTGCACTCATCTAGGACTGTGGATGGAGTCTACCATGCACACTTCAACAGCCTAGGACTTTCACGTCTCTCTTTCTTTTCTTTTTGGCAAGGGTCTCATGTTCTTTAACACTAGATACCACAGAGAGCTTCAAGAGGTGAAGCATTTCTACCTGTCACATACCTGCTTAAAAGCAAATGAAGCCCTGCTTCTTTAAAACAGCAAGCTTACGTGACCTGTGGCACCTGATCTTTCTCGAAATCAAACACTTCCCTGGTGCAATTAGAGGCAGGATATTCAGGAGATGTATTCTTGATCACACTGTAAGTGTGATCCCTCTAAAAAGAGCTGGCTTGTAGAATTACCTCTTTTGTTCTTATTAAATCTAAGTTATATTGGCCATTTCCTTCCTCCGTATTTCATTCATTCATTCTTTATCACCACCTTGACGGATTCTTGCTCCCTGGAAGGGGGAGAGGTGCATGTGGGATTGTCTGCCTCGTGTACCAAAATAGTAGAGCCCTGCTGGATCAGACCAAGGGCACAGCTAGACTAAAACCCTGCTCTCACAGTGGTCAAGCAGATGCCTATGGGAAGCCAGTAAGGATCTGCTTGTGATTCTCAGCTGCTGGTATTCAGAAGTACGGTATATTGCCTCCAGTAGCAGAGACAGAACATGGCCATTATGGCTAGTGTACATTGGTAGCCTTATTCTTCATGAATTTGTCCAATTGCCTTTCAAAGCCACCAAAGTTAGTAACTACCATGTGGGAGCAAATTTACTATGTGGCTGTGTGAGGAAGCACTTTCTTTTGTATGTCCTGGATCTTCTAACACTGAGCTTTGTTGGCTGGTCCAAAGCACTCGTATTATGAGAGAGGGTTTATCTCTACCATGTCCTCCCCACCTTGCTTGTCTTTCCCCCCTAAATTAAGATACCCCAGAAGCTACCCCCTTTCTTTGTAGAGGAGTTGCTCCAACCCCTTGACCATTTTGACTGCTCTTTTCTGAAACGTTTCCAATATCCTGTGTCTCCTCCCTCCTCTTGAAGCTCTGCAATATCCTTGGCTGGCCTTGGGTCCTATGCAACTCAACTTGAAGGCAGCTGGGCACCATTTTATGTTGTACAAAATACCGTGAGCCACCCTTGCACTGTTGACTTTGCTTGGCCTATCCGCTTGTTTACTAGTCCCAGCTGAAGTTGCATTCTGGGCGATGTAGTTAACTCTTCATAGTACAGTGGTACTTCAGTTTTTGAACGTCTCGGAAGTCAAATGTTTCAGTTTACAAACGTGCCTCGGAAGTCGACCAGCTTCCGCTGAGCCCCCCCCCCAATTTTCTCTAATGAATTTGCAGACCACCCTTTGCGCCTCGGTTTTTGAACGTTTAGGAAGTCCAACAGTCTTCTGGAACAGATTATGTTCAAAAACCGAGTTACCACTGTGCTACAATTCCCAGCACCCCTTAACAAACTACAGTACCCATAATTCTTTGAGGAGGAATAGAAATTGCACCTTAAAGGTACAGTGTGTAGATAGCCTAAGACTGACATTTGCACCCGCTGTCTGTGCGATGGACCTGGGAGATGGTTTAGGAGCCTTGATCTGCAATCCTGAACCCCTTGAAATTCCTGAGGACATGTAGAGGACTGCAATGAGGACCACATTTCAAGATCGTTATGAAACCAAAATCTTTGGCAGCACAAGCTAAGGACACAACTGCAGCACCTTTTTAGGAAAGGAAGAAAAAGCAAGAATACTTTACAAAAAGCTAAGTGTTTCAGCTTGATGATGATGATTATGGTTTTTTTAAAAAAAACTGTCCCCCGCCCACCTGACTGGGTTGCCCGGCCACTCTGGGCGGCTTCAAAGCTTCCAAATCAATGTCTTCTTTTCGCAAAGTAGGGAAAACCCTCTTCCAGAGTTTTAAGGAGAAAGCGAAACAAGTGACGAGGGAGCATCATCGAGCACGTGCCAGGGACGGCAACCGGAGGCTGGCAGCGATTTTTTCTTTCCCCCCCCCCGCCCCCCTAATGGGAGACATCCTTCGCATGCGTCGGGATTGCGGTTCCTCGTTAGTGCTGCCAGCGGCGTCTCCCTCGGAGAGGCGGGCGGGGCGTCACGTGACCTCCACGCATGGCGCGCGTGGCTTCCCGTCCGCACATCCCACCCTAAGCGGCGCTCGGGAGGTTTCGATCCGGCGCTAGGCTGACCCGAGGCGAGCCGCTGATAAACAATGCGATCTCTCCGTCCGGGCCAAGATCAAAGGAAGCTGCTCAGTCGCGTGTGAAGGGGCGGGGCGTGTGTTGCAATTATTAACCTCCGCCACGCAATTTCCACTAGCAATAATTTAATATCTGTGTTGGCGGCATGAACGGGAAAGAGCTGCGCGCGCGGGAGGGGACGAGTTGCAAAATTTGGGCAAGTAGTGGCGGGGAGGGGGTCTCTTTTCTCCCTCTCGCTTCCCAAAGCAGCCCCGCAGGAGCCCACTTGGGGTGGCTGGCTTTTGCAAGGAGGCGCGCTTTTGAAACAAAACAATAAATTAAGTTTTGCGGGGCTTTGTTGTTGTTTTTTTAAGCGAAAGGTGAGTTTGGGGTTGCGTTGCTTCTGCCTGTCTGGTTCTGTCTGCGAGAGAATCCGCCGGCTGGCTGGATCGAGCACGTTTGCCCGCTGCGTGTTCTCTTCGAAAGTGACTAGTTGTAACGTTACCCGGAGCCTTCATTAATAAAGAATGTTTGTTATTATCTTGATTGCATTCTTAATAGGCAGACTATGGAGAGGTCAGTGAGGGAGCTATATTTAAATGGATCTGGTTTGTTTAATGCACGAACAAGTAAGCCAATCTTTCCCAGCTTTTTAAGGGATTTCGTAACATTTCGAGAGGAAGCCCCAGTTCCCTGGATTTTTAAATTGCTATTAAAAGCGAGGCACTGGAAGGGGGGAAAATAATAATAATAAAAAATTATTGGTATTCTACCCATCTCCTCACCGCCGTTCTGTCCAATCCACTTACTCCGGAGTAGTCCTATTGCATTGTGATGGGGGGAGGGGGCTTGATCATGACCAGCCTGCGATGGGTCTGGCTCAAACTAACCTGGGAAGGCATAAGTCTCTGCAATATGCGTGGCTGTTATTGGCTTTCAGTTGTTATTTACAACTTTGCTTCGCGATAAGGGGTGGGGGAAGCGATCTGGGTGCCTATTCCAACCCGATCCTCTTCCTTCCCTAGAGAGATCTGGTCGACCAACCCTACCCAGGTAGGGACAATAAAGTTTGTAGCAGGCGAAAGGGAGCCCTCCCCTTCTAGGGAGCAAACGGCGTTTGCCGTCCGGCTTTGGGATGGGGTGGAAGAGGCATCGCGGTTCCTTTAAAGCGGGCACCCCAGTCCTCGGCGTTCCTGCTTGCAAGCGGCTTGACCAATCGAAGCCCAAACGGAGATCTAAATAATTCCTGAGTGAGCAGAAGCCAGCCACGGGCGGGGGGGGGGGCAGGCGGGCTCGTGCGAGAGAGGCTCCTACGCCAGCCCCCCCCCTCCGCCCGCTGGGGGGGGGGAGGAAGGGAGAGAAGGAGATCAGAGGCTCCCCACCACGCCGCTGCCCTCCCACCCTTCATAAAGCTTTGATGAGACATTCGAGCTGCTCGCCTCCTCCTGTGTTTCTGGAGCTGCAGGAGGCGGCTGCAGGGACTGGACGGCTGGGAGACGATGTGACTCTCCGGAGGAGACCCCAGCAGGCTTTGTGTGGACGGCAAGGTAGGGACGGGGCGGGGAGGGGGGAAGAAAAGTTGACTCGAGCCGAGCTGGGTGGAGAGAGAGGCGCCCCGGAAAGTGGCAGCAGCAGGGGCGCCAAGCAAAGCGGGAGACGCGAGAGGGCGTCGGAAGGGGAGGGCTAGGGAGCTGCGGACCCGGGGCTCCGGCAGGACCCTCCGGGGTGTGTGTGTGTGAAGCTGATGGAGCGCCGGGCGGGCGGGAGGATTGGGAGCGAGGGGATCGCGGCGCCATCTGCCCGTCGGGCCCGTCCGCTTCCTCGGAAGTAAAGCCCGAGAGCGAGCGCAGCCCTAGGTAAGCGTGGAGAGGGGGGGCGGCCCAAACGAGCGAGGTTTGTTGTCCGATCTGCCCCTCTCGGGTGGTGCCCCCAGAGCACCAGACACCTGCTCGCTTCGCGGCTGGCAGGGACTTGGCGCCCTCGCTGCCTCTGGCCAGGCTATAGCGCGACCTCGCTCACCAACGCGCGCACTTAGTTCTCGCTCGCTCGCTGCCTGCAACTTGCCGCGTACTTTCCTCTGCGGAAAGCCCACCCGACGGAGGCGGTGGGTGTCCGAGGGCGGCAGGAGAGAGAGAGCGAGAGAGGCAGGCGCGCCGCGGGAGCCCACTCGCTGGAGCCCAGGCAAACAGGCAGGGCTTCCCCCGGCTGGTCCCATCCGACGGTACGTGAAGAGGCGGGGAGCCCCTCGAGGCTGCAGCGCAGCGGAGCGGAGGAAGCGGGTTTGGGGGCGGCTGGCTGCCTGCCGCGCGATTACTAGTGGGCGAGGTAGGGGTTCCCCTCCTTTTAGGGGAGCCTTCTTAAGACTGCAGCTGCGGGATTTAGGAAGGAAGGGTGGGTTTTGTGACGGGGGCGCGTGTCCCCCCCCCAAACCAGCAAAACAACCCAAGCAGCGCTGCAATTGCGATACTCCTTGGATTTTTGTGGTGGTCTAGTTGTGTGGAGCGAGTTTGTTCGGGTGGTGGTTTTGTGCGTTTTTAATGGGACAGGGGGCCCTCTGCTGGTCAGAGAGAGAGGCGCAGCGGCTGAAGGCCCAGAGGAGAGGGCGGGATTCCAGAGCAAAGCGCCGCCGCCGCCGCCAACCTCTGAATGGGAGTGGGAGGTCTTCTGCTCCACGCAGCTGGGCGAGGTGGGATCATCCGCGTCAGGCTCGATGCGTCTTACATCGCTGGCTCGGAGGGGCCTCGCATCCAGAGGGGGATTTCCTTGTGTAGCATGATGTGCTAGAGGAACTTTTTTGCATGAGCACTCCTGCCCAGATGAGAGCAGCCAGGGCGCGGGGAACGCTTCCTGATGACAGCAAACGCAGGCAACTGAGCAAGGAGGCAGAGAAACGCTCTAAGCGACGGAGACCAATCTTGTATGTGTGAGAGATGCAGGGAAGCCAGGGAAATGGTAGGAACACTCACTCTCTGAAAATTACTGGAGATCACAATCTCCTTTTAATACAATGCCCACCCACCAATGTTTATCTTAATGAGGAAGCTGCCAAAATATTTGGGTACAGAAATGAGCTTGCAAGCAAAGAATGCAGTTCCTAATGGATTAAACGGAGGGGCGGGGAGAACATGGGGACAAAGGTGAATCTGGGGGAGCTGTTCTTCACACGGGTTTGAGAATTAAGTCTAGGCTGCGGTCATTATACATTTACATGGTAGTAAACTCAATCGGCTTAACTTCTGAATGAGCATATATGGGGATGCACTTTTAGATGGGGAACTCTGGATTTCTAGATTTGGACCGCTGCATTGACCATGCTACCTGGGACACATGGCAGGTGGTTCCTTAGGGCGCATATGGTGCTGCCGCACCATCCTCAGTCCACCTTCTGGGGTTCCACTGCCTGTCACCTTCCTCCACCTTGGTCTCAGCATTGCTCCATGTAATACAGGGAGGAGGATGGGAACAAAACAAGTATTAGTTGGCTCTGGCTCCACCAGCCAATGGTGGTCTCCCTGCGTACAACCCTGCTTGCCCCAATGGGCACCAGCCAACCCTGGCTGCTGGAGCCCCACCAGAGATTTTGAGTCCAACAGTATCTGGATGGTCAATGCCAGGGTAGATAAATTTATGGATGAGACATCTGTTTACACACATTAGCTATGATAGCTTAGTGGAACCTCCATGTTTCAAGGATCAGGATGTTTCGATCAGGATGCTGGGGTGCATAGATTTTAACCTGCTCCAGGGAATGCAAGTCTGTTGCAGCTAGTTGCTTGGGAAATGAGTGACATAGGTTTGCCTGTGTGCAGTGGTGCTGCATGGTCCATCTCCCCACCAGCCCAAGAAACTGGCCATGTTATTAGGAGTAATTCCCTCTAGCATTGCCTCAAGTTCCTTCCATCACTGTGATTCAAAATCAAACTTGAGTGTCATCACACTGGAAAGAAAAAGTTTCACTCATTCTTCAGTGTATGTAGAGATATATTGATGACTTGGGCAACTTGACGTTGTTGTTGCTGTAGAGAGAATTAGGATGTGTGGCAGCAGCAGTGGGGATGCATAACCGCCTAGGTATGACACACTGCCAGAGGTTATAAATGGAATGTAACGGGAAGTTACTCTGTTGGCTGCAGCTCAGAATTATGCATCTACACAAGCCAGCAAGGCTCAGTAAGTGAACGGAAAGAGACACTTGTTGAAATGTAACCTTTACTGGAATTTAAAACACGCCGGTTACCATAACTGGAATTCCAGGGCTATAAAGTTATTTGTCCTTTTTGTCTACTTCGCTAGACGAAAGTCTGTCTGTGTGTGTGTGTGTGTGTGTGTGTTTATGCTTTCCGTAAATTATTAAACTCCTTTTATATTGTGCGTTCAGTCGGTGGATGGGGCAAGACAACTTAATAAAAGCAAGCAATCTCTATATATTTCTGCAATACTCACCTGTGCATTTCATCCACTCATTGCAAGAACAGAGAATATTCATTCCCCATCCATTGCTTTATCAGATCTGCAATAATTTGTGATCCCAATCTTATCACAGTGACCAGGATTTAAAGAGATCCACATGGCTGTCTAAAGTGGTCTTGTGTGCACACAGTGATTCCCCCTGCCCCGTGGTCCCTTGGCCTTGTGCAGCATCTTATAGTGTGTGCACATCCACACCAGGGCTTGCTGTGGGAAGGGAGAGACTGGGAATGCTCAGTGCACAGATGGCACTTCGAATCCTATCCATTATTTGAAAGTGTTCATCCCATTCATTTCCATGCACCTTATCTACATTAAAGTTTAGTTAGCACTGTAACAGAACTTGGGTCTGCCATTCTCTTTCCCACAGAATAAGCCCTTTCCATTTCAACAGGGATTGTGTTGCTTTGGCCATTTGAGAATCTGGTTGTTCAAGATCTAGACTATTTTGAAAATTCAACTTGCAACCTGGAGATTCATAGGTTAGTTAAGCTTTACATGCATGACAAAGCATAACTGAGGACCACAGATTAAGCTCCTGCCACCCCAGTCCTGAATGTGGAATGAAATCCTGTTATTTTAAATGCATCTTGGATCCAAGTAAGTTTGATTAGGATCTTGCTGACATACACATGAAACTATTTGATAGCACTGAGTAGCATAGAGGATTAGGTACCCCATCCTAGTTATTACCACAACTCTCTTAGTATTCGTATTTGGATCTCAAACAGGCGCAGCAACAGAATTAGGCTGCTGTGTCAACAAGACTTCATAATGTATTATAGCACTTCACTGTGCTTGAAACACTTCATATACATTGCCTTGAGAATCCTTACGACAGCCCTGCCCAGTAGATCATTATTATCCCCATACTGTACTGCTGAAGCTGATAATAGTGGCTTGCATAAGGCCATCCTTCTCCCACCAGGTGCTTTCCAGATGTTTGGGATGACACCTCTGTGCTGTGCTGCCTGGAGCCTGGTGGGAGTCATCGTCCAAAACATCTGGAGGGCACCAGGTTGGAGAAGGCTGCCTAAGACCATTGAACAAATATGTGGCTAAGGTGAGATTTGAATGGTCGGGGGGGCACCAATTCAGTGCATGTTTACCTAGAAGTAAGTCTCACAATGCTTAAAGGGGTTGATTTCTCTCTTCCCACCAACCATCACTGCTGCGGATAGCAGCTGCAGTCACTGTCCTCATCAACTTTCTTTAATTTATGTTAAAGTCAGTGCATCTTACTTCCAGGTAAATGCAATTCTGCTTATGCTACACGTCACCTAAATGAGGTGCTTTTGAAAATGCTACCTAGCAATTATTTTCAGATGTCCAAACAATGAATGAACTATTTGGCAGCTTTGTTGTGTGCTATTGATTGCTCTAATTCTTCAATTTTTTATAAGATTAAAAGAGCAATGTGTTACAACCACGTGCATTCTTTTTTCCCAGAATTGCCATTAGCTTCCTGCCTTGAACGTTAAGGGTTTTTCTTTTTTCCAAAAGTACTTTTTTAATTACTTTGTTTGCTATACATTTTTTTTGAGGTTATTACCGTTTTGAGATCAATAACCATTACTTATTTATGCTTCTAGTAACTGAGTTTTAATGTATGCAGAGAATCTATCCTGGTAGTATACAGCAAGTACCTGTGTTATCTTTAATTCATGGATTGATAAAAATACTCAGAATTGAAACCATTGTGATATTTATAAATGCACGTACACACAGAGGCAATGGTCCAGGCTGTGTGGCATGAGTAAAATAAAAAGCTAATGATGATTACTTGTTTATACTGCCCCATTGAGTGAATTTCATTGAGCCACTGACTGGCAGCATGAATGACAAAGCTTACTATTTCACCTTCAGTAGGCATGTGCCATCTATTCATGAAACTTCAAAGCAGCAATACTTTTAACTTACGTCTATTACTATGATTGAGCCTCACACACTAGTTTTCCTGAGTGCAAAAAAATTGCAGATAGCTCCTTTTAATTTAAAATTATATATACATAATTCCTTTATATGTCTTGAATAACTGAGGTGGGCTCCTAAAAATCTGAAATATCTTTCTGACTCTTTAACTTTGGTCCTCTTTTTATGTGCTTAGGATGGCACTGTATTGGCCTTAATATGAGCCTCACTTTCCCTCCAAATTCCGACTGTGAAAAGTTAAAGTGGGGCTTATATTCACGACCTTACGGTATGCAGTCAGGAGCGTGGCAAAGCGGTGCCCGCCCTGCACATAGTCCCTGTCCTCTCCCCCAAGACTGGGAAGGGAGAGAGCGATGATGGGAAAAGGCTGTTGGCAATGCCCCCCCCCCCAGTATGCAGCCAGGAGCAGCAAGGAATGGAGCAGCTTATATTTGGGTATTTTTTTCTCTCCCCTCACTTCCAGTTTTAAAGGTGCGACATATTTGGGCCAATATGGTATTTTATTCATTTCTCTGTAAAAATTTATATCCTGCCCTTCCTCCAAAAGGATCCCAGGGTGGCAAATATCTTCAATAAAATACAATTACAGTGGTTCCTCGGGTTACATACGCTTCAGGTTACAGACTCCGCTAACCCAGAAATAGTACCTCGCGTTAAGAACTTTGCTTCAGGATGAGAACAGAAATCGTGCTATGGCGGCAGCAGGAGGCCCTATTAGCTAAAGTGGTGCTTCAGGTTAAGAACAGTTTCAGATTAAGGACGGACCTCCGGAACGAATTAAGAATGAGGTACCATTGTAAAAGTAATTAAAAAACTTCTAACAAAAACTAACACATGTAACTAAAGCAGAAATGTTTTCAGCAGACATCTAAAGGAATACAATTATGGCAGCTGCCTCATGTTTGGAGATTGGAAATTCTGAAGTACAGATGTTGCCATACGGCAATCCCTTAAGTAAACTGGTCCCAAGCATGTAAGGGCTTTATACACCAGTAGCAGCAATTTGAACTCAGCCCAATGGCAAACTGGCAGCAAGTGAAGATCTTTGAGCACAAGTGTAATATGCTGGTGGACATGGGTGTTGCTGTGCTCTAAACCACTGAGCTTCTTGGGCTTGATGATCAGAAGGTCGGCGGTTCAAATACCTGCAACAGGGTGAGCTCCCATCACTCTGTCCCAGCTCCTGCCAACCTAGCAGTTCGAAAGCACGCCAGTGCAAGTAGATAAATAGGTACTGCTGTGGCGGGAAGGTAAACGGTGTTTCCATGCACTCTGGCTTCTGTCATGGTGTCCCATTGTGCTAGAAGCAGTTTAGTCATGCTGACCACATGACTTGGAAAGCTGTCTGTGGACAAACGCCTGCTCCCTTGGCCTGAAGTGAGATGAGCACCGCAAACCCATAGTTGCCTTTGACTGGACTTAAACGTCCAGGGGTCCTTTACCTTTTTACCTTTATGCTGATGGACTCTACCTGACAGTTTGGAGCATTCTGCACTAACTGCAGTTTCTGGAGCAGACAAAAGGGAAGCCCCATATAGAATGCATTGCAGTAGCCCAGTCTTGAGGTTTCCAATTTCTGAACCACTGAGGTCAAGCTGGCCTAGTCCAGGAACGATTGCAGTTGCCTAACCAGCTGAAGCCTGTGAAAAGCTCTCCTACCCAACAAGGTCACTTGGGTCAGTCTACTGACAATGCTGGATCCAGGAGCACCTTTTGGGCTGTCTTCTGGAGACACCACAACCATACCCACCTGCAGGCAGTCAACCACTTTCTTGGACATGAGAACTATCCATTAGTTATCAGCATTTCTGGCAGATGCCCATAGAATCTCTGCTGAATGATTCTGTGCAGTCTTGGCACAATTGCCATCCCCTTGTACATTGATACGGGTTGGTTCTGTTCTTCATCTTACCTACTAGTTTCCCAGTGCGTCTGGTCGGGGCTGGCATCTGGTTCTGAGGAAGCCAACTGAAAACTAATCCAGGCAAGGCTGAAGAACATCTGATAATTTGCAAATGCTATAGCTTGAGAGACAAGGGAGAAAGAAGGAAAGACACACACAGAAGGGTCTCATACATTGATTTCAGATGTAGATGTCTGCAAAGGGTGCAACATGCATGCACACTGGATCAAACTGTTTCACGGTGATTTCATCTGGAACATCTGCAATAAAGGGGTAATGAAATGGTATTAATTCTGGAGCACACTGCTAGTGTGGAAGTAACCATCCCTAGCTCACTCATGTTTCCGTCTTTGTGAACTCTGACGTGCTGTCCAGAGAAAGTTTCTGAATAAAGGCAGGCCTTGCCACTCGCATCGTCTCTCCCCATATCTGGAATCGAGGATGGAAACTGGTGTCATCAAGTAGGGAAGAAACCCTGGAAACTGCCTTATGCTGAGTCAGGCCATTTGGCCATCCAGTGCAGCGCTATTTACACTGGCAGGCAGCAACAGCTCTCCAGGATTTCAGACAGGGGTTATCTACCATCCTTGCTTGGAGATCTTTGGTACTGACCTGGAACCATCTCCAGGCAAAGCAGATGCCCTACACTGAGCTATGGATCTTCCTCATTCATCTCCAGGGAACTACAGTGGTACCTCAGGTTACATATGCTTCAGGTTAAAAACCCCGCTAACCCAGAAATAGTGCTTCAGGTTAAGAACTTTGCTTCAGGATGAGAACAGAAATCGTGCTCCGGTGGCACGGTGGCAGCAGGAGGCCCCATTAGCTAAAGTGGTGCTTCAGGTTAAGAACAGTTTCAGGTTAAGTACGGACCTCCGGAACGAATTAAGTACTTAACCTGAGGTACCACTGTACCTGAAGCCTATCTAGCAGCACAGTTTGAATTCCCTCAGAAAGGCTCTCTTCTACTCCTGTGAGCTTCTCAAGCTACAGTTCACAGGGTTCTTCCTTTTTGAGGGAGGTGATGCTGTGCTCTGGATGCATGGTGTGTGTGTAGCCCTTGAGAACTAAGAGAGGATTTGAACCCTTGTCTGACCCTCAACAATACACAGCCCCATAGGAGGTGCACCATATCATGTATGTGTGGCAAAAGCTGTTCCTGCTTGAATTCCCTCCTCTGTGCAAATGGCCCACCATGGTGCCCACCGTGCCTGCCCTAGGCCTTGTTGCCTATAGTGTTAGGCCTGTCTCTGGTAAAAAGGATTGGGGCCTGCTCTGAAAGAACAGAGGAAATACAACTCTTTGGGTTCAGGCCAGTATATCTCACTCAGGGCTGAAGATAAAATCGCTACTTAACTCTCAATATGAGGCAATTGAAAAAGAGCTGTTCACTATTGTTTATTTAATGAAAAGAGATAAAAAGAAAGACCTTTTCTTTGAGATTCAACAACACGGAACAATTTTCCCTCTGTAGTACTGCCACTTAGTGTTCAACTTCACTGAATCACAGCTGGAAAACCCATTTTAAAAAATTGCACTCTCTGTTAGAGTCCTATTTTTCTTGCTACAGGGAGGATGTCATCATTCGAAGACTGTAAATTGTGGTTGGCATAACAAGCCAAAAGTCTCGAGCATTTTATTTTTTTTACAAATCACTTGACGGAAGGCATAAGGTTGTGTGCCATGGCAAGAGATGAGAAAAGATCCTCCTGCTTATTTAAATGTGTGTTTGATAAGAACTTTGTGGTGGTACTACTTTTAAAAAGTCATGGGAAATGGGCACTGGCTGCATTTGTGGACCAAGACTAAACACAAGTTGTCTCCCCAAAGTTTGAAATTGAAATAAATGAGCTGCTTGCCCTGTTCTGCTCAACCAGGCTTTTCCACAATACGCACTTGCTTGTCACTCCTAAGAGAGAGGTGGGTAGAAAGAAAGACAACTTTCAGTAAAGATTTATTTTTAACACTCGTGTTCTACATTTGTTTCCCTTAACTGCTCATGGATTGAGCCCAGAGTCCAAAAAACTGGTTTTCTTGTTTCAGTCTTAGTAAACTCAAAAGGTACAGCACAGAAGAAAACTGAACTTCACAAGAGTTGTAGCTATCTAGAATAAGGTCAAGCTATTTTCTTTGGGAAAAGAGGTCAACAGGATGCTACGAGAGCTCTGAGCAGAGGATATCTTTAGCCCGAGCTGTAATGCTTACTCTTGTTTTAAGTGGCTGCTTCTTTAATATCTACAGATGTTGCTTCCAGCCTTTGATTTATGGCCGCATTGGAAATTTTGCTCAGTATGCTGAGCATCGTGACAGAGGCTCCTGTGTGAGCGGATATATCCCTTTTAATAGGTTAATTACTAACCTGCATTGACTTGTTTTCACATAATTGTTATGAGCACTCAGCCCCCTCCCCTGCAAAATTGCAGCTTAATGGAACACCTCTTAATCATCTCTAGGAGAGGTTTATATACTGGCACGCTCCATCTTACCAAAAACTGAACTGTTTTCTCCTGAGTGTTTTGTTCTGAATATGAACTTAAGGAACAGAGCTCTGGCTTAGGGGGAAAAAAGAACAAACTCTCTTTGTATGTCACTAGCACAAGGGGTACCCAAATAACATGCCCTTTACTTTTCACCCTTGGGGCCAAGCTACACATTACTTGTGTATAATATAGTCCTGTCATTTTTTATTTTTTTATTTTAATTGTAAACAAAGAATAGCTTTGACAGGCTGCAATTTTGCAGGGAGAAACAGCATGCAATATATGGATTGCCCCTTATTTGATAAGCAGCAGATCAACATTAAACCAAAGTCCATTGAACATGTTTACAGTCTGTATGCTGTAAACTACTGTATGCTGTAAATTTAAGTATTTGCATTACAGTTAGTTCGGACCATCTGAAGGTCATGGGTCTTTTATAAATTCAGCTTTTGTGCTGTGCTGTGGTCAAGGCAGTGACATCCCTTTGACGAACATAGGATAAGACTGTGAAGATATGCCCCATCTTCTACGAAAAACCCCTTAGTTTTGTTATGGGCCTATGACAGCGAAGATCATGTAGGGGCTGAGGTCACTCCCTTGGTCTTTGGGATAACATGCCCTTCCAAATCCCCTTTCCACAGTGGTGTGGAGCAACATAACATCTCTTTACCCAGACCTGTAGAGCACAGTCAACAACTATTGTTGCTCTACTGCTGGGTGTGGGACAGAAATAAATGAGGACAGCATCAATCTCATGCCATGCACACGGGGGGGGGGGAGAATAGTGTCATTTTCTCTGTCCACTTTCCCAATTTTGTGCGTAATTTTATACACTGTAAGTTGTATCCAGCTAACATTTACTCAGAGCAGAACTAATTGGATACAACCCGTCTGTTATGGAAATTTCTCTTTTCTACACTTGCACTCCAGTGCATTATGCCCAACAAAGGGATTAAGTCTCCCCTTGCATCAATGCTGGCTGCTTAGCACATGATCCCATGTCCTGCTGTCATACCATGGCAGAACAGCTGGTGCAGAGAAATAACAACTTGTCCAAGGCTGGGCAACTAGTTGCCCACTGAGTTCTTCAAAACCAGAAGCTTCAGAGAATGCAACCAATCTGGGACAACATCCACAGCTCTTCCCACTGAAGAATGCCTGGTCTCTCTCTGGCCATATCTGTGATATTAGTTATAACGACAACTTTTTAAGATATACCAGTATTGACTTTCAGCAGGTGTGTTTCTCATCACTATAAGGCTGGTCAGTTCCTCTAGCCCAACATGTTGCACTAAGGCAGAAGAGTCCACAGCTAAACATCCTGGACAGGGCAGTCTGTGATCTGTGTGTGTGTGTGTGTGTGTGTGTGTGTGTGTGTGTGTTGTCAGATGAAACCCAGACAAAGTTCTCTGTCTTTGGAAAAATATAGTGAGTAAACAAACCAACCTCTGTGTTTCAAAATATGAGTCAGCAATATCAAAAGCAACACGATGGCCAGAAACAATATCAATGTGAAAAACTTTATGGAATAATTCAAAACATCAAAACTAACATACTTAAGTCTCTGAAAGTCCTTAAATGAATCATGGTGCCAGACTTTACCCAGCAGAGAAAAATATAAACAGTGAGCCACAACCTGTTTAAGTGGCTGAAGTGCAGATACTACGGTAGCTTATAGATCACTATAATTAAGGTTGCTATCCTATCTATATACTTGGGAGTGAGTCCCCCTTTAATGGGCCTTTCTTCTGAGTAGAACCTACATAGTGTTGTTCTGTGTCTCTCCTAAATTGGCTAGAGCTGAGCTACAGATTACTGATGGATACATTATTTAGAATTGCTAGGTTCTCCTTTCCTGCTTGTGGGCTTCCCACAGGCCTCTGGTTGGTCATTGTAAGAAGATGATGCTGGACTAGATGGGCCACAGGTTTGGCTCAGCAGGATCTTATGTTCTAAAGAAGCTTTCAGAAATTTGGAGGAGCTAAGAATCTTCCATTCCTGGAGAATTACAGGGTTGAATCCAGAGGTAGCTTGTCATGCTTTGGTCTCGCAGAAATGGGATTCTGTTTATTAATTACGTGGACTTCTAGCTTTCATTGTGTAGCTCTCACAAGGCAGTGCACAAGTAAAACAAAAACAGCATGGGACTAACTTGTCTCATTGATTTTAGTGGGATAGGCAGGGCAATCTTAACCCCCTGATTCACTCTGCTAGAGGGGTTTAGGATGTGGCAGAGGTGTCCCTCCAACAAGCTTGGATTCAGAGGAAGTTGAGGAGCAATCGTGGCAGATCCACTGCTGCATTTGGAGGAATGCCTCAGCAGATGAACTTTCTATGCAGGCAAGAAGGAGGACCTTCAGCTATCCTTGTCCCAGATTGTTTTAAAGTAAAAAGAGACCAGCACTTTTAATTACGTTGGAATTGGGGACCCAGTTAATAACTGGGCAGCTACATTCAGAAGTTTCCAAACATAGGCAAAGCCATGTTTCAAGTATTAGACACTATGTAATTTTAGCAGAATGTTTCAAGAGCACAGGTAACTATGACAAGATCCTTTTTATTCAGCAGGGTAATAGCTGAAACAACAAAGGATATTTGGTGAAAGGTGCTTTGTGCAATGGATACTTGAAAGGTCAGATCCAATAGCAACCCCAAGCTGTCAACCTGATCCTTTAGGATTAGTGTAGCTCCATCCCAAAGAGTTTGAATGCCAGTGTCCCAAAATGTATTTATTCATGTAGATCATTTGCATTCCACGCTTTGTCTCAAAGAGACACTCAGGGCAGCTGTAAACTTAACCATCTAAAACTTTATTGGCTGGATTGAGACCCAGTTTATCGGCACTCATCTAGCTCGTTACAAGTCCTGGCACTTGCTGAGAGTGTCCAGTGCCTCACCTGGACTAGATGAAAAGGAAAATCTAGGTGCAGATCTCCAGATCTCCACATGACTACCAGCAGCAGTTTTGTGAAGGTGTTTAATAGCACTGGAGGCAAGAGGCAACAAAAAAGCTGGATCATCCCAGACAGGTGATCTGGAAGGATACCATGTCAATAGTACTCTAAGCCATGGAGAGGTCCAGGAGAATCAACTGTGTTGCATTTCCCCCTGATTATCTGCCAGTGCAACTGTTCTAAAGCAGCCAAAGCAGTTTCAGTCCCCAAAGCAGAATGGAAGCCAGACTAAAATGGGTCAAGATAACCTGTTTCACACAGGAGTGCCTAAAATTAGGCAGTCACTTCCCACTCATCCAGCTATGTTCAAGATGACAAGTGAATGAACTATGTTCAAGAAGACAAGGAGAATGAGGAAAAGGTAGGGAAAGGGGGATGGTATGGAAAGCAATTGACTGATTCCACAAGCAGCACACAATTAGAACAGCATATCTGTGTCTTTCTCATGAATAGATACATTTGAAAGCATTCCATCTAGCTATTTCAGATGTGAGAGCTACTTCCAGGATCATACTGATGACTTACATTTCTAATATGGAAAGTAGGTTCAAGACATGGGCATGACCCCAAAGGAGTTCTTGCATCTGGAATTGGTAGTTGGAAAGGTTTCATAAATAGGCCTACAGTCATAAGAAAGACAGGGATATGCTGGTCTGCTTCCAGACTGCACATATCTAACAGCAGATAGCACTGGCTCTCTTGTTTTTGGCTATTACCCTTTTCCATGACAAAGAAAACTTTTTAAAACTACATTCGTACCATTGAACCTATACATCCATTTGTCATAATGACCATTTCAATTTCTTACCAATTATACATATATATATATCCCACCCTTCTTCCCAAAGGAGCCTGGAGTAGCAAACAAGAGATAAAATAAAAACATACTAAAAACAATTCCAGGGAAGGTCTTCAGTAAATGCTGAAATGGCAACAGGGGTGGTTCCAAAGGGTATATAAAGTGTCACAATCTTTCAGGTAACCAGATCCCAAGTACACTAGGGCTTAATACCCCCAAACCAGTGCTTTGAACATAACCCAGTAGCTAACTGGCAGCCAGTGCAGTCCTTTAAACAGCCGGGCTAATGTGTTGGTGATATCCTGCCCCAGTCAAGCCACTGCGTTTTGCACTAGCTGCAACATCTGGACCAGCCTCAAGGGCAGCCCCCCCCCCCCCAGCATATTGCAGTAATCCAGCCTGGAGGTTACCAACATATATGGACAACAGTGGTCAGGCTTTCCCAATTCAAGCAACAACTCTAAATGTCTTTTCAGCTGAAGGTGGTAGAAGACACACTGGCCACTGAGGCCACCTGAGCCTCTAGTGACAAACAGGGCAGCAAACAAAATATATTCATGAATTTCACTTCAAAGTTTTGTTTGTTTCTAGGACTTTTTTTTTTAGCCACCCTACAATTATCTTATTTTATTTTAAAATTTTGCATCCTAAAACTGGGAACCAAAGAAGGGACATGAAGGTATGAAATACACACTTGTGGGTTTGTTTGTTTTTTACTGCAGTTTTTCTCAGATTGTCTCTTCAGCAGAAAGCACTGCTACCTCACAGATCAACTTATTCTCCCCAGCTAATATTAACAGTTTATTTCCCTCCAGTTCTAACTTCCTTGTTTGCAGCCAGTAATTTAGAGCCAGCACCTGTTCACATCTTTAGACCTGTGTCATAAAGAAACAAATGCTTAAGATAAGAGCATATTGAACAATGTGTCAATGCAATATCACAAACCACTACAAGACTATCTCCAAACACCCCTCCCCCATCCAAACAACCCAGTAAAACAAGTTTGGGTCCCTTCCCACCTTTTTCAGTGGGAAAAAATAGTCAAATGTCAAGGATTAGCATCAGTAACTAGGTGCATGTTTACCTTTTTGCTTTTGCCAGCAGGGTACTATTTGCAAATAAAATTTCTTGGCTCTTGCTACAGGTGGCCACCAAGGCTTGGTTCCATGCTGAACGTGTGCATCAGATGCTGAAGATGCAAAACCTCATAAAGGATTTGTTTTCAGTTTAAATAAAAAAAATCCATTTGGAAGGAAACAATTTAGCAGGAAGGCGTGCGAGGATGTGAAAGAATGGCTGCTCCCACTGTGTTTATGGTTGGTTCATACATGCCTCACTTCAAGGCACCACACCTTATTCTCAGTAATATTTTGCATTCTCTGGAGCTTCTGCCCAGTGGAAAGTTCACTTTGCATTCTAATTTGGCCCAAATGTTACTAATGAATTGCCTTGTCATCCTGACTTTTGTTCTGTACTCACTACATCCAGATTTCTTGTTTGTCTGGTCCTTATGACTGCAACGTAGTGTATAAATGTGCACAACATTTTGCAAACCAACAGCTCCCTGGGGAGGAAGAGGTTGTGGCCACAAGAGGGATGGAGGTAAAGTGAGAGGATTGCCCTTACAGAAATAAATCCTTTCAGGTTTCACTGTCAGAGAGTAATCCTTTACTTTCATTATTCTGGACCAGAATTATGGTGCCACTATGTTGGCAGAAAGGCCAGCCAATCCAATGCTTAACCCTGGAAGGGAAATTCTCACAAGTAAGAAATTTAAAGGGGGGGAGGAGATGGCAAGCACATCCCCAACAGCATCCCTGGGAATGCCACCACAGCCCACCAATCATGGCCAGTGCTAGTAAAGACATCAACACAGGGAAGGAGCCAGTGAACTAACAATAGGAATATGCTCAAGGTATGTGTATCACTACACACAAGGCAACACCACTCATATCAGCCCCAATGGCACAGCCAGCAATGACAGGTCCAGATTTTTAATCCCTTTGTGCTTTATGACAACCACTGTTTTGAAGCACAAACGGAAGGAGGGCGAGGTCGTACAATGTGACACCTGCACAACTACCTGCCTGCACATAGCATACACAGCTCCCTCCCCCCCCCTTGGAAAAAGCTTCAAAACCCACCTAAGGAAGGGAAAGATTCATTTTTTTGCCAAGCAGCCAAGGGAATGGGGCACACACACACACTGACAGCCACTGCCATTAATGAATCACTGAACAGGGCATAGGACTAGCAGAAGCAGGAGACAAGAGTTTGAGCCCTACCAGGGGGAAGTGACCCCACACGCCCTTAGCGTGCCTGGCAGGGAGGAATGTCATATCAGGGTTAATGAAAGGAAAAGAGAGCACCCTGGACTCAAACCCACAGCACAAACGTCACACAGCAGTTCCCTAGCCACTCAGCCATAGTAGCAGGCAGCAGTCTTTACCTGCCCCACTCCCTGACAGATAAGATGTCAGGTATAGTGCAGGTGGTTTGGCTTGGGGAAACAGCTTTACAGGCCAAATTAGGCCCACAGATCAGAGGTTTCCCCAATGCTGCTGTGACTTGGCCAGCAATGACAGTACTTGGAGAAAAGTGTCTGATTTTTGCCAGCAGAGTTTGCCTGCATGTGGGGATGAGAGCCTTCTCTGCATTTCCCTGTATTTTCGGGGAGGAGGATGTTACAGAATTACGGTTCAAAGAAGACACAGTATTCACATTTGGCAATGTGACAGTGGGGAACAATGGAGAGTTGGAGCAGTAATCCATTATGCTACAGCATGTGTTTTCCTGCAGCCCGTGATTACATGCGTCCCTGCCTCCACGTCTTTCCCTGTTCTCTCGTGTTCGCACTGTCAGTTCTTTGGGGACAGAGACGTGTCCCCTTGTACTATGTCCCGGAGGGACATAGTAGTGGTAGAAAAAAGATACTGCAGTTTTGCTGTGTTAGGTTTTGCATCACGATGTGACATCATCAGCATCAGCGCATCATGACCATAGTGTTTTGCCCGTGCAGTTAATAGAAAGAGCATCCCTCATGCTGCTTACAGAGTCACATTTTGATGTCTTTCTTCTTACATTTTCTTCCAAATATGAAGTAGTATAAATCCATATACTGCACTGTATTGCAGAATACATCTAACTAATCTGTACAACTAATTTAAACACACATAACAAACGTGTGATGTTTTAAAGAGCAATACTATTAGCTAAAACTAAACATTTAAATACACAGGTTTTTCTAAAGTGTAACAGGACAGTATCACGATCTGAAAAATTGTGAAACTTGCTCTCGGTCGCTGAGAGCATTCTGTGAGTTCTCTAATTGTTCTGAGGTAAAATAGAAGACAGAAAAAGACAGGCACTCTATGTGAAGCCGCAAGTGTTTCTCCACTGTCAGCTGTCTTTCCTATTGGACAGCATTGGGTTTCTGAAGGATAATGGACTTCACCCATAGTCTTGAGAACAGATACTTTTAAACACATACAAAACCAGCAATGCTTGCAATCTAAATATGTGCTCTGAATGGCTTTTCTAGAATTCTCTTTCCCAACCTCACCTCCTCCTCCCTGCCTATGTCAAGCTCTTCACATATTTAGGGCTCCGAGAAAAACTGAGTGGGAACATCACTACTTGCACACATGTAATCCCACAAGCAGAACCAACAGGATAAATGGCCACACCCCCTGGATTGACATAATTATTATCAGCATGGGAAACAGGACCACACGAACAGATGGAGCTCACTGCCAAATCCAAGCTCCATCTTGGACTCTAGCCACTGATGTATATAACTCTCTGTGACACAGCAGCAGCATCCAATAATCTGCACATAGTTCTATGTATGTTTAGGACTATGTGCCTATCCGTATATTGATATACAGTGAGTGCTAAACTGCCCCACCACCATGCTCACTCTAGCTGGGCCTGCCTCACCACTTTTGATGTTATGATCAAGAGCTGGGAAAGTACAGTGATACCTTGGTTTTTTAACAGAATGCATTCCGGGAGTCCGTTTGACTCCTGGAACCATTCAAAAACCAAAGCGCAACTTCTGATTGGTTGCAGGAGTGTCCTGCAGCCAATCGGAAGCCATAGAAGCCACGCTGGATGTTTGGCTTCCGAAAATTATTCAAAAACTAGACCACTCACTTCTGGGTTTCGATTATTCGGGAGCCGATTTGTTCAGGAGCCAAGGCTTCCAAGGTATGACTGTATAGGCAAAAGTAGTTCAAGGAAGGAGTGGGTTGTTGGAAGTGCAAAAATGGATTCTGGGGAACTTCAAATATTGAACCTGTGGTTTTCTGGAGCAGAGAAGAAGTCTGTCTCCCCATATGCCTTCTTTGTTTATCGGAGTCAATAGTATGAGAAGGTGATAACAGACTTCCTGTAAGATTTCAACGCAGACCTCTAGCAAAGTAGAAGTTCAAAACAGAGGCACAAACAGCAGCAGGCAAGTGACCCAAAATGGAGTCCTTTTGTATCAAGAGGAGACAAAGTGCTTAGGACTTTCTAAACCATGATGACCAGTGCCTTTTTGGTGTCTGCTCCAGTGTCTAATCCAAGAAGCAGACTCTGATGCAACCTGGGACTCTCCATTTTCCCTTTTCTTTTTCCATTTTCACACTGCTTTCCTCCTCCTCCTTTGGTGCCTCCCTCCTTCCTTTCCAACCCCATAGCAATGGTTGCCTGGAGCCATCCATGCTCTCCTGATCCTTCTCTAGATGCCCACATACACCCCAAGTAGCATTTTGTTATATAAAAGAAAACCTCTCTTCCATCACCCCATCCAGGTGAAACTTATTGCATCTGCCACATGCTAAAAACAGAAGCCTGGCCAGAAGCAAAAGATTGTAAAAATGGTCCTGCATAGAGCCCTTTAAAAGAATGGGAACAGGGGAAATATTTATTAAGAAATGTCATGCTTACAAAATTTCTGAAGGGTATTGAAACCATTAAAAGATCAGGCTAAAATCAGTTTACAACCAGGGAGATAAAAACATTAAACCATAGCGAGAGAGCTCTGTATTCTGAGTGGCAATATGAAAAAGGTCCCGTCTTGCATCTTAGGTTCAACCAACCATGTTTCTGAAAGTGGTGGGAAGCACTAATGTTGAATATGGGGTGGGGGGATATCTTAGAATGATGGTGTTGGAAAGGGTCTTGGAGGTCTTGTAGACCAACCTCATGTCCAGTGCAGGTAACCCACCACTACAGCATCCTTGATAGGTGCTCAGCCTGCCTCTGTTTAGCAACCTCTAATGAAGAACAGCCCACCACTTTCTGGCGCAGTCTCTGTGCCAAAACAACTTGTGCTGTGAGGAAGTTATTTGCTTGTAATTTGAACTCTTTGGTTCAGGTCCTGTCCATTGGAGCAACAAAAAACAAATTTGCTCCAACAGCAGTGGAATAGCACTTCAAAAATTTGGAGATGGCTATCGTATTGTGTCTCCCGTCATTCAGATAGCCTGCTCCCAAAAAAGTTTGGGGCTTTGAAGTTAACTCCAAGGATTGAGCCTTGACATGACCTGAGAGCCAGTGCAGGTAATGAGTAATCGTATCAGTAAAGTGAGTGTCAGAGACCAGACAGGCCACTTCATTTTGCACGCACATGATCTCCCTTCCATCAGAGCAGTCACCCTCTCAACGTTCTGCTGGCTAATGTGACAGATCTCCAGAGATCTCCCAAGCGTTTGCTCCCAGGGAAGGTTGTCCCATCACAATAATAAACTTTCTCTCAAGAAGATAAAGACCTGTTGACTGTTTTCATGAAATATTATTTGCAAGCAACCAGGCTTTGAGCCAAATTCTGAGAGGAACCAAGCCCTGAACAGCTGTTTTCACCAAACAGGCTCGACTTTTCGGAGAGTTGCAGGTACCTGGCAAAATCCCTTGGAATTTCCCAGGGAATGTGACCTGTGCATTGTTCTTAACACACAGGCTTGAGGACTTACAGGGTGGCCAAAACCAACATACTTTGTGGATTTCCTCTAATCAGCCCAATTTGCTTCTCTCACTCGTGTTTGCTTCAGTGATGAGGAGAGTTTGGTTCTCTGTTTTAAGCTAATTGAGAGTGACCCTCATGTTCTTGTCATGCTGCCAGTGCAGCTGTCATAAGGCATGTTTCAGGACCCCTGGAAACACCCTATTTGTGCAGTAGTTTCTCCCTATGCAGAGAGTTATTTCCTGCTTTTAATAATGATTTTGCTCTGCGGTGGAAGTGGGCGAAAGGCAAGGGAGGGGGAAGCTGGGTCTTAAATCAATACTGCTGGAGAAATCTGCTTCCACAAAGAGCATGTTTCCTCTTAGAATTGCAAATGAACATGAACAAACATCCCCTCCTCACACTCAATTCTTTAGTTTGTTATTTTGTTTGCGTGCCTATAAAACCAGAAGCTTGGATGGGAAGAGAAGAGTTAAAAAAGAAAAAGCCATATGGCAATAGCAGGAGGTCTGGCCACCCCACCTTAGGCTCGTGACAACATGCCCTACATTTAACCTACAGTCAGGAACTAATTAACAACACAGATGGGAGTGAGCTAGCATATGTATTAAGAGGGGAAAAATTAATACCCCAAAGGTTTTAATCAGAAGCCTTGCCTCTTTCTGGGTTAGAAGCCTAAGCATTGCCATAGGAAACTGCAAAATATATAGATGGGGAGGCAGTGCCTGGTAGTGGTTAGAGAGTGGGGCCCTCTTCCGGCAGCAGCACTGGAGTGCTGCATGACTATAGGTAAGTCACAAAAAGCTGCTTACCTGCTTCAGTCTGATCAATGGGGAACGGAGATCAGCACTCTGGGTTTTGTAGTCTGAGTATTGGGGCAATGGGAATGTTTTTGTAAAAGCAAAGGAAGTTTTAAAAGATGTCCCTGCTGTATGAACGCAGGGACACAGGGAAATGGAAACTTAAGCTTAATTAACTTCTTATTTTGTACTACATGATTGAAGAGCCTTAATTTATAGATTGGTAGGTGGAGCTCCATACTTCCCCACCTTGTTTCTGAGAGGTGGTTGCTCCAATTTTAAAATCAGGGATTCCTTTCCCTTTGAATACTGGTTGCTGGGGAGCACAGGTGGGAAGCGGGTTCAGCTCCTTCTTGTGGTCCTTTCAGATGCCATCAGCCCTAGCAGGGGTGCCAACTCCTGGGAGCTGAGACCTTCCCCTCATTGGCAGGCCCCCCCCAATGTCCCCCAAAAATTGGGGTGAAGGAGGCCAAACGCGAGCTGAGCGCAGTACCACTTCAATGGCCAGCTCATACTTGGTGGAGGAGGCAGGAAGAGGAGGACACTGGCCACTGAAGCCATGCTCTGCCCACCCTCCTCCTGCTTGCATGGACAGAATGACCATAATAGTGCAATGTTGGATTCCTCCCTTTGCCTGGCTTGCAGCAAGTAGATAAACCCAAGCAACATTCTGTCCCCTTAAATCAGTGATGGCCAAACTTGGCCCTCCAGCTGTTTTGGGACTACAATTCCCATCATCCCTAGCTAACAGGACCAGTGGTCAGGGATGGTGGGAATTGTAGTCCCAAAACAGCTGGAGGGCCGAGTTTGGCCATCACTGCATATACACTGTGAGGCTATTAGTTTTGTGTGTTTTGACTTTGGTTGTTACGTACATCCCTTATGCTGAACAAAATGATAACATAACAGTAAATTCCATATACAAAGATAGAATTTCACATACAGGGGGAACCTTTGTCCAAACTGGAAAATTAAAAAAAAATAATAAGCTATAGATGTATTTAAGATACAATGAGTTTTATGTATTTTCTTCTCAATGTTGGAAGTTACTTGCCTGCCATTGGTTGTGAGATCTGTCACAAAGCTCAGGTTTTCCCAACTTATATCAGACAAGTTTCTGCTACGTGCCGTCTTTCTGGGATTTGCCCCAGCAAGGCATTACTTTTGATGGAAAGAATGTCAGAAGACACCAAAACCAGGTCCTAAATCTCAAGACAAGCCTGAAACAAACCAGGTTTTTCCTTTTGCCGAATGGTTTAAAATGGAAAGTTGGAAATACATAAATTAGGAGTGAAAGGTTCAAACAATTTCTCCGGCGGGGGGGGGGGGGGGGCCTGAGTCCTTTCCTATCTGTGGAGAGAGAGAAACTCTTGCCTAAAGCCCCATTTAGCTTTGTATAAATAATTTAGAGAAATGCATATGTATGTATACACTTATATATCTGATAAACGTATAAATCACTTTATATTATTTTTTGGTAGTGGTGTATTTATATACATTTGGGGGGCATGAATTCCTTAGCAGGGCTCATTATATACGACTGGTGCATGATGTTCTTTTATTAACCACAGCGTTTTGATCACAGGCTACTATTTGTTACTAAAATAAGAGTGGTGCGTGTGTGTGTGTGTGTGTGTGCGTGCGTGTGTGTGTGTGTGCGTGCGCACATAAATATTCATAATTGTGGAATAAATCTCTTCATTTCAAGGAAGTTCCTGGGCCGGAGGTTTCTAGTGCTGATCTGTCAGAAAAGCATGTGATTTGACTGCGATGGTAACGAATGATCAAAAAGTACTAGTTGGGGCAGGAAACCACCAGGGTCTGCCCGCCCAGCGTTTGAGAGTGTATTAACACAGATCCATTAGCGCTGCACGCAGCCCTCGCTGCAAACATCTCCCTGCTGCCAGGGGCTCCAGCGTAAATGACTGCGGCGAGGCTTTTCCTTGAACTCGGCTGTTGGCTAACTGGATCAGCATGGCAAGTCAATACACATTGTCCTTTTGGGTTGTGGTGGAATGTCCGGCTCTTCCTTCTGACTTTCTTCCAGAGGCCACCCACTATGGAACCAGAATGCAAGCTGGATCCCTTGCCCAAATAAGGAGCACATCCTTTAATGGCTATGCTGAGCAAGGGACTGGACTGGGCATGTGCCGAGAAGGATCTTGGCATAGATCAGGGATAGCCAGGAAATGATTGGCAGCACGACTGACAAATACAAGCCTTCCAACATGGAGAGAGAGGAAAAAAAGAACCTGTTGTTGTCAAATACCTGTTGAAGCGCTGTTAACTGGCATTTCCAGTTCAGCACGGCCTGCTGCAATCTCTTCCATTCCGAGGCCAGCTATGGCTAATAGCAAGGTGTTGGTTCCAACTCTTTGTCACCTTCACCAATGCTACCCACTGTCAGAATATCAGCAGAGGTAAGTATAAGGACATACATAAGGAAGCTGCCTTATCAGACCATTGTTCCATCTAGCTCAATATTGTCTACACTGGCAGGGAGATGCTCTCCAGGGTTTCAGGCAGGGTTCTCTCCAAGCCTACACTGGAGACACCAAGGATTGAACCTGGGACCTTCTGCCTGCAAAGCAGATTCTCAACCACTGAGCTACAGGACTCCTCCTAGGTATGGTACTTGGAATAGGCTGAGGCTGAGTGGCCACCGTCCCCCTTGATTTCTTCCTCTCTCAAAAGTGGATCAGATGTTGACAACTGTGCCTGTCCCCTGGTATCCTGGACTCTGTGCCATTCCACATTGATTTTTCTTTTCTGCAAAGGCACTGGGGTGCATTTTCTAGTAGTGCCCTACAGATATGCTGTCTTGGTTGGCTGGAAAGGAATTGCCTTGTGCTGCAAATCTGGTGTGTAGCAGTGATGTCTCGACTCTGGTTTGCACATCAGGCAGAACTCCCTGTCAATATGAAAGAGCTTGAAAACGAGTTGAATGTGCTCTAGCGAAGAAGTGAGGCACCTGTGGCCTCCAAGGTCCATGGCCTTCTAAACTTCAAACTCCCATCAGTCCTGGCTGGGACGGTCCAGGATATTGGGAGCAGCAGCCTTGATTGCCACAGCTTTTCCATCCCTATTCTAGTGGTGTAATAGACTGGACTCCTTTCTGCAGCCAAGCCCAGCAACATACTGCTACTATGGGAGGTGGAGATGAAAAGGATGTGGCAGTAGCAATACAGTCTGTGAGCCTTGAGGTAAGGAGTTACTGGAGATTTCTGGGTTTGGTTTAGCATTGCGTGAGAACAAGGCCATGGTCTTTCTCTGTGACAGGAGTAGTTTGAGGGGGGATTTAATCCTCTGATCCAGCAAGCCTAGTTCTGCTAGAGCATCACTTTGGGTAAAGGGGTGTAGAAAGGTGGGGCAGGGGGTTTGTTTTTTCCCCCCCTCCAGATGTGCACTGCAAGCAAAGCCCCAAATCACTGTGCTATGTGTTTTCCACATACACCCTCTTGAGTCTAACTTGGCAACTGGATAGCAGATGTTCCACCGCAGAGGCTCAGATTTAGCTCAGAGTTTTTCAGTTGGCATTCCCTATTATCAATACTTGAATTAAGTGAAGAATCCTAGAGTCATCCTGCCTGCAGCCGTCCCTTGGTGGACTTGAACCACCAACCTTCTGCTTAATAGCCAGAGTTCCAGTTAGGAGGACCACAATGGGCACTTGAGCAGTAGTTTGGGGGCAGGGCAAAACATGCTCCCATACCTAAGAGCCAACTCCAGGGGGGCGTGGGGGTGTGGGCACCCACAATAATATAATGGGGAGGGCCAGGCACCCACAAAGTCAATGAAAAAAGCTGGCAGGCAGCAGTGGTGCTGCCTCCGAGAGAGAAGCAGTTCAGCTCCACCCTCCTCAGATGTGGAGGCAAAGTCTTTCTGCCTCTGCATCCAAGCCCCTCCCATGGAAAAGGAGGCCTCGCTGGATGCTGGTAGCAGGAGAAACAAGAGTCGCCGCCACCGCCAGCGGCTGCAACGTGGACATGCGACATCACATGCACACGCCTGCACATAGTGCATGTGACGTCACACGTACTATGTGCAGGTATGCGCATGTCTGCACGTCTGTGTTGCAGCAGCGGGCACCCACAATCCTGCGGGTGAGATGGCGCCCCTGCTCCCATATCCTAATTTAGGGCTTTCATGAAAAGTAGCGATTCCAGAAGCCCTCAGCCCCTGTCCTGCAGTTTGTACTTCGATTTTTCTTAGGTTTCATCTGTCACAGTACTTCATGTGTGTTACTGGCTTCTGCCAATACTTTTGTCTGTACATTGTGTTCCTGTTTGTGGTAGGCATGTTATTAATCTCCAAGCAAAACCATAATGCAAAACTGGCATCAATAATAAATCATGGCTGTTGTCCAGTTGGGTAACAAGTGTTACTATCTACTCAATCAAAATTCAGAGAATGTGGCTTGTGATTTGCATTTTGTTCCTTAATATGCCTATAAACATGGTCTGTTTCAGGGTGCATGTCTAGTAGCTTGCTCTAGAATGGGCTATCAAAAGAGGTAGCTAGTAAAATTACTAGATGCAGGTTTTCCAAACAGCGCTGAGATTAGGGTACCTGCTCAAAACTGGACATTATTCCCAAATATAATGCCTTCTACATAAAATGTTCTGTTGATGCTGGAATATTCCCACTACACAACTATGATTTACAATTTGTTGACATCTTTATTGTTTAGTAAGGCTTTTCCTATAATTATTGCAACATAATTATCACTGGATAACATTGGATTGAAAATACTTGGAAGCAGCTTTGACAGCAAACCCAGATGAATTACAATTCCATTTTTATGTGTCTAGCTTTTCCCAAATGATTTCTCTTGGGCTCAGCTGCAAAGGAAACTTTTCTGTAGAATTAAAAGGCATTTGCATCAAAGGTATGAATTACAATAAGATATGATAAAGTGAGTGATACATGCATTTTTTAAAATGCACAATTATTTTCCATTGTTTGTACAAGCTAGTTAATATTTACTAATTAGTGTTTCCATCACCCTGAAGATACAAAACCCCTCAAGGTCTGCTAGGACTCTGCCAAGCTTTCAAACAAGATGGGTTAATCCATTTTTTAACTAACAACAATATACCAAGCTGGGGATGTGCATAGAGGTCTCCCATCATCATTTAAAGGCAAGGAGGTAAAATCTGTGGCAACAATTCCCATCATCCCTGACCATAGGCCGTGCTAGGTGGGTCTAATGGAAGTTGGCTGACAATATCTGGAATGTTTGCACAGGTTTTCCACCCCTGATTAAGATACTTCAACCGGCGCATCAGATCCATATTGGAATGGGGAAAGTCCATCACAGTAATGAACTGTACCTTTCTCGGAGCTGTTGCATGAAGTGTTACAGATAGCAATGGTTGGAGGAACCATATCTCTGAGAACATCTGCCATGGTGTGTTTTGAATTGGGTTGCAGTTTGTGTCACCCTGGACATATCTACACACAGAGAGATCAAGGACATTTTGGTCAAGTGCAGTTAGCAAACAGCCAAAGAAGGCCATGGCCCAAGACACATAATTGTCAAAAAGCAGCACTGGCATGGTCTAATTTTTCCCTTGTACTCTATTGGTTAAAGAGGCTTTTCTGTGCCAGCTAGCCTAAGGCTCATGATTTTCATAATTGGGCGTTGTTTTTCATGATGATGCCAGTGCTGAATGGGGGGAGGGAAGTTTATTAAAGATATTTTTAGTGGTCGGCCAAGTTTGAGAGCAACAGATCTAAAAACTGGCCATTGTGGTTTCTTGAGCATATGTGTGAGTGTCTTCCATAACCTATATTTTGGAAAGCAGAATATGAGTCCATAAATTATAGGGATTGGGATGAGGGAAGGCAGGGGTGGGGTAAGAGAATCAAGAATGGTAGAAAACATTTCACTTTCCGGCAGATGGCCAAAGGGCGAACATCCCATGAATGGCCAGTCAGCAAAATCTTTTGTAAGTACTTGCAGAGTAGTGGTTTAGCCCTATGCTTTAGTTGAGATGCCTTCATGGCAGGCAATTGCACTAGGTGACCCTCAGGGTCCCTTCCAACACTACCTTTCTATGTTTCTATGATTCTCTATATTCCAAGAATGTGGAAGTAGGTGGTGGGAATCTTCTGGGGATTTTGTAGGTGATGGGATGGATTGTCTTTCTATCCCGTGCATCAGAAAGTGGGAAGGAAAGGCATGTACTATCCTGTGAACTCTACTGACAAGCACACTCATGGTCAAATATTTTGATGTTTCTTATTTGATGGTTTCTTATCTGAGCAAAGCTGCAAACCACCAAAGTGGGCAACCAAGACAATTGCTTCTTCCACCGGCAGTTTAGGAGTGCTCAGTTCATTAGCATGTGTTTTTGTGTGTGGTTCTTTGTTTTCTTGTTTTCATTAATTAAAAAAATAATTATACAGCTGGATGAATAAATATCCCGAAGGATAACGTGTGTGCTGAACTGCCAGCAGCCTATGCATTTGACTGCTAACTCTGCTTGCTCTCAGTACGTTTAGTCTTTGCAAATCATGTCCTGACATGCAGCACATTTTGGTATCTGTTCCCACACCTATAAAAAGATACATAAAGCAGGAATCTTTTGTAGGCGCCTTTAAATAACACCAAGCACACTGAAGTACTGCATGCATGATAATAGGAGGAAATTAATTCCCTGGTTTTATGGAATTCTGTACGCATTTACTCGGGAAGTTGAGCGTCCCACTGAATTCAGTGGTGTTTACTTATGATTAACCTGCCAGTTTTCCAACCTGTTTCAGTGCATTTTTATTCAGAAATAATCCCCACTGGGTTGAATGGGACTTATTCACCCAGACAGGGGTTCATAGTATTGCCACCTTCCTATGATCTTTTTCTATGTTATAAATTGTAGAATTGTCATGTGTGATCCTAGAGATGCCTTCTCAAAAGTAAGTTGTATTGAGTCCAATGAGTGGGACACTCATGCTCACTTGAACTCTGGTCAGTCACATCGCTGTTGCTTACCAAGAGGGGAGGGGAGAGGGGTGGGAAGGTTGTCATGGTGGAAATGCACCAGCAGGAGTACCTGATTGGCTCCCCCATGCCAGCTTCACTGCCACCTTGCCCCTCCCCTTCTATCTCCCAGTAAGCAACAGCAATGTGACCAACAGGAGGTCAGGTGAGCGGTGCTGCCTCCTCACCCCATCCACTACTACTCCCAGGAAAGTGAGTATACACACTTTCTTGGGGATAAACCATACTGAATCCAATGGGGATTAATTCTGAGAAAACAGGCATAGGATTGCACTGTAAATGTCACTGTTTATAGATTTGTAAGCAAGTTTAAGTGCCGGACTTCTGCTGAAAGATGCAATCCTTTGCTACTAACTACTAACTTTGTTACTAACAGAGTAATTCGGATGTAAAGGTAATTCAGATGTGGAAAGGTTAACTTTGGATGGTATTTTTCTTGTTTCCTCAAACATACATCACAGCAACTCAGTTTTTAGTACAATTGCAAAGTGATCTCAATCTGTCCAATTCAGAGTGTAGGCGTTTGGTATATATCCTCTATTGTTTCAGTTGTTATCGTGTTATGTGCATGTGGTGTGCATGGATTTGCAACCCAACTTGGTGCAAGAGAATGATGGGTAAGAAATATAATGAACTGTGTATGTGCATATATTTTTATGTGTATAATATACAGTGGAAACTTTTCCAAGAGAGCTGGGTATGTCAAGGCTGTATTGGAGGCCACAGTTTCTGATTTGAAAGGCCTGCCTACTGAAGCTCCTGGCTTGTGGGCTTTGTTGAGTAGTTATTGATAGGGCAGAGGCACTCTGGCCATGCTCAGAGGCATTCTCATTAGCACTGTATGTTCCAGGGTGAATAGTCAGTAGAATCTGTGGCCAAGCTCTGTCTCAAATGTTGCAGTTTTACTGTATCTGAGAATGCTGACTGGGCGGCAAAAGGTCTGGATGAGTTCTTGGGAAGTGCTGTTTTCCATAGCTGTCAACTTACAGATTTGAAAATAAGGGACCAGCAGCCTTGAAAATAAGGGACCAGCAGCCAAAATAAGGGACCTGCAGCCTCACCTGTTCTAGGCACTCCAGTCTTCCTGTCCTCCTGCAGTCTGGTCAAACTCATGCTGGTAGCTTCGAGAACACTGTCCAACCAACTTTGTAACCAGAGGTTCAACTGACTAGAATCTGAATCACATGCACCACAAGGCCTATGCAGCCTCAACTTAAGATGGCTCCCCAGCCTGGCTTTGCACTGCAAAGTTTGCAGCAGCACGTGCAACAAAATGGCATCCAGTATTCAAAAAACCCCTCAGCTTGCATTAACTAGCCACACACAAGGCATGCAAGCTCCACCCCCCCAGTCGTTCTTAGACTTCTTATTGGGTGAGCAACACAGCCAAGCAACACAGTTAGAGCCTCCCTCCTCCCTGGCTGGCAGGGAGGGAGGGAGAGGAGCTGCTTCCTTTGAAATTTAAGGGACATCATTTAAGGCAGTGTTTCCCAACCTTGTGCCTCCAGATGTTTTTGGCCTACAACTCCCATCATCCCTAGCTAGCAAGACCAGTGGTCAGGGATGATGGGAGTTGTAGGCCAAAAACATCTGGAGGCACAAGGTTGGGAAACACTGATTTAAGGGACATTTAAGGGACATCCATCAATAAGGGACAGCAGCGGGACATGGCGCTGGAATAAGGGACTGTCCCTTCAAATAAGGGACACTTGACAGCTATGGCTGTTTTCGCAAGTAGCAACTACATGTCAAGGCAAAGGGAGAGATGGACTTTTGCAGGCCTGCACCAGGCCAATTCTGGGCTTCTGACCTATTTTGAAGCCTTAAAGCTTCCTTTCCAACCCCTTCCATCCAGGTCTTCTTACATTTCTACAGCAGGGCCAGCCCAATACATTTTGGCACCTGAGGTGAACCACAAAATTGTGCCTCTGGGGAAGAAAGGTTGAGTAGCTGCATTGGGATCTGCTGCCCCTGTGGATCCTGCCACCTGAGGTGGTCACCTCACCTTGCCTCATGGGTGAGCTGGTCTTGCAAGGCAGCTGGCAGAAACTGGCTTATTTCCACACATACACCCCAAGCAGTCTGCCACAAGTGACTGTGTTTGAATGCGTCAGGAACGATGTAGGTTGAAGCGGAGTGTTACAGGCGGGTGTGGGGGACTCCCTGGTCCTGAATGGGGCAACTGTGTCCATGGAGGAGCAGGTCAGTTCTGTGTCCAGGGCAGCTGTGTGTCCAGGGCAGCTGTCTACCAGCTCCATCTGGTACGCAGGCTGAGACCCTACCTGCCTGTGGACTGTCTTGCCAGAATGGTGCATGCTCTAGTTATCTCCTGCTTGGACTACTGCAATGTGCTCTATGTAGGGCTACCTTTGAAGGTGACCTGGAAACTACCACTAATCCAGAATGCAGCAGCTAGACTGATGACTGGGAGCGGCTGCTAAGACCACATAACAATGGTCTTGAAAGACCTACATTGGCTCCCAGTACATTTACGAGCACAATTCAAAGTGTTGGTGCTGACCTTTAAAACCCTAAACAGCCTTGGCCCAGTATACCTGAAGGAGTGTCTGCACCCCCATTGTTCAACCCAGAAACTGAGGTCCAGCCCCAAGGGCCTTCTGGTAGTTCCCTCACTGCAAGAAGCGAAGTTACAGGGAACCAGGAAGAGGGCCTTCTAGGTAGTGGCACCCGCCCTGTGGAAAGCTCTCCCATCAGATGTCAAAGAAATAAACAACTATCTGATTACAGATAGGTAGCCGTGTTGGTCTGCCATAGTCAAAACAAAAAAAAATTCCTTAAGTTAAATTCCAGTCGTTAAGAGTCGTCAACAGGCTCATCACAGCTATCTGCCAATCACCCATTCCCACCACCCTTCTGAGTAATACCCCTCCCCACCTTCTCACTATATAGAAGGGTCTGGAAACTTCTGTTTCAGTGTATCTGAAGAAGTGTGCATGCACATGAAAGCTCATACCAAGAACTGACTTAGTTGGTCTTTAAGGTGCTACTGGAAGGATTTTTTTTTGTTTCAACTATCTGATGTTTAGAAGACATCTGAAGGCAGCCCTGTTTAGGGAAGTTTTTAATGACTGATGTTTTAATGTATTTTTAATCTTTTGTTGGAAACTGCCCAGAGTGGCTGGGGAAACCCAGTCAGATGGGTGCGGTATAAAGGTATAAATATATTATTATTATTATTATTATTATTATTATTATTATTATTATTATTATTATTATTATGTTTGACATCCTCTGCTTCTTATGGGAAAGGGAAGGAGGTTTTCATTTGCCTGCCTTCTAGGCTAGGGGTAAAGGGTATTTATGTGGCCCCACACTTCTAGATAAAAGGCTCCCACCCCCCAATTCTGTAGCTGTATATCCATCAGAGGGTGTACTTAGACTTGTAAGCTCTGGGGAGGGCCCCCAGATTTCAACGCCCTTAACAAACATGAAAAAGGTTCTTAAAGAGTAGATTTTTGTGGTCATCTGGAAACAGATAATTGTATACGTTTGTATTCCCACCTCATGGGAAAATATGCTCACAGATCCATCTTAAGAAGCAATGAATATACTTTCTGGAAGGAGAGTAATGTTTTCAGAGGAAGAAAATTGTCCAGTTTTGCGAGGTGGGAGGGGGATATTTGCAACAGGAGCACATCCTTAAAGAAAGATGTGAATTGTGCATGTCAAGTAAGAAACAAAAGCTCATTTACTGAGCAAAGAAAGTTTGTGACTCAAAATGTGACCCAGTTCTCTAAGCTGCCTAAGAGATGTCTCTTTATACATGAGCTGATTTTTCAGAACCCCTTTTGCTGTTATGACCTCACACCACAAGACTGCCTCACTTGATGTGATTTGTCTCTGAGTTTCCACAATGAGCTCACTGCCGAGTCTTGTGTGTAGAAAAAGATGTGCTCTCTGTGTGTTCTTTCTCACAAAAAATATATAGAAAAGAACTTCTATGAATAGTTATGGTGTGGGGAGTGTGTGGCATAAACTTTCATAGGCAATAGCCTGAACTACTGCATTCAATGCCCAGTGTACACTCATACACATGGAGGGATGTTGAAGTTGACGGTAAAATGTATCTGAAGTGTCTTAGGCAAGGTGTGGACTGAGACAATGGAAGACAAAGTGTAGGCAAGATGAGAGTGAGAGACATCATGTCTACATGGCCTTAAATGCAGCACTGTCCACTTCTGAGGGGAAAGAGCCACCCCATGCCTGAGAGTGTTGAACTGCATGTGTGTACATGCACCCCTTCTGCCCCACAGCTGTGGAGCTCTTTCCCTCCAGATGCCTCCCAAAAGCCATGCATGAAGCAATTCAGAAATGCTTCAAAACATCTTTTTCTTTGGGCCCAGGCCTTATCAGGAAGGTGGACATTATATGTTTTAATGGTATGTTTTTTAAGAGAGAGAGAGATTTCATGTATTATAAGTTACCCAAATAAGAGCGTCATATATGAGCACCAAGGTAACTTATAATTGCGTATGATAATACTCAAGGCTAATAATTGAAATAAATAAATCAAAATTATGATGAGAGACACTCAGATCTTTTAATCCCTGCTCTGTATCATTGCCTCTCAACTGCCCTTTGAAGTTACCTTTTGCTATAAATGTTTGCCTGCTGTCATTATTTAGAAGTGTGTGGCATCAGGCCACACCATGAACCTGGCTCCAGAACCAGTTCAGCAGTCTCCCTATGTGAATTCCCTGGTACGTGCATCATTCAGTCAACAAAGGGCAAAATGGAAATCCAGGTGGTAGGTGGGTGGTGAAGATAGCTCTGAGAGAAAATGAACTTTAAGCACCCTACATTTGCTCAGTTGCCATCTTGCCACATATTCATGGAATTTACATGCCAAAAGCTGGCTTTGGTCGCCTCAATTACCAGATCAATTTGTACAAATCTATAAAGACCTTTTTGAAGTCAGATGACAGATATATAGGATTTTTCAGAATAAATGCAGCAAACAATTCAGTGAGGGATGACCTGCAAGGACTGAGTAAACTATTAATATTTATACAAAGATGCCACAATGATATATATGAATAGGAAGAATGACTAGTATCCAAAGGACATGTTGAGCTTAGATTATTGTCAACAGAATTCCTAACGGCATAACATTTCCTCATACGAACATCGGGGCCTAAAACTTGGGCAATTCCTGTCTTAGTGCGTAAAGCGCCTTTGTTGTGCTTTTCCTCTGACAAGTGTTAGGATTCCTTGTTTCCCACAGAATAAGGATGTGAAGTAAGTCTTTATACATAGCGCTGTGTTGGCAAACAAAAAGAGTGTTTACTCCAGTCCTTACTGCCAAGTATGAGGTACTTCGGCGTGAACATCAAAAGCACTGAAATGAGTATTAGCTGATTCTTAAGAAACGTGAATAATGCTATTGCTTGCTAGAAAGAAGCAATTGGTCAGCCACAAAGTTTTGAAAGGAGGCAAAAGAGTGGAACAAGTTCGGAAAGGAAGGTAACCCACTAGGCTCCTCCACATGGCTTGGGTGTTGATCGTTCATCCTGAAGTTAGAGTGTGTCCGGAGCTTTATTGAACATTCACTCTGATTCGTTTATACAACAATGAGCATCCAACTGGATGTGTGCAGTGATTATGCATATGCGTTTCAATACATTTTGCCCATTGCTTTCCCAACTGCAGAGAGTCTGTGTTGTTGTTTTAAGTGGATTTGTTGTGCTAGACATTTAATTGTGTATACCTAATTTTCTAGTATGTGCTTGAAACCCTCTCTCAAAGTCATGATCCTAACTTTGGTAAAATCAGAAAACTGGGATTTTGTGTCTTTTCGTAGGGAGACCTGCAAAGTTCCTCAACCTGTCACAGAAGTAAAGATTATCCAGGAAAATATATTTCCTGCTCTAGGTTGGGATAAAAGTCTTCCAAGACCAAAGCAAAGGTGGGAAAGCAGATTGTTTGAAGCTGTATAAGGCAACCAGCTTTAATTCCATTGTGGTGGGCTTCTCCTTGATACGTTTCTTTATTTCTTTGTGACTTAGGCTCACATTAACAACACAGCTACAGCCGTGTGGGGACTACTTCTCTGTGGGATAATCAGGGTAAATAAAAATAAGTGGATTTTTTTAAAGTACATCTTTAAAAATAATTAGATTGTAACTTTTGTTCAGATTTCAGCTATAAGTTTTTCTTTTTAAAAATAACCTGAAATGAAAGCAAAAATAGAACTTCTTAAAACTAAATTTATAACCTTACAAATTCATGAAAGGCTGCTTTAAAAAAGGAAAGAAAGAAAGAAAGAAAAGTGAGGAAAACATTTTCATCAGTCATTAATAAGTACAGTAGTTCATGCATTTATATTCTGGGTTGATAGTGGGGTTCAGGAACTTGAAAGACAACACATGTCATCCAGTAATCCATCTGAGTGCATGTGATGGGGGCCCATTTTTAAATTAAAACCATATCTACAATATCCATCTCATATCATAGATGCAATTAGCTGAGAGAATCAACAGAAGCAGATAGGGCTTATGCCTCATTCTGCCCTCAGGCTTCCTTGATCCAGAATGGCTCTTGCAATCCCCACATACCACAATCCTCATAATTCAGTGCATTAACTTGTTTAGGAGTTTTACCCAATTAAGGGAAACTTTTTTTCCGTAGTGACATGGCATTTACTCATAAAGTGATGATGTCACTCTATGAATTCTTTTGCCTATTGCATCTAGCATTCAAATATGTTTCCTCAAGAGTGGGGAAATGTCAGGCTTGTAGGATCTTTTCATTTTGTTTTGTTTCTTGCGTACTAAGATCCCGCAGCTCCCGCCATCCCAATCCACACAATAGACATGACACAGTGTACTGGGATCAAATAAGGCCACAATTTTATTGCTTACAGGTGTCAGAAGCCTGGCCTAAGCATTGGGTTCTGCCAAGGACTTCCAGGTCCACCTGCTGGAAGTAAAACCTGGGCCAACCCAACAGGGGAGGGGGACCAATGACTTACATCAAATAGGAGTGCCACCTGCTGTCCTGAGGAGTGCTGTGGCCCCCGCCTGAGCATTTGGACAAACTAAACTCCTCCTGGATCCCTTTAATGGGGTACCCATTACTCAGAGGGGCAGGCAGAGGCTACAGCTTCCCCTCCAGCCAAGACTAAGGCTTACCCAGTGCCTAAACTGCCGAAGTTGGGACAGTTGCTATGAGGTAGGCAAACACTGTGAGTCGTGGGGCAATTTGCCTGATGGAAAAATTCCTGCCCAGTCTCAAATATGGCAGCCAACAGCATCCATAGCAAGGTCCAGCATGAAAATAAAGCCAAAAAAAACAGAGAGGAAGGGAGGGAGATCTGCTTTCCCCAGCTGTATTACTAGGCATAATTTAGAAAAGGGCCCATATGAAGATCAATTTTGCTTTCCTTCCCCCCCCCCCCCCCATGAAAAGAAACATGGAGGGCACATTTAAATTCATTGATTCCCCCTCCCTTTTTAAAAAAAAGAAATTCCATAATTGAACTCTTTGGTTTATGGTGAGATTTGACCATTTCTTCTTCTAAAACGGTACTTAAAGACACACTCCTAAACTTGCACACTATGTAAGCAGCAAAGCTTTGTACATGATTGTTTCTTTTGCTTGTTTGCAAGCTAGGCACCATGTACTTACACTTTACCTTGATTTTTCACCCTTCAAAACCAGTCTGGGGAGATGTGTCCAGTCAGGAATTCCAGGGGTATATCTTTCCCAGACACTCGCTCCAGATAATTTCCCCCACAGAACAGTGTTTTACCTAAACTGCCATATACTAAAGAAAATGTCCAGGCATAAATTGAACAAGTGCCTTATAAAAATTACCATAGTATATTCTGCAAGGCAGCACATGCTAGAAAACAAGAGCAGACTGGAAAAGTGATGAAGAGGGACAGCTTGACAGGGAGCACCAGCCTTGTTGCCTTGGTAATGGGCTGTCACATTCCCTTTCCTTCTTCCCCCAAGTTATGCAGACCAAGGGCAGTGCAGGGGCTTCACTGACCCTTAGTTAGAGCACGAAGGAGGGGTCTTGACCTCTGCTTCACTGAATTTCATTGCCTGCTAGTTTAGTACAGAGAGATGAGCAGCATGCAAGCAAGGACCTCCGTGTGCCACAAAATAGCAAAAGGGAAGGATGTAATTGGGCTGGATTTTAAAAATGTTCCTGAACAACCCTACAACCCCATTTTGGCTTACCTTTAATTGGGATAGCTGAATACTTCCCTTGTTACTCAGTATTCCCTTAATACACCTTTACCTTCACTTACGAATGCCACCTCAGCTGCATGAAAATATCTGTTGTAATTGCACCTGGTATCTGTGAGTTCCACAGGTCAATTTTTTTGCTACACAAAAACAAGCAAGCCAAAGCTCATTGCAGGAAAGTCTGGTGTGTGTTGGGGCTTGTGTGCATGCTCTCCATGCTCTCCCGTGCTGACAGATGGTTATTTGCTCCTCAATTTCTGAAATGTCGTTTTGGGAGCCTTAGGCACTGTGAGGCAATCCTTTCCCCCCTTTGTCTTTTTAAAGGTAATTACTGTTCATATAGTTCCAACCTTCGTGCTGAGATCTTTCTGCAAAAGACAATAACTTTCTGAAATCTTTCCCCATTACTGTATGCATACCGCAGATGCTTAGTAACCTTTCCAAGCATGCTGTTACACTTGTCATGCAAATAGAGGATAATTAATTATCATGCCTAGAGTGTGACATTTACTGTGCAAGGGTTCTTGAGACTTCAGGCCAACATCTTTAACTAGTTCCAAGCAGGATGGTCCAATCATTGGCTTCTGCCATAGTGAGCGCTCTCAATGAATGCCTTTGTGACATAAAAGATAAATGTGGGAAACCTTTTTCCAGGTGTGATTTCTGTCGCTTGACTGGGATGACGGAATATAAACACATGCCAATTGTCTCTGTGTGAGGTTAAAAAGTTACATAGGGTTAACACATAACTCTTTCCAACTTGGCAGAGGCGGGGGGTATGCTTGTTGCTTCTTTATCTATTTGTTCTGAATTCCTTCTTTTCTATCTTTCTTCCCCTCTTCTTGTCGCCCACAGTTCCACCAAGTGAAAAGAGTGATGACCATCCTTTTCCTTACTATGGTTATTTCATACTTCAGTTGCATGAAAGCTGCCCCAATGAAAGAAGTGAGCATCAGAGGACCAGGCAGCTTGGCTTATCCCGGTCTCCGGACACAGGGAAACCTGGAGAACCTCGGCGGGCCCAATGACGCCTCCAGAGGATTGACGTCCTTGGCGGACACTTTTGAACATGTCATAGAGGAGCTCCTGGATGAGCAGCAGGTCATCCAGCCCAGCAAGGAAAATAAGGATGCCGACTTGTACTCATCTCGGGTGATGCTAAGCAGTCAAGTGCCTTTGGAGCCACCACTGCTCTTTCTGCTTGAGGAGTATAAAAACTACTTGGATGCTGCAAACATGTCCATGAGGGTCCGGCGTCACTCCGACCCGGCTCGCCGCGGGGAGCTGAGTGTGTGTGACAGTACGAGCGAGTGGGTGACGGCGGCCGAGAAAAAAACTGCGGTGGACATGTCAGGGGCAACCGTTACAGTCCTGGAAAAAGTCCCGGTACCCAAAGGCCAACTGAAGCAATATTTTTATGAGACCAAATGCAACTCCAAGGGTTATACGAAAGAGGGCTGCCGGGGCATAGACAAGAGGTACTGGAATTCCCAGTGCCGAACTACCCAGTCTTATGTGCGAGCTCTCACTATGGATAACAAGAAGAGAGTTGGATGGCGGTTTATAAGAATAGACACTTCCTGTGTTTGTACACTGACCATAAAAAGGGGAAGATAGTGGATTTGTGTTGTATAGATTATATTGAGACAAAATTTATCTATTTGTATATATACATAACAGGGTAAATTATTCAGTAAGAAAGAAAAAATAATAATTTTATGGACTGCATGTATAAATGAAGTTTATACAGTACAGTGGTTCCACAATCTATTTATTGAACATATCCATGAGCTAAAGAGGAACAAGACAGACAGAGAGAGAGAGAGAGAGAGAGAGAGAGAGAGATAAATTCATTTGCGCACAACTTTGAGAAAAAAATGCATTACATTCCTCTAACATTGTGGTTTGTTGCTGTTGCCAAGAATTGAAAACTTAAAAAAATTAAAAAAATAAAATTGCATGCTGCTTCAATTGTGAATTGATGATAAACTGTCCTTTCAAAAAAAAGAAAATGAACCAAAACATTCCGTTTACATTTTAGACAGTAAGTATCTTGATTCCTATTAGTATTATATCTGTTTACTGCTTTTAAATTCTTCTGGTAGCGTTGGAATTAAAACAATGTCAAGGTGCTGTTGTCATAGTTTTACTGTTGATTTTTTTTTTAATTTTAAAATTCCCACATGGTTTTAAAAAGAGGAGATTACTCCCTGTCATCACCGTATATGTTCTGGATAAAACAAATTTGGGGTTTTTTTGTATGTTGTGAAGGTGTTTGCAATATCAAATCAGACTACTGAAAAAAATAATAAAAAAGGCAACTGAAAAAGACAGTGTTGATGTTCCTCCCAGTGCTCTTTTCTAATCTACAGGCAGCACTTTTATGTTTGTCTAGGTGTGGTTTCTATTCTATGATTGTTGCTTTAAAGACCTGCCTTTTGCTTGTTTTGTATTTTGGTTGTTCTGGGGTCCGTCTGTCCCCCAACACCTTTCCTCTCTTAGGAAGAAAACTAATTGCATTCTCTTTCAAATATATTCCCCCCATTTTCCTTGGGTGTTGAGAACAAAGATGATTGCCCCAGCCTAGGAAGGGAGATCTGCATACACAGCTGGTGTGGATTCCTCAGGATCTTTTGCCAGGCTGCAATGAGCTTGGTGAGGATGGAGAATCTCATCACCATCCTCTCGTTGTATGAGCGGAGTCGGTTCAGGGAGAAGTAGTATTTGTGTCTGGATTAAGTATCCCCTTGAAGTACAATTGCCAAATCTTGGCAAGAAAAAAAAGAGGAAAAGAATCACATGAATATCAGATGGTACTTTAGCAAATACATTTGGAATGCCACAATGCTGTAACTTATGGATCCAGACGGTCTACAGTTGTGTTGGCAACGGAAAGAGTAGCAATCGCTACTGAAAAGAACTGCACAGAGAGACTGTGAAGCAGTAAAGGCTTCCCTGTGCGAGTAAATATATGCAGGGCAGCCAGATGCTCTTATAGTAAAAAAGTATGTCTAGTATGTCCCGGTTCTCAAATACCTGCTACTTTTTCTACTTGAGATAATATGACAGAATCCAGGCCTGAAGGAGTGGCTCTGGAATCAGGTAGACAGAGCCTTCTACCTCAAAACCCAACTACCTGTTTCGTCTAAATATGTCTGCAGCGGTCTATGGCTTTTTGAGAGGTAGCACACAATAGCCTTATCTTCTACAGGCAAGAGAATCCTGTAGAACCATAGCTCTTGGTTTAAAAGGAAATCCTACGATGCAATCCTGGCATCAGTTGCATGCACTTTAATTAAAGGTAACTCCAGTGGTACTCTTAAGGAAGTAACTGAGCACAGGACTGATGCCTCTGGCCTTGGATAATTATCAGCACAACCTGCAACACAAATAGACAATGACTACATTAGAAATGCCACAGCAAGAGCGTGACCTCTCACTAAATATATTCGGTTTTTGTTTTGGCATGCATCATATAACCCACACGTTGCAATGCAGACAGTGTCATTTATCAAAGGATAATTGCATGTATATTTCATAGTGACGATGCCTACTTCCATGGGTGGGGTCCAATGTTTTGCTAAGCAGAGGTCTTTGCTTTGATGTAGGCCTAGTTTCTCAAAAGTGGTAGAAAATCTGTTTCTGGACTGAACCATTTCAAACAGAAAATGAAATACCCCCCACCTCCCCAGAGTGGGGAGGCAGTCATGTCAGGGAGAAGCCTAGGCTACAGCCCTTCTCCTTTGACATCTAGTTTTCTATGTGAAGGGGGAAAGGAGGTATTCAACTATATGAATCTCCACCTGCAGTCTAAAGTAGTACAGTCCAGACACTGGTTTACTATTTGTTTGAACTAGGCTATAAATAAAAACCCAACCTTTCTTGGGTGACATTTCAACTAGAAGACTCAGGCCTTAAGATAATGTGTCTTAAAACACCACAATCCAAAAAATAAGCTATTTCAGATGCTGGGATTATTAATTTAGCAGTAGAAATCAGTCCCTCATTTCATTAATAGCCAGTTTATGCAGTTATCAGAAGTAAAAATTGGATGAAAACAAACTTAGCATATTTATTTATTTTATTTATAGAAAATATCAAAGCTTTTCACCAACTTCTAATACAGGAAGAAGAAGGTTGGTTCTGGGTTATTACAAATTTATTCACTCTCCTTGGACATGTGTTCACTGTCGAAAAACAAAACACTAACCCAATTGATTAACGACAGTATGCAGGTAGATGCTTTGCCATTAATCAACTCTTGACTGCCCAAGGCTGCGCAAATAAATGGTTGTTACCATAAAGGAAAGCAGATGCTGTCATTGTCCATTTTTAATAGGCAATCCAACTGGAGCTAAATCAGCCTTTCAGCCCAATAGCAATCCCTTTATTTAGCTTTAACCTGCATCCCAGGCTATTTTCACCACAAAATCCTAATAGACATTTAATATAAGACATATAACTTAAAGGCAGGAAAAATATCTGGGTTACATTAATCCATGCATTTGGAATGGAAAGTCTTTGTAAGATTGTGTTATATGCAAGAAGCTGTTTTTATTCACACTTTTGAAAGTGGAAATGGAGGGGAATCATTGTCATCCCTCGGTGGTGTTTTCTTATGCGATGAGAAAATATCACAATCCTGATTTCCTTCAGATCCATTAAGCTAGTTCCCTGCTTTATGGCTGTTCCTAACTTTATGTAGCGAAACAGTGTGCAGACTTGTTCTCAAGCCATTTCTGCTGATATAAATGGATTCCCTTCCAGCCCCTCTGTGTATATAACTAGGTCAACATCCTCACTCAGTCCTAACTAAAGCCTGTCACCTAAATTCCCACTAAAAAATTGCAGTGGATCATTATTTAGAGTCATGCGGTTCACAGTCAAAACAAAGGGAAAATCTGAAAGTAAGGTAACTATTGCATATCAGATATACTATACTAATTTAGCCTATATAAAAGATTCTTGGAATAGGTGTGATCTTATATCTGGATGCATAATATTGGTTTCTGGCTATTTTTTAACTCACAAGGAAAGAAAATGATTTTTGCTGTAATATAATCCACCAGCAGAACAGAACATAGAAATGTTTTTGTACATATCCAGAGTGAATCAGCTTTATAATAACTTTATCCCTGTTGGGCATCATATAACATAGGATTAAAAGTTAAATAAAATCAGATTTAGCCAGTCCTATTCCTAATAAACTGGAGAATCCTATTCCGTTAGTGGACAGTGACTGATACAAGCCCAAAATATTTCAGCCTTCAAACAGGACAATTTAAGGCTCCAACCACTATAGCAGATCTACTCAACTCCATGGGCTTACTGTGGAATCACAAGTTTGTGTATCACAGATTGAAAGCTACATAAGAATGTAATTCGTATATCTAGGAATACTAAATTTTTATTAACAGTTGTACAGTACACTGTAAACACACAGACAACTACAAATCATTATTTGGATGCAGAATCTGCTATGCAACGAATCAATATAGCCCTAGCTTTTGTAAACTGAAACAAGCACTATTCTTAACACCCATTCTATGCCAGACCTACTACTACAAAATAAATACATGATCACAGGCTTGGCAGTTTTAGTTGAACTGGGGTTTCAAAAATGTCACTCAATTGATTTTTTATTTTTTTATTTTTTGCTGTGATCTGTCTGTGGCAAAAGTATTTCATGCATGTCTTTGGCCCTATTGTTTTGTTCAAAAAAAAAACCTCTTGCAAATGTAAGTTAATGTCTGTGGCCTTGTTCTCTCTTATTCACCATGTGTAACAAATATTTATTGTATATTTATATAATTTTATGGGATTTTTGGAAAAAAAATGAATCTGGCATTAAATCTTACAAGCATCTGCGTCACATTGTAAATAAAATTAAGCTATATTTAAGTGTACTGATTAACATATAATATATGTTTAAATATAGATTTTTATGTTTTTTAAATATATTTTCAATATATATATATATACAGTATATATAAACTCGGGTTTTTTGGGACCATGTGACTTTTCTCTAATTGTAAACCAAACATGAGTTTTACAATGAAGATGTGTGTTCTTTTTTTCCCCCAAAAGCAAAATCTACTTTTATTTTAACAATAAAATCTTCTTGGTAAGGCAGCTAGGCAGCTGTTTCATATTTGGACAGTTGGCAGGGGAGGGGGAGTTGCAAGAGGTCCTTTTCCACGCACACACACTAAGAAAAGATTCCCCCGCCCCTCCCAGAATAATTCCTAGCAAAACTAGCATCCATGGATCAAACATCATGATTTTCACTCAACTATAAAACAATGAACAAGTCTAATTTTGTATATATTCATATTAAAAAACTGAATCATGTATGTGAATACATGATGCCCAGATCTGATAGCTCCAGAACATATTTAAAAGTTCCAATGTACCGATTCTGCTCTGTGCAGTTCTGAGCTGCTCAATTTGGTTTGGCAATAAAGACCAATCTGCTCACATAAAAGAGTTCTTCCTTGCTCTGCATCAGCACTCCCTAGAACACAGGTGGGGAATCTTTGCCCCTCCAGACTCCCATCAGCCTGACCAGCGACAGGGATATAGGTTTTCCAATCCCTCTCTAGAACTTTGGCAAAATGAGCCATCATTGTTAGGCAGATCGTGCACTGAATTTTTTGAAAACTGGGACACTGATCAGCTTTTATATCCTTTTCTGCATTTTTAAGGTAATTGTACTTACAGAAAACCTGCCATTTAAGAATGCAGGATGGCGATCACATGGCTAAAGGTGGTACCCCATCAAAAAGTCCCTGCTTGTGGAAAGTTAAAATTTCAGAATCAGTGTTTCCAACCTGTGCTTTTTCAATATATATGACTTCACTCTGTGCAGAGAGGTTGTTGCTGTTGTTTTTTGTTCTTTTATACATAGCAGTGCAACCTCCCCACAAGCAATCTGAAGTAGTACAGTCCTATTAAGCAATCAATTATGTGTAATTTGGCCTTACGTACTTTTTCTGTGGAGGATGGGAGGGATGCAGGCGATACATTCATGCCATGTTCACATGATCATCTGCCAATCACACCCGTCACTAAGAAATCTAGGACAGCAGGAATTTCTGACAAGGTTACAAGTCATTTCAGCTGTCCAGTGAAAATGATGGTTATGAAAATACACACCCAGCTTGAACTGTACATTACTGAACATACTCACAGCATCACTAAAAAGATATGTTTCTGCTATAACTGCCAAGCCTTTGTACACTTAATGATATTACAGTCCTGTAATAATAAAATAAATCTTAATGATAAAAAAATTTGAAGCTCAGTTAAAAAAATTGAAACCACATTCCCACCCCAACCCCAGATGCCAATAATTTATTCAGGTGTATCAAAAAATCAGTACACATCCTTCTTACATTTCCTGGTTTAAAAAGAGGGTAACAATAGTGGTGCATGAAACTGTTCCAGTGTGTAGTTTAATAACTGGAATAATGTAATATCTAATTTTTAAAGATATACTTCGGGAGCAGGTTTAGGGGTATGGGGTTGCAAGGGGGAGGCGGGCTCCATTCACTTTACATGCAGGCTCTGTGCATGGCCCCCTTGTTCGCGCCCCCATACCAATTGCCCAGTCCACCATGGACTTGGGCTGCCCTGGGTGCCAGCAACCCACGCTACACTGCTGATCGCCAGCATCTCCAGTTCGGACTGAGAATGTGAAACCCTGGAGACCCATTTCCAGTCAGTGTTGATAAAAAGGCAGACCAATGGATTGAATTGGTATAAGGCAGTTTCCTATGTTCCAATGACATTAAGGTTTTTCAGAGATACACAAATGGCACATCGTAAGAGAACGCTGTGAACTGCAATCATATGTGGTCTTCAGACAGCATCTTCCCTATAGTTGAGATCATGCTCTGCCACCAGAGGGAAGAAGGAAAAACCGATTGTATCCTCCACACCAAAGTTCGGGATATCATTCAAGAGCTGGCTAACATACAAATACAGTTAAATGGCATAGCAGGAAGATGGTGATGCAAATCCTGTTAGTGTTTATAGGAGACCATTTCTGCACATGTTCATTTCCTATCACTTCCCTTTGCCTCTCTCTCCTACCTACATGCTTTCTGTCATATTTGCATCAAGCTCTTCCTGGTACTCAACTGGGTGTCTCCCTGTCCTTTGATTTCATCCTCCAGACCATCTTCTTTAACCTAGCCATACCTTGCTTCTGCTTCTGCTTCTACTGATACATGCAAAACTACTCCTTCCCTATGATGTGGTCCCTGTAAAGTCTTCTTGGCAGGGACTAGATCAGGTCTGTATTCTAAGGTGTTCCCAACATGTTGCAAGCACCAAATACACATCAAGACATTCAACATAGTGTCCTGCTAGTACAGAGATCAGAACAACAGTCTTTTTGACCCATCCTAAATCAAAAAGTTATCAACCTGCTTGGAATAGACAACTTCTGTTGCTCTCCTGCCATTGGAAAATGACATAAATTCACAACGGAGAGCGTTGTTATATTTAGAAGTATGTCTCTTACTTAAGAACCCAAGGCTTTTTAGCTTCACTACAGCTATAAATAGAGAGTTCAGCAATATTCTCACATCTTTCTCACTTCAAAAAAGAGAAAAAATTCCTTTGACCAGTGTCAGGACTGCCGCTAGGTCCCAGCTCACAGAGGACCAACGCCCAGTGGATGTTATATACAAAAGTCTTTATTAAAGTTTAGTTTCCATTTCCAAGCTCTGGGCGCGCAGACCCACGTCTCTACGCTAGACCGGCTAAGTCCCCTCTGACTCACTGCTCCACCCACACCAGTTTAAGATTCTAGCCCGGCTCCACCTCTTGCGCTGCTCTTTCCTGCGCTGGGTCCTTCTGCCCTCTGGGGTTCCCTCCTTCCTGGACTCCTCTGACGCTGAGCCTCCTGAGTCTTGCCCCTCCCTCCGGCGGGCTTTAGGACCTGGCTCCCTTCCCGGGCTCCCCGCTGTGCCGCGCTCCTGTACATTTGAACTTGGCGCGCGCGCCCAGCCGGTGACTTTCCTTCTGACCGTTTCCCCGCTTCCTGATGTGGGTGTTGCCAAACCTGACTCCTCTCCTCCCTCTGGTGGTGAGGACACTGGTCCCGACTCCTGGGACTCCCCCTCCCCACTGCGCTCTGGTGGAGACGCTGGTCCTGATCTCCAGCTGCTGCTCAGGGACTCCCCGCTGGCCCCTTCCTCCTGGGGCTTCCCCCCTGGACCCCCCTTCGCTCTGGCCACCGGCGCTCCCTTCTGTGAGTCCTCCGATTCGCTAGAGAGGCTTGTGGAATAACTCTGGCCACTGTCACTGCCTGCGCCCCCCTCGTACTCCTCCTCCTCACTCTCCATTTGCTCCCCCTCCTGTGTCTCTCCTTCTGAACCCCTGACATCCATCCCCCCCTCGAAGCCCCCCCTTCCCCCCTCCCCCTCTTCAGGTGCGGGTTCCGGGTGCTCTAGAGTTGTCGGGGTGAGTTCAGGATACAGTTCGTCCCCCGAGGCGTGCAGCCATCGTGAGAAGTCCGGAAAGTCCTCCGTGGGCTCGTCGACTGCGATTCCCTCCGCTTCCATCTCCTGGGCGGTGTGTTCGAAATCTGAGGCCGCCCCCAAATCACTCACAACCCCTTCTCCCCCTGTCGCCTGAGGTGCCGCCACTTCGCAGGGTCCCTCCGGCACGTCTCTGCGCCATCCCACTTCGGGTTGGTCCTCCCACCAATAAGATCCCCCCGTGCCAAAACCTGAGAGCGATCCCTCTGGGGAGCTGCCTCCCGGAGCCGAGTCCTCCGCTGACGAGAAACCCCGGAAAGTGCTGGCCGAGAGTGTGGGTGTGAACAGACAATCATCGAAAAAGCCCGCCGGCATAGGCTTGTGCGGGAAAAGTGTATGGAATTCTTCCTTGAGCAACTGCTCCTCCAATGCGTAATCCGGCACCCACCTGTTGGCGCTGGCCGGGGTGTCCTCTGTGGCGAGAAGATATTCAATCCCGTCCTCCCCCCACCTTGAGTCTAAAATCTCAGTGGCTTCGTTGAGTGGCCCCCTCCTCGGCGACCCCCCCTTTTTGGGCGCTTCCCTGAGCGGGTCTGGCGCTGTCCCTGGTGCCTGAAACCTGTGGGGCTCTTTGTAGGGTGTGAGCACTGATCTATGAAAGACCGGGTGCATTCTGGACCCCTCCGGGAGTGTTAAACGGAAGGCCACTGGGTTGATCTGCGCCTCTACTTGGTAAGGCCCTAGCTGCTTGTGCCCGAGCTTCTTCTTGGCCAACGATCTGGCCGGAACTGCCTGGGCTGCTAACCAGACCCAGTCTCCTACCCGGATATCTTCCCCAACCCTCCTGTGTCTGTCTGCCTGCACTTTGTAAGCCTGTTTCGCCATCTCTAACTGCCTCCTGAGCTGCTCGTGGATCTCCTGCAACTCCGCTGCCACTGCCTCTGCTCCCTGCGGCTCCCCCACCCTCACTTTCTCCAAACCCGGGAAGGTTCTGGGATGCCGCCCATTGTTGGCGAAAAACGGTGTCACCCCCGTGGACACGTGTTTCGTGTTGTTGTAGGCGAACTCGGCTAGCGGTAGGTAGTCCACCCAGGTCGAGGGCTGCTGGTTCGCGTAGCATCTCAGGTACTGCTGCATGATGGCGTTGACTCTCTCCGCCTGTCCGTTAGTCTGCGGGTGTCGTGCCGACGCCAGGCTGACCTTGACGTTCAGGAAACCCATCAGCTTTTGCCAGAAGTTGGATATGAACTGGCGCCCCCTGTCGGACAGGATGGACCGTGGTAGGCCGTGCACCATGAACACGTGGTCTATAAACAGCTTGGCGGTCTGCTCGGCTGTGGCCACCTTCGCGCAAGGAATGAAGTGGGCCATCTTGGTGAACAAGTCTACTACCACGAGTACTGCCGTCTTGCCTCTCGAGCTGGGCAGATCCGTGACAAAGTCCAGGGCCACCCTCTCCCACGGCTCGAACGGTGTCCGTAGCGGTTCCAAGAGGCCCGCCGGCGGCTGGTGTACTGGTTTGGCCCTTTGGCAGGTGTCGCACCTCCTGACGTATTCCGCGACATCCCCCCTCATCTTGGGCCACCAAAAGTCTCTGGCTACTAGGTCCACCGTCTTCTCCTTGCCGAAGTGTCCCGCGCTGGGCGCGTCGTGCAGCTGTTGCAGGACCCTCACGCGGAGGTTGTCTCCCGGCACGTAGAGGGCTCCTTTGCGGATGAGCAGGCCGTCGCGTATTTGGAAGTCATCGTCCCTCGCCGTGCCGCTACGCACCTCCTCCATCTTGGCTCGCGCGAAGGAGTCCGTCTGCAGCGCGCGACGCACCGCGTCCAGGTCCACCGTGGCTGACGCGCATGCCCACGCCTTTGGTGCGAAAATATGCTTGGCCGCCGCCGGCGCCTCTTCTTCGAGATACTGCGGTTTCCTGGACAGCGCGTCCGCCATGATGTTGTTGTTTCCAGGGATGTATTCTATTCTGAAGTCGAAATCTGCAAAGAACTCCGCCCAGCGGATGTGTCTCTGGTTCAGGAACCTCGCCGTGCGCCAGTACTCCAAGTTCTTATGGTCCGTACGGACCTGCACCGTGTGTTTGGCCCCGACGAGGAAATGCCGCCACGCCTTGAAGGCTGCATGTATGGCCAGTAACTCCCTGTCCCAGATGGTGTAGTTCTGCTCCGACTTGCTGAGTTTCCTGGAGTAGAAAGCGCACGGCCTCCAGTCCCCCTGGTGGTCTTGCTGCAACAGGACGGCCCCCACGGCCCTGTCTGACGCGTCCGTCTCCACTCTCATGGGCCTGCTGGGGTTCACGTGTAGCAGGTGTTCCTCGGACGCGAAGAGGTGCTTGAGCTTCCGAAAGGACTGCTCTGCCTTCTCCGTCCAGATGAACTTCTTCTTCTTGGAACTGAGGGTGTCAGTGATGGCCGCTGTCTGCATGGCGAAACCTTTGATGAACTTGCGATAAAAGTTGGCAAAGCCGACAAACCTCTGGACTTCCTTTCGATTGCGTGGGCTCTTCCAGTCCAGCACTGCCCATGCCTTGGTACTGTCCATGGCGAGTCCCTTGTCGGACAGTTTGTAGCCCAGGAAGTCCACCTCCGTCTTGTCGAACTGGCACTTCTCCAGCTTGGCGTAAAGCCGGTGCTCCCGCAGCCGCTGCAGTACTTCCCTGACATCTCTCTCGTGAGCCTCCGGCGACTCCGAGAAGATGAGGATGTCGTCCAGGAAGCAGACGCACTTCTTGTAGAGAAGACCCGCCAAGACATGATGCATGAATGCTTGAAAACAGTGGGAGCCATTTTGTAATCCAAAAGGCATAACTCTATATTCATAGGTGCCCAGTGGCGTAAACATGGCTGTCTTCCACTCGTCACCCTCCCTCACTCGTATGAGATTGTACGCTCCGCGTAGATCCAACTTGGTAAAGATGCGCCCCTTCCGCACCGTCGCCAGCAGGTCATCGATCTTGGGCATGGGGAAGGCTGAGGGCTTGGTTTTCGCATTTAAGACGCGGTAATCAACTACAAGCCTCTTTTGGGGCGTGTCCCGCTTCTTTACAAAGAATACAGGGCTGCCCCCTACCGCCTTGGACTCTCGGATGAATTCCCGCTTTAAGTTGTGATCTATGAACTCCCTGAGCTCCTGCAATTCATCCTCAGACATGGAATACAGCTTCCCCGTCGGGAGCGTCGCCCCCGGCAGGAGGTCAATCTTGCAGTCGTAGGGTCTGTGGGGAGGCAGCTTGTCCGCTTCTTTCTCGCAGAAGACCTCCAAAAACTCTTTGTACTTATTAGGTACCGCTTGCAACATGCCCAAGTTCAGCTGTGGTCCATCCTTGTGCCCCTCATCGTCCAAGTCAGCCAGGATGCAGTGTTCTGCGCAGTAGGAGGAGCCGAAGGTCAGTTGCCGCTGGTACCAAGCTAATGCCGGACTGTGCCTATCCAGCCAACTCATGCCCAACACAATGGGCGTGTCTGACAGGCGGGTGACGTTGAAGCTGATGACTTCACGGTGATTACCAATGCGCATCACCATTGGCGGCGTCTGCTGCAGCACTTGCCCTCCCAGTAGCTCCCTGCCGTCCACCGTGACGACGTTCAGAGGTACCGTCGCTGGCAGAAGGGCTATGCCATGTTGCTGGATGAAGTCCATGCCTATAAAATCTGCATTGCTCCCAGAGTCAATCGTAATGGGGATTTCCACAGTGAGCCCATTGGGAAGTTGAAGGGATGCGGTGAGCTGCACTACTGGTTTGGGTGGGAGGGGGTCTGTGGGCTGTAACATTACTGGGGATTGCTTCACTGACTTGTCTGGCTGGCCCCCAGTGACTCCATTTCCAGCCAGACAGTGTAGTTTTCCTGCTGTGATTCACTCTGCTGAACTGCTTCTGTTACTGTCGCTGCGGCTGCAGTGTGCTTGTGAAACCGCTGGGGACACTCTTTCGCCATGTGCTGAGCACTGTCGCAGATGTAGCACTTCCTGGTCCCTCTAGGAGGCTTCATTTTGACTGCTCCCGGCGTTAGGGCTCCGGCTGTGGACTGAGCCTTAGCACCACCTATCTCCATCGGCTCCTCTCCTCCTCCCAGCGGAGGCATGGATCGAGCGCGCGCCGCTTCCTTGGGAAAGGGGGGTGGTGCTTTCGTTGGCATGCGGCCCCAATGCACTTCCTCTTTGTCCCAAGAGCGTCCTTCCAGCCTAACCCCAATGGTGAGTGCCCTCTCCACAATGTCCTTGGTGGTTTGGGGTCTCTCCCCCCTTGCAATTTCGTCTTTCACAGCTCCGTTCAGCCCCTCCCAGAACAGATCTTTGACGGCAGGCGATTCTCTCTCCCACCCCAATGCGTTCACCAATGCGAAAAAACGTGAATGATATTGCCTTACAGTGGCTCTACCTTGTCTTAGTCCGTGAATCTGTTTCCTAGCGATATCCACATCAATCTCAGACAAAAAACACGCATCCATCACTTTAAGGAAGGCACCCGCATCTTGGAGGGCTGGATCCTTATCTCTCCAGAGATTGCGCAGCCACGTTTTCGCCTCTCCCCGTAAATGCGAAACAATAAATCCCACTCTTTCTTCCTCATTTTTAAAGTCCTTGTCAAGCAGCTGCAGTGCATATAGTACATCTGCTCTGAAGTTAGGATACTCCTGCAGGTCCCCATTGAAGTGAGACACAAGGCTCCCTCCTCTGTTCCCCAGCCCAATCCCTTCTGGTCTGGTGGCCGGTAGCCTCTGTGTAGTTAGCACTTCTAACCTGGTCCGCAGATCCTGGCAGGCAGCAGCTGCTTCCTGTTCCTTCTTTCTGGACGCCAAAATTTCTGCGTTCAGCTGTGTCACTGCATTTTGCAGACTCGCTATCTTCTCTTCGGTAGTCATTTCCCTGGTTTTCGTGAGCTCGCGAAGCACCAATCTTCACCCCTCGCTGCTTTCCCACACTCCACGAGGTTTTAAAATTGGTGGAAAATGGTGAGAGGGGACTTACTGTCAGGACTGCCGCTAGGTCCCAGCTCACAGAGGACCAACGCCCAGTGGATGTTATATACAAAAGTCTTTATTAAAGTTTAGTTTCCATTTCCAAGCTCTGGGCGCGCAGACCCACGTCTCTACGCTAGACCGGCTAAGTCCCCTCTGACTCACTGCTCCACCCACACCAGTTTAAGATTCTAGCCCGGCTCCACCTCTTGCGCTGCTCTTTCCTGCGCTGGGTCCTTCTGCCCTCTGGGGTTCCCTCCTTCCTGGACTCCTCTGACGCTGAGCCTCCTGAGTCTTGCCCCTCCCTCCGGCGGGCTTTAGGACCTGGCTCCCTTCCCGGGCTCCCCGCTGTGCCGCGCTCCTGTACATTTGAACTTGGCGCGCGCGCCCAGCCGGTGACTTTCCTTCTGACCGTTTCCCCGCTTCCTGATGTGGGTGTTGCCAAACCTGACTCCTCTCCTCCCTCTGGTGGTGAGGACACTGGTCCCGACTCCTGGGACTCCCCCTCCCCACTGCGCTCTGGTGGAGACGCTGGTCCTGATCTCCAGCTGCTGCTCAGGGACTCCCCGCTGGCCCCTTCCTCCTGGGGCTTCCCCCCTGGACCCCCCTTCGCTCTGGCCACCGGCGCTCCCTTCTGTGAGTCCTCCGATTCGCTAGGGAGGCTTGTGGAATAACTCTGGCCACTGTCACTGCCTGCGCCCCCCTCGTACTCCTCCTCCTCACTCTCCATTTGCTCCCCCTCCTGTGTCTCTCCTTCTGAACCCCTGACAACCAGTAATAAATTAATCCCTTGCTTATATAGTTGTGTCTTTTTTTAAAAAAATGGATCTCGTATCAACATTTCAGATCTTACAGAATCTAAGGAATGTAGAAATTTCAAAGCAAACGCTCAAAGTGACACACAAAATTGTTCTTTCTTTGACTTCTACATTATTCAGGTCCTCTATTAATATAGAGAACCCTGTTGTATCAAGCAGTATTCTCAGCTCAATTAACAACTTTGACTTACCAAATGAGATTTACAATTAACAAACTATTTTGACCCGTTAGTTTAAATGCCATTTCATTATACCACTGGGTGATTGCCAAAATATAAATTTCATGAAACGTGTGAGAGGTAAAGTAGATTCTTCCTAACCCCATGAAATTGCTCATAGGTCCCCACTCTTTTACCAATATTATCCATTCACCAAATTTAATGTTTGATGGACAATAATGAGACATTCTTGCTAGCTCCTCTGCATTTATTGAACATTTATTGAGTCCAAGTATGCTGCCTACTATCTTAATTCACTGAGGACTATTTTGAATTATGCATTATCTTCCACGAAGTTTTGAGACTTAAAGACTGAGAAATCTTATTTCAGTGAAGCTACTTGCTAAGTTTCCCATGACTATACTGAATTTTCAATAGTTGAAAAACTTGGAAAGGCAGGTGCCACTAGCTGTTCCTGGAAAAAATTCAACACAGCTTCCACAACAGAACATCTCCCCTCTTCTCCATGAAATCTGTTGTAGGTATTCCTCCAACCCTTTGGAACAGATTTGGTGTGGGGTGCCTGCCGGGGGAGGATGGGTGGAAGTCTAATTGTGAAAGCCTAAATCTTTGCGTTGATGGGACTCATCGGGAGAATACTGCCCACTGTCACTAATATATGAACTTCCTCTAAGAATTATATTATAGGTTGGTATTCTGAGTGCCCACACAACATTCTGCTTTCTTAGTTGATCTGCAGTGAGTCCCCAATGTTACCAAATTATTGTTGTCTGGAGGGGCACATACCAGGTGCTTCCACATCAGCCACATTCTCTGAATGCTTACTCACTTTTCCCAGTATACCCAGCGGACGTCTGCAAAACATTGCCTTTCAGTGTTTACTCTATTCACTCCTATCTTCTCCCCTACTGACCTAATTTGTGACCATTCTTCTATAATAAAATGCAATTGATGTTCCAGCTCATCCAATGCGAATAGACAAAATCTTATTAAGGGTATTTTTATTTGTAGGTGGGGACTCCTGTGCCTTCAAATACAACATTTCCTTTTTTGCAGGGTCAGATGCCTTCATTTGTTCCTGTTCATTCTGGTTGGGGGATTAGTTGAGTAGATTATATGTGAATTGCCTCAGTTTATTTTTTCGTGGGGTGTTTAGTTACTGATTTTGATCATCATCATCCCCTCCCTGGAAATAAAATTACACGGGGCAATTTATAGAGAGGCCATTCAACGCTATTCACGAATCCTCCTGCAATTAATAGGAAGCAATCAAACTGGCTGACCAAGCAAACAACAAACATTTATTTAAATTTGCTTTGTAGGCTACTTTTGAGTAGACATGAGTGATGGGCTTTGGCCATAGGGAAGAATAATGCTGCTAGTTAATATAGTTGTAATATACTATACTACATGCTGCATGGAACCTCCATTCTAATTCCACCTCCACATAATTACAAAAAAAAAATTGCCTCCAAAGCACTCAGGGGCTGCTGTGTGGACACAACTATAGTCTCAATCAGATCATCAGGAGTGGCACTGGTTATCTGTTCAGATGATGAGAGTAGAGAGGTGGTGCTGAATCTAGTCTTTCACATTCTGCCTCCTCACAAATCAATTAATAGCACTACCACCAATGATCTGACTTGGACATGGAGTCCTTTTCTAGAGAGTGTTTTTAAGGGTTAGGAAATGAGTAGGAATAGCCATGGTAAAGCCTGTCTGCCTCATACATATGACACATGAAAAGCCATAGTGGCTGAAGGCCCATCTAGTCCAGCATCCTCTGGTCACATTAGCCAACCAGATGCCCATGGGGAGTCCATAAGATTTCAGCAGTACTCTTCCAACCCGCGATTACCAGCAGCTGTCATTCAGAGGAATACTGCCTCCAAAAGTAGAGGCAGAACACAGCCATCCTGGCTAGTAGCAAGCACATATTTCCTGACTGGATAGAGCAGTTATGTTCAGTATTTTATTACATTTTATCACAAATCTGCGTGAAAGGTTATGGAATGAAAAACAGTACAGATATGGAAATCATATGGGGCCTCAGCCCTGTATACCTGAAGAAATATCTCCACCCCCATCATTCAGCCCAGACACTGAGATCCAGCTCTGAGCACCTTCTGGCAGTTCCCTCATTGTGAGGTTACAGGGAACTAGACAGAGGACCTTCTGGGCAGTGGCACCCGCCCTGTAGAACACCTTCCCATCATAAGCAGATAAGTAACTACACAACCTTTAGAAGACATTTGAAGGGCTTCCGGTCGGCGCCAGCGTTTAATGGCGGTCTTAGCCTCGAGCTCCGAGGCAAGACTGCTCCGTAAAGTTCGGGTCTGACCCGCTACGGCGAGCGGGGGACCCCAAAAATCACAGGCGCTGAAGCCTGTGAACAAGGAGATTCGGTGGGCACCTTTGCGCCCCCCGGTATCGCGAAGGAGCCTTTTTAAAGGCTCCGGAGCGGCATCGGGTGTGAGCGCGGTGCTGAGGATCGCAACCCAGCTTACGGAGTGAAGCCGCGTCGCCATTGACGGAGAGCGCCGATTCCTTCCTGAAACAACCGATTGGCAACATTACCCGTGAGTAAGATCTGCAAACTAAATGGGACTCTAAAAGCAATTTAAGAAAATTCGGCTGAAAACGGGAGAGGTAGAAAATAAGGAAGCCAGCCCTCCCGGAACTGCACGACCGATTGAGCAATGGAAAAACAAGCTATTTTTAAAGGGAACCTTTCTATTTAAGAAACCTTATTGAACTCTTGATATTGGAAGAAATCCACCCCCCCACAGGCAGGTGAAGGGGGGAAGAGGACTGTGTAAATCTAATCTGCCAGAGGACAGGGGGTTGGGGAAAAAAAGTCTTCCGCTGCCGAAGCCTCTGATCAGGCTGCCGGGAAAAAAACAAGCGCCAGGAAAGTGAGCTGTCAGAAAATGAGCTGTCAAAAAGCTGGTGGATACAGAGGCCAAACTTAATTGAAATAAAATAACGGGACTTTAGGTAATTGAACTTATAAGATATTGGATTTGAAACAAATAAGGCTTTTGGCTGGACTTTTGCTTGGTGGAACTTTGCATTGGCTACTTGTTTCCCTGTCTTTTGTGTTGCTATTGTCGCCATTACTTGGATACAATTTCCCCCTCTAGAGGACTAAAAGAGAGAAACAGTTGCACTGTGATAGAGACAGAGAAGTGGGATTTTCCACTTGCAATTTTCCTGTGGGAACGACCTTGAGTTATGAGCACTCCACAGGAGGAAATAACAACAAGAAGCAAATCAAAACAAACTCAAAAGCAGACCCAAAGAAGAGGCTCCACATCAGGAGCTACAGCTGTACAGGAAAAAGGAACAACAGCATCAATGGAATCTATGACACAGGCACTGCTTAGAATAAACAAGTCTTTAGAAGCACTTACCAAGCAGTCCACAGAGAACTCTAGGAAATTGACAGATAATTCTAAGAAATTGACAGAGCTGACAACAAGACTAGACCTGAACACAACGGCAATTGCAAATAACACAGACTCTATAAACCGTCTTGTGCAAGAATCTACAGAAACGAGAAAAATAGCCGAGAGCGCAAGGAGCACAGCCGAGGACACCAGGGGAAAGTTTGTACCCATTGCAAAGAAAGTCAACGAACATGATTCAGCTTTGGCCTTTTTGGAGCTAGAGAGGAAAAATAAGAATTTGAAATTAAGATCAGTACCAGAGGAAGAACAGGGTAACCTGGGAGACTTCCTGACAGATAAATTTCAAGAATTTTGGATTGATGAACTAGGAGGGGAAGAGGAGCAGGAATTTGCAATTACCTCAGCCTTCCGGATTGGCAGAAAACAAGGCAAGAAACCAAGGGATTGTTTAATTACCTTAAGATCCAAAGAAGAAAGGGATAAAATACTGAACCTACATTTTCAGAAGGCCCTGATTGTTAAGAATTCCCAGGTACAGATCTTCAAGGACATTCCTAAGCACTTCCTAGAGGTGAGGTTTCAATTTAAGACTTTAGCAGATTTGCTGAAAAAATATAACATCCCATTTAGGTGGGAATTTCCACAAGGATTGTCCTTCAACTTCAAAGGGAAGAAAATTAAAATCAAAACAACTCAAGATAAAGACCAATTTTTGGAGAAATACTTTGAGGACTTTGAGAAAGGAACTGTAGAAGAGAGGGAAATACCAGACATAGCAAATCTATCATTTGGACTTGCCCCAGCACCTACTGACGAGGAACAAGAACTTGGAGCAGTCGGCGGAAAAGCAGCCCAATAACAGAAATGTCTCTGCAATTTTTGAGTTGGAACTGTCACGGCCTGAACCATCCCCGAAAAAGAGGACAGGTGTTTCACATATTAAAGAAAGAACATCTAGATATAATATGTTTGCAAGAAACCCATATTGCCAGGATAAACAGAAAACTTTTGATAAATAAAAGATTGGGACAAGAATTCATTTCTTCTGACAAAGTTAAGAAAAGGGGAGTTGTGATTTATGTGAAAGAAAAATTAGAACCAAAATTAATTTTCAAGGATGAACAAGGAAGATTTCTGGCAGTGGAAATTCAAATTCAAGGAGAAAAAATTCTGATTGTAGGAGTTTATGCACCTAATGAAGGGAAGGCCGAGTTCTTTAAGAAGTTGCATGAGACGTTAATGGATTTTATGGACTTTAAAATAATATTTATGGGAGATATGAATGGAGTAGTCTCCACAAACATGGATAAAGCGCAGAGACAAACGATTTCCAAGGATGGGAGACTGCCAAAGACTTTTTTTGAACTGACTGACACCATGGACTTGATTGATATCTGGAGAACAAGGAACCCTCTAGAAAGAGAGGGGACCTTCTTCTCTGAAGCAAAAATGACATGGACCAGGATTGACCAAATATGGATTTCCAGCAATCTGGCACCAAGGGTTAAAAAGACAGAAATCTGCCCAAAAACTTGTTCCGATCACAATGCAGTAAAGATGGAAATGAAGCTGACAACAACTGGAACCTTCAGATGGAGAATGAATGACACCCTGTTTAAAGATGAAACAATTTACAAAAAGGCCCAAAAGACATTGAAGGACTATTTCGAGATAAATTTAAGATCAGAGGTGGAAAGAAGAATAATATGGGATGCAAGCAAGGCCGTGATGCGAGGTTTCCTGATTCAGCAAAACTCCATAAAGAAGAAACAACAGAATGAGAAGAAGGAAAAAATCTGGAATCAAATAAAAGAAGGAGAGAAGAAATTGAGGTCTAAACCTAAATCTCAGGAGATCCTAAGAGAAATAAAGTACTATCAGACTCAATATATGGAACTGGTGAATGAGGAGATAGAATGGAAAATAAAACAAATGAGGCAAAAATCATTTGAATCAGCAGATAAATGTGGGAAATTGCTATCATGGCAACTGAAAAAGAGACAAAAGCTGAATACTGTGACATCCCTAGAAGTGGATGGTAAATTTATCAATAAACCAAACGAGATTAGCAATTGTTTCCAAAGTTATTTCAAAAAGTTATATGCTCAAGGGCCAAAGAAAGAACAAGAGATTGAAGAATTTATTAAAAAATATGGACTCTCAAAGATTTCTGAAAAAAGCAAGAGGACTTTAAATGAGAAAATTACAGACCAAGAAATAGAGGGTGCCATCCAAAAAATGCAACTGGGAAAATCACCAGGACCAGATGGACTGACGGCGAGATACTACAAAGCATTGAAGGAATGGTTAATACAACCATTGAAGGAAGTATGTAACCAAATCTTAGAGGGGAAAAAGGCTCCCGAATCGTGGAAAGAGGCATTCATCTCACTTATACCAAAGACAGAAACTGAGAAACATCAAGTTAAGAACTACCGCCCTATATCACTCTTAAATGTGGATTATAAAATTTTTGCAGAAATTTTAGCAAAAAGATTTAAAAAAGTGTTATCAGAGGAGATTCATAAAGACCAAACAGGCTTTCTCCCAGGGAGATACATGTCAGACAATGTGAGAAATATTATAGATATATTAGAACTCCTGGAGATGGAGATAAACAGAAAAGCAGTGTTGATCTTTGTGGATGCGGAGAAAGCCTTTGACAATATTTCTTGGACCTTTCTAAAGAGGAATCTCCATGGGATGGGGGTAGGCCATAATTTTGAAAATGGTATAAGTGCAATATACTCTGAACAAAAGGCTAAATTAATTGTGAACGGTATGGTTATGGATGAGATTCCAATAGAAAAAGGGACACGACAGGGATGCCCAATATCCCCTCTATTATTTATATCTGTCCTGGAGGTATTATTGAACATGATCAGAAGGGACCAGCTGGTAGAAGGGATAAGACTCGGAACTAAACATTATAAGTTAAGAGCTTTTGCAGATGATCTAGTTTTAACTCTGCAACAACCAGAAGCCAGTACGAAAAGAGCTTTAGAACTTATTGAAATATTTGGTCAAGTGGCAGGTTTTAAATTAAACAAACAAAAGACGAAGGTGCTGGGGAAAAATCTAACGATCGAGGAAAAAGATAGCTTTCAAAGAGAAACCGGTTTAGAAATAACAAAAAAGGTGAAATACCTGGGGGTGAACTTAACATCAAAAAATGTGAACCTATTTAAAGATAACTATGAGAAATGTTGGTTGGAGGTGAAGAAAGATCTCGACATATGGTCTAGGTTAAGACTCTCCTTGTTAGGCCGAATTGCTGTTATTAAGATGAATGTATTGCCGAGAGTGCTGTTTTTATTTCAGACATTACAAATTTTGGACAAAATGGACTGTTTCAAGAAGTGGCAGAAAGATATATCTAATTTTGTCTGGCAGGGCAAAAAGCCCAGAATAAAATTTAAGATTCTAACTGATGCAAAGGATAGAGGGGGCTTTGCCCTGCCGGACTTAAGACTTTATTATGAAGCAGCAGCTTTTTGCTGGCTGAAGCAATGGCTACTTCTTGAGAATACAGACATTTTAGATCTAGAAGGATATGATAACAACTTCGGTTGGCATGCATATTTATGGTATGACAAGGTAAAAGTGCATAGAGGTTTTAAAAACCATATTGTCAGGAAAGCATTGTTTAATGTATGGAATCGTTATAAAGATTTGTTGGAAAATAAAACCCCCAGGTGGTTGTCACCCCTGGAAGCTAAAGCGGTAAAAAAACTTAATATGGATTCAGACTGGCCAAAATACAGTGAAATCTTGGAATATGATGGTGAAAAGCTCAAATTACAGAGCTTGGAGAAATTAAAACCTAAAGTCAGAGACTGGTTACATCACCAGCAGATTAATGAAACATTTAAGCAAGACAGGAAAGTAGGATTTCAGAAGGAGAGGTCAAAGTTAGAAACGGAACTATTGGAGCCCAATACTAAGAATTTGTCTAGAATGTATAATTTGCTGCTGAAATGGAACACCCAAGATGAAACAGTTAAATCAGCAATGATTAAATGGGCACAAGATATTGGTCATGACATTATGTTTGCGGACTGGGAAAGGTTATGGACCACAGGCATTAAATTTACGGCATGCACTGCCTTAAAAGAGAATATAATGAAAATGATCTATAGGTGGTACATGACCCCAGCCAGGCTAGCAAAGATATATCATTTGCCCAATAATAATTGCTGGAAGTGTAATGAATGTGAAGGAACTTTTTACCACCTTTGGTGGACCTGCCCAAAGATTAAGGCCTACTGGGAAATGATCTATAATGAAATGAAGAAAATTCTCAAGCGGACATTTGCTAAAAAACCAGAGGCTTTTCTCTTGGGCATGGTCGACCAAATGGTACCAAAGGAAGACAGAACATTCTTCATGTATGCAACCACAGCAGCAAGAATTCTACTAGCAAAATATTGGAAGAAGCAAGAACTACCCACTCTGGAAGAATGGCAGACCAAGGTGACAGAATTTATGGGATTGGCAGAGATGACCGGCAGAATCCGTGACCAGAGGAGAGAGACGGTGGAAGAGGACTGGAGAAAATTTAAAGTTTATCTTAGGAACTGTTGTAAAATTTCGGAATGCTAAAATGTCAAGGGATATAAGATAGAGAATTATAGCTGTTAAATCTTAAATTTAAATAAAATATAAAGAGAATCAGTTATGAATTGGAATGAAGGATTGCTAGAAATGCTGTTTTTAAAAAAATAAGGGTGCAGTGAAGGGAAGGCTTGGGGAAGTCGTGTTATGTATGTTATTGTATGTTATGTCTTAGTATGTTATGTTATGTCATTGTATGTTATGTTATGTTTTTATTTTGTTATATTTGTGAAAATGAATAAAAAATATTTAAAAAAAAAATAGAAGACATTTGAAGGCAGCTCTGAAGAGGGCAGGTTTCTTTTTTAAAAAGTTTAATGATTTATTATGTTTTATATATGTTGGAAGCCACCCAAAGCATACCCTCCAACAATTCTCTGGTGAAAATAGGGACATCCTATTTAACAACAACAACAACAACAACTTTACTATTTATTTATTTTTTAAATAAATATTTATTAAAGTTTTTTGATACAAATGCACAAATAATAAACAACATTGCTTATATCAAAACGTGGTTTCATCACTTCTTTGGACTCCCTCACGTCTCCCGCTCCCACTTACATTGTTAAAAAGTTTTTCCAAGCAAATTATCAACTTGTTTACAATCTTATATCCACTCATTTAAATACAATCTAGCAATTCTCCAAAAGGTTTGTGTTTTCTTTAACCTCACTTATCATCAAATTCAAATCTAATTTAGTGGTGGCCAATTATTTATAATCTAGCATCCTTCTTAACATTCAACCAAATTACAATGTTTTTGTAAATACGTCTTAAATTTCTTCCAGTCTTCCTCGATCCTCTCTTCTCCCAGGTCTCGGATTCTGCCAGTCATCTCGGCCAGTTGCATATAGTCCATAACAACTATAACAACTTTACTATTTATACCCCACCCATCTGACTGGGTTGCCACTCTGGGTGGCTTCCAACATATATAAAACATTACAAAACGTTAAACATTAAAGCACTTCCCTATACAGGGCTGCCTTCAGATGGCTCAGGGGTCAGATAACTCCATACCCTTCAACATTTCTCTGATGAAAATAGGGATGTCCTAAGGAAAAGTGGGACATTCTGGGATCAAATCAGAAACCGGGACGGCTTCTCTAAATCAGCGACGTCCTTGGGAAATAGGGGTCCTTGTAGGGTCTGCCAATAATAAAATTGTTGCTGTTGTTGTTGTTACAGCCCTGCCATTCATTATAAGTACAACAAACATAAAACAACAGTATTAATGTATGTTAAACACACAGACACATCTGATAAATATGTTTTGTATTTTGTCTTCTGTAATCACAATCATAACTTTCTGGTTTTTGAAAACAACAAGAACAACTTTATCACACTGAGAATTGTGCACCATTCTGAACGTTTATAAAAAACTGGATTAGTTTTGTCACTTCAGCTATCCAAGGGAGATACTGTTCTTCAGAGCCACAACACAATGTAAGTGGAGGAGGAAATGTATGTGCTAGAATGGCAGAGCTCTTACACAAGACTACAAAATAGATTTCATTATTCCCTTGTTAAGGTGTTTTGCAATGAGCTCCAAAAAAATAAAGTAAAAAGTACACACATTGAATTGCTTTATAAATCTCTCATAAAAGCACCTCTGGTTACTACTGTTATTGTCATGTTGCTCTTTTGCAGACCGGCTTAAGATGCCCTCAGGGCTTTGTCAGCAACAAAAAAGATTAAGAAGTGCCACAAAACGAAAAGAAAACCAATTATTGCTCCACAGAAACTCTTCCCTGCTACAGAAAACACTGTCACAAAACAGAGAGGGTTGACAGTGAGGCCTCATCAGGATGAAGCATAGCATTTACAACTTGCGGTCCACATATCTGGGGACTATCTTCCTGATGAACTGGGGCTGGAATCAGAGGACAGTTGTCATGAGAACAGAAGGTGGTGAAACGAAGGCATTATTGTGTAGTGCACAGGCACATTTCTTTTGTCCACCTCCAAGTACAAGTCCCTTGTGCTGCAGACTTAAGGAGAGAAGGAGGTAGTGGCTGTATTAACAAAAGTGGAGGTGTGCTAGGTAAAAGTGGATAGTGTTACTTAGTGGTCAGAGGGTATGAAATCACCAAATATCAAGTCCCATCTTTAGATGGTGGAAGAACATTCATCTCTGGCTTTAAGTTCTACCTCATGGCAAAAGCTGAGGCTGAACTGGTGAAGTTGTGAGGGTGGCATTCTTTTCACCAGGGGTGGGGGGACTTTTTCAATCCAAGGGCCACATTACCTTCCAGGCAACCTTCCAGGGGCCACATGGTGTGCGGGCCAGAAGAAAAAGTGGGTGGAGTAATGAATATTCATTTTACTTTTGTGCAGTACCCTTCAGCACCTTGAATGGTACATGGTAGAAAGATAGTACCTATGGCCTTTGTAAAGAAACCAATGGATTGGATGGGTGTTTCTGGGCTGGGAACACATAAAAGTTATGAAACAAACATTTAATGCAATTAGCCCACAAACATTTCTGCATGGGGCATGCAGATGTGGTAATGATGATGATGATGATGATGATGATTAATAATAATAATCCATCCTTTCTCCCAAAGGACTGTAGGGTGACACATCAACAGTAAAACAATACAATTAAAAGCATCTTTAAAACATCTTAAAACTATGACAGAAGTAACCACCCATTCTCCTCTATCCAACTGAATTACTTCAAAGCTGCTTTGGAATAATTGAATTGAGAATTGTTAATTGTGGTTCGAGGACCCGATCCCTGCGTAGTGGAATGAAAACACAAGGACACGTGATATAAGGTTAATGGGCAAGAAAAGGCCACAACTTTATTGATCACAGCAAGTGAAAAGGTATTGGCTTAGGCATTGGATTACGTCAGATGATTCCACCCCCTCAGAGAGGGGTGAGTCTAAAACAGGGGGGGGTTATTCACCAGTAGGTGGAGCCTGTTGATGCTAATCCAACTATAAGCTCTCCCCTGATGTCACCGAGGGTCGTGCCATGGCCTCCTGCCACGCAGGCATCGGACAGAATACACGACCGCCGGATTCCTTTAACGGAATACCCAAAATTCTGCTATCCTCTCTGAATAAGAAGCATAATGTGATAACCTATTGAAACCAATTTTGTATCCAGAATGAATAGCATTTAAGCTTGTGAATCGTGCTCAAAGAGTTTACTTTACATGTTACATACACAGATACCTGTAGGTAACAAAATAATAAAGTTGCTTATTATAGGAAATACATAACTTGAATAGGAGTTTCCAGTTCTAGTCTAACTAGAGAAGAACAAGGCACTTATACCTGCTCCTTTTGTTCTCCCAGAGGATTGTTAAAGGTGACCTCTCATCTTGAGGTCCAAGAAAGAAGTGTGACAAGGAGGGAGAAATTGTAAAACAGGATGCAACCTGAGAGTATCAGTCTAAATAACAAGGAGATATAGAAGTAAGCTGATTGGGACCTTCAGATTCCCAGACTAACCTAACTCTGTCTATTTCAAACTATGCAACACCCTTCTTCTATAAGCTGAGTTGCACTCAAACATCCAACAGTTTGGTTTGAGAAGTTCCTGGGTACTTGTGCTCACTGTAGAACTGCATACACAACACCAGCCAGTTCCAGAATCTCACAAGCCTGGGCAGCCCTGAGGCAATAGGAAGTACCCTATCCACCTGCTACCCAACACCACAGAGATGGCAAGCAGAAGCACCATGTTTGTTCAGGCTTCAGATCTCCCAGGGCCAAGCATCTTTGTAGCTGAAGCCCAAGAACATAAGATGATCCTGCTGACTTCTATCAAGTCCAGCATCCTCCTGCAGCTTCTGCCTCTAAGAGTAAAGGCAGGACATAGACATCAGTCTATGGGTCCTTCTGCAATCTGATGGAAATTTTATTAAACCCCTGTGTTTCAGTTCAAAACCCAGACTTTATTTATTCGCTCCCATATAGAGAAAGAGAGATGGACCATAAAGAAGGCTGATCGCCGAAGAATTGATGCTTTTGAATTATGGTGCTGGAGGAGACTCTTGAGAGTCCCATGGACTGCAAGAAGATCAAAACTATCCATTCTTAAGGAAATCAGCCCTGAGTGCTCACTGGAAGGACAGATCCTGAAGCTGAGGCTCCAATACTTTGGCCACATCATGAGAAGAGAAGTCTCCTTGGAAAAGACCCTGATGTTGAGAAAGATGGAGGGCACAAGGAGAAGGGGACGACAGAGGACGAGATGGTTGAACAGTGTTCTCGAAGCTACCAGCATGAGTTTGACCAAACTGTGGGAGGCAGTGGAAGACAGGAGTGCCTGGCGTGCTCTGGTCCATGGGGTCACGAAGAGTCAGACACGACTAAACAACTAAACAACATAGATAGATAGATGATAGATAGATGATAGATGATAGATAGATAGATAGATAGATAGATAGATGATAGATAGATAGATATAGATGATAGATAGATAGATAGATGATTAGATAGATAGATAGATAGATAGATGATTAGATAGATAGATAGATAGATAGATAGATAGATAGATAGATAGATAGATAGATAGATATAGATAGATAGATAGATAGATAGATAGATAGATAGATATAGATAGATATAGATAGATAGATGATAGATAGATAGATGATAGATAGATAGATAGATAGATAGATAGATAGATAGATAGATAGATAGATGATAGATGATAGATGATAGATGATAGATAGATAGATGATAGATAGATAGATAGATGATAGATAGATAGATAGATAGATAGATAGATAGATAGATAGATATCCTTATAAAGTGAAACTACCAATGAATCTGACTTGCCCCCCTCTCCATTATAGGCTTCCCGCAGCAACTCTTTTTAATCCTTCTTGCTATCCAAAAGTTGCATACAGGCCTCCCTCTCTCTAACAATGCAACAGGACATCATGTTACAGGATGCTACTGGCTACCGCTAGCCAAAGCTTTAATCTCATTTGGTAGGCCTCCCATTTCGGAACACACTAATGTGCTAATCCCACTGCTCAGCTGTTTGAGCTGCAGATGGACAGGCATCTGATCTCATCCATTAGCCCTGCGCCAAGGAGTCGTACAAAGCAGACATGCCTTGGTGCCTTGATCACAAATCAGGTGTAAGAGAGACAGGAGGTTGGCAGCGAGAGGATTTCAGTCCCCACAGCCTAATTACACAGGGAAAGTTTTGCATAGTTAGCATCTAGTCTTATTGTGGATGCTTACTGTGTTTCACTAAAGGGAATCAACAATGACATAGGTCTGCTAATAAGTCAGTTTGTAAGGAAACTATAACATTGATTTTATTGGGTCAGGCTTAGTACAGCAGATCCAGCAAAAGCAGAGTTGCCTTTGCACCTGCAGATTGGGGGGGGGGTACTAGAACAAGTTCAAAATGAAAATAGCAGCTTCAGAGGGGGAGACAATTGGGGGGGTTGGGGGAAAGGGTTAAATCCTCTTCGCCTTGCATCAAAGTCCCAACTCAGCTCAAGCTCCACAGCTCCTTTTTCTAAGAAAAACACATTGCAGGTCCCAAGCATGTGTCTATTTTGGATTTGCTTTGAGCAAGGTGCTATTGGAAAGTAACAGGGAAAGCCATATTGACTTAAGCAGTATGATAGCCCATAGCAGCAGCTACACTTGGACTGAGCAGTCACATGGACTACAGACTTGGTAGAAACCACTCAGTGGGCAGTATGTATGACCTAAGAGATTCACGGGCGGTCTTCTCCTTGCCCAGCTAGTACTCAGGTAGCACAGTCTCAGATCTGGTGGGCTACTGACAGTTGAGAACGCATTTACAAGCAGAGCATGTGAGCTTCCTTTGAAGAATGCTCAGAAACTTCAAGTGACTTAGAATGGCAGCTGTTAGATCGCTGACCAGAACTGGCCACACAAAACGTATCTTCTCAATTCTTAAGCAGGTTTGCTGGCAGCAACATCTGTTTTGAGGAACTATTCAAAGTACCATCTTTAACCTTTAAAACCATTGACTGTCCCATATGAACTTGCCCTGAACATTGCCTTTCTGAGGCCCCTCTCAGGCCGCCTCTGCCTTTTGATACTTGGATGGGGACAAAGGAAAGGGACTTCTCTGTTGTGTGCCCCAGAAGGAACCTTACCCGGTGCTGAATTTGGCAGCAGTTGAGTACCTTTTTTAAAAAAATTAATTGGCTAACTCTGTTTTAGGCTGCAACCTTTTATCCCTCTGCCTGTAAGTAAGGCCCACTGAACTTAAAGAGGCTAACTTCTGAACAGACTCACAGCAACACACTGTTAGTTAACATGGATCTCCCAGTTTCTCTTTCTCTCTGTTCCTTTTACCAATGCTTTATTTTTTAATCCTTTTTCATCTCAGGATTGTTAGCTGCCTAGGGACTTGTAAGTCTGAAGGGCAGGGTAAACAATGTTGTGGCTGACTTTTGGCTATTTGTTTTTCTGCAAAGTACACCCTTTATGCTAAGTTGACATTCACCAAGTTTCCAATCCTCCCAAGTTGCCCCATATGCCCATTGTTCTCTGGATAGAAGGAGGATCAAATGATGTAGCCCCATGCTGAGCATCTTGAGAGATGTGTTTCCTTGTTAAAAATTATGAATGCTTTGTGGTGTGGTGTGATTCACTGCGGGGGGGGGGGGGCAGAAAGTAGATTGGAATCTACTGGTAGATCTCTTGGTGATCTGCAAACAGATTGTCAAGGGTTTGTTTTTTTTTACTACCAGTGGCTGAATTGTAGCAAACACAAACCAACTTTCCTCAGCTAAACCAGAAAGCTAAGCAGGAATGGAGTTTTGTGTGAAAGGACTGTGATTCCAGTTTACTTCCGATCCTGGAAATAAATTGATAGGCTCAGAATGTGTTGCAGAGGCACTCTGTTATTTAATTCTAATTATATGCCATGTGTACTTGGCTCCGGTTGGTAGATCTTAAGAGTTGTAGTAAAAGTAAAAGGAAAGAAAACTAAGCAGATCGAGCAAGCCTTGGATGACAGTCAGTTAGAATTCTAACTTATGGGTTGGTGTAGAGGAAAAAGCAGAAGGAAAGGAAGTTGAGGCAGTCATGGAGCGCTTAAGTCCAGTGTTTTAAACTGCCACACCTCTTTTGCCATTTGAGTGTCCTTTGCCATTTTGCGTTATACCATGCCTCCATGGCAGCCATTTTGTGACTGGTGGCCACAGCACCTTCTCAAAATTTAAAAGCTGCTGACTGGTCCATAAAGGCTAGTGCCCCCACTCCAGATGTTGTTGGACTCTTGCCTCTCATCAGCCTCGGCCTGCAAAGCCAATGATAAGGAATGATGGGAGTTGTAGTCCAGCAATATCTGGAAGCCCACAGGCTCCCTGTTCCTGCGTTACAAATAGATAACCTGGAGAATTATTCCTCAGAGTGCCTACCTGACCAATATTTTGACTCTCCTATTTATTGGCCCAAAACACAATTTTTTGGGGGGGGACACACTGGCTTTCTTGGCAACTTCCCATAGCCAAGTTATATATTCCTGACTCGATAGCTCAGTCGGTAGAGCATGAGAGTCTTAATCTCAGGATTGTGGGTTCAAGCCCCACATTGGGCAAAAGATTCCTGCATGGCAGAGGTTGGGACTAGATGACCACTGTGGTCCCTTCCAACTCTACAGTTTTATGATTCTATGATTTATAAGACCTTCATCATTCAACTTAACTTGGATAGAATCATCACCATAACTTGGACGTTGAACCCGAGTATGCAAAACTATGGCAAGCTATGCAAGCAAACTATGGCAAGTACTTAAAGAAATGGGAGTGCCTGATCACCTCATCTGTCTCCTGAGAAATCTCTATGTGGGACAAGAAGCTACAGTTAGAACTGGATATGGAACAACTAATTGGTTCAAATTTGGGAAAGGAGTACTACAAGGTTGTATATTGTGTCCCTGCTTATCTAACTTATATGCAGAATTCATCATGCGAAAGGCTGGACTGGGTGAATCCCAACCGGAATTAATATTGCCGGAAGAAATATCAATAACCTCAGATATGCAGATGACACAACTTTGATGGCAGAAAGTGAGGAGGAATTAAATAACCTTTTATTGAGGGTGAAAGAGGAGAGCGCAAAATATGGTCTGAAGCTCAACATCAAAAACCCCCCGAAGATCATGGCCACTGGGCCCATCACCTCCTGGCAAATAGAAGGGGAAGAAATGGAGGCAGTGAGAGATTTCACTTACTTGGGCTCCATGATCACTGGAGATGGTGACAGCAGCCACGAAATTAAAAGACGCCTGCTTCTTGGGAGAAAAGCAATGACAAACCTAGACAGCATCTTAAAAAGTAGAGACATCACCTTGCCAACAAAGATCCGTATAGTAAAAGCTATGATTTTCCCAGTAGTGATGTATAGAAGTGAAAGCTGAACCATAAAGAAAGCTGGATAGTGTTCTCGAAGCTACCAGCATGAGTTTGACCAAACTGTGGGAGGCAGTGGAAGACAGAAGTGCCTGGCATGCTGTGGTCCATGGGGTCATGAAGAGTCGAACACGACTAAATGACTAAATAACAACAACAACATGGTTTCATATGGGATGGTAAACTGATCTAAGCAGAAGACAGCTTTCTGTCCTTCCTTTCAATTAGTATATCAATTGCAAATATGAGTTTGTGATAAGAATGACACATACAATACTTCCCCCCTGACACACACTGAAGGTTCAATCCTTTACACACTTATTTGGGAGTGTCCTATTGAAATCAGCAGCACTTACTTCTTAGTAGACGTATATAGGATTTTCTGTTAATATAATGTATGAAAAGGGCTGGTCACTGAATTCAATGGGATTTCAGAATAGCATTCTGTGGATTGGGGGCCACTATTTTCTTTTTAGAGTTGCCACCTTTTTCATGACTTTTTCCTGCGCTTTTAATAGCAACCAGACATACAGAAATTTAAGCCAATGAAACTTTTCTTGGCATAGAAATAAAGTGATGTGTCACTTTAATTCATGAGGAGTATCCAGTATTATTTTCCATTCTCTCCTGAAACTGAGAATTGAGTGTAATGAGAGACTGATAAGAGTTAGCCAAATCTTCATATTGCCAGTATTTAAGTTCTACACTTCAAACTTTGAATACATTTTTGGTATAGATGAAGGATTTCAGGACTGAGTCAGTAAATGCTTATGACAGTTCAGTAACAAGACAAAATATGCATTTGAAGTATAGGATTCAAATGAAGCATAACTTTTTTAAAAAGGAAGTCATTTTTTTATAAACGTTCACTTTATTGGTTCAAAGTTCCATTTTTAAAATTAACTTTATTAATTAAAATAATTGAGGATTTTTCTTTAATCAATGCAAAGTCACTTAAGATAGCTGTTTGTCAGGCACATTACATATGTACATGGCTTCAGTGCTTTTTTCTGGGGAGGGACACATACACCTAAACATTTTGTGAATCTAAGTTTGGCCTCATTGCGGGGCAGTATTTTTTTAAATTATTTTTTATTCAAAATTAAAACAAAACAAAACATATCCAGAAACATATCATCCTTATTTTTTTTCCCATTTTTCCTCCCTCCCCCCACCCTCCCACACAAAACCCACCCCCCCACCTCACGACTTCCCATGCAGGGCAGTATTTCAATATGAGTAGAAAAATGAGAGTTTAACAGTGTTTAGATTAACAATGTTTAGAAAAATAAGGATATGACAAGAATTTGTTTGTATTGTTTGTCTTTTCTGCTTGTGTTTTTTATATGTGTTATAAAACGAATAAAAAAATTTGGGGGGGGGGGGAGAAAAGAAAAAGGAGAGTACTCCTAAACATTTTTTTAGAAAAAAAAGCACTGCATGGATTTATCCCCTTGCAGAGGAATTCATGTAAAAGAGAAATGGCAATGTATACAGGTCAGTGGAGGAGGAAGGGGATGCGGGGAGTGCGGACCGCCCCGGGTGTCATCACTGGGGGAGGCGGTGTTGTGACAAAATGACAAAAATATGAGTTTTTTAAAAATGGGCTCACAAAACTTTTTAGTTCAGTCAACAAGCATAATGAAATGCGGCTGGCACTGACCGCGGGGCTGCAGCATGCCTGAGCCACGCATCTCTCCTGGGAGTGATGTTGTGGCTTGGGCACCTGCAGGTTCCGCGCTGCCTGAAATGGCAGCATGGGGCTTGTGTCTGCCCACTGCCTCTCCCTCAGCCGCCCTACAGCTGAGGGGGAGGCTGCAGAGAAGCTCCACACAGTGCGCCCCACCCCCATGGATGGCTCACCCTGCCCCTGGCTGCAGGCTGCACGGGCTGCATCCGGTGCCCGAGTGGCTAGCTACTCCGCTGATACAGGTTAGGGTGTAGCTCACAGGTGTGGCAAAACCACAGTGATAACTTCCTACCAATATAGTTGCTTCTGCTTACCAGCAGGAAGAAGGGTAAGGCAACAGCAGTATCAGGCCTATGTGGTGCACTGGCAGGACTAGTGCAGCATGGAGCCCCCAAATGGCCACTACCTTGCCCCTCCCCACCCTGTTAAGTGGTGGTGCCACTGCTTCTGGGAAGCAATTGCCAAGGCTCTGCCCCATGGCTGCTCCTGGTAACATTTGCGTATGTTGATTTATTAGTATAGATGCAAATTTAGAAATTATGACTACAGTTTAAAATTTTAAAATACAATGCATCTCACTATAGTGGGGGAAGACTGTGACCGACTGACCTTCGTATCTCCTCAGTCTGCTGCCCAGGTGTTATCAGTGGGTAACTTCAAGGCCTCTGTACTCCCTTGTTAATTCTTTATTTTTAAACAGAGCTTGGAGCTAAAAAAAGAGGACTTTGTCAACTAGAGGACTGTCCTCAGTAAAGTTAAACACATGACACTAAAACGCACTGAGCGAGACAGACAGGCACACGCACACACTCCTTTTCATCCCCAAATCCCATGAGAAGCAGAAGTGTTAAGTCTCATAAGGTATGAATGCCAAAAGCTCTTAGTCTTCCATCATCGGGAGGCATTTTTAGCTGTCCACTCTACTGTCTGAGCTCCCTGCCGTCATCCCTCCACTCTCCCTCCCCCCACCTTGTTGTAGAGGTGCTTGGTAGGTCATCCCTTGCTTATGTCTACAGCACAGGGAAAAATAACAGGCATGCCACCCACTCACGGTGGAATGATCAGCTTCCCTTTCACTGTCAAGCTTCAGAGAGTGAGAAGAGAAGGGAGTGGCCAGCCTGTGGGTGTATTACTACTAGACTGCTGGTTCGAGGATTTTGGCCTGTCTCAGTTTACGGCCCAGGCAGCCAGAAACACCTGCTGCTCCCCTCCTCCCCCCCCCCAAAGAAAGAAAAATTCTACACAATTATTATCCGAAAAGCAGCAGGCTGGATTCAACAAATGAGACCCAGCCTCTCCTTCACCTTCCCCTACCTCAGTAATCATAAGATTCAGTACACAAGTTAGCCCTTTCACTGAGAATTTGGTTTCCCAGTGCTGTTCACACTTCTTCATACAGTGGTACCTCAGGTTAAGTACTTAATTTGTTCTGGAGGTCCGTACTTAAAAACCTGAAACTGTTCTTAACCTGAAGCACCACTTTAGCTAATGGGGCCTCCTGCTGCTGCTGCGCCACTGGAGCACGATTTCTGTTCTCATCCTGAAGCAAAGTTCTTAACCTGAAGCACTATTTCTGGGTTAGCGGAGTCTGTAACCTGAAGCATATGTAACCTGAAGCGTATGTAACCTGAGGTACCACTGTACTGGCATTGAACACAGGTCAGGACCAAATGGATACATCCCTTAAGCCAGGGGTAAGGACCTTCAGGCCTGGGTGCTGAATGTAGCTATCCAGGCTTCTCTGTTCTCAGGATTTCCCCAATGTCATGCCCCTTCTCCTCTGGGCACACTCGACACCAGTTCTCCTCTGGGTGCTCTGTTGTCCCTTGGGAGTACAGCTGTGCCAGGGAAAACATTGAGGAGCCTTGCAAGAAGAGGTAAGAGTAGACATACCACTTCTCTCCAGCATCCCAAAGCCTGAGATTCAAAGGCTGAATGACATGACGGAATGACCAGCAGCAAAAGGCTAGTGTCAAAGCTGTGTCAAAGGCCCAGAAAATGGAGTTGGGGGGGGGAATACAACAGAAAAAAATACCCACTTTCTACCAGATGGTAGGTAGAGGGTCCATTCGTGACAGTAACAACAAACAGGGTGTTGACAGGAGGTCTGGCTTGATACTTCAACTGGCTGAACTTGCCCCTTTGCCATTTTGAACCCTGCACAGTTCAGTGCCATATATACTGCTGTCAGGCAGGTGGCTTTCTAGGCTCCAAGAGCTGCCAGCATTGAGTCGCCCAACTGTGCTGCGGACAGGAGCACCAGACCGCCACTTGAATACCTTCCCAATGGGTTATACTGTGGGGAAATTCAAATTGCGTGTGGCGGAGTGCAGCTGTACAAGCCCATTCCTCCCGTCAGTGCTGGGCAAAGAAGAAGAAGAGGGGAACAGATTTGTTGTCAACAGCAGAGGGCCCCAGGGACCCAGCATTTACCTGAGGGTGCCATATTAGCTTTCAGCTGAGGGCACCAGGACTGCCTGGGAATCATATTTTTTGCTGGCATAATTTTCTCGGCATTCTCAAACACTGGGTTCCTGATGGCTGCTCTGACAAATATTATTTAAACTTGATCTACACCAGTATTATGAAGTTTTTTTTTATCAAATCCTATGTGACATGGTCAGAGTAGAGCCATTGATTCCAATGGACTTGTTACTTTACTTTATTGCTCTCAGTGAGTCATACTCTGAGTATGACCAACAATGATATCACCCTATTTAATGTTAGTTTTTAATTTCCCAGGAGACTTGGTTAGGTCACTGTTGGGCCATTAGAAATTTGCATCAGGAGTCTAAAGGTAAAGGTAAAGGTACCCCTGCCCGTACGGGCCAGTCTTGCCAGACTCTGGGGTTGTGCGCCCATCTCACTCAAGAGGCCAGGGGCCAGCGCTGTCCGCAGACACTTCCGGGTCACGTGGCCAGCGTGACATCGCTGCTCTGGCCAGAGCCAGAGCCAGAGCCAGAGCTGCACACGGAAACGCCGTTTACCTTCCCGCTAGTAAGCGGTCCCTATTTATCTACTTGCACCCAGGGGTGCTTTCGAACTGCTAGGTTGGCAGGCGCTGGGACCGAGCAGCGGGAGCGCACCCCGCTGCAGGGATTCGAACCGCCGACCTTTCGATCGGCAAGTCCTAGGTGCTGAGGCTTTAACCCACAGCGCCACCCTAATTCAATCTAGGGCCAGCTAAAATTGTTTTGCTATACAGGCAGGGAAAGGTGTGAGCATGAACTGAGAGAGCAATGCAGAACCCTAATCAATGTCACAGAAAATTCTCAGGCACACTTGGAATTTGTGTGCAGAGGTGGCAGTTCTGAAAGACAAGGGCGGCATGCTGAAAATTCTGTCTGCATCTTCAAGCTGACCATGATTCTATCCTAAAAGGGAGAGAAAAAAATACTCCAAGGCAAGGCCAGCCCTACTATTAGGCAGACGGTGCAGGCTGTTCCTAACCATTCTCCTTCGTTGTAGGAAAGGCATGTCTGCCATGAGGCCTTTCCTGGGCCACCTAAACTTGCCTCTTGCCTCAGTGGAGAATGCTATCCCATTGCTAGTGCTGAAGTAGGTTCCAATTCCCTGTCTGGGGAGGGGAGGCAGCACCAACTTTCCTTCATCTCAAGCAACAAATCATCCCTGCTCCAAGCATACCTAACCTTCAGTCTTAAGGAGCAGCAATATACCAAACATGACATGGAAATCAGCTAAGGTACAGAAAGCACCAAGATACAGGTACATCTTGCCTTGACAGAAAGGCAGCTTGGTTTATTGTTCTTTTGTGAAGAGACCCACAGAATCAAGGCCACTTGTGTTTAGCCTGGCTTCTGACCTTTCTGAATGTGTCTTTTCATGCTCAGGTAATGCTGCAATGCAGGGGTGGGGAGCCTGTGGCCCTCTGGACTCCAACTCCCATCAAGCTCAGCCAACAGGGCCAATGGTCAGGGATGATGGGAGCTGTAGTCTGGCAACACTGAGGACCAATATGCTCAGAGCAGCTTCCTGAGACCCACCCTGGTGAGCTGCCATGCCTGGTTAATAATAATTTATACCCCACCCATTTGGCTGGGTTTCCCCAGCCACTCAGGGCAGCTCCCAACAGAATATTAAAACACGATAAAATATCAAACATTAAAAACTTCCCTAAGCAGGGCTGCCTTCAGATGTTTTCTAAAAGTAAGATAATTGTTTATTTCCTTGGCATCTGATGGGAGGGTGTTCCATAGGGTGGGCGCTACCACCAAGAAGGCCCTGGTTCACTGTAACCTCACGTCTTGCAGTGAGGGAACCACCAGAAGGCCCTCGGAGCTGAACCTCAGTGTCTGGGCAGAACAACGGGGGTGGAGATGCTCCACAGTCGTTGGACTGTGTTTTGCTTGATGGGTCCCAACTTGTGCAGGCTTGGTGCAGTAGCCTCTGCCTCATGCCCAGCCACAAGTGCTGGCAGGCCAAACTGGGTGCAATCCTCTAGTGGGCAAATGTGACATTTGACTGGAGCTCCCCTGTTAGCTTTTGTGCACATGTTGCAGCTATCAGGTTGCAGATGAGACAAATGGTGGCTCGGGGATTCCGCACTGGAATGCTTTTGTATCTCAGCCTCTCAGGGCTGCATCCAGAATTCCCACGCAGAATGCTCAGCAGAGATATTTTATGCAAAGCATAAAGCAAAGCTTGTTTCTGCCCTGATTGCTTTTGACACTATCTTGCAGGCGACTAAAGTTCAAACGAGAAACAAATTGGCTTGGGAAACAGGTGGTGGAGGAAGACAGTTTAGAGAAAGAAAGCCATAAACAAATGTTGATTAGCGGGGAGGGAGGGATGGATGGAGCCAGCACATCACAACAAGGTTACAGCCTCGCTCAAAATGTTTGGATTAAAAGGCTATCAAGCGCACAAACAGAACAATTGCTGTGAAACGCGCCCTCATTCAGCAGCACTTGACAGCATCCATTATATTAGTAACAGAATTGCTCCCATTATTTAACGTCTATTTAGCTCTAATAAGGGTCAACGCGGCAGAGTCTCGGGGCTTTCGACAGAGGAGACACATAGACAGCAGAAGGAGAGAAGCAAAGCAGCAAAGGCCAGACATCTGCCCCACCGTATCTGAATTACATACTATCTCCATGTGACAAGGATAGGGCAACCTGGGCAGCAAGCCCCAGGTAGGGGTTTAAAACTTTTCCCCCCAGCTCAGTATCTGGCATTTTCCAGAACAGAGATGAGGGGAGAAGCTGCCTCTGCCCTAGCATGAATTCACAGGTGCTCTGTTCATGGTGATGTGGTGAACTATGAGGGCAATGAATCTCTTTATTTGCCTTTCATGCCACTGTTAAAGGTTGAGTCCTTTAAGCACAGTTGAAGTAACTGTAAATATAATGGATAAATATAATGGATAAATATAATGGATAAATATAGCCTTATAGCACACATTTGAATGTTTGAATTCAAGGTTATACTGGTAAAAAAACAAAACACCCACAGATACACATCCAAAGTTATACCCATCTCCTTGCTTGTAGGCATTAAAAATACAGAGTTTGCTGAATGATATACTTAAGTCTCCTTGTTTCAGAAATATACCTGTAGCCCCAATCTGAAGACAATATGGGGGCTCCGGAATCAGAAGTCAGTTATCAAATCTGCTGTGGGTGTGCAAGATGAAAACTCCCGTTTTGCTTTCTGATGACTTTGCAGATCTGCAGGTGTAAGAAAGTCTTTTTGTCCCTCTGTATAGAAAGCCATTTTTATTAGGGTCCTTCTCTTAGTGTAGGCATATTCTTTGATCAGGAGCCAAAGCTTTTGACTTACAGAGGAGGCAGGGGTGGTGGTAATCCTGTCTACATATCTTGTGATTTGGATCACGCCCTTGAGAAAGGAGTAGCGTTAGGTGGGGGTGAATGGCAAAGAATACAAAATACTGAGCCTCCCTTTATAGAGCTTTGGGGAAGCTTCTGCAGGGTATTAAGTCCTCCGTGTTTCTGATCTAAAACAGTGATTGGGACATATTTATTTGGTAGACCTAGCCCCGGGTTCTGATATGATTCATGCTTTTAAGGTTAGGGTGTACAGAGCGTGACTGTGGCAGAAAACATACACAAACTTTGGCAAAGACCCCATCCTTTTCTTCTCAACATGGCCAGGCTTGCCTCAAACATAAGAAGCCTGTTTTGTGCATCTTCTAATGGCCAGCAGGTGTTCTGCTTGTATGCCGAGCAGAACACAGTGTACAAATTGAAGTGCTTCCAGTAATGGATATCCCCACTGCAGTCTGGAAGACTCTCAAAGTTGAACTTTTAACAGAGTGTGGAATTGTCTGTTTGACAGGAGTCCTAATCAAGATTGCAGAAAAATAAGAACAAGATGGCCCGTCTGGTCCAGCAGCCTGTTCTCACAGTGGCCCATCAGGTGCCCATGGGAAACCTGCAAGTGGGACGTACTGCAAGTATCCAGAGACGTACTTCCTCTGACAGTAGAGGCAGTGCAGAGCCATCATGGCTAGTTGATAGCCTTTTCCTCTCTGAATAGGCAGCCTTTGGATAGCAACGCCACTTGTGTTTGATAAAAAGCCAAGGAAGCTGTATTCGTCTGTAAGAAGACTTTCAAAATCTAGAGCTGGGCAGTACCGGTATTAGGACCAACCAAAATGTCACAATATTGTGAGCAAGGTTCTGAGTTCTTTGAATTTATTTATTACTTTGTTGCTTACTACCCTGAAAAAGGCTTGCTACAGACAAAAAGGGTAGTATAGTATCATTTTATTTTATTTTTGTTATTTTCAGAATATGGATAGGTATCTTTTCAAGAGAGCAAGAGCATCAAGTGACACTGAGGACAACCCTAGTTTTCATCCAGAATCGCTGTTCAAACAGAGTACAGGAGAAGACTCATTTATTATTATATTTTGGGAATGATTTGAGTTCTTATGTAGCTGCATTGTTTTGTACTTTCTGCATGTCTCGTGATCATATTATAAAGTAGTTGTGTTTTATGTTATAAATCAAATCTTGCTAGGAGTTGTTTATTTTTGTTTTATCCAATGTATTTCTTATCAATAAAAAATTCAGTGTGGCAATTTTTATTCTGAAAGTGTGACCCAGAGAAAAATATAAGAGAACCACTGACCTAGAGCATTGCTTCAGCTCTTTACGAAAGAGATAGCAAAATAAATATTTAATCAAATGAGCATGTCAGACACCTGAAGAAAGTAAGAAAAAAGCTAGAAGCCTGCCTGAAGCATGAAGAAAAGGGTGAAAACAGACACTGGATTCAGTGCCAGATCTATGTGTCGGTAGAGTGAAGGCAGCCCTGCAGCAGGAAAAACCCCATCTGGCTCCTGTAGTTAGTTAGGTACACCCGCACACACCCTAATGTTTGTTTCCTGAAGGCTATAGGAATTTCACCATTCCGCTTAAAATCAATTTCCAATTGTATAGCATATGAATCACATAAACATGCAAAAGGAACCCAAAAAAGTGCCCTCTGGCGAGAAAGGAGTGGACATTCATATGCAAAGAACACATGTATGACCAGGTTCCATGGGGCTGTTTTACATAAGCCAAAGGCTATGTGCATGCCTAGCGGAATTTTTTCGTTTGAACAGCAGTGCATTTGCACACCTCACACATGCACGCTTGCATGCACGCAGCCTGCTCTTGGATCACAAGCCATTTTTCAAAGCATGTCACCTTCAAAAGCACTTTGCCATGAGACATGCAGGACTGCTCTTTGGAAACACAGCTCCAAAATTTGCACCATGGGTGGACCTTGAAAGCAGAACTGGACTGCACTTGAAAGACAATTATACATTGACATTTTTGCATTGTTTTTAACCACAATTCAGTATACAGTACTGATGTATTTTTGCATTACTCTTAGAGTCACAGAATCATAGAATTGTAGAGTTGGAAGGGACCCCAAGGGTCATCTAGAACAACCTCCTGCAGTGCAGGAATCTCAGTTAGAGCATCTATGACAGATGGCCATCCAACCTCTGCTTAAAATCCTCCAAGGAAAGAGAGCCCACCACCTTCTGAGGGAGTTGATTGCACTATCAATCAGCTCTTACCATCAGAAAGGCTGAAAAATACATGCCAAAAGAAAACAGAGGGGAAAAATAAGGGGGAACAAATAGGTTACAGGTTCCCCATTCTTGGTTTAAAGGGCTAACAGCCATTAAAAATGAAAAGAAAGAGGACATAATTATGGACAAGGGACTTAGCCATAAAACCACTCAGTGCTTAGTTTTCAACCATGAGAAATACTTAGAAAAAGAAGAGTGGTCTTTTAGCAATGTTTGGAATATTTTTCTCTCACCACCTGGGGGTGCTCCACACGTCCTTTTTATGGTGCTTTCAGCATGCTTTGCACTCATGATGCCATTGGGACGGCTTTCAATACCATTTGCGTCCACAACCTCCCAAGGGAGACCATTCCACTGTTGAACAGCTCTTACTTTCAGAAGGTTCGTAGTATACATATTTAGAGATTGCAATATTTTATTGAGTATTGTTAAGGGAAGAGGGTGGTGCTGTGGTCTAAACCACTGAGCCTAGGGCTTGCTGATCAGAAGGTCGGTGGTTTGAATCCCTGCGACAGGGTGAGCTCCTGTTGTTCGGTCCCTGCTCCTGCCAACCTAGCAGTTCGAAAGCACACAGTGCAAGTACCGCTCCGGTGGGAAGGTAAACAGCGTTTACATGCACTGTTCTGGTTTCACCAGAAGCGGCTTAGTCATGCTGGCCACATGACCCGGAAAAACTGTCTGCAGACAAACGCCGGCTCCCTCGATCAGTAAACTGAGATGAGCGCCGCAACCCCAGAGTCATCCGCAACTGGACTTAATGGTCAGGGGTCCCTTTACCTTTTATTGAGTATTGTTACTCTACACAGTGAGGAGTCCCGGGTGGCGGGGTGGGGGGCAGCATTTACCTGGTTTTGGACAAATAAGTTGCATATAAATATATTCTTAATAACAACAACAACAATAACAATATTCTTTGGAAGGAAGTCACAAAAGGTTTAGGGCATTTTCTAATAGCGGAGTTTATTTAGAGAGATGCAAGTTGAGCACAGGTAGTGGCGCAGGTTAAAAACCTTTCTGCTGTTTCCCCATCCAATCTCCAAGAACAAGCAGCCAACAACCCCAACAACCCCAAAATACACAGCTGAAACTCTGTGTGTCCCCCTCAGTTTGCCTTATGACACTTTCAAACTGACCCTTTGTCATCTGGCTTGGGCTGCAGGATGGGAGTTGAAGCCCATCGACATCTGGGTAGCCACATGTTCCCCATCCCTGCACTATTGGGATAAGGCCTTGTCCCCAGAGAATGTATCTGGGGAGGAGGGGCAGTCCCTGTGTCTTATATAAGGAGAATACAATCTGTACCTCACAAACATGCCCATCATAGAGGTGCTGGAATCCACGTGAGAAGTGCCAGAACTGAGTTCCTTTGAGTTCTCCCTGGAAAAAAGCCCTGCTTTTAACCCAATACAGTGGTACCTCAGGTTAAGAACTTAATTCATTCCGGAGGTCTGTTCTTAACCTGAAACTGTTCTTAACCTGAGGCACCACTTTAGCTAATGGGGCCTCCCGCTGCCATGATTTCTGTTCTCATCCTGAAGCAAAGTTCCTAACCCAAGGTAATCTTTCTGGGTTAGCGGAGTCTGTAACCTGAAGTGTATGTAACCTGAAGCGTATGTAACCTGAGGTACCACTGTACTCTTCTTCTTGGGTCACTCTTCTGAAGAGTTTCAGGTTCATGTTGGGAAGACATGCCACTGTATTATTAATGAATAAATACGGACATATACAATATGTGGAAGAGCCACCTACAGAGATTCACTTTTGCTAGAGGCGTTTTTGCAGTGTGGCTTACTCCCAAGTAAGAGTGCGTGAAGTTGCAGCCTGTGGATGCATGCAAATTCAGCAGGATATGCCACTAGCCAATCCATAATATATAGATGGGGGTTGGGGGAAATACACAGTTTCTTCCCCCACCCGTGAAGTTTTCACTGTGCACATCCATTAATTCATTATTGTAAATTATTTTTGAGCACAGAAAGTTCATTATTTGAAGCAGCTTGTTGCTTCTACACACAAGTCCATTAAGAAGCTTTTATTATGCTGCATCAATGATCTCCTTTAAGATGATCTCTGATGGGTGAAAATGAAATCTGTGTCTTGCATAAATACCAGTAAATCGTTTGAGCTATGGGAAAAGAACAGGAAGCACCGTTGGCGTGTACTAAAATAAAGCTTACTCTCTTTGATTTCCTCATTATTTGCTCCTTGTGAGACTCAAGCATTACTTTATTTATTCCTATGTGTGATTTTATTTATAATTTATTTGGAAGCATTTACCCAAGTGCTTTGCAATATTGTGGCTCCTACTAACTATTCTGTATTGCTGCATTTTTGCTATTCAAAAAAACACACACAAATTCTACATGCTGCAGATCACTCACAAATCAAGCAGATATGAGCAGATGGAGCTACAGAAATATAACCTTTTCTCTTTAAAAAGAGAAAAGAAAAGAAAGGAAAATAAAAATTAACAGCCACCAAAATGTCAGGTCAAACCTCCCTTGTGTTAATAATTCTAATATTCTGCTCAAAACTGGGACCATGGATTTTCACTGCATCTTGGAGTGAATACAAATCGGAGCAGGTTTTACAATGCATAAGCCAGAACACATGTGAGTGGGCTCTATGATGCAGCATCACACCCCATGGAGTTGTTAGGCAAGGCAGAACACGATGCAAGATCATAGAATCATACTGTAGAATCTTAAGAGTTGGAATGGACCCCAAGGGTCATCTAGTCCAACCCCCTGCATTGCAGGAATCTCAGCTAAAGCAACCATCCAACCTCTGTTTAAAAACCTCCAAGGAAAAAAGATCACTTTTGCATTTGGAGGCACAGCTCCTAGTAAGTGTGATGAGGGAAATATTTTCAGTGGTCTCTCCAGTGTGATATGTTTGAGCAGCTTTCCATAGGTAGAACAATAGACTGTATTCAAGCAGTCTTAAATACATTTCAGTTTTAAGTTCACTGCTATAATCTGCAGCCCAGGACTCAGCAAGTGTTTACTTCCTGTGGTGCTGGGGGGGTGGGGCCGGATGTGACATGTGAGCAAATCCTGAACCTTGAGCCATGTGTGTCTTTCCCTCTGATTAGATATATGGACTCCATTACGTAAAAATAACTGTGATTCATTTGTTCTGAGTTGTATGATTTCAAGTTGACTAGTCATAGTGAACCAACCAAGTTCCACGTTAGGAACTTGAAGACCTGTCTGTAGCACATGCCCATAGGTTAAATTGCCACTTAAATCTGGGAGCACCCTTTTCAGCCCAGCAGGCCAAATCCTAAACTCCTGACAACCCACTTTGACAAGTGGGTGGGGCTACCCACCTATCAGTCACCTGACATCATCATGACATCAGGTGACTCGTTTTTCCTTTTCAGTGTAGCCCAGAAATTTCAGAGTGTTGCAATGTCTTTACCTGCCCCACACCTGCTGGACCTAATTAGGCCCACAGGCCTGATGACGTCTTAGAGCATCTTCTCTTGCCTACCTGATGTAAGCTGTCTGTCATTTTGCCATTCAGAATTAAGCATGTCAGTTAAAAGCTGCCTGTTACTATGACTTTAAATTAATCCATCAGTCCATAAGATGGCCAACCTAAACATGTTTGAAAGCATCTATAGCCCTACTTACAGCCTGAACCAAACCATATTCACTCACAAGAAAGTCTCCTTGATTTCTTTGGGTAAGTAAGTTTAGGACTACAGCTTTAGACGGCTGGGAAAATCTGACAATCCAATCTAGTGATCTGATTATACATGACTGAAATAATTACTGGACCACTTTATCCCAGAATGGTAAAATGATAGTTACAACAGACAGGTTTGGTTTAAGTTAAGAAATCATGGAACTATTGACCTGCGAGTTGCTCAATATTTAAAAATATTCCCATCCCATTAGATCAGGGGTTGTCAACCTGGTCCCTACCACCCACTAGTGGGCATTTCAGGATTCTAGGTGGGCGGTAGGGGGTTCTACAGCACAAGCTGAATCCTCCTTCCACCAAGCACTGGTGGGCGGTAAGGAAATTTTACCATCAAGAAAGATGCATTAGTGGGCAGTAGGTATAAAAACGTTGACTACCCCTGCATTAGATCAAATAATAGTTTGCAGGACTGAGCTGGGTGCCAGAGATAGCCTGGAAAATCTGTGGATGTGGCTTTGCTTACATCACTTCATATTGCAAGCAACGGTAACCCTCTCTTTTATTTGCTTACATGTTGATGCAAAATTCCACAGCCAGATAATTAGGATGAAATTTCAGAATCTATGATCAGCACCCACGTGGTGTCCAGAATTTAAATGGAAGATGGATTGTTATTCACTAGATCTCAGTCCTGCTATTCTGGGGTCTTCAACAAACAGTTACCCAGCCCTGATAGTCTACAGTCAAACAGTAGAATTTTGGTATTTGTTTGTTCACTTTAAAGGCCTGGAAACTTCAATCATCAAGTTACAACAAAGTAAAGACACATTTATTTATATACCCATTTCTGCATGAGTGTAATCCAAAGTAGTTTACAACTAATAATAGATACGTTAGCAACAACACTATTATCAATAGCAATCCATTGTAAAATATAAATAACAAACAAAAATGATCAAAGAAATCACAAAAAAGCAGTTTCAATAATCTGTGCAATACAAAAACACTCTTCCTAAAAAGACACAAAATATTTTACTAATAAAGGTCCCAACAGTAAAACAACATTCAATGAAAAATAAAACTTATACAAACTAGCAAAAAGAAGACTCTGGCACAAACACTGAGAGAAAATACACAAATACCAACAGAAACGTATTTTGCAAACTGATTGTTATTGCAATTGATCAAATACACTGCTTGTTTTTAAGAGGTATTACAGACTCCCCCAGTGGCCAAGTTTCATATACTTTCACTGGAGCTACTGACTGCTGCAAAAGTGACTGTCAGTGAGAGTGTGTCTGCTCAACAGGCTTTCTTGCATTAACAGACCCACCAGTAAGAATAGGCAATTTAAAATGGAGTACAAATTTAAGATTAGATTACAAATATCATAAATGTATATAAAGTATTTACACAAAGTGACACCCTCCAGCTGATTACAGTAACAGGTATGTGTTAGAGAGAGAGAGAGAGAGAGAGAGAGAGAATATGAGCACATGGACACACTGAATTTTGGGTTGAAGCCTAGGGACTGCCAAAGTAGATACAGTATCTGGGGAGCTATATTATAGGATTGTCTATTTACTTCTACTTCCACTCTGCTTTAATAATTGTCAATCAATAAAATATGACAAAGCAGCCATGTCTTCAATAAGTTTTCATTCAAAGGAAACTAAACTCAGAAGTGTGGTCCCTAGAGCATCTTACCCAGGCTTCCTCAACTCCGGCCCTCCAAATGTTTTGAGACTACAATTCCCATCATCCCTGACCACTGGTCCTGCTAGCTAGGGATCATGGGTGTTGTAGGCCAAAAACAGCTGGAGGGCCGAGTTTGAGGAAGCCTGATCTCACCAATCAAGGAAATGCACAACAATATCAAAGTAGATAGTGTTGTAGTAATAGCAGGAATAATGACTCCTAATATCAGCTGAAGCGTCACTAACCCAATTAAGTCCCTTTTTTGCATTTTTTTTATTTAAAAAAGAGTCAACATATATATACAAAAAGAAAAAGAAAAAAACGAGATGACATTACAAATGTCACTACCAACAATCCAAAGTTATAATAAAGTTATACACAGCTTCCCCATCCCATGTGTCTTCGCTCCACCAATTCTCATCCGTACCTTATCCCATAAACTACGTTCTACATTGCATATATTCCAATTCGAATCTACGAACTTATCCAATCTTTACTCCTCTTCTCATTAGGGTTTGATTATACTGTGCAAACTTACTCCGAGCATATCAGCATGTTATTGTTCGAACAATGTTTATCGATATACTCCTCATAGTATTTCCATTGAGATCTTAGTTTCTGATTTGATTGATATCTTATTATCGCAGTTAATCTTGCCAGTTCTATAAAATCTGATAACTTATTTAACCAGTCCTCTTTCGAGGGTATGTGAGCACTCGTCCAATTTTTCACTAATAGTAACCTTGCCGCTGCTGTTGTGTAAAGCAATAAATTTCTTCTATCTTGCGGGATCCCTTTGCCCAGCAAATTTAGTAAATATATTTCTGGTTTTTTCCCCTCAAAGGAATTTTTTTTAAAAAATTTCCAACTCCTCGTGCACACTATTCCAAAACACTTCCACTCTCCCACAACCCCACCACATATGAATTAGTGTGCCCTTAGCTTCTTTACATGCCCAACAGGGACTGGAGTTTGATTTATATACCTTAGCAAGTTTTACTGGCATTATATGCCATCTATGAAACATTGTCATAATATTCTCTTTAATTGCATTGGATGTTGTAAATCTGATATCAATCTTTAATAATCTTTCCCATGGTTCAAGTTGAATTTCATGCCCGATCTCCTGTGCCCATCCCAATTAAGTCCTGATGTAGAGGGTAAGCCACTTGCATGACATCAGGAAAAGTAGGAGGGGAAACATCAAGGTAAACATCAGCAAGGGCCTTGGCTGGTCATAGTCTGGCCACAGTTAACTATCCTTCAGATTAGATTATTGTAATATGCTTCCTGTAGGGCTACCCTTGAAGACAGTTCAGAAGCTGCAACTAGTGCAGAATGCAGCTGCTTGGATATTAACTGGTACTTCTAGATGAGCCTACATAACACAGGTATTGAGGGAACTGCGTTGGCAGACTATATGCTTTGGAGGCCAAGTCACGGTGTTGACTTATAAAGCCCTAAATGACTTGGGGCTGAAGGAATGCCTCACCCCATATCATGTTGCTCAGGAGGGGTTCTCTTACTGGTCACAGCCCCAGTTGAGGTACAAGGGAGAGAAAATTATCCATGGTGGCAACCCATCTCTGGAATAATCTAGCCCTAGAGGCACATCTTGCACTTCCTGATGGAAGCTGGGGCGGGGGGAGGCCTTTCTTTGTACAGGCATTCAGAAATGCTTAGTTTTATGCCATTGCTATGTTCATGTTTATCTTTTATTGAAGCTCCTGGTGGTGAAATTTTGTTCCCAGATTTTTCCTTCCAGGGACATTTCAAGGAAAGGTAGAGCCTATAAATGACAATTCAGGTTTAAGATACCCTGCTTCAGAGTGAATCTGGAGGGACGTTGGCTTTGATTATCCACTGGCAGCCTTACAACTCTATGATCCTATAAATAAAGAGTTAACAAACTACATGGCTGAAAGTGAAAGTTAATTAACATTCCCATCCAAAGTCTTTTAGAACCTTCTCCAAGGAATCAGCAAGTTCTTCTGTGTCACTATTATCATACCAGTCACATTTATCATATCAATCAGAGTTTTCATGTGCACAGAAGGGAGAAAAGCATCATAATGACATAAATTCCAACAGCTGATGCACAAAAAGGTCTTTCCATATGTCCGCTGTGCCCTCCCACACTTGCCAGAAGTGAATGTGAAAACTCTCTAAATGAGCTTGTGCCAGTCAATCTCTGTGCAAAATTAATCAAGAGAAGCATTCTGTGGCATATAACAAAATGCTGGGTTCTTCTTACATGCAAATCAGTCGGCACTTCAGATTAATCATAAGGCATTTTCTCTGATGTGTACGAGTGCAGAAATCTGCTATGTGACGTGAGGCCAGGTGTCCACATGAACATATGCGTGGCAAATCCTTAAACACTTCCCAAAGCATGCACAAAACGGTGGCCTCTACTATGGGGTGTCAGCAATTCAGCTATGAGACTGTGCAAGCAAAGCGAGTGCTGAAACTTATTCTGGGTTCTGCCAATAAGTAAGGTTGTAAACAAAAACTGGGGCCAAATTCTCAGAAGCCTGAGTTTGACTATGCTGTAGTAATTGTAAGACAGCTAAAAATAATCAAAAAGTGGGCTAAGCCGGGACAAAAGTGACTTGCAATGTAGGCAGGTTTTTTATTTTTTAAAAATAGCATTCATATCCGCATACCCAAGATGGTTATTTAAAAAAAAAAAATCCCTACCCCGAGATATCCCATCCAGTTCCCAACAATTTTCACCTGCTTGAATGAGCATACTGCCAAACCTGAGTACAATGCCAACATTTCTTCTACATTCTTTTACTCAGATCAGTGTATTCTGCTGGGGCATATGGAAGACTCCCTCTGTACTGGGGGCAATCCCACAAAACTCTTGATTAACATTTCTGGAGGCACAGGATGACCTTTCAAGATCAATTAAATGTGTTTCAATCTAGTGAGAAGAGGCTCAAAATTTCTTCTTGGCATGACGCAAGCAAGTTGTAACTTTGGAAGAGTTCTTAACAGATTTAGATGCAGCCAAGCATGTGCCCATGTGCCTCTTAACGAACAATATGTTTTGTTTTCAGCTCAAACCTGCATTGCTTCTGTTGTCTCAGAGCTGCCCCAAGTTGCTCAAGAGGCAGCACATTAAGGCTACAATCCTAAACACACTTACTAAGGAGTCCCTTTGAACTCAGTGGGATTTACTTTTGAGTAAACATACTGAATAAACATTCAGTATTTATTGCAATGTTCAGTATGGGTTCAGTTGCAAGATGACTGAATGAAGACACAATAACAGTAAGGTAAAGTAAGCGCAGGTGGCGCTGTGGGTTAAAGCCTCAGCGCCTAGGACTTGCCGATCGAAAGGTCGGCGGTTCGAATCCCTGCGGCGGGGTGCGCTCCCGCTGCTCGGTCCCAGCGCCTGCCAACCTAGCAGTTTGAAAGCACCTCCGGGTGCAAGTAGATAAATAGGGACCGCTTACCAGCGGGAAGGTAAACGGCGTTTCCATGTGCGGCTCTGGCTCGCCAGAGCAGCGATGTCACGCTGGCCACGTGACCCGGAAGTGTCTCCGGACAGCGCTGGCCCCTGGCCTCTTGAGTGAGATGGGCGCACAACCCCAGAGTCTGTCAAGACTGGCCCGTACGGGCAGGGGTACCTTTACCTTTACCTTTAAAGTTACAGATAGGTAGCCGTGTTGGTCTGCCATAGTCAAAACAAAAAAAAAATTCCTTCCAGTAGCACCTTAAAGACCAACTAAGTTAGTTCTTGGTATGAGCTTTCGTGTGCATGCACACTTCTTCAGATATCTGAAGAGGTAGAGAATCAAGCACTTGATTAATCTCAGCTATGTCAGCACAGAGAGATCATGTAGATCAGGCATAGGCAAACTCGGCCCTCCAGATGTTTTGGGACTACAACTCCCATCATCCCTAGCTAACAGGACCAGTGGTCAGGGATGATGGGAGTTGTAGTCCCAAAACATCTGGAGGGCCGAGCTTGCCTATGCCTGATGTAGATCACCTTAGAACACAGGAAGCTGCCTTCTACTGAGTCAGACCATTGGTCCATCTAGCTGGGCGCTGTTAACACTAACTCATAGCAGCTTTCCAGAGTTTCAGGCTGAAGTCCTCAGTCCTACCTGAAGATGTCAAGATTGAACATGGGACCTTTTATATGCAAACTCTACCAAGCCCTTCCCCACCTTTTGACATGACAACACAAATATAGCTGCTGAAGCACTTGCAGTAGCTTGCTAAAAGAGAACCTGTGCTGAATTCTGCCCAGGATGGCAGAGGAGCACACCTGCCTTGCTACTATGTGATGCAGAGGTAGGGAGAATACTAAGGCGTTCATGAGAATGAATTCCTTGGTCATAAATTGGTCCTGTTGTAGCTTGTACTGTGATCTGCGGGAAACTACTCTGGCTTTGGTGGTTTGTGGATCACAATCCACACCATATATTTAAAGCACATCAAATGGACATTAAAATCACATGATTCCTGCACAGAATCCGGGGGACTGTAGTGTGCCCCTCACAGAGCTACAATTCCTAGTGCCAAACTACAGTGCCTAGGATTTGGGGGGGGGGACCATGTGCTTTAAATATACATTGAAAGTGCTTTAAATGAGATGGCTCAGTTGGTAGAGCATGAGTCTCTTAATCTTAGGGGCGTGGGTTTGAGCCCCAGATTGGGAAAAGATTCCTGCATTGCAGGTGGATAGACTAAATGACCCTCCTGGTCCCTTCCAACTCTACAGTTCTATGATTTTATGAAATGTATGGTGTAGAGGATGTACATATCTGGATTTTATACTACCAGCTAATTTTGTATGTCCACACATCAGCTGCAGGTTCCTAAAAAGGACACCATTGCCAAAGCAAACTGGCAGTTAGCTCATGGAACACCATAAAGTGCAAACATCTGGATTATATTACAGAAACATTTTATAGTGTTTTCAGCCCCAGCATGTCCCTGGCCGAAAACGTGTTTGTGATTTGACTTTGTTCATTGACATAAATTCCTTCACATTTGAATGTCTCATTGAAAGGCACATAGCAGAATGCTCCATCACACAACTGAAGGAGTGACAACCTTAAAATGAATCCCAGAAGCTGGGAATCCCTCTGGGTGTATAAGGGCTAGTAGTGGGCATCTTGGTCGTGTCATTTATTAAGCCAAAGCATGTGCTTTCAAACAAGAGTTCAAATACTTTGGGATGAAATTAACAACACATAAGCACATGCCCTTCAGGCAGACCCTAGTCCACACCCATTTCTGTAAAAAAAAAAAAAAAAAAAGCTTTGGCATGCAGTTGGTTTGTCCTTCTTGCACCCGATGCTTTGATCACTTTAACAACACAGAAGAAACTCGCCCCACACACTAAGATTAAATTGACGACAGCTGAAGCACTCAGGAAAAAGTGCATCACACATACAGCCAGCAGGCATAGTACTGAGGACATAGCCATGTGCATCAAGGAGGGATTGATTCAGTATTAGCAAAAAGCATCCCTTGTACAGGCAGCAGATGTGTAGCCAATCTTATGCACACTTACTCAGAACTTAGTCCAATAGAACTCATTTCCAAGGACTTGGAAGCCTAATATGGTGACCTCCAGATGTTGTTGGACTCTACTTCCCATCATGCCCAACCATTGGCCAGGCTGGCAGAGGCTGATGTGAGCTTGCGTCCAACAACATTGGGCAGTGGAGCCAGGCACCACATTGGCTACCCAGCTTCAGGAAGTATACATAGGATTGCCACTTTAAACATTCAGCATTTTTCGATAGTATGGTGATTTTACTCCTGAAGAAAAATAGTTGAAAAGCAAGGGGCGTATTGTGGAATATTAACTCAGATTACTCAAAATTTAACTAATTCTCCACCCACAAGACCACACCGATGGCATTTTTGGATAGGCTGCACTTTGCAAATGTTATCTGGGCTTGCGTTGTGTTAGGGCTTGGCACTATAATCCGTATTGAAGTTTACCTGTGCCATTATATTAGGGGCATGACATTCGCATGTTCCAAAAGCTAGTGCACCTGTAGTTTTATAGATATCATTTATGTTGATTTTATGTAGATTTTTTGGATAAGAAATAAAGCTCCCTTTTCACACATCACACAGATGTTGGGGGCAAGTGGAACACATGGCCACTTAAGGGTGGGGCCAGCAAATGAAGTTCCCATCTCCATTCCACAAATTTACTGTACACATGGATGTGACCCTCTGAACAGGACTATTATCTCTAGGATGATGATTCCACTACTTTGTTTTCACGGGGAGAGGATGGCACTATAGTCTAAACCACTGAGTCTCTTGGGCTTGCTGATCAGAAGGTCAGCAATTTGAATCCGTGCGACAAGGTGATCTCCCGTTGCTCTGTTCCAGCTTCTGCCAACCTAGCAGTTTAAAAGCACAAGTAGACAAATCGGAACCGCTGTGGCGGGAAGGGAAACGGTGTTTCCATGCGCTCTGGCTTCTGCCATGCTATTTTGTTGCACCAGAAGCAGTTTAGACATGTTGGCCACATGACCCAGAAAGCTGTCTGTGGACAAACACCAGCTCCCTCAGCCTGAAGCAAGATGAGCGCCGCACCCCACAGTCACCTTTGACTGGTCCTTTACCTTTTACTTTGCTTTACCTCCACACTGAGACAGACATGCTGAAGGGGCACACACCTAGTCAGTCCAAAGACCTTTTGAAACCAGTATTTCTGTTTCCCAGGAAACAAATAGTTCAAAGTTACCAAAGATTTCAAAGCGAGGCTGTGGAATAGAGTTGCTGGGTTGGACTTCATGGACAAGTTCCACACCATCATTTTGGGCAGGGGTACCAACACGAATAAAATATGGGGGGGGCAGCCAGGGGGGCAACTGCCCCCCTAAATCAAGTAAATAAATAAACAAACTTACTTAACCAACTGCACTGCTGATAGTTCTGTTCTGCTCCCCCTAACATAAATACTGGCTAAGCCCATGGGTCCTGGTAAGGTCCGCCCTGCATAATCGATCACACTATTTTAATGGCAATGTCCATCAACTTTGAGGGCCCTCAAATATTTTACCGGGGGGCCAAAGGGACCTAAACCCCTAGCAGTTGGCTCCTCTGGTCTTGGAACTAGCCATACAAAGCGTCGCCCTCAGCATACCAGCCTTGCACTCATGCCCTAAAGGCATCTGTCTCGAAACTGCGGGAGCCGAATTCTCTTTGCGTTGCCTGCCTATCTCACCCGGCAAGCGCGTCGCACCCGCCCTGGGAGGACCTCTCTGCCCTTCGGAGGGCACCTCCGTTTCCATCCGTGCTGGGCAAACCTCTTGCTCGCACTTTCTCGGCCTTTGGACCCCACTTGGTAACCATTAACACACGCGCCCCATTTACTTCTCTCTCTCTCTCGCAGCTACCATTCCGCCCACCTGGGCGAACGGGCTCCGAGATCCCGCCCGCCTTTCTAAGGCAGAACGAGAGCGCCCGACGCGCCATCCCCTCGCGCGCCTCGCTAGTTCCGGCGAGAGCCGGGAAAAGCCGCGGCCTTCGCCCCTCCTTCGCCTCGGCGCGTCCTGGAAGCAGCGCCGCCTCTTGCCCGGCGTCACTTCCCCGAGAGCAGCTGGAGAAGGAGAAGATGGCGGCGCTGGGGGAGCCGGTGCGGCTGGAGAGAGGTGAGAGCAAAGGCGGGCAGGCGGGCGGGCGGGCGGGCAACAACTGGCCTCGGCTGCAGCCACTGGAGAGCCGGATCTACTGAGCGATGCCCTGCGGGGGCGACGTGTGTCTCCGCCTTGGGGAGCGGGCAGGCTAAGCCCCAAAGCGTTATTAGGTCCTGAGGCTGGTCAGGGTAGGCGCAACTACTTGCCCGCAGCAACAGCAGCCCCGCAAGCCTCCGCCAAGAGTGGGGAGAGGGGGTGCCCTTGCCTCTCCCCGCCCCCGCTCCCACACCCAGAGATCCTCCGCAGCAGTGCTCCAGTTTAGCTGGCTTAAGAAGAGGATTAGAGAAGTGCCAGGCTTACTAGCTGGGATGGCCGTCGCAAGTGGGGAGCGCGCGGCTGCCGAGAGAGACCTAGATGGGGGCGTGGCGTCCGGCCCGGCGGGGATCTTCTTCTGTTCTTGGCTCCCTCCTCCCCCCCCCCCCGTCTGTCAAAGCAGCCTCGGCTTCTTTGCCTGGTCCGAGTCAGCTGGTGCTGAGCTAGGACCGTGGCTTGCGCGCTCCCCTGTGGGTCGGGGTGCGCAAGGAGGTTAATGGGCAACACAAGGCCCCTGTGGAAGTTCAGATTGGGCTGCTGCTCTCGGAAGGAGCCAGCCGGTTCTCTGGGTGTAAAGTTATGGAAGTTTTAAATCGGAGTTCTTAGGCCTCGGTGGAAAATGCACTGTGAGCTGCTACTATGTATAGTTAGTTGGGAGGGTCTAATTGATGAGCCTAGAAGCATCTAGGCCTCCATCTGCACTATACATTTAAAGAGCATAATACTGCTTTAAACGATCATGGTTTCCCCCAAAGAATCCTGGGACTGGGAAGTGTCGTGGGCTAAGAGTGCTGAGTGCTTTTCAGATACCTCCTCTTCTCCTGAGAGATGTGCGGTTCTCAGAGTGGTTTAACAGTCAGTATGTCTTCCCTGGGAACTCGGGGAACTGTTGCTCTGTGAGGGAGAGAGGGTTCTCTGTGGCTGCATAATGCTAATGCAGACTGAAATAACAGATTCCTAGGTACAGAACCAAATTTAGCAGGTTAAGTTTTTTACAGCGCTGCAACAAAATGTTGTCACATTGAGTGCTCATAGCAAGGGGTTCTAGGAACCAGCCAGCTATACTCTTTTTCCAGGGTGCTCCTACACACCCACCCACCCCTGCCCCCATTTGGTCAACATTCTGTGGTCACTGAATATGCTCAGTCCTCATTGAGCTGAGTTTTACAGGAAAGGCTAGGTGCTGAATCTTAAGAACTGCTGCATGTCCCCAAACTTTTAGGTGAACTGGTGTGATTAAACAGGATTTAGGCTTTTAGCTCTGAGTTATCCTGAACTGTAATGCACATATGTTACTTATAAATATATGATATTTTGTGTGTGTGTATTCCTTAGAACTTGTGTGGTTCTTTAACTTGCACCTGGTAGATGAAGGTTCAAATATCTCATTAGGCATTAAATCACTGTTGGCCTTGTTGCCTTAGAAACTCAGATATATAAGCTAATCACTAATGACACCTTAAACCTAGTTATGGCCACCAAAACAGAATACGTAGGTGTCTTTTTTTTTTTTTTGTTTACAATGATTTTTATTATTATTATTATCAGCAGCAGCAGCAATAGTCATTTCTATATCACTTTATATTTTAAAGAAAAAATCTCAAAAGCACATTACAATACATTAAAACATCAAATAAAACAATCCAGAATAAAGCAAATTCAAGCTTCAAGGAAAATATTTCAAATCCTTCTCCAAATGACATTTTGCTTTCCTATATTTATTTACCCACTTAATTTGTATAGCTGCCTCATAGCAGAAGTACTTTAGGAAGCCAGTGTAGTGTAGTGGTTAGATAGTCAGATTGGGAGATCAGGGTTCAAATCCCCTCTCAGTCATGAAGCTCACTGGGTGACCCTGGGCCGGTCACAGGCTCTTAACATACCTCCCAGGATTGTTGTGGGAAGTAACTGAGGGGGTGAACCATGTACTCCTTAGAGAGAAAGGTGGGATATAAATGCAATTAAGTTTTTCTGCCTACCTGCTAAAGAAAGCTGGAGTGGGCAGCCAGATGGAGATGTCATTCGCCAACCTGGCATTCAGATATCTCCACATGGTCACATTTGGAGTTGCAAAACATGCCTGACGCTTGGCGAATTTCTAGCACTACTCATGAAGAAGGGTCTCAGTTGTTGATCACAGGGTTTGGGCAGGTTTGTAGAATTGCTTATACAAAGTTTTCACAGAATTGCTGATACAAATGATTACATTTTTAAGAAAACAGAATGATTGTTACTTTGCTGTTGAACAAATGTACATTGTATCTTAACAGTATTTCGGTAGAAACTAAACTTAGCAAATAATGACCAAGTAGGCTATTTTTGAGTCAATTGTCAAAGTATTGATGTCTCAAGCGCCTGGGGGTGGGGGGGAATCCTGTGTTTTATGAGGGAACAGTTCAGATAAAGAAAAAGGAAATAGCAGGTTAAAATGTAGTGTCTGTGTAAAGCTATGACAGACAAGATTTAGTATCACTGATGACTGACCTCTTCATTAGTTATGGAATGAAGTCAAACAGCATCACCCATGCAGCTTGCTGTATGTGCAACTTTAAGCACTGCACCCTGCATGACTTTGCTTCTCAAGCCCACCCCAAAAGTAGTGTTCGACATATGATGTTCAGCCTTTAAATCTCTTGCCACTCCCAGAAACATTCCCCCCCCCCTTTGTACATGCATGATTCCAAACAGAACTGGGTCACCAGCTCACACTGAAAAAAGGATAGAGAATGTGCAAGCACCTCTGGGAAATTCTTCTTGCCTAACTGAAATTCTTTTACTATCTTGGAGAGTACTATTTTCAAAACGTCCATGCTAGTCAAAATTCAATAGGAACTCTTAAGTAACAATTGACCTTTTGGGTCTAACAACCCAGGATTTCTCAGAAATAGAAGGGAGGGTGTAACTGAGCCTGTTAAAGTCATGATGATATTCTCCCATGAATGGATGTTGTGTAACCCATATAACTGACAATCAGTTGTCATGTTTTAGTTTTCCAAATATGGCTGGGTTTGTTTGTTTTTGAAACTTCTAACATTCATTATACAGTAGTGGCTTATTGTAACCTCATATTTGTTTTGAACAACATTTTATCCTTTGCTCCTCAGTCATTCAAGGAAAATTAAGTAATATTTGCAAATAAAAATAAAAATCGGATGCTTGGACTCAGCTGCTGGCTCTGCTCTTTGTCATGCAAAGCCTGTGTTTTTATTTCTAATCTTCAAACACTAAGCTTTGGGAAGTACAATTTTTTTGCTAAGTTGTTGTTTTGATGGGTAACAGAGGCAATAACAGATGACTTAATTTTTTCCATGCTCCGTAGTGAGTGAGTGCTTGGTTGTGGAAGCAAATATTTAAGGAAGATGTTAGAATTGATAGTGGAGAAAAAGTTAAAATGCCATGTGTTTCCATGAAATTGAGATGGCAGATGTATCCGGCAGCAATAACATTTGTACTTAGCTTCCTGTCAACAGTTCATTGCATAATGGTCAGTGCCTGACTCTCAGTGTTCCAATGATCATCCTATGGAAATGTACTCTTTCAGAGGCTCTGGTTTCTATTCAAATGGAAGGGTATTATCGGTGTCCTCTGCTCCTTGAGCCACCTTTTAACTTAATCATTTGGGTAAAATGTTCTCTGTGGTCTTTCCCTCTACTCAAGCAGTTTCAAGTGCGTTTTGCTTGCAGGAGAGGGGCCCCAAGCTTGTTACAGCAACCATATTCACATTTTCTTCCCCGAGGGAACATTTTGCACAGAGCTGTCTGCTTTGGGAACCATGTGCATTGTCTGTTAGTGACTTCAGGAGTATGTTGTAATCTGGAGCATAGACGGTTCATGTATTAGACCTTGTCATCTAAGCATGTGAACATTGAACAGAGCCTAGAACAATATTTATTCTGCTGCTTTGGGGTGGCATTTAATTCTCCATCTGCATATTACAAAGGAAGAATAGTATAGGGAGTCCAGATTGTTTTTCATGAACGTTTGTCTGCCACTGAAATATTTGTAATAAAGAATCCCTAATAGGTATACATTGCAAGGAACAAGGTTTGCCTGAAACAGGAGAGCTGATGATCATTGGGATTCTGTCCTTGGGATTTTGTTGACAAGTATATTGGTCTGATGCTCATTAGTCACAGAACAAACATTGAAGAGCAAATTGGTACAAGATCTGTACTGGGTTTTTCCTGCTCCAGATGAATGGGAAGGAGTGCTTTCGAATGTTACTCTAGCTGCATGGGAGCCACATTTCTATGAGTGGCTCCCACACAGTTGAGGTATATAGGCTGATCACATGGTCTGATTCACTAGCCCAATTCAATGGTCAGAACCAGTATCATTACCCTCTGAGTAGATTTTAGTAGTTCATGTTCTTTCCTTGCCTTTCGTTTTACAGACATCTGTCGGGCTATTGAGTTGTTGGAAAAGTTGCAAAGGAGCGGAGAAGTGCCCCCACAAAAACTACAGGCTTTGCAGAGGGTCCTTCAAAGTGAATTCTGTAATGCTGTGCGGGAGGTATGTTTTTGAGGAGTGTGTGGAGAAGGTCTTCTCATTAGTAATTTGGGAGCTACACTGGGAATTGGCTTCTGTTGAAGTGAATTACAAGAAAAAAGATAATACAGTGGTATCTCTGGTTGCGAACGGGATCTGTTCTGAAGGACCGTTCGCAACATGAAAAGCCCGCAACCTGAAGCACTGTATCTGCACAGGTGTGCAGTGCAATTTGGCACTTGTGTGTATGTGCGAAGCGTTATTTAGAGCTACTGCGCATGTGCGAGTGGTAAAACCTGGAAGTAACCCTTTCTGGTGCTTCCGGGTCGCCGCGGGACGCAACCTGAAAAAACATAACATGAAGCAAACATAACATGAGGTATGACTGTAGTGAATGACAAACCAAGTTTCCTGATTCACAACTCAATGCGTGCATGCAAAATTATAGTTAATCCGCACAGTTCATTTGGAAATATTATTAATGTGGTTTGATTCAGTCATCCCCTATCCAATAAACCACATACCTGATTTTTCTTTCTTTCTAAAGGTATATGAGCATGTGTATGAGACTGTGGACATCAGCAGTAGCCCAGAAGTGAGAGCTAATGCCACAGCCAAGGTAAGACTCCTATTTAGGGAGGATTAATATATTAAAGTTCAACTGGCAGCTCTGATCTATAAAAGCTGAAGTATTAGGCTATGAAAATATTGCAGTGAGCTGTGCTCTTGAGCTCAGTGGGTACATCCGTGAAACAAACACTTTAAACAATTGTAGGCTTAAGATAAACTGGGAAGAATGAAAGAGCTTTTTACCAAAGACAAAGTTTTCCTATAGCAGTTCCCTATTTTAAAGTTGTTGTTTTTCTGTTAATGCACTGAAGCAGTTAATGTTCACTAATGCACTCTCATGCGGATGCTTTTTACATGTTTATTTACTGCCTTCCTACCCCAATGCATGGGATGCTAAAATAGCATTCTTGCTGAACAGTCAGTGCATTGGATAAATGCCTGGTGTTCCCACAGTACAAGAATGTGGAGGGTTGGGATTGTCAGCACCTGTTACTATAAGGATGTTGAAGGGGCAGGGTGATGAATACTGCCTCAGCTTAGAGAGCATTCTGTTGTGTAATATGACTCTCATTTGTACATTTGTTTACTTGATTCCAGTGCCCAAGTTAAAAATGCATAGTAGTGCATCTGTTATGAGGAACTTGTGTGTATTTTCAAAATACTCACACAAGGGGGAACGGAGGTCCTTTGGCTGAGTCGAGACGATATGGGATTGGGGGGGGGGCAACACAATTAGTGCCAGCACCATCCGTTAAGAGTTTGGGTGTAATCTTTGACACCTCCCTTTCCATGGAGGCGCAGAGTGCAGCTATAACAAAGGTGGCATTTTTTCATCTCCGCCAAGCTAAGCAGTTGGCTCCTTACCTCTCTCACCCTGACCTAGCCACTGTGATCCACATGACGGTCACCTCCAGACTTGGTTATTGTAACTCACTCTAGGTGGGGCTGCCCTTGAGACTGACCCAGAAACTCCAGTGGGTGCAGAATGCCATGGCGAGACTCCTTACAGGGTCCTTGTCGTGGGATCACATTCACCCGGTGCTATACCAGCTGCACTGGCTCCCGGTGGAGTACAGGATCAGGTTTAAGGTGCTGGTTTTAACCTTTAAAGCCCTATATGGCCTAGGACCCTCGTACCTACGGGACTGCCTCTCCTGGTATGTCCCACGGAGGACCTTACAGTCTTCAAATAAAAACATCTTGGAGATCCTGGGCCAAAGGGAGGTTAGGCTGGCCTCAACCAGAGCCAGGGCTTTTTCTTTTTCAGCCGTGGCCCCGATCTGGTGGAACGCTCTGTCACAACAAACTAGGGCCCTGCGGGACTTGACATCTTTCCGCAGGGCCTGCAAGACGGAGCTGTCCCACCAGGCCTTTGGCCAAGGCACAGTCTGACCCCCTCCTTCTGTAATCCTCATAGAACTCTATCCCAATGGTTGCCATTAATTTGACTCTGAATTGATTTTAGAATGTATTTAAATTAATTGATTGTGATTTTATGTAAACTGTGTTATTTTTACTGTTGTTAGCCGCCCTGAGCCTGGCTTCAGCTGGGGAGGGCGGGATATAAAAATATTATTATTATTATTATTATTATTATTATTATTATTATTATTCACCTTTTTCCATGTATCATCAAAGAAAATGCAGTTATAAGTGAAACATTGAATATGTTTGGTTTATTTGCCTTTTGTTTTCCCATGGTTTGGAGTAAAAACCGTCTTCAGAACAGCAGCCCAGAGATTGAAAATACTCTGAAGTACATTTGCAGGGGATGCACTTGTATTGGCAGTATTTAGCTAGATGCTTTGAAATATTTGGCTTTGAGATAAGACAGTGAATAAGATTCCAGACCTTGTGAACTATGGGGAGGAAAATGAGATTTCCATGTTTTGCAGGCCACTGTTGCTGCCTTTGCTGCCAGTGAGGGTCATTCCCATCCCAGAGTCGTTGAACTACCAAAAACAGAAGAAGGGCTCGGATTCAACATCATGGGCGGCAAAGAGCAAAATTCTCCAATCTATATATCCCGAATTATCCCAGGTGGTATTGCTGATAGACACGGGGGATTGAAGCGTGGAGACCAGCTTCTTTCTGTAAACGGAGTGGTAGGGATGGAATTTAACTTCCACTTGTAGTAGCTACCTGTGACCGCTTGAGGGCATTGAGGGGATGTTGATTGCTTGGTCTTGTGTGTATTATGCAGTATGAAAAAAACAGGTTTATATTTTCCTTTTGCAAATCGTAATGGAGAGTAAAATATTATGGAGTATGTTTGAGATTTGCAATTCTAAGTTCACTAGCACTGATAGAAACCTGCTGTTATGCGAGGAAACATTTTTAATTAATAAAGCAGGGGGATACACATTTTAGAATTGGATCCCAAGTTTGTTGAAATAACATTAGCAAGATGTTAGTAAAATAGTTTATTACTAATAGTCTGTTAGTAAAATAGACATTGCTGAGAAACTGCCCATATGCAGTTTCTCATCAATGACTATTTTACATACTATGCAACTTTCAATGAAAAAATATTTTCTACTCTTGAAACCTGTCAGCTATATTTTGGCTTAACCTACCTCACAGGATTTGTGAGGATAAAATGAGATAGCCTCATGCATACTACTTTGAGGTCCTTGCAGTCTAGGCAAGATACAAAATAAATAAAGAAGGCTGAAGGTATAGGGGCAAAATCCTGAAAGGATGAGGCTGTGCTTCAGTAATTTGATTTTGTGTGTGTGTGTGTGTGTGTGTGAGAGAGAGAGAGAGAGAGAGAGAGAGAGAGAGAGAGAGAGAGAATGAATTTGGATAGGAAAGGACCTAATCCACTGTGCTGAGTAGACTTCCCCTCCCAGTTTTCACACTTCCCAAACATGCCAAAAAATGTATCAAAATGCATTTTGAAATAATCTGTTTTTGGAGGAAACAGCATGATAAGCATGGATTGAGTGAACCCATGTAAAAACGACACAGACTGGAACTAGAGATTCATCCCTTTCTAGTTGTGACTCCTTGAGTTCTCTCTGTCAAGTTACCTCAGAACACCTGAGGTAAAGCAGTTCTTCCCATACAACGCTACTTTGCATGCACATTTACTTTTTTCCTAAATGCGGTTAAAATGTAGCAACGGCCAGCAGCTCCTTGTTCCATTTTCCTAATAGGTAGCCACTGGAATAGCTCACAGCAATTCAAGTCCTCCCACAATGAACTGTTTTGGCGGCTGACTAAAGGAGTCATTGACACTCAGCTGACCAGTCCCCACACAGCCTTCCAGCTGGTGGGTGGCACTGAGAAAATCCTTACCTTTCTATAGACTCATTCATTTGTCCTGGTAACTTCAGTTGGGGGAACTAACTTTGCCAGGCAATCTGGCTGTGCCCTGATAAGGTGGGAAAATCTTGGGAGTCTAGCAGTCTACCTAGGAACACATCAGGACCCATTTACACATGACTGACATTTTGAGAAGCACTGTTGTAAGTGAAACCTAGAGCAACTGCCCTTTTCTTTCCCCCACCCTTAAATATGTGCTTAATTTTGAAAGCCACAAATTACCTAGAACAGATAACGTTATGATACAGCCAACATAAAATCTAGCTCTTCTGTGTGAGGTCATTCAGCTAGCCTTATAAATAACAATGTTGGAATATTAGAGTGCTTTTTTATATATATTTACTAACAGAATGGTTAATTTTTGAAACATTTGTTTCAGAGTGTTGAAGGGGAGCACCACGAGAAAGCCGTGGAACTGCTAAAAGCTGCTCAAGGAAAAGTTAAGCTGGTTGTACGATACACACCCAAAGTCCTGGAAGAGATGGAGTCACGGTTTGAGAAAATGAGATCGGCAAAACGCAGGCAACAGAATTAATGTATTACATGTAACTTAAGGAAAAGCATGAACTTTGCTTGTCTGAAAACGTCAGACAAGCAACGTTAGAAAAGGATGTTAATTTTGTTAATTCTTTGTCTTTTACAAATAACTCTTCAACATCTTAATGCTTCTGAGAAGAAAAGTTTACATGGGCGTTTGTAGCTATGTGGTTTTACAGATCCTTTCTTTAAAATTCAAACCTGTAACCATCAGAACAAATTTGTAAAGTGTTTTTAAAATACATTTTAATAAGCTTTTTTCAGCATTTGTAACATCTGTTTTCTAGTACTTTTTTCCCATTTGGCATTACTTAAAACTGGAAATCTTTATTTTGGATACAGATATAAAACAAGTCTTACTCTTTTTGGCACTAAATTTAGTCATAATTATGTGGTCAAGTACAATTAGTGCTTTTGATGAACAAGTTTCTATGCATGTTCTCAATCATAACTTTATATGGTTAATGACATCTTGGACACTTTCTTACCTCTTTTGTGAATAATTTGTAACAGGCAGTCTCTTATATTTAATGTTTCAGTGATTGACATCACTAGCAGCAATCATTCCTATAATTTAGATACTTTTGTACTAATTTCTGAATACTTGGAGAAAGTGGAAAGCATACCTGACTGTAGTTGTGTATTTATATTCAGTAAGGTAAAATTGCATGCAGTGCAGAAAAGATTGTATATGTACTCAAGACTTTCTTCTATTGTAAGTTACTTCTGCAACTGTGTCTACTTGTTCTCTTAACAGTGATGGATGTAACCCACATCAGGTACTAAGTGGGTGGTGCGCTCTTCTTTCCTAGAGCATCAGAGTTCTTTCAGGGTGCTGTTTGCAGTTGTCATAGTGACACAGAAAAGCTAACAGATACCACAAATTCTTTTGTAAAAACACTCAGGCAGCAGACACTACTCTCTATCAGAAAAGGCATTCCTTGCTTGTGTAAATCCATTGGGCATGCTTCTAACCCAAAGTGGTTGGTACATCACATATAGTTCCCCCCTCCACCCAAAGTTGTCTATGAAGTAAGTACAAATCCACAACTAAAGTTTCAGCAGATGGCTTGTGCTAAGAGAGAGCTAGTATGTCTGGGGTGCTTAGAAAATATCCACCTGGAGTGCAAAGAAATCCTTTTCTAGAGTCTGGGAATCTCTATAAAGAGATTCATTTGGCTGGTGGTCTGCCAAAGTTATACTGTGGTGGGCTGTGCTTTGCAACTAAAGATTCCTGTTTATCCCTTACTACTGTGGATGAAAATGCCTGACCAACATAGTTCCTTCATCCAGATGCTCTACCTCAAAACTGCAAATCCTTGAAGCTCTGTTTAAGTTTAAAGTTGCCTCACTCTTTTAGCATAAGCTGCCAAGCCAAAACAAAGAACTTGCAGCAGCTGGAGACACGTTATTTTCAGCCGAGCCCCACAACTGTACAAGTTCATCTTTCTGGGGTTGAGAAGATCAGTTAGCAAAGAGACTCTTTGCTTTTGCAAAAAAAAATTTTATCTTGTCGTTGGTAGTGATGTGGTCACTAAGCTTGCTAGACCTGTGCGATAACTGTAGTGGTAGTGGAGAATGAGTTCCTGCAGACATTACTGACTTGCATCATAGATGCTTTCATTGCTGCTCATGTTACTGTACCGGTTAAACCTTCCAACTTTATTTAAACAGAGTGCTACTTGAACTTGCTTATAGACTGTATAGTTTAATCCTAGAAGCATTTGCACCACTTTCAGCTGTTCAGAAAGATGACACAAAGGACCAGTCTCTAATTCTCAAGTTAAATTTTTTGAGCCAAGAAACTATCTTGCTAATGCTTATCCAGAGAGAGAAAGTAGTTTGATCGATGGACAATGGAAACTACACTGAACCGTGTTGCTTCAGTAATATGGATTTTATTGGGATTTATTTCTGAGTAAGCAGACCTTTTCTTGCTGAATTTCAGTGTGTTGCCTTCCCTCAATCGCTTTGATTGAGCTTCAAGCCATTATGTTGACATCTTCAGCCTAGCAACGTTGCAGAAAAATCATTTTTGTGAGGGGTGTATGTAACAGAGTTTTATTCTGCTTTTCTTAGAACCCCTCCCTTGAAAGCTTCAGTTGTACAAAAGATGCATGGAGCCCTGCTTCCACCCTTTTCTCACTAATCTGCTGCCACTATTCCCTACTTTGCCTGAGATGAAAATAGCCAGTGGTTCAATCTCCTCCCTTAATAACGAACTAAAAAGGGGGTTACCTTGATGAAACTTGAACGTTCCTGGCTTGGTATATCTAGCATTAGCCTGGTTATCCACTGGATGTCAGTGTTCAGCTGTAAATGCATCCAAGTGGATAGGAGTAAGTGTTCTGCAACATGTCTCCTCTGCATGAACTACATGCACTCAAATATAACTAGAGTGCCAATATAAAAGGTCAGGAGAATAGATTTTTCATTCTAACGACAGCGTAAATCTTACATTTGTTTGGATGACCGGGCGGGGGGGTGTAATCTAGCAAAATTGATTCAAGTAACCTTAAATCCTTTGAGTGTTTAGACAGCATAAGCCTACAGTAAATTGAAGATTTAGTGACTGAAGCCATGAAGCGTGTATTATTATTATTCTTTTGTCTTTTTTGTCACTTTGGGCTTATCCACACTTACCTTTCCTCTGCTCTTTGCAGGCACGGTCCGCACTTTAAAGCTCCATGTATGAGCACCTTTTTTCCTCCCCCCCCCCAAGCTTTCCCTGTGAAAACCTGCTCTTTAAAGCTCAATTGGCGCAAACAGCAATCTGCAGGAAACACAAACTGACATTTGATCCAATTGAGCACTAAAGAGCTGGTTTTTTCGGGGAAAACTCTGGGGTAAAACAAACAAACATTTGGACACAGAGCTTTTATAAGCACGGATCTGTGCCTGGAAACTGCAGGGCAAAAGGTAAGTGTGGTTGAGCCTTTAGATAAGTGAGCACTGAATTGCACGGTTTAAATATGTAGCCAGCTGCAGAAGGCAACCAGCTGTACCATGTTGGTGGACTGTATATTTTTTATGGAGCAATTAATATTTAAAATAATGAGACCAAAAGAAGTAGTTGGGCCAATCAGGAAGTATTTTATTTTAATTATATATAATACTAGATTTGTGTTGGAGGTTTCTATAGTAAAAAGAATAGGGTCAAACAAATACTATAATAAAAATAGTTTAATCTACTTTTACTGAATATAGACATGTGTTTTGTTACTCTAGAAAGGGTTAGCTTGGGGTAGCCTGGACTGCTGTTGAAAAGTGCTTATGGCTATAATCCTTTTGCCCGCTTGCCTGGGATTGATCACCATTGAATTTGATGGGACTTGCTTCTAAGTAGACATGTATATGGTCACACTGCTAGGGGGTTTCATTATCAAGCCTGGCATATGGATTCAGCAGGCTCCAGACCTTTTGGATTAAAGTCTGGTGTGTAGCAAATGGGGGCCAGACAGTGGCAAAATGTATATTTGCCTCTTGTCTTTATTGAAATCAAAAGCAGTATGTAAAAGATGTGCTGCTTAACCCATCTCATATCCAAAATTTGGATCAGTAGAAACTGTGAAAGAGGCACAAAGCCAGATAGATGTGTGTGTCTACTTAAAACTGGTCTCTTTTTCTTAGTCACTGCAATATAAATGGGATCCTGAGCCCAGGTGGAAAGCCAGTTTTTAAAGTAAAGTTAGATTCGTTGGAGAATCAAGAAATGAACATATAAGATACTACTGAACAGGTGCAATGACTACATTGTATTGGTGTGTGCACATATGCAATAATTTAATAGCCAGCAAAAATTAAAACATGGACAATACTGTGTGTGTAGTCTTTATGTACTTAATTGCTGCTTGAGGGCCCTGTACATTTTTTAGGAACATGAAAATAAAGAATTGAAATTTCATATTTCTTGCTATGTGAGTACTCTCTCTATTTCCTTATTGTCTTACTGATACAAATGAAACAAAGTTCATACTATCCTTATAAGACAGCCACCATGTTAGAGTATATTTATTTGGGAGACTCTCTTCAACACTCCTGGCTTCCCCCACAAAATACACTTCAGGGTTTATCCTTGCAAGTTCAGTATTAGTATGGTACTACTAATACCTAGAGGACACAGGTGGCGCTGTGGCTTAAACCAAAGAGCCTAGGGCTTGCCGATCAGAAGGTCGGCGGTTCGAATCCCCACAAAGGGGTGAGCTCCCGTTGCTCTGTCCCTGCTCCTGCCAACCTAACAGTTTGAAAGTACGTCAAAGCAAGCAGATATATAGGTACCACTCCGGCGGGAAGGTAAATGGTGTTTCCGTGCGCTGCTCTGGTTTGCCAGAAGTGGCTTAGTCATGCTGGCCACATGACCCAGAAGCCATGAGGAGATGAGCGCCACAACCCCAGAGTCGTCCACGTCCCTTTACCCTTTGCCTTACTAAGAAAGTATTAGGACTTCAAATTACAGTGGTTTTCTACTGAGATCATCTAATGCTCCTGTGGTAATGACATGATTGGCAGCCATTATTTTTTCAGGTTTATTATGCTGAAGCGTGAAAGAACCAGATCCCGTTATGTGAGAAATGGGGTATGTTTGTCCTAAGCAAGCTTAGGGAATACATGCCACGCAGTACTCAAGGTCTCCTCCTTATAAAAACAAATATAGTGGTACCTCGCAGGACGAATGCCTCACAAGACGTAAAACGCGCAAGACGAAAGAGTTTTCCGTTTTTTGAGTCGTTTCACAAGACGAATTTCCCTATGGGCTTGCTTCGCAAGACGAAACGTCTTGCGTGTTCTTGCGAGTTTGTTTCCTTTTTCTTAAAGCCGCTAAGCCGCTAATAGCCGTGCTTCGCAAGACGAAAAAAACGCAAGACGAAGAGACTCGCGGAACGGATTAATTTCGTCTTGCGAGGCACCACTGTAACAGCCCAACAATTAAAATGGCATCAATAATAGTTTGTGTAGATGTGCATAGTGTGGCCTTTCTTTGCACAGTGGAAGAAAAAGTAACTAAATTCCAGATATTTTTATGCCATAAGGATATAGTCAGATAAAAAAGAAAAAGAAAAAAAGATTTCCACTGTTGTACTATAGAGATCATGTCGTATGTTCCTTTTGGCAAAACGTCTTATTAGTATCTGCCCACACATTTAGTAGGGATAACTGGGGAGACATTTGAATAATCTTTGATATCTGCTGATAAATTTCATTCCAGAATAAAGCAACCGGTGAACATTCACACTATGGATGGGGAAAAGCCCCTTTATTCCTACAACCTCTCCAACAGTTCTGGACTGCATTGGAAGTAATATGAGATAGCTGAATGGGTATGCAGTACAATGCCATCAGTGTTGAATTTTTAAGGAACATTGTCACATGTGCAGATAATGATTTGCACAGCTTAGAAGTCCAAAGTGCTTTTCAGTCCATGTCCTCCTCTATACAAATATTTAAATCCTTTTCCTAAGAGGATTTTAAACCTGATAAACTGGCTGATAATTGCATTATAATCCAGATAATGGTTTCTGCCTCACAGAGATCGAGACCTACTATGTCTGAGAACAATAATATCCAGATTTTTAGTGATGCCATGGGCAGCTTGTTCTTCAGCCCAATTTTGTTAGTACTTAATTTGCCACCATACTGCATAAAATGTGACTTTCTTCTTTGCCTTTCAATACCTTAACACATCATGTGTCTCTCCCCCCCCCCCCGCTACAGCTGGTCGCAAGCCATTTTTGAAACATAAATCTAAGTTTTAAACTATGCAATTCCCTCCACATTTGGACATTGGAGAACCTTGTTGCAACTAATAGGAAGATTGGAGGGTGGGGGGTTGTCTTCATCTGTTTATCCCTTTAGTGACTGATAGAAAAGACAACTGAGGTGTGAAATCTATTGGTGCATGTATACCGGTAATTATTTTTACTATTGCAAGTGTTTATCTCCCCAGAAGGTCTGTGCTACTGAGCAACCCCACCATAAATGATGGCATGTCCCACTAGGATTGTAATCTTTCCAGGTAAACAGTTCTGGAGATATCAGATGCCACATGGGAAAGTTGGAATGGTGTCCTATGATTTTGATTGTATTTTCCCTAATATATGGAGCGATAGATCTGGCAAGTTTGGTTCACCAGACAGTTTCCCAATCTTGCTCACGTACATTGTGGCGCAGTTCACTCTTCCATGTTTGCTTCAGTCCTGACAAATTTCCCACTAGTTAAATCTTTATTTTGCAACTGGGGCCAGTTGATCATACCATTTCTTCATACCGTGTGAAAGGCACACATGGATACATTTTAATGTCAGGATCCTTCAATAAGTGATGGAATTGGTATACTTGTACCTGTGCTAATCCTAGGACTCCTGTGTCTGCTTGAAGTTGTTCTTAGGAGGAACAGGACATTATTCTACAAAAGCCCACCCCCTAGCAGCTAAAGTTAGCACAACAGAGTCCTTGCTGGGATGATGATATATTACCCACATCAGCCTTTCCTGGGGATCCATGTCTTCTTTCCACCCCCACCCCAACTTATGATTCCTATTGCACCCACCACAAAACAGTAAAACTCTGTGAACCACTGCCAACTATCATTCAGAAATTTGACAGGTTTTGTCTATTCAGAAGGAATCACCATGCCTGGAAATTACATCAAAGTCTTGCAGAAAATAGTATTCAAACCAACCATCAAACTTTAAAGGTGAATTGCAGGAAAATCCCTGGATGTATCTGCCTACAATTTGGCAGGAGGAACTGTTATGCCTGCAAATTTCACCTACCTCTATGGAAAGAGGAGGGGAATTTATAAACATTTTAAGGCTCTTCCATTATAGTGAAACACAGAGCAGCTCCAAAACAGATCAAGCTGCTGGTACACATCAGTATCATATACCACTAGGTGGTGTTAAAGTGCTTCTGTTTCATACAGAATAGTTTATTACAGGAGCAACAACTCTAACGTACACAAAGGCTACCCCATTCATTCCCATGTGGAATGAATTCCCAGTTGCCTCCACTGAAATGCACTAAGCAGCACCAAATCCCCTTTGCCTAGCCTGGCTGTATTGGATTTCCTTCCTCCACCTCTGAGGACCGCTTCTAGGAACATATCATCAGATGACTGGTCCATCTAGTTCTGTACTGTATCTACTGACTGGCAGGATTTCATATAGGATTCTTTCCAGCCCAACCTGAAATGGGGGTGACTGAACCTGGGACATTTTGTAGACCTAGCTCTTCCCACCTGAGCTACAGCCCTTCCAGGTGTTCTGAAGTAAGAGTCTTTTGTTTTGAAAACGTGTGCAGCTAAAGGTCCTTTCCATGCCAGATAGTTCAGATGTGAAAAAGCACTTCCACGATGGGGGGTGAATTCTATGCGAATTTTCCGTGATGTGACGTAATGAATAAACAAGCAGTGGTTTAAGAATGTATGCTCCACTTTCCCCAAGCAAATCACCCAAGCTAGCTCCTAGCAACAGCTGGATATAAAACAATTAAAACCCAGATGCATGAGAAACCACACAAATGGAAATGCATACAATAATTGCACATGATGACCTATAGTTTTGAGAACTTGTGGGTGTGTTTATTTTACAGATTTATGAGCCACCTCACGGCTTGAAGTTATTGACCAGATAGAACACATAAGGTACAAAGTAAAACAAGAAGTGGTGACCTTAGGGTGACGTGTGGTTTAATCATCATCGTCGTCATCTGCAGTTTGGCATAGAGCTTGGAGCCCAGAGTGCCTCTGTACACAATAATTTGCATGGCTGAAATTTCCCATCATTCCAATAATTAGGGTTTGTTTGTCTCCATTGAAACCAACTCTCTCTCCCCCGCCCCATCTGCCAGGCTTAATGATGGGATGGAGGGAGTTGTCCTGGAATGCTGGGGAGGCAGAGCTTCCTTGATGGATGGAATGCCTGGGAAAGGTTTTTAGCTGGGCAAGAGAATTCCTGTGGGGTAATGTCAGGTGAGGGAGAGCCCACAGGGGGCTTGTTCAGATAGAAGGGGGCTGCTAGGGAGGGAATATTCTCAAGAGTAAAGAACAGAGGGATAACCAGGGCTTTTTTTTCAGCCAGAACTTGGTGGAACTCAGTTCTGACACCTCTCAGGTGAGCGCCATCGCCATTCTAAGAGAATGAGGAAGGCGTTCATGGTAAGTTCTGGCACCTCTTTTTCTAGAAAAATAGCACTGGGGGAAGCCATATTAATCTGTTAGAAAACCCATAAATCTTCTGTGGCACCTTAAAGATTAACAGAAGAGATATATTTTGTGGGGTGGGGTGTAGGGAGAAATGGAAAGACAACAGGAGTAGGGAGAGAGGGCAAAAGCAATTGTCCCACTGGATCTTCTAAACGGTCCTTTCCCAAAGAGACCTCTCTAGGCTTATGTGGAGAGGTGCCTGAAGTGATACCAAATTTTAAATAAATCAAGCAGCACCAACCCCGTGCATTTTCAGCATTGTTTAGCTCATTAGAAGAGCAATTTTTAATTTCCAGAAATGTAATAAAATGTTGGCACTGAAGTAAAATCCCGCTTCTCTTTTTGTCGGCTACCATGATGCTGGTTTCTGTTTCCCTTCCACTTCCCAGAGTGGAGCCTCTGTGTCTGCACTGCCTCATTTCCTCTGTTCTTTAGACCTCCAGGTGATGTCTCCCCACCCCTTCTTTAGTCAAACTGATCTTTCATTTCACTCACAAAAACAGCAATGTATGGACCCACTTGTAAAAACATGCCATAAAACATATGGGTGAGTTCAGTATTTCCACAGCCTGGACAGAATTATTCTATGCTGCTGTTGAGGAGCTCATTGGTGTAACGGTCACAAACTATCGTAGCCCACGGGACTGCCAGCTTTCTAACCAGTGGACTTTCTGGTTCATTTGTTTCCTAGTTCTCAGCATCCCCTCCTGCCATCTAGATGAAGTTCTGGCAGGAAGCAGGACGTATCTGGTTAGTTTAATAGTGCCCTAGGAAGAATGTGTTTCCAGTCCGTGGTGAAGGGTGTTCTAGCTTACCTCCTCTCTTCCTGCCTTGTTCATGCTGCAGACATTACCTTTCTGTCTGGCTCAGGCCTTCTGGCTGTTGACATGACTTCCTGACCTAATTACTGGCTCCGCTCCACTTTCAATTCACGATGCTTTCCTAACTTTCAGCGTGCTGTGGCTCTTGGACACTGACTACAAGCCTGCCCTTTGCTCCTGTGCTGAGCCTGATCTCCTGTTTACTTCATTGGCTTCACCCCAACTTTGGCTGCAAACCCAGTTGAAGCCCTTCCTTATTTTTAAACCTCTGTAACATAATATGCTTTTAGCAGAAGTCTCTTTGCACTTACCTCTTTGGTGATGTTTATGCTTCCAATAAAGTTGCTTTTTCATCATTTTCTGCAAAGAAAAAATATTTCTCCCTCTACGTCTTGTCTGGATTCAGTATTAGCATTGCTAGTGTCTAAAGTTAATAGGTTTCTTTCGGATATCTAAAACTGCAAATGCGTCTTTCTGTGCTCTCAGAATGAAGTGCTCTTTTAATAGATGTTGGGCACTTGCCCTGGGCAGTATTAAAACTAAGCTTGCTGAAAGACCTATGCTGAACATGACTCCTAGGGCTTTTTGATAGTACTTTTGAGCCAAGGAATTGGGGCAGGTTTTGGGGTTTTCCAAGGTGAGAGGGAGGGTAGTGTCACCATCTCCCTCTTCTGGGTTGTCAAAAGTTGATAGCTAAACAAAATGCTGAATAGCTGATCTCAGATGACACATTTATACTTTGCAAGGAAGACTGCCTCAGGAAGATTTTCACATTAATGCAGGTATATGGAAACCAATAGAAATGCTTTTTGTGGCACTGGTAGTGGCCAGAAGGTGCAAAAAATGCTTTACCACATGGAGAACCCCTTTTGAGAGCTTCTGTGCCAGCTACTACTGTGGGAGATATTTAACAAGAGACGAATGGCTCCAAAAGGGGAAATAATTTCCAAATGTGACAAGTGGGGTCTGCAGCAAGAGGCTGCAATTTGAAATGCTCCTGTGTAGTGATGTGAGGTGAGAATATTCTCTGCTAGAAAATTATCCGGATAATATTCTCCGCAAACTGTAAATTCTGTGTCGTCTACACAGCTGCTTTAAATGTACACACCTCATTAGAAGAAGAAGAGTTTGGATTTGATATCCCGCTTTATCACTACCCAAAGGAGTCTCAAAGCGGCTAACATTCTCCTTTCCCTTCCTCCCCCACAACAAACACTCTGTGAGGTGAGTGAGGCTGAGAGACTTCAAAGAAGTGTGACTAGCCCAAGGTCACCCAGCAGCTGCATGTGGAGGAGCAGAGACGCGAACCCGGTTCACCAGATTACGAGTCTATCGTTCTTAACCACTACACCACACTAGCTCTCTGTGAGAATATTCTCAATAATATTCTCCGAAAGATTATTCTCAAGAATTTAACATCACTACTCCTGTGCAAAGATTCCAGCCAGCCAGTCATAGCCTCCCAAGCTACTCAGTTTTGATTTTCCATTCTCACACATTACAGTTAACCAGCCACTGAGTATGCTCAGTCCTTACTAAATCATTTTGATTCACCCTGTCCTCTTAGGATCCCCCCCAAATGTGAGTGGGTGTGTCGTACTACTGCAAACTTTGGGGTTCCTCCAGGCCTGCTAAGAACTCACTCTTGTATGTGGATGGCACCATTTTGGCTACATGAGGCACAACTCTCAGAGAATTGAGCTTCCTACTTGATTACAAAAACTGCCTACCATTCAGAAGTATTTCCATAAAATTTCAAGCAGGCTCAGCTGTAATATGCATATCAACTCTATTGCCACCTATTGTCCATGTCTCTGGAGCCGAGCCTTGTACACTATCCAGTTTCCCCTGTCTAGGTTACCCTTGGCTTGCTGAATGTCCTGAGAGATTTCGGAATTCTACATTTCCTGACCCCTTCTCAAAACTTCAACGGCCATAACGCAAAACATACTTGCAAATGTGTTGATCACATCAGTGCAATCCAAGGATTAGAGATGATGAAGGCCTCTTACAACCTTGTGGGCCTCTGAAAAAGCTTCAGTTTTCATATGATCATCTGTTAACATTTGTTACTATTAGTGGGATAATTTAATACCCTTAAGCATGATTCACAAACTTGGTGCCCTCTAAGTACTGTGCTGGCTGGGGCTGATGGGAGTTGTAGTTCAAAACATCTGGCTAGTAAAGCATACTATATAAACAATCCTTTTTTAAAATTTTAGTTTTGAAGTTAATTCTTTGAATTGTACAGATTTTTTTTCCCATTCCGGAAATCCATCATAAGAATTAATCTCTTCTGCTTCTATCAACAAACTCTCAGAAATTTGATTGCATTTTCATTTTTGCTCCTTACCTTGCAGGCCTATAAATTGTTTACAGGGTGACATTTACATTGCCACCAGCTCCAAATGAACGAACATTTCAAGTTAAGCTTTGATTTGGTCTAGGAAGTGGTTTGTTGCTCCAGAGCTTGTGGGTAGGGGAAGACAACTCCTCATTTGCAGATTTTTGTATTTTTTTCCTTGGTATTTTCCCTTCCCATGGCTTCCAAACTCAGCGGTGCTTTTTGGCCTTCTCTTCCACACAGACAAAAATTCCATTTGAAATACTTTACATGCTGTTTTCCAAATATAAGATATAGCACTGTCGCTCTCTGCATAAGTTATTTTCCAGTCTTTGAGAATGTTATTAGGGGATGTCAGAAAAGTAATGTTGAAACTTGCCCAGACACTTTCCCGCTTACAAATAAAAATACCATAGCAGGCTTTTTTCCTCCTCCTAGCTTATCACTTTTGTTTCCTTGTTTGATGCAGCAATCTTTTAGGGTGCACTGCATGCAATAAGGTTTCTTTCAGTGCCAATTATCTAGCTCAGCCCAACCATTAAGGTAATGAAGACTGCAATCCTATACACACTTACCTGGGATAAGTTTCATTCAACACAATGGAACTTGCTTCTGAGCATAGGTAGCCAGAACTGCATTGTGGACACTTGTTACAGAAATTATAGGTAAAGGGACCCCTGACCATTAGGTCCAGTTGTGGCCGACTCTGGGGTTGCGGTGCTCATCTCGCTTTATTGGCCAAGGGAGCCGGCGTACAGCTTCCGGGTCATGTGGCCAGCATGACTAAGCCGCTTCTGGCGAACCAGAGCAGCGCACGAAAACGCCGTTTACCTTCCCACCAGAGCAGTACCTATTTATCTACTTGCACTTTGACATGCTTTCGAACTGCTAGGTTGGCAGGAGCAGGGACCGAGCAATGGGAGCTCACCCCGCTGAGGGGATTCGAACCACTGACCTTCTGATCGGCAAGTCCTAGGCTCTGTGGTTTAACCCACAGCGCCACCCGCATCCCTACGGAATTTATGTATGTGTGCACATACGGAATTTATGTACCGTACTTTTTGCTCCATTGGATACAGTTTTTCCCCTCCAAAAACTGAGGGGAAATGTGTGTGCATCCTATGGAGTGAATGCAGGCTTGTGCCATAGCCGCGCGCAACCCCTCCGGCAGGGAGAGGCTGCACGGGGCTATGGCTTCTTTAGCTCCACACAGCCTCTCCCGGCAGGGAGGGATTGCGTGGGGCTAAAGAGGAAGCCAAAGCAGCCAGCGGGGTCCATCCCGCTCGCTGCCTTGACTTGTTGCATAGCCACATGCAACCCCTCTGGTGGGGAGAGACTGCATGGGGCTATGGCTTCTTATGCAGGGCTAAAGAGGAAGCCAAAACAGCCAGCGCGATCCATCCCGCTTGCTGCCTTGGCTTGTGCCATAGCCGCGCACAACCCCTCCGGCAGGGAGAGGTTGTGCGCAGCCTGTACGCTGCTCTTTGGGGCTGGGGGGGGGGAGATTTTTTTAATTGATTTCCCCGTCTAAAAACTAGGTGTGCCCTATGGTCCGGTGCGCCCTATGGTGCGAAAAATACGGTATGTGTGCAATTTTAACAGATTTAGTCAAGGTTCTTCTAGGAGGAAGCGACAGAGAAAATAACAACACCTGAACCTGCTATCCCATTATTACGGTACTTTGTAGGCACAATCCAGTCAAACTTAAGCAGCTTTATTTCAGTGGGACAAAGTTAAGCATGTGTTTAACCCTTTCCTTGATGTGAATAGCTAGATCACATCCTGTGCGCTCACTCTGTGTGTGTGTGTGTGTGTGTGTGTTTGTGAGGCTGCAATTAACAGATGTATCATATCAATTTAAAGTTTTTATTTGAACATTTAAATTTACTCATCTAATTATTTCATAGAATTGGTGCTGGATTTTAGGCTTCCTCAAGGACTTGCAATTGAGGTCTTACAGGTGTTATGATTTCCTTCTTCTGGCATCAGATTTGGTGAAAGAGAAACTGTTGGGGGGCTTCCTCACTCTCAGTTTGCATCCCAAGTTAGTAGACCTTTGGGGAGGCAAAGCTATTGCAGGGTTCTGTCTGACAAAAGGAACTACAAGGAATTATGTATTTTATGAAGTTGCTTTAGTTCCATGTTTTAGGCTGTGATCTTAACCACACTTGTTAAGGAATGAGACCCACTGAACACAGTAGGAGTCATTTCTGAGTAGTGTTGGAGGAGACGTTCAATTCAGGGTGCATTTAAAGCCAAATCTGTCAAATTCCCACTTCTGAAACAATATGCAATCCAAAACACTACTAACTTCCAAAATTTGCAATTATCTGAAATTTGTAATGCAGTTCTCCATTCAAACAATGCTTACAAAAATACACATATTAGGGGAGAGTGTATTTAAGAATGAAGGAATTAGTGAAAGTAGCATACAAAGATGCATTATGTTTGGGGAAACTGCTTGCGAAAAATGTATGCATTAGCCAGAGTTGCATATAAAAATGATGAATACTAAAATGATGACTCTCCATGAGGATCTTAAAACTGGAAAAGCGAGACATTGGGAGAACCAAAATTGGCAGTTCCTTCCATCCCTACTTCTGAGTAAACATGTGCAGGAAATATGGTGATGATTTAATAGTGAATGGCTCATATGTGTTGAAAAATAAAATACGTGGATTTTTCTTCTTATAATTTATGAAAAGCAGCTACTACTTATTCTAAGCCACTCACTTAAGAGAAACACTACCACTCCTTTAGGGAACTACCTTAACATAAGTTTTGCAATATGTGATCTTAAATTTAATAAAGTGCAATCTGATCCTCATTTGTATTTCCTTAGATGTAATAAAATGAGGGTTTCCAGAATTGAAAGCTATGAAAACAAAACTATTTAGAGGCAGTCACAACCTACGGCCACAACACATTACTAACTTGAAACACAGCCAGGCCATTACTTTTCTCAAATAAGATGGAAGCTAGCTTTGTGGGGATGCATCAAAATGCAGTATTTCATAAGGAACAACAGGATGGATGGAGAATGGATATGAATTGTGGTTACACCACTTCCCAAACCAGTGGTGAGAGTGTGTACACAGCTGAAGTGCAAAATCCAGCTAAACATAGGCACTTTAAAGTCCAATTTGATTTCAGCAGAATAAGCATGTTACAATGTTTTTATCACTCACAAAAACCTTTTCGTTTCGTTACAATGCAATCAACTCACAACCACACCCATTACTATCTGCACAGCCATGTCAACTGCATTCCTCATTATAATCATTTTCTTTTTAATTATCTTTTTAAATTATCTTTTTTGCAATATGCACAATATAAGACAAAGCAGGAAATAGTATGTGAGCACAATTATAAAATTGCAAGTGCCATTAGCCTACATTATTTAAAACATTCTGCTTAACTCAGGATAGTAAGTGAACGCTTATTCAGCAGTGAAAGTTAGAATCACAATACATGATTCTAAAAGAACAATTAAATTTAAAATGTTTTGCTCTCTTGTAGTTTCCAGGTATGGAATTCCTTTCCCTGAGAGTTAATCTATAGGCCCAAAGCCTATCTACATTATCTAACACTAAGGGATATACAAAATTAGCTGTGTATCAATTAAATGTTCAAAAGGGCAAAAGGAATAGCCACTTATATTTTGGCAGACTGCAGACTCTGGGAGGTGAGGAGTCAATCCTGTGATGACATTATACTCACTGTTTTTTGTTTATTAAATGGCTAGAGATCATCTATGCTTTGCATGAAAGTGAGCTCTAGAAGCCAAACAGAAGAACCTTTGGGATGATTGCAACAAACCACTCGGTGGTGAAGCTTATAAAAAACCTCTGTACCGCACACTTCATGGAAAAGATCCACAGCACAGAACATGCTTCTGAGGGATTTGAGAGTGTTTGGGTGTCCCACTACAATGCTTCCAGACAGGTTTCAGAACTCACCTTTGTTGCTATTTGGTAGCTGGCTGGTTTGGCATGTCTTGAATCTGCCCAGAATGTTCCAGCAATACCTTCACAAAGTGATGTTACTACCCAAAGTAGTAGGGTTCAGCTTCTTCTATTTGGAGAGCCACTGCCTTTCTTGAAATAAAGCTCAAAGGTCTGAAGGTCACCAAGATAGAAAAATAATATTCTTAGGGGTGATGCATTTTGTGAACATCCAATAGCCAAGGCAAAAATATGGATCTAGTCTCTCTGAGTAAAATACTTTCCTGAATCATTTTGCTTCCAGGAATCCAGGTTAGCAACTTCCATATAATTTTTACAATAGTAAGGACTGAGTTAACTCTTTAATAACTGCCCAGGTTGAAGCCACATCTAAGTTCCAATGCAAACGATTAGCTGGAGCAGCACACAGCCTTGATAAAACAAATATTTAACATTTGTATAGCCCTTTCAAGTGTTCAAAGCATGTCACATGCATTGCTAGAGGTAATCCTTACAACAACTGTGTAAGGCAGGAGAGGGGAACTGGATCTGGCTTGCAGGCAAGCTCCTTTTATCCCCTTACACCAGGCCAAATTTGACAGGTGGGCTCGGCCGCCCTGCATGCTGCTTGGAGACATTGCTGATCACTAGGTCACTGGCACTTCAAAGCACCGAGCAGGGCTTTTTGCAAGGAGCAAGAGTCTTGCAAAGGGCCTTGCTTGGCTCTTGGTTTGTGGGAAATGAACTTGCAGGATAAACTGGGATCTGTGGCAGACCAAATGAGGCCCATGGGTCAGAGGTTCCCCACCCCTGCTGTAAGTTAAGTCTGTATTATTATCCTCTCTGTTGCAGATGGGGAAATGAGGCCAAGAGAGAAGTCATGGCAGGTTCAATTGAGGACTGCCTGAAGTACCAATAGCCACTATGTTAGTGTTATGATGTACCTAGTGTGGGATTCTCACACTAGAGAGTCTTCCCAGAGGCCCACACTGTTTCTGGAAGCTTCCTCACAACCTTTTTGTTTAAGTAGGGTTTCAGGGTTATTTCAGATGGAGGACCTTATATCTCGAACAGGTCTTGAAGATCCATTTATTCCTGTGTGTGGCAAGTTAACTGCTGAACATGCTCTCTTTTTCAGTCATAATATTCATTGCCATTTGTTCCTTTGCTATCCACATCAGTGGGTGGAGCTGGACAGAAAGCATCAGGACTGTTCTTTTCTGTCCTCACCTCAATCACTCCTCCCAGGTTCTCCATTAAATTTGCCAGTTCTCCACACATTTTGTACCTGTGCACACACACTTCCAGCTTTATCCAGCCAGTTAACCTGTTGCAAAATGAAGGCTTGTGTTTTTTGAGGGGGAGCGGGTGGGCAATATTCATCTTCTCTTTGTTTTGTAAGAGGTTTCGTGAAAGACCTTCATCATTAGCACCACCACCATCTTGTTTTAAAAGCCTGGTGTAGGTACTGTGATTTTGATCTCCCTAGAAATTTCCCACATATATCATGTGGAGATTTTGAAAGAACAAGTTTTTCCCCCTTTTTTTTTTGCTGGGCATGTGGCAATAAGTGGAAATAGGGTTATTCCCTTTAATAATGGGAGCTGCTGGAAACAAAAGAGCCAGACCGAGTATATGAAAGTCAAGGCAAGCCCACGGAAACATACCCACATACCACAACCTCCCCCACCCCCAGCACTAATGACCTTCCACACTAGCAGCCACTGCAAGTGTTCAGTGTGCTGCTTTTACTTCCCTGAGTATTTCACAATATGGAAAAGCTAGATTCAACATAAAAAATTAAAAGGCAGTGTTGGTGCTGCAGAAAGAAAATAAAACATCGGCGGGGAAACACCTATTTCACAATAAGCTTCCATCCAGAAGTGTCTGCAAACATTGTTTTATGCGTTGTACTTTTAATCAGATACACAATAGTCTGGAGAAAGCAGCCATGCAGCACAAGCCCCTTTCCAATGAACCGGACAGCAGCTGCAGCTAACTTGGGCGCCCCACTCCTCAGGAGGTGCCTGCCATGGCAATGGGCAATGCCTGTCTTTCTCGGAATTGGGGCCATTCCGACGACTGCAGCTTCCGGGCCCTCCAGCTTGGACTCGGCCACTGGCGCGCCTTTTTAACTCCCCCAGCCTCCTTGCTGGACGTGGAGCCGCCGCTCTGCTCACCCGGAGCCTGCAGCCCAGGCCCGGGCGCAAGAGCAACCTTCTCCTCGCGCCTCTCCCGGCGGAATCCCGGGCGAGCCGGAAGCTTCCGCGAACAGCCGTGCGTCACGCAATGCGCACGCAACGCACGGCTCTACCGTGGATCGAAGAAACCTAGCCTCCCCCCACCCGCTAGCCGGGGCAGCCCCGCTCTCTTCCCGAAGCCGCCCTCCGCCCCGCCCTCCTTGTCACTCAGCGCCTCTTTCCCCGCCCATCCACTGCTCCGCTTGCCAATGAAGGCCCGCTTTTCCCCCTCCCGGAGGACGTTGCCGAGATTTTTTTTTTTTGGAAACGTGCGTGGAAATATTTGCATATTTATCAGGCCAAGGTTCTCTCTGCACCAATGCGGGCGGGCGGCAGCGTCCTCCTCATTAGCATACACACCTCGTCGTTCTGCATAGCGCAGCAGCAAGCAGCGGCAGGCGCCGGCGCCGGGGTTGGCGAGGAGCGCACGCAGTAGCCATCCGCATTGTGTGCAACCCTAGAAGGCGAAAGAAGGCAGGCAGGCTGCTGGCCAGGCGAAGCGCAGCGCAGCGGGCGAGCGCTGGAATGGCTGCAAGGTCCACTTCCTAGCGGAGAGGCTGCGCTACACGCGGCGGCGTCAGGAGGGGAGCTCGGCGAGGCTGCCATGGCAGAGCCCAGCGGGGCGCGTCCTTACCTGCTCGCTTGAGAAATGATTGACGACGAGCTGCCGCCTCTCCATGGAGCGGGAAGGAAGGAGAGCCGCTGAAGCGTCGGGGGGATTTTGCTGAGGGGAGGAGGAAGGGGAAAGGAAAGAGGACTCGGCTGCTGCTGACGCGGAGCGCTGAGGTGGGCAGCCAGGCAGCCAGCCGGCCGCGATAGCAAGGACTCGGCTCAGGCGAAGAAGGGCCGAGCGAGCGACTGACTGGACTTGGCCCTTTCGCCCTCGACGGGGAGACCCCCATCTCGGCGGCTCCCCGGGTTGCCCGCGGGCAGGTCTTGGCGCCGAGGGCGGCTCTCGCGATGCGCTGCCTGCCGCTGCTCGGCTTCTTCGCCTGGGGCTTCGCGAGCTTGCCTGGGCCCAGCCGAGGAGCTTCCCCTCCTCCCTGCCCGCTTTCCTGCAGCTGCGATGGGGACGGCGGGGTGGACTGCTCCGGGAAAGGGCTCGCCGCCGTGCCCGAGAGACTCAGCGCCTTCACCCACACCTTGTAAGTCGGGCGGGGAAGGCGACGGGGGGGGGGAGTTGGTGGTTGCGCTTGCCTTCACCTTGCCAAACAGGTTGTGTGCGCTTTCGCAGCCTGGCCTGAGGGGGGGGGGGGCGGAGGCGGGAAGGAGCCTCTTTCTTTCCTTTCTTCTTTGCCCCAGGCCTGACTGCGAAGCTTTACCTGCGTGGAGATCGGCCCCGCTGCGGCGAACCGAGAGCTGCTGCGCGTACCCTCCGCCTACCTGGGAAGCGAGTCCCATTGAATTCAACGGGACTTGCTTTCGCGGAAGCGCGCGTGGTGTCGTGCAGATTAGATACGGGTTTCTTCCTTTCTTCTTTTTTTACACAGCCCTTTTCCTGTGGGTGCTCCTTCAAAGTAAATTAAGTGGGGCATCCTCGCAAGTAAGTGTATTTAGGATGCCAGTGCTTAAATTGTAATCCGGATTCCGGTGTCCACTTTACTTGGTGTCAGGCAGCCTCCCTGAACACCTCGAGACTTAAAATCGGGGTGTCGTTTTCAGGATGGCTAAATGGCTATTAAAAAAAAGTCGAACTTTTTCTACCACATCCGTGGGTATTCAGGTGGTAACGTTTCTGAGTGCTAAAGGGAAACGGTTGGTAGTTCACTAATTTTGCATCCTTGAACATAGGCTACAAGGATGTCCTAACAAACACATAGAGTAACTCAAATGTGTGTGTATGTGTGGTGTCAATCCTAGGCATCCTCTCTTATTGAACTTCCAAGTAAACATAGATATGACTGGGCTGTAAATTCCAAGCCCTGTTTTACAAACCAGCAGGGAAGTTTTAATTGAATTGAGCCTAGCTACTGATTTGCCGCATTGCCCCCTTTATTTTATTTTATTTTATTTTGAGACTGTGTACACAATACTGACTTAAAGCGCAGGTGGGTCATTTTCTCTCTCAATTCAAATGGAATCTGTCACTTGGGGGGGGGGATGCATCAAAACACAGTATTTCATAGGGAACCATAAGACTGATACTGGATAGATATGGATCATGGAGAACATGTCGGTGGGAGCACACTGTGGATGCAGAATGAGCGGGAGTGTAACCACAGCCTTAGCCTGATTCTCCAATTCTCATCCTTTTAGTTTTTCTAGCAGAACATAGGAAGTAGCCTTGTACAGACTCTGACCATTGGTCCATTGAGTTTAGTATTCTCTACACTGACAGGCAGCAGCTCTCTGGGCTTTCAGACAGTTCTCTCAGCCTTACCTGGAGACACCAGGGATTTGACCTGGGGCCTTCATGCAAAGCAGATGCTCTACCACTGTGCTGTGGCTCTTGTGGAAAAGAGGGATGGCCCTTGCAGCAGTCCTTGTTGATCTTCTGGTTAAGATCTATGTCCTGAATAATAAAAAAGGGGGGGGGGACAATAGCTCCTAGCTGCTAACTTTCTCACCCTCATATCTCTTGGAGAAAGGAAATACCAAGAGATTTATGGAGAGGTAAAAGTAGAGCTTAAGCACCTGATAGTGTCTGTGTCGCATGAACAAAAGCAGTCTGCTAAATTTACAGGTATGCTCCCAAGCAGACCTGGTTTGGTTAAGGCAGAGCCAACATACAAATATTTTGGTGCTGCAATATTCAGTCATGTTGACTAATGATACCTGCCTTTCTGTATAAATCAGTTGATCCTGACATGTTACTGGGGCTTGGATTTGAAAACAGATGCAGTAAAACTGAGATTCCAGTACAAATAATCCCAGCCTTTCTATCTAACAATGCCATTATAAGAAAAACTAAATACCTCAGAAAACAATGCTAGGTGTGTACTGCATCTAGGATTTCAAGGGTGTGGTGTTCTAAGGTGTGTGTGTGTGTGTGGTTAATCACACCTGGTGCTGTGTATGCAGACTTGTCTTAAAAGCTCTGAGGAATTTCCTAATTTTTTTACGCTTTTGGTCCTAAAGCTTGCTTGAGCATTCAAGTATCCAGTGCTTTAAAGGAAATTATAAGATATTCAGGGAGCACTGAAGCAAAGTCCTGTTTGGTTTCAAAGATAGTTGGAGGCTATATGCTGAATTTGTCAGCTGAGAAGATTTGAGGCAGACAAGAAGAATCAATAATTAATTTTGAAATGGATTATGTAGCAGAGTTGCATTGTTTAAAGGCCAAGAGAAGGTGGTGGGGATTAACATTAAAAATAGCTGTGTATATGAAACCAAAGAGGATTAAGGTAGGTAGGAGTGCATAAAATAAGGATTATAAATATGAGAACAGGTTTGGAGTAAGATGAGGTAGCTAGCGCAGGGCTGTGTCATTTTTAAAAAATCAGGAGTACTGTGTACTTTAAACATGGAGAGAGGGTACAGGTACTTGTGCAGATACTCTCCTTTTTCATTATAATTATTACGGTTTTTCACTTAGTCATTGACTGCTATTTCCACAAAATAGAACAGATTAGGATAGGAAATCTAGGCAGGGATGCTTCAAGCATAAACACTTTTTCAACTAGATATTGGTGAAATATTAAAGGATAAATATATGCTTGCTTAGTTTGGCTTGTGCATTTGAGATGTTATGAGAGAACTTGGATCTGCAATCCTATATACTAAGACAAAACTCATTCTGTGAGTGCCAGGTGATTTGGGTTATGCAGACCCAACAGTGCTACCCATAGGGGAACCCCCAGGTTTGCAAAAATGTACACAAAAAGTTGGGGGAGGGAAAAACCCTAAAAGGGTGTTGGGATGGCAGAGCAGCTCAGTGGGGACTGAGCATTCTCATTTACTATGGAATATTTTTGATTAAAAACAGAAAACTTGGACAGGAGGACAAAGTCCCGAGAATGGACATGTCTGGGTGGGTGGCATGCTGCAGAGGAGCACTCCACACTGTTGCATTTTGTTGTAGGTGCTGCTTGTACAGTTTGACACTGAAGTACTTGCAGCATGCAAGGGTCTCACAATCTGATGGTTTCAGAGTGATAGTATCTTGAAATGTCTGGCTTAGAAAGTTGCAATGCTAAGCAAGACTTCTCACAAATCTCATAATAGGTCATGTTGGGTGTGCCTCACCTTTCCATGAGGGGTTAACAATGAAAAGCTATAATGAACTCTTGCTTTGAGCTGCAGTCAGGTCTCGTATTACTGAAATTTCACTTCTTTCCCCCCAAAGAATATTGTGGTATACATTTAGATGTTGTCGGCACCAAGCAGGCAGCATAAATGTCGCCGCCCCATGGGAATTTTAAAATACTAATTTTCTTAGCAGTATATCCTTATCAGTTTCTGGATTAATTTCTTTTCTAGCCCACTGCCACAGATTATTACTATTACAGTGGTACAGTGGTTACAGACGCTTCAGGTTACAGACGCTTCAAGTTACAGACTCCGCTAACCCAGAAATAGTACCTCGGGTTAAGAACTTTGCTTCAGGATGAGAACAAGAATCGTGCTCCGGCGGCACGGCGGCAGCGCGAGGCCCCATTAGCTAAAGTGGTGCTTCAGGTTAAGAACAGTTTCAGGTTAAGAACAGACCCCCGGAACGAATTAAGTACTTAACCCGAGGTACCACTGTATAACCCTTTTGCAGTGTTAGAACTTTGACATTCACTTTTAGAAGTTTCAGTAGGCCAGGTGTGATGCAACAGACTATATCCAAACCATGATTTGGAGATTCATGAGTGTGTTACAAGTTTGTGTTGTTTACTCGCCTACTTTCTTTTGTGAACTCCAGTTCCTCCTTGACATCCTCCTATTTAATCCCCTTTCCCCCACCAGCATAATGTTTGCCAAACTAACTATAGGTAGTACAAACTATAGCTATGGAAAACCTAGAAGTGGAGAAGGCGATCCTTAGGAGAGAGTGTAAGATCCTGCAGAACATGCCAGAGCCTTTAAAATATGGGTTTGAGGGGAAGGTTGCATTGTGTTTATGACATCTGAACTGGGCCAAACATTTATGTTGTGTCCAGAATGTATGCTGAACTTCGAACAAACATGGACACACATTGTTTTCTTTTTCTCTCTAGTCATAGGAATAACTTAAATGGCTGCAAAGGGAAATGAGGGAAAGTGAATTGCATGTTAAGGTTATTCTGAGCAAGTTGAGGGATTGAAAACCATTACATATTTAAATTAGCCTTGGAAATAAGGTCACAAAATTGCTACCAGCAACAATTTTACCAGCCCATCTGCCCACACACATACGTTAATCATTTGTAGCATATCAGTGACCTAGAATAACAACTCTGATATTGCAATTGCTTATCTCCCAATTTACAAATGGCTCCCTGCCTTGAGGTGTTCCTTACTGGCCACAAATAACCAGGCAAATGGCTGTTTATAAACTGAATTATCTTAATATCTTATTGTAAATGAAGTTATTTTGTGATAATATAAATTAATATTTGAAAATCAGTATAAAGAAGGGAAGCATAATAGTTAAGATAGATACAAGTCTTACAGGCTGGCTGGCACTGGTGTGGTAGGAAAGAGAACAGTTTAATGGGACATGAAGATGCATGACTAGCAGTTATAGCAGTTACTAAAAATACAGTATGTACCGAAGAATCTCTTGGATTGCTTGGTTGCAGGAAACCTGGTTTCATTACCCAGAGTTTGTTGAGATTATGATATTGCATTGTTGCAAGATAGGTGATGTCCAGCACATTGACTGTGCTAACACAGTCAATTGTGTCTTCTGCCACAATTTCGCTAGCTTATACTAATGAGCATGCTTGCTTTCTCTTGCTCTTGAGGGTAGGACTCAAGGCAAAGGCTTCAAGTTACAAGAAAGGAGATTCCAGCTAAACATTCAAAAAAACCTTTCTGACATTCAGAGCTGTTTGGCAGTCGAACAGACTCCCACGAGATGTGGTGGACTCTCCTTCTTTGGAGGTTTTAAAGCAGAGGTTGGATAGCCTGGTCATGGATGCTGTAGCTGAGATTTCTGCATTGCAAGGGGTTGGACTAGATGAGCCTTGGGTCCCTTCCAACTCTTAGATTCTATGATGCTATTATCATAACTCAGTTGAATTGATCACTATGATCGTAACTATTACCTAAGGCAAGGAAAGCTTCTCTTACTGTCTTTGTTTATTTTCTCCATGCTTTGCCTTGACCATGTTTTCCTTTTTATTCAGGTGAAAGGACAGAGTAATGGCTTAAAATATCACAGTTCTTTGATGTTCAGTTGATATAAAAAGGAGGTTGCCAACAATCTGATGTGCTTCACTACAGGCACTTAGTGTTTATTGGCGTGTATTCACCATGCCATTGCTTGAAGTCCACCTAAAGAGAGTCAAATACATGGGAGACACCATAGCAAGAGAGCATCACCCAACAAGAGTTTTAGAGCCTTAGTGGAATTGATCCAATTCAGGATGATTGACTGACCTAGCATCTAGATACATTAGTTACCCTTTGAATAATAAAAAAAACAACAACAGGCGTGAGTAGCCTCATCTGGAAGCAAGGAATAAAATAATCCAGTTCTAGTAGACATTTTTCCTTGATAAGCATTATAGTAGGCTGCAGTTCTTTAACATTGTTCTTGCTTTCTTTAGTTTTTAGGATTCCTGTCAAACAAGATGTCCTGTGTGGTACTTCTAGTGCAGCTGTACAGGGCCTGGCCATGTTTATTTACATTGGTTTATATTTTCTCTCTCCTCATCCTATGTATAGTAAAACCACAATTGCTGTGTTCCATTTGGTTTGCTTCTTTCATACCAGTTGTCTTCATTTAGCTTCCCTCACTCTAGCCTCCATAATTTTCTTTCTGAAAATTGTACAAGAGGTTTATCTTTCAGAACATGGAAATCCAGAGTGCTATGCTCAGTTAAAATAGGTTAAATGCCAATTAGAAATGTTGGCTACTGCTTAATATAAAATAAGTGAAGTCTTCATGCTTGGTTTCTAATAATAGAAGAGACACTAACTTTGGGCAAAGGTTCACCTGAAATTAATTAGGCTTCCATTTAAACATTATCTGAATTAGAGTGGAAAAATTCTTCCTCCAATGAGACCTGTTTGTACAAGTTTTGTGTGTATTTGTTCTGGAGGGAATCTTAGTGGAGTATCTTCTTTGTAGAATGTCTTCCATCAAGCATTTTTGTAGATGCCCACTTAAATGAAAAGGAGTGTGCAAAAGAGAATGACATCTGTTTCATGATGTTGCACAAGAACAGAATTAAAAAGCCTTCTAGGTACAGTGCAATATTTTTTCAATAAGGGAAGACTGGAGACTAAAACTGCCTCACTCTAGTCTTGGTTTGTGAAAAGGGTGGCATTACAGCCTTTATTTTCAGTAGGTAAGCTTTAGAAAAGACTCATTTTAATATGACCATTAATGTTTATATTGATTCTGAGGTTCGTTTATGTTTGAAATGTGTTTTTCAATAACATGCAAGGCACTCTATCTTTAATAAATATTCAGTGTATTTCCAACATAGAACTATAAAGTTAGAGGGGTCCTGAGGATCATCTAGTCCAACCCCCTGCAATGCAAGAATATGCAGCTGTCCCATATGGGGATCAAACCTGTGATCATGGTGTTATCAGCAGCATGCTTTAACCAACTGCTTAAGTTCATGTGGGTATCGGATCTTTTTTAACAAAACGGTAAGAATTTTCAAGTGATTTGCAGTTGAAGAAAACTTGTGGGTGTGGTTTGACGATTGCAGATCAGTGAGCAAATTAAATGAACAAACAGAACCCTTAATTTAGAATGGATTTGACACTTAGTTTTGCTTTCTTTCGGAGCTCATTTTTGCAGGAAAGTTTTCTTTCTGTTTGCTATGCGGAGGGTGTACTGAGACTGGTTTGTAGTGTGGAGTGGTCGTGCATTACATCTAGCATTCATCAGTCTTCTAGGAAGTACCTGTTGTAAAATAATCAGGTTTAGCATATCTAACTTGGGGCTTCATGACTGTTTTGTATAATAGAATAGGGATCCTTTCAGAAGAATAAAAATGTGTGCTGACAAAGTTAGGAGAGGGCATTGGACTGTACTTCAGAGATGGTGGTTGGTGGCTTTAGTATTTAGGGGGAAAGCCCATGAAAGATGTTTGACAAGTTCACTAGTCCAATGACAATCTGCAAGTGTTTTGTGCTCCTCGGCCAGCTTGGTCACCGCTGTGGCATTTGCTGCAAGAAAACTCTTGTTGCAGATATTCAACAATATCCTTGTTAGTTTCTCTGTAGCTAAATAGAACGCTGTAAAACCATGCCACTTCTACATTGTTACAGGGTATTAGATAAATGTTTTCCTAAGAGAGTTGTGCCATTTCTGATCAGATATATTCATGGCAGCCTTCCTCACCTTGTTGCCCTTCAGATGTTGTGGGACTCATTTAACTGTATTCTGCATGGCTAACGTCAGAGTCCAAAACATTTGGAGGATACTTGGTTGGGGTGAATTGATTTGTGGTATAAGTAAGTCTTGCTATAGTGTAGGGAGGGGTAGCGTGTGGGCCTCCAGATTTTGTTGGACTACAACTTACATCATCCTTGACCATTTACCATGCTGGCTGGGGCTGGTGGGATTTAGTCCAACATCAACAGCATCTGGAGAGTCAGTTTAGTCACCCCACTTCTGTTATAGTGAGGAACTGTCTTGGTCTTTTTAGGGTGGCTTTACTACCTTTTTGTTTTTGTTTTGGAAAGACTTTAATATCTGAAGTGGCAGAATGATAGATATATTCTGCTTCCTTGCCTCCCACTATGCCCAAGGCTGAGCCAAACAGGTGAGGATTAATTATTCCTTAGTCTGTTCATCCGGGCAATATAAACTGCACTTCAGTCATCTTACTTTTGCTGGGTTGCCTGTGAATTCCTATTCAAAAGTAAGAAAATTATGTCTAGTCTGGATATGAGGGTGTCTTCGTTTCACTGCAGGAAAAATAGCCTTGTGTGTAGTGGTAAACGTGTGGTTGTGACCTCAAGAAAAAGTGCTTGGATGGCAAAGAATGGAAAAACATATCCCCAGTATATATTTTAAATGGCAAAAGTTCCTGAAATGTTGGGTATTGGTGTAAGAAGTGGAGGGGTGAGGTGAGGTCCAAGTGGTTTCTAGTCAGTATATGCTTAGGTGGAATGGAGATTCTTACATGTTTAAATGCTTACATGTACATAAAGAAGAGGTAGTTTATTCTGTGATAAGCCATTTTAGTATATAAGCAGCATACAAATTAATAAATAACATTGCAAAAATTACAATCCATACAGAGTAACTGTACTCCAGTTTATGTAACTTGAGGACCTAGCTTTATTAGGGTTGCCATATTTCAAAAAGTTGTTGAGCTTTTTTTTTTTTTTTTTTTTTTTGCTATTTCAGCTATTTCCAATGACCGAATCCCAGTCCACAGGATTCACGAATGTGCCTAGTTTGCCTAGTTCTGTTATATTATATAGTTCAGCTAAAACATTTCAGTTCCTTTCATTCATTCATGCAGATGAAACTAGTTACTGATCAAGGAAATATTTCTGATGGGTTGCCTTGGCATTTTGCATTTGAACATAGTTTGGATTGTCATGTTGTTGGAGGTAGTAATTCTTGAATTGCACACTAGTTTGCATTAATTCAGTGACATGTACAGTGTGACTTGACAAAAGTTAATGTGAAAGTAGTTGACAAAAGTCCGTGAAGTCCAGGCTGATTAAAAGTAGGTGCTATCTTGTGAACTATGCAATCACTAGGGATGTTTCATTAAGCAGCTATGTGAATTTAGTAATGAATAAAGGTTAATGACCCATGACATGGCTTGTTTACTAATGTTGTTCTCGTTATGAAAATGTGTGAAACTGCCTGTTAGGAGAGCCTGATGCAGCTCTTGTTGGGTCATTGACCACACTTCTGAATCATCCTTATGTGGCTTAAGTTACGGTTCATTAAGTATATTAACATCTGACTGGAATAATTAAAACATGCTGAGATGGCCTGTGGTGTACATGGTAAATCAGCTGATGTGAGGTTTCATATGTGCTTGGATCCTACAACAAATATTAATTTATGTGGAAGTTACATATAACTCAACACTTTTGAACATCAGGCCTTCTGTGATGGTATGTACAATTTGGTTATAGTATTTAGACAGTTATGCGATCTCATCTGACAATTGGCTCACATTCAGTTCTCGCTGTGTTGATGCATGCACACTTAGACAGATCCTTTTGACGATAAGCTTTCCCTCTACTTTTAGTTGCCTTTGAAATAATGATATTTAAAAAACCTGAGGAAAATAATAGGAAAGATGCATGGTATTCCAGAATTCAAAACCACTTCTTATTTAGAACAACAACAAAACCCCATATTTTAAAAAGAACATAGCTTTAAATTGTTATGGTGTCATGGTAACATTGCAATATATAGTACAGACTACAGATGCATATCTGTGAGGCACATAACTTTGCTTTGACATATGTTTAAGGAAACAAAAAGAAAGGATCTGTTTTTGAACAGGTGATAGTGTCAGCATATTTCTCCCATTGATCTGAGCAAGGCATCTATGAAAGATGAACTTGTGTTTTTATTTTAATTTTTAAAAAAAGTTGATCCCTTTTTGGAAATCTCCATTTGGTGTCTGTGTGGATTATAGATCAATACCAGTTTGTTTTTAGTTGTGTCACAGTTGCCATGTCTTTGGTTATTCTGCATTCTGGTACTTAAGCAAACTCAAGTTATTCATGAACATTAATGGGCTACCGCGGAGCAATATTGTTTAATACATTTCAGCAGCTGAAATTCTAGCTGAACTGTTAAACATGACACTTAAAATGTTGTGGGCATTTTTTGATTTATAGACATGGTTGCATTTGGAAGCGAAAACGCTTTAAGCTTGTTAAGCACATCAGAGTATTTTTTATGTTGAGTCTGTGTAGATTTGTGCAAGGAATTATATATGCCACTTTAAAAATTGATTTTTGAGGTTGCGGTCTTGACATTAATGGCAAATTGATTTCACTGAACTCAGTGAAATTATGCACACTGGTTGCATGGTAACCCAAATATCCTTGTATGTATAATTATAAATCTGGAAATTAACTATTTTGAAATGTGCTAAAATAAGTATTTGGCTGAACTCTGATTTCACAGAGGGACAGGGCAAGCAGAAAGGCCATTGGCTGAGCTGCTCCATTGTGGCTTGTATAAAAGATCTTCCATATCTTTCTTCAGTCGAATACATCAACATGGCATCTTTTAAATTATGATTCAGTATTGGGAATGAATGGTTTTTGGAAGGAATGATCATACTTGGACAAAGACTCCCAAGATGGATACGCACCCAGGAACGAGGGGAATGAATTAAAAAGGAGTCTTGAGAATGGGCAAAGGACTGGAGAAGTGGATGGATAGAGTGGTGATATATACTTATTTAGGAGCTCTGTAAGAGGATAAGAGTTGGCATTGGGGTGAGATAACTAGCCAAAATTATGGCCATAGGCCTCTACTCTTGCTGTAGCATATTATTATTTGAATGATGCAATTTCTACAACTGTTTTGAGGAGCTCAGTATTTAATGCTCTGTACATTTTATCAGTAATGCTGATCTGCAGTTTGGATTTAAAGACAATGGATGAGCTGAAGTTTTTCATTTACTTCTGAAATGGTTTGTTTTAAAGGACTACAGTTGACTTAGGGGTTGGGTTTTTTGTTGCATTCTGTGTCTAGAGAAATAATTCATAGTGTGAAAACTTGTGGACTTGTGTCTCCATTGGGGCTACAGAAAGGAAGCCAACCAATATTGTTATTGGGGAATTAATTTATATTGCCTTTCCATTAACACACACAAAGGGGCTAAGTAGGTATGGCACAAAAGAAAGTGGAAAGTGCAATACCTCCTCCTTGCTAACGTGCTTCCTTCTTGCTAATGCAACAAAATGGCATTGCTACCATAAACCCTTAACAAAATATTTGAGCTGTCAAGATCCTTGTTGTTTCTTGTATAGGTTTTGTTTTGTTGTTTAACAAACTCATGAGGCAGGCCGAAACACGAGCATCATAGAACCAGAATTTTAACAGGTATAAATGGTATTTAATTATGTTTAGGATATATGTATACTTATTAAAGTTTAGCAATGTAAACATATGGTATAGGATATGAAACGTATTCATGTACCTTGCTGATATAGATTTAAAGGTAAAGGTACCCCTGCCCGTACGGGCCAGTCTTGACAGACTCTAGGGTTGTGCGCTCATCTCACTCTATAGGCTGGGAGCCAGCGCTGTCTGCAGACACTTCCGGGTCACGTGGCCAGCGTGATGAAGCTGCTCTGGCGAGCCAGAGCCGCACATGGAAACGCCGTTTACCTTCCCGCTAGTAAGCAGTCCCTATCTATCTACTTGCACCCGAGGGTGCTTTCGAACTGCTAGGTTGGCAGGCGCTGGGACCGAGCAACGGGAGTGCACCCCGCCGGGGGATTCGAACCACCGACCATGCGATCGGCAAGTCCTAGGCACTGAGGTTTTACCCACAGCGCCACCCACGTCCCGATATAGATTTAAGTGCATATAAACCTGGAACTCTGCAGGCCAGATGTTTGGTACCAGAGTGAGATTTCTGTAGTTCACATCCTGCATTAATTGCAGAAAACGGGTCCACATGTTGAAAGACACCACCTCCCTGTGCCCCCCAGGATGTCTACATGTTAAGGTGTGGATGCTTTGAGCTGGGGAAGCCTGCAACAGCCCTGTATGGGAGCTGGAACCATGCACAATTGGGATCCCAACTTCTGTGGAAGCTTCTGTGTATATGCTTCCCTGGCTTAGGCATCCACACTCAATGGATGCATGTAAAAAGGTGACCGAGAGTCATGCAATCATGGAGGTGGACCATGCGCATGGGTTCCCTTGACATGATTTAATGAATAAGGTGAACCTATGGGAAAGAAAGATGTATAATGAGCCAGTGTGGTGCATTGGCTCCTATGTTAGGTTTCTTTGTGAGATACCAGATTCAAATCTCCCTTCATTCAGCTGTGAAACTCATTGTATGGTGGATGGAAAGTCTTCCAGTTTATCCATGCGTGTGAGGGACTAAGACAACTTACTAAGCTCCTTGGTAGAAGAGTATATGACAACGTAATAAATACAACTTTTGTTCAAGACAGAACAGCTCTTAACTTTGCCTTTTGCATTTTGAAATATAAGCATGAGCATGTGTGTGTGTGTGTGTGCGCGCACACACACACACACACAAATAAAATGATATTGAATAAAAATAAATACAGCAAATACAAATACAGTATTTGCATTTGGTTCCTTTTAGAAGATGCTGTGAAAAGATTGCATGATCATATAGTTAATATGTTCTCCATTATAACCAGAACGTACTCAGTGGGAGTTGGAATGGCACAGTACAGTTCTGGGCAGTTGAGACTTGTGTTCTTTGAATTAATTTCAAATTCCTATGACGTCTATGGAGAATCTTGCCTGTTGAGATCATAATCTCATACTTGGGTATTATGACGTGAAGTGAGGACACTATTCTAACTGAAGAATGCAGCAGCTGGCAACTTGGATGTGTTTCCTATCTCCCTTTATTTGGTCTCACTCCTGTTGGTGTTAACAAGTTTGATTTATTTTTTTATTAAGCTTGTGCTAATGTTGACTAAACTGTTAATATTTTACAGAACTAGCATTATGAGAGAGTTATGTTTGTACTAATCTGCGGATGTAACAGTGTTGAACATTGGTTCTAGATTCAGGTAGGTAGCCGTGTTGGTCTGACGCAGTCGAAATAATAATAATAAATGTCCAGTAGCACCTTAAAGACCAACTAAATTTGTTCTGGGTATAAGCTTTCGTGTGCATGCACACTTCTTCAGATACACTGAAACAGAAGTCACCAGACCCTTATATATATAGTGGGAGGGTGCGGTGGAGTTTTTCTCAGAAGGGTAGTAGGAGATGGGTGATTGACTCAATGGGTATGGTAAACCTGTGACTGTTAACGACTGCAATTAGTCCTACAGGAAAAAGCAAGGGATAGTATGCAGATGACCAAACACAGGTTTAGCATGTGTAGTGAGACAAGTATCCAGTATCTCTATTAAAACCAGGTCTCTCCATACTTTTCAGTTTAGTAATAAGTTGTAATTCAGCAATGTTCAGTATTACCCTGCTCCTGCCAACCTCGCAGTTCGAAAGCACGTCAAAGTGCAAGTAGATAAATTGTTTTACTTTTTACAGTGCATAGACCTGTTTTTTGAGCAGAAACCAGAAGATAAACTTGGGCCATCTCAAGATTCTTTTTGAATGGTATCTGGACACAGAACTAATGCGTGAACATTGCTCAATATACCTTTTAAAATTCTAGCTTTGCATCTGTCCACGTTTTGTTTGAAATCTTTCCTTTGACTTTAATGACAAATTAAGTTCCATCAACTAAAGACAATGAATACTAATAACTGAAAGAATAAAATGGGTGAAGGAGTTAAATTATTAACTATAATGTTACTAGCAGAAGACCTTCTTATAGACCTAATATTTTACAAGTTCAACTATAAAATATGAATTACTGCCCCTGAAATTAATCCGGTGGTGGTGGAGGATCTAAACTAGCAGTGATGGAGTAGGAATTGTCATCTCTGTGTTTGACAGTGGTGGAGAAGGCAAGGGAGTGAACCGAAAATTAAACAGCCAGCCTCACAGTGTCTTTGGACAGACCTATGGAGGAGCTGCTCTGGATAAAATGTCAACCTGTCTCAAAAAGGATGTGTTAGAGCTGTGAAAGGCAGATTAAAATGGTGAAGGTGCTGTTGCTCCTTCCTTATAAACAAAACAAAAAGCTAAAGGATCTAGGCCCTTTTTGTTTAGGGGGGGGGAGACGAGTCCAGAGGTTTATAAAATTAGTGTGGAGTGAGCTGCCTCTCCCAGTGAGTTGTAACTTGAGGTCACTCAGTGAAACTGATTGGCAGTAGACTGAGGGCCATCAAAGCACTTCACACAAGACCTAACTCAGGTATTAAATTAGATGCTGCATTATGAGATTGCTGCTCACATTAGGTGATTTTAAAGAATTTTAGGACAAATTCATGGAGGATAGCTCTAATAGCTGGGAGAGTAAATAGAGAGAGCCTCCCTATTAAGCGGCAGTGAACTTCAGATTTTCAGTTAGCAGCAGTGGTGAGTAGAAAATAGTGGAAGATGGTTGGTGGCACTCATGTCCAGCTTGTGGAGAGGCTTATTGTTGGGGCACTGTTGGAAATAAGCTGCTGGACCCTTAAATTCTTAATCAGATGAATAAATATATGTTAATGTGAGTGTGAGAATTCTCTTCTGATCAGATTCCATGTCCTTTATTGGAGAAGAGTGCTTATGAGAAGGAATTGAAGTACTTAGAAAAAAATCAGGAAATCTGATGGAGTTCGTTCAGATGTGGTGGCAGTAAGGAAATAGGCAAATATTCATGCACTCTCACTGTAAAAACATAAAATGGTCTTTGTGGTTATTTGAACATTTGTTAGGGATACATCATTTCAGTGTTTCTGTTATCTGCATGTTTGGGTTATTTTTCTCTTGTGAGTCATGATAATGGTCCTCTTCTTGTTTTAATGTTCCACATGCATTTATTTGTGATACTGTATTCAGTGTTGCCCTTGTAGCCACTGAACATGCAGTTTACCTGCCATTGAAACAACAAAATGTATAAGCATAGGTTAGGAATTGGAAGGACAGGGAACCTAATTCCACGAGCCTGAAAGTGCATTAACTTGGTTTATGTTCAACTACTCACTCCCCCATTGTCATGGCAAACCAATATTGAAACAGCGGAGTTTCAAGAGCCAGTTTGTGATATGTCATCAGAATTCAAAGAAAACAATAATGTTGAGATGGCAGAAGTTCCCCTTTAAAGCAGCACTTGGAATCCCAGCAATAGGTTTAAAGCAAATTTTAAAGCCTGACCCTCCTCTTAGTAAAAGGCTATCTATTCATGCACTAAAATCTAAACTCCAGACATATTACTGTTAGCAATCTTTTAAGACCTGGCATTTTGCACTTTTCAGCTAGAGTTTGTCATATTTTATGTTATAAAAATTCCTTAGTGTCTGCACCACTAATGTGTATGTTTGTGTGCCAAATAAGGTTTCTCCTCAGGAGACCATAACAAGATTCTTCTCTCTCTCTCTCTCTCTCTCTCTCTCTCTCTCTCTCGTGTGTGTGTATGTATATGTGTATATGCATATATATATAAACTTGCAGTGCATGTTCCTCTTGCTTTCAGCTTTGAGGTGAGCAGGCATTCTGATTATTTTCCGTTTCCTGTGACTGTGTGCCATTTTTCTTCTCAGCACTGCACTTAATATAAGATGCAGTGTACTTGGAATAGCTCTACACTCTCTCTGATGATGATTTTCAAGAGCTAAAATGTAACAGTATTCCAGTTGCAAATACGTACACAAAAATAGTGTGTGCCAGTTTCAGAAATGTAGGCTTCTTTCCCCCTTTTAAATACAAGAAAACAGGCATGTAATGCCTCATTGAAAGATGCCAGTGGGGGGTGCTTTGTGTAGGTCTTAATTAAGGGCTTTGAAAGTTCCAACAAAAGGAAAAAGAAAATGCTGCAGGTTATTGTTATTCCACCCCATTGGCTCGGCTAGCTGACTACCCATTGGTGCATTTTGTCCATTTTGAAACCGAATGGCACTTTTGTTCATGGTTAACAGAGGTGAAAGAAGCCAATTATTGGCAGTCTTTTCCACAGGGAAGCTGCAGACTGATTTAACCAAAGGCAAGTATGCACTTTTCCACAAACCAGGCTGCTTGTCTTTCTTTGGCACTGGATGAAATGGGAGCTTTCCCTTAACTTACATGCAGCTATAGCTGGGTAAAACCATTTCAGTATTTCAGGTACCACTTTTTGTTCAAATAGAAATTGCTTGTTTTCCACTTGCTGCTGGTGCTTAGATAAACACAGTTGGTTTTACCATAGGAGTCACACGATACATTCCACTCAATCTTTGCCCCTCCTGGCTCGTAACAGCTAGTCACAAGAGACTAACTGACTTTTATCAACAGGAATGTCAGTGCCATTTTGGGGGTCATGGTTTGAGGAAGTGATCATGTGGTCTGTGTTGAAGATGCTACCTTTAGACCCAGTTGAGTTTAATGCTAATGGGGGACTTTGTGGATCAGCTAGTTGCTGAAATGCCGTGTTGGCTGGGATCTCGTATATTTCCCTACCCACTATAGTAGATTTGTAGCCTCGGGGTCCCCTTGGCCCCACAGCATTGATGCTATATCTTTGGTGGCAACTGCAGTCTGGAGTGTCTTCTGTCTGTTCTGTTGCTTCACCAGCAGTACCAACTAGTGGTATTGTCATTTATGCCATGATAACCTCCATATTGAATTACTGGAATGCATTGTATATGTACTGCCTTGAAAATGGTCCAGAAGCTTCAAAGGGCACAGAATGTCATCACACCATTCTAGGTAGTGTCCTAGGAAGAAAGGAAGGTCAACTGAAGCCAAATTAGGTAGCATTACTTAACAGTTTGAATCCCTCAAAGAATAAAGTCTCATCTTCATTGATATAAGATCCTATGCCTCCAGTTTAGGAGCAACTTAAATCAACCATAATTAATCTCCAGCTTTAAGAAATACTAGGCAGTTTTTGTATTTATTCTTGTTTTTCACCTACTAAGAGACTTGTGCTTTTTGCCTAAGACTGAAGACAGATCCTGGGCATCAGCTGGTCTTTATATTCCCATAGATGGTTGCAACCATGGCATGTTCCTGCTTCCTAACCTGAAACTTGCATAGCACATGACAGAGCCTCATTTGAATGCTCTGCCTCCTTCCACATTCTGTCTTCAGATTTTGATGAGATGCATACAGCATGGTTTTACCACTCACTAGGTCCCCTCACCCCATCTTGCATTGGAGCGCCAGTGTGTTTATCTGGGGGGGGGGGAATAGGTGGAAGGGACCAAAGCCTATCAGAACAGTCCTAACCTCAGATGGGCAGCAGTGGGGTATGGTTGAATGGCACAGCCTCCAAAGCCTTCCTGCTCAAACCAGGTGGGCAAAACTCTGCTCCATGCTACACCAGCCTGCCACTGGCATAGCAATTGGACCTGATCCAGCAGATCCAATAAAAACATCCATACGCCTGCTTCTCTCATGGATCCAGGTATCTCCTTAGTTTATTAGGCATCTACTAAATGGGCATTTAATAATAATAATAATAATTTTTTATTTATACCCCGCCCTCCCCAGCCAAGGCCGGGCTCAGAGCGGCTTACAAGCAATAATAAAAACAAGATGAATGATTACAAACTTAAAAACAAAAATAAAACACAACAATTAAAATAATGGAACATTAAAATATTAAAATGTAGCCTCATCGCAGGAGGAGAAGGAAAAGAAGGGGGAAAAAAGAGAGAGGGGGGGAGGGAGGGAATCAAACTGGCTCCAAGCCAAAGGCCAGGCGGAACAACTCTGTCTTACAGGCCCTGCGGAAAGAAATCAGATCCTGCAGGGCCCTGGTCTCATGAGGCAGAGCGTTCCACCAGGCCGGAGCCAGAGTTGAAAAGGCCCTGGCTCTGGTCGAAGCCAATCTAACTTCATTAGGGCCCGGGACCACTAGGGTGTTGTTATTTATGGACCTTGAGGCTCTCCGTGGGGCATACCAGGAGAGGCGGTCCCGGAGGTACGAGGGTCCTAGGCCGTGAAGGGCTTTAAAGGTCAAAAGCAGCACCTTAAATCTGACCCTGTACTCCACCGGGAGCCAGTGCAGCTTGAAAAGCACTGGGTGAATATGCTCCCATGGCAGAGACCCCGTGAGGAGCCTCGCTGCAGCATTCTGTACCCGCTGGAGTTTCTGGGACAGCTTCAAGGGCAGCCCCGCGTAGAGCGAATTACAGTAGTCAAGCCTGGAGATGACCGTCGCATGGATCACTGTGGCCAAGTCGGGGCGGGAAAGGTAAGGGACCAACTGCTTGATGCGGCGAAGGTGGAAAAATATCGCCTTGGCTGTTGCTGTAACCTGCGCCTCCATGGAAAGGGAGGCGTCAAGGATTACACCCAAACTCTTAACGGAAGGCAATGGCACTAATTGAGCCCCCGCAAGAGAAGGGAGTTGGTCCCTCATCCCCATGCCATCCCGACCTAGCCATAGGACCTCTGTCTTCGAAGGATTTAGTTTCAATCGGCTCCCACAAAACCATCCAGCCACAGCTTCCAAGCATCTGGTCAATGTGTTTGGGGCTGAGTCGGTGTGGCCATCCATCAGCAGATAGAGCTGAGTGTCATCAGCATATTGGTGACAGCCCAGCCCAAAGCTCCGGATAATCTGGGCAAGGGGGCGCATAAAGATGTTAAAAAGCATCGGGGAGAGAATTGCGCCCTGCGGCACTCCACACACCAAGGAGTGGCGCGACGACATTTCCCTCCCTAGTGCCACCCTCTGTCCCCGACCAGAGATAAAAGAGCACAACCAGTTACGGGCTATGCCCTGTATCCCCACGTCTGCGAGGCGGTGGTCCAGAAGATCATGATCGACCATGTCAAAGGCTGCTGACAAATCTAAAAGGATCAGCAGTCCTGACCCGCCTCGATCCAGTTGTCTACGGAGATCGTCTGTTAAGGCAACCAGAGCCGTCTCCGTCCCAAAACCAGGACGGAAACCGGACTGAAATGGATCTAATGCCGATGTTTCCTCCAGAAACCTACCAAGCTGCTTAGCAACCGCTCTCTTAATTACCTTACCCAGGTATGGAAGATTTGAAACTGGGCGGTAATTGGATAGGTCTAAGGGATCTAATGAAGTTTTTTTTAAGAGTGGACACACCACTGCCTCCTTCAGTTCCCCTGGGAATGTCCCCGTGTCAAGGGACAAATTGATAATTTCAACCAGAGGGGTCCGCGCAACATCTGGACACTCCCTAATCAGCCAAGACGGGCACGGATCAAGGAGGCAGGTGGTGGGCCTACTAACTTGGAGGAATCTATCCACATCAGTAGGGAGTATCCGATCGAAATGGTCCAACACTGGACCTGAAGTCATTCGAGGGGCCTCCAGTTCAGTCACTGTATCTAAATTGGCAGGGGGGTCACGGCGGAGCAATAGGACTTTATCCGCAAAAAAACTCGCGAATGCCTCACAGCTGTGGGTCAAATTTGTGCTTAAATTTGATTGTCCTCCTAAGGACGTTCTTGACCTAATTATTCTAAAAAGTTGTGCCGGGCGAGAGCTAGCGGATGCAATGGAAGCTGCAAAGTAAGATTTCTTAGCAGCTTTCATAGCCACCTCATAGGCTTTCATAAGCGTCCTATAAGATGTTCTTGAGGCTCCGTCACGAGTCCGTCGCCATACTCGCTCTAGCCGTCTGAGATCCCGCTTCATTTTCCGGAGCTCCTCAGTAAACCAAGGGGCCCGGTTTCGACGGGGTCGCAGAGGGCGCTTAGGTGCGATCTCATCAATGGCTGCCAAGAGCCGGTTATTCCAGTCCTCAACAAGGTCATCTAATGAGTCGCCAGGAGGAGCAGGGTTCCGCAAGGCTTGTCGGAATCTATCAGGATCCATCAGTTTTCGTGGACGAGCCCAAACAGGTTCGCCACCCGAGCCAGGGAGGAGCGGGAAGTCAATCTTGGCTTTCAGAGCGTAGTGATCAGACCATGGCACTTCCACAGCAGGGAGCATGATCACATCTATGCCAGCCCCAAAGATCAGATCCAGCGTGTGGCCTGCTTGATGGGTAGGGCCCAAAACAACCTGGGAGAGCCCTAGTGTTGCCATGGAAGTCACTAGGTCCAGAGCCTGTGAGGAGGGAGCGGCATCGGCATGGACATTGAAGTCTCCCAAAACCAGTAGGTTTGGGAACTCCAAGGCCCAGCCTGCCACCACCTCCAGCAGGTCTGACAGGGTGGCTGCAGGTGTGCTGGGTGGTCGGTACACCAGCCAGACAGCCAAGCTCTCCTTGGTGCCCCAAGTGCAACTTTGGGTTCTGAAAAAAGTTCTGAGTGCAACTTTTCAAGATGAGATATTGCTGCAGCTGCTTCAAACATGACTGTGGATTATTGGTTTGTGTTTAAGAGCAGCATTCAATGTTGGCCATATACTTCATTTTAGCTTGCTGTACTTTATCTCTCTGTGTTTTGGTTTGGTTTGCAATGTATTGGTTGTTTTTTGTATTTTTAACTGTCTTTGGCTGATTTTATTGCACTTGGCCTTGAGACAATTAGGCAGAAGGTGATTAATGTGTTGTTGTTGTTTGTTAGTAATGTACCGCAAAATAATCAGTGTAAAATTGTTAATTTGAGGTGCATTGAGATTATATTCTAGTCTTTTGAGGCCTATCAAGTGCTTCAATGGGATCTATTTACTTCTTGGCATGTGGTTGCATGTTTTCAAGCTTTCACCCAACTATGTAATTATTTTTCAATTGTTGCTGCAAGAATAACATTTTGTCCTTGTTAGAAACTGTTTAGTAAGTTTAAAAAAATACTTTGGTATAAAATGTGCAGTAATACTTGAAACTATTTTTATGTAGAATTAGACAGTTTTGAACATGCTATTCTTGTTGGCTTAGTTACAGCTAAGGCTATATTTATAGTCCAATTTTGCTTTGGTTTTATTGCACTTTTTAAATATTAGCTTTCGAAATGTTAGGCTTACTTCAACTTTTAAGGCTCATATTGCTTTCTAAATATTGGGTGTGGCCAACAAGAGATCCAAAATAAACTGGATGAAAACTGAAGGAAATCTGAAATACTTAGTGTTTCTAAACTAGGCATTTGAAACTGGAGTGTAGCTGTTGAAAACCCCCTGTGGAGGAGTTACTTAACAGAGTGAAGATGGTGACTTTATTTTGTGTGTGTGTTTGTGTTTGAAAATGCTGTGACTTTAGGTTGCATTCCTAGTCATACTTACTGATGAGTAAACTCCATCAAATTTAGTCAGCTTGCTTCTGAGTAGACATGCATAAGGAATATACTGTAAATATATAGTTTTTCTTTAGGGAATGAACACATTCTCAGTGGCTTCAGAGTTTCTATCTGTGAAGAAGGTTGTTTACTTATGACAGGGTGGAGAACCTATAGCTCTCCAACTCTAGTCAGCCCTGAGCCATCCTGACTTATGGCTGGGGATAATGAGAATTGTAGTTCAGCAACAGCTAGAGGCTCCTACGTTAGCAACACATAACTCAGAGAATTGTGTTCATCTTCATAACTGAGTGCTATTTCATTGTCCCACCTCCAGTATGGGCTGTTCTCCTAGGTTACAAGTCCCTATAGGATTCTATTGATACAATACCAGTTCTAGGGTACAAAAGATGAGTTGCTTTTGCCTTTCTTCACTTTTTGTACTTGACGACTGTAAATGACTCAGTCTTTGTTCCAACCATACATTTGCATTTCTCTGTATGTTTTGGCAACCCAGTACTCTTGTCCTTTCATGATGTAAATCTTAGGGTTGTATATGGGCTCTAGTGGAGCTCCAAAAAAGCATTCCAGGGTGTGGAGATAGTATGCCCGTGCCTGTTAACAGCCCATCTAAAGCACACACATATTCATCAATAGATACCATAGTTACTGTTTATTTAAGACTTATTCAGACAATAGATGGCTTCCTGTCATAGGGCGATACAATGCAATACACTGAACATGCTCACACTTCTTGTGTGTTGCTGGCTTACCATAGTTTATGCTAATGTGTGCTGCCCAATTGTTCTTGCTTCATTTTCCTCTGGGATAAACAAACCATGACACCACAGTTAAGCTTGGCTGCTTGTGACATCTGAATTCATAAGAAGCAGGTCTCATTAGCCAGCTGTAAACCATAGTTTTGTTATTGGTTTATGAAACAAGGCTTTTGAGGGATCAGTAAACCAGGTTTCTAGGCTCAGATGTTCTAGGAAGCACTGCTTTGCGCAGAAATATAATACCACGACAGTCCCCCATTGTGCATTTCTTAGGTTCAAACTTTGGTGTTTTGAAGGAATGCTAGTTTTAAAATGTAAAACTGCCTAGTAGTATATATTTTTCTACTAGTACTAAGCAAGTGGAACCTGCAACTAAAAGGGGCACTGTGGGCTGCTCCTGTTCAGTGTTTTATGCATATTATTTTATTTTTTTAAATTTTGGATACTGTATTTCCATTAATTAATTCCTTGAACATCTTTCATTTCTGTCCCTTGGGATGGTTGAAAATAGTTCTTCAATATGAACCAAGAAGTGACCTGTCCTGGCAATTTGATGTTTCTCTCTACCCTCTTTATAGCTGTGTGTGTCTTCTTCCACCCCACTTTTTGTTCCCTTCTTTCCATTCCACCTATGACATGGATTTCTGCCATTCCCATGCATGTTCTCTGTCCACTGAGGATACTCAGAACTTATTGAGCTAGTGGGTAGGTGGGTATTTTATCCTGTTTAGGATTCTTTCCTAAAATTTTTTTTTGTACTTCTGCAAACCTTCTTGTGCATGGCTGGTTTTCATTCGGGCTTACATAACTGTGAGCACTGAATAGTCATTGGCCCATGGCCTGTTTTTTCCTCTCCCCCCCCCCCCTTTGTTTCACTTGAAGGTCATGGCCCAAGTCTTCTGTAGGACTGTGTGTGTATATTCAAGAACTGGGTCCCAAGTTTCAAACTTAGCATGGGAAGAAAAGCTGCATATGCCACTGAATTTTCTCAGGAACATTGGCATCAGCCCCAAACCTCGAATGTATAATGCCCATGTTGTTTCCCTTCCCTAATGATCTGGCTTAATTTCAAGGTTTTTCCATGCATAATCAATGGAAAGAGAGATTTTCCACTTTGTTTTGGCACCTTTTTTTCTCTCTCCGAATGATCTCAAGTCTTCATACAAATGTTACAGATAACCTAGTACACCTGTTTGCTTGACACTCCAAACTTGGCTTGCAGAGTGTTCTGTTTTTCAGCACTTGTCCTAAGGAGCTGATATCCCAGCCAATATTTTAGTCCTGTTGGCAAGTAGGCATTAGTGTAAAAGAAACATGTGCATGAATACACACTGTTTAATTATCAATACAGTTGCAATTGGGACATAAAAACCCCCTTCCATTTAAGTGTGCTGCTTGTTCCCATCTGTAGAACTCATGGTTCTCAGTGCGCATTTAAATCTAACGGTGAAATTGGCAAGAATTCTAACAATATACTTTCCCAACAAGAGTGAGTTGCAAGACAGTTGTTATTCCAGAGATTTCTTTAAACATACTGGTGTTTAATATGTCTGTTTCAAAAAAGGGGGAAATGCTAGTCAGTTATATGAGCTAGGCTGATGGTTCATGGGCTGCTCATGGTGTAAAATGTAGGCAGACAACCAGAAAACTACTGTGTAAATATATTACTATTATTATTATTACTATTATTGTTATATATTTATTTATACCCGCCTTTTGCCCTGATGGGATTCAAGGTGGCTTATAAAAATAAGAACTGCTAAAAACATAGAAAAAACAGTCATTAAGAACAATTAGACTTTGTTAGAAGTAAAACTGTATATATTTATAAAATATATTAGAACCATAAAAATCCTTACAGCACAAACAGCCCAGCACCATTTATATATATAAAAAAGCCTGTGTTCAACCAAACTACAGTGGTACCTTGGGTTAAGTACTTAATTCGTTCCGGAAGTCCGCTCTTAACCTGAAACTGTTCTTAACCTGAAGCACCACTTTAGCTACTGGGGCCTCCTCCTCCTCCTGCTGCTGCTGCGCCACCAGAGCATGATTTCTGTTCTCACCCTGAAGCAAAGTTCTTAACCTGAGGTACTATTTCTGGGTTAGCGGAGTCTGTAACCTGAAGCGTATGCAACCTGAAGTGTATGTAACCCGAGGTACCACTGTATTAATATAATATTCACATTGTTAACTTCTTCAGCATAAATGGGGGGGGGGAAATCCCTGTGAAATACCAAACACATTTCAACCCTTATGTCATCATGCTCAATGCCTAGTAGTAAGAAATCACAAATCCTCAAAAGTGCAATAAGTTCATTTGAAGCAGCCCAAATCTTCATACATACTAGAGGTTTCTGGGGATTTTGATGTGCGTTCAGTCATAGTGTCCAGATTACTTCTCCCTTTGCATAGAACAAACTTTGAAGCTGCAGAGGCTGTTTCTTAGATGGTGTTACATGAATTATGGTGCAGACGGGAGTGCCTCTTTTAGTTTTCCTGCAGTGCTCTCCTGTTGCAGCAGTTGGGAAGATTGCAGAATACAGATTATGGCATTTTGCACAAACCAAAATGTCTCCGTGGGTTTGTGGGATGCAGATTTTGAATGTTATGACTGAAATACATTGTAATCCAGTGGGAGTTGTTGAGGTGGGGCATGGTAAATATCGAGATTAAATAAGATGATTTAATTAGAAATCAAATTTTGTGACATATGCAAATTTCTTCCTTTAGTTTCACCCCCCTCTTTGCAATTACAGCTACATGCTATGTGGTAACCTTTGGGTCAAATGAGATGTGATATTATATGAGACAGATGGATGCCAACAAGGCACAGAAAAGCAGGGCCCAAATTGGTCAAGCTTTTAACACTATGCCCCCTGCTTGCAAACTTGGTTTGAGGCCCATGAGCCTGATAACTACTTAACAAAAATAATCATGAAAATACTAATTCCATTAATGGCACCACATCTTGTTAGGCTTTTGCATTTCCTACTGGGAGAAAAGAGAAGTTGTTTTAGGAGTTGTGAGAAAAAGGTTCAGAAAACCCCTTTGCTACCTTCCCCTTCTGATGTTTCACCACACATTCCTCTATACATGTCCAACAGTGTTTCTCAACCTTGGGTCCCCAGATGTTGTTGGACTACAATACAACTCCCATCATCCCTGAGCTCTGGCCTTGCTAGTTAGGGATGATGGGAGTTGTAGTTCAACAACATCTGGGGACCCAAGGTTGAGAAAGGCTGGCTTAGAAATACCGGTAAGTCCCATTGAGCTAAAATTGGTACAGGATTGTAACAATGATTTCTTTCTTGCTTTACTGGAATTCTAATGAATGATTCTTCATGTTTAGGCTGTCCAAATACACACAAAAATTACATTAACCTGATCTTGGCAATTTGTGTGCTATCGGGTTGTTGTTGTTTTTTGTTTTTTAACAAGATCTTTTTGAAATATTGGAGAGTTTGAAGTATTCTTTTAAAACAACAAGACCACAGCTCAGTGCAGCTCCTGGGAACTTGTGAACAGACCTCACAAACAGGGACAAGGATTGCTGGAGGAGACGGAAGATAGTGAGCTTGTGTCTTTTGGAGTAAGGCTGCTTGCTTGCTTGCTTTTCTGAGCTTCTTAAAAGTTTGATAGATTGATAGCAGGCCTCAGGGACTGGCTGAGTGCTCTGTTAGAGGCTTGATTACTTTTCCTGATTACTTTTCTTTCATTGCAGACCTGAGGGAGTGTGTGGCTGATTGTTCTGTGGGAACACAGGATCTGAGGGGGAGGAGTTACAGCTGAGAGGAAACCAGGCTGAGGGAGGAGTTAGCAACCAGCAGCAGTCAAACTTAGCTCAGTGCAGATCCTAGGAGCTCGGGACCAGACCTCGCAAGCAGGGACATTTGCGAGGGAGTTTAAGGGGGAGTCCCAGAGTTCTGTCTTTTGGTGTGCATAGGACCAGAGACATGGAGGGTGAGGGAGCTGCTGCAGTGACCTGTAACACCTGTGCCATGTTTATCATTCTGCCAGAGAACAAGCAACAGTACACTTGTAGCAAGTGCAAGCTGGTTGTCTTGCTGGAAGAGAAGGTGCAGCAACTTGAGGCCCACCTAGCCACACCTCAAGCCAACAGGACAGAGTTAGTTGATAGAACTGAGTTGACTGAGATTGAGCACCAAGATAGATGGGGTGCCTCCAGGGTGGAGAAATATTGTGCATTGCAAGAGTCTAACCCCTGGAGGAATGTGACACATAGAAGTAGGACAGTCACAAACCACACTTTGTCATTAGAGTTGCAAAATCGCTTCCATGGTCTCACCTTAGACACTGATTCTGGGCCAGAGAAGCTAAGAGAGCAGTTGCCAACCTCAGAAGAGATGACGGTGGCTGTGAAAGGTACAGTGCATGGAATGATTATTGCCACACACACACACCCCCGAGGAGAAAGATACAGGAGGAGATGGATTAGGAGGAGTCTTTTTCCATTCTTGATCTAACCCCATCAGATCCAAGGCTTCTGACCATGGATGAGTATGCTGATAATGTACTTGCTACGTGCACTCATTAATGGTTCATTGTCACCCTGGAAAAAAAGTGACAAGTGGGATGCCGCAGGGTTCTGTCCTGGGCCCAATGTTGTTCACTGTCTTTATAAATGACTTGGATGAAGGAATTGAGGGGATGCTCATCAAATTTTCAAATGACACCAAACTCTGAGGGGTAGCTAATGCCGCAGAAAACAGAATCAGAATTCAAAATGGCCTTAACAGATTGGAGAACTGGGCACAAGCTAACAAAATGAATTTCAATAGGGACACCTGTAAGGTTTGCACTTAGGCAGAAAGAACCAGATGAACAAATATAGGATGGGGGACACCTGTCCTACTAGCAGTGCATGTGAAAAGGATCTCGGGGTCTTGGTGGACCACAAGCTTAACATGAGTCAACAGTGTGATGCAGCATAAAAAAAAGCTAATGTTATTCTAGGCTGCATCAACAGAAGTATAGTGTCCAGATCAAGAGAAGTAATAGCACCACTCTATTCTGCTTTAGTCAGACCACACTTGGAATCCTGTGTCCAATTCTGGGCACCACGATTTAAGAAGGATGTTGACAAGCTGGAATGTGTGCAGAGCAGGGCAACCAAGGTGATCAAGGGTCTGGAAACTAAGCCTTATGAGGAGCACCTGAAGGAGCTGGGTTTGTTTAGCTTGGAAGATGTTTAGTTGGAATGTAGATGTTTAGAAAGGAGATTCCAACTAAACATTCAGAAAAAAACTTTCTGACAGTAAGAGCGTCCTCTTCCTCAAGATGCTTATACAGAGAAGGCATCATTTGGTGTCAGTATACTGTGTAGTTCCACTACATTACTGGAGATGTAGAGGATGAAAAACACAATCCCATTGTTCAGATGAGAGAAAAAGGTAGGATTCTTAACCTTTATCTAATTTTGTGTTGTGGATCTGTGGAAAGTTTGTTTATTGAATTCCAGGCTTTTATGTTTTCAAAGCCCTGTTGTAAATTACTTCCGTAGTTATTGCTCTGAAAACCCTTATAAAGTTGCAGTATATCTTTTGTGCAGTGATTCCTAAGGTCATGCAACTGATGTCTCCTCTTCCCCCTCCACAGCCTACTGTTTCTTATGCCATGCTATACTCTGCATCTGTGGAACGTTGAGCACATAGGCAATTGCTTAATGGCTGGCATGCAGTAACACAAATACTAATAAGTCCTTTCACAACAGTGTTGCTCTGTGATCTTGTTGACGGCTTGACTGACACATGAATAGGGTACATTAGAGCTGGTTACTGTGTCCAAATGCAAGTTAAGACATTATGGTAGATAATAAAGAAGAACGGCATGGCATGTGAGTGAGGGGAAGCTGACATGTACCAAGAAACTTACTTCCTTTCGCATGAACAGACCTGAACTGTTTTTCTAAAGAAGCACACACCCTGCAAACATTACCAATGCTGTCTTAAAGATGTGATTCAGTAGACTATGAAAAGGAAGACTTTGCAGGACTGGTGGTGCAATATTTGAATATACAAAGGCATTTATTATCATTGGCAATGCATTGGTTTCGGAGAGCGGTGCCCTCAAAATGTTGGTGGACTACAGCTCCCATTATCCCTGACCATTGGTAGTATTAACAAGGACTGGAGGGCACTACATTGACTCAGAATGTGGTGTAATGGGTTACTGGACAGGGTGGAAGGTGAGAGATTCATGAAAGGGGGCATGTCAGGGTGCCTTGGTGCTCTCAGTTCCTCTGAGTCCTCAGTTGCATTGTGGGAGCCCAAGCCTCTTAGAATAGTTCTTCCCAGGGTCTTGGTCAGGTGGGATCCTAAGAATAAAAGGGCCTTTCCTCAATGGAGAGACACCATTGGACGCAACACAGTGATACGTAAAAGGTTTTTGGGTTTTTTTTCCTGGAGTGAGTGGTAGGTGAATTGGAAAGCAGATTTATTTAAAATATTTATAACCCAATTTTCCTAAAGAATAATCAAATGTCGTTAACAATATGATTATTAAAACAATGAAACATTAAAATTTGAATTACAAAGCCTGAGCTGCATAAAACAAGAAACCCAGAACATAATCGATAAAAAGCAGGCTGCAGAGAGCAAAACAAATGCTATTCAATGCTGTTTATGTAAAAAACAACAACAACCACCTTTAAAGTGATATTGCAGTATTTAAAAATAAATCTCATGGGTTTTCTTCTGCTTTGGATTTGTCCCTCGTTCTTGTTTATAATTCCACCCCAGGGTTGGCGTCCTTGTGCTGGAACACACCCTCTCATTTTTGCTATATAACTTGCTTCACAGCCAAGGCAATTATGGCATAAAACAGTAGCTTTGGAAGTGAAGTAATGTGTCTCTTAAAAGATAATTGCTGACCTCTTACTATCCAGAATGTAATACTTGTCTGCAGCTGGTTTTTTTTTGTTTTGTTTTTAAGTTGCTTGGCTGAAAACTTTCTCAGTATGTCTTGCAAGAAAATATTATTACAAGTGAGAAGTTTGGAGGCCTTGGTTGAAATGGGCACCAAATACTCCCTGTGTTACCTTTATTACAGTTGCCTTATCCAGATGGAAGATGTATGGGAAAAGATTGTCTTTGAGATGACATCAAAATGTTTGTGTATTTCATATTTGTTAATTTATTCTGTTCCAATTTGCCCATCATTCTAATCCCTGGACAGTTCACCCCCTCCCATGATTAAAGCAATAAAAATACATACTAAAATTTTAAACTATATATTAAATACGATGTGATATAGCCGATGAACTATCTTCGGTATTGCTGGTGTTCATTGGGTAGGAAATCTTTTTGGCCTGGTGGGCAAGATCTGTATCTGTCAGGTGATTGACGTGTGGGCTGTCCCAGTTGCTTGTGAAAGTTTCTTGCCCAGCACTTTTAAAGTGTCAGACAAACCAGCTGGATGTCACACACTTGGGAACCAAATTACAAGGGGCTTTGCCAGCCCTATGCTTTCCAACTACCAAGCATAGGCTTGGCAAAGCGGCCTTCTTCTGTCCTCCCATGGGGAACCTGGCCTCACAGTTGATCCATCAAGTTTACACTTCAGCCCTGCGTTTCTGTACAGATCAGGTGCACAAGGAACCAGGTTGCGTAACTGATCACATACGAATCAGCTGTGAAGCAGGTGGCTGTGGTTTGCGGAAAATGGCCTGCAGCTCAGATGTTCCACACCCCTGCATTAATAGGTGGAGAGGTATATTTTTGTCAGCGTTAAGAGGTTAATATCATTGGTGCTAGTCATATACCTTTTAGGGTAGGGAGTTCCACTGACCAGGCACCACCACAGAGGTCTTTTTTGGTGTCGGATGAGAACAACTTTCTCAAATAAATTTTCTGTACAGGCAATGCTTAATTAACACCTGATTTCTTTGCATGGTGTCTGCAATTGTTGATTTAGTCCACAGTTGGTACTGATCAACTTAAGTTAAGTTAACCGACTATAAAGATCAAGTTTGCGCTGTAAGTGACCTTATGGCTGTACAAATAGGACCTCAACAGTTGGTGATATGTGTCTCTTCCTGTTATTGTTGTCATTTAGTCATTTAGTTGTGTCCAACTCATTGTGACCCCATGGACCAGAGCACGCCAGGCACTCCTGTCTTCCACTGCCTCCCGCAGTTTGGTCAAACTCATGTTCATAGCTTCAAGAACACTGTCCAACCATCTCGTCCTCTGTCGTCCCCTTCTCCTTGTGCCCTCCATCTTTTCCAACATCAGGGTCTTTTCCAGGGAGTCTTCTCTTCTCATGATGTAGCCAAAGTATTGGAGCCTCAGCTTCAGGATCTGTCCTTCCAGTAAGCACTCAGGGCTGATTTCCTTCAGAATGGATAGGTTTTATTTTCTTGCAGTCTATGGGACTCTCAAGAGTCTCCTCCAGCACCATAATTCAAAAGCATCAATTGTTTGGCGATCAGCCTTCTTTATGGTCCAGCTCTCACTTCCATACATCACTACTGGGAAAACCATAGCTTTAACTATACAGACCTTTCTTGGCAAGGTAATGTCTCTACTTTTTAAGATGATGTCTAGGTTTGTCATTACTTTTTTCCCAAGAAGCAGGCATCTTTTAGTTTCGTGACTGCTGTCACCATCTGCAGTGATCATGGAGCCCAAGAAAGTAAAATCTCTTCACTGCCTCCATTTCTTCCTCTTCTATTTGCCAGGAGGTGATGGCGCCAGTGGCCATGATCTTAGTTTTTTTCATGTTGAGCTTCAGACAATATTTTGTGCCCTCCTCTTTCACCCTCATTAAAAGGTTCTTTAATTCCTCCTCACTTTCTGCCATCAAGGTTGTGTCATCTGCATACCTGAGGCTGTTGATATTTCTTCCAGCAATATTAATTCCGGTTGGGATTCACCCAGCCCAGCCTTTCGCATGATGAATTCTGCATATAAGTTAGATAAGCAGGGACACAATATACAACCTTGTGCACGTAGTACTCCTTTCCCAAATTTGAACCAATCAGTTATTCCATATCCAGTTCTAACTGTAGCTTCTTGTCCCACATAGAGATTTCTCAGGAGACAGATGAGATGATCAGGCACTCCCATTTCTTTAAGAAATTGCCATAGTTTGCTGTTTCCTGTTATTAGAATGATTTGATGCCGTGTGCAAATCGTTAATTTTACATGGGATAGATTCTGCCCAGAACTGTTAACTGTATTAATGTGTGACAGTCATATTTGACCTAATTTCATCCCAAATGGAAAGCACCTTAGATAGATTTGCTCCATTAAGTTTTGTAAAGTTTTGTTACATCATAACATCATAACAGAGATAGGAGCTTGTGTCCAGACCTGACTTTCATATGCAAGGTACTGTGTTAGTCCAATATTTTTTTCCCCTACTAGAGGATTTTATTCAAATACAGACAACTGCCTAATTCATTTTGTAAATGTTATAATTAAATAAACCTGTGGCAGAGGGCCCAGATCTTGAAAATGGCTGAATGAAACTTGCAGTATTAATTTCTGTGATCAGGCAGCAAACAGGTTAAGCTTGCTTAGAAAAATCCTGTGCAGAGGTTTAAAGGTGCTTTGTTGAAACATGATGATCGTCAGCAAAACCTTTTTTCTCTCTAAACGATCACACATACAGGAAATAAATTTAGATGATTAAGTGGGGAACACAATATTTGGACACTTTCTAAAATTTGAAGAGTTGGGGGGGAAAAGGTTTAAAGTTATGTGGGTTTTTTAATTCTTTCTGAAATCTGGCAGAAGCTGCTTTGGGCTTCTTTTTCCACACTTGCACAGACACTTCTGTGCTTTTTACAGTTCCAATCTCCTGCTTATGGCACGTTTTAGCAGGAAGGCATTGGTTCACGGTAGTATGTAAAAAAAATGGCTATATAATGCTAGCTCCACTGAAGGCTATCAAAGTTCCATTATTTTACTGGAGATGTTGTTATCAATGCATCTGGGTACTTGAGCAGAAACTGGGACACACTTAATCATGCAGCCTTTTTATTTGAACCATCTAAATTATGAATATTGGATTGGTTGCACACGCACGCGCACACACACACACGCACACACACACACACACACACACACACACACACTAGATGGGGAACCTCAGCCCCAGGGACTGAATGTGGCCCTGGTCCTTGGAAGTCTCTCCAGGCCACACTCCTTACCAGCCTTGTTTTGTAACCTTCAGTGTTATTGCCTGACTGTAAGGTGTTCTTGAACTTTGTTAATGCCTCTTCCTTACATGGATGGGTGATCGAGAAGGGTTGTGGTGAGCTTATGTACTAGCTATAGCCCACTGTATAAAGGTAACGTTGTTGTTTCTTTTTCCATCCACTTCTACCTCTGGCCCTTCCCTTCACTAGTATGTGGCCCCTGGAAGATTTCCAAGAAGGGAATGCATCCTTCCCTTCCACAATGTGGGAAAAGGTTCCACACTGTGGCCCCACCAGTATTTTCCATTCCAGGAGTCAGCTTGTTCTCCAGCCACAGTGTGGAATCTTTGTCCCTCCCTCCATATGCAGTGGGAGTAATTCATATTTCCCTGTGTAGTCTTGCATTTCCAGCAGTTTTCCCACTGCTGCTTCGTGTTCTGGATGGTAAACTCCATTAAGCATCCTTGGCATGTGCTCAGTCTATAAAATGAAGTCAGTCTTGGCCACTGCTTCAACTGTTTTACTAGGATCATTTCAGGGCTGTGGAATCCCTAGCCAGTCTACAAGCGAGATCAGCCAGGTGTTTCTAATTCTCATACTGAGTTTTAGAAAGTGTATGTGTGGGTGAAAGAACAAGCAAATTGATAGAGAAAATTCTTTTTGATTAGCATTTTTGGCAGGACTGGAACATTTTGTTGGGCTTTTTTCAAATAGAGCAGGTTAGACAAAATTTTAAATGCTAGTCAGGATTCAACAAATTTTGATTGGCCAGCCATTATTTGTCCTAATAACAAATATTGTCCATCTGCCTATGCTCCCTTTTTCCTCTGTGGCATTTGCATAGCCTCCTGATGGCTGTAATTGTGAAGGGGGAAGCAGAGTTCTGTTTGAAGAGTATCTCAACATGCACATGTTCTGTTGGAGAGCGTCACAGAGTTGTGATGAGGAATTTAAGCTTAGGCGGGCTGCAATAAATATTTTCATGTACTTTTCTGATCATATTTTTGTTGTATGTCTATGGCTGTGTCTTCTTTCCCTCACCTCAGGGGTGGAGAACCTGTGGCCTTCCAGATTTCGTTGAACTACAACTCCTGTCATCCTTCACCATTAGCTGGGCTGATGGGATTTGGAATTCATCAAAAAATTTAGAGGGCCAACTTTTGCCATTCTTGCCTACTGTAACCTTACCTTACCTTGGTAAGTTCATGGGCCAATCCAATGCCAAATGCTGAACTGAGATGCCATATCTGTTTCCAGCATTGGAGGACACCCATCACCAAGCTACCAAAGCAGGTGGACAAGTTGGCAGTAATGTTCCAGTTATGCTTTAAAACTAAGCACCAGCGCTTAAAGAAGAGATAGAAAGAAAATATGCCATCATCCATTCTCTCCCAACACATGCAGCATACCCCCCCTCCCACCTTTGAAATTATCCTGAAGAACAGCTAATGTCCTTCTGTGGACATTCAGTTTCTGTTCCCTACCTACTGTAGGTAATTATTACTGCTCAGTTGCTTAAGCACTCTTAAGTAATGACAGGTGCTTGTGTTGTACCATGTAGAATGATTCTTATGAAAGATTAAAAGCCCACAGGTGTTCATGCATAGCTCATGTGTTGTATACTGGCACCATGTAATTAAATGTAATTGCTGAACATTCTAAGCTAGATCTAGATATTTTTAAATAATGAACTGCAACTCAGTGTTGCTAAGCTTGCTCACTTATGAGCAATATAACAAATCCCATATTACTTGTGAATGTGGGACAGGACCATTTATTTTTCAGTTGTAATGATCTTATTTTTTAGTATTGCTTTTTGATCTGATCTAAGTAAATTATCACTTGTTGTTTAGAGAAAGTATGCCTCAACTCCTCATTCATTCCTTGGTCTTTTCCGCCCATGAAATGATTTGCTATGTTTTTAAACTTCTCATTTAAAAGGACTAATGCTTTTGATTGGGGGGTTGCTTTTTAAACCAGGCCCCTTACTTACCTGGGATCCATTAATAGGCTATACCAGCGACCTTGATAAACTAACATCATGTCTTGAAAGCAGAGAATGTTATACATGAACTAAAGTATTGAGATGATCTGCCCCTCAATTAATTCTGGGGAAAATAACGCTGGTTTTGCTGTCTTGCTAAGAATTTGTTTCCTACATACTTTACACATAGACTTAATTTTTTACATATTTCACATATAGGAAACTATGTTTTAACGTATGTTGAACTTCATGTGATTTTAAACATCTTTAAAACTACAAATTATGGTGATGTTGTCCTGGACTTACTGACCTTTGTTCAAGCTTTACTACTGATCTTATGTGGTGTTTAGATTTTATTATGAAATACTGAAAGAAGAAAAAAGAGGGTGCAAGTAAGAGCCAGATAGTATTTAACACAATCTGGAGAGAGAGAGCAAACACTTCAGCTTGTGCAGAGCTTCTCCTTTCAGTGTTATATAATTAATTGCACATCTTTATGAAATGTTGTCCTTCATGGAGATTTTCCAGGTTTACAATGTGAACTGGTGGCATCTTGTATGCTCTCTTCTGCATTTTAGGAAAAATTCCATTATGAAACTTAAACCTTCCCATTTGCAAGACGACAGCTGAAAACATAGAACCCCTTTGAACAGTCATAATAAAGGAGACAGATAAATGTTTGTGATTTTTCAACTGTTCCTATCCCATTGCAAAATAAGTAGCTGTTTTAGGTTTCTGGTTTTGTTTTAAAGTTAACGTTTAGAGACAGGTGGTGTTAAAATAATGTGGAGACATAATACCAGTAAGGCATAAAGTACCAGATTAAATACAGCTGCTAATCTCAAATACGTTGGTTTTTTAAGTAAAAATGAAGACCCTTTGATACCAGGCTTATCTGTGATTGCCCAGGGTGGTTGACTGGCTTTAATTTCGGTCTCCTTGGTGGGATGTTCAGTGCAGTCAAAAGAGAGGTCAGGATATAGTGGTAGATCTCTGGCTGATTTGCAGTAGGTCACTGAGGATTTCTGACTCCTACTTTAATGATAGCAAACCACCACCACCCCCGTCCCCATAAGGCTGCTGAAACTAAGCAAGCTTGAGAGGAAGTGAAGAATGGTTTTTTTGTGTGAAAGGACTGTGAGCTCACATCTGGAACTGAGAACAAAATCCCGGGCTGAGATACACACAAGAGGTGTCCTGTTCCTTAATTCTTAGTATACACCCACCCAGCCCCTTCCTATGCCACTTGGATACAGCTGGTGGACCCTTGGTTTTCTAGGGAAAAGACAAGTAGATCCCTTAAGCTTGAAGTTTACCCACCCCTTCCTTTGTGAATTCTTAAACAACACAGTGATTAAACCCCCCACAAAAAATATTGGATGAAGGATGTGAGAAATATCCTGAGTTCTTATTGCTTAAAGGAAAGTAGTCTTCCAGCATTCCTAGAATCAGGAGCAAGGCAAATAATTTGCCAAACCATATAGTTTCAGGGAGTGTCCACCAAAGTGCACTCTTAATTTGTCGGATCAAGATAGCTGTTCCTGCGGTTGTTCTTCTGTTGTGTCGAGTTTGGTTGTATGAGATGTGGGTGCATCAGCACTGCTGCACCTCATACCATCCCAAGATAATTTGAATTATTTCCCACTTGAATCCAACCCAATCTTGCTCCAGCTACTGCTTTATAGTTGGAGAATATGTACAATGGGAAGCTAGAGAAAGTCAGGCAACAGCACTTCTCAAAAGGGTGTGAACAAGTTGTACCTGATACAGTTGCTGGTGTGCTTGTTGCATTTGATGGCAGTTGCTACCAGTATTTGGTCTGTGAACCCTAGAAAGAAAACGTGTCTCTGACCTGCTTGCAGAGTGTCAGTTGTCATTAGATTCACCAACCCACTTGTGGATAAGTTTTTCCCTCCCATGTTCAGTATAAGCCAGAAGGTAACAGCTGGCACTTTTCAGCAGTAAGGCAGGCCAACCAGTGTCAGCTATACTGTTAGTTCCAGCTTTAGCTGTCAAGACCAAAGATAGGATTCACACATATCTCCACCTCCCACTTACAAAATGGAGGTGCTGCTGCCTGCTTCACTTTCTTTCTTGAAATAGCACAGAGAAGGCAGAATATCCCCAGATCCATACTAGAGGGTCCTCAGGGCTGATGTAAGCTAAAGTGGGGGGGGGGAGTATTTGACCCCCTGCTAAATTTGCCCCTGACCAGTCCATAATTTTAATGGTAGGTTTATTGTAGCTGTGAGAGACAGAATAACAACAGGAAAACCCCCAGAAACCCAGAAGACATTTTGATCATTGGTCGATCCAGGATGTGCCTTTGTTTCAATTCAGGCTCATTTATGTTGGACCATCACATGAATAACAGCATGTTAGGCACATGATGTTGCTTGGCTTGAACCTTTGTATATTTTACTATGCACATCAATTCTAGTTTATTCCCACAGTAAGGCAGCTGCCATTTTCAGATGCTGATAAAAGAGCTTCTTGTTCTCTCTACTGTCGCCCTGGGGAACCCTTTAATGGAAGCCTGAATTAATTTTGAGGCTGTGTTCTAACATTTGCTCTAGGTGGTTGATTATATAGTTAATTGTACTTGGTTTAATAAAAGAAACAAGTAATTTAAAAGATAAGACTTTCCTGATTACCTTTTTTATTGCCAACAATGTATTTTGTTCAATCAAGAAATTTATTTAAAATTGTTAGGATTTTTTTATGGTCTGTGTTTAAGGGAATAGATTTATAAGATGAGTGAGTGAAGAATATTTAATTAGGCAAGGTACCTAGAATCAGGTCAGTGAAGAGTATTAACTTCTCTCTTACCTCTGAGGTATTCCTATTAAAACTGCTACCATGACTCAATGTTGTGTGAACTGTCGCCTATTAATTTGAACCTTAAATCTCACAAACCAATCCTTTCAAAGTAGCTTTTCTTGAACCATGTGATAAAATGGTATTTCAAACTACTTGCTCAATGGCGAGTATGGCCCACCAACCATTTACCAATGGACTAGCTCCACCATGTCACTTTCAAATGTTGGTTCCCCTCAATTGCACTAAAATTTTGACCTTTTTTCTGCTGCTCTATGGAATTATAGAGTGCCTTTTTACAATTATTCTGCTAAGCAGTTTTGTACTGTTTCTGTGAAAAAGCTATTTCTATTCCACTCAAATTGGGGCTGCATTCCAGTCTCCTGTGTGAGTTAGACATAGACTACAAAGGGTTTACGGAACTATCTAGTTGAGGAAGCAGTGCAGCCTGTTGAGTAAAATTGCATGTTCATGGCACTTGGGAGGAAGAGCTGAGTTGTGGCTTTAGTTGCACTTAGAGCCATAGAATTGTAGAGGTGAATGAGACAACAAGGATCATCCAGTGCAACCCCCTGCAATGCAGGAATCTTTTGCCCGCAGTGGGGCTCGAAACCACAACCCTGAGATTTAGAGTCTCATGCTGAGCTATCCCTCATGGACCTTTACTTAATGGGTGAAGTGTCTCGTAATTATGCTAAGAGTACAGCTTGTCAAGGAACTGATCACCTTTTAAAAAAATTGATTGAAACTGGTTGTTGCCTGAGACCGTTAAATAAACGATGAAGTTGCTATAAGCTTATTAACTGGTCATTCTGACATGAGGAAGGATCAGTTTATATAACATTGCAGAGGATTGCGGCTCCTATAATAGAAGTATAAAAGTCATGTGCGCAAGATGGACTGTGGTGATCAGGGCAGATTTTGGCACTGCTTTATATGAGGTTAGGCATCCCTACAATAAAAATTGTGCATCCCTCACAACTGATGATGCCCTGCATGTGTTTTGCCTTTGAGGCTCTGGTGCTTTTTGTACCAAATTTTCAAAAGTAAAATATGACTCTGGCTTTATGGCTGTGACATAAAGTTCCCAAAAGTTATAAGGATAGGTAAGGCAAGTAAGGTAATGTGTCTTCCTCCTCTCTCTTTTCTCTGTCGTTTCTTTCGGTTGCCTTTCTCGTTCCGCACCCACGCTAGAATCTTGGTGTCCAGCCAGTCCCAATCAAAGTTAGCCCAAACAATCCAATTTGCAAACCCAGTGAGCTCTCCAGCTGCTCATTTATTTGTTGAAAATCAGGGCCAAACCTGCCACTTCAGATATTTTCTTGTTTGCTGTTCAGAAGTTATTTGCAATATTTGGCAAAGTATCTTCCATTCTTTACTGAATAAACTCCTTTGCAACTCTAGATACACTCTAAACATAGTGTTACAAAAGCCAAAATAAATGTCTCTTCTGGCTGATGAGCACCAGACAACTTATTCTGTTTGCTGAAATTCTATCAAGCAACTTTAATACCTTTATATCTAAAGTATGAAACTGGCAGTAATATGGCAGATGGTATGTGTTTGTTTGAACCAGGCAGCTAGATAATTTGATTCTGTGTATGTAACTAGAGATTTTTTGGGGGGAAATTGTTTATTCCCTTGGATTTTATAATAAATACCACTGCTTCTGTGACAACTAGTTAAAACAAACCGTCATAGGGTAATAAAACTGAATTCTGGTAGTAAAGATGACACTGCCATGGTCAATACAAACTCCATTCTTCACAACAATAATTTTGTTTTGTACAACCCTATAAAAACCTGGGAATAACTCTCGTACAGTATACACATCCACCGTAGTAATGCGAAAGGAGAAAGTGCAATAGAGGTATAGGTTAAGAAGTGAGCAGATGAGAGTAGATAAGAATTTTTAAAAATAAAATAGAAATAACTTTAAGTGGATTTGATTCTAGCCAAACTTCTCATGTTCTTTTTTTTTAAGATTGAAGCAAAGCAGTGCAAGGTTTTTGAGAAACATTTCACACCCAAAAGTAAATATTTTTGAAATGCTCTGGGTCATCATCCTTTTTTCTTTGTCTTCTCCACTTCAGCTGCTCTAAACAGACCTCTGATAGAGCAGGTAATGGTTCTGTATAAAGAAAAATACTCTGCAGAGTTGTGCTTTCAGCAAGCTGTAAGAGGAAACAAACAAATTGCCCTGCATACCTATCATGTAAGCACTTGCCTGCATTTGTTCATGGGCTGAAATTGAAATCTGCTTAAAACTATTACCTTGAGGACTTTTTTTTATAGGTTTTGCAGGAACGTATGACTGTGGTAGAGCTGAGGCATGTTCCTGCTATTCTTGTCAGCTGTCCCAGAAGCCTCATTTGCCGGAGGGGTTTTATTTTATCAGGTCTGAATGCATTCATTGATAGTTGTGCTTTTCTCTCTCTCAAGCAGACAGTATGCTTGAATGCTGGGTGGTCACATTTGAATTTTTTATTTTTTTTATTTTTTTACTACTGCTAGTAGTACAAGAGTAGCTTTAATAGAATGCATAGAGTTTATGTGCACACTGTTTTGACTACTGCCCAAAGAATACAAAGGGTGTTGTAGTTCTGTGAAGGGACAGAGAGTCCATATAAGCAACCATCTTGGGTACCCATTTAAGAAATAAAGGATGCATTTAACCACACATTTGACCCCACTTCTGCATCTGATGATGTTTGCCACTTGGCAGGAAGATACAGACAAACAAGTGACCCAAGGATGAGTGAAATGTTTGGGCTCCAAGTATCTTCTCCATGTATTTATATACTACGTTTATATCTACCTTTCCTCGGAAGAGCTCGGGTACATGGTTCTCTTCGTATTTCCCCCTCTCAAATCCACCTGTGATCTGTAAGAGATGGTGACTGTCCCAAGGTCATCCAGGGAGCTTATTGGCTAAGTGAGGATTTGAACCCTGGTCTCACAGGTCCTACTCCAGCATTTGAACCAGTACACCACACTGTCTTTCCACACCACACTGACTCTAACCTGTTCCCATATGATAGTGGGAACCAGCTTGTTTTCTGTTACGGGTGTGGTGAGTGCTGAGGTTTGAAAGCACCTTTTCATGGTGTCAGCTATGCCATGCCTTTTTCAGGATACTCCATTCGGTTACCCCTCAGTTTCCCCCCACCTCCCCAATATTCCATGCCCACTGAGCATGCTCAGTTCTTATTAGGTGGTTCTGTTTGGTGTTTTCGGGCTCCCCAAGCCTTCTGATACATTCCTGCTGCTGTCTTATCTTTATAAACACTGGTACAGTGGTACCTCGGGTTACAAACACTTTGGGTTACAGACTCCACTACCCCGGAAGTAGAACCTTGGGTTAAGAACTTTACTTGAGGGTGACAACAGAAATTGTGTTCTGGCGGCGCGGTGGCAGCGGGAGGCCCCATTAGCTAAAGTGGTACCTCAGGTTAAGAATGGTTTCAGGTTAAGAACGGACCACTGGAAGGAATTAAGTTCATAACCAGAGGTACCACTGTACATGGAGAATGAGTTTGGCTATTGGTATATACATCTGGAGCATGACTTTTAATACAGGCATGACCTTTAATACAGGTTTAAATATTTAATAGGAAAAATATTGATTTTGTGTAATATACTAGATTCTCTCTTGAAACAATTTTCACACTATCGAGTTTTGAAACATTTAGCTTTCATTTCTTTCCCCATGTGACCTTTTTATTCTCAAAGTAGACTTAATTCGATTTGTGTTCTAGAAATGCTACTTACGGTAATTGGCACATTTTGTTCACACAGCAATGCTTTTTCTTCTCCTGTTTTTTCTAGGGATATCAGTATGAACAATATAACAAGGTTACCAGAAGATGCATTCAAGAATTTTCCTTACCTTGAAGAGTTGTGAGTATTGAATCTAACCTGCTTTTGTGGCATGGGGTGTGAGTAAAGGTTGTCTGAGAAATGCATGTAAAAGTAAATAGTGATATGCGAATCAACTGGGAACAAAGGAGGCATTGTACTTAATAATTTTTAAAAATCCTATATGTGCTTCAAAGCCAGGATGCTATTTACATGGAACCTTTTTTATAGTAATTATTTTAATTGTGATTGCAGTGATGACATAGGCTTAATTACAGTGCTATCCAAAGATAACACAGGGACTATGCAATTACCACTGTTTTAAATGGAGCTATGCTAGACTGATTGCATAGCTTTTATAAAATGTGCTATAGTTACTGTGGTTCCCATCAGCCTAGGTTGGGACAAGTACTGTGTGTGTGTGTGTGTGTGTGTGTGTGTGTGTGGTGTGTAAAGGTTGGGAAGTGTTGAGAAAGTGAGACTTTGTGAGAAACAACCAGATGTGCTCATTAAATGCATCCTATTTCCTTAAATGTTTCATGTGAAAGGGTATTCCTCACTCATGGCCCCAACAAATATCCTAACAACAAATATCCTAACAACCAAAAAAATAAATATGGAGGAGCAAAAATTGACATATGAAGATTTATTGATAAGATCGGAAGATAGTTGGAAGCTAAGACCATATGAGGAGCTGAAGGAAAAGCTGACAAGCTGGTTACAGTACCATCAAATCAATGCAATATGGTCAGAAGATAAAAAAATTGGAATGAATGAAAAGAAATCGAAATTTCAGATTGGAATAATAGAAAGTAAATCTAAGTTATTATCCAAAATGTACAATATATTATTGGAATGGGACACAAAAGACGAAGAAATCAAGGAAGTTATGGTGAAATGGGCGATAGATCTGGGGCATAATATAGAATATGAAAAATGGTCAAAATTGTGGAATGAGGGAATAAAATTCACGGCGAGTGTTGCAATTAGAGAAAACTTAGAGAAGATGATATATAGATGGTATATAACACCAGAAAAATTAAGTAGGATGTATAAGATTGGAAATAAGGCCTGCTGGAAATGCAAAACAAAAGAAGGCAACTTTATACATATGTGGTGGACATGTGAGGAAATAAAAAAAAATTGGGATATGATATATAATGAGTTAAAAAAATATTTAGATACACATTCCCTAAAAAGCCAGAGGCCTTCTTGTTAGGTATCATTGGAGAAGAAATTAGGAAAGAAGATAAAATTTTATTTCAATACTCAACAGCAGCGGCCAGAATGCTAATCGCCCAAAATTGGAAAAGCACAAACATACCAACGGTGAGGGAATGGCAAACGAAACTATATGACTTCGTCGAATTGGCAAAAATGACGCAGAGAATTAGAAACCAAAAGAATACAAAGTTAAACAATGATTGGATTAAATTTATGGTATATATTGAAGGTAATTACAGAAACCTACCAAATATAGCAGGTTTGTTATAAAACTTCCGATGTATAAATTAATAACCAATATCAGCTGTAAAAATGAAACTTTTAAAATTAGGAATCCGAAATCAGGAGGGAAGGAAGTCAGTTAGTGTGTGTTATGTATTAGTTTATTTTTATTTTATTTTCTATTTTCTACCCTTTTCCCCCCATCTTTTTGGTGCCTTTTTCCCACTTTTTTCTGTTATTTGATTTAATGAGTACTTGTATTTCTTTTTTTTTGTTGCTTTAAATGTTTTTGTTTTTCTTTTGTGTGTGTGTGATAAATGAAACCTAATAAAAAGAATTAAAAAAAAGAGAGAGAACGTGGACGTGAACGTGGACATAACAGGCAATGAAGTAGCAAGGAAAAAAATGCTTAAAGTAGAAAACCCTGTGACATATTGTATCTTCTTTCACTCCATTAAAATGGATTTAATAATAATTTAATAATTCCTCAACAGTAGTGTGGCACACTCAAAGCATACTGAGAGTGCTTTTCTTTTTCTTTTTAAAGACAAATTTAAGTTGAAAACCCTGGGAATCTCTCAGACATTAGGGTAGTGCCTATATTCTTTTTCAGGCAGATGTGGTTAGCTTGTGCCCCTTCAGTCATTGTTGGGCTTGCTGGCAGGGGCTGATGGGAGATGGAGTCCAACAACTTCTCGAGTTCTCCATCTGGAGGTCCTTTCAAAGGTTACCTACCCGGTTTTAAATGATTGCTCAAATATGACCCAGTAGAACAGTTGCATGCAAGTTTATAGAATATTAATAGCACTACAACTTGATTCAGAATAATGCCATTTAATGCAATAATCTTAAATATTGGTTGTAGCTGCTACTGTTTAATTGTAAATAGCCTCAAAATAAAATGCACAAGGATGGTAATTGGCTACATGAGAATGTGAGCAGGGAGATCCTTGATGCAAACATTTCTTTGGTAATGATTTGCAAGGTGGGTGGCCATAGACAAGCCATTGTCTTCAGTCCTAGTCCCTGTCCCAGAATATAGAGGAGATGATACTCCTTGCAGAGTGTTGCAACATACCATGAAAAAAATTAATAATATGTGGAACACTTCAAACATCCTAACACCACTATATAATTGCTAAGTTAATAAATAATAGACATTTATTAATATTAAAGGAGGCAAGTTATACCAGGTGCTTTATATAATAGACTGAAAATTGTGTTGCATGTTTTATTTTATATATAAATATTTCTATATAAATATTTACTGTATAGTATGTTGGTGTCCATCTCCTCAGGTGTTTCTATATGTTTAAAATAAATAAGCAACTCTTTGAATGACTTGCATTCATCTCTCCCCACCCCCACCTCTGCCTATAAGTACAAAGCAATAAAACCAAACTATGTGGGTGTTTCAGTCTTTATGTAACTTCTGTAAACTTGGGGTGTGTCTTGAGATGAGGAGCCGAAAGGCAGAACCTTTAGCCACTATATACTTGGAACTCCATTGCACAATACCCAAAGTATCTTTATTGCAAACTGTAATGATAGTGCTTAGGAAGAAGAAGAAGAAAAAGCATAGAAAAGTTTTCCATTTTATTATGGGACTGAGAAATCCTGATTTAATTTATTACTTGCCTTTCTGGTGCAACATTCTAACATATTTCTGTTCCCTTGCTACAAAAATGAAAAGAATTTAAGGTGTGTCTTTTTCATCATGCACAGTATCAAGCTCGGAAAGCTATACAAGAGAAAAGAAACATACTCATACTCTGTATCCAAGTATACAAATGTGTGAATAGTGTCACCGTGACCTGGTTCACACGTAAAGCGAAGCTAAACTACGGCTTAGTGAAAACGTGTGGGTTCCTGGAGAGGAGATTATGGTTGTTGTACTGCTGTGAGCTAATACATGGGTCATAGCCACATCATACATTTAAATCGCTCTTGTACTACTGTAGCACTCATGGCTCCCACCAAAAATATTGTAAATTGTAGTTTGTTAAGGGGGCTAGGAATTATAGTTCTACGAGGGTTCTTAACAACTCTCAGCACCCTAATAGGTTCCCAGGGTTCTTTGGGGAAAGCCATGACAGTCAAAGTGGTATAAGAGTGTCCCTGGCTTAGTGTGCTGCCCAAATCCAGGCTTGTGATTTGTCTTGCTACAAACAAGCAAATCCAAGGTTTGTTCCTTGAGTTTACAGCTCATGGTTTGTCTTGCTATGACTTCAGTCTTAAGCATAGTTTCCTAGGTGCAAACTCTTATTGTATTTGGCGATCCTTTCTTCTGACTGCAGGTTCAATTAGTAAAACACAATGTGACCTTTAGCAAAAGGTTTTCAGGTAGCTGAAATGCATCCTTTAGCGTTTAAAAATATTTCAAAGAAATGTTGCCATTTAAACTGCTAGCATGAAGTAAGGAACCCATCAAAGGAAGAAGTGTCTAGCCTCTGCTTGGTTATTTCCTCCTTCCTCCTGCTTGGTTATTTCCTCCTTCTCTGACTTCCTATTTGCTAACCTATCTCAATAGCAAAACTTGAAAGTGTCATTATCACCTCAGTCACTTGCCAGATCAAGGAGTGTCTGTTAGTTAGTTACCCTAGTGCTTTGACACATGTCATAATTTCTCCTCAGAAAAAAAGTTCTGTGCTCCCCATTCCTGTTTTTGCTCCACAATGCCACTGCTTCAACTACCAGATGTTTCAACAGTGCTGATTTCTTTAAGTGTTGTTGCTGCATGTTTATTTGGTGTTTTTTTTAGGAGTGGTGGGGGAGATGTGTAAATAGTCAGTGGGTGGCATTGCACTTAATTGGATCTGGGTGGAGTCAGGAATTTCCTGCTAATATTTTCTACTTCTTAGGAAAAAAGCAAGGAAGTTCTTAGCAGGCTTCTTCACTGGTCCTCTTGAGTCTTCTGTGACAACAGCTATTTTCTTCCCAGTGAGGAGTATTTTTCCAGCGTGGGAATTGGGAGGGAAGAATCTGAAATCCCCAGAAGCACAGAAACTAAAAAAACTCACCAGCCTACTTCGTCCAAACTCTCTGATACAAAAAGGTTCCACCCACGAACAAGAGCCTCAAGGAAAGCAGCACAAAATAGCAGACATACTTCAACTACATATTTTGTTGACCTTTTTTTGATGCCGTGTGCTCTAGTTTTCTGACTTGGATTAGCAGGCAAACCTGAAACACCCTCTGCTAACTGTAATGAAAGTAGGATGCATTTATTACGACAAAGAGTTACAATTTGTTGAGTTGCAACATCTAGTCCTCCTATGATACGTAGGAATGGCTGCATGGTCATTTTAGTGCGCTTGCTTACACTGCTGGATAAATTTAGGTCTCATTCACAAAACAAAATGCATGAAAACAAATGCTACTGGGCATTGCAAATCTTACTACAACTGAATTCAAAAGGCTCTAGGCCTTTCAGTTCCCTGATGGTGTTAAAAATAAGTAGAGAACACTTTCACAAAAGGAATGTAAGCCAATGCTTCCTGCCCCCCCCCCCCGTTAATAGACTTGGGATGCAATCCAAAAACCCAATCCTACATGCTGGGGTGGTACAGTGGTTTCCTTTCACCCAACTTGGAACAGGTTCACCAGCCTCCTCTGTTGAGTGACACCAGCACAGACATCCCTGTTCTACCACTGAAAGTGGACAGAACTATTACTGGTGGGAAGTCTGCAGAAAGCCCACAAATTGGGTGTTCTAGGGGAAGGGATTATCTGATCTGCAATCCAATGGATCCTGAGCCAGCCCCATTGTGATGCCAACTCTTAGACTGCTATAGCCCAGAGCAGGCTTTTGCCTGCCTCTGCCTTGACCTGCATGAATTACAGGGTGGTGGTACTAACGGTGGCAGCTCCATTACACCCTGCTGCTTACCAACTGGGGATTGTTCTCCATTGGTGAAAAGGGATCATGGAGCCTGATCCTGACCAGCTTCAGTCAAAGCCGGAGAGAGATGGCACACAGAAAGCCCATCTCTAAACTGCTTACTTTAAAAATGAGTTATAGGAGAATGGAGTTGATGGGACAGAGGACTCAGTATCCTAATCAGAAGGAAGAAAATGAAGTGTGTGAGTTTGCAGGAGAAGGCTGCTAAGACCTTTCAGGTGGTAGATAAATAAATGATTAAGTGAATTTGGAATATGCAGAAAATGTAAAAAATAAAATCAAGGAACTGCAGAAAGGGGGAAGGAAGTCGAGTTTAGAAATGTTAAAATGATTGTAAAATTACTGAAGTGTATAAAATTGAAAATCATACATAAAAATTTAAAAAAAATACCTCTCAGGTGTGTATTGGTAATTAAGATGAAATTCCTACCTGCTTCACTTTCCACTGAAGGAGATTGGAGTCTGGTTTAATAAAGGGTTTTCTTAAATAGGCAGGAGGAGAAGGTTTTTTTAAAAAGGGGGGGGGACAAAAGGGCAGGGGACTGGCACCTTCATTAGAAAGGGCAGTTTTGGGAATCAATTTTAAGTTATGTACATTCATTTAAAAAACCCAACATACAAAAAGAAAATTAATGTTCAAAGCTTAATTAAGATAGATGAGACAGAAGGGATCTATATTAAACTGTGTCCAGGTGTTTCATGCTATCTGACTTGGTATGCATCATTTTGCTTCTGTTGGGTCACACAGGAGCCTTTTAGTATGCCACAAACTAAAGCAGGCATGCTTCATATTCTAATATATATGTCTTTGTTTTCTATGGTTCATTTTGGCTTCTCCATGCCAGGTTACTATAATTAGCTTGTTTAATCTCCCCTCCTCCCCCATGGCCTTTCGCAAAGTTTGTTGTTTACATAATGGTGACTTCTAATTATCACAAGGGCAGCCATAAATATGAGTGTCTCGGTTTATACACAGATGAAAAGCAGGGCATGGATTTGTATTATTCACTGCTCTGTTTTGCACTTAACGACTTTTAATTTTCTATGCCATCTCCATAGGAATCTTACAGTACTTAAGAATATAGTCGAAATTCTCTTGTCTTTCTCTATAACAGATACTTGTGTGAAAGTAATTTACAAATGACTGAAATGGAATTGATCAGTCTATAAAGAACAGCTGATCACCAAGGGTTTTGCCAGGTCATTTAATGAGGTGTGCTCTTTAAACAAACATAATATGAATATAAGGTAAAAGTAAAGGACCCCTGAAGGGTATAGTCCAGTCAAAGATGACTGTGGTATGCGGCGCTCATCTCACTTTTCAGGCTGAGGGAGCCAGCATTTGTCCACAGACAGCTTTCTGGGTCATGTGGCCAGCATGACTAAACCACTACTGGTGCACGGAGGACCGTGACAAGTGCCAGAGCGTACTTCCATTTACCTTCCTGCTGCAGCTGTACCTATTTATCTAATTGCACTGGTATGCTTTCGAACTGCTAGGTTGGCAGAAGCTGGGACAGAGCAGCAGGAGCTCAGCACCACCGCACAGATTTGAACTGACAACCTTCCAATCAGCAAGCCCAAGAGGCTCAGTGGTTTAGACCACACCTACGTACCTCAATATAAATATGCAACAGCCCTGCATGTGATACAAAAAATAAAATTCTCGTGAGTGTTTGCCTCCACTTTACCAGCCTTCCTTACGAAGGAATTTATATTTCTGCACAGGTCACTGTGTTTCAATAAAAATAGGTATTTAAAAAACAAATGTAGCTTTGTTGGCCCATTGGAAAACACCCTGAAATCCAGTTGGACAATACCTTTATAATGCCACATAAGTGTTGCAAGCTCTTGAGTTCTCCATAACTACTTGTTTAGGTAAGATGCTACACAAACTGTGTAAGAAGTGAGGAAATTTTTAAAATAAATAAATACAAAAGGTAGGGTGGTGGTGTAACTGACGTCGGCATCTGTGATGCAGTCTTGCTCCAAGATTCCTTCTTTTTCATATAAAATAATTTATGCTGCCAAGATTTTGAGTTCTGTGCAACTCACAGGCTAGCACCGTAAATGACAGCATCACATCCAAAGCATCGTGTTCCATTAACAACACTAAAATATTGGCTATATTAGGTTCCAATGTGATTTAAGTCTTAATGTCACCCCTAAGTCCTATCTTCCCCCTTAAATTTTTTTATTGGATGTTTTATTTAAAAAAATAATACAGATTTGTGGAATAAATTAACAGCAAACTGGTGTCCCTCAGTCCTAAATTCATTTAGTTAAAAGCACAGAGCAGCTCACAAAAACCGGTAGGGGTATGTGTACCTACTTGCTACCTGTGATTGTTGTTTCCATAATACTGAGCTTTGGTTTAGAATTATGTCTGAACCAGACCTCTTTATGCCTATCTCTTTTTAAAAAATGAGTCTCCAACCCCTTTGTGGTTGAAACTGTATAAGAAGCTACTCCCTAGAATTGTGTTGATGCGTCATGGGTGGAATGTGCCTTCCCAGAGGGGTTATGCCAACTGACACTAGGCTGGTATTTAGCACCCACTTCTCATTAGTTTTTTTTTTAAAAAAATTATTATGTGTTGATGTTGAACAGTATTGTGTTTGCCTTGTTTCTTGCTTTATTTTTATGCTACTGTGTTTTGGAAGTTACTGAGCTTTCTCAGTTTGGCCCAAAGTTGTTGTGCACTTTCTTTTTTGCAAAATCTCAAAAAAGAAGAAGAAGTTTTTGAGCTATTTTAAAGAAAATTCACCAAAATCTACACTTCTGACAGGGGTTGCCATACATCTGGATTTTCCTGGGCATTTTAGTGATTTCTGCCTAGACACTGTTTCTAACTGCTGAATCCTGGCTGTGTCTGGACATATGGCAGCCCTAATCAGGGCCCTGCCTGAGGACTTGTGCTTGCACAATGGAACTTGCGCAGGATTTTTGTTAGGAGAGGGACAGAACCTCAGATTTGTATTTTTAAAATTGATTTAGGGGGCAGCTGCACCCCTTGGCTGTACCCCTACCTTGCACCCCCTGACATTGTCTTGGGGAACACAGGAGAACCTCCAGAACTGTGCAGGGGAGAAGAGAGGGAGTGTTCCATCTGGAAGCTACAGTGCTTGTGTTAATGGGATGTTCACCATGGGATGTTGAATTCCACTCTTTGTCTCCGCTATCAACACTAAGGTTTTTAGTTAACTTGCTTAAGATTGATTTCATAACCACTTTTTATGTGTTGCAATGAACATAAATTCATTTTTCCAGTGGACCTTTCAGAGCATATGGGCTTATGAATAGTTCAAGTTATGTAGGTTTTAGCTCAACAATCTAGGTTTTTCCTCAATTTCAACACTTCTTAGCATGTTGTCATAATACTGGGTTTGTGTTGAGCCATTCACAATTATGCTTTTTTCATTTCACATGCATCTTCTGCTTGTTTCACATAGTTGAGCAGATTTGCCCTGAACTTGAGCTTCGCTAACTGTCAGAAAAGTCACGAAGTGGTTCTGCTTCTGCTGCTGGAGCATCACTAATATGGTTGTCAAGCAAGCCACCCAGAGCACCTTTTGTTATAGGCCTATAAATAGCCTAAGTCAATAAAGTGCCAAGACTATCCCTTTAATCTTTCATTTAATCTTTGAGGAGATTGGTCAGTCATTCTACTTTAGGGTAGAAAATATTAATTGTTTCTCTATGGGAAAAATGTACAGTCAATCCACTTAAATGTCAGCTGTAGTAAATGTGGTTTTCAAACTTTCCTTGAACTTCAGGCATGATATTTGTACAGCTGCAGAGCTCATGGGTGCTTATAATAGCTATGGAGGAGGGCCATTTCATCCATATGTTCTAGTAAGAGGTCACCATGTTATCCGGTGCAGAGAAAGGGACTCCCAGGAGGTTGGTAATCTGTTGAAATAGAAGGAAATGAAGCACGGAGCCCTTTGTGTGACTTTTAAGACATATCACCTGCATAGGCGCCGACTCCATGGGGCCTGAGGGGGCCTGAGCCCCCTCAAAAATTTGTTTGGGGGGGCTCTGCCCCCCCAATAATTTAAGAAAATTATTAGTTATATTATGCTTTGTAAAATCACAAAATTATGTTGGTATTTTTTATTTTACTTGTTTGACGATAGTTACCTTTTAAAATACATTCAGTAATGAGTTAAAACAAAGCCACTCCCGATCTAGAGAGGGGGTGGGGTTGCGGGCTCTCGACCCATCAACAATCTCGCGCAGCTGGCCCCTAGCTCATTAATATTCACCGCCCACGGCGGCAGCCAATCGGCTGCCGCAAAGGGCGGGCCCTCACAGGTTCACTTAAGGTCAGGGCAGCCCGGGGCTCGCCCCTTTCGTTCCCCCAGCAGCAGCGGTTTGGAGGTCTTGGGCCCCCCCAATATTTTTTATAAGTCGGTATGGGTCCCCGCCCCCCCCCCATATTTTTTATAAGTCGGCGCCCCTGATCACCTGTGTGTGGCATTTTCATTTTCTGCTGTGAACGAAGCAGTTTTGAATTGTTCTGCACTGCAAATCAGTTGAGTAAATAGGACACTTGTGTGTGTGTCTAACTGATCAGAAGAAACAAGCAATTAGAATAGCATACAAAAAAAAGATGTCATGTTGTATTTCTGAGCTTAGAAGTTTGGCTTGTCTTGTGGATGTCATTCTAACTGTGCTTCCCACAGTTGAAACAACCCTACTTATAAAAAACAGGCTTGTGGATGTGAAGGTTATCCTTCCTTCTGAACTTTGGCTTTACTTGGTAGCTTTCATCAGGCAAGGGTTGTGTGGTGTGTTGGAGTGCTGTGGGCCTCAGTGTTTCCTTAGGTATTTGATTGATACATGTTTGATGTATTTTAATATTTTTAATATTTTTTTGGAAGCCGCCCAGAGTGGCAGGGAAACCCAGCCAGATGGGCGGGGTATAAATAATAAATAATAAATTATTATTATTATTATTATTATTATTATTATTATTGGTAGAATCAACTGTATGCTCCAGATTTCCAAGCCCTGTCTTATCAGAAATGTCTAGCCATAACTCATCTTGAAGTTGTATAGGACCTTCTGATGTCTCACAGGTTCTTGCAAGCTTAGGTTAAGGCAGTTGACTGACTCACTACAGAGAGGCACATAGGTCTGGAGCACACCTGTCAATATCTTTGGCAGAGGCCCAGGAGGAAATCAACAGAGTAAGAATAAATACATGAAGGAGTGAAGGAGTACAAATAAGGAATAAAATGAAACACTGCTTGCTGTCCTCAACCCTAGCAAGAGTTTAGGTAGTCAACAATGATGAGAATATATATGATGCAACCAAAGTTATTCTTTGTAACATTGTGTAATATGAAATGTGTCTTCTGTTTGGTGTGAACATGTTGGTTGATCTGCTTCAGGAAAAATGTTGTCTTACCCTTAACAGGGGAAATCAGTTTTGTGCTGCTACCAGTAGTTGTCTCTGGTCTTCATGTTCACATTGAAACTTTTTAGGCAAGTAAGAGGAGAAAGAAATCACATTTTTTATAAACGCTACTGTCGTTCATGTGTTCTCTCTCTCTCTCTCTCTCTCTCTCTCTCTCTCGTGTGTGTGTATTTAGGTAGTCTTACGCAGGTGGCGCTGTGGGTTAAAGCCTCAGCGCCTAGGACTTGCCGATCGAAAGGTCGGCGGTTCGAATCCCTGCGGCGGGGTGCGCTCCCGCTGCTCGGTCCCAGCGCCTGCCAACCTAGCAGTTCGAAAGCACCTCCGGGTGCAAGTAGATAAATAGGGACCGCTTACCAGCGGGAAGGTAAACGGCGTTTCCGTGTGCGGCTCTGGCTCGCCAGAGCAGCGATGTCACGCTGGCCACGTGACCCGGAAGTGTCTCCGGACAACGCTGGCCCCTGGCCTCTTAAGTGAGATGGGCGCACAACCCCAGAGTCTGTCAAGACTGGCCCGTACGGGCAGGGGTACGTTTACCTTTACCTTTACCTTGGTTTAGTTGATGATATTGTTCAGATGGATAGCAGAACTACTTTCTTATTCTGGTGATTCATATTACATAGTTATTCCTTGGTATTTATAGATAGTATCCAATGAATTATTTGAGGTGTGTCCAAGGGAATGCATAGTAGAATGTTTTACTTTTTTCTCACTTAGACAGCAGCCTACCATGCTATATCACAAGCTGCTTTTGGAAGGTTCTCCCAGTTTCAGAATTGGCTTGCTATGTCGCATGGAAGACTACTGTTTTGAAAAACCCAAATTAAAGACTGAAAAGAGTGCTGCTTCAACTATATAGTTGCTCCTACTTCTGTATAATTATGCAAATTAAGAAAACCATACTGGTATTTACCTCCTCCCCCAATGCTATTTGGAGTGCAGAATTTGGCATTCTTTGTTCTTTTTTATTCTGGCAATAAAGTCTGTAGCCCCTTAGGAATAGATTTTAATAGTATATTAATATAATAAAAATAACTTTTGTTAAATAGAAATACATTTAAACTCTGATTTTATGCAGTTAGTGTTCTATATCAACACTTTAGCCAAAATCTACTTTGTTATGGTGGTGTGAGACAGTTTTGATTCATGTGTTGTGATTTCCATATTCAAATATTAAAACAACTTGTGCCAATTAATTTTCCAGCAAATGATGGCAAATAGGTTTATTTGTGTGTTGGATTACGAACATTTTTAAGATGGGGGGGGGCTTGATCATTGAGTTCTTTCTAAAATGCTGGAAATAGTGGTAATGTAATTTTACAGTGATGATTAGTGTAATTCAACTCACTAATATCTTAATAGATATCATCAGCCAGACAAGGCAGGTGTGCTTAGTTTGAGTGTTGAATGCCTAAGACATGCAGAAGTGAATGTCCAATAAAATATCATGCACACCAAATTACAAAAAAACAAAAACAAAATTCATATGGGGAAAAGTGAGAGGGTTTTATTCATATGAATTCTAACCAATCAGCAGAGAATATAAGGGTATAATGCTATACACACTCACCTGGGAGTAATCCCTGCTAAGCACAGGGATATTTAATTCCCAAGTACACAAGTATAGGATCAGGCTGCAATTCTTTGCTTAGAGGATGTCTGCTGTTCTAGCATTATAGTAGTTAATAAAGACCTGAGCAGATAAGGGATTCAGTTTACATATTTTGCCAGCTATTTGAAGGCAGGCTAAAACTGCTTCTTTGTATGACAGCTCTTTCATTCAATCAGCATAATGAATAAGATGTAGTAACCTTTTTGTAAAATAAGGTGTAAGGGAGCTTGATAGAGGTTTATAAAATCAGGCATGGTGTGGAGGAAGTCAGTGGCGTAGCAGGGGGGGCCGGCCGCACCGGGCGCAACATCTGGGGGTTAGGGAAATCCACAGGTTAGGGGGCGCAAATCCACGGGTTAGGGGGCGCAAATTACTTGCCTTGCCCCGGGTGCTGATAACCCATGCTACGCCACTGGAGGAAGTGGATAAAAAGATCCCCTCTCATGTCATAATACTGAAACAAATGAGGCTTGCTATTTCTCCCCCTCTTCCTTATTACATATATTTCTTTTGAATACACTGCTGAATTGGATCTCTGGGCTGTACTGGTTTCTGAACACACTCATGGGCTAGTTGTCCTCCCATGCGGCTTAGACTGCTAGAGCATCTTAGTTATTCAGATGCCTGGGAGAGGAAGGAGAGGAGATGGGTTGAAGTTGCTAAGCAGGAGACTTTGAATTTAGCTGGCTGTTTCCCTACTTCCAAGGAGACCACTGTAAGGCAGTGGGAGTCCTGTGCCCATTGCCCTCAGTAACACACGAGTGGATGGCGGCAGCAGAGAGAACGAGGAATAGGACAGGACCTTGGTGCCACTAAGCTAAGCTACAAAGGTGGTGTTGGAGCAGGGCCTCTATCTCCATGAATTTGTCTAGTCCTCTTTTAAAGCCATCCAAATTGGTGACTATTACTGCCTCTTGTGTTTATCTAGGCAGTGTGCAAATAAATACAGTAGGAGATAAGAGATGACAGCTGAGAACTAAGAAGCATGGAGAGGGGAATATGAAATAAAAAATCTTCTCTACTTCTGCTTAGACTCTCTGGACGTGGCAAATTCTGCCTAAAATGGGGAGGCTGAGTCTCACTCAGAGAGCCAAAGTCTGTACTTAACTTGAGGAACTATGGCACTCCTTACCACAAGGAAATAATTGTGGTGTAGAATTCAGCCATTTTTAAAGGAGGGGTTAAAATGATGACATTAATTGCTTTCCATTTTGTGTCTGGCTCTATCCTTACACCACCCTTTTGTGAATACTGGGCCTCAGTAACTTTCTGTCCTTTCAAGTGGGACCTGAGGGCAGAAAGTCTTTAAAATTCCCTGAAATGTAGAATTTGTGCCACAGAATGTGCAAAATAACCATAAACTTTCTGATGATGATTTCTAGCCATGATGGCTTTAGTATCAGAGGCAGTGTGCCTCTGTAGGGAAACTGTAACACTGAGAGAATTTCAAATGTGAAAATGTTTTATTTAAAGTGTTTGGTGTGTGTGGCAGGCAGTTTACTTCTAACCTAAGCCTGTGATTTACAGTATATAGGGGGTTCTTCAGTTGGCTATCTTCCAGGAAGCAGCTAGGCTTCCTGGAAGATAGACATTTATTAAAGAGGTAACTGTACAACTTCCACCATTATGACATTCTGCAGTAGAATTCAGTTTTTGTATGGATCAATAGAATCCAAAACGAGCAACCTGTCATAGGTCCCTTAGTGGTACTTCCTATTTAAATTCACTGGTCTTCCGATAGACTCCAGTGAGATGCTGAAATTCCTTAAGATTAGATAATTCGAGGGAATAGAATAATACGGCAGTCACAGCACTCTGAACAGTGTGGTCAGTGTTGTCAAGGCTCATGAGCAGGGCCAGCCCATTCATGAGGCAGACTGAGGCAGCCACCGTAGGCAGCAGAATCCAAGGAGCACCTCCATGGGCGCACCTCCCCACCGCCACTTCAACGGTGGTGAAACTAGATGGGCTGCCCCTGCTCAGAAGAGTCTGCAGCTGGGGGATGAAAAGGTAGTAAGTGTGCTTCTGAGATATGAGAGAGTATTCTGGCACCAGGCAGCTTGTTCAACAGGAAGGTGCAAAGACAGCCAAGTGAAAATCACTGAAGGCTAAAGCTAGGAAGAGAGGCTTTACCTGCAGTTTTCCAAGACAGCTGAATCTGGATTGTCAGTTGGCGGTGGTTGTCTTCACAAAAGTAATGAGTCCCTGATCAGAAACAAAACTTCAAATAGAACCTAGATGAAGCATGTAAATTAATTGGCGTATAGAGAATCCTGACAAAATGAAGACTTAAGGTGAAGTTGTCTATGCAGCCTGTGAGTTAAGGAGAAGAAAAAGAGGAAATGCCTGTTGGTTCAGATTAGGAAAAAAGAATTAGAGCAAGTAAGCAGCCTTATCTTCAAAGTAACTGTTATATCATAAAGTAAATAACTGCCCAAGCATCATTTCACATCTTTCCTTGTAATGGTATTGTATTACAAACAAGTTTACTATGTTATAATATACTTGCTCGATTTTTGCATATGCTTCATGTAGTCTGTTCATCTCAAGTGTGGACACAGCTATGGTGCATGGTAAAAGACGAATATAGTGGTTCCTCTGGTTACAAACTTAATTCGTTCCGCAGGTCCATTCTTAACCTGAAACTGTTTTTAACCTGAGGTACCACTTTAGCTAATGGGGCCTCCCGCTGCTGCTGTGCCACCACTACATGATTTCTGTTATCATCCTGAAGCAAAGTTCTTAACCCGAGGTACTACTTCCAGGTTAGCGGAGTCTGTAACCCAAGGTGTTTGTAACCCAAGGTTCCACTGTAAAGGAATTACTTGGAATTGTTTTTAATTGCTTTCCACACCCATCTCAAGGCGATGTACAAAATAAAATAAAAGCAACTTTTAAAATAGTTAAAGACAACACAGATAAACTTTAAAACAATACAGAGTAGACACGTATAGCAGATACCTATTTATCCAGCTCACAAAGCTTGTTGGGACAAAAATGCCTTAAATTGTTTCCAGAAAATGCAGGATGTGGGCACCTGTCATATCTTGACAGGAATGCTTTCCCACAGAACAGGGACAGCCACATAAAAAGCTCTGCTTCAAATTACTGTGGAGCAGCCTTCTGAGATCTTTAGAACTGTAACTCACAGCCGTTCCAGCAAGCATGGGCAGTCGCCAGGGATGCTGGGAGTTGTAGTCCAACAACACCAAGAGGACACCACATTGGTTATCCCCGATCAAAGGAAAGAAGGAGAAACACCCCCATCCACACAGTTTACAGGCCTTTTCTCCCCAGAAATCCAGTGAATTGGAACCACTCACAGGGTTTATGATGTGTGAGCCTGTTCCATCCTGATTGACATGTGCACCATCTGTGTTTTCATGCTTGTTACAACTTTTCTACAAGAAAACACATATCTTGGATAAAAGTCAGTATTCTAAAGTATCACAAAATTTGTATTCCAAATTAATAAATAAAGCAAGTACCCTTCTGACTGGAAAAATATACACTTCAAATTCATAGACTCCAGCATCCACTTCTCAGATATGCAGAAGACTAAACATCTAGAACAGAGCTTTCCAAACTTTTCCTGTTGGTGACACACTTTTTTGGACACACATCTTTTCACGACACAGTAATTCAGGTTTACTGGCAAACCAGAGGTTAAACTAACCTCTTTCCAGTCCCGGGAAAGGGGAGCATTCACGCAACACACCTACACACTGCAACAGACACACTAACATGTCGTGACACACGACAGTTTGGAAAGCTCTGATCTAGAGATTTAGCAATGACTGCCGCTATCACTAGCTCAGTGTATGCTCTGTCCTGTTGGTTGCACCCATATTCATCAAGGCGATGTATGCAGTATAATAAGAACAACTAAAAAGAAAAGTTAAAGCAAATGAATTGGAAAACAACCTTTATGGTTTAACCAGATTTATTAATTAAATGGCAGGGGTGAGGAATCTATCTCAGCCTGAGGGTTGCATTTTTCTGTGCCAATTTCCAGGGGCCGCATATCAGTAGTCAGGGGGACCAGAGGAAAAGGTGGATAAAGTGATGAAAATAAATGTTAGCTTGGTGCAGTAGGCTAGTTTCTGTATACACTCATCCAGCCCTCTCTGCATTAATCAAATTGAAATCAATGGGACAAGTTAGTCATCACTAGGTTAACTTGCATTGATTGTGATGGTTTACCACTTTAAAAGCACCTACAATTTTCTACATACTGTTTATAGGTTAAAGCAGCCTAAAATGTAATAGATATGGTACAAAAAAGGAAGGGGTAGGGAACAGAATATATAAAAACCGTTTTCAATTTCTAAGTGCAATAAGACTTATTTTGTACAAACATCCCTATTGTATTTTTTCTCAGTGGCATTATTTAATCTGCACTAGCATCTTCAGATCTTAGCCGAGGCATTAAAGCAAACAAGGAAGCAACCAATTTGGCCGAAAATGATCTGTTGTTCGTGTTGGCAGCCAGGAATAACCAGGTGTTTGGCATTTTCTTATCGCTCTCCTAAATAAAACATCTAGTGTTACAAGCATCAGCAGTTGACAGGAATTGGACCATATAACAACAGACTTACTACTAAATAAATGTTTGAAGAGAACACATGAAAGATAAATGGGATAACTCCATCTCAAAGCTGTTTCTGTGATGGTTACTTGGGTGTGGTGGAGAGTCCTTTTTTCTTCTTGTGCATAAATACACATACATACATGTACAATAGCTCTTTTCAGAGAGAATGGAAAGCCAAGGTTTTCTGCTTCACATACTAGTTGCGCTGAATCTTTGGGTCCTCCTTTTTGTGTCTGTCAGGAGGAGATCCACTTTGGGTTTTCAACTAACAATAGTTCATTGTGAGGTCCAGACTTGAGGAACTTTGGTTTGTTTAATGGTTAAAACAGTATCTGGATCTATAGTAGATATTTACGAAGTTTGTAATTTGCTGGTCTATAGAACGGAGATTTTAAAAACCCATAATCTTCAAATAAACAGAGAGAGCTATGTATGGAGAGAGCAGTTGCTTCTAAGCATGCAGAAAAAAGACAAACAGATTGCAGTAAGGGATTTGAAATTTTCTGTTAGAATTAGACTGACACATCTACTGTAACTTTTGCAGAGTTGCCTTCATTATTATTATTATCATTTTTAATAGGCAGCACCTGTTTGGCACAAAATTTCCCACCTCCACGCAGAATTGACATGAGTAGCTTGGCTGGACACCTTTATCCTGCTGCTCAAAACCCTTCTAAAAGTGGATCCTTGGCCCCAATAGTTGAAGGCTGTGTTATCTAGAGTGGAATAGAAATGTGGTAGTTGGCTACAATTCATAATGTGATAGTTGTGGCTTGACACTTGTAGTTTAAATGTTACTTGTAAACACAGACTCTGAGAACTCCACGCACGATGGTTACTTAAAAACTCACGAGTTGAGTGAGTGCTAGTGAATGGAAATGTGGTACAATCAAGTGCAGAGCACACTGGTTGCTTGATGAATGTTTTGATGTCCTGATGATTTAATGCATTAGACACTTAGAAATATGCTGTATTTTTGTAGCCTATTATTATTACTGCAATCTTTTCCAGACGGCTGGCTGGCAATGACCTCGCTTTTATTCATCCGAAGGCCTTGTCTGGGTTGAAGGAGCTCAAAGTTCTGTAAGTAATCAAATTTCAGAGCTTCATGGGGTAATTCTTTACTTCTTTCTTGTCCAGTCAGCATATTCACTGACGGAATGAGCGGAATTGTGTATTTTGTTCTAGGGGTTTTTTTTGGACAGTGCAGAGGCAGTAACAGGAAAAGTTCTATTGCCTTGTCACTTTTTAAACAATTCCAGTGGAGGATTAAACTGTGGGTGGCTGGTTGCAACTTCGTTTAAATGTTTATGGCTTCATTTAATTGGGGGTCAATGTGTGGTTCTGAGGGCCATGCACACATGCATAGAGCACTATGGTGTTAGCTTGAAGTAGAACTACGAGGGAGCTGCCCTGTATGAAGTTGTTTGGGTGAAGCAGCTTGCAATGAAGTTGCTATCTTTTCCTTTTAACCAAAATTTCAAGTCCCACCACCACGACTGTAATGGCAAGCTGAACATCACCACAATTATGTAGGGACTTCATACACCAAGTCCTTTTTGCATAGGTCAGCCTCCATAGGTTTTGCCTCAGTTGTTCACCATGAATGAAGGCTCGGAATTTAATGTGTGACAGGGAATCCTGTTTGCATGTCTCAGAGCTTCTGATTATACTCCAGGCGTAGATGTTTTGAGGTGAAGAAACACTAATCAGTAGGCTAAAGGGTGTGTTTCTGAAGTCATTTTTTGGTGGCTTACTGGACCTCGTCTCTCTTGTCTATCTCCCTTGTATGATCTCAATTGAATATGGATTTTTTTCCTCACTAGGCACAGGGCTCAGGCTATATTGAACTGTCATTTAGTTCAGAATTCCAGCATGAGGGGAGGGAACATAGACAAGAAGTACATTGGGAACAAACTGTACTGAATTTGTGAATGTCAGTTGAGAGACTTGTCCAATCTGTTTATCCTGTTCATGTTCTTATCCCCCCCCTTTTCTTTTTACAGCACTCTGCAGAACAATCAGTTGAAAACCGTCCCCAATGAGGCCATCAGGGGACTCAGCGGACTACAGTCCTTGTAAGTTTCCTTGACAATTCCCTGCTCCTGCATCTGTTTTCTTTCCTATTTTCATCTCTCTCTGAACATACCTTGCATTCTGGAAGCTGGAAGCAGCTCATACAGCTCTGTACAAGAATAACTCTTAATTATTCTAAATGCATTTGGAAGGGTATTGCTCATGCTATTTGCAAATGCAAAACTTTCTAAAACAATCAGAAAAACTTCACAGTGAGTGAAAGGGGTTTTTAAATGGAATTGTTACAGGTGCTTTTTGCTCATGTGGGGATACATGATCATAATCAATTGGGGTTTTTTCCCCTAATGAGCAGGCAAATATATCTTTACAACTACTACAGCCCTGGAGGGGAGAAGGGCTGAAAATAGTGTGTTTGTGTACTCCTGGTGTGTGAGAGTGTATGGATATATGAGTGTGTGAGTGTGTTTGTGTGAGGGAGAGAGTGTTGTGTGCCTGCGTGTCTGGTGCATGTGTTTGTGACAGTGATGTGTGTAGTTTTTGCTTCACCCATCGTTGGAATGCAGACTGTCAGGAGATTGACCAAGTTCAAATTATTATCAGTACTGCTGCTGCTGCTACTGCTGCTGCTACTACTACTACTACCCTGGACCATCAGATCCCAGGGTAGTTCACAACACTTTAAAATTCAGATTTAAAAACCAATAAAACAAATTTCCCTGCATCTGGCTGAAATAGGCCCCATCCTTGATCTAGTGTGAAGATATTAAACATTTTTTCCATAGCACTTCAGTCTCAGCCCAGTTCTGAGTCTTTGGAAGGGGAATTTTCTCAAGTGCAATTCCTTTGTGATCCTACTGGGTCATTATTGAAGCACAGGACAAAAACACAAAAAATGTCATTGAAAATGTATGGATTTGGCTTGAGAGAGAAAAATAATTCATGTTAATCCTTTTGACCTATAATTCAAGTCCTCCAGCAGATTTGTTGATTCAGAATGGTCTAAGGAAGTTCAGAAATGCTTTCAGGTCTGCAAGCTGTTCTGCAAAAGAAATTCATTTGTATTCAACAACGTAATAGTCTCCAGTTACCCGCCACCAACAGAATGGCTACCATAGTTTAGGGCTTCCTTTATTGACAGAATTATGCTTCAGCTGCAAAGGCAAGTTTCTATGCAATTTGTTGTGGCTAACATACTATTGTCTTTGATTTCTGACTATAGAATGCATTGAAATTGTCCTAAAATCAACTAGTTAAAATCCACACAGCAGATTATGTTATTGGAAGAAGTTGCCTTCAAGACAAGGGTGTTCAACATTTTCAAGCAAAAACTGAGAATACCTTATTCTATACTATTGCAATTGTATCTTGGTGCACAGCTGGTAAACACCAAAGCCTCTTGCTATACAGTAGATCTGAAGGAAAAAGATAGGAACAAGGAAAGAGGCAGTTTCTGTCAAGGTGGAAGAAGGCTGTTAATGATTTTATATCCATTGGAAGTATGCTGAACATACTTTGCCATGATGGACCAGCCTGTCCAAACAATAGAGCAGTCGTGTCAGTGTGCTCCTGGCAGCTCTGCTCTCTCTGCAGTTAGGGTGGCTTGTTATCTGCAGCTACTGAACAGCCATCAAGGGCAGCTTCTCACAGAATGTATTCTAGAAGTCTAGCCTCAAGTTTACAAAGGCATGAATAATGGCTAGAGGAGATTCATTTTGGCAACAGATGTCTCATCAACTTGATTACTGTATACTGTGTGCTTGGAGGGTGTTCAAATATTGTCAGTTGTGGAGCCTGTAAAGGTAAAGGTAAAGGGACCCCTGACCATTAGGTCCAGTCGTGGCCGACTCTCGGGTTGTGGCGCTCATCTCGCTTTATTGGCCGAGGGAGCCGGCCTACAGCTTCCAGGTCATGTGGCCAGCATGACTAAGCCACTTCTGGCGAACCAGAGCAGCACACGGAAACACCGTTTTCCTTCCCACCGGAGCAGTACCTATTTATCTACTTGCACTTTGATGTGCTTTCGAACTGCTAGGTTGGCAGGAGCAGGGACCAAGCAATGGGAGCTCATCCCGTCATGGGGATTCGAACCGCCGACCTTCTGATCGGCAAGTCCTAGGCTCTGTGGTTTAACCCACAGTGCCACCCACGTCCCTGTAGGACTTGCCTAAAAAGAACTTTAAATGGTTTGATGCATATAGTAGTACTATAGCATTATTAGAAACTGACCTTTTGGGTAGGGATTTGTTCCAGATAGAAATATTTTGAAGGTATTTGAGGTGTGCAATGTTAAAGCAGATAACTCTTTTACATGTAAAACACTAGAAAATTGCTGGCCTCACTCTATTCTCCCTCCCTCCTTTCCTTTGAAAAAGATTTACGTAGCTGTCATCTCAGTCCAAAATCTTCAAGTTTAAACATTACTTAGCTGGTTGTCTGGCAGTATTCCCAACTTTATAGGAAGGAAGCTTTAGGGGGATTTTTTCTTCGTGACAAAACGTATTTCACCACCTCAGAATTTCATGAGTATGGTTTGTGTATGTACTGTATTTTGGTAGCCCTTGATGTACTGAGCTTCAGGTTGTCTGAAAAAGACAGTTAACATTTCTATCCTATCTAAGCTTTTGTTAAAGAGTTTACCAGCTCTCAATATTGGCCCAATTGATGGCCAGTAAAAAATGAAAAACACAATAGCTGTTACTGGTCTGTCATGGCAAGGTATGTTCAGCGTATAAAACGCTGGTTATATCCCAGTGGATATAAAACCATTAACAACCTTCTTCCATTAAAACCGGAACTGCCTCTTTTCTTGTTTCTATCTATTTCTTTCAGATCTATAATGGGAGAGAGTTCTGAAGGGTAGGGGACATAATAATGGCCTGCTTCCTATATCATACAGAGTAGACCCCCTGATAAAATGGTATCTGCAGGAAGCCCTCTCATGCAGAGCGTAGACGTGAGACAATATTTTAGGTATATTGACCTTGCCAATTTCAGTGAAAGGGAATAAAAGATTAATATATAACCCAAATGTCAAGAAAGGTTTTGTGGCCACTTTTAAAAGTGTAAAACTAAACACGTGTGTAATCTGTGTTTGCGCACATGCACTTGGTCTCTTGTGACACTGTTGGTAACTCGAAGAAGGCCACAGAATTGATGTGTTTGCTTCATAAAGTCACTGCTCGACTGCCAGCTGTGGGAGTGCTAGCATTTATTAAATAGGCTGTATTGAGCTATGGCAAGGTCTGCTATACCTACAAGTAATACAGCTGGCATGCCATACCTACAAGTAATACAGCTGGGAAAGTGCTTGTTAACTCAAGAGTGGATTTGTTGTCCTTGCCATGATGCAATTTCTGTTGCATCCAGCCTTATCAGTGCTCCCCTCTTAAATCTAATAACTACTTTGCAGTCATTGGAGTGATTTCCTTGTGGTTTTTGAAGTAGCACTTAAAAAGAACAAAGTTCACTCCAGACGTCTGTTGTCCTGAAGCGGTTTTATCTCAAATGTACACTCTGAGATGACGGCTTGTGTCAATATCTCCTGTTTCACTGCTGGAATAATGCTATTAGATTTCCTGAGCCATGTAAATACTGTACCACAGCACCAAAGCAAATGAAGAGAGTAATGAGAGATTAAATCGCAGGCCGCAAGAGTGAACAGAACAATCTACTGAGAATAGAGAACACATACGTGATCTAAATGTACTCATTCCCCTCCATTGTACTCTATAACATCATTTACAACATCCTCCGAATGCTTTTGAGACAGAACTGGCAGGCTGTAGTGCTGCAGAAATGGAAATTGTGAAGTGTTATGTGTGCGTCATAATCTCATTCAGTTGTTATGTTGTTTTAGTAGCTCTTGATTTTTATCTGCTGGTTTATATTTGCTGCTACTCGGTTTTGAGCAATAATACTTTAATATTTAAGTGTATTATTATTTGTAGTTGTTATATGCCTATATGCCAGTTTGGATACTCAAGTCCACAAGCCACTCATAAATTAGTATATTCCTATTGCTTCCTTTACTGCTTCAGAAAAACATATTGCCAGTTGCTGCTGTTGTAACCTTCAGTGAACTTTCCTGATGTGTCATTCCCTGTTTTCTCCTTGCTTGCTCGTGCTCTGGGGCGGGAGGAGCAGACTACTACCGCAAGCTCCTAAATCTCTGTATCGGTGGTTACTAGCAATGATAACTATGTTCTACCTCCATTGTCTGAGTCACTTTGCCTCTGAATAACAGCTGTTGGGAATCACAAGTGGAGGAGAGCACAGATACCCTCAGGTCTTGCCTACAAGATTCCCATAGGCATGTGGTTGGCCAACATGGGAACAGAATGCTGGACTAAGTAGCCTTTGGTCTGATCCAGCAGGATTCTTCTTATGTTCTCAGTACATTCAGGAATAATTTCAATGTTCTGTCTTCCATAAGAAATATATGGTGCTTACTTTGTTCTTGCTCCACTGACCATTTTATGTGTTTGAACTAAAGCGTGAAATGAGACCTAGTAAGTTAAAATAATAGTAATTAATATGAGTATGTGCCCAACAAGCATGAATTTATAGACCAGAATTTAAAATAGATTTCTTATAAGCAAATGTCCAAATGGGAAAGCTGGAGCCTGGAGCACTTCTTATGAAAAGAAGAGGAATCTGCTTCCTCCTTAATGGATAACTAAAGCAGACATTTGTAAAACTGTTGCAACAGCAATGAGGAAATATTACTTGATTGGTAATACTATACAGCAAGGATGAGGAACCCTTTTTGGTTTGATGGGCTCAGTCTTTATCAGGATCTCCCTTGCTGTCCAAATTTGTCAGGTGGGTGGCCCCACCCATCAGTTAACAGCACAATGATGTCAGCTACAAGATGTTTTGTAGTCCCAAAGACAATGTCGTTGCTAAAATGAATTGTGTCCCCCCACCCTCCATTTTAGAAGGTCTCTGCAAGTCCCTTCCTGAAGCATTGAAGCATATGATGTAGGTGTGCCCAGTGTTGCACTGTTTGGGGGCTATTGTCTGTATCAGTTTTGTACTTGCAAAATCCTTCATATCTGCAGATGTGCATGTACTTTTAAACTATATCCCTATAGTATGGAGATTTACAACAGGACAGCGGAAGTGGATTTAGCAAGCCATTATGGTTGCTAAGATACTTTGAGCCTGGAAGGATAAACATCCCCACCATCTATTATGCAATAGGATGCTTATGAAAGCCTATGAGATGGCTATGAAAGCTGCTAAGAAATCTTACTTTGCAGCTTCCATTGCATCCGCTAGCTCTCACCCGGCACAACTTTTTAAAATAATTAGGTCAATAACATCCTTAGGAGGACAAACAAATTTAAGCACAAATTCGACCCACAGCTGTGAGGCATTTGCGAGTTTTTTTGCGGAGAAAGTCCTGTTGCTCCGCCGTGACCTCCCTGCCAATTTAGATACAGTGACTGAACTGGAGGCCCCTCGACTGACTTCAGGTCCAGTGTTGGACCATTTCGATCGGATACTCCCTACTGATGTGGATAGATTCCTCCAAGTTGGTAGGCCCACCACCTGCCTCCTTGATCCATGCCCGGATGGCCACACTGACTCGGCCCCGAACACACTGACCAGATGCTTGGAAGCTGTGGCTGGATGGTTTCGTGGGAGCCGATTGAAACTAAATCCTTCGAAGACAGAGGTCCTATGGCTAGGTCGGGATGGCATGGGGATGAGGGACCAACTCCCTTCTCTTGCGGGGGCCCAATTAGTGCCATTGCCTTCTGTTAAGAGTTTGGGTGTAATCCTTGATGCCTCCCTTTCCATGGAGGCGCAAGTTACAGCAACAGCCAAGGCGACATTTTTCCACCTTCGCCGCATCAAGCAGTTGGTCCCTTACCTTTCCCGCCCCGACCTGGCCACAGTGATCCATGCGACGGTCATCTCCAGGCTTGACTACTGTAATTCGCTCTATGCGGGGCTGCCCTTGAAGCTGTCCCAGAAACTCCAGCGGGTACAGAATGCTGCAGCGAGGCTCCTCACGGGTCTCTGCCATGGGAGAATATTCACCCAGTGCTTTTCAAGCTGCACTGGCTCCCGGTGCTGCTTTTGACCTTTAAAGCCCTTCACGGCCTAGGACCCTCGTACCTCCGGGACCGCCTCTCCTGGTATGCCCCACGGAGAGCCTCAAGGTCCATAAATAACAACACCCTCGGGGTCCCAGGCCCTAAAGAAGTTAGATTGGCTTCAACCAGAGCCAGGGCCTTTTCAACTCTGGCTCCGGCCTGGTGGAACGCTCTGCCTCATGAGACCAGGGCCCTGCAGGATCTGATTTCTTTCCGCAGGGCCTGTAAGACAGAGTTGTTCCGCCTGGCCTTTGGCTTGGAGCCAATTTGATTCCCTCCCTCTCTCTCTCTTTCCCCCCGCCCTTTCTTTTCTTTCTCCTGCGATGAGGCTACATTTTAATATTTTAATGTTCCATTATTTTAATGTTGTATTTTATTTTTGTTTTTAAGTTGTAATCATTCATCTTGTTTTTATTATTGCTTGTAAGCCGCTCTGAGCCCGGCCTTGGCTGGGGAGGGCGGGGTATAAATAAAAAAAATATTATTATTATTATTATTATTAATGACATGAGGAACTCACTGTCATTGCTACATTGGACCACATTTCCTATAAAGGGTCTGCAAACCAAGCCTTATGAGGAAGGGTTGAGGGAAATGGGCATGTTTAACCTGTAAAAGAGGAGATTGAGAGGAGATATGATAACCATATTCACATATCTAAAGGGCTGTCACTGGAAGATGGAGCAAACTCCCCCCCCCTTCCTTCTCTGGAGGGTAGGACTCAAAACATCAGGAAGAACTTTCTGACAGTAAGAGCTCTTCAACGGTGGAACAGACTCTCTTGGGAGGTGGTGGGCTCTCCATTGGTTTTTTTTTTAAGGTGGATGGCCATCTGTCATAGATACTTTAATTGAGATTCCTGCATTGCAGGGGGTTGTGACCTTCGGGATTCGTTCCAGCTATAATTCTCTGATTCTATAATACTATATTAATACTTATTTGGATATCTCGGTGACTCTTAACAACTTCCGTGTTTAATTTAAGATGGATGTAATGATTGTTGTTGTTTAGTCGTTTAGTCGTGTCCGACACTTCGTGACCCCATGGACCTAGTGGATGAACCTGGCACCTTTTGCTTGCAAAGGACATGCATGATCACTGAGCTATAGCCTTTCCTCGGTGTTGTGAATTTCTTAGCTCTCTTTTTACTTTATTGTGTGTTTCCATAATTTCTGGAATTATGAGATGGTCTTTCTCACCAAGATGTCTTGCACCTGCCACAAGGACTAAAAGGTAAAGGTAAAGGTACCCCTGCCCGTATGGGCCAGTCGTGTCCGACTCTAGGGTTGTGTGTCCATCTCACTTAAGAGGCCGGGGGCCAGCGCTGTCCGGAGACACTTCCGGGTCACGTGGCCAGCATGACGAAGCTGCTCTGGCGAGCCAGCACCAGCACAGCACATGGAAACGCTGTTTACCTTCCCGCTATAAAGCGGTACCTATTTATCTACTTGCACTTAGGGGTGCTTTCAAACTGCTAGGTGCCCAAGAGCTGGGACCGAAGACGGGAGCTCACCCCACCACGGGGATTCGAACTGCCGACCATACGATTGGCAAGTCCTAGGCACTGAGGTTTTACCCACAGCGCCACCCGCGTCCCTGCCACAAGGACTAAAACTGCATAAAAGATGTATAGTAAAGATATTTTTATGGTACTTCTGTAACAATAAATATAAATTAGCATAATGAAGCCTATACAATGCAAAGATAGAGCTTTCGCACTGAAATTATTTTCTGCTACCAGTTCAAGTTGTTTTTAGCAGAATATTATATGACAAAGTTCTAATATAGAAAATCGCTTTAAAAATTATGTAAAGACACTATAACGACTACCTCATGTTCTTGAACCTAGAGCTACCTTGTTCTATTCATTTTCAAATTATGTTGAGCGACTGGAGAAACAGAGCTCAGGTCAGCTTCTGTTTACAGTGAAGAAGAAGTGAAATTATTACGGAAGGTGGCCTTGCTGCTGCATAGACTTAAACATAGAGCCCAGTCAATCAGTAAATAGTTGTGCAACTACCCATTTGTAAATTCTAGGTGTATGCTGTTCAGCTGTTTCTACTGAGCAAAGGCGTTAGCTGATAGATAACATGCACAATGTGCATAACTTATTCCCTTTTTTTCTGGGTTGTGCTGATTTGCATGTTCATGATGATCTATATTCAGTTTTAGCGGATGCTCCCACAACTTTCATGCTCCCCCCACCCTTAAAACTTTTAAAATACGTTGTTGTGTATACTCTATATATTTTGCAAGGTGTTAAATATTCATATTCTTTTATCTTCAGGCGCTTAGATGCTAACCACATTACTGCTGTCCCAGAAGACAGTTTTGAGGGCCTCGTTCAACTGCGACACCTGTGGCTGGATGATAACAGTTTGACTGAAGTCCCTGTTGTTCCTCTCAGCAATCTTCCATCCCTGCAGGCCTTAACCTTGGCTCTCAACAAAATAACCAGCATCCCTGATTTTGCTTTTACAAATCTCTCAAGCCTCGTTGTCCTGTAAGAATTTGCAGCTTGTTATTTTGCTAAATACCTACAGATTTTGTTGTGCTATATTAAGTACTTTATTGCCATTCATATAGTAGAAAAATGGCTGCTGGAAAACATTAGCATGTATGATTGTGCTCATCTATAGCAGTGGTAGTATACACATGTGCTGTACATAAGATCTTGTTGCTTGAACCAAGTGGTCTTCAGAAATGACTTTGATAGTACAACTCCCTATTCTTTTATTCAGTGTGAGGGGACTGTGTCTTTAAATGTTGGTCTCCCCATCCCTGCCTTAGTGATCAACACTGACAGTTTGGCACATATATGGTACATAAATGCATTGCACACATTTCCCAGCTCTTGGGTGTGCACCTTTGTGAAGCATGCTTGCACTGGGTTGTGCATCCAAAAGGGCAACCAAAATTCCAAATGAGTTTGGTATTGGGCTCTCTGCCAAGCTTTATTTACTTAGCGTTTTTGAAAGAGAGAAATCTCAGAAGCCCTTTGGTTCAAGCGCCAATGCAAAAGACAAGGAAAGGGAATCTCATTGGCTTTTTATGGTTCACATGATCAATCTGTTTCAATGATGGGTAGCAAGGAAGCAGACGTGAATGAATTTTTGTAGAACTGTGATGTTTTCATGGGTTGTGTAGGTTCTTGTTCATGCATTACAATCTGCTTGGCTTCCATGGGTCCCACTACAAGACTGAGATGATTTAAGTGGGATGGGTGTGGGAGATGGCACCCCTGCTATTCAAGGAGAAAAGACAAAATCTGGTCACTTTCTATACTGTTCCCTGGTAAGAGTAAGGTATGCACAAAAAAACAGAACTCTTCTGTTGTCAATTTCAGAATCTGAAGGTAACCTCTATCACCTAGGAACTGCATTCTTAAGATGGGGAATGCAGGGTGGGGTTCAAAATCATTAGCTTGCGAGTTCTGCTACCTTGCTCAACAACAAAAGGGGGTTTGTGTATTAGCAACCTATCAGCCTGGGTGTTCCTTGTGAGTGCAGCACATCTTTTGCTATCAAGTAAAGCTATTTTTGGAACCTTAGCTCGTACATAGTGATTCCTGTGGTTAATAGATTACCCCTTCTGCTTTTTTTCCCCAGGCATCTCCATAACAATAAAATAAAAACACTGGGACATCATTGTTTTGATGGATTAAACAACCTAGAAACCTTGTAAGTATCCTGCCTTTGGGGCTCTGTGATTGAATAAAGCACATTACAAAAGACTTGATGGCATTGAATCTTGAGATTAAAATTTGTTAAGGTTTTGCTTTATAATTATGATGTTATGGTAATTAGTTGTATTTACTTACATATACAAATATGCTTAATGCTTTGTTGCACAACCCTGAGCTGGTCACATCACAACTTGCTTTTCTTTCCCAAGGTTTCCAGTGTGGGCAGAACTTTTGGCAGCAGAGCTGGGGGAAATTATCTTTTAAAAAAATAGTTTTCCAATATTATTCCAATAATAGCCCCATTATAACAATGCCAATTCATATTCAATTAATACAATTCTTAATACAAATTGATCAAATACCAGATTATACATTTTTGTTAAAGTGGCCCCCATGTGCTAGATTTGATGGCTTCCTAATTTTTTTTCTGTGTTCCAAAATCTTATTAATTTCAGTTACATTCCAGTGAAAATTATAATCCTTTATAGAGCAGCTGCAATTTTGATGATTTCTATTTGTGTTGTTACATTAAGTAATTTATAAAATACAATGTGTCTGTTTTAGATTGCTTTCAAATTGACAATTATATGTTTTTATAAATGTCTGATTATGAAGAAGTTTTGTGATTTCTCTAGTTTTGCTTTGGGGAAAAAATTGTACCAAAAAACTGGTTTGTTTTTGTTTTTTGTTTTACTTTGAGGAAATAGATTAATACCAAGCACTTCATAATATTAAAGATGCTGTTCTTTTCAGAGACTTGAATTATAACAACATGGCAGAGTTCCCTGAAGCAGTAAAAGCACTTCCAAGCCTAAAAGAGCTGTGAGTATTATTGTGGCTTCCTTACGTATTTTGTTTTCTCTAACATAAAAACAAAAAACAAAACTCCAGGTTTTAAATATGTTGTCTCTCTCACTTCCTGGCAATCTATAAAATGGGGAACAGCTTGTTTGGGGATCTTCCAGGTACTTTCCCTGAAAGCCACATGTTTTAATGAAAGCCTCTTGTCTTTTTACTCATGAAGATAGAATGAAACAATGTGCATGCAGTTTTCTTTGCAGTTAGATGTAAGCCTAATCCTGGCTTGTAGTGTCTTGGCCAGGGTTTGGTCTAATGAGAGTTTCCATGTGGTGGGAGTCCACTGGATGCAACCAAGCTTGCGTGGAAGTTGTCCTTCATGCGAACTAGCATCTTCACATGGATAGCCTCCAACAGCCACCTCAATTCCTGTGATTGCAGTTACTCTTTGTAAGATTCTGACCATTAAAGTGTTATCGTTCTTTCCCTAATTTTTGTTTTTAGGGGATTTCACAGTAATTACATTTCCGTGATCCCTGACAATGCATTTGTAGGAAACCCACTTCTTCGTACTATGTAAGTTTTTTTGGTTTTTTAAAAAACTAGTGATTACATTCTTTTGTTTAACGGATCAAGAAGTGATTATATGAACTGAAAATTTGTCTTCTTAAATGTTTTCACTCTAGACATCTGTTTGATAACCCATTATCCTTTGTTGGGAACTCAGCTTTTCAAAACTTGTCAGATTTGCATTCCCTGTAAGTACACTTGCACTATAGTATGATTGTAACCTTTGTCAGCTCCGTTAAAAAGTAACTATAAAAATATTTTAATTGTATTATTATTATTATTATTATTATTATTATTATTAGACTTATATACTGCCCTTCATCCAAAGACCACAAGGCGGTTTACAACATAAAAACACAAATTATATAACATAACAACAAAGAACAAACAGAAACACCCCTCCCCCCAAAAAATATAGGTGCCTTTCCCCTCAACTGACTGCGGGAGAGGGCTCATAGTGGGCACCCCCATCAACTCTTTTTCTGCTCTTGGCATGTTCCTGTAAGTATGTTATCTCTTGGAAGAGAAAAAGCCTGGAGCAAGACTAAAATAAGCACACTTTAAATCATTATAGTAAGTTCCAGTTTTGTTGGTTTGTTTAGTAGTCTTATGGAGGCTATTACGGGAAAGCTGGTAAAGGTTTTGCTTACAGTGCAAAACCAGAAAACAACAACAAGAGCACTCCCAAATTTATAATTAACATCAACAGTGCTGATAATATCTGTTACACAAGAACGATGATGATGAATTAGCAATGGAGTTGCAAGACTAAAGTTGTGCAGTAGAGACCACTGGGGAAATCACCGTCATACAGGGAGAGCATGTTTGCAGCATGGAGAAACATGCATGATTCTAAAAGATCTGTAAGTTCTGTAGTTTAACTGCTATTTTGGCAAATACTTAATCACATAAATTGTTTGACAGCATCCTAATGTATATATTTTATACAAAAGCCATTGTTTTCTCTGCTAAATTATTGCTTTAAATGATTGATACCAAATACTGTAGGCAAGCAGTATTTAACAATCTCCAGCTAGGAGATCAGAAGAAGCTGCAGACCTAGTGCTAAGACCTTATAGAGCAGGGATCAGCAACCTTTTTCAGCCGTGGGCCGGTCCACCGTCCCTCAGAGCAGGTGGTGGGCCGGACTATATTTTGAATAAAAATATATGAACGGATTCCTATGCCTCACAAATAACCCAGAAATGCATTTTAAATAAAAGCACGCATTCTACTTATGTAAAAATACCAGGCAGGCCCCACAAATAACCCAAAGATGCATTTTAAATAAAAGGACACATTCTACTCATGTAAAAACATGTTGATTCCTGGACCGTCCACGGGTCAGATTGAGAAGGCGATCGGGCTGCATCCGGCCCACGGGCCTTAGGCTGCCTACCCCTGTTACAGAGCAATGTCAACTCATTATGTATTCTGTGTACCAGAACCCTTTCAGACTGTTCATGTTCATGACTAATGGTGGAAGCCGATGCTGCCATTCCATTCACGTAGTGGCATTTGATCCGGCAGCCACCTCTGCTAATGTAAGAGAAGAGAAGGTGATTCCTCCCTCCTTGTTGCAGCCTCTGTGCCCCACTTTCCTGAAAAACTGTTCCTGGGGGGATCCCCAGAACAGCATGGAAGCAGGCAGGAAGGGGAATCTGAGAAAGTCCTCTCTTCCCTTGTTACATTAGCAGAGGCACTTGCTGGATCAAAATCCTTTTTTGCAAGTGGAATTGAAGTATTGGATCCCCTTCCTTAAGCCATGCAATCAATCTATAGCAACTGGGGGGGGGGGGATATTGTGCAACTGCTGTTCCTAAATGTTACATTATGCCATTCTTCTGCGTGACTTGGTTTAACTGTACTTGACTATTACATCCACAACTCCATTGCTGCTACACTATTCTGTCTCTTCTGTGAACTGGGTTTTATTGGGCATTGGTTATCATGATGATTAATTTTGGGTGATGCCTGCATTGTTGTTTTCCTATGCTTCCTTGTGAGTACTCTGTTTTCCCCTCTTCCCTTTTCCTTATTGTTCTTTCCCTTGCAAAACCCCACGGTTGTAAATCGGTCATATATTTTGGTATGTTTCCATAAGCTCATCTTGGTGCACACACCCTTTGAAAACATAAGCCTTGGAGATTTGATCAAACAAACCCTTGCAAGTCTTTGCTAAACTGAGAAATGCATTTCAATCACAGTGTGCTTTTTGTACCGCCACCTCAGGATGACTCCCAATTTAGCGTAAAATGGGATTTGGCTTAGATGAGTCTCACAGCTTCACTTAATCTGAGACCTAATGGTTGTATTACTTGGCAGTGACCATGGCACAAATGTGGTCATTCTTTAGAAGTGCTGTGCTCTGTTCGTAGGTTTCTTGTGTATGCTAAATATTTATGAATAAAAGAAAAGCTCCTCTTCCTCATTCCGGTATTAAATTCCCAGAAAGGATAGTAGGGCCTACACCAGAGGAAAAGACAGAGTAGAGGTGGGGAACCTTTTGTCACAGAGGCCCACACTTTCCCTTGGCAGGGATGGGAGGAATCCTTGGGGTCTGCGCACTGCTGGTGGCTGCAGACATAGAATGCTTATTCATAGCATTCATTTTCTTTCTCACCCTCACAAACACACTCTGCATTACTTACCACCTTCTCTTTCTGCTCTCTCACAAATCCACACATGTGAATTTAACATGTACGTCAGGGTCTTGACTGTGAGCAAGGAATCTGTCTTGGCAACCAGACCATAGTATCAACGACAGAGCAGTCCATTGGCAAGAGTTCAGATTTTGAACATAAGTCTGAGTAGATGACAAACACATTTTTCAATATTTTGTGTGGGTCCCCCCCGCAAAAAAAGCATTTGTAATCCATTTAATATTTCAAACATTTCTAAGCTGTGCTTAGAGATTTGTACATTGAGATGTGATGCAAATGTCATTAAATCTAGCACAGATAAATGTAAGTGGAAATGAGATTAGATTGGTATGAACCTTTAATGAAAACCTCTATTCACATAGCACATATCATTGGCTATGTATGATCTCCAATTCTGTGCTTCAGTAGGCCTCTGAATACCAGTTGGTGGGATTCACAAATGAGGAGAGTACTATTGTACTCAAGACCTAATTTCAGGCGTCCCAGAGGCATCTGGAAGGCCACTTTGAGAACAGGATACTGAACTTGATGGGCTTTTTGCCTGACCCAGCAGGGCTCTTCTTGTGTTCCTTCTATCCCCTAAAGCAACAGTGGGTGTCATCGTATTTCTTCTTCTCCTTCAGGGTCATTCGTGGCGCCAGCATGGTACAGTGGTTTCCTAACTTAACAGGAACCACCAATCTGGAAAGCCTGTAAGTATCTTCTATCAAACTCTATTAATGAACAATAACTAATTCTAATGGTTAGATTCTCTTTTAAGGAGAACATTTAAAATTAATTTTATTGCTGAGTTTTGGAGATCGGACTTCCTTATCCATATGTTTATTTCAGGCATACTTCCTCCCATGCAGTTACCATTATGTGCAAGGGAGAGTAGGAATTAATCCATTTACTTCCTCCCCTCATGTGGGGAGCTTTCCTGTACAGAAAAGGTTCCCTGCTGCAGAAGTTCCTTTCCCAGAACATGAAAATCATATGAAGCCAAGAACATGATGGAGGTGTATGGGGCCAGTGAGTTCATTCTCACCCTCCTCCTCATTGGATGAAGCTTGGAAACCTGAAAAAGGCTAAGCTTTATCTAACCTTAGGGTATCCAGTTAGTAAGAGAGAAAGCAAAGCATTTGTAATTCTTCCTAATGATGTAGGATATGCACATGGTTAAGCCTAACATCGTTGTTTTTAAAATACTTTTCTGAAAGAGCAAATGAAAAAATGCTATCACTGTTTAAATAAATATTGACCTATTTTTAATCTGTTTCAGTTTTGTTGAATCAACACTCCTAGGGCATTAGTCAAAGGCACATGTATTTTAAAAATGTCCTTTACTGTGTTCAGAAATAAGTGATTGAGTCCTAACTTTCTAGGATAGTTGTGTCTTCATTTTAATAATTCTGGCAATTATTATGAATCAAAGTTCATTCACATGCTTCTGTTTTATTAAACAGGACTTTTACAGGCACCAAAATAAGCAGCATTCCCATTGATCTATGCCAAGAACAAAAACTGCTTCGGACTTTGTAAGTAGAAACTTCTTGGTCCTACTATAAAACCACAAAAGTAGAATATACAATTTATATCAATGTTTGTTAGCACATCCCTTATAAGGAGCAGTATGTGCTATAGATTTTATATGGGGGAAATGGAGCATAACCCAAAAAAGTCAGAATTGAGCATGTCAGTTTAAAACCACGCAGATCAGACATCCCTGCTATGAGTCATTTGTTTCGGTTGCCTTGTTTTCACATCACTCTAAGCCAAACTGGAGCTTACTGGGACCGCATGAATGGGCAGGCTCTTGTAGAGACTTGCTAACTCCCTGGTCTGTGTGTTGCTGCATCCTCTTAGGGATGCAAATGCCCCCCCCCCCCCCGCTCATCAGTTTGAGCCTCTGTTAAAAAAGGAGGGAGCAATAATCCTTCACTGCTGATCTGCAGACATCAGCTCATGCCTGTGCATGTGTATATGGTGTGTGTGAATGCAAGAGTGTGGAGTGGCTAAACCCACTACTGATACGCAGCTCCTGGAGAGTTGACTAATGATGACTGCAGCCCTTATGAATTTGAGACTTTAGTTTCAATTGCTTTTGTAAACTTCCTAATCACATCCCACATCTATACTATCTTTTAAGCTGAAGTTGTTCGAAAAACTTTAGAGAAGGCAGTCCACTTTCTTTGGAAAGCAGCTAGTGGGGAAATAGATTGTTATAAGAATGTTGGGAGAGGAAGATTGACCATATATTTGTGACCCTGAATTAGAAGCAGTATACCTTCATATAAAATGATAAAGGTAACATTTTCCTTTTGTTTCCTTTACAAGGGATTTATCTTATAACAACATAAAACAACTTCCAAGTTTTAAAGGTTGCAGTTCCCTGGAAGAAATGTGAGTATAGAGCACTCCCAGTCTAATCTGATTTTCTCTTCCCACCCCCACCCCCCGCGCCTGAATCTGTGCCACCAAAAATGAAACTCTATAGTTTGTCTACAACTGATAGCAAGAGGGCAGTATTTCAAAACAGGCATTCCTTGTTTTCGTCCTAAGTTAATGTTTTGTGACCAGAGTGGGAAGTGTACAAAGTGGTGATAGATGTTAAGTCCTCTCATTACTTCATTGCCTTTTGGTGCATTTCTACTTCTCTTTTGTCATTCTTGCTTCCTCCTCGCTCTCTATTTGCCCCAGTGGCTTCTAGACCTTGGCCTTTATTCAGTTTTCAACTTGTGTCTGGGTGGTGTGTGTGTGTTTTAAGCAACTGTTAAGGCCCCTTCATCTTGTGCCTTGTAGGACATATAATATAAATGCCCTACCTGATGCACAAAATCCAGAGCTCAATGATCCCCAACAAATGTCCAAGCTCTGTTTGAAGATCTCCAGTAACAGAGAGCCCACCAACCCTCTATGTAAAATTGTTTCCATTGTCAAACTACTCTTAGCACCAAATCTGTCCTCTTGAAACTTAAGCTGTTGGATGTAGTTCTGCCCTCTGCAGAAGCAGAGAATAAATCTTTACCCTTTATGGAGGTGCTTAAAAAAAACAACCAACCTCACAGAACTTGTATTGTTACCTGTCTTCATTGATTTCCTCTGAACCCATTCAATTTGTCTACCTACTTCTTCAAGCCTTCAATTTGTCTACCTACTTCTTCAAGCCTGAGCAGGAGACAGGATTCCAGTTGAAGTCTAACTAGTGTGGTTTTGCAATAAGCTCCAAGTCCACTTCATGCTATTACTGTGTTGCTAAATTAGGCTTTCACCTTGTATCTTGCTTTATGCTCTCTTCCTTGAACTCCTTCTGTTTCTTTTTTCCCCTCCTGCCTTTCTTTCGGTCTTCCACAGTGTCTTTCACTTAATCATTCATTAATAATTTGAGGTTAATAAGTTAAAAGTGGGGGTTGTTCCTGTCAGGATAGAATGCAGTGTCATGACTGTGCTGCCTTTTGGTGAAAATCCTCCTCTAATTTCCATATTTCAGATCTTTGCAGCATAATCAAATTGAAGAAATCAAAGACGATATATTCCAGGGGCTGACTTCTCTACGTACCCTGTGAGTCTATTCTCTTTCCAAATGCTTTTATTTTAAGTGAAGTGTTGGAAACTAACAGTGGTATTCAATGTTGGTAGTCAACATACAGTTAACCACAGCAAGGCAATCATTTGTAAAATAGCTCTCAGCCCAGCCAATCCAGCACTCCTCAAAATGTTTCATTTATTTTGTCCCTCCTGTCCCAATGCTTAATTTAGGCATCTCCCACACATATGCACTCCTTTCTCCTCCAATTTAAAACCACATCCACAAATCAGTAAAGCCAGATGGTTTGCTGAAATGTCACCATAGACAGGAGGCAGCCTTCAGATGGGTTTTATCCACTTCTAGTTCTGAGCTCACATAAGTGCCATGGTTTATTTCCCCTTAAAAATAAATTAGAATGAGATTAGTATTTCATCCGTTATATTGTAAGCCACTTTGAATGCATGTTGCATATGTGGCAGTTACATACCAAAACAAACTTTATAAAATTTATGTTAATTGTTACGTGGGTGTATTGGTTTAAATTCAACCTAGAAAATTGGGGGAGAAGGAGACTGCAGTATTGATGGCAGGACAGTGGCCAGGAAGTGGGTGCTGTAGGACTTGCAAAGATCACTGGGGTGAAAGCTTGCTTAGATAAGATACTGCAAGTTTTTGATTAGAGAACACAGAAGTGGATCACTGTTTAGGAAGGACAGATGCTATATTGCAAAGTGGATATGCCCCATTCATTACACAGAATAACAAACCTAAAACAATAAACAAGCAATACTAATCTTAAAACAATAAGGTAATCACAGTATTAGGCAGCAAAATGAATTGCAAAGGGCCCTCTCCCACATCTTCACATAAAGTATAGGTCCTGAAAGTGGGGGGGGGGGGGCTCTGTGACAGATCTTAATCCAATAGGTCATGCCAAACTGGGAGGGGGAGCTAATATCTCAGAAGACAGAATCATGTTAGGTTATCAGTGTCAAGGATTTGTCCCAGGTAAGAGAAGTAATGACATGGAGTCATCTGAAGTCAAATTTAGGTAGCTTGTGCTGGCACTTGGAGAAAAGAGAGCAAGTAGACCTTCATAGTGCCATACTGGAAGGCCATGGTCCACCAAACCTTGTTTCTCAGTTTTCCAGTGAATAAAATGCCCTTAAGAGAACTGTGTCAAGAAAATTGGTCATTATGACATTGTAAAATACAGTTAAGTTGCAAGTTATTTATGTTTGTTAGAAATTTAGTATGACCTGAAACACAAAGTAATCACTGAAGTGCAAACAATAGCCATTTAGGCATGTCAGTATAAATCACTAACACAATAGCACCTCTTTAAATTGCAGTGATCTCAGCAGAAATTTGATCCACCGAATTGACAAGGAAGCATTTACTATGCTGGGTGCTATTACCAACCTGTAAGTAGACCATTTTCAGAACAGTGCAAGTACCATTTCTCCTTCTCGAAAATATCCACTTCTATTTCCCATAATGCCTTAAACCCTCATTCAGCTGGCATCCTGAAAGAGCAAAAAGTACCATGTTCCTGCAGCATACAAAAAAACCAGCTACTCACATCACAGCTTGATGTGTGTTGGTGTAAAAAGAATGCCACTCAGCCTGTGAAACTTAGAGTAATTTTGGTCTTCTCTCTCTTCTTGATCCCCTTTGTATGCGGCTCCCGTATTTGCAAAACACACACACACAAAAAAACAAAAAAACAGTAAGTGAGTCATTTCCAGGGAACTTCCAAAGTCATTCAATATCTTGACTTTGCATATGGAACAACCAAGCAGAATATGATTTATAGTGGAGTTTTATACAAATATTAGCATGCATTCACATTTTTAGCAACCTGGAGAAATGAAGAGCATTTCTGTGACTCTTGTGTGCATGAGACCGGAAGGAGAGCCCTGCTGCATCAGACTAAAAGGTCCTGCACCCTCTTTCCTAATGTTGCTTACCAGATGCCTCTGGGAAGCTGACAAGCTGAGCATGAAGGCAATATCCCTCCCCTGTTGCTGCTTTCTCCCATCAGCTGGTTTTCAGGGCCACAAAGTTGTTGAAACAAGAAGTTGTACATACCATCTTGAATAATAGCAACTGATGGACCTTTCCATGAATTTGTCTAATCTCCATTTCAAGCAGTTGAAGCTGGTGGCCATCACAATATCTTCTGGCAGCAAATTCCATAAATTATTTGCTATGAGAAATACTTCATTTTGTCTGGTGGGAGTTTCAGGATGATATTCTTCATTGGGTGACCCAAGTTTCAGTATTATGAGAAGGGAGAAACATGTCTGCCTCCACATCATGCTTAATTTACTTCTGTCGTGCCCCTCCCCTTATGCTGCTACTCCTGGTTTTTCTGTCTTCTGTTTAGTGACTACTGCATCTAGACAAATGCCCCCATCGGGCAGCTGTGCTTTGCTAGGCTGGCAACTTGGCTTGGCCTATAACAGCCATTCCCTTTTGAAATAGCTGCATAGGAAGATAATAGATATTTAAAAGCCAGCTTCCAGATTTATCTGAAGATGGTGATGGCTGGGTGAATTTCTGTTGACATTTGGAAAATCTAGAAAAAGGTGCAACAAAGGGAAGAGCATGGTATCTCAAAGGAGGAGACCCAGGTTCAATTTCCTGCTCAGACATGAATCTTACTGGGTGACCTTGGGCAGATCTCCATTTTTTTTATTACTAGAACATTTATATCCAACCTTTCCTCCAAGGACCTCAAGGTGCTGTACTTTTCTCCTCCTCAGTCTATTTTCACAACACCCACAAAGAGTAGGGTAGGCTTAGGAGACTGTAGGATTTTGAACCCTAGTCTCCCAGGTCATAGTCCAACACTCTAAGCGCTATATCACATTGCCTCTGCTCCTCTCATCATCTCTCAGTTGAACTTGCTTCTCAGGATTGTTATGGGCTATCATCACTTATGATACCCTAAGGTTATTTTTGGAGGAAGGGAATATTGATTGTACAATACTACTTAGAGATCCAGAAGCAGAGTGTTCCACTCATCCAGCGAGCAAAATGGCTAGATATCTTTTTAATTTTAGATTTGCAAGTATTTAAAATTAATGTGGTCTATTTTCCCCTCACACTTGGTTTTTCTGTCATCCTTTTAGAGATTTAAGTTTCAATGCATTGACTTCATTTCCAACTGGAGGCCTGGCTGGGTTAAACCAGCTTAAACTTGTAGGCAATACAGAACTGAAAGAAGCTTTGGTGGCAAAGGACTTTGTAAAACTCAGGTAAGTCAGTAACTGGGTCAATACACCCTGGATTTATCTTACTGCCCCAAAATAAAGTCAATCCAGCTGGCGGTTGCTCTTGCATTTCTCATTAATAGGGCTGTGCGGTAAACCAAATACATTTAACTTCCACATAGAAAACTATGGCTTATATATGATGACTAAATTCAGTGCTCACCTGGAGCAAAGATTTTTGTCCAATTTGCCATTATAGGAAGCTCTACTGCAAGCTACAATAGAACAAATCTACACTGGGCCTATCCACCTCTTCAGACGTTCATCAAAACGAATTGCCCATCATTGCTTTACAGAAAAAAATACTGTTTTCTAAAAAATCTCTTCAGCTGCTCTTTATTCCTTTACACCCTTTTTCATGCCTCTGTTTTTTTTAAAAAAACTTTTTGTTCTAGTATTTTAGAAGAATGGCTGGCTGTAAATATTGAACATTGACATTTGCACACCATAGATTTGTGGATGTAAGCACAATTATTGGATGTGATGAGGTTACATTATATTTGTCAAATAAAGGAAGTAGTTTCAAAGCCCGTTGTTTCTGCTTGGTGTACTATGGCAAGCAGCCTGTGTACCAGCCTACTATGAATGAATTAATTTATTACGGTCATAGACCAGAAAAAACAACAACGATAGTTTACAAGGGGAGTAATGGTGTCAATTAAAAATTGTAAAATTATACATAAAAGCAATACACATATGCGCACACACACACACACACACACACACGCACTACAATGTATGTATAGACTTAAAAAATGAAGATAATCAGAATAAATAAATTAAAAAATTATCCAGTAGCACCTTAGAGACCAACTAAGTTTGTTCAGGGTATAAGCTTTCGTGTGCATGCACGCTTCTATAATCAGAATAGATATTGCTCTTAGTTCTTCCTTGACTGAAGTTAGGTTGGTAGAGATGAGGAGAATTCTTGGTAGTTATACCCTCATTTTAGAAGTCCCTTATCAGAGAAGTCTACCAGGCTTGGTTTTTCCACATCTTCTGAAAATTACTGAATGCTAGCAGGCATTCTGAGAGCAAGGCACATGCTCTTAAGCTGATCTAGTATCTCCCCAGCACCCCATCAATAGCAGTTTTATAGTTTTATGGTGGTATAGCTTTAGTGGCAATATTTTTAATATTTTAATTACCGTATTTTTCCCTCTATAACACAGAGATTTTTTCTCCTAAAAAGGAAGGGGAAATGTCTGTGCGTGTTACTGAGCGAATATGTCGTCCCTGGAGCCAAATGGCGCGAGGGGAGGCAAAAAAAAATCAGGCAAAAATCAAATCGGGCGTCTCGGAGAAGGGAAACCTGAAAAGAGGAAGCGGCTGCTTTCCTGCATTCCGCCTCAGGGTCTTACTGCCCACTCATCTCTGTTTCCTTGCTGTGTTTGCTGAAACGGAACAAAGAGCAGGGAAAGCCCCTCCCCTCCAGGCAAGCAGAGGGGAAAGCAGAGTGTAACATGCAGGAGGGAGAGAGGGAGAGGGAGAGGGAGAGGGAGAGAGAGAGAGAGAGAGAGAGAGAGAGAGAGAGCGCTAGCTGGCTGGCTTGGGTGGGTAGGTGAGGGAAAACTTTTGCCTTCCTTTCCTCCCTCCCGTTATACCCCTCTCCTGCATTCTTAGCCAGCTGCTTCTCTGCACACCCCTCTCGTGCTCCTTGTCTGTTCTGTGTTTTTCCTTCCCTCCCCACTTAAAATGTGGTTAAAAAGCATGGATCCACATGGATCCTCAGGATCTTTGCATTGGGTCACCCCAAATTCACCATCAGATCACATAGCATGTCCATGGCTACAGCCTGCCCCCCCCAAAATCACGCACCCACTGTTGCCTGGGGCTGCAATGGTGCAAAAACGTGGTTACAAAACATGGATCCACATGGATCCTCAGGATCTTTGCATTGGGTCACCCCAAATTCACCATCAGAACACATAGCATGTCCATGGCTACAGCCTGCCCCCCAAAAATCACACACCCACTGTTGCCTGGGGCTGCAATGGTGCAAAAACGTGGTTACAAAGCATGGATCCACAGGGATTCTCAGGATTTTTGCATTGGGTCACCCCAAATTCACCATCAGATCACATGTCTGTGGCCACAGCATGAAGCACAAAAATTATACATCCACTGTTTCATTCAGAATGTTTTTCCCTTGTTTTACTCCTCTAAAAACGATGTGTGTGTTATGGTCAGGTGCGTGTTATAGAGCGAAAAATACGGTAGTTTCTATTTTTATTTGGCATTAACTTTATAGTTGCAAGCAACTTTTTAAAATATGTCAGGACCCTTCATCTAGATACATGAATCTTTCTGGCACATCCTTAAGTTGGATGAGAGACAGGGGCAATGCAGGAAATCCAGACAGGCAAGCCAGAAGGATTTCATATAAACAAAATTAACAGTGAGGATGACAGGCGTGTGCTTAGTGCTGTGTTTGCCTGGGAATTCACTTGCGCAACAGTGTTGCTCTCCAGGCAGCTTTATGAATGTTCATTTCAGCATGCACAGGTAATAGCACGATCGCTTGTAACATCTTGCTTGCCTTAAGATGACAACATTTTAACATAATGTTGGACTACAACCAGAGAAACTTCTTAGATCAGAGCTCATATAGAAAAGGAATTCTACAGTACTATAGCTGGAACTTTCATAATCTCTCTCTCTCTAATATAAAACGTATTCTTCAGGAAATCTTATAATTAGCTTTAATCTGAAGCTCATCTTCCTTAGAAGGTATTTTGAAAAGGAAAGCATTCTCTAGCTCTGGGAGATGATGTTGTTTTATAAAGAAAAACAAATGTCAATTAAGAATTCCTGCTTGTATTTTCAGATCTCTTTCTGTTCCATATGCTTACCAATGCTGTGCTTTCTGGGGCTGTGACTCTTATTTAAATGCTAACACAGAAGATTCCAGTCACCAAGATTCAGTTGCACATGAGCGAGGTGAGTCCTCGATATAGTAATAGTGTGTGAAAATGGTTCAAATTTTAGTGGGATTTAATGCTGCTAAGGGGAATATGTAGTATTTCAGTTTGCACAATTCTCACAGGGAGCTTTCAACCCGCTCCAGTCTTCAAGGCTGATGGGGATCAGCATGGTTTATCCAATCATCACATCTTGCCTGCCACAATTTGGGTGTGTATGAGTGTGATACTTCTTTACTCCACTCCCAGCACCAAAGCACAAACACAAAACTGCTCAGTCATGCCATGATCTTCTGTGCTTCAAACTATGGGGAAGAATCCATTACATAACTTAATGAGAATTTGGAGTGCCATCTAAGAGGATTTTGCAGGCTTTCTCCCCACCCTCAAGTAGACTTAAGATATTTTAATTTAATATGAAGCAAAAGTGTCAATTACAGGAATGTATTTTTAAGAGTCTAAGAACCACCCAGTGGTTTCCTGTTTTACTATTTCTCTAGGCCTAATCATCTGCCTCTTTAATCAAGGTGCACCGGAAGCAGATTACTTAAGCAGCGATAAGAATGAGGAACTTGGTCAGACAATAATTCACTGTACCCCCACAACAGGTAACTGGACTGTTCCCTACCTTAAATTTATCATCTGAATGTTTGCATTAAAGGTAGACAGAATTCACCAGTCTGGTAAACAGTCTATTAATTGTGGTGAAATAATTCAGAAAAGATCTTCCTCCTCTTGTGTTGTACACTGCTGTTGTGCACTGCTGTGTTATTATTTATTGTTTTGTGGTTTTATCTTATGATTTTAACACCAATTATGCTTGTTTAAATTGAGGCACTTTTGTAGAAATATTCTGCCTTGGTCAGACCACAACTAGAGTACTGTGTCCAGTTGTGGGCACCATAATTTAAGGAGGATATTGATAAGCTGGAACGTGTGCAGTGGAGAGCAACCAAGATGATCAGGGGTCTGGAAACCAGGCCTTATGAGGAAAAGTTGAGGGAATTGGGTATGTTTAAGCAGGATCAGAGGAGACTGAGAGGAGGTATGATCACCATCTTCAAATATCTAAAGGGCTGTCACATGGAGGGTGGAGCCAAGCTTGTTTTCTCCTGCTCTGGAGGGTAGGACTCAAACCAATGGATTCAAGTTGCAAGAAAAGAGATTCCGATTAATTATCATGATAGACTTTTTAGCAGTATGAGCTGTTTGACAGTGGAACAGACTCCCATGAGATGTAGTGGACTGTTCCTTGGAGGTTTTTAAGAAGTTGGGTGGCCATCTGTCATGGAGAGGTTGAGATTTCTGCATTGAGATTTCTGCAAGAAGTTGAGATTTCTGCATTGCAGGGGATTGGACTACATGACCCTTGGAGTCCCTTCAAACTCAACAATTCTATGATTATGATTCTAACTAATGCTTATCTTACAATAGTGTTCAAATATGTTAGCACTGTCAATCTGGTATTTCTCACCATATTTTTTCTTTGCTTTTTTTAAGGTGCTTTCAAGCCCTGTGAATACTTACTAGGAAGCTGGATGATCCGTCTTACAGTCTGGTTTATTTTTTTGGTTGCCTTGTTCTTCAACATGCTTGCCATGTTAACTATATTTGCTCCTTGTACTTCACTGCCTTCCTCCAAACTATTCATAGGCTTGATTTCTGTCTCTAACTTATTTATGGGGGTCTACACTGGCATATTAACTTTCCTGGATGCAGTTTCTTGGGGAAGGTTTGCTGAATTTGGTATCTGGTGGGAAACTGGCAGTGGCTGTAAAGTTGCTGGGTTTCTGGCCATCTTCTCTTCAGAAAGTGCCATTTTTTTCCTGATGCTAGCAACCATTGAGCGGAGCTTATCTGCAAAGGAAATAATTAAAAAGGGTAAAAGCAATAATCAGAAACAATTTCGAATTGCAGCTATTTTTGCTTTCCTGTGTGCACTTGTAGCAGGATGCTTACCACTTTTCCACAAGGGAGAGTATTCTGCATCACCTCTCTGCCTGCCCTTTCCCACTGGAGAAACTCCTTCCCTAGGGTTCACCGTTACATTAGTGCTCCTAAACTCATTAGCCTTTTTGCTCATGGCTATTATTTATATAAAACTTTACTGCAACTTGGAAAAGGAAGACCTCTCTGAGAACTCACAGGCTAGCATGATTAAACATGTTGCTTGGCTAATCTTCACCAACTGCATCTTTTTTTGCCCGGTTGCGTTTTTCTCCTTTGCTCCGCTCATCACTGCAATTTCTATTAGCCCTGAAATCATGAAGTCTGTCACTCTAATATTTTTCCCATTACCTGCTTGTTTGAATCCAGTTTTGTACATCTTCTTCAATCCCAAATTTAAAGAAGATTGGAAATTACTGAGATGGCACATCACCAAGAAAAGTGGGACTGGAACAGTTGCTGTCAATACTCAAGGTGGCTGTGGGGCGCAGGATTTTTACTATGACTGTGGCATGTACACACATCTGCAGGGCAACCTTACCATGTGTGAATGTTGTGAATCACTACTTATATCAAAGCCTGTGCCATGTAAACACTTAATAAAATCCCACAGTTGTCCAGCTCTGACAGTAGTGCCTTGCCAAAGGCCAGATGGCTATTGGTCAGATTGTGGTACCCAGTCTGCTCATTCTGATTACGCTGATGAAGAGGACTCTTTTGTGTCTGACAGTTCAGATCAAGTACAGGCCTGTGGACGTGCCTGTTTTTATCAAAGCAGAGGTTTCCCATTGGTTCGTTACGCCTACAACATCCCAAGGATTAAAGACTGAAAGACTTTACTACAAAGCATGTGATTAAAGAGGAGGAAGTGTGATGCTTCAAAGACCATGGCTGTTCTGACCTTTTACCTGGAAGCACTTTTATAACCATCACCTGATGTTAGTTAAAAACAAGGGATGTAGGCAGTGAATGTCTTGAACAATGTATTTTAAATAAGAGCTGTTGCTCTTAATGTAAATAATTGGAAAACCAAAATTTATAATCCCATTGTTTTTTACTCTTTTTTCCAAGCAATTATGTATTACATTCTTAGGCTATTTTTCCATGTTGTTATCCAATTGTAACTTACTGCTCTTGTTGTGAATTCTGCCAACTTTTCTAATTAAGCACAATACAACAGAAAGCAGTTAACACACACACAAATATTTTTAAATGTGACTTTATTATAACAAGGGAAAAAATGTTGCTAACTTTTGTATAGCATTTCTGACTGAATCTCAGGACATTTTACTGCAGGGCCAAAAGAAGAGAGTACTCTTCCCAAATGCAACTGTGAGACAAATACGGGAAAAACATGCTATGTTTTCATTATTTAACCTGTAGCTAACTTTGTCTGGAATGAAAACGTTTATTTCAGTAGAATACTTTAAACCCCTCTTAACAGAATCTGAACAGTTTGGTTGAATAGCCTTTCAGCTCAGATACTGCTTGATAGCAAATGAGAACTTTGGGCTTTTGCATGCTGGACAAACGTCAACATGTGTTTTGCCAAATTTGTGCTGTGTAGTCTCAAAGGGCTAGATCCAGACTTCACTGTCCACAGATAGAAAGGCTGCTTGCATACACAGGCAGTTTTTTATCCAAGTGGCCCACTGGTAACGGCAGATTTGTCTCCTCCACCTGAAGCCCCCAGTGCCAGCTTCCACACTATTCTGAAGGATCCCCTAACCCTTGGCACTACTGTGGAAGGTATTGCAGGGGGATGGGGGGAATTGGCAAAAGTCACCCCCTCCATACACCTGTTGCCCCAAATGCTGTCAGGAGCATCCCCTGAGCAAAACTCTGTTCAGAGGTTGCTTTTGCCATTGCTCTGATCTTACAACCTCTAGGGTGAATATAGCACTTATCAAAAGTTGCGGAATAGTCTACATACATAATTGGGGGTTGCCTAATGCACACCCATAGCATTTTTGACATAGAAGACAACATGATAACCACTATCACCTGAGAGAACCTCAGTTTTGGGATTGTGCCATGTGTCTCGAGAGAGTAAAAAATGTGTGACATGAACAGCCACTGAGAGGTAGAAATGAACATGCTCTTCAGGAAGGGAAATGTTGTTTGGGGTGAAATCATAGTACATAGTACTTTGCAATAATATTAATAATAATAATGTTATTTGGAGTAAAAGATTGGGATGTTCACAAACTTCGAAACAAGGCATGTAAGGAGTCCCACAATGCTAGGAATTTCTGCTTTGATGCTATTTTACAGTAATGTGGAAATGGATTGTCTTGCATTAAAGTGGGGGAGGGGCATGGCAAGTTGAATAATTGCATCTTTAGATGTGAGACCCTGATCGTTTCATAATTATAAGGAGCAATCCTTGATATATGCCCTTAAACTGAAGTCTGAGCAGCATAATATGAATGCATAATCAAACTAAATCTTACATATTTTGGAAGAAAATGTTAAGTTGATCGCAATTCCATTGCCATACCAGTAATTCTGGCATAATTTTTACTAAATGATTAAAACTAGATTGCAGTTAGGAAAATTAAACTGTACATAATGTGCATAAAAAGTCTTTTCTTTGTATTGTAAATTATTTGATAGAACACATGATGGGAAACATGGCTTCAGTGCATTTTGTTAATTAAGGCTACCTCCTGAAATATAACAGCTGCCAGTAGCAGAATGTTTAAATTGTGGTTTATATACTTTTTTGCATTGTAAATAAACATTGGTTGTACATTGTTGTTGTAATAAAAGCAGAAGCTTTGTATATCGAAATTATTTAGCTTGTACAAAATATGGGATGCTATCAGTCTCGTATACTGTAATTTTTGTAAGCCTAAATCATTCATAGTAAAATCAAAGAAAATCAAAAAGCAAGAGAGAAGTATCCTAGAGTTTTGTGTGTTTATACTTTATACCTCTTAAATTCAATTTACAGGTTTAAAATGAAAATTCCTGCTGGAAATATTTAATTTATGGTGTGCATGAGTAGTGCTAACTTTGTAATGTTGCTATTGGTTAGGAAACAAACAAAACTAGCCCACAGATGCCAAAATCAACCAGTGTGATAAATATTCACCCTAACCCAGAGTGCTGTCTGTGCTAAGATGCATAGAATTGTAATGTTTGCTTTCCTGGCCATTACTACAGATATATTTGGTGCATGTAGAACTGCTATCTCTATTAGAGTGACTGAGGAAGCCTGTTTTGTGCAATAGCTCTACATGTGTTTTGAAATCTCTTCTAACTGCAAGAATTAGTTTCTGCTACAGAAAAGTAGCATTTGAAAATGATATTGCCAACTGAAATGAGGCTCAGTTGTGAAACTACCAAATCAATTTTAAGTTTAAATTCTTAGTTTATAACAGGATGTTATGAATGTTGGAATCTTTTAAAAGGAATTTTATTAAACATACACACATATACACTGAATATGTTGCTGAAAAGTATTTTCGTGGAATTCATGAGTTACAACTTTTATACAACTCTTTATGCCAGTGATATTCATGTGAAAAGAAATCAGTTTCTTCATCAGTATTTGACAAAATGCATATTTTGGTTTATAGGTATTAGACGTTCTGCATTTCAAAGGAAACTCTAAATTTCACAAAATACATAGCCCTGTTTTACAAAGGTGTTTCTATTTATAAATGTAGACCTACATTATACATTTATAAATTATTATACATTGTACATTTATAAATAGCCTACATTAATGGGCTATTGCATAAAACTTGTTTCAAAGTAGAGTTCCCTCAACTATTACTGAAAAAATTGCTTCAGGTGGCTGTTGCTACACAGAGAAAATGTTAAAATGACATGTTCACGTTCTCACATTTTATATTCAAAACATTTTAAAAACAAAATTCTCTTGTATACTCTGATATTGAAGGCTTTAGTTGTTGTCACTGAAAATATCTGAGATCACAAGTAACTCAAGGACTTTAAATGTTTAAAAAATGGTTCACCAGGATCTTGTCATATTCTCTCCTACTTGTGTAGAAAAACTTTTTTACTGGGTTGTAATCACATTGTTGCAAAGTGGGTGGCTAGATGTTCTGTGAATGAAATCCCTAACAACAATCTTCTCAAAAGCACTTTAAAATGTTTCTGCTTGTATATTGATACACTACAGGTTGCACTGCTTAAAAGAGCAGGCTTTTCATGATTCCCATAACAAGGCAGTGCATAATGTTAAAACCACAATCCACTCAAAACAAAAGTTGCAATCAGTTGAGCTCCATTTTAATAAGTAAATGAAGTGAAATCTTTGTGGAAGAATAGGATAATCATATGGGGAATTTGTGTATAACACAAGAGTTTATCCACTTATCAGATTTTAATATAAAATATGATGCTTATGATCATCAAAATAGTGCATATGACAAAATGAAGGGAGGATTTGCAGGGCACCTTGTTGTGTGGGTGGTGCCAGTGGGGGCAGGGGGCAAGCACCCTGCAAACAAGAAGCTTGCCCCTCCCATTTCTAGACTCATGTCATTAACATGTTGGGATAGCTCAGTTTGTAGAGCTGTGATTCAGTCTCAGGGTCTTCGGTTTGAACCCCATGTTGGGCCAAAGATTCCTGCATTACAGGGGGTTGGATGACCCTCGTGGCCCCTTTCACCTCTTACAAATCTGATTCTAAATATACTGGGTATTTTTCTTTTGGCTAACTTAACACGTAGGACACAACTTGCCCACCTAGAAATATACTTTGACTTCTGTGTGCCACCATGGGTGGGGGTTTTTTAGTTTTAGTTTTGTACTACACTGCCATAGATAAGAGATCTGCTTCCCTCTATCACTGCACTTGGGTAGTCTTGAATGGGGTCTGAATATGCTTGGAAATGGCATAGTAGCTGCCTAGCAGTATGACTTCCTTTGTCCTAGTAAATTGTCAGACCAGGGCCACAACACTGGCAGAATAGCTAGTTCCCAAATTGCATCCTTTTCCATTTGCCTGCTTTATCTCTAGCATTTAAAGCTCATTTTACATGTGACACGGACTGTGTAATAAAACTTACCCATGCAGCCTTCTACTCAGCTACTGACTTGTTCAAAGGAGATCTCCTCCAATAGGTGTACAGTGGTACCTCAGGTTAAGTACTTAATTCGTTCCGGAGGTCCGTTCTTAACCTGAAACTGTTCTTAACCTGAAGCACCACTTTAGCTAATGGGGCCTCCTGCTGCTGCTGCGCCGCCAGAGCACGATTTCTGTTCTCATCCTGAAGCAAAGTTCTTAACCTGAAGCACTATTTCTGGGTTAGTGGAGTCTGTAGCCTGAAGCGTATGTAACCTGAAGCGTATGTAACCCGAGGTACCACTGTACATTATTATTACTGCAGATGATGATGGCCTAGGCTGGTGGCATGATGGTGGGTTAAGTCATACCCCTACCTGCTGAAGACCTAGAAGATTAACCAGATGCTGTCTAAGGAAGTCTCTCGCTCTTGCTACAATTAAATCTGGACTAAGGGTGATTTCTGCTTAGGCAAACATAAAATCAAATACTGATGGGTTCCCAAATTGGGGACTCCTTGCATTAGTTACTTATTCCTGAACTGAACATACCGGTACCTATTGATTTCTATTATAAGCAAAGATTGTGAAGCAGAAGTTGTACTTGTTCCCACAGCTATTGGTGGGCACTACTGGCATTGCATGATGGCTGCTGATTTCTCAATGCTCACTATAATTTTCTATACAACATCATAGCCTCCAACATTTCTCTGATGAAAATAGGGATGTCCTATTGTTGTTGCTGGGGCACGGGTGGCGCTGTGGGTAAAAGCCTCAGCGCCTAGGACTTGCCGATCGAAAGGTCGCGGTTTGAATCCCCGCGGCAGAGTGCGCTCCCCGTTGCTCGGTCCCAGCGCCTGCCAACCTAGCAGTTCGAAAGCACCCCTGGGTGCAAGTAGATAAATAGGGACCACTTACTAGCGGGAAGGTAAACGGCGTTCCGTGTGCTGCGCTGGCTCGCCAGATGCAGCTTGTCACGCTGGCCACATGACCCAGAAGTGTCTGCGGACAGCGCTGGCTCCCGGCCTCTAGAGTGAGATGAGCGCACAACCCTAGAGTCTGCCAAGACTGGCCCCTACGGGCAGGGGTACCTTTACCTTGTTGTTGTTGTTATTTACACCACCCATCTGACTGGGTTACCACAGCCACTCCAGGCTGTATTACATTGTCGGTTCCATAATCCATTGTACCAGTTATGCCCTGAGATAGTGTTGAAAGGAATTCTGAGCCTGTGTTTTTATTTATGGATAAAAGGCAGCATACAAATTTAAACAATAATAGGTGGTGGAGCTGGAAAGTGACACCTGTTGCCCTGGAAGATGGTCTTCCTAATTTAAGTTTCCCAACTTCAGTAAAACCCACCCAGCAAAGCCGCCAGTGCTGAGGGTCCCACCTCTCCACATCCCCTGGGTAGGTGCAAACAGTGGCCAAGCTTTGAGAAAGATATATTTAAAAATCCAGCATTACTCGGTTTTATTCCTTACGGATATGTTCCACTGAATGGTTTTTTTAAAAAATGCACCTGTTTTTTATGGATGGGTATCTTGGCTTAGCATATGCAGATGTTCCTCTCTCTCTTAATCAGGGCCGGATTTAGGTTTGATGGAGGCCCTGAGCTACTGAAGGTAATGGGGCCCTTTATATGTCCAGCTGTCCTTTGTCAACAATATATGCTATATGGTAATTTATGGACCTAATAGGCATCTAAAGCCTTTTGCAGATAACAAATAGGAGGCTTTTCTTGTTGTTTAGTCGTTTAGTCATGTCCAACTCTTCGCGACCCCATGGACCAGAGCGGGCCAGGCACTCCTGTCTTCCACTGCCTCCCGCAGTTTGGTCAAACTCATGCTGGTAGCTTCGAGAACACTATTCAATCATCTCGTCCTCTGTCGTCCCCTTCTCCTTGTGCCCTCCATCTTTTCCAGGGAGTCTTCTCTTCTCATGAGGTGGCCAAAGTATTGGAGCCTCACCTTCAGGATCTGTCCTTCCAGTGAGCACTCAGGGTTGATTTCTTTAAGAATGGATAGGTTTGATCTTCTTGCAGTCCATGGGACTCTCAGGAGTCTCCTCCAGCACCATAATTCAAAAGCATCAATTCTTCAGCTACACAACACAAAACACGGTTACTGTATGTGGGTTTTATTCTATTTCTTTTTTATCTTACATTTTGGAAATGTACATCGTTTGTTTTTTTCCTTTAATTTTTTTGAAGGCCCCCAAGAGAGTGGGCCCTAAGCTATAGCTTGTTTAGCTTATACGTAAATAAGCATAGTCATTTTATTGCGCTGCTGGTGGCTTGTCCACCGGGACAAGAGGCAGCCCGAAACGCGCTCCTTATGGTTCCGCATATTCTGAGCGCTCAGCCCTCCTCCTACTAAAAAGAGCTGCTCGGGCCGAGGCCGGGCCCTCGCCGACTCCAGGCCCGCGCGTGGCTGAGGGCGGGGGCGTTTCTGAAGGAACAAACTATAGTGACGGAGGCGGCGGGCATTGTTGAGGTAATTCAACCAAGCGACGTGGGGCGGGGCTGTGGAGGGGAGGCCGTTTTGGTGTTTCGTTTTGTTTTACTAATTTCGGGAAAGCGAAAAGGGAAGAGGAGACGCGGGAGGAGTAGCCGGGCCCGACTCCCCTCTCTTTCTGAGGACAACAGAGCGGCGAAAGAGGCCCTCAAGGCGGGCAAGCGGGCCGCCGGCGTCGCCGTTGCCATGGCGCCCGTTGCGCGTAGTGGGTGGCGGAGTGGGCCGCGCCGCGGGGACCGCTGGGAGCAGAGCAGGCGCTGCGAGTTTCAAAGCGGCGGCCTCAGGTAGAACGGCCGCTCTCCCGGCGTCGCTGTCCTCGGGGCAGTTGGAGAGTGAGAGCGGCGGCGGCAGCGGCGGCGCCTTAGGGGAGGGAGGTGCGGCCAAAGGCCTGGGGGCCTCGGAGGGATGGAGGGTGGACCGAGCAAGGCCTAGTAGTTGGTCCCTGGGGAGCTGAGGGAACAAAGAGGTTGAGTCCGGAGCTCCCTCAGGTGCGGAAGGCGGTCTTTGAGAAATGCCCGCCGCTCATTCTCACGTTCCTTCCTAGCAGGTCCGTGTCAGCGCCATGCCGACCTCCGTGCCCCCAAGTAGCAGGCGGGGGGCAGCCTATTCCACCCCACCCTCCCCTGCTAGCTCCGACGACGAGGGGGCCGGCAAGTCTTCCTCTTTCTCCCTGATCTCTCCAAGTTTCCACCGAGGTTTCCACCGAGCGAGGCAGGAGGAAGAGGCAACATCAGCTAGCAGGGGATCAGGCATCCCTCAAAGGATTAAACAGCATAGGTAAAGTGTTGCCCACCCGTGCTGCAGCTCTTAGGCCCTGCTCAAGTGGCCTTGGATTATTTTGTTGCTCAGTATGTTTACATAGAGTAGACCTGCAACTTACACACGTTTCGCTTGTGCACTTTCAGCTGTAGGCGCCTGAGGAAAAAATTAGAAAGGGGGCGGCTGCCCCGGGGGAAATTTGGCAGTCCCACCTGCTATCGCACCCAATGTGTTTTGACTATATTGATTTTGGCGTTATGCACTATTGTCAAAACATAACCCCCGTGTAAGCCACGGGTCTGCTGTACTTATTGCTGTTTAGTCGTGTCCGACTCTTTCTTACTCCATGGACCAGAGCACGCCAGGCACTCCTGTCTTCCACTGCCTCCCGTAGTTTGGTCAGACTCATGTTTGTGGCTTCGAGAACACTGTCCAACCATCTCGTCCTCTGTCGTCCCCTTCTCCTTGTGCCCTCAATCTTTCCCAACATCAGGGTCTTTTCCAGGGAGTCTTCTCATGAGGTGGCCAAAGTATTGGAGCCTCAGCTTCAGGATCTGTCCTTCCAGTGAGCACTCAGGGCTAATTTCCTTAAGAATGGATGCATTTGATCTTCTTGCAGTCCATGGGACTCTCAAGAATCTCCTCCAGCACCATAATTCAAAAGCATCAATTCTTCGGCGATCAGCCTTCTTTATGGTCCAGCTCTCACTTCCATACATCACTACTGGGAAAACCATGGCTTTAACTATACGAACCTTTGTTGGCAAGGTGCTGTACTTATTGCTTAATACCAAAGACAGTCCCTGCGTGTTTACTAAACAGCAAATGCAATCTGTGCAGCAATGAAACTGAGATCCTACAGTATAATACGGTGCAGTATCACATAAAACTACAGTACTGTGCAATAAAGCAATACAAGCCTTTAAATATCTCTGCCTTGAACCCACTGGAATAGCAACCCATTTTGAACTGTATATCATACCGACATGAAAAGTGTTCTACGTGCAGAATTCCCCCGGATTGTGGTTGGCAGACTTGACACATGGGTTGCACAACTAGGGATTTGTGGCACGACAGGAGCTGGAGGATCTGTAGAGCTGGCTATGATGTAGCCAGGTGTCACCTTCCTGTCCAGGTGGTCAATAGACTACAGGCAAAATCAGACAAGGCACTGGGGCCTTCTGTGTACCTTAATGCATTTTGGACTAGTATTATCTTGTGCTTTGCCTTATAGCATACTGGTCAAAAAACTGATAACTGTGGATTTACATAGATGTTGCATACTACATTCTACATAAAAATGCATTATGTATACAATAGTTGTGCTTGAAATTGTTCTTTTAGTGTTAATGCAGACCTCCCTTGTTATTCATAATAAGGAAAGCAGCCTAAAACAGATGTGGGCTGTGAGAAAGCATGTGTGAGTAGAAGTAGATTTGGATTGCTGAGGCTTAAATTCAAGCCCATGCTTCATCCTGTTCTTATGGACCTCTCATAAAATAAGACAAATGCTTATTACTTTAAAATTGTAAGAAGCAGTAACTGAAAAAGGATTCAGTCTTTACTTCTGAGTAAGTAATATGCACCAATTTTGATGCATTCATGCCCTTCACATTTGACAAACGGTGTATTTGTTTAATACTTTGGCATTCATAACCAGGTGCAAATGTAAAGCTCACTTGAATTTAGGCAAGTTGTGATCTCTCAGCCTAATCAACTTTAGGAGGCTGTTAAGAATTGTAGAACAGCAAAGAAAATACTGTAACGGAAAAATACATATAAATTAAACATGGATAGTTTCGTTTGTTACACTTTTGGTTATACAGTGGTACCTCTGGTTACGTACTTAATTCGTTCCGGAGGTCTGTTCTTAACCAGAAACTGTTCTTAACCTGAAGCACCACTTTAGCTAATGGGGCCTCCCGCTGCCGCCGCACCGCCACCACGTGATTTCTGTTCTCATGCTGAAGCAAAGTTCTTAATCCGAGGTACTATTTCTGGGTTAGCGGAGGCTGTAACCTGAAGCATATGTAACCTGAAGCGTATGTAACCCAAGGTACCACTGTATACCTGTTTGGGCTCTTATTAAGCCACAGAAAGCCTGGGTATTAAAATAATAGAAAGCAACAAGACCTCCATTCAAGGCTGGCATGAAGAAATAGTGAACCTGGTATCTTATTTAAATCCTCCCCCCCAACATTTATATACCACTTGATTGTAATGAAACTTGAGTTGACAAAAACAGTAAAAGTATCAGTAAAAATAAATATTTAAAATATTCAAAGAAAGATTAAAATCAGTGATAAGATAAAACCAGATTAAAACACCCAGCTAGTATGTTACCTGCAAATAGTAATATTTAGTAATTCTTTCTTTTATCCTCCCTCCAAAAAACCCTGTAGGAAATATTGCTAAAGATATCTGAGTGTTCCTGGTCTAAGTTCCATTACATATTAACACCATACCCCTAAGCATATTTGCTCAGAAGTAATCTCAGGGAAGGGACGCAGGTGGCGCTGTGGGTTAAAGCCTCAGCGCCTAGGACTTGCCGATCGAAAGGTCGGCGGTTCGAATCCCTGCGGCGGGGTGCGCTCCCGCTGCTCGGTCCCAGCGCCTGCCAACCTAGCAGTTCGAAAGCACCTCCGGGTGCAAGTAGATAAATAGGGACCGCTTACCAGCGGGAAGGTAAACGGCGTTTCCGTGTGCGGCTCTGGCTCGCCAGAGCAGCGATGTCACGCTGGCCACGTGACCCGGAAGTGTCTCCGGACAGCGCTGGCCCCTGGCCTCTTAAGTGAGATGGGCGCACAACCCCAGAGTCTGTCAAGACTGGCCCGTACGGGCAGGGGTACCTTTACCTTTACCTTTTAATCTCAGGGAAAGATGGACTAAGAGGTTTTAAAATTTAAAAATTCTATGAGACACCAGTGCCTCATTTTTCCCTATTTAAAAACTAAGCTAAAATAGTAAATATTTGTTTAACTCTTCTAGTATATTGGTATTAGAAAGTCTGTCAAAATGAATCTTTGTCCGGGCATTAGTGAGAGTATTCTATTTTCTATGGCATGTTTATATCAGAGGTAATAGCTTTGATCTTCGACACAGAATAGCTTTGATCTTGAACATGTTTCTCATACTTCTGAAATATTGGTTCAGTGTACAGTGTATGTTAAATGGGTAATACAATATGTTGCTGATTTGTAGACCTCATTAAGTAGTTTGTCTGGTTGACTAATTATTAAATAAATTAGATTGGAAAAATAAATTCATAAATTGTGACTCTTTTAGAAAACACTGGAATATGAATACACTAGCTATTTCAAAAAGATCCCAGTGACTTTCAGTAACATTTTGATGTTGAAACCTTGCCAAGCAATGCTACATTATGTAGACATAGCCCACCTTGCTATGTCACAAAGCCCCCAGTTAGTACGTTATAGCTTAGATAATCCTGAGTATTGTGTGTGTGTGTGTGTGTGTAGCTTGTCACATAAAACTGAATTATTTAAGAACTATATTCATAAATTGAAAGTCTTTATATGTGAGATTATACCATAAATGTAATTATTTAATGATATCTGAATCCCACCTATCCCCTTAATGGTTAATTATCTGGTTTAGTGAACAGGTTGCAGTCCTGAAATGCATTTTTCTGTGCTGCTTTTGATAGGCTTTCCTCACTGTGCCTACCAGTGTCAAATAGCTTCTTAGGTTCAAGCTACACCTAAACAACTATGCAAGTCAATTTCGGTCTCTTTGTATAAGTGAAATGAGGCTCTGTGATTACAAGTTTCAAGAGAGGAATATAGTTCCCTTCTTACTGCTCAAGTTCTTCAGCTGCTTTTCTCCCCTTGGGGGGAGGATTTTAAACAGAAACACAACAGAGAGGATTAATCAGTGTCTTTCTTTCCACCTTCCCATTTGCTCCTCCCCAGCCTGTAATTGTGGCCTTTAATATAAAAGTCAAGAGACCAGTTGCATTTCCATACTGTATTTTACTTTGGTTTTATGGTTTTATTTTGTACTTTAATATTATTGTATGCCATTTAGAGAGCTTTGCTATTGTGCATCATAAACATGCTTTTAACTAAGAATAATATTGATACAGTTGTTAAAATAATGTTAAACTGTACACTCTAGATGGTGCCGCCTTTGATAATGGTTTGGAAACTGTAGTTAGTACAAGTTCGGAATGTGGTATTTAGATTATTAACTAAGACTTTGTGTTATGATACTTGTAGGCAAGTATTAATCAGGTTGTATTGTTTACTGGTCCATATCTGGGCCCAGTTTTTGGTACTGGTCTTGACTTTTGAAGCTCTTCACAACGTAGGATCAGGATCAGACTGATTGAAAACTATATTGTCTCCATGTGGACTGTTTACTTGTGCTTTAAGATCTTCAGTAGATGGCATAATGTCAGTGTCCAGCTGTCTGAGGCATAGTGATGGCTATCAGGAGATGGCCTTCTTTGTAGTGGGTCCATAATCTAATGGTCTCCTCAAAGAAGCTCACCTAGTGCCTACTTCTTTGTAGTTTCAGCATGAGGCCAAAGTCCTTTTATTTTTCTAAAACTTCTAGTCAAAACCATAGTCCTTCAGATGTTTTTTACTTGGTACCTTTTAATTCTACTGTTTTTTCACTGCTGGAATACTTTGTAGGTTAACTGTTTTTGTGTTTTTAAATATAAACTTTCAGACATTTTTATTGAAGGACATTATAAAAGTATCTTAAATAATATACTTTGGTCCTTGTACTTCAATTAATTTTGAAAGTAGTTTGTCAGTTTTAGGAATTGCTTCCAAGCATACTGTACAAAAGATGTACATAATAAGACATCTTTGATACCATTAGCTAGAAAATGGCATTCCCATAAAACACTGTCTAATTTTGTACCTGTCACTTCACAGTGCAGACCATTTTAAAGATACAAAAAGGAGAAATCGGCCAATTGTGGAAGAAAATCTCTCACCATGGGAAGAGTGGTTCCTTTCCAAAGAGAAAGAGTTACGTGCTCGACTACAAGAACGAGCTATGAAGGTGAATACTTATATAATTTACATTTGACAGCAGATTGCCAGGCACCAAAATGTACATTTCCCGTATTATTTGTGAAAAACAGATTTGGATGATTTATATTGCTAACTGATGCCATTCACTGGGTGTTGCCACTGTCATATGCTGACAGCTTCTAGGAGCCACAGCTGAGAACTGATTGCGGGGTGGGGTGGATGGGGACCAATGATGGACAAACTACTCAGAAAAAGCACGACATGTTTCCCACCAGAGATACCACTGTTAAAGACAACTTCGGCCCTTTATACATGAAGAAGTGTCTCCAGCCCCATCATTCCCCCTGTGGAATTCCCTCCCATCAGATGTCAAGGAAATAAAAAGCTATCTGACTTTTAAAAGACACCTGAAGGCAGCTCTGTATGGAGAAGGGCTGTTTGATGTTTTACTGTGTTTGATATTTTAATTTATTGGAAGCTGCCCAGAGTGGCTGGGGCAAACCAGTCAGATGGGTGGAATAATAAAAATAGTAGTAGTAGTAGTAATGTTTTGTTGTTGTTATTATAGGAGGTGAATCAGGAAAAGGAGAAAAGGAGGGAAAAACAGGAACGCGAAATAAAAAAAAAGCTGGCTGAAGAGAAGCACAAAGAATGGGTCCAGAAAAAAAATGAAGAGGTGAAAAGGGTGAAGAATTCCATAGCTTTTTTCTTAAATAATGTCTTACATTTTTACATAGCCAGTTATTTCCTTTTTATGTGTACTTGGCCTGGTCTAGGAATAACATAAATTACCAAGCTATCATAAACACTGTTGGATTTCATGCTAATACAGATATTTTTTCCACATTTTTTTCATAGTTCAACAGGAATGAATTGCTTACTTAGTCTCCAGGGGTCTGTGCTTAAAGCTTGACACCTATAATGTCAGTGGCAGTAATTAATATGAGTTTATTAAATGGCAGAATATCTGAGCAATCCTACAAATGTCTATTCAAAAGAAAGTTCCATTAAATGGTGCTAATTCCCAAGACTGGGTTGAGGACTGTAGCCTTAGTATTCTTCTAGCTATTTTTAATATCAGTAGGCACATCAGTCCTATTCCATTCTGTCCACTTTCAGCATGGAAGCAGACTTAAGTCTACTCCATCCTGTTTCTATACAGAAAACAAAACTACTCATAGGGTGGTCCAGGGGCTACCTCTGAGTCTGTTTTCAATTTTAAAGGTAATTCCATGTAGGGAAACCATTATTTATACAGTCTCCCTGAGAGTGATGGCATGTCATAAATTCTGATGACTCCCAGTTTTGCTATTTGCAATGCACAACAGCAGGAGAGGATGCTCATGTTCCAGATGCTATTCAGGTGGCTGGAATTACCATTAAAAATGAAAATAGACTCGGAATCAACCCTCAAACCCATCTTGTTGTGGAACCTGTAAGAATGTTGATTCCAAAGTGGACTGCAAATCTAGTCTGCTTATTGGTCCAGGTGGTTCACATCAGGTGAGTCTGCTTCAAAACCAGTTTGTCAATCACACTCCATACCTCCTTCTGAATAATGAAAAGTTATATTAGACTGGTATTGTGTCTGGTTGAGATTCAGAGTAGTCTTACTGTAGATCTTCAAAATAGATTAAAAGCATACTGGTTTTGAGAATATGTATGCTAATACTAAATCGTCACCAGGTCACAAACTTTATTTTAGTACATACTTTATTCTATAGATATGCAGAGCTAAAGGAACATTTGTCCTTTCAGTCCACCACTTCCTCACCATATGCAAGAACAAACAGGTTTTGTCATAACATTATTTAAATAAATTATAAGCTTGCCGTTTGAAGCAAAGTGTAGTAGTTTGAGACTAGAATCAATTAGACTGACCAAGTGAAAAATGTTAACTCTTACAGGGTAAAGTTCAGGGTAAAAAATTAGTTCAGTTTGAAAGTAGATGAGCTTAGGTTAATATACTCTTTGCATGTTGTATTTTATCTTGGTGGCTAGCCATTTCAGGCAACATTGTGTGGAAATGTGGGATATACATTTAAATAATAAATCAGTAATAATACCTACAGCAGCACAAGTACAGAAATGTTTGTAAAGAAGCACCTTTTGCATAGGTGCACCAATTTCATTGCTTCCTAAGCTGCCATCACCAGCTCACAGAGGAGGTTGACAGTGATGTGGGAAGTAACCACTGCTCCTTCAGGGGTGCATGTGGTACTCCTTTACAATGATTCACTAATGGCATGTGATTGGACCATGCTACAGCAGATCCCAGCAGATCTGCATACCAGTTGTTGGAAACCACAGGAGGGGAGGTTGCTCTTGTGCTCTGGTCCTGCTTGTGGGCTTCCCATGGGCATCTGGGTGGCCACTGTGAGAACAGGATACTGCACTAGATACTTTTTCCCACAGACTCTTCATATGTTCTTACATGTACTTACTAGTATCATAGAACAGTGACATCTGTTTAAACCATAGTAGTATAAACACTTCAAGCCCTGATTTAATTATTGTCAAGTTGGAGAAGCTGATACTAGCAGATGAGGTGTACAGTGCGTGTTCAAACAGGGAAGGACAGCTAAATGAATTAGAATTTCCTCATGACATAGAATGGCATCTGAATAAATGCCAAGCAAAATGCTTAGCAGGATTATAGAAAAGAGATAATGACAAAGGTATTTGGTTTATGCATTGCTTCAAATAACATTAGAGGGTGGGGTAAGTTTTGTAAAGGTTTTTCTTAAGAGAAGAATCTTAATACGGTCTGCTCACCCTTGAATATCTTGGCCAAAACTACTTTCATCTATAATATAACCACCTCTCTGAGAACTCGGAGTAGCATACATGGTGTCATCCCTCTCCAGCATTGCTTGTGCATCAATTGGCTAGGTTGACAGCTATTAACTCAATGTATCTTGGGGAGGTTCAAGGCTGAACCTGTGACTTAGCAGTTGAAGTCCCAACACTCCAGCCACTACACCAAACGTACTCTTCTTTTCGTTTTGTATAAAGGACACTAGTAGGCACAGGAAAATAAATGAAAGCGTTCTTAGTGCAGTGTTGAAATTCTTTAAAACAGTAATGTGTAAGTCAATGGAATCATTACTGTTTTATTAATCTGATCTTTTTTATTTTCCTTATTTATTAAATTTCTATACCACCCTTCAAGAATCACAGGGTGTTTACAATATAAAAATACATGCAATAATAACAAACTAGCCTGGTATGCATTGCTGCTGTTTGCAAGTACCACTGTTTGCAGTAATGAATGTTTGTAAAGGGTAGAAGGTATTGTATAGGTATTGCATTATCCCTCTATTCCTTTTAAGTTTTTGATTGAAATCAAGTTGAAAAGGGGTATGCCTGCAAGCTTCATTTGTTTGTGTTATCTCTAATAATGTTCTTGGGTGGAGTAGTGGGAACTGAAGTCTTTCATCCTAAAAATAACTGGTATTTTTAGAATTAATTTGATAGAACTGTGATTGTCAATGGCATTAAAGGGTATATAAACTCATCAGTAATTTAAAAAATAGATCATATCACTAATGAAGACAAGATCAAAGCATTTTTTCTGAGAAGCAGACTGAAAACACACATGTATTTTGAAGTGTAGACATGACAAATATGTGGCTTTCTAGCTCTTTTTATCAGGACCAAAAACTCACTGAGGTAATGGACTGTCTATACAAGTCGTATTTTTCTCTTAACTAATAAATTGTGGAACAAATAAAACTTTAAACAACATTTAATATGATATTAATCATAGAAATAAATAGACAGAATTGAACCAGGGTCTCCATGCCAATCACTCTGAAACAAGCCTGAGCAGTGGGAAGAACTTGATTTAGGGCCTGACACACCCTTTTATGTTCCAGCCTGTGTTCTGGGTTCCCCTTGGCTAATCCGGGCATAAGGCCCTTTTCCAAGAAAATGTGAAGCCAAGCAATCTAGGCGGTCTCTTTCATGAAGCATGAGTACATTGGCAAATACCTATTTCCCAAACCAGTTTATTAATTTACAGGGAACATAAAAATTCACAGCATAAAAAAAATTGCTTACACTTTTATTGCAGATTGTCAAAGCCAGCTAGAGCTTTCCGTTATTTAACTGGTCCTTTTGTTTATAGTGTCCCGAGGTTGCTGCATGGAGTTATCTGTAGCTGTCCATGCTTGGCCTAGCTGCAGGTAACTCATCTCTTCATCTGGATAACCATCTACAAACTGGTCATACCTCTTTCAGTGTAAAAACACAACACAAAACACACACAAAGAAACCACCAACTTGAGTAATCATATCAAGACTTTCATACCACCTGTGCAACATTCATGTGAATCAGTAGTGTCAGTACAATGGGAAAGCACAGTGTTTCCAGATACCAGGGGCTCTTCACATTTGAGCTGAATGCTGCAAGAAGAATGACAGAAGCGACCTATCTGGACCAGTGAATTACCTTAATCTGGGTTTTACCACTTCAGTAGGTCCAGGATGCCCATAAATACTTAGTGTACAAGAAGAAAAAAATCTACAAATAGAGAACAAGGATATGAGGGGAAAGGGTTCTAGTCTAGTCATCTTTTTGTAGGAGTTGTTATTACTGCTCTCTCTTATATGTTTTCTATTATTATCTACAGGAAAAACGGGAAAGGGAACTTAAGCTCAGCAAAGAGATGGCAGAAAAAGCAGCCAAAGAACTTGAGAGAGCACAATCAAAGGAAAAGTCGCGAGAGATGTATCAGGAATGGCTAAGGAAAAAGAAAATGGAAGAAGGTCAGAAGAAGAAGGAAGAGAAGGTAACTTTTATCCCAGTTTTTCATTTGAGGAGATGCTGATCTGGTTTTGGTTGCTCTTAGAGGTGTAACCCACACATAGTTCTCATCTGGAATGAGTTCCCATTTTGAGGATTTTTCTTATCCTCTACTTTGCAGCTTGGCTTACTTGATGAATTTATCTGTATAGCTTTGTTGATTCTGTTAGTCTTGGGATCATAGAGAAATTTATAGCATACTGCATGTGCAATATTGTAATAGAGATGTCTTTCAGAGAGATTAATGGGTGATGAAGATGTATGCTAACGTGAGGAGTAATCAGTTTTTGTTGCAGAAAAGGGACTGGGGTACAGTGAAGCTTGTGAACATTGAAGTGTTATTGAAGTTTATTAAATGCACACTTCATTTTCTAGCTCCCCTTCATGGTATAACTGTTATTCACAGCTACATAAGAATCACTGGATTTCTAAAAGAATTGTGTTTTTCTTCAACTGGCGCCAGTTTGTAGATTTTGCAGATATACGGATATACCATTCTCTGAAAGTTGTATTTTTAAACCAACAACATATCTTGTTGGACTGATATTGTGATGCAACTGAAACATGTTACTCCATAACAATAGTAATAACAAAATTTATATAGTGTTTTTTGATTGTTCACAGCCTTCCACCCATATATCATGTCAGTAATCTGGACGCAATGCAAGGGGTTGGTTTTGACCTTTAAGGTCCTTCACGGCTTGGGACCAGGCTAGCTGAAGGACTGCCCTTTTCCACATGTACTTACCTGGACCCTGAGATCTTCAAACATCCTTCTCCAAGTGCGCCCACTGAGTGAGGTGTGGCAGGTGGCTATGGGAGAGGGAACCTACTTGGTGGTAGCACCCTAGATGTGGGATGTTCTACCCAGAAAGGCTCACCTGGCACCTGGTTTATTCTCATTTTGGCACCAGGTGAAAATCTTTTTTTTTTTATTTTCCCAAGCCTTTTAATCTCTTTTGGCATTAAGGTGTTTTAACTCTACAACTCATTTCTTTAAGCTGTATTTATACTTCTAGTATCTTATTACTGAATTTTAAATTGATTTCTTTCTCGATTTATGCCTCCCTGAGAACTTTGTTATAGGGTGTCCTCTAAATACTGTAAATAAACTCTTCTTTAAGGTAGGTCAGTAACATCTCCATATTACAGATTGTAGGACTTAAATAATAGTGTTCACCTGGTGAATTCATTGCTGAGATTACATTTGAATTAGGGAGAGGATGCTTCACTACACTGTGTCCTGATAGTACATTGGTGGCCTTGTTTTGTAAATCATGAAAACATACATGAAACTTTTGAAACACCAAATGCATAAACCAGCCAAAATTAGAGACTTTAAAATCTTGTTTATGTCAGTGTTGAAATTAGAACATGAGTTTAAATCTTTCAAATTCAAATCAGTAGGACTTACAGGTGCTTAACTATAATTGGATTGTACCCAGAGTAATTGGTTACAGTGGTGAAGTAATACATCTGGAAGAAGACTGTTGTATTAAGACATTTTGGCATTCTTGGCTCTTTTCCTTTTGTAGGAGAAGGAAAAACAACGGGAAGCTGAACTACAAGAGAAAAAAGAAAAATCAGAGCAGATGTTCAAAGAATGGCTGCAAAATTCCAAAACTAAGCCCCGCCAAGCATCAGCTGGCTGTGCCTCTGCAGATGGGAAAGATACTGGTTTGTATCTGTACTAGACAGACTAATACAGTCTTCATAACTTGTGTAGCAGGAGCAGTTTTCTGATACTTTTACTATTTATTTTTGAATATTTTGTTTTAAATGTTCATCTGCTAGAATTCCTTAGCCATAGATGTGGATACAGACAGGCCACAAACAGTAGATGTTGCCCCACATAAAGGAATGTGTATATTTGGTCCCATTCCACACCCCAAATAACTTAAGATTATATCATTGGAAATCTACCTTTGAAAGCATTCATTTTGGTCAGTAGACTTCAGTAAAATATACTGGCACATACATTCTTGTTCTTTGCAGTGCCTATTCTTCCAAGAATGCTCTTCTATTCATATATTTATTAAATGTTTAATCTGCCTTTATACTGATTAACATCTTCCAGAGTTGATGGCAGCCTCCTCAATTAGAGAAGACTCCTTGCTGCAGAAGTTTAAGCTAAACTTGTGAGCATCTGACAGAAGCCATGCAGTGCTGATGGGAGCAAAAAGCAGTTCCATAGTTTCATTGCACTCACTTTTCCTCTTCACATGAGTAATGACTGAAGGGGGCTAAAGATTATGGTTTCTGCCTGCACCTAAAACATTGGGCCTTATCGTCAGACCTTTCAAGGCAAATGTAGCCACCACCTTTGAGACAGACTCATAAGTTTGGACCTCAGCTCATGATAGGCCTATTGAAGGTTTTACCAATAAAGAAAATCGGCCTCTCTCTTATATCGGCCCAGAGCTAATTTTTGTGCAGTGAAGAAGTTGTCTTTGGGTAGATATAATCCTGAGTCAAGTTATGCAGGCTTATGCCCTTTTGAAATCAGTTGGCCTGACACCATGTACATGACTCCAGCCTGCCTACCCAGCCTTGATCCTATTTTCAATAAAGCATATTTGTTGTTTCTGGCCTTATTTTTTTCCCTAGAAAAAAATTTTTTTCCCTAGAAAAAAATAAGCATACTTGTCATTTAAACAACATTTCTTTCATAGTTATTTGCCAAATGTGTTGCACTTATAAATATGTTAACCTAAACTATTTGCTGGGAGAGGCTGCTGTTCCTTTTGAACACTAAACAGCACACCAGGCACAAAACCAGTTGCTGTTTTGCTTTGGTTTGATTATAGATAGTGGTGCATACTTCTTTCATGCTTTGTCTTGGGACATTGTTACAGTACTTGCAGACAGCTGCTCACTTGTCTAAGTAATTTATTAAAAATATTCTTCCCAGTTTTGTTCACAGTAGAGAACATATTCCAGACTTTGTTTTGACCACTCCAATGAAATGTATTTACATTTCTTTCCAGACAAATAGGATTGTTATGGCAAAGGCACCACATTCCTGCTGCCATAATTTAGGTATAGCCAATGCAGCATGCTCTCCTTCTCTGATAAACAGTGATAAAAATTAAGCAATGATGAAAATAAACTGACCTTTAACATTGGCATTTTGGGTAGCAAATTCAGTACTCTCACACTGGTGAATGGAAGGAAATTGACAGAAGAGGAGTTTTGTGTCTCTTCCTGTGCCCCTGAAATTGTCTCTGGAGGGTTGGAGCATGAGGGTTGGAGGAAGGTCACCTAAAATTGGGCAATGCACCTTGCTCAAACCAAGCTCTACTCACACGTGATGCCTCCACCCAGTTTTGTGTGACTCCCCCTGCTCCCACTGGCAGCCTCCTGTGCCTCATGCCACTCTGTTTAGGAAAGTGATGACAGCAAAGTTCCCTTCCATGAACTTTCTTAAATTCATGGGATATCAGGATCCGAGACACTGTTCATTATACTGCTGAGATCTACAGAGTGGAAGCATATTTGTGTCTTTATTGTCCTGTAAATTGCCCAGGGATGTGTTAAAGACATCCTTAAAGGCCATTGTAAGGTATCATGAGATCTCAGTTGATCTTTCAGGTGAAGAAAGTTAAATAGGATACAATATAGGCCAGCTGATCCCTTATTTGTTACAGACTATAAAATTGTATATAAATTATAAGCTCTCAAAGTGAAAATAAATCCTGGTTCATTGAATGTAGGAAAGGAACTATGCAGACTATAACTGCTGGAAGGATTTGTAGTCTTAGGTAGATGGTACATTTAAAAAAACCCAAAAAACTTTTGTGTAAAATTTCATTAAAGTGGCAGAGTTCTTGGGCAGAACAATCATAAGCTGTTGATGGGGGATGCTGTGCAGAGAGAGAAATCGCTACTTCCAAAGTGCTGGCAACTTCTGCAAGCCATTGCGGGGGGAGAGATATGGCTTATTTATTTATATCTATTTTGCATTTCAATGACACTAATGAAAGAAGAAATAAGCCAACTCTGCAGATAGCGTTCTTTCTCACTTTGGGTGGAGGTGTCAGGAGACAATGGAACTTTAGACAGCTCCAAGGGTCTCCTGATACAATGCTGACATCTCTCCCTGTGTCTGGTTCTGCTGTGCTTGGAGAACCACTTTCAGTAAAGCAGTAGCCGAGCTTTCCACTCCTGCACATAGCAAAGCTCTGCCTGCACAACCCCCTCTTTGCCTGTAGAGAGGTGGATCTACAGCATCTTCCAGCCCCTCGGTTGCCCTCCCATGAAGCATAGAATGATCCCTGAATCTTAACTTAGAATGACTAACCCTGCAGTCTTGTCTACTCAGAGGCGAGCCTTTCTTTGTTCAGTGGGTTTTGTTCTTAGGTAAGTGTGTAGGATTGCACCCTAAGAAACAATGTTATTGCTAATAGTTTAGATTGAAACACTATGCTTCTTTAAACATTCCAGGCTATCCAGAAGGAAGTACATATCCAGCTCCAGCCTTTTACAATCCAGTCCCTTGGAAACCAGTTCATGTGCCTCCTCCCAAGGAAGAGAAGTATGTTTCAGTGAAGAAAAATAAGAGGCCTAAATCCAGTCGTCACACATATAGACCTTCAATGCCTTTTCATAAATCCAAAAGCAGTCTTTATATTGGGTCATTGTGCAGAATCCAGAGATAGTTCAGGGCTCATTATTTTTATTTTAACTTGGCCTTATAGTGTAATTTATGATATATTACTGACAACATTTTGTGAACAGCTATCCTTAATTGTAGGCAAATGTTTTTGATTTTCTTGTTAAAATAAGGCACGCAGGACAAAATCAGTGTCATTTTAATGTATTATATGTAATGCATTGTGAGCCATATTTTAAACAATAAAAAGTAATTATTTTCAACCTTTCCCTAATATTCTTCTACTTTAGGTACTGTATTTGCAGATGCAACTTCTAGTGCTCCTGTGCTTAGCGTTGAGATTGTTGCTTTAGAAGTTTATAGTAATGTCAGAGTAAGAAGGCATATATTTTCTAAGAGTGAGATTTTGGATTTAAGCTCATTTGGGCCTGTTAACAGCTGTGGGACTATGTGTGCTTTAATCTAACTGTACTTATGTAACCAGTTTGCAGAGTGTGACGTCAAGGAACTTTCTGATACCACTTCTGTTAAATGATTTGTGAAATGCTCCCCTTTGCTCTACTATAACCTGCTATGGAATAATCAAACAGTATTTATTTTATGTAGAACTGTTGTAGCTTTCCAGAGTGTACTACATTTTCTGCTCCTCTTGGCTCTTTTCTCGTGAATTTTAAATACTAACTACTTCTTTGTGGATTTTTAATAAGTAAATAGTGGTTTAAAAAAGCTAAAGGACCCCTGACAATTAAGTCCAGTCGCAAACGACTCTAGGGTTGCGACGCTCATCTCGCTTTTGTGGCCAAGGGAGCCAACGTTTGTCCGCAGACACTTTTTCCAGGTCATGTGGCCAGCATGACTAAGCCACTTCTGGCAAAACCAGAGCAGCACACGGAAACGCTGTTTACCTTCCCACCGGAGTGGTACCTATTTATCTACTTGCATTTTGACGTGCTTTCCAACTGCTAAGTTGGCAGGAGCTGGGACTGAGCAACAGGAGCTCACCCCGTCGTGGGGATTCGAACCACCAACCTTCTGATCGGCAATCCCTAGGCTCTGTGGTTTACCCACAGTGCCACCCATGTGTGGCTTATTTAACAGTTTTGAATACGTCCTCCTTAGTGCAGTGTTTTGACAAGCCTTTTTTTAAAAAAAAATCTTTACTTTAAATATAAAAGTAAAGATTTTTTAAAAAAATGCTTGTCACAATAATATAATAAAAACAATTACTAGAAAATGCAATTAGTATTCTTTCTGACTCTTTTTGGCTGCTATTTCTGTAACTATGGTGCTTCCTAGCCTCCTGTATATTGTGAACTATATTCCAGTCAGATTTAATATTCTTATTCGGGCTAAACCCCTCTCCCAAGTGACTTGTATCTTGTTGCATCTTTTAGAACTATAATCTGTTGTCTATTAATTAACAACAAAAGTGTCTTCCCAAAAACTTTAAAAAGTGGTTAAAACATCTGTAGGCTTATTTAGTTGTTACTCTACAGATTGTTACTGCTCATTCAATCCTAAATGCAGAAAAAGCAAGCCATTTCATCAGAATCTGTTCTAAACAAATAACTAGGCCTGGAGATTTTGGGTGGAATTCAGCATTGTGCTGAGGAGATCATTGCCAGCACAAGTATTTCAGCTTGCCAGATGGGAACAATCTCCTCTTGCTACATGCACTGTTCTGGGGTTTCTCTTGACCCCCCTAAGCAGATACGGGGATAACACATATGGATGAGAGGATGGCATGTCTCTTGCACTAGCAGAACTTACTGTGCTGGCTTCCACTAGCTCTACAATTTAGTTGAATCTGGTGCATTAGCTCTTCTGTTCCTTTAAATGTGAGACAATAATCTGCCTGTAATGCCTTCTTATTCCTTTTAAAACTGGGATGGGGAACCTTAGGCCTGGGGGCTAAATGTGACCCTTCATGCCTCTGTCTGGTCCTCAGATTCACCCAAGCAATTCCCCTCATTAGCCCTGTTATGCACCATCAAACACTTTTGCTTGGTAGGAGTGTGTCTTTCAACTCTCAATGCTTCTTGCCTACCTGGTTGGAGGATAACAAGGGATAGGTGGGTGTGAAGAATAGTAGCCTCCTGTACAAGGGTAAAATTCACATTTATTGCTCTGTCCACTTTTGCCTCCATCCCATGCACCACTGGCATTTGACTCCCAGAAGGGAATGTAGCCATACATTTCTGCAATTTTGATCCATTTCTTATTTTGATTCATTTGTGTGTAATAAAGGGGGGGGGGGGAGAGAAAGATTTTCCAGAAAGCAAAGTTTATAAACATCTAAGTCTTTTTACCAACTAGTATATTTTTTATGTTTTTACAGTTGTTATTGTAGTACTGTGTTTTTATGTTGTAGTTTGCTTGTTATTTTTTCCATAAATGCAAAATTTATAGATCTCTAAAAGTAGAAAAACTAAAGAACTAGAATATTTGTAAAATATAGTCAGAGTAACCATTTTAAAAACAGAATAATTTCATGCAACTTCACAAAATTACCTCTATTTAAAAAACTAACCAACAATATGAATCCTTTTCTCATTTATTTTGTAAGTAGTCATTTCAAAGAATATAAAGTTTCATAACTCAGTTACAAATAATAATAATAATAATAATAATAATAATAATAATAATAATAATAATAATTTATTATTTATACCCCGCCCATCTGGCTGGGCTTCCCCAGCCACTCTGGGCGGCTTCCAAAAAAATATTAAAATACCATAATACATCAAACATTAAAAGCTTCCCTAAACAATTTGCAATTTGCAATTATGAATATATAATCCGTACTATAAGCAAAATTAATGCTTTAAATTTAAACATGACTATTTTTTACATTTATTATTTCATTTCATTGTCTTCTGCAGTTCATATAGCTCTGATTCGGCAACCCACCAAATAAGCAGTTCACAAGTTCTAATGCTTGTTTTCCAAGAAAGATGAGTCATAAAGAATTCTTAAATCATAGTCCTGGGTCTACTCCAGCTTGGAGGGAGGCCTAGGCAAAATGCCTTTTCATGGGCGTCCCCCCTCTCAGTCAGCCCTGGCAAGCTTACCTGGCAATGGGCAGCAGTACATACTTCAAAGTGTGATCAGCAGTTAGGTCAACCTGACATTTAATGCTTACAACAAAACATTGCTTTCAGGAATTATTGAAAACACTTAACTAGTATTGTTTGGGGCACCAGGTCAGAAATCTTTTTGGGGGTGGGCAGCAAGCGGCTGGGACTGACAGGGCATTTTCAAGAAGGGACCCTGATAGAGTGCTGGGGCCCTGGCATCCTCCCAAGGATGCTGGGTGCTAGCATTCTCTCTGAGCAGGGATGTGCATTACTTTCTATCCTTTACTCCATTTCACTGACTTTCAAATCGCTATTGAAATGGTAGTCTTCCACAAATATCTGCATAAGGAATACTGTATTTTCAAGATCATAGAGACAGAAGATAACTGCTAAACAAGTAGCTGTGTAATCTCTTATTTGTATCATGCCAGTATTCAGAGAAAGGCTTCTGTTTGGGTAGTGTTTGGCTGCCTTTTAGGGATTAGTTTAAATGACTGTTGAAAGCTTATTTTTAGTATGTATATTAAGCAGGGATCATTGCACTGGTTCTCGTACCTCATTGTTTACCTGGTCTTTGTAATTGCAGAGTTTCAGTCTCAACCAAAGTTCGCCTGTTTGGGAACGATGAAGACGCGCATTGGACATAAGGCTGTTAGTCACTAACTCCTCTGCTTCCCACAGCATAGCATGCATCAAATAAAAAGAAGGCATAGCACAGCATTACAGTGAGTGGTAGCATTGATGGGGATGTGTAGACATAGGGTACTGTATATAGAGAGCGGTTTACATTATTTTTCTGATAAGTAGATTCAATAAACACCTGGTCTTCGCCTCACATTGCTCACTCCCTGTGGCTCATATGCCACAAACGTCTCCCTCGTCTCTTTGCTGATGCTCCTGAGCCAAGGAGAAAGCAAAGTAATTGTGTTTTGTGATTAAGCAGTAATATACCTCATAAAATATCCATGTACTTGCCTTATGTGGTGATTGTTCTGGACATACTTTCTGCTATGCATAAAGTGGAATTTTCCATTGTCTCTTAAAAGTTCTGTTTAGATCAATCAAAAACTCACAGGAGTGCAGGCATGTGGCAAGCTCTACAATACCCTAAAAAGAAGGGCAGCTTGCATTCAAATGCTACTATTGGTGTCGAAGGTCCTTTCCTGAAATCCTTTCTTAGTTATATTATCACACTATTTTTGCTGTAAATGCACACAGAATTATTATTTGGGCACTACCATTGATGATCTCCAGCAGGCTAGGGACAAAGGTGAAAGCTGTTTCCTAGTTCTGCTGGATCTCTCAGCGGCCTTTGATACCACTGACCACGACATCCTTCTGGACCAGCTAGAGGGGCTGGGAGCTGGGGTTACTGTTATACAGTGGTTCTGCTCCTTCTGGGTCATGTTCAGAAAGTAGTGTTGGGGGAATGAGTGTTCAGACCCTTGCACTCTCACTTGTGGGGTGCTCAGGGTTCCGTCCTCTCGCCCATGCGACTAAGGGATTGAGGTTGAATCCTGTCAAGACAGAAGTGATGTTTTTTGGGGGGGGGCTGGTGTGGAGGACTTGCTGGTCCTGAATGGGGTAACTGTGCCCCTGAAGGACCAGGTGCGCAGCCTGGGAGTCATTTTGGACTCACAGCTGTCCATGGAGGCACAGGTCATTTCTGTGTCCAGGGTAGCTGTCTACCAGCTCCATCTGGTACGCAGGCTGAAACCCTACCTGCCCGCAGACTGTCTCGCCAGAGTGGTGCATGCTCTAGTTATCTCCCGCTTGGACTACTGTGATAAGCTCAACGTGGGGCTACCTTTGAAGGTGACCCGGAAACTACAACTAATCCAGAATGCGGCAGCTAGACTGGTGACTGGGAGCGGCCGCTGAGATCACATAACACCGGTCCTGAAAGAGCTACATTGGCTCCCAGTACATTTCCAAGCACAATTCCAAGTGTTGGCCTCTGCCCAGTATACCTGAAGGAGCGTCTCCACCCCAATCGTTCTGCCCGGACACTGAGGTCCAGCTCCGAGGTCCTTCTGGCGGTTCCCTCACTACGTGATTTGAGGTTACAGGAAACCAGGCAGATGGCCTTCTCAGTGGTGGCGCCCACTCTGTGGAACGCCTTCCTATCAGATGTCAAGGAAATAAACAACTATCTGACTTTTAGAAGACATCTAAGACAGCCTTGTTTAGGGAAGTTTTTAATATTTGTTTTAATCTGTTGGGAGCTGCCCAGAGTGCCTGGGGAAACCCAGCCAGATGGGCGGGGTATAAATTTATTATCATTATTATTACAAATGGTAAAAAGCGTAGATGTTAACAATAAGTAGGTGGTCACTGGCATTTAGCCACCCTCTCATGATGCCTTCAGTTGAGTCTATGCAGCTTTCCCATAATAATTCAGCTTACAACATACTTAAAACAACTATAAAAAGAATTAATAGCATATCAAGGATCAAAGCATGGGGGATAAACTTATCAATGGCTTCTCATCATGACAGATCTATACATTACCTCCTATATCAGACGGTTAAGGTTCTGAATACCAGTTACCAAGAAACATGAGCCACAGAGTGCTTTTTTGCTCATGTCTCGCTTGTGGGCTTCCTATAGGCCAATGTGGGAACAAAATGCTGGACTAGATGGATCTTCAATCTGACCCAGCAGGGCTGCTCTTAGGTTTTTAAAGTCATCTCATTAAAAGAGCATAAATGTTCTACTGTAGTAAAGGCTACTGAATGTCCAAGAAAACATGTATTTTTATGTGGCATCTAAAATTCAGTAGTGCATTATTCTTGCACTAAAATACAGCTCAGTTGATGCAAGCATATCCTGAAATGAAAGGAGGTGGTGCTCAGATACCACCATCTGGGCTTCCCTGCTCCTCCCAATACTTGTAACGTAGAGAGGTGTAGGGAGCATTTACAGTCTTACTGTTTCAATAAATGTGTAACTTAATTCTGTCTTCTCCCTCAAATTTCCTGAGGAGACAGGTATTCTATCTTATCTGTAGAATGTGTTGCATCTGGAAAGAGGCCTGTGTAAATCTCTAAAAATTGCAGCTTCAGAACAAAAGCTCTTGCACAATCTAATCTGTAGCATCACAAATGCAATTTATTCCCTCCTGAATAAAGTTTTAGACAAGATTGGTCATGAGTGTGCATGTTGGCTTCAGTTCAATCAACATAATGGTTTTGCTGAGCAGAGAAGGAGGAAAGTATTGTTTGGCTGGCTTCCAAGAGGATATAAAGCATGAAGAAAAATATTGCAGTTTTGAAGCTTAATTTTAAGGTTGCACACTGAAAAGTATTTGTGTGGCCTTGGTTTAAAAAAACCTAATCACCACAGTTCAGTACAGAGAAGTATTCATAAAATCTTAGTGTAAAGAAGTTGTGCGTAAATGTAAAGGGTAGGGATTGTATAGGAGCAGCACTTCTGGGATATAGTGATGTAGGAAAGTATATTTGAATGTATGTGATGCCCTAAGATCTTTTGAATTCCTTTACCCAATTTCCTTTTTCTGCATACTTAAAACGTTTCTGGTCTTAAAGATAGGTATCAAAATAATAGCGAGGTGAGTGAGTGATCCAAAGTTTTGGGATAAAAGCAGGAAAGGGAGTATTCAGACATCCTCAGTTTTAGTGCAATGCTTAGCTGTTATATACAATACCTTCCTCACCTATTACCTTGCTCATCTGAAACTTCTACCACTTGCTGTGCCCTATCAGATCAGTTCCAGCATGTTCAAGCATTCTGAATCCCACTTTACTTTGGCTTCTAACACTAGACTTTGGGTGTCTAAGCTCCAGATGCAAGTGTGGTGCTTTTCTGTCTTGCCTGCTAAGGCCCAGCTAATGTTGCAATGCAGGCCTCATATTTTGTGCTCCAGCTTTTCTTGCAATTCAGTTTTGAGGGTGGTAGGGTAAGAAGAAGAAGAAGAAGAAGAAGAAGAAGAAGAAGAAGAAGAAGAAGAAGAAGAAGAAGAAGAGGAGGAGGAGGAGGAGGAGGAGGAGGAGGAGGAGGAGTTTGGATTTGATATCCCGCCTTTCACTCCCTTTAAGGAGTCTCAAAGCGGCTAACATTCTCCTTTCCCTTCCTCCCCCACAACAAACACTCTGTGAGGTGAGTGGGGCTGAGAGACTTCAAAGAAGTGTGACTGGCCCAAGGTCACCCAGCAGCTGCATGTGGAGGAGCGGAGACGCGAACCCGGTTCCCCAGATTAGGAGTCTACCGCTCTTAACCACTACACCACACTGGCTCTCCAAGAGGGTAAGACCCTCTTCTCCCTGGAACTTCAACTTTTAGCCTACCTATCAATTTCTAGAGGTGGAACTTCACCTGATCTCGAATGCCCTCCTGCCACCAGAGAGAAGAAACAGAGGTAAGTCACTCCCTCCCTCCCACACATTGCCTTGAGACCATTCAACTGATCTCCTTTAGCACTGTCACCCCAGCTTAGTTCATCGGTCATTTTACAAATAGATCACCTTCCAATGTGGGGCTTCAGTTACCTAGTAGCATGCATTGTGCCTATTGCTGAGGATATAGTGTGCAACTTGTAGACTAGCCTTTCTCTGATACAGAGGCAACTGCTATACAAATACGTACATGGGAGGATGTGAGTGGTATGCACATGTCCCACCCCAAGGTAGAGACTGAAAAACCAGTGAAGAAGCATAATCCCCAGCTGCCAGTATCACATAATAGTTTAACTCTTAAAAACTAGGATGTTGGGTGCTTTCATTGTAACTGAAGGCCAAAGTAGACAACATTACATGCATAAGAGTGTTTAATGTGTCTAGTTGTTTTATCTTGTAAAGAATTGCAGGAGGTAGGAACAGGATGGGGACCATAGGAAGTTGCCTTATACCAAGTCAGGTCATTTGTCCATCTAGCCTATTCCAACTCGCAATGACCGAGGTCTTTTCCTATCGTCTGCTATCTCATCCTTTGAACTAGCATGCAAAGCAGATGCTTGTACCATTAGGTTATGCTCCCGTTCATTTGCAGCAATAGAAGTTTCCCTACTGGGCCTAACAGCAGCTTTAAGGGCATTCATTCAGTCTTTTTATTTGTATGCTGCTTTTCCACACACAAAGAGAAAAATCACACTCAAAGCAGCTTACAGCAAAGAAAACAGAAATGTGTTTCAAAGCCAAATTGCAAAAAACAATTCCATAATAACATAGCAAAACAACACCACATCAAATATAGTAACATACAAAAAACAACGTTTCAGTACTATATAACAAGTTTACACAATCAACATCCATTATCCAATAGCAAAAATAACAAGGGAGCTTTACAGTTTCACCTTGGTCCTAGAAACAACCTTCCCATGATGCTGTAGACAGTCTCTCTCTTGCAGCAGGTTCTTACAGGGTTTCCAAGGGCAGTGGGTGAGGTAGCTGGAAGTACCTCCCCCATCTTTTACAGGGGCGTGGTTTTCTTTGTGACCAGGATGGAGGGTGGGGTGGGGGATTAATTCACCTTCCCACTTGCCATGATCCTTACTGCAATTGCCTCTGCAGCTTTTTTTAATGAACATGTCTGGTTTGACCTTGAACAAGAGTTTATCTGTTCCTTTGCATTTTTGTATGGATCTTTTTAAACATACTGAATTTACCTGCATCTGCTTAGGTAAGGCACACAGTGAAGTCATGTGTGCCTTACTTCATGCAGATGTGCAGACTTCTGGTCAATTTTAATGACTGTTGAAACTTCAATTAGAATTGCCATATACTTCAAGATGATCCTAGCAGCAGCAAAACTTACTTGGCAATTTTCCAATTTAATAGCCTGACTGAAGACAGATTAAATGTTGGCAGCATTGTATGTCTTTACAGCTAGTGTCGTGGATGGTATCAGATTTGAACCAGGGAGATTTTATTTCCACTCAGCCATGAAGTTTACTAAGTGATTGTACACCAGTCACTGTTTCTCAGTTTAACCTGCCTCACAGGGTGGTTGTGAGAATATCCTGGGATAAACCCAGTCTGAACTCCTTAGAGTGGGGTAGAATCCAGATGTTATTCATAAAATATTTCTAAGTAACAGTTACTTATATTTCTTTTTTATTAATTCCAAATTATTAAAGCAAGTTAAATAATAAAGATATGTGTTTCATGTAACACCATGGTTCATAGTTCCAGTTACAGATAGGTAGCCGTGTTGGTCTGCCATAGTCAAAACAAAAAAAAAATTCCTTCCAGTAGCACCTTAAAGACCAACTAAGTTAGTTCTTGGTATGAGCTTTCGTGTGCATGCACACGAAAGCTCATACCAAGAACTAACTTAGTTGGTCTTTAAGGTGCTACTGGAAGGAATTTTTTTTTGTTTTGACCATGGTTCATAGTACTAGACGCAAATCCAGACAATATTTAACTGGAACACATGCATTTTGAACAGAGGTGGCCTCTTGCAATTATTAAACAAGAACAAAGCCACCATCTTTCCCTGTTTTAAAGCATATCCTACAGCACAGCTGGTGCCATGTGTATTGCTCTGACCACATCAGTGAAGCTGAGAGGGAGGTCTTGTCGCTTGGGTGGCCCAGGACCTCCTTACACACTGCCCAAGCTTGCACACTAGAATGTCACTTCAGGTCTGCTAACACAGTGGTTTGACCTCGCCCCCAGAGGCAGGCTCCATTGTCTTTAGAGACATGGATTCCAACAAAAAAAAGCTCACCTAAAGTCCTAAATTTGATATAACAAGCTGGTTGGGGGCCATGGTACAAGAAGGACCTGACCCTTTCCTACGACATGGAGACTTTGGTCTAGATTGTCTCCTGAGACGTTAGCCATGGAGGAGAAAACATACAGACACCCATATGAAACCTGGAACAGCCATTTCAACAGGCTGCCACAGAGGATAGAAGAGAAAGGACTCTATTGTTACTTTTGGTGGCTCCACTCCTTGATTCCCCTCCCCATCTCAGTTGGCTGTTAGACTAACTAGTTACTAAGAATCTGAATCTGAGTTTGTTTATTTCATCTTCTCCTGGTCAGTTTTCCTTTTGTGTCACATCTCTTTGTAAGCCTGTGAGAGAGAGTGAGAAAGCGTACTGCAAGCCACTCAGAGGCTTTTTTGGGCTGAAGAGCAGAATGAAAAAAAACACTTAAATAAAAGTAAAATAATACCATTTGGGGGGATTTCCAGTGGCGATCCAGTGGAGAAGGAGTTAAAGCCACCACCACTTATATCACAGCTTGTTCTCCCACCAAAGCTTGTGGCTGCCTTGTCAGGATAGCCAATCACAGCCGTAACATCTATGGGGTTTTCTGTGGATTGAGGTTTATTCTGATTCAGCATTAAATGGCTTTCCTGCTGAAAGCAGCGGGCCAAAAGAAAAACCTCTCATACCTGTGTTTAGAAATCATGGGACAAACAGAAGGCCCTAGTTGGACCTTCAGAAAGAGGGGAAGAGGAAATGACAGCAAGGTGTCCACTGCTGGGAACTTGAGAGCTAGACTTGATGTCTGTCCTAAACCCCTGGCTTACCTGGTAAAAAGTCAGTATGTCAAGTCCCCAGTCCAGGGTCAAGCCACATGTCCAAAGTCCAAACTGAAGCACAGTCCCACAGAGATCCAGGAGCACCCAAGCTGAGCCCCATCAACATGGACAGTTGAGCAGACACAGCACCTCAGCTCTGCTGCCCTTTTATACTCTGCATGCTGATTGTAGCATCTGGGCTTGATGAGGCATGTGACCCTCACCTGTTCCAAGCCTACTCCAGCTGAGGAATCACACACCAAGCCCCAGCTGGGGAGCTGGGCTCTGGGCCCTTGTCCACTTCAGCCTCCTGGAGTATCCCATCCGCTGCTCCCTCTGCCTCAGAGCCTGTTGTGTTTGTGAAGACAGGGCCCCTCTGGCTCTGGTGATGGGTCCTGCTGCTCTGGTTCCTGTACACTGACCCTCATCCCCTTGTCATCCTCAATCACCCCGTGAGTACTTCCTACACCAACCTTCCCTTCCCCATCCCCAGCTTGCCCCAGTGTGTCCGAGTCCTGGCTACATCTCTCGTCGGGATCCTCTTCCTCCTCCCTGTAGTCCTGCCAGATCATGACAATGGCCTTTGTCTGCTTCTGCAAAACGGTAAGTGTCAATGTCTATAAATTTCTGAGTGGTCTTGCTACACTGACCCTAAAGACATCTCTACTTAGAAGCAAGTCCCATTGTTTTCCATGAAAGTAAACACACTTAGGATAATTGCTTAAGAACTTCAGGCTTTGGTCTATGCTGCCACCAGTGCTGTACATAATGACATATCTACTGGAAAAATGTCTTTCTAGACGTAGATTAGCCTTGTGGTTTAAAATGATAGCTTTAGAACTGCTGAGGTCACGCTAATCCTCTGTAAACCTAATAAAAATATTGTTACCAACAAAAGGGGGTAACCCAAATAGTGCTTCACTCACTCTCGCACACATTCCATGAATGTTACATGTACATATCGGCCTGGGCACATTTGGCGCCGGGCAAGAAATATGGAGGAATGTTTGGAACTTTTAAAAAAAATTCTGTGATACTGCTGAAAAGGGCTGCTTTTGCCCATATAAGTAAATGGAGTCTGACTGTGACCCCATTTAAATTTATTCCAAATGGTGATGTCATTTCTGGCATCTAAAGCAGGTTCTTGCAGTTTTAAAACAAGCTCTGTAACAAAGCCTTTCCCAATCTGGTGCCCTCCAGTTGTTTTCGACTGCAATTCCCACAAGCTTCAGCCAGCCTAGCTGTGCTACATGAGACTAATGGGAGTTGTAGTATGAAATATCTAGAAGGCAGGCACCAGGTTGGGGGAGGCTGTTCTATAAACTCTGTTTTGTACATTCTAAATAAACCCCTTCTGTTTTCACAAGTGAAACTTTAATCATTGTATGCATGTACCAATGCCTCCACTTGGAATACAAGAATTGCAAGATGGTGTAATCGATGAAGATATTACTGTTCCAAAGTTTCTTGCATGCTCTGTCTTTAGCTCTAGCTCAGGCTTTCTCAACCTCGGCCCTCCAGATGTTTTTGGTCTACAACTCCCATGATCCCTAGCTAGCAGGACCAGTAGTCAGGGATGATGGGAATTGTAGTCTCAAAACATCTGGAGGGCCGAGGTTGAAGAAGCCTGCTCTAGCTTATATGCTCAGCAGAATCAAGTGACTGAATTTTATGTGTGGACTCACGGTTTCATGCTTCAGGTTCTGCCAGTGAACTTTTCATAGGCATCTATTTGGCTACTGTGTGGGGACAGACTAGAGAGAGCTTATCCAGTGGATTTATTCTTACGTTCTTAGATGGGAGAATCACATTATTGAATGTACCCCGAAGAAGAAAAAAGCACAAGAAAAATTCTCCTTGAACATAGATAGCCCTATAGGATTTTGGGGGTTGGTCTGGAAGATATATAGGGGTATCTTCCAAACCTATGATTCTGCATTTGTGAAGTTAGACTCTAGTAAGAAAGAACCTGTTGAACTGGATAATCCAGTCTGTTTGTAAAGTAATGGCCTTAGCTGGCCAATTAAGTGCTCTCCTCCACATAGTAAAGAGTGAACCATGTTGCCATAGCAACAACTAAGTGATGGTGCTCTTCAGGAGGATGCGGCTTTCCCCGCTTTTCCTGACTGGATGCCATGCCATCCTAGGGAGAGCAACAGGCCAGGTGGTCTGGTTTTTGGCTTGTGAGTTTTTGGCTCTAAGCTGGACGGAGAGGCTTGATTTTCTCTGAGTGGAATGCAAAACTATGGCTTTGGATGAGCCCCTGGTCCCAGGAAGTCTAAAGGGTAAGCAGGATCTGCAAGCCCCTCCATCCTATTCTCAGGTTGTATTCATGTATGTGCAAATAGAACCATACATCCTAAAGATACCATAGTCTCCACTGACCTTCATTCTAAGGAAGCTGAACCCTGGGTAAGCGCAGGGACACCTGGGGTCTCTTGCTGCTCGGAGATTGGGGAGCTTGCAACCATGGATAAGTTGCAGCTGTACTCTTGTCTTATGTGGCAGGAGTTGCTTTCTTTCATTAGCAAGCATTCAGAAATGTGAGCCCCAAATGCTATAAACCTGGAAAAGCTTTATTGCTCGATTCTACTGCATGGATCAGCTCAGTGGCTCTCAGAGTCACTTGTGAAAACGAGCTTTATGTGCACTGGTTAGGAATGAATGCAGGCTGTTTTGTTGCATCCCAACCATATGTGTGGTTCAGAAGGTCAGGCATTACCACAATCGCTCTCCTGTTATTTTAGGACTTCCATGTGTTATGGTTGGCCTCGGTGACATGGCATTTGGTTTCAGTTATTTTTTTCTCAGGGTTTGGCTTTTAAGAATAGAAAAGCACATTTCAAGCAAAATCCAGCAAGTTGTAAAGTTTGTGGCAATTCAGAACTGAGATTGGTTTCAGGCTGTAAACACTGAAGAATAGCCAGGCTTCTCTCTCCATCACTTTTTTGAAAGTATGGTGGCAATTTATCGTAAAAATGATGATTCCAAATTATTATAGAGAGGGAAACCAAAACATAACTGGCATTAACAACGCAATTATTTTAATCTTCTAGGAGCCTCATAATTTGATAAGTGCAGCCAATTGTTTCTCAAAACAGTCTGTTTTATAATGGTTGGAATTCATTACCAAGCAAGAATGCAGTGCCTCTTTGTTGACATATAATCTATAAATTGTTGGCTAAATCTAAAGGCAGGGAGGTGGATGGGAAAGGGGTTGGTCTGTTTTGTTTAAAATGGTGTCCCTTTGAATCTCAGCTGCAGCACATAAATTGAAATTGTTCCAGTTAGATAAGCTCTTAGAATTGTAGAATACAGTGGTACCTCGGGTTAAGAACGTAATTTGTTCTGGAGGTCTGTTCTTAACCTGAAACTGTTCTTAACCTGAGGTACCACTTTAGCTAATGGGGCCTCCCTCTGCCGCCATGCCACCGGAGCACGATTTCTGTTCTTAACCCAAGGTACTATTTCTGGGTTAGCGGAGTCTGTAACCTGAAGCGTCTGTAACCTCAAGCGTCTGTAACCCAAGGTACCACTGTACTGGAGTTGGAGAGACTCATCTCATCCAGCCCCCTGCAATGCAGATGGCCATCCAACCTCTCTTTAAAGAACTCCAAGGAAGGAGAGTCCACAATCTCCCAAGGGAATCTGTTCCACTATCAAACAGCTCTTACTGTCAGAAAGTTTGTCCTGAAATTTCATCGGAATCTCATTTCTTGTAACCTGAAGCCATTTGTTTGAGTCCTACCCTCAAGAGCAGGAGAAAACAATCTTGCTCCATCTTCCATGTGACAACCCTTTAGATATTTGAAGAAGGCTATCATATCTCATCCCGGTCTCCTCTTTTCCAGGCTAAACATACCCAACTCTCTTAATCATTCCTCATAAGGCTTGGTTTCCAAACCCTTTAGCATCTTGGTTGCCCTTCTCTGCACACATTCCAGCTTGTCAATATCCTTCTAAAATTGTGGTGCCCAGAACTGGACACAGTACTCCAGGTGTGGTCTGACCATGGCAGAAGAGAGTGGAACTATTACTTCCATTGACCTAGACACTATACTTTCGTTGATGCAGCCTTCTAAGCATCAATAGGCACATGTATCCTTTCGTTCTTTGATGTCAGACCTTTAACAGCAGTCTCTCAAGGATGTGGATCAGAAGAGTCAAGACCACAAGGTTAGAGAGCATGTAATCTTTATTTTTATTAATTGTATTACTAATAAAGCTTGTTTAAAATTATGTCTTCTTATACCCCACCTTGGGATTAACAAGTTATAAATGTTCATTATAAATAAATTCATTGTGTTACTTATTGTCGAGAAGGCAAACGAAGGACAACAATTTGTCATACTTATGTGAAATACTTCTAGACCTTAGATGAAGCTTAAAGAGCCATTAAAACCTCTCACAGCGGTTTACAAGTCTTTAAATCTTGGAAGAATAGCCCTAGACTTATGTGGCTGGTAGCTGGTTAAGACCTGGATGTAAGTCGTTGAACTCTTATCATCCGGTCACTACAGTCACTGAGTTGTGTCTCCAACTACCACTACCACCCTACTCCAATCAGCTTTATTCCTTTTCCTTAAATTCTTTCAGCTTCATTTAAACTTTCTCATATCAAATATGAGGGGGAAGCGGCAGCAATACTCTCCTAACAGCTTGTAGAGATCTTGCCAAAATTCTTGACTTCCTTCAGAAATTCAACCCAGGCAGGAATCTCGATTTCCTTTCTTATTAATGTAAGATATGGTGGTGATTCCATTCGCATACACCTCAAACTATTCCTGCTTCCCCATTCAGCTTGTCGAGTTCTATCACTTTCTTTAGTCGTATGAATGAGTTACGCATTGGCTGAATGCGAGTGAGGGAGCATTCCGCCTTTTCAGCAATTTTATTAGACGATAATCTGGCCAGCTACAGAACTGGCCACACAATATTCAAAAATACATTTTAACCATGACCCAGCCAAAATGAAGCACTACGGTCACCTTCAGACAACCACTTTATAAGATATTTGTCTTGATTTGCTTGCTCAAAATTTGTGCAGGTGTTATGGTTGAGTAATAGTTGTCACACCCCCTATCGTGCTTTTCTTCATAATGCTGCAAAAAGTAAAACAAAAATGAAAGTGGATTTGTTGTGCAAGAGCACTGTGCCATTGCTACATCACAATGTACCTGCAATCTTGGGGGTGGGTGGTTATGAGATGCACTTTATTGCACTGTGAACATATGCGTCTACCTGAATGAGTGCTGAAGTCTGAAACCAGCCTAAATCCTGCTGATACCAGATGCATTAAGTTTGATAAGGCTGCAATTCTAAATGAACTTACCATGAGAGCAAATCCTATTGAACTCAATGGGACTTACTTCTGAGCAGACAAACATAGGGACACACTGCTCAGTGGTCTTTAAAAGTGTTTGTGCTCCAGGTTATTTACTGGATGCAGGCCATTCCAGTGGAGGAAGATTTAGCCAGTTAACTTTTTCAATGAGGATTAGGCATGATTAAAAAACAACAACACTTCCTCTCTGCAATAGCCTAAGGATGATAAAATGTGACTCCAAACTCTAAAGAGAAAACAAGAATGTGTGCTTTGGGTTGGGGGTGGGGGGAAGAGCTCTGCATTCTGTTGCCCAGTTAAACAAAGGCTCAGTTGACTTGTTTAACTGAGGCCCCATTAAAACAGATTTCACTGTGGGTCACCTGGAGTTTAAAAAGTCCAGGAAGAGTGCAGAGGAAATATTTTGTTATGCGCTGCTAGCAGGGGCTCAGAAGTAAATGAGCTATTGTACACGGAGGGCTGGACTTCTTGGATACAACCACTGATATGGGGGAGACTTCGAAGCAAATCGGAACAAATCTGTTCTTTATTGTCTCGCTCAGACAGGGCTGCAAAGAATATTTAAGGCTCCTGGGGGAATTGAGAAGCAGAAGTAGCTCATTTTATGCCATAGTTTGAGCAGTTTAACCAAGAAAAACCTGGACATTTTTTAAAACACACACACACACACACACACACACACACACACTATCCTGCCTTTCCTCCAATGTGTTAAGGAAGTGCATGCTCCCTTTGTATTCTCCTGGTAACTCTCAGATGGTTAGGTTAGGACAGGAGTCAGCAACCTTTTTCAGCCGGGGGCCGGTCCACTGTCCCTCAGACCATGTGGTGGGCCAGACTATAGTTTTTTTTAAAAAGGATGAACAAATTCCTATGTCCCACAAATAACCCAGAGATGCATTTTAAAAAGGACACATTCTACTCATGTAAAAACACGCTGATTCCCGGACCATCCGCGGGCCAGATTGAGAAGGCGATTGGGCTGCATCTGGCCCCTTGGCCTTAGGTTGCCAAACCCTGGGTTAGGAGATGGCAACCAAGTAAGCATTTGTGGAGATTTCAACTTTGGTGTCCTTGTTCCATCCACCAGCCTCACCTCTGTCCCACACTGGTTTCTATCTTGTCCTTTAGTGCAATATCAGCCAATCACCCATTCCTACCACCCTTCTGAGTAATACCCCTCCCCACCCTCTCACTATATATAAGGGTCTGGTGACTTCTGTTTCAGTGTCTGAAGACGTGTGCATGCACATGAAAGCTCATACCAGTAACAAACTTAGTTGGTCTCTAAGGTGCTACTGGAATGAATTTATTTATTTTATTTTGTTTCGACATGTAGCATAATTAAACTATGGATTTTGCTAGCTTGGATGGCTTAGAAAGTTGATTAGACAAAATCATGGAGGATAAAGCTATGACAGAGGCAATATGCCACAGTTCCTCATCCACCTAGAGATGGTTCCATGCACATTATATTGATTGATTGATTGATTGATTGATTTGATTTATATACCGCCCTATACCCAGCGGTCTCAGGGCGGTTCACAGAACAATATCAACATGAAAACCCCAATATATATAATAAAAACAACAACCCAATCACACGCGCACACACAACCTTAATGGTCAAGATACAGGAGCAGTTCACCCATATTGACTTTGTTTTCCTTTGCCAAGTGTTAGGATGAGTGCAGCTGGTTTCTGCACCAGACAGAATGCCAAATACACCCATTTGTCCCATGATTTCTCTCCTTCCCCAGTGTTTGATCAAGACCCCTCAAATGTGAAATTGCCTTACGAAATATAATTTGTCATTCAGCATTCTGTAAAGCTGTGTGCATTTCCAGTGTACTATCTTCATGCCTTTCCTTAGCAGGAGTCTGGTTCAGAACTGAAAGAGTCCTTGGAAAATGGGCAGCACTTCTTCCAACTTTTTCCAGTGGAAAACCTCTCTGCCTTTAATGGCCTGCAGCAGACTCAAATGCAGTCGAGAGGAGGGAGGCAATTTCCTGACCATTGGTCCCCACAGTTCAATCTTGTGAGGAATGTTGAAACCCTGCTGAAAGTTGCTGCCATAGAAATCTGTATATTGACATGGCAGGACTCATTAAAAGGGCTTACTTACACTTCTGTTTCAGAGTGACTTGAATACAAAAGAATAGCAATGATGCTGATTATAATAGGGCTCTGTAAATAAATCCCTGCCCTGTCGTGTGTGTCTGGATTCTGTCACCGGTGATAGCCTCTCATTTTCATGACCACTAACATTCACAAAGGTTTGATGCAAATAGCAGTGCTGCATTTAGTGGGCTGGGATCAGCCCAAAATTCATGGCTGTTGTGAAGTGGGGAGGGCGGGGAGTCTTTACACACACACACACACACACACACACACACACAATTTTATGTCATTAGAAGATTTAAATGATGAAGGGGTCCTCGGTGTTTTCCTTTGGCCAGTTACAGAGTAGATATTGATACTAATTGACTAGTTAATTAATTAAGCTAAACTTTTCTCTCCCTCCGAAGGAAAATAGTTAATCAAATGAGATTCAAAGAATGAATGGAGGCCACACATATCAACATGTCTGGATATTTCTGGGTATGGCATTTCTTAAATTTCTCTAAATTACATTATGGTTGGGTAGAAAAAGTGGTAGGAAAGAAGGGAAGCACACTACCTCCACCCATAGGCTCCAGGAAATATTTAACAATGCACTATTTCTATGAGTGGAGGAGAAAAGAAAGGGGGTAGTATTCAACATTAGTCCTACTCAGAGTACATCCACTTTAGTTAATGGCTATTACTAACTTGGGTTTGTTAATTTCAGTGGGTCTACTCTGAACAGGACCTTGTTGAATCCAGCCCAAGGTGTTTCTTAGAGAATTTGCTTGTTTACCCTCTTCAGTGACCTGCAATGCCTTGGTTTGTATCCTGTTTTCCAAATCTGCTGACCACCTGCAGCAACATCCCTGCCATTTTTTATACCAAAACAAGCTTTTTGCTAATTCAGTGTCCTGGATAAATTTAGGCAACATACAAAATTGCTAGGCAAACATCTAGTACTCTCCCAACAAGCCAATACAGCCAGACTCTGGAACACCACATGTCTGCATTTATAGACCATAATTAGTCTTTTTTTTTCTTTTCTTCTTCTGCTGAGGTAATTGGAAAAGAGGAAACTCTTGGAATTAAACCACTATCACCTCTCCTGGCTCTCACACTCATATGCTATTAGCAATGTTTGTCAGAATATAGTTTTCCAGATTATTTCCTTCAAGAGGAAAGGACTGATAGAAGGTATACTTCTGTTGAGAAGGAAGCAGATGATTTTTCTGGCTCTGAATCATGACCACAGCAGCAGGGGTGTACTTCATTTCACCTCTTCATCAACCCCCAACCTATCCACTGTTTTATCACTGCTTCCCTTCTCATGGCTTTAGAATTTCTGTCAGAGTCTTGAATATGGAGTTAAGAACATAAGATCCTGCTGAATCGGGTCAAAGGCCCATCTAGTCCAGCATCCTGTTCTCAAGGTTTCCTCCCAGATGCTTATAGGAAGTCCACAAGCAGGATATGAGCACAACCACAGCTAGAATTCAAAGGCGTGCTGCCTCAGACAGTAGAACATAGCCATTGTGGCTGGTTCTCTGAGAGGAAGGAGTTGTGATTCTGATGCCATAGTCACAACAATGCGTGCTGAAATTCTAACTGCGCCATATATTTCAGATGGTGACCTTCAGCACATCTCTCTGTGCCCTGGTCAACTATGAAATGACTGAAACAGCTGCACCATATGTTATGGAGTCATAGTGAGGCCTGGGCCAGCCTAGTTATTGTGGTTCCTGTGGGGAGGAAATAGAAATTGGGTGTGGCGACACGTTCAAGCCAAAAGACACTCTCTCTGCCCTAAAATATATGATAGCAGATGTAAGAAAAATGTTCCTTCCAACCTAATCTTCTGCGTACAACAGGAGCCACACGCTGTGCCTGGGGTGGTCTCCAAGGTCTGAGTTAACCATCAGATCACGTCTTGTAATGTAATCCTGGACTCTGCCACAGGCTCCAGCTGTGCATGTATTTCCCATAAGCAGGGTGTCATAATTCATAAGCTAATAACTAATGAAACTGTCCTGCATTTGTTCAAGGGAGATTTCCAGGCAACACATTGTATAATGCCTCTGTCCAGCCATTGGTGGAATGTAGCCCCCCCCCCCCCCCCCGCAAAGGGACAACAGCAGCTGTTTGAGTACAGCATTGCACCAGCTTCCAACAGGAAGTGGAGATACACAGCACTTCCAATAAGAGAAGAAAACAGACTGGAAAGATCTGATTAGAGTTAATTGGAAGCGGGTCAAAACAGCTGGAAGAAAATGCCTGCATTTGTGGAAGAAACTTCTCCACACGTTAGGGATCTCAGTATGTGATCTTAGTTTCAGAGGGCACATATTGGTGGTCTACTCTCTGAAGGCCATATATATGTGAGGTGTGCTTTGTACATTCCCATGCAGGATAGGATCCTTCCTCTTTCCCACCTGCCTGCTGCTGGGTGTGATGCTCTGACTATTCTACTGGTCTAGAAGAAAACAGCATCGTGAGCATCCACACAGTATACTATCACTCCAGCTCTGGCATCATCAACCTGGTGCCTTCAAGGTGGTTTGGATAGCACATTCTGGCTGGGGTTGATGGAGGCTATAGTTGAAAATACCTGGAGGCCCCCAGGTTGCCGAAGGATGCCCAAGTTGATCTTAGTAGCACAGCCATGGAGCTTGTGCTCTCACAGGAGTTTTGATCTACTAACTGGGTGAGTTGAAATACTTGGTGCTTAAAGGTAAAGGTAAAGGGACCCCTTACCTTTAGGCCCAGTTGCGGACGACTCTGGGGTTGTGGCACTCATCTCACTTTACTGGCCGAGGGAGCCGGCATTTGTCCTCAGACAGCTTCCAGGTCATGTGGCATTAGTCAGCATGGCTAAGCTGCTTCTGGTGAACCAGAGCAACGCATGGAAACACCTTTTACCTACCCGCTGGAAGGTATTTATCTTTTTTTTTTTTTTTAAAAGATATTTATTAAAGTTTCAAAAAAGATTACAAAAATAAGAAAAAGAAAGAAAAAAGAAACAAAAGATACAAAATACAGAAAAATAAAAAACAATTAAAAACAAATCAATTTTTCCATGTCTTATCTTTCATTTACTTGTTTCCCTGACCTCCTCACACCTCCCTTTTTTGTATTCCAGTTCAGTTAGTTAATTCAGCAAATCCTTTCCCTCTTTTTTTATCTTAAACCTTTACCTTAATATATTATAACTTTGCATTCTCACCTGTTAACAATCCATTTTTTACACACTCCTTGTAACATTACTGCTAAAACCACTTAGCTTCATTCCAACATCATTCTAACATTCATTAATTTTGCAATATTTCTGTAAATAGTCTTTAATTTTTTTCCAGTCTACTTCCACCGACTCTTCTCCCTGGTCTCGGATGGAAGGTATTTATCTACTTGCCCTTTGACGTGCTTTTGAACTGCTAGGTTGGCAGGATCAGGGACGGAGCAACGGGAGCTCACCCCGTCACGGGGATTAGAACCGCTGACCTTCTGATTGGCAAGCCCTAGGCTCTGTGGTTTAACTACCATAAATCTTGGTGTTGCGCTCCATCTTAATTGATTTGTTGAATACTCCTGACCACCAGCTTCTCTTCATAGGACCACGGATAGCTTTCAAACCAGATAGCAATATAAGACATGATACAGTTGAAAGAGTTCACTGTCTCCTAATCTCCAGCAAAGGCTGCTAAAGAATCCAAAACTGAACATTGTGATCCCTCTCTGTGGGTTTCAACAGGCTGTTGATCTATCAGATAATACATTCATGGAGCTGAAAACAAGTATTTATGCAATGATGTCGAACCAAATGAAATTTATTATCACTCCCCAAGATTACTCATTTCTCAAAACCTCTGTCTTTTGACGCACACTAGCTCATCCTAACTCCCCATTTTCCTGCAGCCTTGTCCTCAAATTAACAAACAACCTTCTTTTCTTAACTCTTTTTCTTGCGTCACATGTTACTCCTAAAAAAAAAAAAAGGCCCAATTTTGTTTCAAAGTGCCAAAGCTGTGATGTTGGAATTAGTTCAGGATCAGAGATACAGTTGGGTTAAGACTCTGCATTTCCTAAACTCTCTTATGTAATAACAATCACTCTTCAACCTGAGGGAGCTCTTCTTCAGTGCTCTGAAAAATGTGTAGCTTGAGCCAGTAACATTTGTAATCTCTGGGAATCATGTGGGTGAATGGTACTATCCCAAAGTGAGCTCATTCTGCGAACTGTGCTCTCCTGGATAAAATGCACTTATTGCCACACTTGCAATTGCTGGCTTAGAGTCGCTTTGCATATTGCTCTTTTTTTCTTTTTGATATTTAAACTTCATATGTTTTAAGTGTGCCCCTAAAAATGTGAAATGCAAATATACATACATTATACATCATTATGGAGCAGTGAGTGGCTCCAGTGCCCTGTTGTCATTTTATAGTAAATCCAACTTGGCCTGTGCAGAATGTGTGAAATAGCACAGAGCCTTCTGTTCTGATAGGTTATATTTCTAAAAAATAAAATCCTGGTGTATAAGAAGGTGAGAGGAGATTTTTTTTTTTACCTTGCAGGCTGCATTCATTCATCCTTGGCCAATCCTGGCTTTGGAAACAGCAGTTCAGTCGCCTTCAGTTCCTGCCACCCACCTACTTTAGAATTTCATCCTTAAATTTTCAAAATGTTACCGATTTGCACACCTTTTAATTGACCTGATATCTGCTATTTACTTTATTCAGTAAAAATTTGGTAGGCGTGGACAGAATGCAGAATTAGTAGAGTCTATAAGAGAACAACTATCAGATATACAGAACCCAGAAGCCACCCGCTCAAATGCTGAAGCTTTCAGAAGCCCTTTTCAAGACATTATCTGATGAAACACCACAATAACGATGGGTAAGCCAACTTCCAATCTGTGTCAATTTAATTTGCATTTATTCATAACTTTCTTCCATCCCATTTTGCCTGCTTTAATTGGTGGATTAAAAAAACCCTCTACGAAAATGTGCATTTAAATATGTATTCTTAAATGCATGTTTAAACACAAAACATGCATTTAAATGCTATTTTATCCATTTGTGCATTTCTAAAGGTATTTTATGCTAAAATATGTTTTCCAAAAATCAAAGCAGGGCTTCTGCTGAAGGGGTTCATGAGATGTATCCTGGCTGCAATTCCTGTCTGAAACCCTGCAAAGCTGCTGACAGAATCGGAATAGGCAGTACAGTACTGAGCTGGATTGACCACATGTCTGGCTTGATATTAATTAATTAATTAATTGTCTCATAAATTAAATTAAATTAATGAAATGAAATGAAATAATTATCTATGTGGCATACAAGGTTTTTTTAAAAAAGGCAGCTTCATGTGTTCAAAAGAGAGAGAGAGAAAGAGAGAGGACAGTTGATGCATTGACTGTTGATTACAGTGGTAGATCGGATTAAGTACTTAATTCGTTCTGGAGGTCCGTACTTAACCTGAAACTGTTCTTAACCTGAAGCACCACTTTAGCTAATGGGGCCTCCTGCTGCCGCTGCGCCGCCGACGCACAATTTCTGTTCTCATCCTGAAGCAAAGTTTTTAACCTGAAGCACTATTTCTGGGTTAGCGGAGTCTGTAACCTGAAGCGTATGTAACCCGAGGTACCACTGTACCAAGGAACTCAGGAACTTGACTTGAGGGCTGGATGCGGCCCTCCCAGACTTCAGCCAGCTTCTGAGAAGGTATCAGATAATGGAGAGATACATGCAATTCCTATTGCAAGCAAGCAGCCCCAGCAGAGAATCTCCCAGAGCCAAACAATTGCGCAGATTCTCCATTCTATTTTCCTATTTACACAGTGCTAATTTATTTGACTGGGGACTTCTGTGGACAATTAATTGTGGGGAAAGTGCTAACATGTTAGCTCCCCTCCAATATCCTATACTGCTGCAATGGATTTCCTGCCTTTTCGCAGTCAAGGGAAGCTCAGCACTGTGTCTCTAATTAGTAAACAGAAATTAGTCTTAAATGGAAATTAGCTCCTTGCATGCTGCTGTTTTACCTTTCAACCCCTGTATGTGTTTTCCTTTGGTCTTCTTCTTCTTTATATGGAACTCTAGTCAGTTAGCACCAGATTAGTGGTAATTTTATTAACTGCAAAACCATCCAGTTTTATTTGGATGAATCTGCCTCATTTTTCTTCCCCACATCTGCTCAGCAGCTGCAAGCACACCGTTCCCAGGGGCTTGGCCTAATTTGTAGAATTACAGGGGTTGTGCCTGGCAATAGAGAAGGTCTATTAGTGCTGCTCATGTTAAAAATTGCAAGCTTGATGCCTTCCACATGCTTCTGTTTTATTTTTGTAAGCCTATGCATGCTGGAACCATAATTAACCTACCAGAGCAATTTCTCAATGTGCATAACTTACTTACTCATTAACAGTTGCTAGTTGCTTATAATGTTTTCTCATGGATCATGCAAATACTGTGGGATTGATTCTTCAAAAAATAAATAAATGTGTGGGGGGGTGGGTTCAGCTTCAGGCTTAGCTCCTGGCATAAGAACTTGCTGGATCAGGCCAGTTGCCCATCTAGTCCAGCATCCTGTTCCCACACTGGCCAGCCAGATGCCTGTGGAAAACCAGCAAGTAGCATCAAGCACAAGAGCCTTCTCTCTTTCTGCGGCTTCCAGAAACTCAGAAGCATTACTGCCTCTGTCCTCCAGATGTTTTGGGACTACAACTCCCATCATCCCTAGCTAACAGGACCAGTGGTCAGGGATGATGGGAGTTGTAGTCCCAAAACATATGGAGGGCTGAGTTTGCCTACGCCTGCTGTAGGGGCAGAGCAGTTACCATGGCTATGCTCTCTCCCTTATGCTCTTCTTATCCCTTATGAATATTGAAGGCCTCAACCAAGCCCAGATATATAGTTGTATGTGCAGGGCTGTGTTCATGCATTCAGGTGAAGAACTGAGGTTAGGGATTAGTGCCTACCATCCCCCATGGATGTTCAAATCACTGTGTACATTGAGCAACCAAAAGTGACTCCAGTTGAGCCACTATGGGGCAAGTCCACTGAAGTGAGAGAAAGAGAGATATTAGTCATCAACAAAGTTTGCACAAGACCCATAGTCAAGGTCTGGTTGAAATGGTTTGATTCCCAAAGCATTAAATCAAAATGGTGTCCTTCCTACTAATCACCCTGGGTCAGAGTCTGCTGGGAAGTTTTCATGTGGAAGCCTCATTGAAATGAAGGGAGGTTTGCAGTATTTCTGTTGCCAAGTGGTCAAGCACTTCTCATTGTCCTGAGTATTTTTATTCTGTCTTTTCCGCATATCTGTTTTAGAGACTAATGTACAGAACTCTGGTTAGAGACTATGAGTGGACAAGGTAGGCCTTTGGCCTGACCCCCCAGTTGGCAAATGTTCTTTGATGAAGTTCAGTTGGGGAGAAATTCTCACTAGGAGTTGGAAATAATTTATTGTGCTGGATGCTAATGCACAACTGGGCATTAGTAAACAGATTGTGTCTCCTGGCCTTGGGTCACATATTTACCATCTGGTTGATTATTCCATTCCATTCTGATTCTTAATTAATTTTATGTCAATATCTGTATCTGTCTATTGCCTAGATTTTAAATCAGCAGAATGGCTATTTATAGACAGATCTTCGAGGGAGGCGGGGAGAGGAAATGAATGATTGATGACTTTTTAATAACTTGCAAGCAGGACTCTTAGCCTTGGTTGTCATCTTTGTTTAACCAAGTTGATATATTATATGTGCAGAAATGAATGTGAAGTAATGGGAACAAGCCCAAACCAGTCACAAGATGTTTGGAAATGTTAATGCGTTTTGGTTTAGGCAGAAGTCTGAACAAATTAGCAGTCGTGAGAAACATCCAAAATGTGTTTGGGGAGGTGTGGGGTGTGTGGAGAGAAAGTAGCATCCTTTGATCTAAGTTATTTTAGTTCTTCCATTCCAAATACTAACTATGCAATATGAAATAAGTACAGTGGTACCTCGGGTTACATACGCTTCAGGTTACAGACGCTTCAGGTTACAGACTCCACTAACCCAGAAATATTATCTCGGGTTAAGAACTTTGCTTCATGATAAGAACAGAAATCGTGCTTTGGTAGTGTGGCGGCAGCAGGAGACTCCATTAGCTAAAGTGGTGCTTCAGGCTAAGAACAGTTTCAGGTTAAGAACAGACCTTCAGAATGAATTAAGTTCTTAACCTGAGGTACCACTGTACTGTATAAACCTAATCCACAGCCTTGTGCTGCACTGGGATGTGTGCATGCCATGGATGGCTTACCGTCCCTGTGGGTGACTGAGGAAATGGGAACCAAACTGGGGAGAGGGGGAGAGCTCTGGGCGTACTTCAGTGTGCCCGCGCTGGTGAAGGATTGTCTGATTGGGTTCACTCCATACAAGAACTATAAACCTGCTGCAATAACTTTTTTTCTAAAGCTAAGGCTAGTTTAGGGACGCGGGTGGCGCTGTGGGTAAAACCTCAGTGCCTAGGACTTGCCGATTGTATGGTTGGTGGTTCAAATCCCCGCGGCGGGGTGAGCTCCCGTCGTTCGGTCCCAGCTCCTGCCCACCTAGCAGTTCGAAAGCACTCTTAAGTGCAAGTAGAAGGTAAACGGCGTTTCCGTGTGCTGCGCTGGTGGCTCGCCAGTTGCAGCTTCGTCACTCTGGCCACGTGACCCGGAAGTGTCTTCGGACGGCGTCGGCTCACGGCCTCTAGAGCGAGATGAGCACGCAACCCTAGAGTCGGACACGACTGGCCCGTATGGGCAGGGGTACCTTTACCTTTAAGGCTAGTTTAAACTTGAAACAGCACCATCAATTTGAACAGAGCTATTGGGAGATGTGACTCTTGTCCTGCCAAGATAAGCACGGTTACTTTCAGATAGATCGGGAGGTAAGAATGGGATAAAAAGAGGAGCTCCAAAGTAGGGTGCTATTCATTTCCTCAGAAGCACACTTACTGTCACTAGCCTTTCAAAAAAAGATTACAAAATACGTCAAATGCATCATCAGGTTTTAATCCTCTGATTTTATGTTGTTGTTTTTTGAATGACATTGTGGCAGCATCTCTACTTTCAGTATTTTCCCAGTAGTGTCTAAACCATGGGTAGGCAAACTAAGGCCTGGGAGCCGGATGAGGCCCAACCGCCTTCTCAATCCGGCCCTCGGACGGTCCAGGAATCAGTGTGTTTTTACATGAGTAGAATGTGTGCTTTTATTTAAAATACATATCTGGGTTATTTGTGGGGCATAGGAATTCGTTCATTCCCCCCCCCCCAAATATAGTCTGGTCCCCCACAAAGTCTGAGGGACAGTGGACCGGCCCCCTGATGAAAAGGTTTTCTGACTCATGTGACTTCTTTGTTTGCCTTACATAAAGGAAAGGTCCAAACAATGATGATGAGACCCTGAAGCAAAGAGCATTTCCTTTGCGAGTGTTGTTCTCCAGAATTTGTGATGGATGGCAACACTGAGTTTGGGAAGGTAATCTAATCTCTACGAATAAGTAACAAGGAAAAACAGAATTGTTTGCAATTTGGCAGCACCTAACGCCAGCAATCTCTATTGTTATTGAAGGATTTCTTTTCCCCCTTCTTTCAGAGAACCCTATTAACCAGAATAATTCAGTTTAGGAGAACCTAGTTTTCCATGTTTGTTTGTTTGTTATTTTATTCCATTTAAGAACGGCTCTGTGTGAAACACCTCAGAGTGATTTAACCATAGAAACGCATATTAAACAATTTCATATTTTTAAGTGTGTGTGTGTGTGTAAACAAAACATACAAAGCAGCAATTTTAAATCCATTACAGACATAGGCTGGGATAAACTTTTTATAAATGTTTGTTATAATGTAATTATTGGACTCCAACTCCCACCAGTGCCAGCTATGTTGGGCAGCAGTTGGAGATTATAGGAACTGCATTGTTGTAAATTTGTGGGATGCCAGGACCTCCCTTCTAATTCCTCTGTGCCAGATACTGCTGTCTTCTTCAACACTGAATTCGCTTGAAGAGTGCTTAAAACTGAGGGGAAAATTCAGAGAAAAGCAACAATTATCATAAAACTGATGCACAGAAATATGTTTAGATAAAGACATAAGTGTGCATAGCTTATCCAAAGGACAAGGTTGAGAAGTCATTACACAAGTACCCGAATGACATACATGATTTCGGAAGCAAACTATAGTTATGTGTAGTAAGGGTGATTTACAAAAGTGCTGATATGAAGTTCAGAACCACAAAAATATTCTGGAGACTGATTGCATTAAAGCTACTGTGACTAGAGAATGATGGATATCCAACCAGAGCTAAACGGTGAACAGTGTTTCCCTTTGTAGGAGTTAACTTTGGCCAGCTAGATAAGGTCAGCTTTGTTAGAGATGTAGTTGTAACAAACCACTTGAATAAGTCAGACTTTTCTCAGCTCTCTTAATGGTACCAAAAATGGCTAAATCCTGCCATTAACCTCTCTACAGAACCAGATTCTGCAAGCTTGAAGCAAGCAGAGTACCTCTTAAATGCTCAGGTGCTCAGTAAATGCCAGGAAGAGCACAGAAGCAGGGAGTATATACTGAGGCCCAGGAAAGGGGAAACAAGAAAAAGGAAGAGGCATTCAAAAGGAATGAAACTAGAATGACAGAACAAGCTGTTTTAGGCCCTGACACCGCATCACAACACACTCCAGGCTCAGTCAGAATGGAACCATTAAAGACTGCCTCACCAGAACAATTTAATTTCCAGTCCTTTGGAATGTAGTCTAAGTGGATTAGGCCCTTCAACCAATTTGGAGAAGTCTCTGGTTTACATACAAAACCTAGTACTTTAATCTATTCTATCAGGGATCAGGCTGATGAAATCCTGATGTCACTATTATGAAGAAAAAAACCCTCAGTATACTGAAGTGGTAGAAGCCATTTCATGGGGAAGAAAAAAGAGGATTTATGAGGAGACTCGATATAATCGCTGCAGTCAAAGACCCTGGGAACCTGGAATTAGCTTTATCACATCTTTTCTGACACTTGCTGAATCCTATGGTTATGGTGTTCTTTAAAAAAAAAAAATCTAATCAGAGACCATCGGGTTGTATGGCCTTCCTCAACTTGATATGCTTGGAGGGCTAATGGGAGTTGTCAGATAGGGAAAGGCTGCTGCAGAAGGCCTCCACGAAGAAAAATTGTCACAACAATAATCACTGGATTCTGGTTTGACTCTTCAAAAGGCCATTAGACAAGCTCATTAATCTAGGTTGGTCAATGAGCAACAAAGATAAATTGAAAAGGCTCTCAAGCCCAATCAACAGATGCCAGACATAGACACTCCACATACTTAGAAGGTTACAAAAAACTAAACATGGGCAACCATATAAGCAAGCATGAATGGCTTCCACTGCTTTCATCTGGCCAGGGAAGCAATTTGGCAAAAATGCACAAAGAAAAGTCACTTTGGTAGCATGTTGGTTCCTTGCTGGAGCCCACAAAGGTACAAAACAAAACTATTCTGAAGAAATTTCATTCCTAGAAGAACGCAACAAACCCTCATCTTTCATAGATGTCTTGATGAAAGAGAAACATATCCATCATCTGAGTTACCTTCAAAATAGATACAGGAATAGTTAAAGCTGCACCAGAAAATTGCTACAATTTTGGGTGGAGTCCAGCGAAGTTGCTCATGAGTCGATGACTGTACAACCCTGCCAACCACTACAGCTGATTTGACTCAAAAGCTATGAATATAAAATAATTTCACCGGAAAGATAAACGGATAAAATATCGCCAAAGGCACAATTTTTGCACAGGAGGAGGCTTGTATTCCAGATATGGGAGCTCAAAGAACTGCCCAGACTAGTGCAGGGACTCCTCGTTCCTTGTGTAGCAGAGACAATGAATTCTTCTTCCTTAGGGCATGCTTCAATTTCACACAAAAAATATTAGATTTGTAGAACATCTAGATGCTAAAACCTCCTTTTGAATAAAGAAAGAAAGAAAGAAAGAGAAAGAAAGAATTGAATACAGTTTCCATTATATTTTTGAAATGTTTTCAGAGAAAGGGAGATGTAGTAGAAAAAGTTAAGTTCTGTCAAGCTAGGTGATGTCATCAGGTAGGGACAGCTTTGCATATGTAGTTGAGTTAGTTGTAGTAAAGCACTTGAACAAGTCGGACCTGTCTCAGCTCTCTTAATAATGCACACTTCAGTTCAAATGAAGCTATATTTTCTCCCCAGGATAAACAGAGTAACAGGAGGAACACGAGACTCTATATGTCCAGTATGGAGATTCCTGTAGGTTTAAAACTAGCAATTAGATATTGCAATTAGTGGAATATAAATATGGCTCTAAAATGTAATAGGCAAAGGTTAGGCAGGAAGGAACAGTGGAAAGTTTGTTGAGTTGTGAGAGGCAAATAGAGAGAATAGGTTTAGTTTATGCTCAGTCAACTATGGAAATAATGACACACTGTTTCATCATATGTGCTTAATTTCTGAATTTGGAAGAAATCAGAGCTCCAGAATAGTGGCAGTATTTTGTAAACCAGATTGCAAAATAAATTTAAAATATCAACCAGCAATCCTCCCTTGAAACAATGTAGTATGTTTTCGCAGGTAGCCATATTTAACTTTGTCAGTCATTCACCTTGGTTCTTCTCTAATTACCGTATTTTTCGCTCTATAACACGCACCTGACCATAACACGCACGCAGTTTTTAGAGGAGGAAAATCTGTAGGCATGCCACCCGTAGGCATTTCCTCCATAACACGCACAGACATTTCCCCTTACTTTTTAGGAGGAAAAAAGTGAGTGTTATGGTGCAAAAAATACGGTAATTCAGTTAGAATTCCATAGATTGACCTTGATTAGGTCTGTACGGAAGGAGGTGGGCTTTCAGGTATTTGGGGCCTGAGTCACTGAGGGCTTTGGACACCAATGGGAGCACCTTGAATTGGCAACAAGTAGATACGTTTTAAAGCAAAGGTTATGTGAGATCTAAATGGAACCGCAGTCAGCAATCTAGCTGCTCCATTTTGGACTGAATCATCTTCAAGGGCAGCCCCATATAGAGTGCATTACAATAATCCAACCCCAATGTTACCAGAGCATGGATTATGGTGGCCAAGTTATCTCTGTCGAAAAGGGGCTGTAGCTGGCAAATTGGCCAGAGTTGGGGGAAAAGGCACTCCTAGCCACCAAGGCCATCTGAGGAATTGTCAACAGTACTGAAAGCCACCAAGAGATCAAGGAGAACAAGCAGGGTCACACTCCCCCATCTCACTCCCAATAAATGACACCAACAAGGGCCACCAGGGCAGTTTCAGTGCCATGATCAGCCCTGAAGCCAAACTGGAATGGATCCTGTAAATGACATTCCACAGCTCAATGAGTAATGTATTAGAATTCCTGCTCCATGATTGCAGTCATGGGATTGTTGTCTATCATATGACAGTATATGTTTTGACTCCACAGAGTGGGAAGTGACGGAGACAGGATGTTTGTGTTACTGTGTTCCATGAAGTGCGACTATTGTCCTTTGTCGTTTTCTCTTTGCTGTCTGATGCTAGAGAGAGAGGGAGCCATGTTGCAGTGCTCCGTGTGTGTTTATATGTAAATAAAGTAGATTAGCCAAAATGCTGAGTTGCTGAGGTCTGTTACGCAAGCTGTGCGAACTCTGCGGATGCCTAAGTGTGCCGGTGTCTGTTGGCATCGGTCGCTGTGATGTTTGGGCTGAAGAAAGCTTTTGAAGCTCCTGAATGATTGACCTGGAGGGAGAGAACATGTCACTCGGGCATGTGTCTCTACCAGGCTCCTACTTGAGTGTAGGCCTGAGCTCCTGACAACATGAACGTAACAGTCAAATTATGTAAACATTAAATTTATGTAAACATTAAACATAGCTTCCCCACCTCTCTCTGTGCCCCCACAATTGGCTCACAGTAGAGGACCAGGAGACCTGTTAGAACAGTATGGGGTGAGGAAAAGAGGGGGAGCATGCTATCAGGCAAACCGAGACAGCAAGATCCTGAATTTCACCCATAGAAATGGTTGTCATCAGCACACTGATCAAATGGGGTGTGTGCATGGGAGCTTCAGTGGGGAGGAGAAGACAAAGTCCCATTGTATATGCAAAAGTTTGCTCCTGTAGCACTTTATTTCACTAGTGTCTGCACTGTGGCACCATGAATGGCACCTTGGGTATGATCCAAAGTGAGATGTTTGATATGAATGGTGGATGGTCTATTAGTGGTGATCATTGTGGTGCTGATATTCGGAGTGTGTGTCACCCATCCATAACATACAATTCATGGTTGAAGAACTATAATGAATCTATATTATGACCATTTTCCTGTGATGGCTTGATAGGAATCAGTGATATGGTACTTGGGCAACACTAGTCTAGGATAATTTCTCTGCCTCTGTGGGTTTATGCCTCCATATTTTCATTGTTTTGACTAAGCTTAGAGGTTTCATTTTATGTAATACTTGATGGCACGGTGCAAGTTCTATGGAAAATAAACATAATTAAATACAATGTTATTTCTTCACTGCAGCCCACCCTTGGGTAAATTTAAACATCACTGTAAGCAATTACAAATTTTGGAATCAATTGTAGGTGGAAAAAAACCCCACCAGCAGTGGGACAAATTTGTTCCCAGTGAAAGTTTCTTCAAGTTAATGATGTCTTGGAAACTGCCTTTTGGGAGAAAAAAACACCTCAGTTTGCATGACAGGATTGATTGATTGTGATGGTTTTATTCTATTCATCAGTTCTGGCCTCTTGCAACACCATTTATTTCAGGAAGATTTGCACTGATTAAACTTAGCTTCATAAGAACAGCCTAATCAAGCTCACGATGAGTCTGAGCATGTAGAGGGAGATGTTTGACTGACCCTCCCCAGTGTAGCCTGGTGCCCAGTAAATGTGCCATTTCCCTCCCATTTGGAAGAAATGTGTTATGAGTACCACATTATTTGCTTTCTTCCCCTGCAAGCAGCAGGCTCGTAGTCTGGGGACACTTCTGGGTCCAACATTGTTACTTGTGGCCCTTGGTGGCTGGGAGTGCCTATTTCCAGTTATGGCCACAGCCCCTTTTGTACAGAAATGATATTCCATGATGTAGCAACTTCCAGACTGGATTCTTGCAGTGCACTCTATGTGGGGCTACCCTTAAAGACAACTTGGAAACTTCAATTAGTAGGAGGGGATATTCTCAATGGCAGCCCTTGAGTTGTGGAACTGCCTCCCCACAGAAGCGTTTCTGGTTTCTTCACCATACAGCATCTGGCAAATGCTGAAGAGACAACCTCTTTAGCCTGGTCTTTGACACCTGAGATGTGAGTTTTCATTGTCCACCTTATTCCTCTGTATGTAATCTATTTTAACTGTTTTTAATCTTGAATTTTAAATTGTTGTAACCTGTCCTGGGACCTGTTGGTGAAGGGTGGACAACAAATGTAATTATGGTAATGATGGTGCTGATAACAATGATCATATAGGGTGAATTAACATGAAAAAAATTGTGACCCTATATCTTTCAGGAATTTCAACAAGTATAGCTTTTCTCATCCTTGTATGCAGGTTCAAAATTAGCATCCCATATCATCTGACAGCAGCCATAGCAATGCTACTCCATCAACCCTCTTTTTTAAAGAGACCCAACACTCTGAGTAATGCCAATTAGTCATATCTAATTTCCCATAATGCCCCTAATCTAGCATCTCTCTGAGGAATTGTGGGAAATTTAAAGGATGGCTTAATCCAGCTGTGCAGCACTGCTTAGCCTTAGAGAGTTGCCATCACAGCCAGGCCCACCTGCCCAGATTCTCTCATTGGCACAACTATTAAAGGTATGTTAGTTATTTTCTCCTTTGTATCTGATCACCTTGTGAATCACAAAACATAAGTGAAGAGGGCAGCGCCAGAAGAAGCAAAAAAAGAAGTATTGAGCCTTGTTCAGCAAGTACCAAGGAGACATTTTTTAATTTGGCCTGCCAACACGTTTTTATAAAATATTGGTTAGGGATAGGGCTGGATAAATCTGTCAATTCCAATTCTCTCAATTTCTCATTTTCCCAATCAGTATTTTAGTGTGATCACCACCAGAAATTCATCAGCATTTTATTGTGAATTTCTGCTAATAAACATATGTTTGTATGCTGTTTTGACAAAGGTATACATTTTTGCAAGCAATTTTGCTTTATTATAATGCTTTTTGTATGCTATTTTCATGAATATATTCAGTTTTATGGATGCTTTCCCTCAACATATGCAAACATTGTTTGGTTGGGGGATCTGTGTCACAAAATTTGGATGTGTGCAGGTTTTGAAGGGAGGCTGTGTTTTGGCTCTCCTTGTGATTTTAGGTAGGTTTGCCTTTGAATCCAAACTGAATTAAATTTGTTCATAATCCCTAGTTAGGGATGTCTGGAAATCCCTAGTTAGGGATGTCTGGAAATCCCTAGTTAGGGATGTCTGGAAGTGGAGAATTATGGTGATGTCGTGGTGAGAAGTTCTCTTCAAAAGGTCTTTGCTACTGAGCTTCCTCAAGGCCACATCCCCAAACAGGTTACTTTCCAGCCAATGGCTTACTGGTGAATGTGCTTACAAAGAGTTAAAAGTGAGTAGCCCTTTTCCCCTTAAGGAAAGGGTCTGTGGTACCTGATTAGTTTATTTTTCCTGTTGAGTTTTCCCCTCTCCTATGACGCCAACTTGGCGGGGCAGGGCTCCATTGGCAGAAGGTTCATTTACAGTGGCATGCTAGCAGCTGCGCTCTGAGCTCTATTTTGGTTATGTTGTGATTGATGACTTGAATGAGAGATGTGAGGAGTGAATTAACAGCTTTAGTAAAAACACATGGGATTGTCCCTCAGTTTGCTTTTCCAGCAGAGAGCCCTGTCATGCTGTGGTGCCTATTTTGGGATCATTTTTGGTCTACTCTACCTGGGCTAGGCTCACTTTTTTCTTTTGCCTTTCTTGTTCAAGGAGCTGCCTTGAAAATGATGTGCTTGTTCCATTTTAAAAGAAAGAAAGTGGCGGGAAGATAATAAGAGGAAACTGGTCTTTTTTAAAAACCCACATTGCAGGGAATGACTAAATACAAGGCAATTTATCAACCATGCTGGACCCACAGGAAGCAGTTAGAGAGAGAAGCTGCAAGGAGGAAGGTTATTGTCAAGGCACAGTAGCCCCAAATAGCCTCATTTGTGCTTTGCCAGTCCACAGTGGACATAATGGTGTTGCAATTGCTTTTTAAGCATATGTGTTTGCATGTGCAATACAAATCAGGTTCAGGGGAAAAGATCCCAATAGAAAACCCTGGAATGCAATGGGTTGCAACAGTATAATCCAAATTCTCTACGGGAAAACAGAGTAGGCAATCTCAGACAAAACACCTGGGGTGGAGCCAATCTCTGAATGAGAGAGGCTTCTCTCGGAGCAGGTAGAGTTTTCTTCTGTTTTCTTTCTGTTTGTCTGACCCACATTCAAATTCTTACTCAGCCATGATTAGTGTGACAGACAGGATAGCTATGAGGAGACAATGTGAAGGAAAGAATCTCTACTGCCTTGAGCTCCGCAGAGGAAAGATAGGATATAAATGCAATAAATAAATAAATCTGTGATCTAATCTTCTGATGCCAAAGCACATCTGGATTGGGGCTGAGGAAGTGGGGCTGGAGTGACATCATCTTGTAGGTAGGAGAATAATAGCAGAGTTAGCCAGAGTCTGTGTGTAAGTTTGGTTGGGCTGGAAGCTGAGGAGAAAGAGACTTGTTTTTCTCTGTGGGTTGAATTCAAAGCTATGACCTTTGGGAACCTCCCTGGTAAATAATGGGGATGCAAGATCTGTTGGGAGTGTTAATGTTGTGAGCTGTTCAATCCAGTGCTCGGGTTGTATATATGTGTAAATAAAACCATGTGTTCTAAAGACACCACAGTCTCCATTGACCTTCATTGCAAAGAAATGGAACCCTGGGTAAGTGCTGGGACCCCTGTAGTTTCTCATTGCCCAGGTATTAGGGTGAACACAACAGTGTTAATAGTTTGTCTCCTAGTTCAAGAAGTTTGATCCATTGTTTTCCACATAGTGCCCTGGCGGATGGGCAGTGGTAAAACTGAGACAGAGTAGCTTACAATCCGTGAAGAGAAATGCCCTCTGGGACAAACATATTGGGGGACTGGTGGTTTTAATCTGGAAAATAGCACTGTGGGAAAGAGTAAAATGAAACAAAGCAAATTGCCTTCTCCACCCATCACTGCATTTCATTTAAAGAGAAAAAAATTGGGCAGTCCAGTCATGGGTTTCTCTCGTAATGTGTAGTTTGGCCCTATGTCTAAAGAAATCCTTTCGTTGTTTATTTTTTTGTTTTTTCTTGTTCTTGTTGTAAGTTTTATCTTGAAGAAAAACTCCAACCTTTGAAATGTAAAAACCTACCTACGAGCTGTATCTGCTAATTATTAATAGTGTCCTCATTTGCCTTGTGGATTCAGGGAAATCCACAAGGTGAGACCACACTGTATATCCAAGGCTAAACCAACTTTTCCAACTTTGGGTTATAGGGCTGAATTCTTCAGAGACTCCATTTTAAAACAGGGGATCACAGAGTACTATCATACTGAACACATGGAAAAAGCAAGATGGTTCACTCTATTATTTGCTGACTCCATTATCAAGTGGTAACTTCGCACATCTTTCAGATGTGCCATATATGAGGAGTTCTCAAACTTTCTGTTCTCAGGTCTCATTTGAGAGGGCAGGAAATTATTGAGACATATCATTTAAAAGAGTGGCTCAGTGCAGAGCCAGTCACACAGTGACAGCTGGTGGCAAAGCCAATCACAAAATGGCTTTGCAAGTGCAGATCCCAGCATGAGAAACATGGGGCAGAACCAGTGATAAAAAGATTACATAGGGTGGAGTCAGTGATAAACAAGCAGCTGGGGCAGTCATAAAAATGGGGTGCATAGGATGGAGCCAGTCATAGAATGGTGGTGCGGCAGAATGACTCTTAAAATTGAAGACAGAACTCCAACATCAGTTCAGACATAGTGCTTTTTCCCTGGAGCCTATTCATGCACTTAGCTTCAAGTCACCCAGTTTACAGTTATGTAATCAAGTAGTGCAAATCAAGTAATGAATATAATATGTGACCCAGACTAAAACCACATGCAAGGTTGGGATTTAGAACCAAGGTATAACAACAACAACAACAACAACAACAACAACAACAACAACAACAACAACAACAACAGATAATGATGATTTTATTATCTATACATTATCTATATTCCCCCAGCCACTCTGGGTGGCTTCCAACAAATTAAAACAGGTCAAAGAGATGTCCAAACCTCTGTCACATTCATACCACACATTTAAAGCACTATGATACCTCTTTAAACAGCCATGGCCTCCTCCCACAGAATTCTGGACACTGTACTTTTATAAAACATGCTGAGAATTGTTAGGAGACCTTTTTCCCCCTCACAAAGGTACAGTTCCCAGAGTGTTTTGGTAATCAATCTCTCTTCAGAAGGAATTACAGAAACTGTGGCTCTGTGGGGGGAATAGGGGTCTCCTGACAGCTCTCAGCACACTTAAACTACAGCTCCCATAATTCTTTGGGGTAAGCCATGACTGTATGATAGTGCATTACAAGTACAGTGTGAATGTGTCCCTCCTCTAAAAAGAACTTGTGCCTCTGTTAGATTATCACTCTAAAGCAGGAGTGGCCTTCCAGATAATCTTCGTCTACAGCTTTCATCACAGCTGACCATGGGTCACATACTCGGGGACGGAATGGATTTGAAGTCTGACAACATGTAGAGACAGCCACAGGTTGGGCACTCCTGGTCCACAGCTTTGAGAACCTTTGCTACAGAATATGACAGTGTCCCTCTGGCTCCATATTTTAAAATTAAATATTGATCTGGCAACTCTGATCAGACCTTGCATGCCAGGCAAAATGGTTCACCAGGGAGAGCTGGTAAAGAATGCCTTGAACACTTCCCACAGCCATTCCTGGAATGGATAGGGAGATGCGTAGCAATTAAAGGAATAAGAAGCCTGTTCCTGGAAGAAAACATGTTTCAAATCAAGGTTCTGTTCTCTGGTTACTATTTGTATGTTGGCAATTTCAAGTTCCAAATTTGTGCTTAACTGATATTTCCTCCCCTCAGTGCTCCTTGGCACTGTTTGAGGCACACAGAGACTTGTCCCAGAGAATGACTTAGTACTCCTTGTAAACTACCTGATGGAGAAAGAATTTTCTCATACAATGAGGAGCCAAACAGTCTGGTGTGTGTGTGTGTGTGTGTGTGTGTGTGTGTGAAGGATAGTAGGCCTTGATGTTCACTAAACTCCACAAAGTGGAAAGAGGAATGTGAGGTTATCGGCGAAGGAGAAGATATACATGGTTCCAGTGTGACCTCAGCAAATGCTGAAGCACAACAGCACACAACCTTTGTGCCTGTGGTGAGTTTGTGTGGAGACCGCTTGTTTTCCATCTGGCCTTGAAAGGAACTTGTACTAAGCAGGGTTTGTGTGCAGTTCATCACAGATGTTAGCAGTCAGATCCAGCAATCTGTGTGCAGAAGCAGGCTTCCATGCACGGATACCTTTCCAGTTGTGTCCAACATATGCAAGAGAATCTGAATAAACCCCCACACCCACCCGTATGTATGCTGCCAAAGAGATGATTAATTTTTACAGCACTAGCTATTCTTCATCATCATCATCATCATCATCATCACCATCATCATCATAATTTATTTTTTATACCCTGCCCATCTGGAAGCTCCCAACAGAATATTAAAAACATGATCAAACATTAAAAACCTCCATATACAGGGTTGCATTCTGATGGGAGGGCATTCCACAGGGTGGGCGCCACCACCAAGAAGGCCCTCTTCCTGGTTCCCTGTAACCTCACTTCTCACAGTGAGGGAACTGCCAGAAGGCCCTCGGCGCTGGACCTCAGTGTCTGGGCAGAACGATGGGGGTGGAGACGCTCCTTCAGGTATACTGTGCTGCGGTCATTTAGGGCTTTAAAGGTCAGCACCAACACTCTGAATTGTGCTCAGAAACATACTGGGAGCCAATGTAGGTTTTTCAGGACCGGTGTTATATGGTCTCAGCGGCCACCCCCCCAGTCACCAGTCTAACTGCCGCATTCTGGATTAGTTGTAGTTTCCAGGTCACCTTCAAAGGTAGCCCCAGGTAGAGCGCATTGCAGTAGTCCAAGTGGGAACATAAGAATATCCCTGCTGGATGAAACCAGTGGCCCATCTAGTCTAGTACTCTGTCACAGTGGCCTACCAGATGTCTATGGGAATTGTGCAAGCAGGAACCGAATGCCACTAAAACAAAAACAGACGATTAGGAAAGTGAATTTGGTGCTCGTCACATTCTGTACTTGTGTGGAATTCCATAATCCAAATAAAGCTAATCATAGGACTGTTTTCGGAGGCATAAAAACAGTGGTCCAAAAGACGTGATGAATCGCTTTTATGTTAGTGGTTAGTTCACCAAGTGCACATTTTACATCTCTAGTCTGAAAAAGAGTTCCTCTCAGCCAGGTTTCTTGTGGACACTAGTAGCATAGGATTTGGGCAGGTTTCCTGCTGCCAATCAAATCGGTACCACTGCTATGAGGGAGTGGCCAGCTCCCTTGCTCTGCCTGAATTCCCACCCAGTCATTTGGTCAGCTGGGCTGCCTGCTCAGTTGGACCCCGGTCTTCCCTCTCCCTGTTGTGCATGCATGCAGGTGGGTGGCGGCAGCAGCAGCAGCTGGGGGAACATGGGAAGGCCCATCTGGGCCTCTTGCTTGCTCACTCTGCCAGTCAGCTTACTTGCACCACCAGTCTGCCTGTTTCACTCACCCTGCTGTTGTCACATTGAAGTTTGTGAGGCTGTAGCATAACTTTTTTCTTCCAAAAATAATATATAGTAAGACAATGCATCTAAAATACTGCTTGTACAGAAATTTAAAAACAACAACACAATCTCTCAATCTAAAAGACATGATACGAAAGGAAAAAGCAATGGTGTGGGAAGAGGAAAACAAATTCATAAAACTCAAATTGGGGTTGGCATAGCCAATTTCATTTTTTAAAAAAAAGAAGTTATTTTTTTTTTTACCATGTATATCTGAGGGTACATCCTGAATTAATGTTATGCCTCATAGGAACGATCCAGGAAATGTTTGTAGATACTTGAATTTCTGCTTACGCCTTCGTCCTTGCTTTTTAACCTTTTGCCTCTTGCGTGATTAATTGTTGACAGTCTACATAAAATATCCATCAATCTACTTAGGTGACGTAGGCAAAGTTTACGAGGCAGATGAGATGACAGAATTTGGAGGACTTGGCCTGACCTTATATTCTTTTTTGTTTGGCAATCATTGAGATCAGTTCTTTCACAAAAGGAGCACTAATAAATCTTAGGCCACAATGCCATAAAGAGTTTATCTAACAAATATAGCCAGAGTTATATGCCAATGTTCCATCTTGCTCTCATCATAGGCTTAGTGCACAGTGCATCCTCCTACCGATTCAAGGTCTGAAATACTCTCTTCCAAGAGATTTCTCCTTAACCTTTCAAATCAAATGATGCCTTCTTTCTCGAGTTGTACACAACATTAAATCACCTGTGAAGACTGAGCAATAAAGATGCTGGAGAGATTAGGGTGACTGAGGTGGGGGAGATACTTTATGTGCCCAAAACATGCACTGTTTGGACCCTCACTGCTGAAATGCCCTCTAGCTATGCCACTACACATGACATGAAAAGGGGCCCTAACATGCATGACAACATATGATATGACCATGAAGCTCTTTCATGGTACAGATACAGATTGTCCCAGAATCCCCCCTTGCACGAACAAGCTCTACGCACATATGTCAGTATGCCTGCGGCATCCCTTTGAGTGTGGGGGCAGAGGGCTGTGGCCAAGGGGTATGGTGGCAGGGGATGAGGCTAACCTACATGACCCAGTGATTATAGGGGAAATTGCTAATATGAGGCAAACCTATGTACAAAAATGTATATCGTTTAATAAATTTGCATGGAAATTGTTGAATTTTTGCAAAGACTTAAAAATAGATATATTCGCAAACCGGTGTGGCAGATATGGAGAAGAATGAAGTTGAGGCTGGAAAAATGAGAAAGTAAGAGAAGCCAAAACTGACAGACTTGTCCATCCTTCCTTCAGACTGTGGGGCAAGGGGCTGGAGCGCCATCTTTACTCTGCATTTAAAGCAGGATGTGTCTGATTTTTTAAAATGAAGATAAATAAATTGGGGTTTTACCAAAAGGGGTAGAGCCGCTACCACCCCAACCAAATTGAAGTGCTTACTCTAATTAATGGATATGTTGTTTCACCTTTTATATGGCTTTTAATTGTTTTTACATGTTGTAAGGCACTATGGAAAAATAGTATATTTTCTTTGTTTGGAAAGAGGGCTATTGAGACTTTCCTTAAACACCGATCTTGTATTTGTGCCTCTCATTTTTTTTGCCCAAGTGCAATACTTTACATTTCTCCCTGTTAAAATTCATCTTGTTTGTTTTGGCCCAGTTCTCTAATCTGTCAAGGTCGTTTTGAAGTGTGATCCTGTCCTCTGGGGTGTTAGCCACCCCTCCCAGTTTGGTGTCATCTGCAAATTTGATCAGGATGCCCATCAGTCCATCATCCAAGTCGTTGATGGACCAGGCCCAAGACAGAACCCTGTGGCACCCCACTAGTCACTCTTCTCCAGGATGAAGAGGAACCATTGATGAGACCCTTTGGGTTCGGTCAGTCAGCCAGTTACAAATCCACTGAGTGGTAGCATAGTTAAGACCGCATTTTACCAGCTTCTTTACAAGAATATCATGGGGCACCTTGTCAAATGCCTTGCTGAAATCAAGGTAGGCTACATCCACTGCGTTCCCTTCATCTACCAGGCTTGTAATTCTGTCAAAAAATGAGATCAGGTTAGTCTGACATGACTTATTTTTCAGAAATCCATGCTGACTATTGGTGATCATAGCATTCCTTTCTAGGTGCTCACAGACTGTTTGCTTAATGATCTGCTCCAGAATCTTCCCTGGTATTGATGTCAGACTGACTGGACGGTAATTATTTGGGTCCTCTCTTTTCCCTTTTTTGAAAATAGGGACAACATTTGCCCTCCTCCAGTCTGCCGGGACTTCGCCTGTTCTCCAGGAATTCTCAAAGATGACTGCCAGTGGTTCTGAGATCACATCTGCCAGTTCTTTTAATACTCTTGGATGCAGTTCATCTGGCCCTGGAGACTTGAATACATCTAAACTAGCCAAGTATTCTTATACTATCTCCTTAGTTATTCTGGGCTGTGTTTCCTCTGCTGAATCATTTGCTCCAAATTCTTCAGGTCGGGCATTGTTTTCTTTATCGGAGAAGACTGAGGCAAAGAAGGCATTGAGGAGTTCAGCCCTTTCTGTGTCCCCTCTTTGCATTTCACCATCTTCTCCTCTGAGTGACCCCACGGTTTCTTTGTTCTTCCTTTTGCTACGAACATACCCATAAAAGCCTTTTTTGTTGCTTTTAACCTCTCTAGCAAGCCTGAGTTCATTCTGTGCTTTAGCTTTTCTGACTTTGTGTCTACACGTGCTGGCTATTTGTTTGAATTCCTCTTTGGTGGTTTCCCCCCTTTTCCATTTTTTGTACACATCCTTTTTTAATCTTAACTCAGTTAAAAGTTCTTTAGATAGCCACCCTGGCTTCTTTAGGCACCTTCCATGTTTCCGTCTCATTGGTATTGCCTGAAGTTGTGCTTTCACTATCTCCCTCTTAACAAACTCCCAGCCATCATGAACTCCCTTTCCTTTTAGTATTACTGTCCATGGGATCTCACCCAGCACTTCCCTAAGTTTTCTGAAGTCGGCTTTCTTAAAGTCAAGAAATTGAGTCCTAGTATGCTTGGCTGCTCCTTTCCACTGTATAGTAAACTTCAGAAGAGCATGATCACTCGCGCCTAATGGTCCTTCCACTTCTACCCCACTAACCAGGTCATCAACATTGGTTAGGACAAGATCTAAAACGGCTGTTCCTCTTGTTGCTTCTCTCACTTTCTGGACAATGAAGTTGTCTGCAAGGCCAGTGAGGAATCTGTTTGACCTTATGCTCTTGGCTGAGTTTGACATCCAACAAATATCCGGGTAAATGAAGTCCCGCATTACTACTATCTCCCTTCCTTTTGCCTGCTTAGCCATCTGTTCCAGGAAGGCATCATCTATGTCCTCCATTTGGCTTGGGGATCTATAGTAAACTCCCACAATGAGGTCACTTTTATTCTTCTCTCCCTTAATTTTGACCCAAATGCTCTCACTTTGGCTTTGAGGTTCTAAATCTTGGATCTCTTCACAGGTATACACATCCCTGACATATAACGTCACTCCTCCTCCTTTCTCGTGGGACTTATCCCACCAGGTTTCAGTGATGCCTATTATGTCATATTTAGTTTGCTGTACCAAGAGCTCAAGCTCATCTTGTTTATTTCCCATGCTTTGCGCATTAGTGTACAGACATTGAAGTCCATTAATCATTCCCCCGTGTCTCTTATTTAAGGATTTTTTCCTCCCACCACTAGGTCTGCGTGCTGTTTGCTCCATTTGGTCTATGACATTTGGATGATCATCTTCATCAATTGATAGACTCCTACCTTCAGGAGCACTGTCTGCCTCCCCCACATTAGTCAGTTTAAAGCCCTCCTGATGAGGTTTCTGAGATTTTTGGCAAAAACATTCCTCCCAACCGTTGTGAGGTGCAGCCCATCGCTTGCCAGAAGTCCATCTTCAAGAAACTGCAGTCCGTGATCTAAGAATCCAAACCGTTCCTGTTTACACCATTTGCGAAGCCAGCTATTCACTTCCACTATTTTACCCTCTCTCCCTGGGCCACGTCGTTCAACTGGGAGGACAGATGAGATGACAATTTGTGCATTTAATTGCTTCAATTTCCTACCCAGAACCTCGTAGTCTCTTTTGATCTTCTGGAGGCTATTGCTTGCAGTGTCATTGGTTCCCACATGAACCAAGAGGAAGGGGTATTTGTCAGTGGGTTTTATGATTCCTTGCAGTTGTTCAGTTACATCTTGGATCTTAGCCCCGGGGAGACAGCACACTTCCCGAGACATCTTGTCAGGCCCACAGATCACTGCTTCGGTTCCCCTCAGTAGGGAATCCCCTATCACCACTACACGCCTCCTCTTAGGTCTGGTCGGGGTTCTTCCGTGAGCTGTCCGTTCCAAGGTCGCCTGCACATTCCCTGAGGACTGACTTTGCTGCTCGTCTTCATATACCTGATCAACTGTAATGAGGGAGAGATCCTCAAATGGAGTCTGCTCTTCGTCTTCCATGCTAGGGAAGAGGATCTCAAAGCGATTGTGTATTTCTAAAGAATCAGAGCAAACCCTGAGCCTCCTACTTCTTTGAGTCACGTTTCTCCACGTGGCTCCTGTGTTGGTGAACTAGCCTCCTTCTCAGGGGAGTCCCCTGTCTCCTCCTTGGTGGCGACGGTGAGCTCTGTTGCTTCCAAGAAGAGCTCCAGCTCTCTAATTCTTTGGAGCGTAGCTACACGTTCCTCCAGTTGCTGGACTTGGTCTTCTAAGAGGGCAATCAACATGCAATTGCTGCAGGTAAAGCTGCTTGCAACCTTTGGCAAAATGGCAAACATTGCGCAGGAACTGCAGGCGACTGCAGCTGTTCCCTCACCCTCCATCTTGAGAACGTGTCGTTGGGGGTGGCTACAGTGGTCCTCCATCATAAAAAGCGTGAAGACAGGACAAAGAACTCCCCCCAAAAACACCTAGGTCTCCCCCAACAAACGTTTGAGACTAGCTCCCCTAAATCTAAAAGATGGATCAAACTGTGTGCGCCTAGCGGTGTGCACTGCTGCCCTACAAGCTCTGATAAGCTCCTCCCACAGCTATTCACCTGCCTCAACAGAAACCCTGCCCCCTCTGACCCTTGCACAGGGAGAGCAGCTAATCAGCCACAAAGAAACACTCACACAAGAAAACCCTTTTTGCTCCTTCTTCAGCTGCTGCCCTGCAAGCTCTGATAAGGGGAGCCCCATTCTGGATCCAGACTATAGGAATAGCAAAGGGCTCAAGCCTCTCCCCACCACTGTGGTCCAATCCTGTTTCACATTGGTGATAGCTGTGCATTGTATTGTTCTAGTTATACATTTCGGCTTTCTTTATTTGTTTTGTTTATGCAATCAATGGAAAGTACACCGCAATGTTGTGCTGTCTGTTTCTGAAAATAAACAGCAATCATTAAAAAAGTCAATGACATAGATTTACTTTGGAGTGATCCCGGGCTCCTAACATTTAGTCCAGACCCTCCTCTTAACAAAATACTGTACTCATTTTTAAATTAGTTTAGCTAATTTACATCCTTCAATTTTAAAGTAAACACTGGAATGATAAAATTGGCTCCCCTCCCCTTAGTATTGTTCCATCTTTGCATTGTTCAGTTTTCATCCGAAAGATCTTCTCACCATGATTCAACAAGACACGTCTTCATCATCCAGGCATCTGAATTTATTGCACTCTTATTCAGTACTGCATATGGTACTGTTTATAATAACTGCATATTAGCACGGAGGGCTACACATTTCCCATCCACGATTTAGAGGCTCAGATGTATTTTTCCACTGCTTCCCTTTTCCACTGGGTGAAGGGTGAGGAGGGGGAGGGGAGAGATGATTTGCTTGACCAAAAAAGAGGACAACTGCTGCAACCCATTGGAGAGGCTCACCTACAAAAGGAGGGGATCCACTGGATTCCACTCATATTCTCCTGTAGACTAGTGCTTGCAGTCACTAGGGACACAGTTGGGGCAGAGTCCTGAGTCAAACTGCTGTTGTAGGAATTGGGGCAGCCGTATATGAACCACCCACAATAAGTTCACACAAACAGTGTTTTTATGTGATGTGAGTCTGATTGCAAACTCAGCCATGTTCCTATTGTGTATGCAAGGGTTCAAAGCAGCCATCAGTCCTGAGCTTCACACATACTCTTTTGTGAAAGGAGCCGCTCCATTCTCTTCACTAGTGGAAGTAGCTCTTCACATGCAGCCAGGGCCAACCCAATATATTTTCCTGCCTGAGGTAAGAATGAGATGGCATCTCCATTCTACAACCCAGCCAATGAATCTTTCTACAGTGCTGGCAACAGGATGGTGACCTCTACCATGCCTGAGGGTAGCAGAGTAGCTTAGGGGGCTAGGTGAGAAAAGTAGGGACTTGCCACTGTCACCCCTCTTTCCAGTTTCCACCATCTGAGGATACTGAGGACCTATCTATGCCACAGCCCTAAGTTAGTTTGATTTATTACGGCCATTGGCCCATATCTAAAACAATACATCAAAATTTATCCATAAACAATACAATTTAAACAGTTCCAAGTTAAAACACCTATAAAACCAATTTTACTTCAATTAAGTAAACACTATACACAATAAGCTCCCTCTATGTCAACCGCAATTCAAATCCCTCAGATTTGGGGGGATATGCGTCTTAGTTCTGGCACTTATTGATGGTTCTTAAGTTTGGCTAAGCTGTCAGAGTCATACAGTGACGTAGGCCCCAAATATTTGACTTAGGCCCCAAATATGCCTCCCTACAGACCTTTTCTAGTATTAAGATCAACAGAGAGGGCCCTCTTGGTAGTTCTACTGCCCTCAGAAGTGTTGGGGGTAGCAGTCCAGGAGAGGGCATTCAGTGTGGCCGCTCCTAAGCTATGGAATTTCTGCCCCTCAGAGGTGAATTTGGCACATTCACCTGTCATATGCACCTCTTTGCCCTGGTTTTTGACACATGAGATGTATTTTTAAGGACCTACCCTATTCTTCTGACTGTAATTTGTTTTAAGTGGTTTTGATATTGTCCCTGGGACCTCATAGTAGAGAGTGGGCAAGAAATCTAATAAAAGCATTGATTTGTTAACTCATGTGAGGAGAGGAGTTTTGTGGGCCTATTTTTTCTCACCTGCAAGGAATCACTGGGTCTGATTGCATTTTGTGGTGTTATTATTTTTTCAGAAAACAGATATCCTCCAATTCCTAATATATAAAATGGAATAAATGTTGGCTTGATATTATCAGCCCTGTTGCCTCCTGAGGAGGCTGGAGTTGATCCTCCTGCCTGCTTGCTTTGTGCTTTCCCAGTTTACATGCTGGGGAATAGCAACATCCTGCAACGAACATGTGCATCACATTTTCTTAATAATGAAAAAGCACTTTTAAGGCAGCTTAACATTGTGCTCTTCAGGTGTTGCTTCATGAAATCAGAGAACTGTGGTGACACATTTCCACCCCACCCTCCTCCTCACGCACTGACAAATAATTGAGCACTTCAGAATTCATCAGGCTAAAACTGTATCATTGTTTAAAGCTGTTCCATCAGTATCATGGTTCTACATTTGGAGCCAGACGGGGTTTTTGTTTTTTTAACCCCCTAATGTGGCTTTTAATGGAGACTAGAACTGTTTTTTGAACCCTGCCCAATTCCATTATGATCCCATGTAGTCAGTATTCAGTTCAGGTAATCAGAACATAGGAAGATCCCTACTCAGCTCGTTGTGGAATTCCTCAACTGAGGAATTCCATCCCCACAGAGGTGTATCTGACATCTTGATTACACAGTTTCTATTGCATTCTGAAGACATATCTCTTTACTTTGAGACATGTATTTGAGATATGTATTGTGGCTCGCCACTCCAACCTCCAAGCAGTGTGAGATTCCAGAGGTTCCAGGCACTTACCGTATATACTCGAGTATAAGCTGACTTTTTCAGCACATTTCTAATGCTGAAAATGCCCCCCTCGGCTTATACTCGTGAGGCGGGTGGCGGCGACGGAGGGACGAGCGGTCCGAAAGGAGCCCTTTCTTGTCACTGGTCCTGCCGCCGCCTGCCTCTTGCAAGGGCAGGCACAGAAGCCGCAGTTGGGAGAGGCGCTGCGCTGCAAGCAGCAGAGGTGGCGGCGGAGGGACCAGGCTGCTCCTTCCTCCGCCTTTGCCGCTGTTGGCGGTGGTGGAGGAGGAATGAGCAGCCTGAAAGCAGCCCTTTCGGGCTGCTTGTTCTTCCTCCGTCGCTGCTGCCACCACCAGGTTTGTGGTGTGGTGAACTGGCTTATACTCGAGTCAATAAGTTTTCCCAGTTTTTTGTGTGCTAAAATTAGGTGCCTCGGCTTTTATTCGGGTCGGCTTATACTCAAGTATATACAGTACCCAGGATTCGTGTTTCCTTTGGAAATGAGGCACAGAGGAGACTGTGGTGTCTTTATGATATATGGCTTATTTATACATACATACAACCTGAGCCTACAATAGAGTTGCTTCCAGCATTCCAGAAGATCATGATTCTTGAATGGCTGCTGCCTTTGATTTGCTCTAACCCCGCTTTCTCCAGTTTTCCGCCGCTTGCAAACTGCAACTAACTTTTCCTGCAGCTTACACTATCCCACTAGCCCTCCTTCCAACTCTGCCTCCAGCTCTACTTCTGAGTTGGGAGAGGGGCCCCTCCCATTTGCCCTCTGGCACAGTGCCACTCCCTTTGTCCCAGCTAATGACCCATCTTTAGCAGGCCATCACTAGGCTGGCTCCTGGCTTGTATTTTTAACATGCTAACCTCAGCATCTGGCACCAAGTAATTAGAAGAGGAAGTCCAGGTACCCCAGGAACTTATAATGGTATTTTTAGAACTCACCCTATTTTTGTGACTGTAATTTGTTTTAAACGGTTTTAAACATTGTATCTGATGTTGTTGTAATCTACCCTGGAACCTTATGGTGAAAGGCAAGTAATAAATTGAAATAATAATAGTCCAGCATTCTATTCTCCTAGCAGCCAATCTGATGCCTATAGGAAGCAGAACTTGAGTGCAAAATCCTCTTTCCACTTGTGATTCAAAGGCATTCCACCTCCAGCTGAACATAGCCTTATATTCCATTAATTACTCTAATATTATTTTTAAGCCCTCCAAGTGGGTGGCCATTTCTACCTCTCATGGGAGCAAATGCCATAATTTAATGATGATGCTGATAGCTGCTCTAAAGATGGGCCTGGTGTGTCTAAACTCTTGACACCCAGGGGAACTTTCTGAATAGTGCCTACTTCTCTTCAATTATAAAATGCACCTCAGGCTTGAGTAGTAAATCCATTTGGGCATGAGAGAACAGGGTTCAGCTCCTAGCTCAGTCTGTCAACCAGGAACATTATGGCAGTGTAGTGCAGATAAGTGGAATTTTTATTTTATTTTTAACAAAAGATTGTAGCACACCTTGCACATAAAACGTGATGTGGAAATGAGGAGCAATTATCATTTGCAATTAAACTTTACCTTCTTGGTAACACAGGTAATAAAAGAGTGTCATCTTTTCAAAAGATCTCTGCTATAGATAACTCATCAAACTTAAAGGAGTATTCTTTTTTTTTTTTTGAAAGACCAGAGAGAAGTACATAAATATGTATTTTATGAAACATCAGAGTAATCCCACTTCATACAAATCTTGCACAAAAGTGGCAAAGCTATATACCCTCCTCCAATTATATGCAAAGGACATAAATCATCCAGAGAATTGCTGGTATGAAATGCTGTGGTGTATGTATTATGAAATTCTCTCCATATATAAATTCCATAGCTTCCTTTGTACTGATCATGAGAGAGAATCAAGGAATGATTTGTTATATGCATGTCACTGCTACCACATTTGGCATGAGGAACACAAGGGAAGTCATTGGCAAGGTACATGGATGTTTCTGAATGCTAAGCAATATCAGCTGCATGTAACTTCTCACTGATTCTCTGTTTACCCACTGAGAAATGAATACTAGAGGTTGGTAATCAGGTAAATAGTGAATTGTTAACAACAGCTCCTCAGTGCTGATTTAATTTGCTCTGGAACACCTGTAATACCTGAAATCTAAGAATCTCTTCACCAAAAATGGCCTCTGGATTTCACTGCTCAGTTTGTGAGGTGAGCCTGTTTGTTCACTATTTATCATGCTTATACTTGCAGTACTGAAGAAGGCCCCAACATAGCACTCATACTGGAAAATGGAGAATCAGAACTGACCTGAGGTAAGATTTCTTGTTTTTTCGTGGAAATAGTACAAAGGCTGTTAACTGCCCAGTGCTGTGCAAGAAGACCTTGAGGAGGAATACTACTCTAGTGCCCATTCTGTGGTTAGCGCCAACCTATTGTTCTGTAATGGTTTCTTAGGGATGCACACTGTTAAATAATATAAAAACTTACCGTGGTTTCTTAATTTGGCTAAGCTAAAGTAGGTGGAAGTCAAGCTAAAGTTCCTCATAATTACCTCATAAAATTCATGCCTTCTTGCATGGTGTCTTTGAGTTTTGGGAATCAGCCAACATTTGTTTTTAAGATTATATATTTATATATACCTTGCCTTTTTCCTTGATAGGGATTCAAGGCAGCTGAAAAAATAAGAAAAAAAGCAATAATTTAAAAAGTAAACATTAATAGAATACACAGAGTAAAAACAGCATGGCACCAGCCCTTTCATTAAAAGCACTCAGTTTCCCAGAGTCAGTTGGAATAAGAAAGTATTTATCTGGCACCAGAAAGACAACAATGAGGGAGCCAGTCTAACTTCTCCAGGGAGGGAATTCAAAAAACTGGGAGCAGCCACTGAATTCTGGTGACTTACACAGACACACAAAAGTTGAGCTGTTGTCTTGTTTTTTTAACGACTTAATAATCTTTGATGGATTAGATCAAAGGCCTGTTCAGCATCCTATTGTCACAGTGGCCAATCACATGCCTATGGGAATCTCATGAGGAAGGCATGCATCATCTCCTCCACCCCCAATTTTAAGACTCTCTCTATTTTATCTAGGATTCACTACTAGTTCATTATCTCCCCATTTCACTGAATCTATTGGAATTTATTACATTGTTTTCCCTTTGCTTTGCCTCACAGACCTTAAAAGATAAGGTGGTTCATTTTCTTAAGGCTGCTTAGTAAATATCTCAGGAAGTGTGTCTTACAATGCACTCTTATTAAAGTCTACTCAGAAGTAAGTCTCAGTTCTCATTGATATATCTCCATGCAATGACATCTCCGAATATAGTTGGGAGCATTTGTGTCAAAATAAAAAGCAGCTGTTTACTTTTGGTTGTGATAAAGGGTTTTGAAATTAACTTTCCTGCGTATTTTAATCAGGAGAATAATTTAATTCCCCACTCCCCCAGATCAGAACATCCATTACTACTCAATAATATTCTTAGTCCTGAAGAAAAATTGCATTTTTGCATTATCTTGAGTATTCCACACTTGTTAGCACATGTACTTAAAAAAAAAGGAGCCATTTCCAATGTGAAGAAATTTACCTGGTTTGGTTGCATTCCTTTGATACAGTTCCATGCACAAATTTGGTGTATGTGTGGAGGAGGGGATACATTCTTAAAGGAACTTTAATCATCAAAGAAGACATCAATTTTGTTTCATCTAGGCATGTTCTAGCACAAGCAATTATAAGAGCTTGCATTCAGGTGAAGTTTGATCTGTTCACAAAAGTTGAAAGGAGATGGTGAAATTCAAGTGCTAAACTTTGCTGTTGGTTCATCTGTGTTTATGTGTGACTCTAGTATCGGGTAAACAGCTGAGACATCCTTGGAAATGGAGGCATCAGTTCTCTTGGCAAGCTGATACATTTCAGTGTTTTTCATTGCTAGATGAGATGTCTTACCTTTGCGGAGGATTATATAAGTACGGTTACAAATTGCGATGGAGAATTTAAAGGTGTGGACAACTTCCACAGATGCCTTGTCTGGAGATGTTTGGCACCAAGGTCTCTGTTTCCTTCATTTGCTTCCATTCAGATCAATTTTACTTAAGGAGTTTTATGTGTCGTTCACAACCACTTCAGCCACTGTATGTGCTTTTAAACCAGCTCAAATGCCAATGGAACACCCCAGAGATGTAGTTCAAAGCTAGAATACACTTTGCAGTTGTCATGGAGATACCATCAAACATGGTTTCCCTGTGGTGAATCATCCTTGTCCTAGTTGTGACATACAGCGGTGAGTATTATCTGGGTCAGGCCATCTTGGCATCTTTATTTATTACATTCATATGTCACCTTTCCTCTAAGGAGCACAAAGTGTCATACATGGCTCTCCCTCTCCCCATTTTAGACTCACAGCAATTCTTTAAGCCCAGCAGTCACTGGGAACACAGAACAGAGATATTATTTGAAAATGAAGATGCTAAAGCTGACAAATGTGTATTTACTGACCCTCCTGATGTTTTCACCAATTGGAGACAAGATCTAGGGTGCAGCCCACTGAAAACATGTCCTGCAAAAGATTTATTGAAATGAATGGAAAATATGTAGCTGAATATGCATGTTTACCCATGCAATGGCCTAACAGCTATAGCTAATTTCAGAGTTCTCTAGGTGCTGCAAAGGGAACACAGAAATCTTGTGCATATGGACTTTCCTCATTCTTCCAGATGGAAGTAGCTGCTGCATGCATACATCCCTGAGTGTGTTTAGTGTGATCAAGTCCAGTGAAGTAAAAAGGGATCCATTTTGCATGTGCCCACATTTGCATGAAGCCAACAACACACAAGAAGGAAAGAATCAGGGTTCATTTCTGGATACCTCACCCATGCATCACACCTAATTATTTTTGCCCCAAACGGCAACCCATTTTTTAATTCCTTTGTCTTTTCGTTTGCGTTATCAGTTCCAGACATCGCAGCTACCATGGAATGTAACAATGAAACTACACATGCCTCATTTAGAGATGGCGCTTTAAGATATATGTAGTTTCCCCCCCTCCTTTGTTAAAGTAACTTGAGTGCAGATACCACACCATCCCGGAGCCCTGCAGCCAAATGTTAACTTTTATTAAGTTTTATTATCTTCCTTGAGTCCCTCTTTCCCCCACCACAAATGCTTTTAGGATGAGCACATGCTAACCTTATCATGTGGTTGTACTTGGAAGGCTTAACAGGAGTATCAATCTCAGTGTCCCTAGACTGCTTGTCTTGTGTGAAGTTCTGTGCAGCATTTTCCTGTCTTATTCAAACATGAAAGATGCACTGAGCAATCACTTTTCTAACCACAAGCGGAGGTGTGTTTACATTTAAAAGTGTGCTGCATTTATTCATTCTTCAGCTGGGTGAACTTTACTGTCTTACTCATCAAAAAATGGTTCTTATTGAAGGCACAGGGAGGGAGGAAAGTAAAGGCTAAGAGTGGTTGTTGCTTCTGCTTTTCATGTATGCAGCCCTAAATTCCACAAATTGCTTTTCATGTATCCAGTTTTAAATTGGGGGCATGTGGAATTTAGCACTATACATGGGATGTTCTGACACTTGGGTGGTCTGCAGGTGCTCCTTGAGAGGGCATACGTTTGGGTGCTGAGCCCATTTGCTCTTATAAGGGGATGCCTTGTACCAATGAGTTTTCATACTTTCAACCTTCTATTAGCCCTTTCCTTGCCTGTTAATGGAGTCTTGAGTTCTGCCATGGAACCCTTACATGTTAAAGAGGGCATCATCTGGGATGCAAACTTAGTTCACAAGGGATGCTGTGCTAAGCTTATTGGGCATTTCCTTTCCTTAAGGTGAACTGAGGGTGTATGTTAGGATACATACAAGTGGGATTAGCAGCAAAATATTGCAGTGCAGAGTGTTCCTGGTCAAGATTTCAGCCAGCCAGCAACACCTTTTCCCAAGGATACACCATTCCACCTCTTCCTGGTTTTCTGTCGTCCCCCACAAAAGTTTGTCAACTTTCTATGCTCAACGAGCATGCTCAGCCCTGTTTGAGCTGTTTCGGGGTCCTCTCCTGCCAATTATTTTGTATTTTTAAAAAGTATATTTTTTGAGTTTTTCAAGTAATTACTGATGAAAGTGATAATGGAAGAAAACAATGACATAAGCACGAGCATAAACTGAACCATGAATTAATTAAACATTTCTTTTGCAAATGGCATCATGAACGAAAACAAAAAGGGATGTTGTTGGAAAGAAGTATGTGAGAAAAAATAGGCAAATTTCATGTGAAACTGAAACACCGCACAAAGATTTTGCTAGTTAGGAAACAAAAATTTGCACCAGATTTTAGTGTCTAGTTATCTTCACCCCAAATGATTTCTTCCTTGAGAATTTGATGAGACTGAGGATTTGTGATGATACTCCTCCTATATGATTTGAACCCACACCTCCTCCTTTGTAAGTGCTTGGGGCACAATACTTGGAGACTGCACTTATCTGATTCCTGTTTAAAACCATTAACTCCCTGACTTTTTAAGGCCTTGGTTTCAGTCTGTGAGTCATACTTGTGCTGTTGATAACAAAAGAAGGTGTGAGGAAAGCTAACACCATAACCTGGGCTTGTCATCACTTCATTTGCCTCAGGTGTGTTTTGAAGAGTGTGGATCAGGTGTTGACAAGAAAGGCCATTGGGAATCTCCCAAGGAAAACTTGATTGCTGAGTAACATAAAGCAAAGCAAATCTTCTGTGATGAAGGATTCTAAAATAACTGATGGGATAATTTAAAGCCACTTTGGTGTGCTCTGTAAGTTGCTATCAGTTCAGGTCATAATAATCTTGTTTTGGACACAGAGGTGAAGTAAAAAAGCCATTCCACTGAGTGGAGAACAGTAGTCTACATTTCACCTTCAACACTACAGAGAACGTGTAACTATAAAATAACTTTAAAAGCCTTTACTCAAGCCTCCTTAATGAGTAACCTCCTCTGCCACATGACTAACTAGCAATGTAAAATGGAATATCTGGTTCTCTCTATGAGCAAGGTCTTTAGTAATATGGCACTAAGCCTTTGAAATGCTCTCCTATTAAATATTACAGCTTCTCTTACCCCTTTGGTGCTTACTAAAACCTTCCCCTTCCAACAAGCCTTTTAAGTAGTCTGCATCTTTGTATTAGAATTGCTTTTCAATGATTTAATTATTTTATTGTTTGTGTATTTGTTTCCCTGGCCTGCTTTGGGAGGAAGGCTGGAGGAAGAGGAGGAGGAGGAGGAGGATTTTGAGGCATTTTGATATGTTGAGGGGTCAGTTTCTGTAGTCCAAAACTGCTTGCTTTAAGGCTTTAAAATGAACTGAATTCTTCATTAAATACAGTTGATAAAAAGTGCCTTTAATTAAACGACATGTCATGAGTTGTGCTTTCTGGGTGTGTGCTAGTGAGTGTTTAAACAGAAAGAACGAGGAAGGTGAGTGGAGGTGAAGCATAACTATTTCTTAATCTCTCAGAAATTGAAGGAATAAGCCAACCTGAAATATTATTTGAACAGCTGAAATTCTCAATTAACACAGTGAATTGTCATGCCGTTGGGTACATATAAACTAGGTTGAAGAGTTGGAAAGTTATATCCACAAAAACCTCAACATTGCTTTGTGCAGGGGCATCTCACTGGTCTGAAATATGTAGAACTTTAAAGCTTATCATTGGAAATCTTTTATATATGTTGAGTTCTACTTTTGTGGAATGTGGAAAAAGACAGTTGATTTACACTGCTTTGGCCCTATAAACAAAGAACCAGTCTAGGGAGATAAGGAAAAACAACAACAGAAGAGCCCTTCTGAATCAGTCGAAAGTCCCATCATCTTCTCACGCTGGCAACTGGTCCCATCATCTTCTCACAGCAACTGGTCTTCTCCTTCTCCTTCTTCTTCAGAGGTACACTGCCTCTTAGTTATAGGACACATAGTTGCCACATTGTTTCTGTGTCACTGGAGTTTAGTTACACAAAGAAGTTGGATCCAACTAAAGCCGCTATTATAACTCCCTTCCCCTTTTGATCGAAGGGAATAAAGCTAAAGCCATACCAAAATGGCCAGTCTACAAGGTACTACAGATTAGCAGGGCTACCCAATGGGAATCTAAGCCATAGGTATTCATGGCCAACCTGGACTTAGATTTGCAGTTTGCTGAGGTATCCTTCTTGTGTTATGTTCTTGATGGCATGGTAGTTACTGCAGCACAGCTCCATGAAGGAGTAATGACAGAACTCCTGAACACACAGGAGGATCCAAGTGATGTATCTTTTCCACAGTCTTTGGCCAGGCCCTATTTAAGACTCTGAAAGGGCCATGAGCAATGTTTAAGGAAGGACCCTCTTAGCACTATTTCACCATTTAAATGGGGCAGGGGGCGGGCGAGAGAGACAATGTGTATATAAGTCTCTCTCTCTCTGTACAGACATTCCTTTTATCGGAAGAATTTGGTTTAAAAATCACAACCCATTGCCAATTACCTTCTTAAAATACTCAAATGTCCCATGTATTAAGCCCCCACCTGGAAGCATCCTTCAGATTTATTGATACATTCAAGCTTTTTTGAGATCTGGGATAGCTCACTCAGTAGAGCATGAGACTCTTAATCTCAGGGTTGTGGGTTTGAGCCTCACATTGGACTGGGGCATTGGACTAGGTCAGTGTTTCCCAACCTTGTGCCTCCAGATGTTTTTGGCCTACAACTCCCATCATCCCTGACCACTGGTCTTGCTAGCTAGGAATGATGGGAGTTGTAGGCCAAAAACATCTGGAGGCACAAGGTTGGGAAACACTGGACTAGGTGACTCTCTCAGTCCCTTCCAACTCTACAGTTCTGTGATTCCATGACTGTAAAATATTGGTCTTTCACTTCAAGAAAATGCCAGAGGACACCTTGGGAAATGGTAATGCTTTTCATCAGTCTGTATTTAACATTCAGATAAGTAGATTTCTCTTTCCAGTAAGTTTTTCTTAAATATAAATTCTGTGAAGCAGGCTGTCCAAGGGCAGCAGTATCTCAATTCCCCCAAATCTAGAAGAGTAAAGGTTACTCTTCTTTTGAGGAGTAATCGCCTGTGCACTATGGCTCTTTAGAGACGGAGAGTAAATTTCTTATTGTTGTGTGGGGTGGCAATTTCAGCAATAAACAATACAAATATATTTGGTCATTTCAAAATTGTGCCACCCAGAGTTTATTTCTCTCTTTTGTGGTTTCAGGACCAGTATATATCAGTTGCACATACTCCAATCTTATAGCGCCAAGTACTATAGCATGAAATAGAGAAGAAATAGTTCAAGGCTTAAGTTACAAGTAATATATGGATGATGTTTTGAAATACAATAAAATTTTATGCTGAAAATGTGATGTGATCCTTCACTGCCTACATCTTATTACAAAGACAGTAGGAAAAATTGTGGAATCATTATAGGGCTGGAGGGACGACGACAACAACAAAGGCCATCTGTTGCAACTTTCTACCTTAACTTGGCAGGATCACCTATCTGTTGATCTCCCACTCATCAGCCCACACAATGTTCCCTGGGCATGAGCAGCTGCACTGTTGCATGGTGCTTACAAAGGAAGGAGCTCTCATGGTGATCCATGCCACCTTGCAAATAAGGCTGCAATTTTAAAAAACGAACAAACCCTGTCCCCTGGGCTATGCAGCCTGCAGATGCTGCAAGAGCACCAAGCTTAATCCCTGCCCTGCTGCTGCATGCATTCCCCATGCCTCCAGGCCAACAGGTGAGAGCTTACTCTGTATTTTTCCTTTCACTATAGTAGGCTCTGTTCAACTTCATAGCGTAGCAGGGTCTTTTCATTAGTTGAGCCTACGCTGTGGGATGCTAATGGTGCTCCACTTGTTGATGCTATATAGCATTGGTAGGTAAACTGAAGCCCGGGGGCTGGATCTGGCCCAATCACCTTCTCAATCCAGCCCACAGATGGTCCGGGAATCAGCGTGTTTTTACATGAGTAGAATGTGTGCTTTTATTTAAAATGCATCTCTGGGTTATTTGTGGGGCATAGGAATTTGTTCATTTCCCCCCAAAAAATATAGCCCAGCCCCACACAAGGTCTGAGGGACAATGGACCGCCCCCCTGCTGAAAAAAATTGCTGACCCCTGCTATATAGCAAGGGTGGGCTCGGTTCTGTGTGATCTCCTGCCTAAATTCAAAAGCCCCCTCTGCAACCAGTCAAATCAGACCTCTGGCAAGACTAATCTCTTCCCCTCCCACTAGCCCACTGGGTGGGGAGGAAGAGAAAGTGAAATAAAGGGTCTGCTTGCTCTGGCCCTATCTATTGCTGTCTTTGCCGCAGAATTGACATGTAGCCCCCAAGAGATTACACCAGAGGGGAAGAGGACCTTGAAAGAAAAGGAGTTTTCCACCCCTGTTGAATAGTTAGTGTGTCATTTAATATTTGTTATACTCTGTGGTGGTTGCTAGTTTTTCTTGAGCTTTGAATTCGATTTATGCTATGAAATGATTTTACGATATATATTCAATGTGATTCAAACATATTATGAATAAAAGGGTTTACTTCAGAGTTGTTGTTGTTTAGTCGTTTAGTTGTGTCCAACTCTTCGTGACCCCATGGACCAGAGCACGCCAGGCACTCCTATCTGCCACTGCCTCCCGCAGTTTGGTCAGACTCATGTTTGTAGCTTCGAGAACACTGTCCAACCATCTGGTCCTCTGTCCCCTTCTCCTTGTGCCCTCCATCTTTCCCAGCATCAGGGTCTTTTCCAGGGAGTCTTCTTTTCTCATGAGGTTGCTAAAGTATTGGAGCCTCAGCTTCACGATCTGTCCTTCCAGTGAGCACTCAGGTCTGATTTCCTTCAGAATGGATACGTTTGATCTTCTTGCAGTCCATGGGACTCTCGAGAGTCTCCTCGACAGGCCCTTTGATTTCAGTGGGGCTACTCTGAGTACAGCTTAGTTGGGAAGCACCCAAAGATTCTAAACACTCACAATATGCACTTAGAAGTGGGGCAAGATTAATCCATGTTTGGAAAATGCTTTCTGTGCGGGGGATAGCTCTGGTGGAATAACTGAGGCTAATGTGCTCCATTCATTACTTCTGCTTTGGGAGAGCACATCAGTGTTAATAGTGCCCATGTCTATGGAATGATTGCTATGCCACCCTCTGCAAGTCATTTATTTTCCTCCACCTACAGGACTGCCACAGTCAAAGTAGCTTACTTATCTTATCTTGTGGATTATTCCCCCTCCCTTGTATTTATTCTGTCAACTGACACCTCACTGCTAGCCTGGCTCATGAATGGCCTTTCATTTATTTTAAAGATTTGGTACAGCAAAGAAAAATATTGTGGTCTGAGGGAATTTAAACTGTGGTTGTTTTGTTTTTAGAACCCAGCATTCAACTATAAATCTCCCTGTGCTAACTCCAGATCTAAACGGAAGAAGGGAAAATTATATACAGATTTGATTCAATGACTTTCAGATACTGGGTGATTTCCAGTTACAGATAGGTGTTAGTCATACTCAGAGAAAGCTCATTGAAATCAATGGATGTACGTAAATTGTAGCTTATTTTCAATGGTTCTGCTCTGAGTAGGACTTGCTTGTCCACCCACTTGCAGAATGGAAATCCATTTGTACAGCAGGACTTGCTCTTTTCTCCTCTACCTGGAAATGTGCCAGAGTGTTTTTTGGGTTTGTTTTGCTGTTTTTCATTATTATTTTGCAAAGCAGACACATGAAGTGTCATAGGGTAAGCAATTCTGTTTTTCTCTTTTTCTGCCTTGGGATTTGTCCACTCTTAACCGGAATAACAACATTGGATGTTGACTGTATGTGATAAAGTCACATGCACAGAGTTTCTAGACCTGTATGTTGACTCACCACCAATAAGCTCTTCTAGCTTAAACACCTGTGTATAATGCTATCCTGTGACATTTTCCACTGGGATGTTGCTTAACCGAATGCTTCAAAGTTCTCCCATTGGCTAACCCTTGTTTCAACATGCCCTTTGGAAACCAGGCATAATACAGTGAAGGTTCTGTTTGAGGTTTTGTTTGCTATGTGTGTGGAAGGCAGAAAGGGATGCTGATAACAAGACCTTGCCTTTAACCAAAACTGCATTTCAAGCATTTGTTGGCAATGGGATCTTCAGCTAGTGGGAAAGTAAGTCAAAAGTTTTGCAGCATACCCTCCAACATTTCTCTGATGAAAATAGGGGCATCCTAAGGGAACATTCTGGGATCAATAAGAAACCAGGATGGCTTCTGTAAATCTGGGATAATCCCTGAAAAATAGGGGTGCTTGGAGGGTCTGTTACAGGGGTATCTCGGGCTGCAGTGGTTTTAGAATTGGTGGGGCCTAACTCCACACATGTATCCCCTGAGTGGGTTGCCAGGCAACTGAGATGAGAAGGCTGGGCTTGGTGCATGCTTTGCATGAATCTCCAGTCTTCCTATCTTCCCTCTCTGCATTAGCAGCTGGAAGACTACTGTGAACTTCTTTATACGCCATTCTTGCCTCAAGCAAAATTTTAAAATGCAGTCTCCTTGACACTCATTTGTGGTTCAGGGTGAGAACACTCTAGGTTGGCTGACAGTTGGTCTGTGCTGTGCTCTAGTTTCTCTCAACCAGGGGTTATCCCCAACATTAGGGCAGCCTGCAACACTGTGAAACATATCTAAGGATAAACTTGAAAAATATAATATGTAGAACATAAACATTACATTTGTACATTGAAATTTTACCCAGTAGCACTATCCCTATACCGTTAAAGAAGTTTTCCAAATAACTCGGCATGGAATACAGAAAGAAACTTTGTGGAGCCTATGGGACCCTTCCTACAGAAAGCATACATGCTACAAAACAGAGAAATTAATCCAGAAACTCTTGGGATTCAGCTGTTCTAAAAATCCAGGATAATATAATGTGGCTGGTTGACTTTAAACAGGCTAGTGTTGTGGTATTTCCTCCTGTAGGCACCAGCTAGGCTGTGGAAAGAGGAAAAAATTAAGAAAGAAATTTTAATGTAACATTATTGCTTCTGCTTATTTAATGAGATCTGGAGTAACCAGTATTGAAGCATTGTAATAAGTTTCAGTAGTTCATAATTGAACTTAATTAGGATCCAGTGCATTTTCAGTTGACAGGGATAATGACAGAAAATTCAGTGTGATAATAAATGTAACAATATTGTATCTGGAATGATGACACACACCTTGACTTTATGCTTGAGTTTAGCTATGCTAAGTTATGTGGAGCAGAAAATTTTCCATTGCCCTGTTAATGGGCAGAAATGTCTCTGTTTCATAAAATGACTGTATTTTTTCGTGTATAAGGTGAGGTTTTTTGCTGACTTTTTTAGTAAAAAATTGGGGGTTGTCTTATACGCGGAACATGGGCATACAGGGGAGAGATCTTTTCATATTCAAAGAAATGTCTGTGATTTTGGCTTGGGCGGGCTGAGGTCCCTCCTGCCAATGTCCCCTCATTCTCTTCCCCCACCCTGGCCCACTCACTGCCTTCCTTGGCTCAGTTTACTCGATAGCATGGTCTGGCGCAGAGCGGGCACTGCCTTCCCCATGCTCTGCCTCAGTATCCTGCTTGGGAGCCTCCTGCCCATTGTTTACAAGCAGCGGCTGCTGCCGCCACTGAATAGGAGCAGCTTCCACACCACTGTGTGCTAGAAACTATGAGGGCGATCTTGCCCCCAAATAGCTCAACAACTTTCTTCCCCCACCACCGATTGTCTGGATTTTCACTTCTAACTTAGGGTTTTGTTTTTCTTAATTTTAGATTCAAGAAAATAGGGGTCATCTTATACACGGGGGAGAATTACAGTAATTAGTTAATGAATGAATATAACCGTAGTCAAAATTGGACAGTTTCATATTTAAAATGTGCAGTAATGGCAATTGACTACACACTAGATGTCCTGATAATTCTTCTTTAAAGGTAAAGGGACCCCTGACCATTAGGTCCACTCGTGACCGACTCTGGGGTTGCGTCTTCCTTACAAAACACATAAACTCTGGAGTTTGCTTGGTTGACCACTGTGAGAACAAGATGCTGGACCTGATGGGCCATTGGCCTGATCCAGCAGGCTCTTCTTATGTTCTTATATCAGTCTTACTCTCTCAATCACATACGCCACCCATTTATTTGTATAAAGGAGTGAACCAGAGGGTTGAATTAAAGTCCCAAATATGTATCATTGAAATCTGCTAAATCAGATCCCAGTTTGGCCATCACCCTGATGATTTGATTCGATCCCCTGCTGCTGAAATACCCACATTGTTCTGTATACCTCATGACTGTGTTTTTGTGCATAAAATATGTACAAATGAGAACATATTTGTAATACGTACAAATTTTAAAATCACCAAGTGGAATTATTGGAGTACTGAGACATATTTTGCCAGAAGGCAAAATATGAAGGCCCATAGTGAGGCTACTTTCAGGCCTCTTGCCTGCCTCTTGCCATTTGCTTGAGGGCTTCAAATGGAAGTTATATGTCTGTAGTCTCTTAAATGTGTCCACAATATGCTCCATTGGAAAGGGAAAGAGTTCCTTTTTGAATCTAGCTATTTTCCTTTCTTATAAGATTGAGCTTGAGTAATTTTATTGTGTTTGAGCTGCTTAAGCCAGACCAGTTAAGCAAGTTCATATTTCGCTGTTTGTCATGCTGAAAAATCTTTTTAAAAGCAAGAGATTGAATTCTGTCAAGTACGTGCTGTCATTTGATGACTGTGAGATTTTTGCATTGTGGTCCCAAATCTCCACATTATCTTGAGATGCAATATCTGACTCATACTTAACTCTTATTCAACGTTTCACCCAAATGTTGGTGTTTTACTTGAAAAACATTCCAGTTTCATATTACTCCTTGCCTGGGCCTTTTTTTCCCCACCCTTGGGCTAACGCTTTCGACAACATGAGAGTTTAAAACTTTCCAAGGTGGTCTGAGGAATCAGAAGAATTTTCAGTTTAATGCCTCAAGAAATCCCAGTTATTGTGTAATTTGCCCGATGTGTTTAATGCTATATAAGGTGAAAGGCTGTAGCTTAGTGTTTGAACCACCCTGAGATCTTATGATGAAGGCCGCTATATAGGTCTAATAAATAAAATAAAATAAAAGAGCACTTTCTATGCATGTGAAACTCAATCCGCTTCCTGTCAAAGAGCTTCTGCAAGTCAATATAAACAATACTGCACTAGCTAGATGGGCCAATGGATGCTATATAAGACTGCTTCCCATGTCCCTATTACTAAGCAATGTAAATTCAGCCCCATTTCATTGTGCTATCTGGTTAGTATAAATGAATAAGAAGCCACATTTTGTGCCATTTGTGGTAAGTATAGTAATACAATAATTAGATTGGGGCTTTCATCTCATCCAGTCACTGGTGTGAATAATGTGTTTATCTTGCACCCGGCACTTGACTCTGGTGAACTTCTACAGAGCTCTGTGAATGATTGCACAACTTGGGATAAGAAACTTTTGCCAAGTGACTGTTGCTGTGGTGATGGGAGAGCTGCACATACCAGTTTCATTCTGCTGTTAAAAGTACAGGACCTCCATACTGAATATGGCATCATAGACTTCTGATTTATTTTTAGATTAATGTTGTAATTTTATGGGTCTTGCAGAGCAGGCACAAAAATATTACAGATTCCTTACACATAAGTTGCATTCTACTCAATGGGACTGTGCTGTAAAATATGGCAGTTCAGACCCCACGAGTTTATATGTTGTTATGAGAATTATGAGGTCTAAGATATAAAATAAATGTTCATAAATGTACCAGGCAAACACATACATAAATATATAAACCGCATGTCTGAAACAGTACAGGAAAATAGTCCTGAAACCATTTTGACTCTCCCAAATTGACCTCAAATGTTTCTCTGCAAGGAGGAAGGAAATGGGAAAACCTCCCCATTGTCTCTTTGCTCACAAATCCTGTCTTAAGGGCATATCTGTGTATGAATAGGGTGAGCCTGTGACCTGGATTCAGGAACTGAGTATTTACCATCACAAAAGAATGGCCAGACTGCCCAGGTAATGCAATCAGAGACCATTATAAGGTACCCTGGCAAACAGGATTTCTGCTGTTGACCGCCTCCTTCTGTGATGTGGTCTTGGTGGTGGTGGTCTTGGACTACAGGGTGGGCAGTTTCAAAAGTCTATATAAGAGCTTGCACACCAGTGTTCTGGGTTCCTCCTCCCTCCTGCGTGGGGGTGTGAGCACCCTGTTGCAACAGTTTAATAAAGATCAGGCTTACTAGCTGCTTTCCTTCTCAATATTCTCTGGTTGGCCTCTGTTATTTTCTCCTACCAATAGAGAACCTACATAAGGACTCTATATGGGCTCTTGGGTACCCCATAAGGGAAAGGGGGCAGTTTTTTCTTATAACAATGTGAAATTTGTATTTTTTTCCCCAAACAGGCGTCACCTTACAAGGACTTGTTTACATTAAATTGCATTTGCCATTTGACCTCCCCATTCACATTTTCTAGAGGTCCTTTTGGAGCTTCTCTCAATCTCTTTTTGTTTTAATGAATGGTATCATCATCAGACTTGGCCACCTCACTGCTCACTCCTAACTTCCATGCTCATTGTGTGTACCACCAGGAGCAGAGCAATGTGATGTGATTGTTCATGCATATCTTTTGACTTGACTGTCTGGGTATTGGGGGAAACTAATATATATTTTTTTCTGTAATGCTTGCCTAATTTCAAGTTAATTAATACATTTCCCATATAGCACAACTTTTATGCGTCCATAGATTTTATTCCAAACATTATACAAAACACAAATGCAGTACACATGTACACACAGGGAGTTGATATTCAGCTTTCATTAAGATGCTTGCCAACACCTGTTTTGATGGAAGTGAGAAAGAGGGAGGGATTTATTGATAAACTCAAGTTGCAAAGCTGAGCATCTCGTTTTTCTACCTTTGCAATTGCAGCATTCTTATGTGTTTATGTATGAATGAAGTGAAAAACATTCAGGCATTTAACAAAATATGACTCTGGATTGAGGCATTGATTATATAATGGTTATACACTGAATTTGCAGCAATATTTTGGGCAAAAAATAATTTTTCCTGGGGTCATAATGGAGCTTACCCTAACCTGAGCACCATTCACAATCTTAAGCAACAGTGTATCTGAAGAAGTGAAGAATACGCTGAAGAATACGCTGGTATCTGAAGAAGTGTGCATGCACACGAAAGCTCATACCAAGAACTAACTTAGTTGGTCTTTAAGGTGCTACTGGAAGGAATTTTTTTGTTTTAGCGTTAAGTAAGTGCATGGATGCCCCCCAGTGGTGAAAAAAAGAGACAAATAATGACTTCTCTCCCCTCCTCATATTTGCTAGGGTTAGAAAGACCAGCTGTTTGATTTGTAGATGCTGAAAGAAGTCTTTCTAATTTTGACTGCTAGGATTGGCCACTGTCCAAAGGCAGGGGTTTTGACTTGTGTTTTTTTGCAGCAGAAGTATTTGTAGACAGGGAAATTTTCCTTGGCATAAGGAAAGTTTGTTAGAAGCAAAGGAAGCCATTTTTCTTTTTTTAAGGGAGGGAAATTAATAAGAACTGTATAGTACCCTAGGTTTCCCCCCCTATTTACAGGATAAATGCCCTGTTTAGGCAGCCCTGTTTAGGGAAGCTTTTAATATCTGAAGGACTATTGTATTTTAATATTTTGTTGGAATATTATTATTATTATTATTATTATTATTATTATTATTATTATTGCTGTCATTTGGGCAGAATACTCACCAAGTGCCCAGGATGGTTGGTTAGGAAGCAGCTAAGAACTGAAAACAAGGCAATAGCTATTGAATATATAAGAACATACAAAACTATATTATACCCAGGTAGCTCACTGACTAGGCATTTGTTCTTCCAGCTGAATATTAACACTTACTGGTAGCAGCTACCCAATGTTTCAGACCCCTTTTACAAGCCTACCTGGATATGCCAGGAGTTGAACTCAGTTGGGGAAGGTGACCTCTTCCCCCGTCCCTTATTAGCTTTGTGTGTAAGAAAGTGCAGTTTGGAACAGAGGCAAAGAGAAGACTGTGAGCTGAAGACAGCTTGTAGGGGCAGACAACCCACTGCGGATCTGATAGGAGGTTGAGAATCCATTGCCTTGTAGAAGCCTCTGTATACCCCCTCCCCCCACCAAATGTGAAATATACTCAGAGCCCTGTAGTGATTTCATGCCTTTATTGCAGCTTGTAAAACAGTGATTGAATTGCCCCCCCCCCCCAAACCTCAGGCTTTTATATACATTATTTACACAATGAGTCCTGTCTGATTGGCTGATTCTGCTTCCCTCCTGGAGCCTGATTGGTCTTTTCCTGCAAGACAATCAGCTGTTGCATTCTAGGATCCAAGCTTAGTACATAACAAAATGCCTGTTTCCACACAGTGGTGCCAAATGTCTGCTTTCCAATCACGATGCATTATGCTTTCCTTCTTTGTTTATGTCTCACACATCCTGTACCTTGGCACAGTGCAGCCCCTGGACTGGGAAATACTAATACTAGAAGGGCATGCAGATGTGCTTATTTGTTGACCTGTGGCGAGGATTGTGCTGTGCTTTTTTGTTTGTGTGCCTTGTGCATGTGCGTTTCAGTCGATAAAACTAGTTCTAGAGGGAAGTTTTGTTTTGAGGTCACAACTTCATATGCATGGGGCTTTTCAGTTTAGAAGGCGAGTAAAGGTAAGAAAGGAAGGACATGATAGAGGTCTATCTATAAAAATACAATTGACGTAGAGAATGCATAAGGAGGCATTTTTCTTTCCTTTGCTAGAGCCTGGGATCATCCAATGAAGTTGAATCCTGGGAGATTCACGACACACAAAAGGAAGTAGTTCTTCAGACAGTGCATAGTTAATCTATGGGATTTGCTACCACAAAAAGTAGTGATGACCAACAACCTGGACAGCTTTAAAAGGGAATGAGACAAATTCATATCCAGAGATCTGCTGCCTTTTATGCCCCCATTCAGAATTCAAGGAACATTATTAGTGGATTTCATAGCTGTACTTACACAATCAACAGCTTATTCACCTGCACATTTTCCAACCTAATACATGTGATCACCTACCCAAAATGCCCTTCCGCTGTCTTCATAGGACAAACAAATCAGTCTGTATGCAGGACACTGACATATGACGTCAAAAGCGAAACATATAGAAGCCAGTGGGGAAATGTTTCAGTCTTCCAAGATCCTCTGCTACTGACTTCAAAGATACCATATTTAACCCCCCTTCAAATTCAAAGATTGTATTTCTGAACCAGAATCTATCAGCAAATGTAATCCATATACCATATACTCCATATATTATCCAGTGGGGGACTTTTCCACTGCAATCATTCACTTAGGATACCTCAAAAATAGTGATGCAGAAACTCCCCTTCACTCAAATCATATTTAGGTTATTAATTATGTGTTTCCTCTATGAATGATGGTGGGACGCAGGTGGCGCTGTGGGTTAAAGCCTCAGCGCCTAGGACTTGCCGATCGAAAGGTCGGCGGTTCGAATCCCTGCGGCGGGGTGCGCTCCCGCTGCTCGGTCCCAGCGCCTGCCAACCTAGCAGTTCGAAAGCACCTCCGGGTGCAAGTAGATAAATAGGGACCGCTTACCAGCGGGAAGGTAAACGGCGTTTCCATGTGCGGCTCTGGCTCGCCAGAGCAGCGATGTCACGCTGGCCACGTGACCCGGAAGTGTCTCCGGACAGCGCTGGCCCCTGGCCTCTTAAGTGAGATGGGCGCACAACCCCAGAGTCTGTCAAGACTGGCCCGTACGGGCAGGGGTACCTTTACCTTACCTTTACCTTTTACTATGAATGATTCCCTCCACCCTCTCCGCCAAGAATTCTAAATTGGATCAAAATGTTTTGTCACCTGTGGATTCTTGCAGTCTTGCCTGGGGACTGTAGTGAGGGGGCAGTTAGCAGTTTTCTAAGCATCTCATTGCCACAAGTTTTGTAGCCTTGATCCCTGATTGGCTGGAAACACAAGAGGGTGCTCTTGTGCTCAAATCCTGATTGTGGGTTTCCCACAGTCATCTGGCTGGCCATTGTGAGAACAGGATTCTGAACTAAATGGGCTATTGGGGTGACCCAACATTGTTTTCATACACTCTTAGAATGTGGGGGCAGTGACATGATCAGTTTCAGTAACACTGACAGCAGCACTCTTACCTGCTAGATGGTTGTTCCCGGGACATCCTATACATTATCCCCTGGTTCTTCCCATGATTCCCCTCTGTGTGTGTGTGTATCTCTTTATCTAGTTAGTGAGAACACTTCTTGTAACTGACAAACTAAGCTCCTTGCACACAAAAGCTTATGTTCCAATAAGTATGCAGGTTTCAACATATTCTATGTTGTTCTGGCAAGAAAATTAATATGGCTCAGCTCCCCATTGGAACTTGTGAATTTGTCTTGACTTCAGCGGAAGGGTCAAGCCACGTAAGTGCAGCTCCTGTTTCAGAATGTAGAGTCATGCCCCAAATGGGAACAGATTTCAGCCTGCTGTGTCACAAAAAGGCCCTTTGCTTGCCTCCTATGCTGAGCCTTGTAGCCTGAACATCAGAGTGGAATTATAATTGCATGGACTCATTCATTTCTCAAAGCGCACATGGCACTGTAAGTGTATTCACAGGGTGATCAATGGGCCATGAATTAATTAGAATGGGGAGGGTGGACTCTGTGGATGTAAACACAGCTGCTCTTTTCTGGGTATGAATGCAATCAGTGACTGAACAAACTTGCAGGCAAATAGACTGCTCTCGTTGTTTTCATGCTGCCTTAATTTGACTTGACAGCAAATCATCTCAAGTGTGAGCCAAGGTCAATATAGTCTCACTTCCTGAAAAGCAGCACCAAGGATGGCTCCTTCCCAATCTATTTTTGCTCCCAAGATGAGTCCTAAATCTAACACCTGAAAGTCACATTATGTGCAAGAGCCCCCACAAACAACGTGCAATGGGACATTTATTTGCTATCAGCTTCCTAAGAACTGTCACCTGTGTTTGATCATTTCTTCCCCCATTTAAAGTACCTCTTGCTGCTTACCTGGCAATCCCTACTAGCAAATGCCTAGCTTACATGATGGCTTAATTAGGCCATCTTGTCACAGTTGATCTCCCTGGCAGTGGAAAATCTGCTGGAACACTTAAAATATCTTCCCAGTTGGTGTACACCCTGAAACTAAACACATTTGCTTCAATCTGGCAGTGTGGAAGGAAACAGATTTCTGTGCATATATAATTTTTCTGGGTTGAATTTCTTACTTAGGCCACAAAGGTGGATGCTGGGCAAAACCTCACATTCAGCCTGGCCAGGAAAGTATGCTCTTGAATGAAGGAGAGAGGAAATTCTTATGTATTGGAGTGAAGATGCAGCCAGAAGCTGCAAAAGACCAACTGTGGATTTTGTGCAAGTAAATTCTATTGAATATCCGTGAGTGTTAGCTCATGTCACACAACTCGCACTGGGAGAATATCACAGTACGGAAGCCGTACTAGAGTTAAACTCATCCCAAGTACAACCAGTCTCTGAATGGATGACCTGCTGCACTGGGGTTGCCTGCTGGAGGGCAAAGCTGCCTGTGAAGCCTCAAGGATGAGGACTGCTGGGTGGTGGAAGCAGGCATTTAGCAGACCCTGGACTCCTTCCCATAATGGTGACAGCCCTGGCTCACAAAAGAACAAATTGGTGGTGCTTTAACAAGCTGAATTGCCTCTCCACCGTCTAGCCGGAGGTGTCAGAAACTTCCACTAAGTGACATATTTATATTGCTGGAAGCTCTCCTGTGCAAAATAATACGTTCCAGACGCAAATTATTTTTCTGCGGAGCCAAATGGGAAAACAAGAAATGGGGAACTGGGAATTCAGGGACCCAAAAGTCTTTATTTAACCTAAGATGAAGAATGTGTATAGTGTAAAATTATACTCAGCTCTCAATGAGTAGTGCTGCATAGGAGGAATATGTTATACAGTGGTACCTCGGGTTAAGAACTTAATTCGTTCTGGAGGTCTGTTCTTAACCTGAAACTGTTCTTAACCTGAAGCACCACTTTAGCTAATGGGGCCTCCTGCTGCCGCTGCACTGCCGCTGAACAATTTCTGTTCTCATCCTGAAGCAAAGTTCTTAACCTGAGGTACTATTTCTGGGTTAGCTGAGTCTGTAACCTGAAGCGTCTGTAACCCAAGGTACCACTGTATTTATAGCACATAGGACTATACAGGGCAGGGATTGATAGCCTTTCCTGACCACACTCATCCTTTGGGGACCAGTTGGTGTTACCAAAAGTGGAGGGACATGGGTGGTGCTGTGGTCTAAACCACTGAGCCTCTTGGACTTGCCAATCAGAAGGTTGGCAGTTTGAATCCCCGCGACGAGGTGAACTCCCGTTGTTCTGTCCCAGCTCCTGCCAACCTAGCAGTTTGAAAGCACGCCAGTGCAAGTAGATAAACAGTTACCGCTGCAGCGGGAAGGTAAATGGAGTTTTCGTGAACTCTGGTTTCCATCACAGTGTCCCATTGCACTAGAAGCACTAGAAGCAGCTGGCCACCTGACCCAGAAAGCTGTCTGTGGGCAAACACTGACTCCCTCGGCCTGAAAGTGAGATGAGTGCCACAACCCCATAGTCACCTTTGACTGGACTTAACTGTCCAGGGGTCATTTACTTTTACTTTTACCTTACCAAAAGTGGATGTGGCCACCCTGTGCACACACACCAGACACGCTTATTGGACACCCCTCCCAGCTGATCAATTCAGATCACCTGGGATGTGTATGTTGCCTCCTCCCTGCACATCAAACAACTGAACTGATGACTGGGTTGGGGCAGATCCAGATGTTCCCGACCAAGCATTGTAATAGCTGTACACCTGATCTCACCCAGGTTCTCTGAGCCTTACCATTGTGTTAATTAACTGGAATCCTGCTTGGCACTACTGTATATTGAGTGGTGCTATAGGAGGAGAGCAGAACTATTGCAATTTTGTTAAAGAGAGTTTTGGACTCCAAAGGTAATATTAACATGGATTATCTATCTATCCACCTATCATCTATCTATCTATCTATCTATCTATCCATCTATCTATCTATCTATCTATCTATCTATCTATCTATCTATCTATATCTACTATCATCTATCTATCTATCTATCATCTATCTATCTATCTATCTATCTATCTATCTATCTATCTATCATCTATCATCTCCAGGTATAAAAGCCAATTCTTTCATGGGAGCTGGTAGCCCCACTGACCCAAAACATTGCCTTGGCTACGGCCAAGGCGCATGATACCAATCTGACTTCTCTGTGACATTTCACATTTACAGGTTGCAGCACAGTGTTAAATATTGACTTTTTCAGGCTTCAGTTTAACATCTTGTTCTTCCCACAAAGCTCAAATATTGTCAGGTAAGGTAAAAGGGTAATTTCTGTTGACCTTTCAACTGAACACCCATGTTTTTAAAGTGCAGCGGTCAACACTTCTTTGTGTGTGCAAATATCTGAGTTTGTTGACATAGTGTTAGCTTGAGCCTGAGAGAGGAGAATGGAGGCTGGTGTTGACATAGTTTCAGTCGCAGGAAAAGTTCCGACCTGCAGAGATAACATTTGACGAGAAAAATGACATTAAAATAGGGTTACTTAAAAAGAAAAAGTTGGACAACTAAAAGTGTGTTTTAATAAAAGAACACTCCATGGGTTCCTGTAAATGCCATCTAAACAAATCCAGTGACTGAGTAAAGAGATGGAAGATGAGGCAAAGTTCAACATTTAGGTCACCTTTCTAAAATATAAAGCAGGTTTAAGCAGATAAAAGGGTTCATGTTTCCAGTCCTCTTTGTGTTGGGATAGTTCATTCGTTTTTCTTCAGCCCTTTGCTGAAGCCAACCTGTTTCTAATGGCTGGGCTATCAGTGTTTGCTGAGGAAGCGGGAACAGCTAAGGAAATTTTGTTTCTAAGTGACAGGATGAACAGAGGCAGAATTGGGTTGTTTGGTCTCTTTAGTACAATCAGGGCCACACCAGTCATGAGGGAAGGTGAGGCGACTGCCTCAGGCAGTAGCACCCATGGGACAGCCGTTCAAAAAATGCATCACCTGCTGCCACGGTGGCAGTGATGGCTGTGGTGTGCTCCTTGGAGGCTGGCTTTGCCACCTCCTTGCCCCCCCCCCCAGTGGCCTCTTGGCAAATAGGAGGTGCTGCTGGTTCCCCCTCCCCGTTCCTCATGTAGATCTTTATGCCTACCTTGTTCCTGACATAGATTTTCACTCACGCTTTCTTCTCTGGCAGCGGGGGGTGTTTTGTGGTTTGCCTCAGGTCAGAGCTGCCAAGTTGAAGAAAATATTGGTGTGAGGCCAAACAACGATGGTGATAACAAACAATATAGCAAAAAAATGTTTTTGAACTTTCAAAATCCAAAGGTAAAGCTGTAGAAAAAAAGAAAGCCACCAGTGGTGGAACATGCTATAGAATATCTGTTTTCAAAGGCATCAAAGTGAGGTTAAATGTGTGATTGAGTTTAACTTGTCTCTTTCAATGGTGACCTGGTGCTGTGACTTTTGAGCATTTAGAGGTCGAGAACCATATTGAGAAGTAGTGAAAATGCACTGGATAGCCTTGGAAACTATGCACAAAGGTGCAGTCACCCTGTTAATTGATTTCCTGTTTCTCCACTGCTCTGTATATGCCCTAGGCTAGATCCTTAAAACTGCAAATGGGGAAATAATTATCATGGCTAAGAGTTGTGCAGTGATTTGTATGGAGTAATCTACTTTTATGGTTCTGTAGATGAATGAGAAAATGAAATTCCTTTACTTTATTGCACAGGTTTCTATATTTTTTCTTTCTTTAATACCTTGACATTAATAGAAAACAAAGTGAAAATAGTAGTACTAAATATCCCATAGTCCTAAATAATGCTGTCTTTTGAAGGCCAGTGGAGATTTCCATACTAATGGAAAATCTGGCTCGTTTCAAATGTCTCAATGAGACCATGACTAAATACCTAGGATGTTCCATTTCTTTCGCCTTTGTGTGAATTTTCATTTGGTTTACATGGTGACATCCTCAAAGAAATCTGTAATGTTGTTGCCATGTTCTGAACAGCGTGAGGTTTAATGAGCTGGTTCTTCTCTAGTTACTAATATTAGGGGTGTGTGAGAACATTTACTGATGCCTTCTTAAGACTTGAGGGCTCTATGTAATACAAGAAAGATGGAAAAATTCAGCAGCACTGTACACCCTGTAGAATTCACAACTGCTGATGTGGCTTGTCTTTATCAAGAGGCTTCCTTCATTCATGCTGTATAAAGAAATCACCTTTACAACCGCAAGTAGCCAGTAGGTTCAGAAACAGGCAACTGAAATGACTAAAGGGCCAGAACAAGTCTCGTGTGAGAGAAAGGTTGCAGTATTTATGGCTTTTTAGTTCGGAAAGAAAAGCAAGTAAGGGTGGACATGCTAGAGATGTATAAGGTTATGCATGGTGTTTAGAAAATGGACAAGGAGACGTCTATCTCTACTTACCTCTCGTAACACTATATCCCAGGAACAATCCATGGAGCCGACTGTTGTAATGGGAGGCAAAGCACTTGTTCACACAGAGCATAGTCAAACTGAGGAATGTGCTCCCATTAGATGACTTTAAAAGATTAGACTCATTCATGGAAGATGTCATAGGCAGGATGTGTCGGAAAACCGGTTACTGGGAGAAGTTGGGAGTGTGCTGTTGCAGTCAGGTCCTGCATGCAGGATTCCCATAGGCATCTGCTACTGTGTGTGTGTGTGTGGGTGTGTGGATGACAGCTTGGGCCTGATGCTGACTAGTGTCAGTTGTGCAAGCAACTTGGGGATCAGTTGACTCCTAGCCTGGCTCAGGTGCATCCTCAACCCACCCTCAGAATGCCCTGTTTGGGGGTTTTCCTCCAGATTGGGAGGGATACCACCAGTAGACCATCGGTCAGCAGGTGGAGGTCTGCACTGCTGGAAAGCCAGCTGAGCTGGGAGGGGTGAGCAGAGGGACAAGCTGAGCATTGATTGCAGACGAACGTACTGGAACAAAAAGAGGATAAGTCAATGCACTTCTCTGCTCCCCCCTAGAAAAGAGGTGAGAAGGAGAAATAACTTTGCTCTTAAACTGCTTTGTTCCTCTGCAGAGACAGAGGAAGGGAGTGGTTATATAGCTCTCCACTTCCTTCGACACAGTAAAAGGAGAGTTAAGCTTTCTCTAGAGCCCCTCCACAGTTTCTTCACAGGTATCCTATAAATTGTGTACAATTACCTTAGGAAGCCACTAGATGGAAACCCTTCATTGCCATTTACAAACCTGAAGGATGGCAAAAGGCTAGCGCTGTATAGTACAGACAAAATACCTTGGGTTAAGATCCTGGCATGTGTAGGATATTCAAAATGTTTTTATCATCAGTATTTTGGAAGCGTATTTATGCTGACAAGCATGAGTTGCACTCCTCAGAATCCTCCATGGAGATTCAGACTAAACGTTAGGAAGAATTTGCAACTCAGTGGCATGATGGGAATAACAGAACAATTGCCATATTGAGTTCCCATTTGTGCATATACAAAATAGCATGGGAGCTGTTTGTCCGTGGTGCAATCCCAAACCCATGAGTACCATGACCATGTTGGGTATGGGGGCATTGCTTTGTGTTCCCAGTTTAAACTAAGACAGCAAAATACTTCAGTTGCCTGGCTTGTCTAGTCATTGGGGCGTAGCAAGCTAGTTCTATGTATATTCCCATTCTGTTATTGTGATTTCACTTGACAGAAGGGATGCATAGGGGCATAACCTGTGACTGGGTGTGGAGGTAACCAGGTGTGTGCTTTTGTGTGGAACAACTGTGAGTTCAGCTCAGTTCTGGTATCAAAACAAATTCCTGGGTTCATAATTTTTTTTTTTTTCTAAGTGTATCTATTCTGCACCTGGCTCCTGCTGGTGGATGTTAAAATTCTAGTTAAAAAACAAAGGAAATGCCTCAAGCCTGACGTCTGCCCTTCCCTGGGATATAAAATATCAAGACAGCTGCTTGTGGGAAGAACTGTGTGTCAAGAGAAACTGTGTCCTCCTGATCCAGACATTGCTATTTACTCTGCTCCTGAAACAACTACCAAATCAGAAGAGTCTGGGAATGGGGGGAGAAATTCACTTCAGTTCCTCTTCAGGGGTGAATCTACCTAATTCAGAGTTTCTGAACCCAAAACCCAACCAGCCTACAAAATTCACACCATGTTGTTGCTGTCATTGTTGACTAACTGGAAATCGCAAATCCATTTACCTTAAATCACTTAGATTGACAAATGGGGGCAGGAGAGGATGTCCACAGGCAAATGCCACAGGGTAAATTTGCTTATCTATGCCATGAAGTATATGGAAGATCAGTCCTACTGCACAAACATTAGTAAGACCCACTCTGAAGGAACACCATACTTGCAACAGGGGATAGCCTGCCAAAAGCAATCCTCTTATAGATTTGGCTGAGCCACAATTTCCCTTCATGTAGCCGAGCAGCTTTCTGTTTAGAACAAATCAAAATCTTATCTCAGCAGTGCATATCTACAAGTTTAGCAAAAAGGCTTTCCATGATTACCTCTAAAGTAGTCTTCCTCCAGAATTATCTTTATTTTAGCATCTGTGCAAGGCACGATTATAGCGGGGAATGGGTTTTTGCAAGTAGGCAAGAATCCAATCGGATAACTGGTTCTAAAACTAAACTTTATTAATACATAAACACACGACCAAGTGGTTTTCAGGAAGCTTTGGGGTTGAAAACACTTAAGATGGTGCTTTCCTACAGCAAAACCAAAAATTCTTAACACAGTAAACACAGGAAAGTTGACTTGCAGTTAAATGAGCAAGACCACTGGAAAATTGTTTTAATACACACAAATTAGAAAACATAAAACTGTTTGGATGGAAAATAAGAAAGGAATTAAGGGGATCGAGTAGCAATTAGAAGCCAATGTTTATGTTATGTCACATCAACTTGTGCTGTATTATATCAAACTCTAAAGTGATGCCAAAATTCAAAGCAGGAAGGAAAAGCCACTCTTTTGTGTTGCTTGCGGCTAAGCTTGCATTCTCAAATCCAGATTCCAGTGTAAATCTTAACTGTGACTTCAGCTTATTCTACTACGAAAAGGAGTGGGGAAATAATAGTGTTTATTAAACCCAGTCTTGAAGTTCTCACATTTAGGAGAAGTCTTTTGGGCTGGATAGATGTCTTACACTGCTTTTGGTTGTAATCAGCCACAGCTGTACTGCCAGGTGAATTCAGGCGAGTTTGCTCAATGCCCCATCACAGCAGTGGTGTGTCAAGGAGGGCAGGGTGGCAGTGGTGCCTTCTTGGTGGAGACACTGCAATTATCCGGGGGGGGGGGGGTAAGGAAGATAAGGAGGCAGTGAGGTCAGGGGATATTCGCGTTGGCACCCTCATTTTCCTGCACATTCACATATACTTTTAGGATGTCACTATGCCACCAACACAAACATCCTCCAATTTTGCCGTTGTCTCATTCCATCCGTCCTGATGAATGCAGCATCTCCTGTTGAGAAGGCACTGCTACTTCTGCCGCTGCTCTGTCCCCATCATTCCACACACCCCCATCATGCACTGTTGCTATTCCATCAGGCTGAAAAAGACTGGGAGATGGAGACCAATGCCATTCCACTGGCTCTGCTGAGAAACCAGCTCCTTTTGGCTCCTCCTCACCCTCTAACTTTAAGATTTGGTGCTATTGTTTGCTTGTTTTCCTCTTCCTATATCACCCCAAAGCCATTTTGACTTTGGTGTCATGCCTTTTAGATTGATTTTATGGTGAAAGAGCAGGGCAAAAATGCTTTAAAACAATAAATGAAATAAACAGAGGAAGTGCAGCAGGCAGTACTCAGTGGATCACAATGGGTTTTCAGTGATTTTTCAGGGAGGGAAACGGAGGCCTTCCCAGAAGTGGCAGTGTTTCTCTTGGTGGCTGACAGAGTGTCAAGAAGAGGTTGTGTGTGTGGCCAATTTACAAAAGGCAGAACCTAGAAGGGGGACTGGATAGGGCTCTTTTTATGACAGAACCTCCGGCTGTGGGATGCCTCCATTATGCTGTATGAAGAAGTGCAGAGCCGCTGAGGAGGCTGAGATGGAGGTGGTTGCCTGCCTTTTTAGAAGTAATGGAGAAGGAGCACCAGTTGGCAGTCCAGCCAGGAATCTCCAAGCACATTACCATAGTAATGTCATAGACCCACCCCCTGCCGGGAGTATCAGTTGTTATTTGCTAGTCTGTCCATAAAAGGCTAGCTCTTCAATTCTGTTACATGTTGGGCGGGGGGGGGGTGACCACTGCAAATCAGGCCTTAAAACTAAACCAGGAGGACCACTCAGAAAATATTGGCATGTAGTGGACTAGTAATGACATCATCTGGATGGCTCTGTTTTTAAAAAAAACAGTGAACAAGGGATTGCAATTCTGGACCAATATTGGTCAACCGGGCTAGAATGAAAACAACCAGAGTCAGTACAACAAAAACAATTCACCCTAATTCTTCTAAGAAGAGCAAGGCACAAGCTCTGAGTTTCATCCAGCAAAGAAACATTAATATGAACTGGGCTTAAAAGAATGCCAGCATCACTGATGCAATAGTGAACTAGTTGAAGTGGGAAACTTGGAGGAAAACAGTTGCCAGTTCTGTACGTCACAGGAATTCCATTATGGTAGCATAGCCAAATGGGAGACCAATGCAAGACATACATTTTTCACTGTCATACTTTCTGTATGGTTTGCAGTCACTCTGTGCTTGTTTATTGTTACTATTTTAAAAGAAAAGTAGTATCAGTTTGCCTTTCAGATAATCTTTTGGGACTTGATTAGAAGATAAAACGTGTTGCTCTCCATGTAGCAGGCAAATGGGAGACCCACATATTACTATTGTAAAAACCTGATAACTGGTGGTGGTGGTTGATACTGTTGTCATCAACACCATTTTTAGCCTGTCTTTCTGTCTGTAAGAAGTTTAGAATAATTATAAACAGTAAACTCACGATGGTTAACACAAGAAAAATCAACGTTTATTTTTTTAAAAACCCACCTAAATCAATAAAACATTTTAAAAAGTATAAAAGACACAGCCAGATGAAAACAGTGAACAGTACCCTTCAAAAGCCTGCTGAAACAAAACAGCTTTGCTTACAGACCAGCAGTGATATAACTATGTGGACTTAAATGGGAAGGGTATTCCACAAAGTAGACACCATTACCAGAAAGCCCCCTGCCCATTCTGGCTTCTTTGGCAACATCATTGGCAAAGCATAAACTTTAAGATGGGCTCCAATACTTGTTGCAAATTCTTCACCACTTCTGCCCGGACATCCTAGTTGCTTCCTTGCCCATAAATCTCTGGGAAAAATAGGAAGATTGGCCAGGCTGTTGTCAGCAGGAAATGCCGTTTACATGATGTTATGCTAACCAATCACGTCAACCTTGTTTTAACAGGGGAGCAAGAGCTAAGACAGCCAGGAATTCCCTGAGAACACTGGAAACCTAGTGGATCCGTTGAAGGCTACCCCACACCTGCTCAGGCTGCAAGTCCCTAGTAGTCAAACTTTCAAGGGTTACTTTCTGCTCAGAACATTCTTTCGCAAAATTCGGAGCCTTGACATCACCACATCCCAGTCTGCATAAGCCCCTTCAAGGTGACGGGATATCTCTGTTCCTGCTTCGTAACTCTGCCGACCGTGAAGTAAACGCCAGTTGTCAAACACTACTATTTCACCTATAAATATGACGAAGGGTGCGTTTTAGAATACAATTAGTAGTAAACATGTATAGAGTTTTTGAAAATGTGATAGACCAGGAGAAGTGAGAGACCAGGAGAAGCCCGGCCCAAGACATTTTGGCACCTGAGGTGAACCACAAAATGGTGCCTCCCTCGCTACCAGGGAAACAAGGGTGAGGGAAGATCTACATCAGGAACCGGGGGGGGGGCGGGGAGGAGGATATATATCTACATTGGGGTCTGCTGCCCCTGTGGATTCTGCCACCTGAAGCGGTTACCTCATGAGTGGGTCAATCCTCCTCATGGCTGACAATGTTTTGTGTTAGTGAAGCCCCATCAAGGCATTTTTTAAAATGGATGTGGCATATTGCACTAGCCAAATAACATCCAAAGAAGGAAAAGAAAGGGGAACACACACACACACACACACACACACACACACGTCGCTACATAGCTAGAGAGGAATGACAATAAAGTTTTGAGCAGACCCAAGAGTAGGAATGTTGGAGAAATTCAGTGCAGTTCACATTTTTAAGGTGAATTTTCCCATTTCATGAAAAAAAAAAATGCAAATTGGAAAAAAAATCTCTCTTTCAAAATTCACGCCTAACCTATTTTTGGTATTCAATTCTCTCATCAAGAGAATGTGTACAAAATTGTATATATTGCGGGAAATGACATAAAAATGCAAGAGAAATTCCTTGCAAAAAATGTACGTAAGTCAAAATTGCATGCAATGTGTATATTAGGAGAAATATGCACTAAAATGCTGGTGAATTCTTTTTTTTTTAATTGCAACCTATTGAGGAAATGCAATGAACTGTATTTAAGACTTAAAAAAAATGGGAAACTGAGAGAAACCACAATTGGCAGATTCTTCACTCCTGCATAAGAAAATTGCTATTCTTGCTACTGAAAGCATTTTGGCTTCTTATGCAGTTACTTTACTTACCTGGTTTCATTTTGTAGATGCATTTATTATCCTTGCTGTTTAATAAATCAACATAGTCCTTGAGAGCAGCATAAAATGGCTTTACTTTCTCAGCAGGTATATCAAATACTGTGTCTCTGGTTGCATTGTTGAAGTTGATGCGAACCACTTCACCTTTCTCATCCACACTGTTGAGATATATACATAGGGAGAAAAATGTGCTGTCCTGAAACTATTTCAACAGGTTTGGTGTAAGAAAACATAATTTGTAATTATTTACAGATAGGTAGCCGTGTTGGTCTGCCATAGTCAAAACAAAAAAAATTCTTCAAGTAGCACCTTAAAGACCAACTAAGTTAGTTCTTGGTATGAGCTTTCGTGTGCATGCACACTTCTTCAGATACACACGAAAGCTCATGCACACGAAAGCTCATACCAAGAACTAACTTAGTTGGTCTTTAAGGTGCTACTGGAAGAATTTTTTTTTGTTTTGTAATTATTTGAAATTGTTTCATCTTATAAGGCTCCCATAGCAGCAGTTCTTTGCTAAGGGTTATGGTAACAAAAAGCAGAATTAAAGATATAAAGATAAATTTATCCTCCCCCCCCCCACAACTCTCCCCACCAAAGTATATTACAACTTAATACATCTAATACTTTTTTTGAAAAAGCTGTTGTTTTTTTCTTGTCCACAAGATGGCAAGCTCACTTTTTGTTACTGAAATGGTGCAAAATGATAGCTGTTGCCTGTAATTCAAGATTAAACTGCTAGGCAGTGCCATCAGTACAGGATGATATTGGTACGGTATAATCAGATGCTTCTTTGTTACTTACTCTATAATTTTTTGCTTGGACTGCATGGAGAAATCACAGTAATCAACCCCAATATCTGTGAAGTCCACGTAGGTGGAAGTCAGGATTTGGAAGGCTTGAGGGTTTTGCTCCTTAAGCTTGTTTGCTACATGAAATCCATCCACAACTTCACTTTCTCCCCCAGTAGAAGTCTGTTTTATACAATGGAGTAACTGAATCTGTAACAAATTAATGCCACGTTATAACAGGCACTGATCTAGAAATGTCCCCTTTCATAGTCATCAGTTTATTGTTGTGGACTACATTTTTATTTTAAAAAATCATTTCAACTCTGAATTAGCTTTGCTTTTACCTATTGCAAACACAACCTAGGCCTTCAGGATGGGCTGGACTATATATTTTTTTAATTGATAAAGGTTCTGACTCAGTACAGCTTTACTCCTGTTTTCTACCAGTATTGCTCCAGTGGCAAATGGTTATAATACTTAAAATGAAATCTGGATCAGGCCTAGATCATCCATCATATGCACAGATAAGTATATGCCATCACTTTATCTCTCTTTCCTGGCAGGAGAGATGCCATTTCAGTGCAAACACAAAAACAAAAACAAAGCTGGCTAATAAGGGCCTGCTGATCAATAGCCATTATACAGCTGCTTGATTCGATTTTTGCAATTGCTCCTGAAAAATGTGGGGGCAATTGTATTCAGGTAGTTGCAATTACTCTAATTAAAACTAAGACAAAAATTATGGGGAGCTTTATTAAAGACTCTTAAGTCTAATCATACTGTAAAACATCGGGTTAAGTGAATATAAAACTGCCTAAGCACTGATTTCTGCTCACTTGATGTTCCTACAGGTAAGACTACTAATCACCTTTATCTGCAAGACTGTGGAAGGAAATCAGTGCTGTCTGCCCATGACTATGGCAGTAGCAGTAAGGAGTAGGACTGACTAAAGACTGTGTGTGTCAGCTATCATGCCTTCAATCCTTTCAAACCAGCAGGGATAGAACCCAGACCTGTCCAAATTTGGAGCTTTCCTGGAGTCCCCATTATTTACTAAAGTGGGGCATGGTATAGGAGGAAGGGGTCCAGAGGTAACAGAGCCTCTGTTTGGTTAAGCCATGGAAAATGGAGTTCCATTTAGGTACTACTGTGAGAATGCACAGCAGCATCCAGCGACATGGGAAAAGTAGAGCTATGTTTTCCATTGTTCCTAGTGGCCATGCTCACTACTGCTTTCCTTGTGGCAAGGAGTTCCATGGGCGTGCTTTCCTCAAGAACTGACCTTTGCTCTCGAGATATTGTGACTCAGCCTTTTGGGCAGAACTTGCTGATCCAGAGACTCTAAGTCAAGAAGGTTTTTAAAAATATATTTTCCTCCTTCTGAGCCCACCCCACTGTAATCACCTTCTGTAAATTCTTCTCCACTTCTGACTTCACACTCAGCTTGTACTTTATTCTTCCTCCAGCTGCAAGTTTCTTTCATCCCTCCTCCCTATTCCTTTTACATTCACTTCTTCCCCCTATAACAACTGCTTTCCTTTCTTACCTCTTTCCTTTTGATACCCAGTTTATTGATTTATAACATTATTTTACTAATAACAATGAATGGTTAATATCTATTACATTACGTCACTTTCTAATTTCCTTCAGCACTTTCTCAGGCCCTTTCTTTCTCCTCAGAGGAGGGAGACCTCCCTTCCTCCCCTCCTTCCCAACTAGCTTTACTCAGTATGCAAGGAGTTCCTGGTGCTGGCATTGGCTCAGCCAAAAAGCCAAAGTACAGCAGGGCAGGGCAAGCAAGTGAGGAGGCACTGGGCAGGATGTGGCCCTGAGGCCCACCTTGCAGCAGCCCAGGGTTCACTGGTGAGTGTCAGCCCACCATCCGAAAAAGACTGTTGTGAAGGTGGGGTGGGAGAAAACAATATTTTTGGAGTCACTTTTTCCTACTCTTTGCAAAACATTTTGGCAACATTTCAGATAGCATCGTAAAATTAGGCAGACTGAGAGAGCGTGTAGATGGCAGATTGCTTCCAAAAATGAAAAAAAAGACAAAACAAAACACCATTTCTGTTTCCTAAAAGTATTTCTGAATTGAAAAAAGATTGTGGCTAACATCATATGGCAGTGTGTGATTCTTGGCACATGAGACAGTGAGCTAAGCTTCTCACATGAGGGATACCCCTCTGTTTCCACGCCATACCCGCTTGTACAGCATTGAAATGAATTTTCAAGGTAGCGCAGTGAAAGATCTGGCACCTCTTTAGAAGCACATGATGCTGGCCTGCTCCATTCATTAATAACATGATTGCTACAAATCGTCTGAGGGCCTTGAGCAAAAGTTTCCGACAGCATCTGTGGTCTGCACATTAATCTCCCGTCTGTGCTAATGCAGACAGAAAGGCAGAGCTTTTGTCACCATGTCATAAGTTCAGTAGGTTATTCAAGCACTGGACAGACATGTTTTTTCCATGTTCTCCACTGAAATGCCTTTGCTTCTCGACAAATGGATGCTTTCTTGTGGGCAAGGGAATTTGAAGGCTGTCCTGCCCCCACTGCACATTTCTCAAAGCTACAGGTGAATGCCGAGTAGCCTTTGATTTAGGAGAGTTGCTTTGTCTACATGAGCCTTCCACAACCTGGTGCCGTCCAGATGTTTTGGAGTTAAAACACACACACTCTCTCTCTCTATATATATAAAATTAGTTTTAACATATTAATTAGAATACAACCAAACTTCACTTCTTATACAATCTTTTTGGACTTCCGTCAGCACCTCTGATGATCCACCATTCTTATCACATCTTCTGCATTTCTTAAATTCATATTGGAGTTTAACTCTCATCAGATCCCCTGGGGGACACCAGGTTGTGAAAGATTGGTCTACACCAGTGTTTCCCAAACTTGGGTCTCCAGCTGTTTTTGGACTACAGCTCAAATCATCCCTAGCTAGCATGACCAGTGATCAGGGATGATGGGAATTGTAGTACCAAAACAGCTGGAGACCCAAGTTTGGGGAACACTGGTCTCTAACCAGAGAACTTAATGGAATTAGTATAAGCTCTACCAGAAGGTGTATTCACACTTTTCAATTTGCACTTCTACAGACTTATTGACAATCAACAGGGGATTATAAGACTCTGTTGGATGTTGATTGTATGCAGTTGGCATGTGGCTGTAGGCAGTGGCGTAGCGTGGGGGGTGCAAGGGGGGCCGGCCGCACTGGGCGCAACTTCGGGGGGGGGCGCGCTCGCTGCCTCCGGAGTCGCCGAGGAGCCGCTGCCTGCCATGCCGCCCTGGCTGCTTCAGCCGCGTCCGACAGCCGGCTCGAGGCTCCTTCCGGCCTTGTCTCCCGACGGGGTGCTGCAGGCGGAGGCTCCGGCACCAAGCGCCATGCCGCCCAGGCTCGGGTCGCTGTCTGGACGCGCGCAGCCCACCAAACGCGCCACCGGCGGCAAATGAAGCGCCCAGCCGGAGCCACCTGCGCTCTAGTGCCTGCGCGCCAAGACCGCCCACCCGCCCCGGAGGCCGGCCGACGCACTGGCCCCAGAGGCGCCCCCTCCCCGCGCCAGAAAGAAGCCGTGTCGGGGCTAGCCGGGCCGGGGAGGGAGACCGAGAAGGCTGCGCCGCGACGCCCAAAGACGTGCGTCTTGGCGCAAAGGGGCCCGCGGCACCCAGACGCGGAAGGGACCCTCTCCCCCTGACCCGCCACTGAACTGCAATTCCCAGCTCCCTTGGCAAATCCCAGTCCCCAATCCCCAAGATGCTTTATTTGAGGCAGGGGTCCTTTAATTGCAAAAACAACACCACGGAGGGCAGCAGTCACCACGGAGTTTGCCCCAGAGTAGAGCCGTCAGTATTAATGACCATGGTTAGGGGGTAGGGGGCGCAAGTTACTTGCCTTGCCCCGGGTTAGGGGGCGCAAATTACTTGCCTTGCCCCGGGTGCTGACAACCCACGCTACGCCGCTGGCTGTAGGACCTGGTTAAGGTCACGTGAGACCACTTTAAAGATCTCTCACTTTTTCCTAGTGGGAAAGCGGTGTTCAGTGATGTAGGTGCTTGTTCCTCTGAAAACTTCTCTGATAACGGTCACAGAGCTCCATTTTCTTCTCAATCCTGTTCCAACATAGATACAGGACTACTGGCTTAGACCATATGAAGATTCAGCTGTTGAAAAGATCTTGTAGTTGTTGCTGTTGTGCAATTAATACTGTCCTCATTTTATTTACAGATGTCTCCCCATCTCTCGCAGTTTGTAAGATCTACCACCCACTATGGCATCAAAACACCAATAATACAAAGCTGAATCATATTTTTTTTTAGAATCTAAACTTCTGTTTTCTGAGGTTCTCATGGGTAGCCAACATAGTGACCTCCAGATGCTGGTGGACTACAGTTTTCATAAGCCCAGCAAAAATGGCCAATGCTCAGGGATGCTAAGAGTTTTAGTCCCTCAACATCTGGGAGCCTCATGCTGTCTGCCCCTCTTGTAGATTGTTGAGACCCAACTGAAGCTGAATCCAGAAAGAATAACATAATGGGTGACAGGTTGTATGACGAACTGGTGGGATAGAATAGCATCTGGAAATAAACTTTGGTCACTGAGAATAAGGGAGTAGCAGCTTGATCAATAGCTAAGTGATCTTTTCAACAACTGAATTCTGCCTGAGCATACAAGATAATGATAGGTAGAAAAGTAAATAAAAAACATGGACAAACACAGGTTTCAGATAAGATGGTTTTCTCCTTGCCTCACTAGACAGCAACACTGCATGTAAGAACATTGCTTCCTCTTACCCCAGGTGGAAACTGAAGAACAGGGTAATCAGTATGAAAACTCAGCTTCTCAGTTGTGTAAGCCACATTGTTCGCATCCGCTTTGTCTTGAACTTGCCATGTGGGCCTTTATAATGAACAAGAAAGGAAAAACAGAGTGGTTGTAGAAAAATGTAATAATCTACCTGTAAATCTGGCTACTTAAAAAAATTGGCGGGTCATAAAATGTGAGTCATCATTTTTATGAGATGACTATTTTAGAACAACCAGGACAAGAGGGGAAAGGGTTAAAGCTCTCTTCCCTGCTAGCTATAATCTTGATAATTACCACTTCCTCAGCAGCTCCCATTTGCATTTACGCATTTAATGTCATGGTTAGAAGAGACATTCCTCAGTCTCTCTTGCATAGAAGGGAATACTTTTTAACATCACACTTGTCGATATGCTGTTTCTGGAAGTACTTATAAATTCATTTTCATTAAGTGGTTAAAACTGTTTGATCAATCTAATCAATTGATTGTCTAAACACCAAAACTTTTCTAAGCATTATAAGCGCTCACTTGGAGTGTCTAGATGCCCTGCATTTTTCAGTGAAATTTAAGTTTTGATATTGCTTGGGGCATCAAAGGACTTCTTTACAAAACTTGCCTTTCAAGATAAAACAAATGCGCCAATAATAAATATTGAGCTATATACACATCTCATTCGTTCCCCTTCGAAGTTAAGAGCAGGCTGCACAACTAATGCTCCCTATTTCCCTCTGCATTTCCCAAGATTAGTGAACTAACATGAACAAGAAAGAGCGCCTTTGCTGGCAACAGGGACAGATTATACAGGGTGAAATGGTTTAAATACAAGGGAACATAGAAGACGGCAACACATTGCAATGCAGCCAAAATATGAAGCAGAGACCAAGACTAAAAACCACATTCTCTGGATCAAATAAACTTTGGGTGGTGGAATCCTGTCAATATCAAAAGCATAATACATAGATCAGACATTGTTTAGGAAGTGCCTGTCAATATATGCAACCCATGTCGTAGCTCATGAAAATAATTTAAAAGGAAATATTTAACATATATTTGGTGTAGAACCAATATTCAAGACATTGCCCACTGAAAACAGAGAGAATGTTTATTTTATATCACACCTCAACTAAATATTTATCTGTTATTATTTATCTGTTGTTATGTGTTCAAGGATTTGAGTCAGACCTAAAATCTGCAAGCAGAAATTCTAGAAAGATGTGAATGGTAGTCACAAGACTATTTAAATGTCATGGGGAATGCCATATGATTGTATGGTACATTATGTACTCAAGAGTGTGAGCTCAATTCTGAAATATGACAACCTCAACCACATTTCCACCCTGCTCAATTTGTATTATGTCATCTGGGCTTGATGGTATGTTTGGCCTCTTTAATTAAAAAGGCTCCAAAACAATTCACTGGTTCCCAAGAAATTTAACCCTTGTGACTTGGTTGCTTCTGAGGAAAGCTATTTAAAGAGGGTGATAGCTTTCTTTTGTTTTGTTTAATCTGCTTGCATCCCGTGCGATTAATGCAGTGGAACATTACACCCATGCTGGGGGATACAAAATCAAATGCAGCCCAGTACAAACTTGGAAGACTAACAGAGGAAGCTGTAACTAAGAGGCAAGGAACCCAAAGTAAAGATGCTTGAAGAAAAGAGGAATGAAGTAATGGAGGATACAGGAGTTGAAGGAAGAGGTTGGAGAACCCAAGGAGAAAGGAAAACTCCATTTTAGAGGGCTGAATAATGCTGGTTCGTGGTGGGTGAAACACCAAGATGTAAATATGGGGGATATTTTCTTCCAAGGCAGTTGCTTTTTCTGTACCATAATGCTACTTATCTTGCGTGCTGTAAGTCAGGATCATTTAAAGTCATCTAGTAGTGTCATATGATCTCTCTCTGTCTCTCTTTGTGAGCAACAGATGATGATGATTATTTTTCTATCTTACAGGAGTAGCTCCAACAAGAAGGTACATGAATGCATCACTTATTGTACTTTCACCCTCTTCTGCACAGAATCAACTGGCTCTCAAGATGACCAATGACAAAGTGCAATATATAATGTGTCCCATATGTTAAAAAAAAATACAAATAGCAGAAAGACCCACAGATATGCTTTGTTTATTGCCCTAGAATCATAGAATCATAGAGTTGGAAGAGACCACAAGGGCCATCGAGTCCAACCCCCTGCCAAGCAGGAAACACCATCAGAGCACTCCTGACATATGGTTGTCAAGCCTCTGCTTAAAGACCTCCAAAGAAGGAGACTTCACCACACTCCTTGGCAGCAAATTCCACTGTCAAAAAGCTCTTACTGTCAGGAAGTTCTTCCTAATGTTTAGGTGGAATCTTTTTTATTGTAGTTTGGAACCATTGCTCCGTGTCTGCTTCTCTGGAGCAGCAGAAAACAACCTTTCTCCCTCCTCTATGTGACATCCTTTTATATATTTGAACATGGCTATCATATCACCCCTTAACCTCCTCTTCTCCAGGCTAAACATGCCCAGCTCCCTTAGCTGTTCCTCATAAGGCATCGTTTCCAGGCCTTTGACCATTTTGGTTGCCCTCCTCTGGACACGTTCCAGTTTGTCAGTGTCCTTCTTGAACTGTGGTGCCCAGAACTGGACACAGTACTCCAGCTGAGGTCTGACCAGAGCAGAATACAGTGGCACTATTACTTCCCTTGATCTAGATACTATACTCCTATTGATGCAGCCCAGAATTGCATTGGCTTTTTTAGCTGCCGCGTCACACTTTTGGCTCATGTCAAGTTTGTGGTCAACCAAGACTCCTAGATCCTTTTCTAGCCCTATTTGTATCATTGTGCTTCCAGAATACATCATAGTTTATTTTTGTATCTGTGAGTCTGTTTTTTCTTGTCTAAAGATGATCAGCCAGATCTTCCTTGCAAGTATGATTTATTGTATAGCAACTTGTTTTGATTTTTGAAATTTAGGAATCCAAATCTTGGGTTTTGCTTAAGCATGCTATCAAACACAGGTCTTCAACTGGTGTTGGCCTGAAAAAAGGTGAATTGCAACAGGAGCACTGCCACTGTGCAAAAGTTGTCCACGGGTCTGCTAGGCTATAAAGGCAACATTTCACAGTTTGGCTTCTATCTCTGTCCCTTTTCTTTGGCGCAAAGGGGCAAAGTCATCTCCAAGAACCAGCTTTTATTATCCACACAGGCCTCTGATTTCATCATGTGTCTGGGACTCAAGTTCTCTGGCCTAACAATTACTTGTATCTAAAGTGCTTGTAAAATTTAACTACAATTCCACGGATCGGGAGGGTATGTTTTAAAATAATTATTTAATTTCCCCCCTTTGACTTTTTTATTTTTTAAAAAGACAGTTCATTTGATCCACGTTGAAATTTGGCTGTGCTAAACTTTCCCTTTCTACAAATTTGCCAGCCTAATTAAATATGCAATTTATAGATTAGCAACTGCACAGTGGATTGTTGTTTTTGTTTAGTTATTTAGTCATGTCTGACTCTTCGTGACCCCATGGACCAGAGCACGCCAGGCACTTCTCTCTTCCACTGCCTCCCGCAGTTTAGTCAAACTCATGTTCGTAGCTTCGAGAACACTGTCCAACCATCTGGTCCTCTGTCGTCCCCTTCTCCTTGTGCCCTCCATCCTTCCCAGCATCAGGGTCTTTTCCAGGGAGGGATGTGCCATAGAAGAGTGCATATCCATTGTCAATGTTTGTTTAGTGGGCCACTGGGACTAATTATCTGTTCTTTTTTCATACATTCTGGAAATGGCAACATCCCAAATTTTATTTGTTGTTGTCAGCGACCAGATAATTTCAGCCTAGCAAGACGAAGGTTTTGTTTTCCTTCAGTCATTCTCTTAGTACTTGGCTGAAACATTTACTTCCTCTCTCTTCATTAGCAAGCGACGCACTAATGAGAGAGAAGGATCTCCTCCACTATTCTCAGCATCAGAGTTGGATGGCCCTATTTCCTCCATCCACACCATACTATGCTTAGCCAACCCTGCATACACCAATACAGTATTCATGTGGCCTTGTACAAAAACATTATTGGGGGAAGCAAATCATTGCTGCTTCTGGAAGGAATGTGACTCTTCTAGCCAAGCCTTAGGAGTATTTTTCTTTCTTCTGTTTATTTTAAATAGCTTCATCCATAGAAGGGAGAGACATTTGTTGTTTATCACACTGTTAACTCTCAAAAGGAGATGCTAAAAATAAAAGAGATGTTTAGCTGGAATTGTTATTATCCAAGAGGCGAAAAACATGAAAGGTATTCTTTGGCTCCCTCTCCCCGATGTTCTGGATTTTGTGTCTAAAATAGTAAAATCTTTAACTAACAGAAATGGCAAAATTACAGATGGTAACATTCAAATGTGGCATGCCTTTTCTCCTCTGCTTCCCTCCACCCCATTTACAAGTCATCAGAGAGAATCAATCATCAGAACTGTAGATATTAATGATGGTTGTAGAAGCGATTGTGTTGCAACAGGATTTGCCTTAGGATTTGTGCAACTTTTAATGCAAGCGTAACTCTGCGATCATCATCTGAGGTCCTTCTTCATGTACCTACTCCACAAAAGGCCTGGAGGGTGGCAACCTGAGAATGGGGCTTTGCGGCAGTGGCTCCTCGTTTGTAGAATGCTTTCCTCAGGGAGGATGGTTTGACGCCTTTCTTATCTATCTTACAAGGGCCTGTAGATTGGCAAAAAGTAGACCATGACAACTGAATAGGCTAGGGCAGCTGCAGAGAACCTATCGCCTTCCAGATATTACTGAACTACAACTCCCATCCTCCTGGGCCATTGGCCATGGTAACTGTGGCAGATGGGAACTGCAGTTCAGCAACATTTGGAGGGCCAAATGTTCCCCATTCCTGGCCTAGGGTCAGAAGGCCAAATGGTTGAGACTGTTAGGGATCCACAAGTCTGAATTATGAATGTCTAAATGATAACATTTTCATGCCAATCACTTTCTAGTGTGACAGAGAGCTTTCAGCTTAGGACAGTGTTTCACAAACTTTTCTCTCTGGGCCATTTTCAGAATAAAAATTTGCTCACGACCACTGAATTTCTTGATAAGATATAGATTGGAAAACAAAAATAAGTAACTTCTAGCAGTGCTTGATTTATATCATAGAACACAGCTATGTTAGAATATGATCATGGGACATCCCGAAAGTATAAATTCAGCTACATGAATTATCTGCAAACTATAATTATACATGTGTCTCTTACATGTGTACCTTAAGTATGTATACAAACTCAACGAGAGGTGTGAGCTTGCTTTTGCCAGGTAATCTCATTTATATTAGGTCTAATGTGAGACAAAATCTCATCTCCTCACCAATAAAAAGAAGCCTTTCTCTTTTCTGATCTTTCATATTTGTCAAAATTGAAAATCCCTGATCATAACAATACAACATGGAGAACTATAGAATAGCCAATGCTATTGAAGAGAGGCATGGATACTTTCTGGTTGTATATACACATAAAAAACATTACTATACTATACTATACTATACTATACTATACTATACTATACTATACTATACTATACTATACTATACTATACCACACTGAAATGTTTAAATGTTTCTTTGATTGTCCATGAATCTTCCTGCCAACTAACTGCACTAGTTGCTGGTTCAGTTCAGGACCAGGCCCCATTTAAAGCACTGTGCTGAACTTTAAAGCCCTAAACAGTTTGGGACCAGGTTACCTGAAGGACACATCTACCTGCACTCTAAGTTCAATCTTCAAGGCCCTGCTTGTATGTCCCCACTTGGGTAAGTGCAATCAGGTTGGTAGGCAAAAGGGACAGGACCTTTCTCAGTGGTGTCCCCAAGACTGTGAGACTATATTTCAGCTGAAATTTGTAATGCCTTATCTTTGCAGGCCTTTAAATGGGCCCCTAAACTAAGGTTACCAGACATCCCCGTTTCCTGGGGACAGTCCCTGAATTTACAAATCAGTCCCCTGACAAAATCCTATCATTCCTACTGAAGTTGAAAAGTGTCCCCGGATTCATTGAAAAAAGATTTGGTAACCTTACGGCCTAAACGGCCTTCTCTTAAATAAGGATTTCATTGATTTGCTGCATAAATTTCCCTGAATTTCTGTAACTGCTATAAATGTGTGTAATTTTATCATTCTAACCGGGTTGAATGTTTTGTGATTAGATGATAGAATGGGGGAAAACAGTACACAACAGAAACTAGGATGCAAAACCTTGCATTTCCATCATCTCTGTAAAGTATCTTGCTAGAATCTTGTACCACTGATTCTATCACTATGGAGAAAAATTAATGCAAACTCATTCTGTGCCAGTGTATTGTATACTTGAAACAACTGGCTGGAAAGCTTTTGCACCACATAAATTTATCTGGCTGCATAACTATCACTAATGCAAAGAAAATGCTGAATTGATAGTAAAAGAAAAAATTAATATCTCTCTACTCCCACCCCTGGAGTGATGTCAAGCAGCAATATGGGTCATAAATTTGACAAGAGCAAGCATATGTAAAAGCTTTAACTTACCCATAAAATGTGAGGCGAAGGAATCCAATACGTTGCCCAAGTTTAAGCAGCTCTCCCTGTCTGCTGGCAGCTCCCGTTAAGAGCACGATCCCTGTCCTTTTAAGGGTGACCAGCCACTTGTATGCACTTTCATCACTGTGCAAGACCTCTTCAAAGGCCAGAGTTGGCAGCTGCAGATCAGAACCCCAGTATTGACGTTCTGTAGAAGCCATATTAAGAAAAGGGGAATACACAAAGAAGTATTAATGATTATTACATTGTTAATGAGAAGTAGTAATAATAAGTACTAATTAATGAGAAGTATTAATAAGATCTACTTATTTCAGCGTTACAAACTGGAGTCTATCATCAGGACACACAGAGCTGAACAACTCCACTTAAAAGAGGACTCTTTCAACCCCTCACAGTGCCGTTGTAGCATTTTGTTAGCCTTACATGAAAACAATGCAGCCAATCTTTTTTTGTACGGCTTCTGAAGGGCATCTGCGTCTGCCAAAGGGGAAAACGTTCCTCCTTGTTAATGTATAGGGGGATACTAAATTCAAAAAGTAACCCCTGGGACATTTCCCAGGAAAGGACTTTGCTCTTTTACAGTGTGTACAGAATGCTGCCTATTGTATAAACAGACACAAGCTTTAAAAGCAATTCTAACAAGCCATTTGCCTCTTGCTTTATGAACCCACCCAACTAAAACCTATCCAGTCTAGCTGAAGATATTTTTTCTTTGTGTGCACAGCACTCCAAATCTATCTTGTCTCAGATGTTTGCAAGTTGAAGGTTTTCAAGCACTAAGTTAAGAGGCAAGATGCTCCAGGTTCAGCCACTGTTACTGGAGCACGGAGAATGCAGGGGCTCAAAGAGCCTGTCTTCATGCTCTGCCTATATGCACCCCAAAGCATTTGAATTGTCACTGTTGCAGAAAGGATGCTGGATTAAAAATGGACCCTTCACCTGATCAAGAAATGCTCTTTCTATGCTCACATGGAGCAAAAGCCATGCACTTTCCCAGGGTTATTATTATTGTCTACTTTACTTTCAGTGATGCATGTGATGATTCAAGATTTCCCCTGGAATTCTTGGTTTACCATCAGATGGTCTAAAACTGCTACTGGATCACGAATGGAAGAAAAGAGCCTTAGCACAATGCAAGCAAAGATACACAGACCCAAGAGAAGCAAACAAGCTAATTATGAGCACAATGTGTGTGGGTGTGCCAGCACATAAGTACATACAGACCACCCAAATGACTTGACTTCATTGGAAATTTTTCTCTATAATAAATTCAGGTAGCCAAGGAAACTTGCTAAGCATCCTTTGCCAATTACTTGATTGCTAAGCAGATAGATTATGACAGGGAAAACATATTTCCTACTGGTCTTCAGGAGAAATGAAGGAAAAATTAAGACATGGCAGGGCAGTTATAGTTGCTTTAGTCACGCATTGGGTGAAGATTAAGCCATTCTCCATTTACAGCGAAATCAAAGCACATGGACTCTCCCCACTCCCGTTGTGCAGTCTCCTCATGGTTTGTCAAGCCCAAACACCTCTGATACCAGAACTGATCTTGACTGGGAAGAAAAGGCTTGCATGGCAGACTGGAGGGAAAGTATGAGGTGAGCGATTCATTCCCCTGACTTGCACTCCCACCTCCTTCTTTATACATGAATGTTATATTCCATCCATCTGTCCCCAGCCACTCTGGGCTGCTTCCAACAAAAATTAAAAATACATTAAAACATCAGTCATTAAAAACTTCCCTAAACAGGGCTGCCTTCAGATGTCTTCTAAACGATGGGAGGGCCTTCCACAGGGCAGGCGCCACTACCAAAAAGGCCCTCTGCCTGGTTCCCTGTAACTTCGCTTCTCACAGTGAGGGAACCTCCTGAAGGCACTGGACTTCAATGTCCAGGGAGGATGATGGGGGTGGAGATGCTCCTTCAGGTATACTGGGCTGAGGTTGTTTAGGGCTTAAAAGGTCAGCACCTGCACTCTGAATTGTGCTTGGAAATGTACTGGGAGCCAATGTAGGTCTTTCAAGACCATTTAATTTAACTATTATGGCTGTCCCCAGGGCAAATGCTGATTGGCCCAGGATCCCCCACGCACATGGAAAAGCTCTATGAGCATACATCAGAATGCATATAGACCTCTCTTTTGCAATTACTGAATATGTATCAGGCAGGGAGTGTGGCACATAACCAGGCTTATGAACACTTGCCCTGTCATATCGTGCAAAATAATAAGGATGAAAATGGTGTCTTCTGCTTCTTGTAAAAGTAAAAAAATATTATTGAGTTAAACTAGTTGAAGCAGATGAAAGACTAAGGAAAAGGAAATTAATTAAAACAACCCCACTATTCATGGAAATTTCCCAAAGGATCATCTCAGAGCTGGTCACTGAAAAGATGATCCACAATGAAAAAAATGTGTTTCCAGGATGTAGGAAACTACCCTGGATTAAGAAAGAAAAGAAAAAATCCTTAAATGACAATGGCTGTCACTTTTGAAATACAGTGGTGCCTCGCTAGATGAAATTAATCCGTTCCGCGATTCTCTTCGTCTAGCGGTTTTTTCGTCTTGCGAAGCAAGCCCATTGACAGCTTAGCGGATTAGTGCTAGAGCTGTCAAGCGGCTTCCAGCGATCAGCTGTTAAGCGGCTTATCAGCGGAACAGCTGTAAGCGGCTTAGCGGCTTAGGAAAAGGGCAAAAAAAGCAAAAAAAAAACCGCTGGGGGACGCAAGATTTTTTCGTCTTGTGAAGCAACCCCATAGGGAAATTCGTTTTGCGAAGCGCCTCCAAAACAGAAAAACCCTTTCGTCTAGCGGGTTTTTCGTCTTGCGAGGCGTTCGTCTTGCGGGGCACCACTGTAGCTATTCCAAGCTGCCATGTGGAAAAGCTAATGGAAGGCTCTAAGAACCATCTGATTAAAATTGCTTAAAAGTAGAACCTTTCTAATCACAAAATAATTATCCCCTGGTAAAAAGCAGAGTTTGCACTGCACATACGAACACCTTGTGGAATATTATCTGCTTGTTATCATCACTCTCCTCTTGCCAAGCCAAATAAGATTAAATAATTAAGGATATTCTGTGAGTTCCTTCAACTGAACAACAAGGAAAGACATCATTTAACATTCCAACTGATACTGAGAAGTTACAGTTTGTGAGAACTCAGAGTGGTGGTTCGTAACCTACTGTGAATGGCTCCTCCCACTCCCTACTCCAGCTCCTACCCCTTGCTCTGGGGCAGGAGCGCCAACTTGAATAAAATATGAGGAGGGGCAGGTAAGGCCTGCCCTGCACAATCAATCGCAAGATGTGGTGCACACATACCATTTGAATGGCAAAATCCATCAACTTGGGTAGGAGGGCTCAAATATTTTATGGGGGGGGGGGCAAAGGGACCTTGGCCCCTAGGAGTTGACTCCTAAGCTCTGGGGGCAAGGGACCTTCTCTCAGCCCTTTGCCTGCCCTGGGATCTTCCCCAAACTCAGACGCAACAGCCCTCAATGCACTCAAACCACCTCCTTGGAACCTCAATCCAGTTCTCTGCCCTGCTTGCATGTTCAGAAGACAACCTACAGACAAGTGGAAAATCCACAGCTGAACTACGTGGCTGGACATTTTCTGCAGAACATTCCTAAATCTACAAATGCTGTGGCAGAAGAAAATGGTCTCCAGTTCAATTATTAAACGTAGCTATTAAATCCAAGTTCTGTTTGGGAAAACAGACCAGCAGCAATAACTCTGCAGGCATTGTTTGAGCCCACCATAAACTTAAAAGTGGTGGGTACTCAAGATTTTAACGTTAACTTGGTTATTTATTTCACATGCTGTTTCTTGTGGCAGTTATGCATCTCAGTGTAGTCAGCAAAAGCTGCCCCGAGCCGACGACTGCAAGTAGTAAGAACAATTTTCTCCATTTGCAAGGTTTGCACTTTCCAACCACAGCTAGCATGTCTGATTCCTCTGGCTTAAGCCTGTTAGAGGGAGAGTCCAAGAAACACAACACACACATCCTAATGTAAACCATCCACACAAACCATCTTTCTATCTGACTTTGTGTTTCTAAGAAGCTGTGACATGACTGACAAGTTGCTGAATTCCCCCCAAAATATTCCTAAAATGAAGAAAACACAGTGTGGTCCTTGAGGAGAAATGTAATCACACCTTATTAAATTCCTTAGCAAATCTGCTCGAACACACATTTTGCTTAGTGCTGGACTCAATAAACCGTGGTTGCTACATTATAAACAAAGAATGGCTCTTCATGAGGGGAACGGAAAGTTGCTTCACAGATTAAGCCACTCTGACAGTAATAATTAAATTACAAAGCAAATCCAATAAAAGATAAATGTGTTTGCCTGATGCATAAGTCCTGTGAAAATTGATGGGTTCCACTGTATGCTTTATTTTCCAGTTTTTCTTGTCTTCCCTTATTTATTTGATTTGGCTCCTGAGGTCCCAGGAGCAGAACCCCTTTCAGTGGGATGCTTCCGCTGGTGGGACGGGAAATTATTTTCATAGATTCCACCTTCTCCCTACAGTTGCTGGAAGACTTACTCCAGAGCACTTGAGGACCCTCCAGAAGAGCGTGTGTGGCTACAGGGAAAAGAGGAATGAGTGAAAATCACCTCCTTTCTCCTTCCATGAGATGGAGTCTTAACTGGATCAAAGTCTCTTCCACAAAGCCATTGTAACAAGGAGAGTTGGTTAGGCTTAGATCTGTAGTCCTCTCTACTACTGACAAGGGGCCAGCCCAATACATTTTGTGGCTTGAGGTGAAGGACAAGATGGCCTCTTCTTCTAATCCATGTACGGAAGCTGACAACTGGTAGCTGAATATTACTTTAACACCGACAACAGGTTAGCTTCCATTTTCTGCACCCGAGGGTAGCAGGCTAGTTAAGATGGCAGGCCTGGCTATATGGCACAGACAGCTCTTTCAACACTTCACCTTACTACTATTACCACCACCACTCTTAGGTAAAGTTGTATTCATTTTCTTAGCCATTCTTTGTTTGCAAGCGCTCTACAAAATGAAAAATTACTACCTGGAAATGAGGGAAGGTTACATCATTATGTCCATTATGGCATTTCTAACACTCATGTATTATTGCTTAGAATGTTTCTATAAAAGGGGGCATAGTTTTCTTGACTGGTGACTGAAAGGCTTCCACACTGAGCACTGACTGTGATATACCAGGCTTTGTTCACTCATTTTTAACAGGGAATCTGCATGTGTTTCTCCTCCATTTTTCCAGACTTCAGAAAATCCAACTTCATTTTTTAACTGTATGATCCCAAGTGTTGATGACCTTTTGCATTGTCATTCTGGCCTGTATTGATTCCTCTGGCCATTTGCTTCTCAGTTAACTGTTTTTCCTCTTGAGGAACCTTTAATCCTTCCTTTTCGAAATAGCATTATTTTTGTATCTGCTTCAGATACTGCTGTATTTTTGTATTTTCTGCCCCACCCCCAATGGCAGTGCAGGCATAACCATCACAGAAAGCACATTGAAAGAAGATTGTACAACAAAATTATATCATCCCCTCCAAAAAAGCAACAACAGTTGGGGCTGGAGAAACGGGACTGTCCATTTGGCTGCAAAGTGTTAGAAGTCAGGAAACAGACTTACAATTCCACTTCCAGATTAAAGCAGAAGAGTGATGACTGGAGGCTGCTAAATGGGTGCACATCTTGAACAAACATCACCAACAATAAAAATCATAATAGTTGAATCTGCAGCTATTTTCCAACAGCAGAGAAGAATAAAAAACGCAGCTCACATAAACATCCATTGTAGCTAGCCTAAACAAAATGTCTCAATAGCATGCCTCAATGGGCCAAGTGCTTCAAAATCTGGCAAATGACAAATGTTAACCAATTCCATAGATACAGGCTGAATGCAACAGAAAGTCATGATAGCACCTGAGTGGCTGACAGGGTTCATAGGAACATAAGAATTCTGCAGATATTCTTCTAGAGAATGGAAATTCACCAACCAGCATGGAAAGTGTTAAAGATGATTATCTTTCAGATTTACAAACACTTTTATTGAAAATAACTCAGCAAATACCAGGTCAAAGCAGTATGTACAACCTGCCTTTCCCTAAAATGTTGAAATAACTGGCTGTCCAAAAGAATAGCTTTATCCCACAGAACACTATATGAGATGTAACAATAAAGTGTTTTCTAAAATGCTTAAATGCTGGAAAAACAGCATTTGTGCCTAGCTATGCACCATTCTGCCATAGGGCTTTTCTAAATGACAGACTGGATTTGACTTTACCCTTCAAACTGTTGCCAAATCATTAATATTTAAAAAGTTTATTATCTGCAATGAAATTAAAGAATTTACAAAAAACGAAGTCCTTATGTAAGCCTATGCATAGTTAATAAATACATTTGAAAGGTAATAAATAAATATATAACTTTACACCAAATGTAAACTAACAGATAAACATATCATTATACGCACATTACGATATATCCTCAATAAAGTGTATGGCTTTAATGAATCCTGTGTTATACTGTTTCAATATTGAATAAATAAGCTTCATTTTTCAATAAACTTTTTGTCTTTTTGTCTTCCTTCTCTTATCCAGTTTCACCATATAAAGCATATCTCATACTCTAAAAGGGCATTCCATCATCTGTCACCAAGAAAGATTTCTGGAATATGGTTTACATTCGCAAAGAAACACACAATTATGTTAGCTTTGTTCTGCAGATTTGCATAACAAGTGGAAAATAGTGTCACATAAATATGCAGTCACCACTTATTATTGTTCTGATAATTTTTGTTTCTGTTAACTTATGAAGCATCTAATGACTGGCATTGTATACCACCCAAGGGCTGTGTCAACTCAGCTTACACTTTGCTTTTTAACCCCCCCCCCCAAAAAAAAGATTGCTATTCTAATCCTGATTATTACCCTCTCCCATACTCAAACAGACCTGTCTATCCATCAGCCTGTGGAATTTGATCTCAACAATTTTCCTTCCTTCAATGAAGAGAGCACATTATTCCATTAAAAAAAAAAAAAAATCAAGAGTAGCTGCAGCTTGAAAATCTATTAAGCAGCAGCTCTAAACAGGGACTGTGTTCCATGCCAGCGTTCCCTGCTGGTAAACCACCCCATTCACATTATTCATTATTCTACCATTTCATCATGGTACATATATTGTTTCCACTACTTAACCACAATCAGTAGAATTTCCACTTTGCTACTGTAGCTCAGGGTTGAAGGTTACAAAATGTGGCAATGGAGTTGCTCAGAAATGCTAAAAAGACAGGCCAGGAATGCTCTGACAAGCTTACTTCTCACATCCAAAGCAGCCTTCAAATTGTTGCAGTGGGGAAAAACCTGTTTATTTTTCATACAATTTGCAGGAAACTTTAATAGCTTAGATTTCAGAAGGAAGTCCAATAGTGCTCATTCATGCCTTCAAAATTATTTTTTACCACTGCTGATGAAAAACAGATCTATGTGCTATGAAGAAAAGGAACACACACTTTCCAGGAGACTGCATGGACCATAGACTTATCAATGAGCTATAACAGCTTTTCACATTTCTCAAGAATGTGTCATTCATTAGATGGACTGATAATATCAAGGTTTTCCCCTCTGGACACTATCAGCTTGATATTGATTGAAGTAGACATGCAAAGACTAGCATATTAAGCAGAAAAACTCTTTTACCCAGTAGTCTAACCATTAAAAAAAGAGAATGTATTGGGAGTTTTTCATATGAGGAGTGCATTCAGACATTTGATTCTCCCACTCTATTATCTTTTTAGATGCCTTTACATTGTCCGAGTATCATATGTATGCAGTACAGATGGTATAGACACAATATAAAAAGGTAAAGGTACCCCTGCCCGTATGGGCCAGTCTTGCCAGACTCTGGGGTTGTGCGCCCATCTCACTCAAGAGGCCAGGGGCCAGCGCTGTCCGAAGACACTTCCGGGTCACGTGGCCAGCGTGACATCGCTGCTCTGGCGAGCCAGAGCTGCACACGGAAACGCCGTTTACCTTCCCGCTAGAAAGCGGTCCCTATTTATCTACTTGCACCCGAGGGTGCTTTCGAACTGCTAGGTTGGCAGGTGCTGGGACCGAGCAACGGGAGCGCACCCCGCTGCGGGGATTCGAACCGCTGACCTTTCGATCGGCAAGCCCTAGGCGCTGAGGCTTTTACCCACAGCGCCACCCGCGTCCCTAGACACAATATACTGTAACTTTATTTCTATGTTTATGTAAGCGGACAAAATTCAGTGTTTTAAGGCTGGAGAGGAAGGGCCCCATGACTCCCAAGAGACAAGAAGTGTTTGGTTCTCTCCATCTTACAAAAAAATTAAAAAATAATCTCCCTTGAACTACATAATTCAAGCTTCCATCTGTGTATAAAGTCAGAACAAAATTCCAAAAAGCTGATCCCTTTCAGCAACGATTTCCTTTCCTGGAACTCATTTCAAGAACATTGTGCTAATGCACAGGCTAACAGAGGCTGTTTATATTATTCAATTAAAACATTTATGAGCAGTTTTCTTCATCTCTTTCAGGAGAAATCCAGATTTCTGAATTGTGAACAGCTCTGCCTGGGGAACAAAATAGCTCCTGTGTTATGTATTTTCTCTGAGTCCTCCCCACCCCCATCTTTTGAGGATTGAGCAAAACAAGAATGCAGAACTGCCTCCAAATAACAGCATGGGATCTGTTTACTAATTGGAGCATAATTCTGTGTAATGTGTGTGCATGCTGCCCAGAGCAGCAGCCTTGCACTTTTCTGAGAAATTTGCTTATTTCCAGTACTAACACTATTTTATGTAGTCTGTCTAGAGGTTTTCGTTGATTAAGTAATATATAAATCGTGTTACATTCATATAATGATGACATCCTAGCCAACTCTTTGTGTATAATAAAGTGCACAATGCAGTCCCTTGGTTAAATACTAGGTGAAAAAGATAGGAGGAATGATCAAGTTAGATAAAATATGTGAAGCCCTTTATCACTGATATATAAAATTCTGTTGTTATTAAAAATGGATTCCAGATCAATTGAGAATGGGGTTCCCTTAGTGCATTTACTACAGAAATGGTACAAATCTCTACCTGATAGAAATAATTCTTCCTGCATTTTTGCTCTTGCTTGTTCAGAAAAACATCTCTTCTTCAACCATTCAGCCTCAAATTCACTGGTGTGGTCATCTGGCCATACAATGCATACCTTAGTCCACAAAACAGAGAGAGACATACATTGAAAGCAGACCAGAATAATCCAAGAAGCATTTTATTTGCTTTGCTGTTTTTTCTTCTTTGTTTTGTTGGATTGGACTTCTAACTCATAATGAAAGCAACTGGCATGTGGTCTTGTTATGTGTGTGCAATCCTACACATGTTTAATTGGAAGGTGGTTCCATTAATTTAGCAGGCCTTTCTCCCTAGTAAGTGTGCTTAGGATTGCGGCCTAATAACCTCTTTCACTCTGAAGAGTTTGTATAGTGCAATGCTATGCATGCTTATTCAAAACTAAGTCCCACTGTGTTCAGTGATGCTTATTCCCAGGTAAGCAGCATTAAATCACTGCAACAAAATGGTTCTACATATGGAGATTAATATATTATATGAAAACAGCTTCTCTCTCTCTCTCTCTCTCTCTCTCACACACACACACACACACACACACACACACACACACATTACCTTTTTCTCCCTCTGTGCCAAAGTGACATTCTTGGCCCCAACATTGACATCCAGATTTTCAAGAAGCAGTTTGCGTGCTTTAGCAGAATGCAAGAAGCACTCGGGGCACTGGCAATTGTCTCGCAGCCACACAGAAGGGTAAAGGCTCTTGCTCCCATCTTCCCAGTGGACACAGATAAACTGATTTGCCTCCAGAGCTTCCACTTTATGGATCGCTGCACTCGTGTTGAAGGCCTGAGCCGTCTGCGTTGTCCCCGGCATTGAATGCTGCCAATGCCTCCTGCTCAGGGAGAAATGTTTTTGATGGCTGTGCTTGCCTTTTTGTGCTTGCAGCAGAGTTCGAGAACAGTCTTGGTGGACTTTGGTTCTTAACAAGTATTTAGCGATTGAAGTCCACATCTTTCCTTTTCCTTGTTTGATCTTCAGTACAGAAAGGCCTTTTCACCCTGTGAAATCTCTCTCCAGGTCAGTGCTGTAAGAATAAAGCATACTGATGAAAGGCAAGAAGGAAGAAAAGGGATTCTGTTCAAAAGAATGTTACTTCTGGTCCCTGTCACCCTTTCATTCTGGCACATAATGTCTCCATTTCCCCCAACCCCCTTGAAGTTCTGATCAAGTGGGTTTTTTTGGGGGGGGGGAGAAAGAAAAAAGTTTTAGCTTTGTACTGTATGCCTCAAAATTTGGACCCCAATACAAAAAGTCTGACAGAACCGTGGTTTTGGAGAGCAGCAGATGTTGCAATCCCAAACAATTTTAAAGGAAATATTATTGGCTGTTCCAAAAGAAATAACTTGCACCCATTGGTTCCTCTCCATGCCCGTAATATTGGATCAGTTGACACATCTGGCAAGTGTGGGTCCCTCAACGATCTGTTGCAACCACTTTTCTCTCACAGATCTACAGATACTGCATTTGAATCTTAGAAAACAAGGCTGTTTATAGTGGGTGAGATTCAACTAATGAGGCATGTCAGCCAAAGCCCTATTCTAGGACTTCCACTTGCACAATGGGCTTTCTTTCCTCTCTTCCTCCTGTGCCCCTGAAATTGTCTTAGGGTGTGGGGTGGAGAGAACTCATGGGGAGTAACACACAGGGGTAAGAGAAGGGAGATAATCTGAAATGTTTGCTCTGATTGATCAATATAGGCTTAGTACAACAATGAATTCCTCCTATTGCTGCTCAGAGGAATTCTTAACCAGCAACACATTTGTGTATAGGTGCTTTCACTCCTAACACCATTACGGAAGTTAAATTCACCCACTTGCAAAGCCACAATTAATAGTGCTTCTGTGAGTTTACAGATACACAGACAGATTCATTTTTGAGATGCGAAAGCGATCCAATCTCATGAAGCATCATCCAAGTGCTTGTGGCCAGGGTCACGGTGAACATGCCATTTCAGCCATCCCTTATGACAGCCTCTGCTGGCCTGCTGACCTCCATCTGCAGAAGGCTACAACTCCCAACAGCTCCAGCCAGCACAGCTGGAGTCTACAACAGCTGGAGGGGAACCAGGTTGGCGCAGACTGCCTTATGAAATGGTTTAAAAGCATGGATTCGCTCAAGAAGTGGTCACAATCGACTTTATATATTCATTTATTTCATCTCATTTATGAATCACTTCCCATGAAACATCCCAAAGTGATTAGCAACAAAAACGTCAACAATAAAACACACACATCAAAACAATTCCAATTCCAATTCCAATTCAGATGCAGACTGGGATAAGAATGTCCACTTAAGTTTTTCCTTGCAACACCACAACGTAACCACATACTATATTATTATAGTATATTACAATTATGCTACTATTATTATAGTCAATATATTAAGCATCCAGAAAACAATCCCCTTGTACACATGTCCTTCCATACGGATGAACAGGTAGTCAAAACATGCACACTCTTCCTCCCCCTTTCATATGCACATAGACAAGGACCATGCAGATGCAGACATGCACAAAGGATGCTCTCATCCCCAACCTGGCAACTGTAGCAGCTGCTGCCTACTTCAGGCACCTGTGGCTGGCAAGGGAAGGAGCTGACCATCTGGGCATCTCCGTGCATTTTTCAATAGAGTAGCCCAGACTAGGAGACAACAAACACACATGGCATGCAGTAGCACAGAGCTACGCACATCACTGCTGCTTCAGAGACTCCCCTGACAAAAACAGTTACAGACAGGCAGCCGTGTTGGTCTGCCATAGTCAAAACAAAAAAAAAAAAATTCCTTCCAGTAGCACCTTAAAGACCAACTAAGTTAGTTCTTGGTATGAGCTTTCGTGTGCATGCACACGAAAGCTCATACCAAGAACTAACTTAGTTGGTCTTTAAGGTGCTACTGGAAGGATTTTTTTTTGTTCTGACAAAAACAATAGCAATACCTATACTGAGGGGGGAAATGAATGGAAAACAGGGCAAGGAAACCAACTTTCACTCCTCTCACCCTACAACTGGGGGATTGCAGTGGCAGCAGCAAAAGCCTCAAAACCAGTCAGGCCCATAGTTTTCCAGATGGCTGGCAACTCTCTCTTGCTGCTGGTTTCTCAATTAATAACAGATGGGGGAACACACATTTATAATGCTAGTCTGTCTAAGGTTCAAAGGAAGAACCATTTTTTCCTGGAAAAATCACAAGGTTGAACTTTCCAGTATCCCCTTACCCCAGTTAGCTGGGGTGACCAGGAGCTGCCAAAACTAAAGGATGGGGCGGGGAAGAGAGAAAAGCTTAAGAATGATGAGATCTGAAAACATAATAAATGTACATTCCTATTGGCCTCATGGTCATGCAGCCTGTCGGAGCCAATAACTTTAATTTTTCATGCTTATCACTGCAAGCCGCAAAAGAGAACTGCTGACTGCATGTACGTGGCATGTTGTTTACCCACATCGTTCCATAACAGGGAAAGTATGCGCTAATATCTGTGCTCTCCCTGGGATGAAGCATTGCACCTGGCTGATTCTTTTTGCTGTTGTTCCCATGTGAAACCCTAAGCCAGCTCAGTCCAGTCATCTTCAACTTTTTGTGGCCTGAGCAAGATAGAACATGGCAGCTACCTATGTTCCTAATGGAGAAAATACCTTTTCACAATACCAAAACAACAACCATCTTGTGGTTGTAGGGGACATTTTGTGTGTGCACAAGGGGTTCACTGGATCAGGGCCATTGTCTAAGACCCTCAGCTACCTTTTCACAGCAGCATAGTGCCTTGCATGTCCTTAGGTCCTGGGCAATACCCCAAAACCCACCTTTTCACTCAGCCTTGCCAAACCAATTCTGTTCCATCTGTGCCTCTTTTCTCCAGGCCTTTGCCTTCTCTGCTCCACTTGTGTTTCCCAGTATAACTGCCTATTTTCCCTTCCTTCTTTTAGCCTCTTGGGATCCCTGTATGCTGCTTCTCCAACCTCCCAGGCCCTCTCTACTTTCACGTTTCGCACCTCTGTGCTTCAGTTTGTAGTGACCGAAGAATCCCAACTTCTACTGCGGGGGTGAGGAAACGTTTTCAGCTTGAATGTCACATTCCCTTCTGGGTGGACACATGCCAAAGCTGGGTAGCCAGAGACTAAAGGAGGTGGAGCAATGAATGTAAATTTTATCGTTGTACAGTAGGCTAGTTTCCATACACCTACATGGCACTTTCTATCCTCCATCCAGGGAACCAAGAGGCATTGTCAGAATTCTAGGTCACATATCAGCCACACAAAACAAAACAAAACACAAAACAAAACAAACAAAACAACCACTCAATAAGAGTGCAAAGCAAGGACAATGAAGGGTGTGGCATGGGAAGAGGGGGTGTGGCTGAAGAGACAAAGCCGGGGGAAGAGTCCCAAGGGCCTGATAGCGAGGCTTGAAGGGCCGCGTTTCCAAGCAAAAGTCTTTAAAATGCTTTGTTTCCAGACCTTTGCAGTAGACTTGGACCTAGGAGTATACCACGTTTCAGCTTTTTATTTGTGGCAGAAATACCAAGGCAGGAGCATCCTTGTACATGTAACTAGTCCAAAAAATATTGACATTTTTGCAGCTGCGAAAAGGAATAAAATCCAGCTCTCTGGACCACATTTCTATTGTGTCTTCCACTGAAACTGGGCGGAGTGAACATCAAAGGAAAACCATTGATTTATTCCAGCTGAAGAATGGCTCATCACACAGCAAGAAGATAATTTGTGACGGAATTTTATATTGCATGTTTACTAGGCTATAAATTCTTAAAATATTCACTGATGCTTAGATAGTTACATTTGAAGCAGACCGCAAGTACATATTTTCATACTTTACCATAATCCTGCTTCAAATCGTTGCACAAAAATTCAAATCCTTTTAAGTGGGGCAAGCAATTAATGCTCCTCCCACCTTCCTTGTCTATTTGATGCAAAGCAAATGCTCAGAACAAAATTAATCTACACCAGACACAAGAAGTAGTTTCAACTAATGGCAGTTTCAAATAAACCAACACATTTAATTCTCCAGCGTGGTGTAGTGGTTAAGAGCGGTAGATTCGTAATCTGGTGAACCAGGATCACTTCCCCACTCCTCCACATGCAGCTGCTGGGTAACCTTGGGCCAGTCACACTTCTTTGAAGTCTCTCAGCCCCACTCACCTCACAGAGTGCTTGTTGGGGAAGGAAGGGAAAGGAGAATGTTAGCCGCTTTGAGACTCCTTTGGGAAGTGATAAAGTGGGATATCAAATCCAAACTCCTCCTCCTCCTCTTGTTCTTCTTCTTCTTCTTCTTCTTCTTCTTCTTCTTCTTCTTCTTCTTCTTCTTCATTTCCAATCCTGGTGCTGTGGCTTACTTCCAAGGAATAAGGACAGCTGCTTGCAGGTATGCAAAGGATGATCTTTGCAGATGAGGGATGGCTGAAGTACTACCACAAAGTTTCATTAGCAGCTCTTATTCAGGTATCTTTGGGGGGGCATGCCAATTTTGGAGGGGTTGTTGGTGTTTTAATCCCTTTATCCACGGTCCAAATCCTGATCAGCTACTCACTAAAAAATAACAGTGCATTTAGCCTCGGAGTCCATAAAGAGAGAAGGAGCAGTGATGTGGAGTTGGGAATTTTTCCTGCAGAAAATTTTCCATTTCTTAAATTCATTAGTAGCAATAAATGGGTGTCAATTGCAAATGAATGGGGCTGTCAATATCTTAAGTCAAGCTTGGCAGTTCTAAACTGTTTGTTTCAATTACTTAAAATACAGTTGTACCTTGGATCCCGAACGCCTTGGTACTCAGACATTTTGGCTCCCAAACGCCACAAACCTGGAAGTGAGTGTTCTGGTTTGTGAACATTCTTTGGAACCCAAATGTCCGACGGGGCTTCTGTGGCTTCTGATTGGCTGCAGGAGCTTCCTGCAGCCAATCATAATCCGTGCTTCGGTTTCCGAACATTTTGGAAGTCGAACAGACTTCCAGAATGGATTGCGTTTGACTTCCAAGGTACAACTGTACGGGTTTGCAAGGGGGAAGGATCCCCTCAAATTCCTGGGTGCCAGGCTCTCCCCATAATTTCTGAAATTAGTAAATGTGGGGTTTGATCAATGGATTTAAAGGTAAAGGTAAAGGTAAAGGTACCCCTGCCCGTATGGGCCAGTCTTGACAGACTCTGGGGTTGTGCGCCCATCTCACTTAAGAGGCCAGGGGCCAGCGCTGTCCGGAGACACTTCCGGGTCACATGGCCAGCGTGACATTGCTGCTCTGGCGAGCCAGAGCCGCACACGGAAACGCCGTTTACCTTCCCGCTGGTAAGCGGTCCCTATTTATCTACTTGCACCCGGAGGTGCTTTCGAACTGCTAGGTTGGCAGGCGCTGGGACCGAGCAGCGGGAGCGCACCCCGCCGCAGGGATTCGAACCGCCGACCTTTCGGTCGGCAAGTCCTAGGCGCTGAGGCTTTAACCCACAGCGCCACATGCGTCCCTCGATCAATGGATTTAGCAAGGCCTAAAAAAGTTAGTCAAACCAGCTTCCTCAGGAGCTGGGTTTAGAGAGGTGCCATTCAAGAACAAAGACAGGTAATAACAGAATCATTACCTGAACAAAAGGTGAGAGATTCAGCATCAGGCTGCCTGGACTACAGGGAGTGAGATGTCATCACAGGAAAAAGTGCCTTTTGAAGGAGACTTTTGAAACAGAGGTTGCCAGGGCAACGGGGAGAGGATGCTTGAAGCTGAAGGGAAGGAATTGTTTTCTGCAAAGGCTGCTGTGAAGAAGGAAGAAGCAGGCAAAACATGCATGCTGGCTAGGAGAGGCTGCACCAAGAGACCAGGGGCCCATATGGTTGGCTGATGCTTTGGAATCAAGCTTACTGAAGCCATGAGAGGAGCAATGAGAGACATTCTTGGGGTGTGATATTCTGCAACCCCCATACCAACATTCAGGTGTAAATATATATATAAACCATATTTTTTAAAGACACTACTCTCTGCTGTGCCTTGATTTCCCAATGGATACACAACTCTGGTTAAGAGCCACGACCCCTGGAATCTTGCTACCACTCGACAGAGATTGGGGTGGCCTGTAATGATACATATAAAACAGACACGCTCACCGAGGTCACTCTAGAACAGGAGTATCTAATCTGAAGCCTGTGCCAAACATACAACCCCCAGTGTTTTCAGTCTCCCTCCCAAATCTGTCATTTAAAAAAGAAGTTTAAAAAAGGATTTGGGGTTTTTTTTTTACTATTCCAATGGGTCACACTGTGATACCCCTATACCAAAAGGATCCTTGGGGGCTCCCAATTCCTTTTTAAAAGTTTTATTGATTGCTCCTTGTCAGGGAACTGACATCGGAGCCAGAAGTGGAGGCAGGGCTCCCAAGCTATGCCGGAGAAGGGCCAAGCAGGGAGAGAGGGGACTCAGCAGCTGGGGAAGGAAATCAGCGTAACACCAGGGATAAAGGGGGGCGGATGGGGGAATCGGAGAGAGGGCTCCAGGACTCTTTGCTGGAGACCAGCGGGGAGAGCACAGGTCTTCCGCTACCCACACACACCCTGCGCAGAAGACTTCCGCGCAGGGAAAGTAGGCGTAGACTTGGCATCAAAGAACTTCTTTGCTGGAAGAAGTTCAAGAAACGCCCACTGACAGATTCTGCTAGTGACTGAACAGCCACAAAGTGAAGGGCTGTCCAGCCAGGAAAGGTTTAACCAGGCTACCTAGCCAGGAGTGGCGGCAACTTACGCACGAGCAACCCCATATAACCATTACACTCCTATATGTGCCCCACTGTGACAATGTGATGTCAAAAGTTTAGGAAGAAGCCAAGCTGCAACAGCTACCACACCACCAACTTCCTTGAAAAGTAGTCCTACAACTCTGCCTTTTAATACATATTTTAGCAATACCCGTGAGACTGGATTGCACATATAAACACCCAAATCACCACACCTTTCAATTTCCAACAGTATTATTTTGATCCCTTATGAATGATCACACAAGGTATTTTTAATACCTCTTTTGAATTATTAAAGGCTGAAAAGATAAACTTTGCAAGCTTACAGAAAAGAATGGTTGTGGCCTTAGCAATGCATCCAAGCAGTAAAGATGTTTTGCATTTTTGTTCACTGAAACACCCTCATGTAAGCCTTCAGTTGATGGTATCGAAAGACAGCAGAACCAACAGGGTCACACTCCCCTTGCCTAGTTCTGGACTCTAGTTCCACCCACCAAAGCAACCAAGGCCATTTCAGTCCTAAAACCAAGCATAGCAAAACAAAGAGCAGGCTGCACCTAACTAGTCCTACTAGTGGAAGCCCACACAAGGGCATGCACTAGTGCAACAGGGTTTTCTTCCCCTTTCCTTCACCTGCACCCCCCACAATTGGCACAGGGTTGGGAGAATCCCCCAGCACAGCATGGGGGTGGGGTTCTGCCTGGCAAGCTGATGGAACAACTGCCATAGCACTACATTAAATTCATCCCAAAGTAAAATTAGAAGAAAAAGGACCGGGGGGGGGGTATGGGGAGAAAGCAAGGATGCCAAGATCTGACCATTAAAGGAAGTGGGAGTTCAAAATATATGAGGTGAGATTTAAAATGTCTAGCTGAAATATGCTTTAACTATTCCTTCTTTACAAGGCAATATTTGGCACACTTGCGCTATTACAGTATTTCATACTTTTACTAGATTAAAACCATACTGACCTGGAAGACCACCTATGCTTGGGATATGTAGAAGCAACCCTGTCAAATATTCTTTTATATAAGAGATCAGAGAAGGGTCAGTTTTGTTAAAAGGATGGGTAACTTTATTACCAGTAACTCTGTAGTTAAATACAAATAAACCGAATTATTGCATTCTAGGGGATTAGCCAATTGCTGATGAGGTCAGGAAAAAACAAATCTCCGTATTACAAAGCCAGTTACAATTCTCTTTCATTAAAAGGTTTAGAAAGAGAAACTTAGGCTATGTACACATTACCATTTAATTCGGATCAAGTGTGCTACCATCCCTGGTGTTTGAAGCTGAGTAAATGTAACATTATAGCCACAATCCATATGTATCCTGTAGTGTCTTGTTGCAAGGATATGGAAACAAATTAGGTAATGTACATTGGGTGAAAATGTGCTAAATCCCCCCGTGATCCTAGTAATATCCTGTATGGATATAATGCAAGCTCCAACCCACTTATTCTGGAACACTAACATAGACATTGGCAGAATTCCTGTTGAGGAAAAGGGTTGTGCATCACAACCTCACTTTGTAAAGAACTCACCTTAAACAACCTCTCGTCCTAAGAAGACACCAAACCCAGAGTCTATGAGAAATCCTTTCACATTAAAACATAACCGGCAGTAAACACATTCCATGCATTTTATTCTGATAACCATGTTTACCAAGGAATAGATGGATTCATGGTGGCTGGAAAGTTTTTAAGACCTGACACAGACAGCTTGTTCCCAGTCCTGCCCTGTCATGCCATATTTCTACCCATTTCAGTGCTAAGGAAGAGCTCTGTAAGATGCTAATGCTGTTTCAGGCACAGGAGGAAATTCTGAACTGCCACAAACATCTAGTGTTGAAATGTTGTGGTGGGCTAGCGGTAGTGATGCCCCAACCTCAAAGAAGCATTTCAGAATCCGAAATTTAATTTATAATTTGAGAGGTGCAGAGGGCTTGCTCAAATTTGATTAGACGTCACACCTCATGACCTGGAAGCCCTGATCTCTGATTCTCAGTAACTGAAATGATGAGATTCCTGAGAGGTGAAGAAAAGCTACTTGAAGATGTTCATTTATAGTGCAATCTTAAGTACAGGAAGCTGGCAGGGCAGACACCAGTTCAAGTTAAGTCAGCATCCCTGCAGTGAAATAATTTTGATCTACACATTTCTCAAAAAACCTTTCACAGATCAGTTACATGACCTGGCAAACCAGGTGAAATGTACACTGCTAAAAGGTTTTGTAAGTCTCTCCTTGTCCTGACCACAACTCTGAAACACTTGTATTGGGGAACTTACACTGGCATGTGCTCTGGTGGCTTAAGTTCCATTGGCTGAGACCCAGCTCAGCCAGACTGAGGGAGATACACAGTTGTATCCCTGGCGGAGTTGGGATGGGTGAGTTATGCTGGTGTAGCTGAGCCAGGACAGCTGAAGATCCACCTTTTCCAAACTTGCTCATCCTGACAGGTCTTGGGTTTGGATTGCACTGTTATTTATAATTGCATTGCATGTTCCAGGTTGGATCCATGACAATGATTCAAAACAAACACACATGAAAACAAGGCCCCACCATTTCCCACAGCTATCATACCATATGGCTCTCTCGCACAAGGGTCATTTGGCTACCTGCATCATTGTGCAAAATGGAGAGGCGTTTACCATACACCACATACGTGCAGCCTAAGCCTGAATAGGGGACTCATTGTTTTAGTCTGAAAATAACTCACTTGCTTCCTATCATCTTGCTTACTGAATGCAAATATGTTCACATAGTGTGGTTCCTTGTGCACCTGCACACAAGTAGCATCAAGTCTGGGACAGCCCAAAAGTTTGCGCAAGTGCAAAAAAGGGAGGGGCACTGAGGGACCTAAGTGTGGAAGGGGGACATCCAAAAGCAGAACAGAGAGTACTGAAAAAGTTTTGTATGGGCTGGCTGACTAGGACAGGGGGAATGGAAAAGGGGAGAACGTAATGGTGTGTGATAAAAGGCAAGGTTGGAAGCTGGCCAGGCCCCTGAGCATGCACACTCCATTTGCCTCTTCTACGGCTCTCTCTGTATATGGAGTGGGTTTGTACCAGGGAAATGCCCATGGCTGCCTCAGCCCAGGCTCACCCATGGGAGGTTCCTATCTCCTCAGTAGCTTTTCTACAAGGTCTGTTGTACAAGGTTTTCCTCTACATGCAGGTCCCGATGCCCCCGAAAGAACCCAATAGTGGGGGTGCTGGGGGTTTCCACTGGTTCCCCCACCCCTTTCGCAGGAGTTAAGACTGCAAGCCCAGCTGCACTTTATTTGGGAATAGGTCGTCGCTGAATTCTGCAGGACTTGCCGCCGAGTTAACTTTCGGAGAGGACCGTGCTAGCAAGCAGTTGAGGAATAGGATCCTCCTCTCTCCCCCCCCCCCACCCGCGACGAGGCCCAAAAGGAGGAGCCACCCATGAACTCTGCCCGAAAGCGCCTGCCAGCGGCGACGCAGCCACCTTCGGCCTCCCGAGCCACAGGCTGAGCTTTCCAAACAGCGCGCGGGCTGCGGCGGGTGGGAGGGCACCTTACCTGCCTAACGCTACAGCTGGGCAAAGCCGGCCAACTGGGTCCTCCCACCGCCGCCGGCTTCGGCCGAGGCAGGGAAGGAACGGCGCAGGCAGGCAGGCAAGCAAGCAAGCCGCGGCAGAGGAGGCGAAGGTCAGTTCGCCGGCTCGCCCTCAAAGAGCAGCTGCAAAGGCGGTAGGCGGTGATTCAGTTGCGCGCGCGCACCCCTTCTCGTTTGGGAAGGTATGCGCGCCGGAGAGAGAAACTCAAAGCGCAGGGCATGCCGGGATATATTTTTAGTGCTGCCCCCAAACCTGTTGCTTGGAAGGAGGTGCCGTCAGCAACGATAGAGTTAAAGATAGACACCCTTCGAGACCGCATCCCGCGAGCCAGGAAAGCCCGCGGGCGACCGGCTGGAGGAATAGGAATCTCTCCGTTCCTTGAGAGGGCTTTTCAGCCCCGGGGCCGCATTGCCTTCTAAGCAACCTTCCTCGGGCCATATAGCAGTAGTGGGTGGCGCCAGAGGCAAAAAAAGAGAGTGGCAGGGTGGTGTAGTGGTTAGAGCATCGGATTAGGATCTGGGATCCCCACTAGGCCGTGGGGTGACCTTGAGCCAGTCGCTGCCCCTCTGCTTAATCTGCCTGGCAGGGTTTGTTTGTGAAGATAAAATGGGGAAGGGGAAACCATGAGCATCACCTTGAGCTCATTGGAGAAAGAGGTAGGATGTAAATGTAATAAATAAAGTAAAAGGGCCATTTTTATCTCTGTACAATAGACTGGTTTTACACCCACACTCTTCTGTTTCTGGACAAGCAAGAATCCATCCCCTTCAAGCACACAGGGAGAGGGGTGTGTGGAGATCCAGATAGAGAGGCTTAGGATTTGGCCTTGGGAAGGTTCCCCCCCCCTTTGTACAGCAAGAGCACCTCATCTCATTCTGGGTGGTACTGAACAGGCCTGTGAATGTGGGAAGCATAAAATGATTGCAGGGAACAGCTGCCCTCTCACTTTTCCTCTGGAAAGGGAGAATTGGGTCCGCTGTAGTGCTCAGAGGCAAAGCGCAGCTCACAACATGGAAGGCTGATACCCCCCCCCCGCTATACTTCCCAGTAGCAGAGGCAACCTCTACAACTTTCTCTTGTTATGTACCTGTATTCAGATTGCACCATGTGTTTAACTATATAGGATCTAAATTTCCAATGTAATTTCTAGGTAGAATTTCAGAGCCTTCTAGGCTACTCACTCTAGCCCCCTGCTAGAGGAAGGTAATCCAGAACTAGAACAACCCCCACAGATGACCATCTACTCAGCTTGAAGATATGTAATGACGATAAGCAATAAGATCCCTAGGTTCTATTGTTCAGTTGTTTTCAACAAAGAAGTTTCTCCTAGCATTCAGCCATAATCTAGCCTAAATTCATATAGTAGAGCTATAGACGTGCAGCGCAAATCTCCAGTAGATGTCACAAAATTGGAAAGTGCAAAAACTTGTCTTCTCTTTTTAACACAATACAGCCAAGATAAAGAAACTGGTAATTGCACGACTTTGCAATTCAATGTTCTTGCAAATTCATAATTCATTGCTCCTCAGACGTACACTAGTTGATTTCACAGCCAATAAGACAAACTATTATGGCTTTGCATAAGTGCAGAATTAAGGAACAGCACACTGTGGAGTTGCAAGTAGTGAAATCAAGCTCCAAGTATCAACACCACCAAGTGTAAAGCCTATTCATCAGTGTTACACCAGAAATAACATATGGAATATCTCCAGTGTTTTAATACTGTCAAGCCAACGTCTATATCAAAGACTGCAACATTTTACTTGGATTTAAGAATGGGTAGTGTGATTGATGGAAACAGGAGCAGATGTAGTAGAGAACTTAAAAGACTGTTTTGTGAATTAGATTTTAACAGCCATTTTGGCAACAAGACTGGAAAATTAATTCATACTCAGTTTTGTTACGTATAGGAAATTAAATATTTGGGTTGGTAGCTCTGTTCTATAAGACTCAGTGCTGTAATCTGTTCATAATATGTCTTAATTCTGTTCTGTAAGTCACATATAAAAAAGGTAACTTTATAAAGAAAGTTGACTTTGCCTAAGTCATATATAGGTATAAAAGGTAAAAGACCCCTGGATGGTTAGGTCCAGCCAAAGGTGACTGTGGGGTGTGGTGCTCCTCTCGCTTCAGGCTGAGGGAGCCGGCATTTGTCCACAGACAGCTTTCTGGGTCATGTGACCAGCATGACTAAACTGCTTCTGGTGCAACAACACACGGCAGAAGCTAGAGCGCATGGAAATGCCATTTACCTCCCCGCCACAGCAGTACATATTGTTCTATTTCTGTTGGTATGCTTTCAAACTGCTAGATTGGTAAAAGCTGGAACAGAGCAACAGGTGCTCATCTCACTACGCGGATTTGAACTGCTGACCTTCTGATTGGCAAGCCCAAGAGGCTCAGTGGTTTAGACAACAGCACCACCCACTAATAATAATAATAATAATAATAATAATAATAATAATAATAATTTATTCATACCCCGCCCATCTGGCTGGGCTTCCCCAGCCACTCTGGGCGGCTTCCAAAAAAAATATTAAACTACTGTAATACATCAAACATTAAAAGCTTCCCTAAATAGGGCTGTCTTCAGATGTCTTCTAAAAGTCTGGTAGTTGTTGTTCTCTTTGACATCTGGTGGGAGGGCATTCCACAGGGAGGGTGCCACTACCGAGAAGGCCCTTTGCCTGGTTCCCTGTAACTTGGCTTATTGCAGTGAGGGAGCCGCCAGAAGGCCCTCGGTGCTGGACCTCAATGTCTGGGTAGAACGATGGGGGTGGAGACGCTCCTTCAGATATACTGGACCGAGGCCATTTAGGGCTTTAAAGGTCAGCACCAACACTTTGAATTGTGCTCGGAAACGTACTGGGAGACAATGTAGGTCTTTCAAGACTGGTGTTATATGGTCTCGGCAGCCGCTCCCAGTCACCAGTCTAGCTGCTGCATTCTGGATTAGTTGTAGTCACCTTCAAAGGTAGCCCCACGTAGAGCGCATTGCAGTAGTCCAAGCAGGAGATAACCAGAGCATGCACCACTCTGGCAAGGCAGTCCGCAAGCAGATAGGGTCTCAGCCTACGTACCAGATGGAGCTGGTAAACAGCTGCCCTGGGCACAGATTTGACCTGTGCCTCCATGGACATCTGTGAGTCCAAAATGACTCCCAGGCTGCGCACCTGGTCCTTCAGGGGCACAGTTACCCCATTCAGGACCAGGGAATCCTCCACACCTGCCCGCCTCCTGCCCCCCCAAAACAGTACTTCTGTCTTGTCAGGATTCAACCTCAATCTGTTAGCCACAATCCATCCTCCAACCGCCTCCAGATACTCACACAGGACCTTCACCGCCTACACTGGTTCTGATTTAAAAGAGAGGTAGAGCTGGGTATCATCCGCATACTGATGAACACCCAGCCCAAACCCCCTGATGATCTCTCCCAGCGGCTGCATATAGATGTTGAAAAGCATGGGGGAGAGGACAGAACCCTGAGGCACCCCACAAGTGAGACCCCAGGGGTCTGAACACTCATCCCCCCCACCACTTTCTGAACACGGCCCAGGAGGAAGGAGCGGAACCACTGTATGACAGTGCCCCCAGCTCCCAGCCCCTCAAGATGGTCCAGAAGGATGTTCTGGTTGATGGTATCAAATGCCGCTGAGAGATCCAGCAGAACTAGGAAATAGCTCTCACCTTTGTCCCTAGCCCGCCGGAGATCACCAACCAGTGCGACCAAGGCAGTTTCAGTCCCATGATGAGGCCTGAATGCCGCCTGGATTCCCTCTAAGTCTAGATGGCATCTAGTATAGATGGCAAAATGCATTGGAAAATGTGGGATAACACTTGCTTTGATGCAACATCATCTAACCTCCCCACAACCAAATCTGAATGAATGCTCTTTAAGTAGCCGGTGTCATCCAATCTAGCAAATAAACCGGAATGAATGCTCAGTAATCAGGTCATATGGAAGTGCCCTGCCTTTCTATATACCATGCTTCCTATAGCACACAGACTACACAAATTGTCTACTTATAGGGGTGGAGACAGTGATAATGAAACGGCAAGGAGAGACTTTAACCAATTCCAGTCTAATGAAGTATTGCCAGCATTTCATTTTAAATTCTCATGAAATACACTCTCAAATTGTAGTAATTAATTCTGGGGAAAAATGAAAGAAAATATTTCAAAACGAATTGAGTGAGGATAGAAATCTTGGAGTTAAACATTTCTGCAGCTGCAGATGTAATTCTGAAACAAATTTAAGTCAGCAGTGTTTGCTTGACTGATGCATCCTATGGAATGTATAATGGGTGTTGCATGAGATCCAAGTGGAAAAGAATCTTATCCAACTGAAATAAAGCACACTCCTTTCTAGATTACATAATAACTCAGCAAAACTATGACTCATTACCATTATCCTTCTATTTTCTGAATGCTTGTAAAATGGAACTTTAAAATAGAAATATCCAAAGTAATGTGTAATGAAAATCTGGAACTCGTTTCCTTTACAGTGCACTACGTGTTTTTGTTACTGTCACAAGATCATTTTACAGAAAGGTTAATTTACTTATTCCATCCAGCCCCACGTTGGCCATCATAACAACCCAATTAAGCGGGAGTGCTTCAACATAAGGTTTTGTCCCATGTGCCTGCTACAGTTGCATGTAGCAACTATTTATTATATTTTTATACTGCTGTTTCTTCAGGGGTCTCAGGGCAGTGCACATGGCTTCTCCCCAGCAGCACCCTGTTGCATGCCATGTAGTAGTAGATTAAGCAGGGACATGGCCCTGCCATGACTGAGCAGGGACCTGAAAACAGTTCCCCCTAGTCCAGCATTCCCCAACCTTGTGTCCTCCAGATGTTTTGGACTTCAACTGCCATTAGCCCCGACTAGCATATGTTGAGTGGGACTGATGGGAGATGTAGTCCAAGACATTTGGAGGGCACTAGGCTGGTGAGTACTGCTCTGGCCCCTATCTGACACTCTACATCACACTTCCTCTCATGACAACTTACCTGGCATTACTTGCCTCAGTTTCCCACTCACACATTTTCAAGCTGTGGAAATTATGAAAATTGCCACCTAGAAGCTGCAGCTGTATCTGGAGTTATGTGTCGCAGAGGAGCCTTAGACCATGTGACCTGTCCCATGGGAAAAATAAGTAGGCGATTAATGTTAATCATCTGCTACACAGGGCATTTCTTAAGAATGTGCTCCTGCATGGTCACAACTGGATGGAATTTACTGTGCCAGAAAGTTCTGCTTCTAAAGGAACAAGTGCCACCCTGCTGGGACACATTTAGAAGAAAAATGTTTCATATGAAGACTTGCATGGAAAAACCATCTTATGATAACTTGGCTTTGTAATCACACCTGAGTATTGTCCACTAGTGATGCAACAGCTTTGGTAAAGCAGTCAGTTGCCATGGATGAGCAAAGGATTCATTTTGGAGCATGGTTATTCTTACAGTTGACCTTTTTAGAACTATTCTGTGTATGATGGATCTTGAAACTTTGAAAATAGGTTTTTAAAAACAAACAAAAAAATGGTTAAGTATTAGGAAAGTACCATAAGGTTATTTGATCTCTGAATTATGCAGTGATTTGGCTAATAGAGATAAAGAACTTGCTAAATTATGAGATATATGTAGGTGCTGTTTCTGTATAGCTCTATTCCACACTTTTCCCTGGCTTATGTAGGACTCATATGTGAGGAATCATGCCAAAGGCATTCCCCTCAGCTATGTTAGGATGCTGATGTGGTTCTTGCTCTGTGATCTTCCCCTTTCCAAACAGTTTCTACATTCATGTGTTGTCACAGTAACATGGAATAGAATAAGAGATTAGTTCTTCAGGCACTTCCATGGCATGAGAATCAGATGAATAAGGCAAGATTTGCAGGGAAGGTTTGCAGTATCCACAATCTAGCAAAGTGAAGCACATCAATCAGCTCCACTGATTTCTCTCTACCTGAAATCAATGGAACAATGGTGCTTAACTTGCCCAGAATTAATGGTTTCCTTATATGAAGCAGTCTTAAAAAACACGGTCTGGTCCACAGTTTTTGGAAGTGAGGCATCTCCATGTTTCAAGAAATAAATTCAGCCCCAGTTTTCTTCTTTGGTTGAATAAAGATCAAAGTAGGGAAAGAGACTGAAGAAATAGTTTTCTTTAACTGTCTTCAGGCCCAGACACATATTTCCCTTTTGAAAAACACCAGACATTTCTGTCAAACTTTAAGAACAGCACTCTTGCTTCATTGTTCAAGATCATAGCTTCTATTTGTACAGACTAATAATCCTTCAGAGCTGCATGAAAATATATGTATGTATGTATGTTTGTATGTATTTAGTATGTTTGTTTTAAAAGAAAGTTCAAAATTAGATGTCATGGGAAGAGTTCTAAAAAAACCCCGCACCAGGAGTGACATTTAGGGGATGTTAAAATAAAGATAAGGTTCTCACATAAAACCCAGCATGAAAATACTTTACAGAGTTAATAAGATTCAGAATTTTGGTCCTCTTTTTACTGCCCAGTAAAAGATACATAATCTGTAGCACATGGTTTAGAACAAGTATCTACAACTTTTTCAGACCCATGACACACTTTTAACCCAGGCATGCATTTTGGGATCCATTTCTTAATCTTGTATCATATACTTGCATAGTAGTAGTGCTCCTGTTGTGACCCAACTTGGATTGGGCCATAGCCCACTGAGCATAGCTGTCAACTTTCCCCTTTTCTTGGAAGGAATCCTATTCGGAAAAAGGTAATTTCCCTTAAAAATGGGTTGAAAGTTGACAGCTATGCCACTGATCTACCAGTTGAAGACCAGTGGCTTACAACATATTTTACTATAACTATGTGGGGTGGGAGGGTAGCTAGCTAGCTAGCTAGATAAATAGATAGATACACACACATATGTATATGTATAGATAGGTAAAGGTACCCCTGCCCGTACGGGCCAGTCGTGTCCGACTCTAGGGTTGTGCGCCCATCTCACTTTAGAGGCCGGGGGCCAACGCTGTCCGGAGACACTTCCGGGTCACGTGGCCAGCGTGATGAAGCTGCTCTGGCGAGCAGGCACCAGCGCAGCACACGGAAATGCCGTTTACCTTCCCGCTATAAAGTGGTACCTATTTATCTACTTGCACTTAAGAGTGCTTTCGAACTGCTAGGTGGGCAGGAGCTGGGACTGAAAGACGGGAGCTCACCCCGCCATGGGGATTCGAACTGCCGACCATGCGATCGGCAAGCCCTAGGCGCTGAGGTTTTACCCACAGTGCCACCCGCGTATAGATACACACACATATATTTGCAGTTTAGCTTTCTAAGTAGCCACCTATTCCTTTCCAGACAACCTTTCCAGGAATAGGAGTCCTTTCTAGACATCCAAGCATTTTTTAAAATGGCAACAAGATTTCGTTGCATGTTAAATAACTAATCTGAAGCTAGTAACAATTTTGATGGGTCATTAATTCATTAGGACATTGCTTGTATGGTTGAGTCAGCCTTCAATATGATTTCTTGCAGCACCTGATAAAACATTCCTGCTTGCTTTTGAGCATTCTGTTCATAAGCCTTTCTTTTAATATGAAAATGGCTAAGTCACAAAAAAGTTGAAGTTGAACTGTTTACTGGAAAAGAGTCTTTTCAGACCCCAGAATGACTTCAGTGACAATCCAATGCATGTTTTGCTTTGGAATATGCAGATAGAGTAATGTGGAAATGTACCCTTATGTGGAGGAAAACATGAGGAACCCAATGTGTTTTGTGTGATATATGGATTTATGTGACAATAATGGGGAGCACAGAAGTAAGAGCTGGACCATAAAGAAGACTGATTGCCGAAGAATTGATGCTTTTGAATTATAGTGCTGGAGGAGACTCTTGAGAGTCCCATGGACTGCAAGAAGATCAAACCTATCCATTCTTAAGGAAATCAGTCCTGAGTGCTCACTAGAAGGACAGATCCTGAAGCTGAGGCCCCAATACTTTGGCCACCTCATGAGAAGAGAAGAAAAGACCCTGATGTTGGGAAAGATTGAGGGCACAAGGAGAAGGGGACGACAGAGGACGAGATCGTTGGATAGTGTTCTCGAAGGTACCAGCATGAGTTTGACCAAACTGCGGGAGACAGTGGAAGACAGGAGTGCCTGGCGTGCTGTGGTCCATGGGGTCACGAAGAGTCAGACACGACTAAATGACTAAACAACAACAAGAAAATGGGGAGCACTGAATCATTTGCAACTTCCTTAAGGTCACCACCCCTGTCCTGACTTAAAAGTGAAATCCTGTGCCTTGATAGATACAATTGCTAAGGCTCTGAGGACACTCAGCCCCCGCCCCCCAACCTACCAACTGTAGAGCTGTGGCTGACTTGGTCATCCCATTACACAGGGTAGTCAGCATGGAGAAAAATGAAGCACCTAGATTTCCCAACAAACAAAGCATTCATCATGTTCCAACTGATGGCAAGGGAAAGTCCCTAAGCCTGCCTTGGCTGCCACCTTGAGCATAGCAAAATGTAAAAAGTGGTAGATGGATCGGGGCTCACATTTAAATCAAGCAGACTGATGAGGACTCAGATATAATATGAAATGATGAAAACTAGCTTTCACTATATCACAATATTTAAACAGGACGTGACACTTATTGTCAAAAGATGTTAAAGGTGATGTTTCTCCACCCCCCTTTTCTCGACTAGCATTTGAACCCATCTGCTTTTACATTTTTTTTTAAATAGCACCAATATTAAAGGTGCTGTCATCCTTGATGCCCAAATATTAAAAGGCAACTTTGTTCTGTTTGCCAATGGACATTTTCATATGTGAAATTTAAAAACGTCCAACCAATTTGTCCTTTAGAGACATATGTCCTGTACGATTCTGCTTGATAGCATGAAGTCAAGCGCTGTAAAGATCCCCAGCTCTTTGTTTAGAATGTTCAAAGTGCTTTGTTCCTTTGAAAGGCTGGAAAGTGCCTGTTCACTCCTGAACAGGGAAAATAAACACAGCTGCAGTGCTCACGGCATTTGTTCCAGAGTACGTTCCACTGGAAAGAATGAGATTACCCCAGAGCAAGTGCCTAGGTCTTATGTTGGCAATGACCTGGTTTTAAATGGACATCAGTTGTTTTAAAAACTTCTAAAGTATGAACTTGGGGTTTTTGCCCACTTCCTTGTTGTGTATGTAACATAAGATGGGGAAGGCATTAGAGAGAAATGTTCTTGAGGAAAGGCACTGGGAATTAAAGGTTGGAAACTTTCAACCATCCATTGTAGCTTGATCTGCAGACATTGGCAGCTGAGAAGGTCTCTCTGCTTTACTTTCTGTAGATCAAGTTGCTAGGGCCTTTCTTTCTGGTGAGTTCACAACCTTTGTTGAGAAACAAATCCACTTTGAGTTTTATCAAAAGTTGATGCTTGTGACTTCTTCACGCTGCTGATTTAAGAGGGCAAAGAGCTAATTTATTTTTCATTTCCTGCACCTGTTCTTTTACAGTATGACCTTTCTGCTGAACATTCATTCTGATTTTGTTGAATATTCATTCTGATTTGTTTGCACAAAGCCTGCATGGAGGATAAATGATGTCTGTTTACTGAGCATGCATTCTGATTTGTTTGTACAGAGGTTATACAACTTCCTGGCGATTGACTATCTTAAGCTTTCAAGTGCATGTTCCCATCAATTTCCTTACTGCAAAATTTCCCATGTTTTTAAAGTGTGTTCCTTGCACAAAAGTACATGAGCACTTTAATCCAGTTTCATTGAGGAAGCCTAAATTTGTCCATATTTGATTGACACCCTCCCACAAAAGTTTGGAAGTGGTCTGAATGACAAGGACAGGAAAATTACCAATATGACATTTTCTTTGGCATGTTACTTTGCAATCTGCCATCATAGTTATATTGAGCTCTTTCCTAACTACATGTCACAGTTAGATATATTTACTGCTTCCCATTGAAGTCATTGGCATTTCCAAGAAGGTATTTGAGAGTGTGAAACCTATAATGCACCTTACTGTGTTATTTTAATGGTAGCAACTGCCAAGTATGGTATCTCTACATCTCCCTTTTCTATTCTGTGTAAACTTGAAAAGATTACAGACCATGATATCAATATGACCTAACAATGGAATGGCACTATGATCAGGTTTGCTTGGAAGCATCTCAGAGTGCCATTTTATATGGGAGATGCTGAATGTGTGCCTTTGGCATAGGAAGAAAGGGTTAAGTAGGCTGCAGAATACTGGGTTTAACTCCTATCAAGAAGCAATTTGCTAGAGAAGATCCAAATAGAGGATCATCTTCTTGCTGTATCAAACATAGCCCAGCTTCCAGCATAGTTAAACCAAAAATGGTGGTCACTATTGGAATTAAGGGTTAAACATGCACTTAAATTTCTCTAAAACATACATAGGTTTTAAGTGTGCTTGACTTTGGCTGAATCATATCAGGGGTTTCTGTAGGATTTGAATAAACTTTGGCTTTTTAAAGAAACCATTGGATGGATTAAAGCCAAGAGTTCAACATTATTTTCTTTAAATAGAATTTACAAGTTACATTTTGGCCAGAGTCCTGACACTTAAGTAAATTGACACTCATGTTTTACCACTGTTTTTCAGGAAGCTGAAAGAAAAAAGTTCATGCTCTGAGCTCTGAACTTTTAAAAAAAGAAGTCTGATACTTTTATAACCAAAGGAATGGCAAAATTCATTATCATTGTAACAGAACTGTAAATGTTTGTAATCAATCAATTTTATTACAGTGTACTATTATTGCAGAAGGATTAGCCAAAGGAGGCAAAGTGTAAATGGAATGCTGTACTCTAATTATAAGTGTCAGCAGAAAACTTTCAAGTGCACTTTGTCTTGGTCTGCTGGATCCTTGGTAACTCATCTTCCAAAACAAAATGTTGACTTTTGAGACAAGGTGCTCATCAGTGAACACAAATGTAGGTGGAACAGTGCTGTTTGGCAATACAGTGGTACCTCGGGTTACATATGCTTCAGGTTACATACGCTTCAGGTTACAGACTCCGCTAACCCAGAAATAGTGCTTCAGGTTAAGAACTTTGCTTCAAGATAAGAACAGAAATCGTGCTCCGGCGGTGCGGCGGCAGCAGGAGGCCCCATTAGCTAAAGTGGTGCTTCAGGTTAAGAACAGTTTCAGGTTAAGAACAGACCTCCGGAATGAATTAAGTACTTAACCCGAGGTACCACTGTACCATCATGTCCTACTGAAACAAAGGAAACAGTAGTCATGACAAAACTAAGTTTGAGAGGTTATATCATAGCAAAAAAGGTAAAGGACCTCTGGACAGTTAAGTCTAGCCAAAGGCGACTATGGACGCTGGCTGCCTCGGCGCTCACCTCACTTCAGGCCGAGGCAGCCAGCGTCCGTCTGCAGACAACTTTTCAGGTCATGTGACCAGCATGACTAAGCCGCTTCTGGCGCAACTGGACATGGTGATGATTACCAGAGTGCACGGAAATGCCGTTTACCTTCCCATGGCAGTGGTACCTATTTATTTACTTGTGTTGGTATGCTTTCGAACTGCTAGGTTGGCAGACGCTGGGTTAGAGCAACGGGAGCTAGTGCTATTCAACACTTTCCAATTCATTTTACCATCATTTTCATTACCACAAATGATGGGTTGGGAACAATGGGTTTGTTGCACTAGAGAACCAAATCCACTTTAATTTTGCAATCTGAATTTGCGGATATGTAATTGAATCCCAGCGCCAAAATACTGAGTCTGGAAGCGGCCTGTATTTTTAAAGCACTACTTTATAAAAAAAAAACTTTATTGGCTTGGAAACTTTTACATTCAAATTGAATTAAATCTTATGTTAAATGAAAGAAACCCCTTGATGGGTTGCTGCTCAGATTTTTGCAGTGCTGTCGAAGGGGCAAAGGAAACTACTAGAATGACATAATTAAAATGCCCTCCAAAACAGGACTTCAACATGTTTCTTTAAATATTTATTAGAACCATACAAAGACAGTATTCCTTCTTAAATGTAGCTCATATTAACTTTGATTCTGAATTAAATAGAACATTTGAAATTAAAATCAAATCAAAACCAATTCTCCACCATGCTCTTTTGCTATTGTCTAGGGGCACAAATGATTCTTTTGATAAAAAAAAGCTAGCAAAAGTATGGCAACATGAAAGTTACTGGTGTATTAGAACAAAAAAACTTAACCAGGTTTAGGCTGCAATACTAAGCATGCTTACATGACAGTTTCACAAGGAAATAAGTTTAGAAGGAGGAGGAGAAATATATTTAGGAGCTGGTGTTGTTATAAAAGAAGAAATAAGATTATGGAATAAAAAGAAATGTGTCCTTACACTGTGAACAGAACAATGGGAGAAATAATCCTTATTCAGGTGGTCACACACATAGATAATTGCTGGCTCCAGCTTCTGCATGCATTTCACATGTCTGCAGGGTGGGGAATTTTTTTCCAGCCCGGGGACACATTGCCTTCTGGGCAACCTTCCATGGGCCATGGGCCAGTGGTGGGTGGCGGCAAGATGAAAGTGGGTGGTGCCTACACATGCCCTTCTCCACCCAGACAAGCAAGAGGCATTACTGGAGCTCAAGGGCAACCCGCCCCTCCAGCCAAGTGAAAACACTGGGGGTCAGAAAGGGGTAGGGTCTTGGGAGAGTTCCATAGATAGAAAGTCCTTGAGGGCCACATTTGGCCCCCATGGGTGTTTCCTCATTACTGGTTTGCAGGTGACCATACAAAATGTCCTGTTTTTTATTACAACAGAAAGAAAAATGACAGCTTTTAGTTTGAGCTACAAACTGCTTGCTCTGGAATAATCTCAGCAAAATGCTGTTTGCGTCCCAGGAATACAACTAAAGTTGCAAATTTGCACGGTTAAGCTGATTAAGCCCAACAGACCAACTATATGGAAGAATGCAGTCCAATTTAACTGCAGCCTACTTCATGATATAACAAGATGTATAAATTATAAGCACACATACCATGGATCTTATGTCTTGTGTAAGTGTGCACAGGACTGCAACCCATGCCAATTTCACATGCTGGTTGAAGTGAGCTGTGGGCCATACCCATATCTGAGTGAATGAGAAAACAAAAGGTAAACCAGGGCAAAATGTGTGACCACATATACACACATCAGTGTGGATTTAAGACTCCTTGTTTTATCCACATATGGCTGTTGAATTTGTATTTAGGGGTGTGTTTTTTTAGGGGGGCAGTTTCTGGTTGAAAACAGCAATAGAAAGTCCAAATAAGAATACATTATTAAAGATACACAATGGAATACAAAATAGTTGTTAAATATTAGAATGCTTAACTTAATATGTCAAGATTTCATGTATATTTGTTGCATACCATTTACAATGTATACTTTCAAGAAATAGTAAATTTAATAAATACCACCCTGAAAAGCAAACTCTTATTAGAGGGTGTCTCATACCTCTCTAGGGTATCAGTGGAAATGAAGCTAAAGTAGGCCTGCTTCTGGATAATCCAGTATTATAATATTTTTCTCATTATGTGATTTCTTACTGCTTTGTCACATTGTTGAGGACACATAGCCAGTTTCTCACTAATGCAAGCATAGGTAAGAATAGTCAGATGCCTGGGGTTGGCCCTTATAGATTTTTGTTCAATCAAGCGGGAGCACAATGTGACCAGTGGTGCTGGTTTACACATAATGAACATGGTATGGGGCAAACCATTGCTGGACCACTCATGCCTGCAAATTCACAAGCAATCCTTCAAGAGTCACTAGTGAAATCACAACATGTTTCAGAACTAGATGACTGAGCACTGCCCAGGTTAATTAGTTGACTTGCCAATGACAGAAGGAAAGCCAGCTAGCTTCTGATATAAGGGTTATCTTACAGTGCAATCCTGTATTTTTCTGTTCAGAAGCCAGCCCCATTGAATTCAATGGGACTTAACTTCCAGGTTAGGTGGGTGGCAGTGCAATCCTAAACTCAACTCTCCTAGGGAAAAGCCCTTTACTTCTAAGCTGACATGTAAATAAATATATATAGAATTAATGGCTAACTTGAAAAGGTACTTCCAATACTTGATAAAAGAGCAGAATCAGGTAAGGGCTAGTATTATGCAAGGTACTAGGAAAAGGAATAGGTGAAGGAATGAACCATGCACTGAGAGCACTGAGATGTGTTTGGTAAAGAATCCTGTGGTCTTTACAGCACAAAGCTGTTTATTCAGAAGCAAGTCCCACTGAGTCCAATGGGGCTTCCTTCCAAGTAAGTATGCACAGAACCCACAGCAGGGTTTTCTTGTAGAGAGATGTAGGTAATGAAATGGCTGGAAGACTGGAATATTTTTGGGAGGGTAAGAGCGTCTGCAAATTCATCAATAATTTCCATCAAGCACATGTTACATTCAGTACTATGAAAGTACAGAAGATGGAGAGTAGTATTTTAGTATCTGAACAGATGTCTTAGGAATGCCTTTTATTCCAGACAAAACAGCCCCCTTGTACACAATACATCCAGTTATTTCCAAATACCTAAGCTCTGCAGAACTGTGTCATAGGCACTGCAATTGCAGAGCACCTCTTATTGTTAAACATGGCAAGTGAAATCCCTACAGTACAAGCAATTAGGAAACAGAGCAGCTAGAGGAAAGAAGTGTGGTGATAGTGATGATGTAGCAGAAAGGGGAAAGGATTTGCAGCAATGGAAAAGACTATTGCTACTTGGAGTCAAATTACTGCTGGGAATTCATATATCCCAGGTGGCTACACACTGAAATAGAAAGAAAGTCTTCTTCAGCCCTGCTGGCTCCAGGAGCCTTACTCTCATCCACTGAAAGCCTGAGGAATTAAATTCTTATTGTTTACCTGTACAGTACCTGAAATTCCTGGTGCAAAAGAAGAGTCAACGGGATTTGTCACCTTCTTTTAGAGTGGAAATCTGACTACCTCCGTTCCATTTTATACTTAAAGGTTACTTGGAAGCGTTCCCCTGTCTTTTTTTTCAAAGGGTACAAAATTACCTGTTCTGAGCTTGGAGTAATGTTGCCAGAAAGCCCTATTTTGGTTTTAAGGACTGCCCCTTAGTATGGAGCACTGCCATTCCACATAAGAGAAGAAATGTTTTTTTAAAAATGTTACAGCTCCACTAGAAAACCACTCTGCGGACACCATAGCAATTACTTTTTATATTTAGATCTGGCAAGTTCGAACTCTCGATGAAGGGAAGGATGGCTCAGATTCCAATCTCTCACTGTGGCTGGCATTCCAGCTGGGCTGTCTCCCAGTGGGCAGGAAATTTACATCCTGGAGGGAGCCAAGCTAGACTCAACAGTAGCTTCCAACTACGCTAAATCCTTTTACAGAATTTAAAACAATTCTTGCACAAAAGGAAAGAGGAGGAAAAGGATGGGAGTCACTGCTTCAAGTTTGGCAGAGTTTTTCAGGCAAGCCCTAGGGTTTCGCATCTTAAAGACTGTCACTTGTTTTAAAAAGTGCCTAAGACACAAACCCATATTTGATAGAACAAAACCCTTGATATTAGAATGTTCACAGCTCCAGCTCACCTAATTTTGCAAGTTCAGAGGAATGTAATCAGAAGTACACTAAGCACACAGTTGTGTATTTTGCACTGAGTAAAGGTAGCACAGGAGAGATGATGGCGGCATGGGAGAGATGAGATGATGAAGCTGTTACTCTAGGTATTCTCCATACTCTATGACTGGGATAAGTGTTAAATATGGTAACAAGGTGGGAATTTCAAGAGAGAGAGAGAAGGCTATATTCTTGCAGTCTTGTGTGATATGGATGAACACCACACCCTTGTACATTGCCAAATAAATAGTTTCCACATTCTGGCTCCATACAACCACTAATGAGTATTTGAATTCCTGTTTTTCCCAGCACACACTGAAAGGATGGGAAACTTACTCTCTTCTCTTGAGGCCTCATACAAAAGTTTGCAGCTACCTCTCTGGAAATGTTTACAAAAGATCACACCCTTCTGCTCCTGATTATGGAACCTAAAATAACTCCTTGATTTCATACTCAGAATCACTAATCAAGATTTTTAAAAACCTCCATGTCAGCTATCAGCTGTGAAAGAGTGGAATGAAACTTCTCTTTAGCTATCCTTAATTAAGTCTGACAGGCTTACAAAAGGGGGTAAGGAGCAACAGATTTCCCAGTCGTCCAGAGAATATGAGGATTGCAACATGATTTAACAACTATAAGTTGACAGACAATTAAGACTTATGACCTGGGGTGACCCTTGCAATAGTCTTGGACAGGTCACTCAGCTTCATCTCTTCCAATATAAAAGGGGCAAACAGTGGTCTACCTCACAGGTTTGTTGTGAAAACACAACCCATGAACAATTGGCTGCAGTTGGGAGGAAGCTGAGAGCAAGGTCCAAAAGCTGTTAGCAAGTCATTATCTTTTGGCCTCAGTGACTTATTTCCCTGGGTTACTGACCACAACTGGTTTCAGAGTGCCTAACTCTGCTGAATTGGGACCGATTGCAAAGTTTTCCCGTATGTCCAGGACTATCTAATAATATAAATACTATAAGACTCGTGGGATAGCTGTGCAACCCAGTTATCCACAACTGAGCTACTCTTGGTTGTGCAGTAGTGCAGGCTTCAAAAGCTGCTGACAAGTCACACTCCAGCCCCCATATCCACATCTGGAAAATGCATGCATATGTAATCCACCAATGGGTTTTTTTTAGCCAGCAAGGCTGCAGTTTGATATATACCTTCATGGGAGCATGGCTGGCTGGACTCAACAGATCTTATTTCCAAGCAGGCAGGTATAAACTGCCCTGTTAATTACTTGCACCTCCCTTTTACATATAACCCTCAAAGCAGAGGATGAACACAACACAACCAGCTTGTAAGCCACCTCTCCCCCACCCACAGGATCTATGTGCATTCAACAGCTGTGTGACAGGCAGAAACCCAACAGGTGCAGTTCTTTTAACACAGAGATGTAACAGTCACCTGCTGAGTTTCTGCAAGTCAGAAAGCTGGGAAAGGCACAGGAGCCTGTAAGCATTATTATTATTATTATTATTATTATTATTATTTAAAAAGCAAAACAAAACAAGTATTCCAGGCCATTTGGGGGCCTAAGACAGAAATGGCACCCTCCGTGGTGGCAAATAAAATAAGACAGCCCAATTAATTGCCAGCTTGCTGTCCTTTAATATAGCCCCACAACAACCTGTCCCCTGAGGAGAACCACCGCCTCCCGGGTTCCTTTGCACTTTCAAAGTGCTACGCGGGAAGGATTATATGACTGACAAATCACAGCCGCTGTTTCGAATAGCAGGAGGGAAAGCGCGCAAATTACGCGCGCGGAGGCTTTCCGCGCCTTGGCGAGCTGTTGTGGGGCGGCGAAAGGTCCCAAGTGGAGGCGTCGTCGTCGGCGTCCTCCTCGTCCTCCTCAGCCTTTGAGGTACTCGGTCTTGAGGCGGCTGAGGCGCGTGCCGTGGCTGCGCACGGTGAGCGCGAGCAGCTCGTACTTGTCCCGGAGGCCCGCCGAGACGGCCAGCGTGTCCTTGAGGAGGGCGCGCGCGTGCACGAGCATGCCGGCGAAGTCCTCGCTGAGGCGGCTCCCCTCGCGGCTCTCGTGCTCCTGGCCCTGCCGGAACTTGTTTTCCAGCTCGCCCAGGGACTTGTCCGAGTTGGCGTAGGCGTCGCCGATCTGCGTGGCCTCGCGGCGCAGGTACTTGCCGTAGCTCTCCTCGCCGTCCAGGTCGTACGAGATGCTCTTGCGGATGCCCTCGAGCACCCGCGCCGCGTCCTCCACCTGCCGGCCCAGGACGGTGAGCTCCTCGCGCAGGGTCAGGCCGGGGGCCGCCGCCGCCCGCTGCTCCTCCTCGGCCGCCCAGCAGCGCCGCCGCTCGCTCACCCTGAAGAGCAGCTGGCACTTCTCCGGGTCGTCGTTCTCCTCGTAGTCGCCGTCGGGCACGAAGTAGTGGTGCAGCGTCCCGTTGGACATCTCCGGGTACAGCGGCCCGTCGAAGTAGCCGCGGCACACGCTGCCCAAGCAGCCCAGCAGCCCCACCAGGCGAAGCCCCAGGGGCAGCCCCATCCCGGCCAAGGGGGGAGACGGAGAAGCGGCTCCCCGACGGCGGGCCAAGGCAGACGGCGGCGGCGGCGGAGCGCGGGAGATCAAGTCCTCTCGCCCTCCGCGCGGGGCTTCATTGGGGCTCGCGGCTGGGCTTCTCCTGAAAAAGATCTCTCGAGTCCCCCACGAGATCGTCTCTAGTCCTGGAGGTGGGAAGCTGTGTGCGCGGGGAGAGAGCGAGCGAGCGAGCCCTAGGGAGGAGTTGCTTTTTATTTCTTTCCCTCCAAGTTCCCCATGCACCTCCAGCACGTTTTTCCTCCTCCCTCCACTCTGCTTCCAAGTAAAGAAACGTGCGAGCAAAAGCAGAGAGAGAGAGAGAGAGAGAGAGAGAGAGAGAGAGAGATTCTAGCTAGACCTGCCTGAAGCCGCTTGGTTTGCTACCCTTTTGCTGCTGCATCTGGATTGGTGGTGGTAACGCGGGATCTTGGCTTTTGGCCGTAGGATCTCTCTTTCTCTCTCCCCCTCCCTCTCAAATTACAACCACCGGTCCCGTCACTTCTGCAAAAGTCCAAACGCCAAGTTTGGAAAGAAGCCTTTAGACCTCGGTGCCATTGTTAAAGCAACAGTGTCATCCCTTGTGGAAAGCTGGACTTGGGTGGGGTGGGGGGAGCGGTTGGAGAAATAAAGGATTGAGGGGAGATCCCCAATTAGTTACTCTTGAAGAAGGCAGAATGCATGCCAGGCACAGCTAAAGTCTGGGAGAATGCCAGCAAGATTTCCAGCAGAAATCCCAAGCAAGCCCCGTCAACTTATTTTGAAGACAGACATCTGCAGGAACAGCAGTGTTTTGGGATGCTTGCACTAGGGTTGGGTACTGAGCACTTTGTAATGTCTTGCGCCATGCACATGCCACACCATGATTGCAACCCCTTTGAGGGGAGGAGGGGTTTGTGATGTCATGAAATTGAATGAAGCAATTGCCACATGGTTCCAGATGAACGTGACAGCTGCTTGTGTGACTAGGTCTCACCTGAGCCCCACTTTTTCAAGTTTTTAATTAAAAATTAACCCTGGCCCAGGGTTTCCTTTGAAGGTACACATGGCCACCACCTTGCTGAAGCTAAGCACACACAGGTCTTTTTATTTTGCCAATATAGCTGGAAGAAAGATGTAAAAACACCACTAACTGACATTAACAATAACCATACTCCATCAATCCTAACTTCAGCATATGGAATAATATGTGTAGTAGGTATTTCAACAAAGATCAGCAATTAGGAAAGGGCAGTGTGAGATCTTCAGACAACTGAGTAGTAGATGCTGACTTCTTGTCCTTCCTTGCAGGATCTACATTTATTATCCATATGTTAGTTCCCACATCACAGGAAGATAATTTAAGAGTGTGCGAACAACTGCAAAAATATAAATGATTTCTCCAAAACATATCTCACACAAACAATAATTTCTGACCAGAAAGCCAACACCACAGGGCATGCCCACATCATGTGCCTCAAAGAGGTGTTTTTAGTACTGTATTACACTTCCAGCATCTACATAGCCAGTTCCCTCCTATAAAGGAAGTGGCATCTAAAATACCCAGAGCATCATTTTTTGTTGGCTCAATCTTGATTTTAAATCTAAAGATGGTAAAGCAACTTGCCATGGACTGAGCTGAATGAAACATTCATTAAGTTCCTGAGCATCCAATTTACAACATTTCAATAAACATTTATAAACAAGTAATATGACTTCAGCTTTCTGCAAAGATTTAATTGTTTCCTCAAAATAAGGCAGTAACTATACATAGCTTGAAAGAGCTTAATTTGTAGGTGGACTGTCATGAGAAAGTTTGGCACAAGTTGCTCAGTCCAAACAGTTTGCGTTGCAGGGTTGGGAAGCTGCCATCTATATGCAACCAAATGGGTTTTAGGGTTTTAAGCTTAATCCCATTGGCTCTAGAATAACCCTAAATCATACACCCATTGATATGTCCGTGGATTTCAGTTGATCTACTCGTGAGTATGACCTAAAAGAATGCCACCCAATTATTTAATGCATGAACTTATTCTTAAGCACAAAACCAAAATGGGATGGTTTTAGAAAGACTTTAGTGGAAGGTAGTGCTACAACCAAGAAATACAAGGCACACATTGAAGATAGTTACATATCAACTTCTCCATGACCCAGTTCTCAAGGGACATTAATAGTGCTTTGCCAGTTTACATGGTCCAGAATGGCACTGCAATTGCTGCCCAGTTGGTGCTGACATGTGACAAGGCCCTTTAATGGGTGGTTCCTGGGTTGTGGAATCCACAGTTAAATGCAGACCACCAGCCATGTATATGGGTCTCTAAAAGTTCAATAATATTTTTGTTGTTTGCCTGGGACTATGAAAAGAAGGTTTGCTAAGCACCTCTAAGGTTGATGAATCATAAGTTGTGCAACCTCCATAACCCATTCATTTCTAACTGATTTCTCACCCTTTGCTTGGACTTTCCAAGACTGGTTAGAATATTGAATGTACGGAAACTCAATTAAGGACAAAGGTCAGCAACAAAGGAGCAGACAAAACCATATAGGAGTTACTCATAGAATTATAGAGTCTTAAGTAACCTCAAAGATAGTTCAGCCCAACCTGCTGCTGACACAGGAAACTCACTGTGAAAATGGGTTATAGGAAACTGCATCTCTTCTACCAGGGCAAGGAAAACTGGCAATGGATCAATAGGAGGAGACTGGATGTGTGATGATAGGTAAACAGTGGAAGCGCTTAGGTGTCTATCAAATGGATGTTATGTGACATCAAGAACAAACGCATGGGTTAGGTGACTAGAGACTTAATAGCCAGACACTCTCTCTCTCTCTCTCTCTCTCTCTCACACACACACACACGAAGAGATACCAATGACCGTCCCCAAAGAATTATAATTGAATTGTTACTATGCATTGCCTACCAAAGCCAGCTAGTTTTTGTGTCGCCTTTTAAACTGAACTTGGAGAAAGCAAGACATAGCTCTGTTCTCTTGAAAGCATGTGGAGCTAATCCCGATTCTGTTTTTGATAGCAGGCACGCTGTGAGGTTCCTTTGGCAGATGTGATGCAGAGTCCTGTTCCATTAATAGCTGCATGGTGTGGAGATGTCTGACTGTTGAGACATCACCCAACACCACCAAAGTGATTGCGTTCAGCACTACCAGAGTGACTGCAAGCTCAATGTGTGCTGTGATTTGAACATGTTTGGGAACCGCTAGGGCACTTCTCCTTTGACTAACAGAGCAATAGCAGAGGAGCGTGCACTTAGGAAAAGAACAGCTAAGTAGCTGGCATGCTAAGTCTGCAGTTTATACAGCAGTGTCTCAGTGTTTCTCTGTGCTCCCCATCTGCCATAGCCACCTGTTGTGTCTTACATTCAGTTTAGATTAGGAACCTTTTCAAGACTCGGAGTGCCAAACATTTTTGCGCCAGTATGGTGGGACCCTGGATAAAGTGTCTAATCCCTATGGCAATAAAATTGCTAACTATTGCTACTACTGACTCCCATGAAGCTCTGCAGCTGCACAAATATAGACCATGGAATAATACAAAGGCCCAGTTCTTTAGCCTATTACATAAATTCATAGAACGGCACAGCAGGCTCTAATAAGGAGTGGGTGGCTAAAAGTAGGTCTCATGGCATAACTGAAGGTTGTTTTTCTTTTTAGAATTCTTCATCTCCCTGATGGGGTTTCCTGGAAATAATAAGCACCTCAGAGCAAACACTCCCCTCCCCACATATAATTAATAGGTGTGCATGCAACAATATTTTTTTTTTTGTAGGAGGGTGTTGCTTTATGGCTCAGATTTACAATGCAATTTCCACAGGGTTTAAAAGTAGCTGGCTTAAGTGTTTTGTGAATCACTTCCACTTCTGAGGCATTCCCGGGAAGACCAAGTTTAAACCAGGCTCTGTTAAACCTTGACTGGCTTTGAAGAGAGCCCAATATAGATTTGCTTGCCAATGGAGACAGATGTTCATGGATGTTATTTGTACCGCTTGAGAACTTTGTGTGTGTGAAAATACTGCATATATATAAAAAGTAATCTGCATATCTGATTTGGACGCTAAACACCAGCATGCAGCTGTTTGGGTATGCACAATTACATCATGCAAATGCACTTTTCTGGCACATACACAATGGAGTAGATAAGAACCAAATTTGCTCGGTTGGGGTTGGTTTGTCCCCTGTGTGACACCAGTGAAGTCGATGCCCAGCTTTTCTCCTAGGACATGATGTTGCTACTGAAGTCAGCGGAAGCTGCGTGTGCTCGTCTGCCAGGAAAAGTGACCTCATGCTTCCTTATATTTAAAACAGTTCTTCTTGACTGGAAAGATGAAAAGACTGTGTTGCTCTTCTGTCATTTGTTCATTTAGAGTCATGGTAGTTTGACAAAGACTCTCTTCAGAATACAGATAGGTAGCCGTGTTGGTCTGCCATAGTCAAAACAAAAAAAAATCCTTCCAGTAGCACCTTAAAGACTAACTAAGTCAGTTCTTGGTATGAGCTTTCGTGTGCATGCACACGAAAGCTCATACCAAGAACTGACTTAGTTGGTCTTTAAGGTGCTACTGGAAGGAATTTTTTTTGTTTCTCTTCAGAATAAACACTTCTGTTCCAGTGGCTGTGTTTGAATATATTTACTCTCCATAAGGTCCTAAAGGACTCACAGGCATTTAGGGCAATATTACTATTATTATTATTATTATTATTATTATACTTATCAATTGCTCTTTTTTTTAACAGAAAGGTGAACTCAAAGTGGCTTACAGAGAAACATTAACACAGAGTAAAAACATCCAAAATTGCTCACCAATAACACACACATACACGAGAACAATTGGAGCCAAAGATTAACCTGAGACCTATCACCATTGGATCACCACAGCATTATGGGTGCCATTAGATAACATAATTAAATGACATTTACTAAATAGAAACCTCAGATACAAGTCTTGTCAAAACATAACAATGTCTGGTTTGTTCACCTTGTAGCAGTTTTCCTGGGCTGAAGCACCTTAAACTAAGGTGGGAGGGTTACATTTATGAATGTTTTTATATGAAGAACAAACACCCCCCCCCCCCATTATGATAAGGAAGAAGTCCAGGTCAAACCTTTCTATCAAGTTTTCAACAGGCAGGAAGATTTGATAGGAGATAGCATTTTAGTCACTCAGTCTCCCACTTGCGGTGATAAGTCCAGGGAAAGCTATACCACTTGATTTTTATCATTTAGTGCCCTTCAGCATCATTTCTCAGCCACCAACTCTTGTGTTCCTATGACTTCTATGGCCAGCACTGGAGCACATCATTGGTGAGATGATCATGGAGGATATTTGTCGGGCATTCCTAGATCTATGTTTGTGTGTTTTCGATTAGCATATTTTTCTCTGTACTTGCCAGCTACTGTAATGAGCTCCACATGTTTGATGTTGTGTTGGTGTTGTGGGGGGGTGGGGGTGGCAGGCTGTATTGAGGCTTGGTGTTTAAAAGAATAAACGGACTCTAGAGTTTAATGTCTCCAGTTTCTAATGCTGGCTAATAGCCTAAACGGTTTCATCCTTCTTGCTTTATCTTTCTAGCCCCAGTGGCAGATGGTCTTGCTTGCTGCTGTTCAGGAGAATACTCAAGGCTTGGATAATAGAATGGATCAATCAGAAATACTATTATTTTCCTTGCTAAGATTTATTAACTGTGTTTGCTATCAGGGACAGTGTGTCCCTTTTTCACTGCTTGAGGCAAAACGAGAAGTGCCACCAAACATCCCACCTCTGCTGGCATCTCTGGCACCTGTGGCAAAATCTTTGCCTAAGGCAGTTGCTTTACCCCACTTTGTGGGTGGGGCAGCCTTGTTTGCTATGGATAGACACAGTGAAACTGACACCGTCATAGAAACAACTGAAACTGTGTGGAATTATTAAACACAAGGCAAAGCGTAGAGCTTGACTCACTGTCAGATGGTCCAATTCACTCTGGAAAGATGAGTTAACTTAGGGAGCAATTCAAACGCAAGATCCGCTGGGATGAGTGGAGTTTGGAATAGGTGGGCCTCTGGCTGAAAGGGGGTTAACCCCCTCATCCAGGCTCACCCAGAGATATGCCAGGGCTTAGTCCTGAAAAAGGGGTGTTTGAGTGGAATGGTAGGGGTAGGGTTGAGGGTGGGACAGGACAGGGTAAGAATTACCCCTATTCCTATGTTTGACTTGTTCATGTCACCTAGCAACTTAACCTAGAATTTACACTGGCAGGAAGGGTGGTGTAAGTCAATCTCTATTTTAAAGGCTTTTCCCTCTTCTGCTAGGCTTGGGCTGGCTTAGTCAGCAGTAGCCTCTCTCCTGAATGGAATGTAGAATGGGGTAAATTACACTTGCATAATTTACCATAATGCTGGCTTCCTATAGTTTGGATTGCTCTAACCGCCAGCTCCTATTTCCCTGTGATTTCTGAATTTCCTCAACATCGAAATAGGCCTGGGAGTTCCTATGTTAGTCTGATCTATCAAAACTAGTGTTTTTCTGACATGTGAAATTACAGGTTGGCTACATGCCACCAACTGTGTCTGCCCCTGGACTCATCCCTTAGACTTCCATGGGATCTTTGTGGGAGATTAACTGCTCTGGAGTTAAGTGCTTTGTGTGTGAATCATGTCCTAAGATTGAATCAGCCTATATACCATGGATATACAGACTTTTAGTAATGCTTGATTTGTTCCACATGCTTACCCACCCTGCAGCAAAATATGCTTTCCTAATGCAGCAACATTTGTAAACCTCACAGTGCCAAGACACAATGGTACAATCTGGAATGGAATCGGTTTATAAGTGTAAAACAAAGTGCTCCACAAATCAGCTAAGTAGGGGTTCTTGGGCAAGACTTCTGGTCTCTAGTGAGAAAGTTTGAGAAGTCAGCATGGTCATGAAATCCTTGAGTGCTTCCCTTAAATTTCTAGCTCTGTCTTTAATAGACCAAAAAGTCAGTTTTAGTATATCTGCCCAAATGGATTCATTCTGCCATTTCATTATTGTGTGTTTTTACAACAAATTACTTTAAAATGGTATGCATTTTGCAACTGAACAACATAACCACCAAACATATGGTTTCAATGGAAAAATACTAATAGTTCTATAAAGAAAAATGACTCCGCTACTTTAACAAATATGATAATCAAATTCAACATAGTGGAAGGTCAACAAAAGAAGGCAAAGAGATTGTACCTATGGCCAGCGCTATATTTATTTTCTCAACACAGTTGATCATTCCACAGCTTTTTAATGACTATATCCAACAGTGATTTCATTCAGCACCATCAGCACTGTGTTATTCTTCTCTTCTCAAGCTTGAGTGGAATATAACGGAGAATTCAGATTTCCTTGTACAATTGACTATTTTTACAAGCTTGCACTGGGAGTTAATGCATTATATGAATTGCTTCTGTATTTGTAGACTGAAAGTTTCCATGCTGATTAGTAGCCATTTGCACCCTCTGCATCCCACATCAGAAAACAGAACTAGCGGCATTTGATGGAACAGAAAGTTAAGTCTTAAGGCATTACAGCACTTTTTATGGATTTGGCAACTTTTTTGCTACTGCAGACTTAACTGAGCTACTGTTTTGGAACACCAAACAAGAATATATTTTACAGTGAAATATCATGGGCCCTTTTCTTTGCTTAGCAAACCAAATCTGACTTCTAATAATGAAGCATGGGCCAGGTTAACTAATATATGGTTCAGTGGAGGGAAAGATTCCTTCATGATGACAATAGGAACTAGAGGATTTATATACAGTATCTGTTAATAATTCTGTAACTAATAACATGCTACAAAAAATACATTTAGGTACTTTGAAACAATTTATACAGCTTTTAACCTTCTGAACTAGGTCTTGTAAGGACCTGCAGGACTTAGGTTTATTGCAGGGATGACTAACCTTCCAGATGTTCCTGCATTACAACTTCCACATACCTAACCAGTGGCTGTGCTGGCTGGGGCTGATGGTAGCAGGAGTCCAACAACATCTGGAGAACCATAGGCTAGCTACACCTGAGTTATTGGATCCCATTATCAAGAACTTGTCTCAGAGACTCCCATCCAGCAACCAAATCCCAAGACCATCCATCATCACCCAGTACTGCCAACTGGGCATTAGAGTCATAGCCTGTTTACCATACTCTGATGTGACATTTCATCAATATCTAGTGTGAGTCACTTGATCTGCTTTTTCTCCTGGGATTGCTTCATTTCATCTCCACCATCCTGCATGGTTAGTAACCTGCCACGTCTGTCATTTCCATCCATGTCCCTCCTCTAGACATGACTGAGTCGCTGACTCAGTCCTCCTTCTGCCATTCATGTTGCTCTGGTCCTGCTATTGTGTGGAGCAACGAATTGCAATCTCTTGCTCTCTTTCTCACCTAGCACCTGTCTCCCTGAAGCAGATGCCAAGCTATTCAGAATCCAAAAAATTGGTACCACATTACCATGTGAACAGCAGGAGTAACGTTTTCCAAAATAATAATTTGATGCACATAGCATTCCCCCTCCCTCTCTCTCATCTGTGACTCATGTGAGAAACATTTCTTATGAATCATCTGGAGATCAGTCCTGGTTTTGGCACTTGGATATCCTACACTCATTGCTCCACACGTTTCGCAGACTGTTGGTTATGTGCTTATTGTGGACGGGCTATTGTAAGGTGAAGGGATACCTCAACATTTCACATTGCGTTCAGTCAAAAGTGTACATTGGCACAAAGTGCTTTGAACCACCCTGGAATCTATGGATGAAGGGTGGTATACAGATTTAATAGAATAAATAAAAAGTGAGGAAAGAACAGGTTACTTTGTACCTCTGTATCTCTTAAAGGTAGAGGTAAAGGGACCCCTGACCATTAGGTCCAGTCGTGACCGACTCTGGGGTTGCGGCGCTCATCGCGCTTTATTGGCCGAGGGAGCCGGCCTACAGCTTCCTGGTCATGTGGCCAGCATGACTAAGCCGCTTCTGGTGAACCCGAGCAGCACACGGAAATGCTGTTTACCTTCCCGCCGGAGCGGTACCTATTGATCTACTTGCACTTTGACGTGCTTTCAAACTGCTAGGTTGGCAGGAGCAGGGACCGAGCAACGGGAGCTCACCCCGTTGCGGGGATTCGAACCACCAACCTTCTGATCGGCAAGTCTTGGCCAGTGTTAATTGCTACAGTTATGTATAACACAGGAAGCTGTCTTATGAGGAATCAGACCATTGGTCTATCTAGTTCAGTATTGTCTACACGACTGGCAGCATATCCTCGGGTTTTATGGCAAGTTTTCTCTCAATTCTACTTGGAGGTGCTAGGGATGTCTGCATATCAAACATGTGCTACCACTTATCAACGTCTCTTCCTCATAATACAGCTTCTTATTTAGAGAAGAGATTATAAGCACATCAGTCCAGTCAAAGGTCTACTATGTTGAAACATGCACAGGGTGAGAGACACAATCCGAAATGAATGTGATTGCTTCCTCCATGCTGGAGGTTCTGGTGCAGTTAGTAAGGCAAAGCCTGTCTCTGCATGCAGGCTATGCTTGTTAGACTGGGGCAATACAGAGAAAACCTGGAAAGAGGCAATATTTAAGAGGGTTGAAATTAGCTTAATAAATACTTCTTCTGTTTCACTGTTGCCCCTGGTCAAGCAGGTTTTGCATGTTTGGGGAACAGAAAAACCTGTGCAGCCTCTTTAACAGAGGCAGAAGTGGAATGAGCAAACATAGCATAAGCAGCGATCTCTATTTCAAATTGCCTTTAACTCCCATTGAGAAAAATCTGCTACTATCGCCTGTCTTCAGCCAAACTTAAACCCATTTAATTTTTGGTGAATTGAATTTCCAGTCAATTCCATGCATGTTTCTGAGTAACTGAAAATGAATTTCAGAGAACGCTACAAATTAAATAATCGATCGATCAATTGATCGATCGATCAATCAATCAATCAATCAAGGAGCCACTGTTAGTATGTTGAACTGAGACCTGGGAAACCAGGGTTTGAATCCTCACTCAGCCACAAGGCTCACTGTGTGACCTTGGGCCTCACCTATCGTACCCCACAGAGTTGCTGTGAGTGTAAAATTGGGAGAAAGATAACTATGTACACCATCTTAAGTTCCTTGGAAGAAAGGTGGGATATAAATGTAAGAAAATACTAATAGTAATAATAATAATAATAATAATAATAATAATAATAATAATAGGTGGATGAATAATCATTTCTTCCCATATGTATGAAACGATGCAAATTATTTCTTATTCTTCTATTACTCATCATAAGCCATTAACATGTTCTTTTAAAAATCACTGATGAACTTACGGAAAGTGTCTTGAAAGACTTTTTGTACTACTTGATCTGGCCTGATAAGAACACTGTTAAATCAAATCTAATTTTAGGACAGAACTATAAACAATATGCTCTCCTTCTGGCCTGAGGTTTTCCTACAGACTCAGAATCTCATAGTTATCCATTTTCTAAAATGGAAAACATCTGGGCTATAAGTGATTGCAGGTGAAAAACACACAGATGGCTAACACATACCGAGACAAGGAAGCAACCCCCTTCAGGGATCATAACTTTATCTTAGTTAACTTCATTGCTTAATCAACTGCCAATTCTCTTCTCCCCTCCTCACCTTGGACAAATGTTATAAGTGGACTACAGTGGAAGATAAATGTGAAGGATGAGATATATAGTACCCAAATGCAATGCTGTCTGGGGATTCCCAGTTCTCCCCTTAAAAAACCATTTTAGTAAATAAATGTTCTACTACTTTATCTAGCTTTTTTAAAAAATGCAATGTGTTTTACAGTCTTTATTTTTATTTTTTTTTTGTTTATTTATTCACCACTACCCTGGGTGATTTAAATAAGATAAGTCAAAACATAAAACTACTAAAATATCTTTTAAAATTTAGGTGGTTTTAAAAATGTATTTTATATTAAATTTTGTAAGGTGCCTTGGGAGGGCAAGACTCTAAGGTGGAATGTACACACATATAAAAAACGCTGTGAAATTATAATTAAAATTTTTTTTTTGAAAAATACATTGAATTTTGCATAGCTCAGTGTCACCATCTAGTGTCACATTTGTACTTTACAACCCATTTGAAACGTTTAATTTGCAGCTGTATAGCTGAGTTCTAATAGGTCACACACACACATTTATAACAAGTAAATAAATAAATATGCTTGCCTTCACAACAATTCTACGAGGTTGATCAACATGATTCCCATTTTACAGACATGCCAACTTTCTAGTCATGTGAATTTTGACTAGGTTTGTATCAGAGACACACCTGTTGGATCATGTCTCCTTTCAGCTGCGTATTTTACCTGCCTCACACCTGACATCCTTTATATCAGGTTTGGGATAGGTGGGTCATGCTCAACCAAAATGGGCTCATGGGCCTAATCGGGAGGCCTGAGCAGGGTCTAATGAGGCTCTCAGGTTGGAGGTTCCCTATCCTGGGGATAGATCATTATGTGACTTTTGGGTTAGCAAAAATGTGGGAAGAGAGACCCTTAACATCAAAAAGGCCCCATATGTGATATATATGATACCACTTTAAATAGTTACAGTTCTCCCCACAGAATCCTGGGAAGTAAAGGGTTCCGAGAGTTGTTAGGAAACTCCTATTCCCATCACAGAGCTATAATTCTCTGGGTGGTTTAACAGGCGATCCCTCTTCCCCATGGGACTGTGGGAATTGTAGCCCTGCAATGGGAATAAGGGTCTCCTGACAAAACTCAGTGTGCTTAACAAATGACACTTCCCAAGATTCTTGGGGCGGGGAGATGCCATGGCTATTTAAAGTGGTACCATAGTGCTTAAAATGTACATTGTGGATGGGGCCAAAAGACAAATCTCCACATGTATGTTTCCTATGAGGTGTGGGAGGTATTAAGGACCTATTGCCAGAATCCATATACTGTACCTCAGATAGCTTATATAGTATACTCCTGAAAAGACCTTTTGTTTTAGCATGTAATAATTCATCATACTGGGTGGTCCAGCCAGTGTGGTGTAGTGGTTAAGAGCAGTGTACTCGTAATCTGGTGAACCGGGTTTGCGTCTCCGCTCCTCCACATGCAGCTGCTGGGTGACCTTGGGCTAGTCACACTTCTCTGAAGTCTCTCAGCCTCACTCACCTTACAGAGTGTTTGTTGTGGGGGAGGAAGGGAAAAGGAGATTGTTAGCCGCTTTGAGACTCCTTAGGGTAGTGATAAAGCGGGATATCAAATCCAAACTCCTCTTCTTCCTCTTCTTCCTCCCTCTGTGTTATTTGTTTCCTCTTCAGTTCATTCTATGATCCTGATTCCTCAAGTACCAGCAGCATACCAAAGAACTACTCAGCATAAAATGTGCTGCATTGGTACAGTCAAGGCTTGACCAGAAAACAGACAGCAAACTTGCTCATAGGTTAGGTGGATATGAGCATTTGTTGCCTTATTTTTTGACTCTCTTAATACGAGACACCAGCATGCAGTTTTACACCCGGTCACACATACTTAAGTTCGCCAAGTTCAACAGAACTGAATGCATTAACTGGATACAGTTTCACAACTTTTGCATCTCTCAAGAAGGATCTGCAAATTCTTAAGAATAGCCATTTGCCAATCATCTACGGTTCCCAGCAACAGGAAGGGAAGCGTTCATAAACGGGGGGGGGGGGGGCAGCTTTTCTTGCTTGCTTCCTGTTGGTTTTCTCACAAATGATGGATGGAATGTATTTCTAGGCAAACAATTTTTGTGGTATAGCAACTTTGGCAAATAATTGCAATATTGTTCAAATAAATAAAAACCAAGTGTGGGCTGTGCAGCAGAGAATCAGATTTTTTAAAACCTTAATAACTTCTGATATTGCTCATAAATTATGAACACAATCCAGCCAAAGCTAAGCATCTTTAAATCCTACTGATTTGAAGTTAAAACATGTGCTTCGATCCAGTGAAATCAATGGGACTTTGAAGCTGGGACTTTGAAGCTGACCATGCCCTGTGCTTTTTTAAAAATCGGACTTGTCTATAACATCCCGGCTTGCTTTCCATGCAATGAATCTGTGATGTTCTCATGAAAGCTTTATTGGATCCCAAGGCACATCTGGATGCTGCAGAACTGGAGCTGGAGAGATCTAGCACCGTACCTAACTGATCCATTAATTTGTTGTCCGCTTATTCTGAGGCTTTGTCAGAAGCCCTGGAAAGAATACTGACTTTAAATAGAATGTTCATCTGATTGCTGCTATCTTGGGACCAGAGGGATATACTCATCCTGTAGGCTATATATTTTGTAGCAAATAAACTCTATTCAGCACAAATTACAAGGGAAAGTATGAGGGGAGAAGTTTGGCCACACACTTAGAGTGTTATGCAGATAAGGTCAGCAGTTCAAATTCATGTGATGGGGTGGGCTACCGTTGCTCTGTCCCAGCTCCTGCCTACCTAGCAGTTCGAAAGCACACCAGTGCAAGTAGATAAATAGGTACCGCTTTGGTGGGAAGGTAAATGGCATTTCCGTGCGCTATGGTTTCTGTCACGGTGTTCCGTTGTGCCAGAAGCGGTTTAGTCATGCTGGCCACATGACCCAGAAAGCTGACTGTGGACAAACACTGGCTCCCTCGGCCTGAAAGTGAGATGAGCACCACAACCCCATCCAAGGGACTTAACCATCCAAGGGTCCTTTACTTTTACTTTTTACCCTATGCAGGCAAGCACATCTCAGGGACTGTTTCCCTGATGTCCAGAATCATTATAACTATGTTTTTATCTTCAAATTTAACAAAGATTAATTTTTTAAAAAAATATATAATAAAGAAAAAGAAATAATAAATGAATAGTAATATATGAAAATTGAAACAAAAAAAATTCCTTCCAGTAGCACCTTAAAGACCAACTAAGTTAGTTTTTGGTATGAGCTTTCGTGTGCATGCACACTTCTTCAGATACACACAAAAGCTCATACCAAGAACTAACTTAGTTGGTCTTTAAGGTGCTCCTGGAAGGAATTTTTTTTGTTTTGACTATGGCAGACCAACACGGCTACCTATCTGTATATGAAAATTGATTCAGAATCTACAGGAAATGTTTCTGCAGATTTGAAATTGAGATTGATCCAGCAAAAAATAATGTTTCAGGTATATTGGACTCTACAACATTTGTCTAGGAAAGCACTCTCCAGTACATATAGATTTTGAAAGTGTAATGCTGAAAATGCCTTCTTGAGGCATCAAGATATGGGCTTGTCCAATGATACGTTGTTTTTGGTTTGAAGTAGTCATCTGTATCAATTTTGTATTGGTGAAATCCTTGATACTTGCAGATGCTCATGTACTTTTCCATTATAGTTCTATAGCAGGACAACAGAACTGGATTTTGTAAGCCCTTATGGTCACTATGAGATTTGTACTTTGAGCCTCTGTTGCCATCTATTTGTCATTTTGGGTTATCTGTGATTGTGAGTGTTTATGGCGTGCGGTTTTTTAAATGGTTGTTGCAGCTTGCCTAGATGATACACACGTGGGTGGATTTCCAGTAGCATTTCTTTGTTTATATTTATTTATTTGAAATTGATTAATGCAAAAATCTTTATTGATTTTTCATTAGAGCCATGCAAACCACATTTAAGATGGGGGTAGTCAAGGTGTTGTTGGACTACAATTCTCATCATCCCTGACCATTGGTCATGTTGGCTGGGCCTGAAGGGCATCACATTGGCAACCCTCTGATATCAGATCTCTCTCAGTCACCCAATGAATATGACACATATTATTAAAACGTTAGACCAAGAATAAACTAAAGGGACATATAAAGATGCTCCAACGCAGCTAAGGCTTATGCAGTCAGGAATCCTTCCTAATGTTTCACATCCTGCTTTCCCCACCGTTGAACCTGTTTCACGCCACTTCAGTACGCTTTATGGAAGTGAGAATTATAAATCAATAAACTTCCATTGGAGCCACAGAAAACAAATTTGCTCCATCATTTATGTAACACCCCTTCAATACATAAACAACACTTGGAACAGAACTGTAAATGATATCCATTTAAGGTATTTATTTGTTGCAACCAACCTAGAGAACTTGTAGAGAAGGATGGGATGTAAGTTATAGAATAATTAGAGCAAATGATTGTTGTTACAGAAGTGAGCTGAAATTTCTTAGACTTAATTTTTTTCCCTTTTTCTCATTCCTCTCGAAAAAGAAGACCATTTTGCAGGATTTCATCCACTGTGTGTGTATAGACCGCAATCCCCCACTCACAATGCCTTAACTCTAGAACAGAAACATTGTGGAGAATGGGAAATAGTGGCCATGCTGCTAAGGCACTTTTTCTGCTTGGGAGGAAGGGAAGAAGCTGTGGGATGTATCCAGTTAAGCAGTTCCACTAGTGCAAAAACTTCCTCTGTCTCCCCTCTTTCTAATGCCCTTTGCATGCCCTTGAAATACGTCCTGCAGCAGCTTTAGGGGCAGGGGTGCCAACTTGAATAAAATATTGGGGGGCAGGTAAGCCCCGCCCTGCATAATTGATCACATGATGTGGTGCATGCACACCATTTGAATGACAATTTGTTTGCCCACAAATAGAATGGGAAATTTCAAAAGGCCATTTATGCACAGTTCTAGTTATGATGCATCTTCAGGGAAGTGGATAGCAGCTTTGAAGAGGAAACTCTTTGACTGAAGACATTTTCTTGGGCTACTTTGAAACTCAAATGAGATTAAAGAAGAGAGACACTCTCCGCAGTGACATCATCGTTAAATATGCAACCAACACATATTGCTTTGGCTCCGAGCCTCGCTATCTCCTTATGCTTTAAAAGCACAATGCATTCTCTTTTTCCAAAACATCTGCGGCTAAGACAATGGCCAGGCTGCTTATGATGCACAGTCATTGCCTTAATAACTTCTAAGCAAATGTGAAGCATTAAGCTCAGGATGAAGGAATGTAGTCTTCTGGTGCACGAGACAGCACACTGAGCACAGCAAAGTTATTAGCAGCATCCCTTGAGACAGTAATGAAGTGTACAAAAAGCAATTATCTGTTTGAAATAGCAGTAGTGGGGATTAGGACCTTTGCTTGCGTTTACTAGAGCTCAGCTTCTTCATTTGTTTTCTGGTCAGGACTCAACCCTGGGACAAATAATGTAAGAAAACATTCAAAGCGCGCTTAGTAACTGTGGCGTACATTCCTCTAGTAACTGAGTAACTATAGATTGTCCTCATAGGCTGGAGGCATTTCAGACAAACCAAAGAGTTTCCAGGCCAGTGTACAGAGGGCTGGGAAGCTCCTCTTTCCATTTCAGTAGTGGGAAATGTACAATTTCCTCTGATTTGTCTAAACCTCTTTTAAAACCATCTAGGTTGTGGCTGTCAACTAACATGCAGTGGCGGGTCTGCCACTCATTGTGTGACAGACTTCATTTTGTCTGTCCCAAATCTCTCATCTTTATTGAATGACCCTGAGTTTTCAGAGAGAAAACTCTTTTCTATCCGCAATCTAGACATTTTTTTTTATAAGCCCAATGTTAGGAGTCCATCTTGTGGCCATTACTCCTGTGAATCCTATGAGACTGAAGGAACAGATCATCCACACTAATTGCTTCTCAGCATTTCTACCCTCCAGAACGTTTTCTTTTGCAGTCCAGCCTTTACTCAGGAAAAAGGGGTGGAACTGCATCACAAAGTTTAGCTGTTTTATTGGTAATATGCTGAGTTTGCTTTTTAAAAATGTTGCCCTGTTTTTCCAAATGGTCCGAGGAAAGGAAAAAGAATCCCACTTTGTGCAAAATACAGTGCTGTAAAATTGAACATATGGGGCACATGTGTTGTGCTTGAGTGGAGCCTACCTGCTTTTCAAGTGCTTATTTTATATTTCTCACAAACAACAGCAGGCCAGTTTATCTGATGCCATCAAAGGGGGGGGGGGGAGAGGAGATTCCTGGCTTTATTGTGTTTGGTATTATTTACGGCATCTGTCAAAATATGCATGGAGGTTGTGCACCAAATCTGCTCTGTGAAACATTGGGCCTGATTGCGCTGACTCAGTTGATTTATGGTTTTTACTTTTCGTGGTTACTAATGATGGAGGGAGAATACCGTGACTGTTTATGTGATCTCGCATCCAATAATAATTCACGAGTGGATGAAACAACAAGGACCGTAATCTTTTTTGAGAAAATGAAAACTGCATACTTCAGCAGAAATTGGAAATGTTTAAAAGTTTGGCTCCTAAACTATATTAAGGATACCATCAAATGGAGATCTGTTTTTGCTCGAGATGCCCATTTTTGCATCGTAATCAATTACGTGGAGAGTTATCACCCTCTAGCATGAATCCATTCTGGTAGAGGTTTGTGCTGTATTCTCTATAAGGCTGGAGAGACCCATATAATGAATTTAAAAGCTGCTTCTCGCATTGTCTCTGACCATGCTTTAATAGGGTCCTGTATTTCAGGAATCTATGGGCTGAAACCAGCCCAAATGTCAACATTTTTATTTCCTGTTGATTTCATTATGAGAGCTAGGCATATGTTTAAAACTCCCACCCTAAAGTCAGTAGGACCTTGGAATGTTTGCATTGCAATGAACACCTGAATACAGCTTGAGCCTTTAAACCTTTGGATAATGGCAAATTATGTATTGTGGGTGATTTTAATGAATCACATAGATTTCTGCTTCCTTTCTGGGTGACTAGTATATCTAAAGGCAAAGTAGGACAGATAGGCACAGCTGGTTTTATTTATTCCATAGCAACACACAGTCAATGTTTTGGAAAGTACTATATTTACTATTTAGATGGTTTGGACATACTGACGATAGCAACCAGCACCTCACAATCTGTGTGGCCTACCAGTTAATACAGTTGTCTTCCGTACAGAAACCTCCACTGAGGTAAAAAAAGCTTCCAACACAATAATTATGCACATGTCTGCACAGAAGCCGTCTCAAATGTATTATTAATTCATTGTGATTCACCTAAACTCATAGCATATTAATATCACTGGGACCTTATGGTGATGGGCAGGCAAGAAATTAAATAAATGAATGATAAGATTAACACTGAATTCAAACACTGAATAACTTATGCCCATGTAGCAAGTGATCAGCACTCTCCACAATGCTATCTTGAATCCATGGAAAGGAAAGAACTGTAATACATTGAGAATATCAGGCATGGAGAGTGGTGTGGAGAATACCCTTAAGCAGCTTCGGTGACAAAAAAAATGTACACCCAGCTCCCAAAGAACCATTCAAACCAGGCCTTAGTGATCAGAAAAGCTGCTGGAAGAAATATACTGTGATTCATTCATTTGGAACTGATGATGGATTGGGAAGCAATCCTTAGTTAAGCCATTGGAGGGCGGCAGGGATAGACCATAGCTATGCATGGAGATGGGCACCCACTAGGAAAATAATCGTTTTGGCTGCTTACCAGGCCGTGTGCCTGTGTGTGTTCTGCTTTGGTAAATTTTACAAACTTTCTACAGTTTATATATGGAAATTTGGGGTTTTCCTAACACCCTGCCTATAAATTTGGAAAAAAGGAAGCCTTTACACCGACCTCTATGGAAAGTATTTTATAGACGTGGTCACTGTTATATTGGCTATGAATGTGGATATCTCATGCCCCAATCTTGAAATGTTAGCCTTGGCAAAATTCCCATTTACTTTAAACCACGTTACTGCTATTACAATGGAAGCTTCAAAAAGAGATTGTCTGAAGAGGGCGTTGTAAACTTTACTGCATGCAAATTACTCTCTCTAGGTGGTTTCTACCCACACTTAAATGAGGCATTGGAGTTTCTGTCAGTTTTAAATGGTACATCAACTAGCCCCACAGTTAAAAAATAGGGCAGACCTGGAATGAAGCTCCCTATTACTGAATTAGACCATGGGCCTATTTTGCTCAGTTCTGTTGACACTGCCTGGCACTGACTCTCCAGGGTTTGAGGCAGAAAGAAAATAAATTCCCCTACATGGAAATACCCAGGATTGAATCTCAGACCTTATGCAAGCCAAACATTTAATCTACCATTAAGCGATCCCCTTTTCCCTATGTGTGACCTGGGTTCAAGTTCCAGTTTAGGATAGTGCAGACAGGATTATTATGTTGCCTCATACATTTCAGGCTCATTATCCTATCTGTAAAATGGGAACAATCACAGAATTATTGTTAAGGAGGAATATTCCTGGATCCTGACCTGTCAATCTAGACTGCTCCCTCCCTTCTGTTTATTATGAATAGACCAGTCATGCACTCACTAATAGCATCTCACCTAGTTCAAGCCCTTAGTTTCTGGTTCAAGTGCTGGGATCCCTAAACAATAAAAAGACGGTAACACACTCTGCTTTATAAACACTATGTAGACGTAGAGTAACTGCAGGCTCTTAATGTAGGACTTCTGTTTGGTGACCCTGCCCCTCCTCTTACTCTTTCTGAATAAAACATACTGAGGCTGTGTTTACAATCTTGAGAACTGTAGTTTGTTTTTTTTTTATAATAATTTTTATTAAGGTTTTCCAAATTAAAACAAATCAAAACAAATTAAATCCAATCTATAAACTTTTTGCCAATAACTAGGACTTCCCCTCCCTACCCCCTCTTGTGTTCCAAATCTTCCAAATAAGCAATTAAATTCAACAAGTTCTTATCCCCAAATTACACTCATCATCAATAACCCAATTTATCCAAATTCCCATCCCCTAAGATCGATCTATACCCTTCCACGAGTTTCCCCCTTTCAAACATAGTACAGATGGAAATAAGATAAATATGAATAGTGATTTTACAGCCTTTGGATTCCAATTTTCCCTCCCCTCTTTCCCCTTTGCGTTTCACCTATCCCTCTACTTCTAATATCTTCCTGGAGTTCCCACATTACACTATGTCCCTCAGGTTCTTTGCCAGTCTTTGATTACGGATGTCCAATCGTAGAAGGAGTCTATCAAAAAAGGGGCCCATTTCTTCTATCCAGGTTTTTATATCCAGGAGTAAAAACTCCAATTTTGTATCCATAAGCTTGTCAAACCTGAATATCCCAAATGTTCCCCCAGTTCTGTCCAGTTTCCTTGTTCTTGTCAATCATTCTCCTCCTTTTAATTTCTCTGTTCTCCCACAGAAATGTTCTTTTTCCAAAAGTTTCTAGTGTCTCTGCAGAGGCTTGTTATTCATGGAGCAAAGCATTGCATCATGTTCCTTTCATTTTCCAACAAATAGTTCCATTGTTTCCTGTAGTGTGTAGACCTCTGTAGACAAAATAATGTTCCATTCCTGCAGTTTCCCAGGAGATTAAGAGTTCCATTCAACTGTTCAAGTTTCCATGCAATATCCCTCGGCTCCTCTAGGTGGATTACAGTAGCAAAGTTCCCTTCCAGAATCACATCCACCAGTCCAAGTAGCTTATTAACCGATATTTAAAACAGTTTATATTCAATTTATAACAAATATAACCGGCAAAGTCCTCATAACAAAATCTCTATTTTAATCATCCTTTTTGACAGCTCTATGACAGCTGTCAAAACCTCCATCGCTTTTCCCCAGGCTGTTTCACGAATCGCTCCAGGGATTCCGGGGGGGGGATTGCTTTTTTAAAAATAATTCCACTTTTCTCCTCCAGCTCAATCTTATAATTTTCCCTCGCGAAGTTGCTGATTCGGCAAGATAAGGTTACACTCGATCTTAGTTGTCCAGTCCTTTGTTTTGGCTCTTCTACAATTTAGGGGTGGGCTGACTTCCTTTTTTCCGCCTCCCCCGTTCGCTCCGAATTTAAAAAATTTATCCCTTCTTTTTTTAGTCCATATTCCAATTACTCACGGGTTCTTCTTTAGAGCCGAATTTTCAATAGAAGAAGTCAGCGCTCTCCGCCGGATGGCATGCGGCTGCGCTCGGCAGGGATAGCAGAGAACTCAAAGCACCACGCTTCTCCCCGGCACCCGATCCGTAGCCTTTAAAAAGGCTCCTTCACGAGCCGGGAGAGCGCTAACGGTGCCAGCCGAGTCTCCATGTCCACGGCCTCCTCTGGCCGTGGTTTTTAAGGGTCCCCGCATCGCCGGTGCGGTAGGACCCAGGCCCTGCCAAGCCGGCTCCCTCCGGAGCTCGGAGGGAGTCCGCCATTCGGCGATGGCGCCGACCCAGAAGTGTGAGAACTGTAGTTTGTTAAGGGTACTGAGAATCATAGTTTGGGAGGGGGATAAACTAGGGGTGGGAGGGAAATGTGTTTTAAGAGAATGTTATGTATGCAGCCTGTGTCAGTATGATGGTAAAATGAATAATTGGGCGTGAGTAGTAGTCCCATGAAGTCTGCTCAGAACTCCTAGGAAGGATGGGATAGGATAGTAATATGATAAATAAAATAAGCCGATACATTGCTTATCCTTCTTTTTCTTTATCAAGGCACCCTATTCTAGCTGAAGACTTTACAAAACCTTCCCCATATTTTATTTTACTTTCTGAGCAAAACACGCTCAGCCTTTTCCCTTCCTATTATCTGCCCCCTATGTCTGTTATCCCATTTTTAAACCTGTTTTCATGTTCATTTTTAATTTATTAGCACCTGTATTTAATTATGGTTTCTAGAACTGAGGGTCATGCCCCAAATGAGGTCTTGCCAGTGCTTAGCTTTACAAGCTCACAGTGACAATTAGGCCAGCCTAGCTAGTATTTCTTCACAAAATTAGAACTCAGAGAAGCTAAACTTTTCGGCAAAGATTGTTAATTAAGCCTGTCTCTGGTGAAACCCAAAGGAATGACTCAAGTAGCCCCTGACTGATTTTTTATTTTGTTTTGTTGTTCTAAAATGCATTCTCACATCTGATTATGGAGAGAAAACAAGGAACAAGAAAGGGAGGGGGGAGACCACTATGGCAGGCAGAAAAATATTTTCCTGTCAGTTCTACAATATTAATAGAGTTTGTTGCCTTTCTTAGTAATAAATAACAAATCATTCTTTCAGGAGCCAATGAAGCAAGCTTATACCTTAGCCAGAAACATCCCAAGGAACGACGCCAAGTTTCCACAAACGTAAGATAGCATTAATTTTTTACGATGGCTGAAAAATCCACAGGGTTTGTAAAAACAGGTTTTCATTACAAAAAGCAAAAGGACTTCTGTGTGCCTTGGTACGTTTCAGAGCTGATAAGAAAAACATGCTGTTGTTGCTATAAAGCAAAGAAAAAAGTTACCGGAGAAGGTGAGACCTTCAATTTTGTCCCTGTTTCTTTGAGACTGGCAACTTGGCAATCTTGGCATCCCTCCACTGAGTTTATTCATAGTTTTGTGAATTATGCATGTCACAGTTTAGTGAAATATGTATTTAATTAAAGCAAAAACTAATGTACTGGTCTCATCTGATTATTTTTTAATCTTGATACAGCTGTAGAACTTATAGGAATGGATTCTTGTCAACTTGCTTATACAATGACTTCACTTTCCCAATTGCCTTCGGAAGATCTGGCATGCAAAACAGCTATACATAGCTTTAAATAAACATTTACTGCCAAATACTCATTGTGAAATAACTTTTCATGTCTGCATTGCATCAGACATACATTGTTTAGTGAAAACCTTTTAAAAGCTTCAACTGGCCATGAGAATGGGCGTTCAAGCAAATTATCTCCCTGGTGTCAAATATGAAGTGAACTGTGTCTTTTATGTGGCTTATTTGGTCGAGGAATCTTAATGAAATGCTTCAGTGCTAAATTTTGAAAAGACACACAATGGTAGCAGTTGTCTCCATCCCCACAAAGTAACGGAGTAGTTTCCCTTCTGCAGTTTCCAGAATGTCAGAGATGATCTTCAGAAAGGAGCAATTGTGCCAGGACTCAAACTGAGAACCTTCCAGTTTGCATGCAGCTGGCTGTCCTTTGTGGTGAGCCACTGAATTGTGTGTTAATTACAATACCTGCCTAGGCAGCATAGGGTTGTTCTCAGGCTGCTGAGTGGTCCCACCTTCTCAAGTGGGCCATTAGATCCTCTGTACAGGATGAATAATAATAATAATAATAATAATAATAATAATAATAATAATAATAATAATATTTTATTTATATCCTGCCCTCCCCAGCCGAAGCCGGGCTCAGGGCGGCTAACAACAATAAAACAGTACAACAGTACAACACAACACAACACTCTAAAATCATTCATTATAAAATTAATTCAAATCAAACCAATGGCAACCATTGGTCCAGAGCTCCGCGAAGATTGCCGAAGGAGGGAGTCAGGCTGTGCCCTGGCCAAAGCCTGGTGGAACAGCTCTGTCTTGCAGGCCCTGCGGAAAGATAACAGGGAGGGGAGAAGCTGCAGCCCTTTAGCTGAACCGCCTTCATAATTTTCTGTCTAAATCGCAGATAAACACAACAGAAAGAATCAACATGGCTAAAGGATGTCACGTCGAGGCCTTAATTCAGAACATGGTACCATATGAGGCACCTTGAAAAGTTTTGCTGGTGTTCATGAAGGCAGAAAAGTTTTGGGGAATGCTTGGGAAATGGTTTCATTTATTTCCTTCCATTCATATCCCACTATTCTTCCATTGTGGAATCCAAAGCAATGCACCTGTTGATCCTAGGCAGCCACCTGTACAAGCACTGATCAGGCAGAGGTTGCTTAGCTTCAGCAATATGGCAGCTTCATGTGCCTTCTACACGTGCCTTTGGGTGCTGTGCATGGGGGTTCTGGTGGGAGACAGGACTGATGCCATCTTTTCTATAGCTCCTATAACCTTCCCTATCCAGCTCACAAATGTACCCATTAGTGTTGTCTGAGTCAGTAATTTGGCATCAATTTGAATCAGCTCACCTCCTGCAGAATAAATATGCTTGTTATTTTCAGATTATGTGCTGATAGGAACACAGTGAAAGAAGGTCACCTGCAATGGCCTCTTGCCAGCGAGTGATCCATAAGTTATTTTGCACTTAATTTGGTTTGTTTCCATTGATGTCAATGGGGCTAAACATATGCACAGATGCCCTTTTTTGGCTCACCGACGCAACTTTGTGTTTAACAAGGCTTAACAGCTCTAAGACATTGTACTTCTCAAAACACCTAATTGCTATGAAGTGGGAAATCATCACAAGTCTAGTTTGCCAACTCAGGGCTTGTTTAATGTCCCAAGGCACAGTGAAATTGTGCCAAGACAGTAAATTTAATTTTATTGGAGATCTCATTCCTACACTTGCTATGGTTGTTGGGATACAAGTAGAGGATTGTGCCACAGCAGCCATGGCACCACACAGTGAAAAGCAAATGGACCTGGTCAGCTGGACATGCTGTCTAGGGATGTTGGAGAATTTTGACAGCAACAGAAATGGAAACAGAAATTGCCAGTGGCTGGTTATTCATCCCATTTCTAGAATGGAAATCAGTCCAGCAAATATAATCAGCATTATGGTAATTGTTGGCTCCCCACCCCCACCACACATTCACAAGAGCACAACACCAAAAGACAGGTGTCTTTGGGTGCCGTTCAAGCCAGCTAACTCTCAGGGCAGCGCAGCACCAAAGTACATGCATCCTGATTTTCATCAGAAGAATGTTGGAGGGTATGCAAACAGCTGTCCACCCAATTGTGAAATTCAGAAAAGTGTGAATTCAAAGAGTAGCTCTAAAGTGTGCACTAGGTAGGTTCATCTTTAAATGTGAACTAAATTCAATTTCTCCTGTTCCCCCACCTATCTTTTCCTAGCACCTTCCCTTTGTCAGCTAGCTCAAAGACGGCATTCAAATGTCCATAGCACTCTAAGTTTTGTAGAGAAATATCCCAAATCATTGCCCTAAATTGCACCCTCAGACATTTAGCCTGCATCATGATGAAGCTGGCTGTGTATAAAAGTGTCATGAATTGTGTTTCTAATACAAAGGGTTCACACTGGCACCACTCTAACAGGATGCTGTTATAATAATCCAAGAATCCATGTAAGATAAATAAGGAAAAGCATATTTTGAAGTTTGTGGTTTGCAAAAGCCAACAGACCCATAGTCCGGAATGAGTTGCAGTTCTGGTTTCCAAATGTCATCAGAGCAGTATACAATCCATCAAAGCACACCATCTTAATACATATTTCTGGAGTGAGACATCTACAAATTCAACAAAATAATTTTCTCTGCTTATTTGCCATCTAGTTTCACAAAGAAACTGAAAACAGATTTAATTAAATACTGACTGTAGTTTGCAGTGCATAGGATCATTTTAGGGGTGCCTGCTTCTGTATCAGTCTCATTGAGATGGATCTGCAAAGCATCACAGCAGTGCTTGATATTGTTATGAGGTTTTTTGGGCAAAGGAATTAGGCTGAATTTCTAGGCCCCTTTTAATTCTTGGAATAGCCAGGCAAGCTTCCTGGTGAGGTGATTGCCTGGGTGATGAGCTATTAAGGGGAACAAAATTAGCAAAAATGTATAGGACAAGTGACAATCTATTTTAGCGGCAGCAAGACGCGTACACGTACAGTCAATTAAAAGTTGGTTTTATTCCAGAAAAAAAATGCCGCTTGTCCGGAGCTCTCCGCCCCCGTGACTTATGGCTACCCGATGATGCCTCAACTAAAACCTCAGCATTGTTCCTCTTCCTCCGGAAACAACGCGTGAAAACCAATCTCTTCCGTCGCTTCTGTGATGTCAATTTCCCCTTTTCTTGTACCCCTCCTCTTCTGCGTTCTTGCACGCTGAGAGGTTTGCAAACTGGCTTGGACAAGCTATCGTCTGCTAAGTCCTGTGTTTCTCTGGGTTGTGAACTCCCTCTTGTCCTTTCCTTTGATCTTTCCATAACAAACCTCCCAAACCTCCCTTCATCCCCTGGGCTGCCGTCAAAGCCTGGCAGCTACTGCTGTTCGCTTGCTGGCTCCAGCTTGACATCTATGTTGGAAATGTAAAGAAAAAGAAGGGAATTTCTACCTATGTGGTGGACTTGTCCTAAGGTAAAAAATTATTGGGATATGATATATAATGAGATGAAGAAAATATTCAAGAATATTTTTCAAAAGAAACCAGAAGCTTTTTTTGCTGGGCATATTAGGTGATGAAATCTCTAAGAAGGATTATAATATATTTCTTTATGCCGGTGGCAAGAATTATTTTAGCCCAGAAATGGAAGCAGCAAGAAAGTCCAACAGTAGAATGGCAAACTTAGATGACTGAAGACGCAGAACTGGCAAAACTGTCTGGGAAAATCCGTGACCAGCGAGATCAACTGTTTGAAAAAGACTGGAGTAAATTTATTTTATATTTGAAAGAACATTGTAAATCTCTGACAATACTAACAGGACTGATTTAAAGGTTTTTGCAGATTAGAAATAGAAACTTATCTACAATGAGAAGGAATTTTAAGGAATGAAAATAGGTAGATGGGGGAAATTGGAAATGCGAGGAAATTATGTAAAGAAGATAGAAAGTTGGTTTTGGGGGGATGGAGGGAAGTTCAAGGCTCAAAAGAGTCAAATTATAGGTGATGAAAAGATATTATAAATGTTTGGTTGAAAAATGAAAACTTCATAAATATTATCATGAAAAGGGGAACAAAGGAAGTGGATTTGTGTGAGGCGGCAAACATGTGGTGTCCAAGTCATGAGCAGTTAGAAGGAGAAAGCCAGACTTGAGAGCAGAGAGTTGGATTGATGTGAGCTAGGAGCAAAGCAGCAAGCTATAGAGAGGGAGAGAGAACAATACTTGATTTCTGTTTCAATCCAAGGCAGAGGCTATGGGAAAAACAAGACCCCTGGGTGGGGGTTAATGTCGTGAATCCCTCCATTGTAGTCTCAGGTTCTGTATGTGTGTATATAAATCACATACCATAAAGGCACCACCGTTCTGTGCTGCATGTGTATGAAGGAACTGCATAGTTGGAGTCAATAGTATGTATGCTATGTATGTGTATATATGTGTATGCACACACACACACACACACACACACGGAATGCTGAGGAAAGGAAGGAAAACCAGCGTGAGGGTAATAGGAATGGAACAGAATAATATAGATGTGGGTATGGCTGGCATACTGGCACATTGGACAGGACAACTCCATGCTTCAGCATTTTGTTGCAGATTCAGTTTCTTTTGCATTTAGGGCACATTACTTCAAATGGTGTGTGTGTGGTATGCACACATGTGTGTTTCAAGCTGCATCTGTCTTGTGCACTAGCTGACAAGAGATGTTTTTAATGCTGGACCGCTGGATCCTGTCCTTGTTCAGACTCTGGTATTTTAAAAATTCTGTGCCAGGTGAAAGCCGTACCTAGCAGCCAGAGGGTCTGGGTTTGAGCAGTTTCAGGATGTGCGAATGTAAACAAAATGAAGCTGATCTCCAGCCAACAAGCTAGGCGTTGTGCTGCAGAAACTTGTTTAATAAGACAGTGTTCCCCCTCTTCTCTCTTCCCTAATACAGGTATATGAACTGAATCCATGCTCCTTCCATTCAGGGAATAAATTCATGCACTTCTGATTTCTTTACCTGGATATATCTAAAAATATTATAGTTGAATACAGTGGTACCTCGGGTTAAGTACTTAATTCATTCCGTAGGTCTGTACTTAACCTGAAACTGTTCTTAACCTGAAGCACCACTTTAGCTAATGGGGCCTCCCGCTGCTGCTACGCCGCCGGAGCACGATTTCTGTTCTCATCCTGAAGCAAAGTTCTTACCCCGAGGTACTATTTCTGGGTTAGTGGAGTCTGTAACCTGAAGTGTATGTAACCTGAAGCATATGTAACCCAAGGTACCACTGTATGTGGTGCAGGTTGCTTTGCTACAAACCAAGTACTTCAAATCAATTCCCAAAAAAATCAGTCAGAGAAACCCATGACTTGGCCTTCTTTATATGGAATGAAAATAGAGCTAAGATATGGAGGGAAGATGCAGGGAGGGGTAAGCAGGCTGGCATCACTAATTGCGAGGCTGCTCTGGTCCCTGCAAAGTTGTCAGGGCTATCAGAGAAAATCTATTTAAAATAGATTTTAAATAAAATATACTTCTATCTCTTTTTCAGAAATCTGACTTGTGGGACAAAGCTTACCTCTTTTGTGGCACTGTGACCTGGTTGCAATGAGGGGAAAGAGGAAGAAGAGGCAAGTTAAGTCGAGGTCAGGTTGGCCACTGACAATGGGTTGGCAGGCCTAAGCCAGTCCATGAGTTGCAACAAGTTCACCATCAGTTGGTGTGGGAGACTCCTCCTCCTGTGTGTGACCAGTTAGATGGGCATGACCCTAGCAGACCCTGAAAAAGGGCTAGTCATGCAGCCATCTTCCTCTTTTGCTCTTTGCCTCTCTTTTGCTTTTTGGCTCTTAGCCAGCAGCACATGGCTCATTCTTACAGAGGATGGAAGCCACAAGGTAGAAAGTCCAAGGCATAGCTCAAACTTCTTTTCTCTACAAATGTAACTGTAACCACAAGTTGATGTCTGCCTTCAGAATATACTGTGAACTGAATGTAAGTCAACTTTACCCTTACTTTTAAACAAGACTGTTGTGCTATTATTATTTTAAGAGGGAAATAAAAGGGGAAACTTACCAGGAACAATCCAGACTGGACAAGCCAGACTGGATTGCTTAGCTTAAATGATTCTAACGAATCCATCAACTTGCTTCCAGAAATCTGCAAGGGAATGTGCTCTGCTGCTTGCTCACTAGCGTGAGTGAGGAGGGATAATATTTAATCAATATATCCACTCCTGCTTTCCTTGATATTCCCTCAGATTCCATGCCTGAAACCTCTGTCAGTAAGTGTAGACAATACTGAGGTAAATGGACCAATGGCCCAACTCACTATAAGGCATATCCCTATGGCTCTGTGTTGATCTGCCACCAAGGATCTTCATTTAAGAAAACAGAAACCAAACAGAAAACCAACTGTTGACATTCAGAATTGGATGAGGCCAAGGCTGTTGAAATATAACACTCTTCTGCAGAATTACACAAAGACTGATGTTGTTTCCCTTTCACAACAACGTTTTCATGTGTGCCTTGGTTGCAAAATGTCTGGCTGGATGTCTGGTTTGGAAGACAAAAGGTTTACTGGCAAGTTGGTAAAGCATTTCTGGACTGTCTAAGAGCAATGAAGATGGATGATCTATTGATTGATGACCTTAATGGAATGCAGGTTGCAGTGTGGGAGTCAGCCTCACAGTACTGGTTGCCGGGAAGAAGGAGGAGGGCTATTGCCTTCAGGCCCAGTTTGTTGGTTGCCCTGTTGGCTGCTGTGAGGAAACAGGACATCAGACTAGGTGGACTTTTCATCTGGTCCAACAGGGATCTCCATACATTCTTTCATTAGGGTTACACAGATTTATTACTTAAATGAAACTGCACTGTACAGAAATGCAGAAAAATAATAGATTAACTCAGTGAGGCTTACGTCTGAGTAGACACACAAAGGATCATTATTTTATTTTATTACATTTCTACCCCACCCTTCTTCCCATAGGCACATTGGGTGGTTAACACCAAAGTAGCAAAACTAAAACAAAGCCACATGTGAAAACAACTGAACAACATTTAAAAGCATTAAGGACATCTAAAAGCATGTGCGGTGAGTCCTAAAAAATAAAGGGGTTTCTTCTCCATGCATCCCAGTATCAACTGCTTAATTATAATGATAATAAACATATGGACATCAGGACATTTTCTACAAGCCTCCCCCCCCCACCTGCAGTCTGACTATAGTGCTCACATAGGGACATTTGGTGACAAGCATTACATCTGTGCACTTTCCTGGTTTTGTTTCGTTACGCAGCGTCTAGATTGCACAAGTGTAAAAGAAATAAGTTAATCTAGGATGTCTAGACTCTCTTTCCCACATGACTCCAGCATGGAAGATTTTGACCAGCACTGTCCCAGCTTTCATAATTTATACATCTGCAGTGTATTTTCACTGTATGGAAGCCAAGTTCCTATAGAGACCCTGCCAAGGAGCTTTCCCACTCGTTCTTGTTTGATCAGCCAAGCTACGTTTCGAATGCTAACTTCCTTTATGACCAAAACCCAGGAAAGAAGAACTGAGTTGTTAGATAGCCCATTTTCCATTAAGAAAACATAAAACAGAGCAGGCAGGTAACCCTCCTATCAGCTCTAGAGCTATTAATTCAAACCAGCAATGGTTTCCTTCCCATGTAGAGTGTTAATTGTGCAAAGAAAACAAATCTGCTTCCGTTGTGGGGTGATGTGTGCTGCCCCCACCGCATATGCAATAATTTAATTTGCCTTCCCTCTGCATATGCATTAATTTAACTTGCAAGCCAAGCACTTGAATGTGGCAGCCAGAGCGCACTGGGAACACACAAAGACCATGGTGACCTCCCAGTAGATGCAGTCCTGAGAGGGTCTCTCTCTCTCTCTCTCACCACTGCTGAATGGTGGCATGATTTTGCATGAATCGGCAAGAATATCAGCAAGAAATGGGTTTGATCCTTTCTGGATGTGGGCTAAAGGAGCTTGCCTTGGCCATCTTGTTTGATCTGAGCGTGCTCAGAATCTAAGTTAGCATTTCAAGCTAGGGAAGGATGGACAAATGGACAAAACTGATGATGCCATAATGATGACTTTCAGCAAGATCACCACGTGGTAGTAGCTTCTATCAAGCCATGTAGCTTTGCTAAAAATGGGAGATCTGACTGCTTCCCGCCCCCATAGTAGTCCACTGAATACGTAGTATTCTATTTTGCAGAGCAGAGCAGTCATAGAATCATAGAATTCTAGAGTTGGAAGGGCCCCCAAGGGATGACCCAGGTTTATCACAAATCGTTTTCAATGTGTATCAATCAATCATTTTATTTGTATGCCACCTTTCTAAAGTTAAAACCATGCTCAAGGCCGCTTACAACATACAAAAAATGACATACCTACAGGCATAACGAAAGTATCACTGACAAGAAACAAAACATCAAAACAAAACATTTGCACAACCAAATTTAACAGTTTCTATCTAAATAATAAGATGCAAAATAAAGATATGAAAAAATAACATCAATAACAGCAACAACCCCAACCCCCTAAACAATACTCAGACCAAGATTCTGTTCCCCAACCTCAGTCAGGGTCCTGCCCTCCAAGGCCAGGAAGAAAAAGGTCTGCAAGGCAGGGAGCATGTCTTCTAGGACTCATAGCCAAGATGTGCATAATGCACATTATATAAAGTTCTTCAACACCTGTTCATTGCTTTCATGCTTTATATTTGTAGGCACACCTCATTTTTTAACCTTGTTCCCATAGCATCTAGAATAGACTGCTCTAGTGTGTTAGATCTAGGGCAGCCTTTGAAGACTGATTGGAAGTTTCAACTGATCAGATTACAACAGTTAATCCGTAAAATGTGATGGGTGGATGGGAGTATATTTCACCAGTGTTTAAAGGTTTGCACTGATTGCCAGCTCGTTTCCAGAAACAGTTCGAAGTCCTGGTTTAGACCTATAAAGGAATAAATGATCTGGGGGCCAGGCTACCTGGAAGATTGCCCACTCTTATAAACGTGTCCATTTGTTAAGATCTTTAGGGAAGGACCTGGTCTTTGTGATTCCACTTTAGAACTGAGGTGGGCTGCCTGCAGGTTATAAACTCCTTCCCCAGACTGATTCATCAGGTGCCCTGTAAAAGCTCTTTAGTCTTTTGCCAGGCATTCAGGCATAGTTAATGACTGCTGTCCTCATACCCATCTTTGCCCAGTAGATCTTTAAATTGTGGTTTAATTTGAAATTTTGCATGTTAGAAATCATTTGATTTGCATGCTACCTCAGAGATATTGTGGTTGAAATGTGGGATAAACAACAATTTTTTAAAAGCCATACACACACACACACACACACACACACGTGTGTTTTCAGGAGTCTTATAATGGAGAACATGATCAATGCTGTGCCCGTTTACTCAGAAATAAATCCCATTGTGTTCAGTGCAACTAACTCCTAGTTTTAGGACTGCGGACCTAGTTCTTGATGCTACATTATTTCACGAGGATTCTACTTGTTCTCATTTCAGACCTGCAAATGTTGTGGTATGTTGTATCAAGAGAGAGAATTTTCATCTTAATCCTCTGGATAACAAGACTGACATCTGGAACACTCAGGCACACACTTTTCCAGGAAAACGGTGTCAGCTACATGCACAGTCTCTCTCTCGAGGCTCATTTAGAGTTCCAAGAGGCATTTTGGAAAACTTGTGCAATTGTGATACTATCTACCTCTGAGAAAGGCATCAGCAACGTTCAGGTCTAAGTTAAACTGGGCATGAGCAACTTGTGGTCCTCCAGAGGTTGCCGGACTCGAGTTCACATCACTTCCAACCAGCATGGCTAATTCTTAGCGATGAGAGGAGTTTGAGTCCAACAACATCTGGAGGGCCACATGCTTCCCAGAGCCTCACTCCCCATCCTCTGTCATAAGTGCCATGGATTAACTAACTGCATTTTTGGAGCATTTTTCTGAGTTTGTGGTTTTCCTACTAATATAATATAATTCACTGTGTATCAGCCAGCGTAAGTATTTCCAAAGGCTGGATTGCCCATTGGCTGCAAATCAGTCCTTTAAATACTCAGAAAAGATCACCCATCTTCTTATCTTCCAAAGTACCAAACTCCTACTAAGGTCAATAGAAATTATGTGAAAATGCTGACTGGAGGTTCTGACTCAGGGTGTAAATTCTAAATATTAATTACAGTACTTAAAATGTCTGCAGAGCACATAGCCTGCAGAAGATGAGAAAACAGTGTATGTAACAACTCTGGAAAATCAACAAGGCTTTACTAGCTGAGAATCCTTGCTTCACTTTGAATGTAAAACAAATAAATCTACTCTACTCTTGTTCCAGTATGATTTCTAAAGGAATGTTGCAGGCCATTGGTCTGAACTATCAGGCTCTTAGATTATTATGTTCATATGTCAGCCCCCCCACTGTCTCATACAATCAACCAAAGGACAATGTCTTTGCCCAAAGTACAACTTCACATCAAATGACTATTAGTCAACTATATACTCTATCTGCAGCTATAATTTAATATCTGAATGCATATAAAATTGAAAGATGTGAGTTGAAAGTAACAAATATTCATATATTCCTGACCCTACAGAAATTAGTTATGTACACCATCAACCCGTAACACAGCAAAGGTATCAATTTGTAATTCAAGCAACATACCCTGCAGCGCTACGCAAAAAGAAATAATTTTGCTTAATATTTACAACGTGTTGCACCTTGACTTTTTGGACACTGCTAAGCCTGACTAATCCAAGTAGCTTGGAATTTAGTAAAAGGATACAGCTGCAAAAAGTTTGAGTTTAATTGAATTTGACTAACATTATTTAAGATTGGCTTAAGATTGGTCTATATTTTCAGTTGCAAATGGGTGGTCACATGGGAGTTGCAGACCAAACTCATACCAGTAGTCCCATATCTACTCTTGTGTATGTGAGCAGTTCCACTCTTACTCATGAGTATCTATTGTAGACTTCTGACTCAAAGTCAAAGCATACTTATAATGTGTTCACAGATGAGATTATGAAATGTGCAAAGACGTTTTAAATAACCCTATTTGACTGACTGAACCCAAAGAGTATTCGCTAATGGTTCCTCATCATCCTGGAGAAAAGTGCCAAGCGGGGTCCTGTAGGGTTCTTTCCTGGCTCTGGTTTTGTTCAATATCCTTATAAATGACTTGGATGAAGGAATTGAGGGCATGCTCATCAAATTTGCAGGTGACACCAAACTAGAAAGCATAGCAAATACCTCAGAAGATAGAATCAGGATTTAGGATGATGTCAACAGAGTATAGAACTAGGTGCAAATTAACAAAATTAATTTCAATAGGGACAAATGTAAGGTTCTACATTTAGGAAAGATCAGATGCACAAATATAGGATGGGGGACACCTGGACTGACAGCAGGGCAGGTGAAAAGGATCTAGGGGTCTTAGTAGACCACAAGCTTAACGTAAGTAAACAGTGTGATGCAGAACCAAAAATCGCTAATGCAGTTCTAGGCTGCATTAGGTATCCAGGTCAAGGGAAGTAATAGTACCACTCTATTCTGCCTCGGTCAGACAACACCTTGAGTACCGTGTCCAGTTCTGGGCACCACAGTTCAAGAAGAATATTGATGTGTGCAAAAGAGGGTGAACAATATGATCAAGGAGGGTCTGGAAGCCAAACCTTATGAGGAACGGTTGAGGGAGTTGGGTATGTTGAGCTTGGATAAGAGGAGGCATGATAGTTATCTTCAAGTATTGAAAGAGCGGACACATGGATGATGGAGCAGGCTTGATTTCTCTGGCTCCAGAGGGTAGAGCCCAAACTAAAGGATTCAAGTTACAAGAAAGAAGATTCCAACTGAACATCAGGAAGAACTTACTGATGGTAAGAGCTGTTTGACAGTGTAACAAAAGACCTTGGAAGGTGGTGGGCTCTCCTTCATTGGAAGTTTTTAAACAGAGGCTGGATAGTTAGTTATCAGAGATTCTTTATTTGAACTTCTTGCATTACAGCGGGCTGGACTGGATGACCCTTGGAGATCCTTCCAATTCCACAATTCTATGACTCTATGATTATGTTGCCTGTCTCCTGTAAATAATTCCCAGATCCAAATATACACTCGTCCTCTTTCTTCTCATCCATATTGCAAGTTCAGGGAACAACCTTGCATAAAGTGTTACTCGTTTTATGAGCCAGGAAACCTAATCCTTGCTCGGTTGGTTTTCATGCAAAATGTGATTCTTTGAATGCTTGACAACCATTCAAATTTCACAGCATATGCTAAAGTCTTGAACCCAGTTACGTGCTCACCACGATATGCCAACACATCCTTTTTGAGGAAAACAGGAACATTCAGCGAGCTTATAAATGGAGTTCAGAAGGGCTCATTGACCAGAGCTTGGAAAAACAGTTACTTCAGAAGCAAGCAGTAACTTTCTCTCTCTTCCACTTGGATCACAAACTCAGGGGCCTGATGCCAAAGAGCATTCCCAGAAGTAAAAGAAACAGCAAACATTGCCTAATTAGAAGACTGCACAGAGGCTGATGTGTTCCTTCCCTCTCATGATATTTCCTCTTTAGCTCAGGAGATGTGCTCCCTGAGATGCCTTGTTCTCCTAAATACAGTGGTACCTCGGGTTACAAACACCTCAGGTTACAAACACTTCGGGTTGCACTAACCCGGAAGTAGTACCTCGGGTTAAGAACTTTACCTCAGGATGAGAAGAGAAATTGCGCACCAGTGGCGCGGCAGCAGTGGGAGGCCCCAATAGCTAAAGTGGTACCTCAGGTTAAGAACGGGCCTCAGGAACACGTTAAGTTCATAACCAGAAGTACTACTGTAACTCTTTAGCAGACAAAATGTGACTCTCTTTCTAAAGTGAGGTCTATTCAAGCATAATCAATTTGTGTGTGGCTCATTGCCCTGTGGTAGGGCACATACTCTTCACACATAAGACTTGAGGTTCAATCCCTGGCATTGTCAAAGGCTAAAGAAAGGCCTCTTCCAGAGACCTCTGAGAGAGCTGCTGCCAGTCAGAGTATACAAGTCTGGGCTAGGTGGAACAATGGCTTGACTCACTAACAGACAGCTCCATAGGCTCATTCAGGCTCTTTTTCTTTCCTAGAATCATAGTTGGAATGGACCCCAAGGATCATATTTTCCCCTCCCTGTTTTGTTTGCCCAGTCATTTACTATGTTGTTCATTTTTTTGGGTGGCCTGTTTTTAATGTTGATTTTTTTAAGCACAAGATGTGCTTCTTGCATTTAGAGTCGTTCTTTCTATCAGGATGCAAGAATGAATACTATGTTTGCCATCAGTTTAATAATAATAATAATAATAATAATAATAATAATAATAATACATATTGTAGAAAACCCTTTGCTGTACTATTAACTAGGGTGATAAAATGCAAAGAAGGACAGGTTTCTTATAGTTGTATAACGTTTTGGCAGGTGTAGTTTGTCAAGTGATAAAACCTGCAATTCTTTTTGATATACAACCATGTAGAGGAGTTCAGTTCTTTGAATCTGGCCACCATATTGATTTATATCTTCTCAATCCACCTTTTCTCAGCTTTCCTGAAGGAATGGACTCCCTTGTCTATATATCACTGTGACAGATATACAAAACTCTCCAGTTGCTACTTCACCAGTGTAACTCATGCCATGCTGAGCATGCTAGTCCAGTATGAAATGATTACTGAAACAAAATCAATTTGGGGCTATGTATCGCAATGGTAGCCATGGCTCAAAACAATATATACACCTATGTATAGGCCTCATTTACCCCCGTGACAACTTCCAATGTCATGAGCAAGCTGGCATCAAACCCTGGGGTGAAAAAATGGTTTTCTGAATCCAACTCTCATCTTATTGTGTGGGTAGAATTGGAAGCTGTCCTTGTTAAAATCTGGCCTCCATTGCTCTTTGTGTTGTCAATCAAAGGCCTTCACAAATATGCCCCTCACAGTTGGTAGAGTAAGTGTATTGGTTAAAGTTAACAGAAGACTATTAAATGAACTACTGTGAAGTTCACAACAGGAAAAAAAAAACAATCAGGCTTCCTGTGATTCCATGCCAACAACACATTAGTAAACTGCTATTAACAGGCAGACTATAGACCATCAGGGAAACAAATCATCACAGCAACCAAGTGAAATTGGACTCATATGTAAAAATATGTATGTGAAAGTGATGTCATTTCTGGCACAAATTCCTCAGTTTAAAAAATACAAGTGCATTCAGTTGGAAATAGTTTGACATAGCAGCAGAGGAAATTTGATTTCAATCCAAGGCCCTATAGACAAAGTCATTATTATACTAGTTAGGTAACAAATGCATGGCTATAGTCTCCAAAAGCATTTTTTCTTCAGTGCCACACAGATGATAAAAGCACAATTTATGTAGTGTATAAATACAAAGCAGTCAATAAGACTAAAGCTGGGTTTTTACATTCTAGGAATTAAAGAAGCACAGTAAGAAATGAGCCTTATAATATCCAGAACAGTTAGAAATCAAGCAAAGCGACTCACTGTCTTTGTGAACATTTTCAGGAGTGCCAAAAACCACTTTCATTTTCTGGTAAATATTTAGTGCACCTTGGAAAAGAAAAGGCTAAAGAGTGGAGTCCATAAGACACTTGGATGGTGTCTTCCATGCCTTCTTCTGGCAACTGCTGCAGCCAAGCTGGTGCCAAATGTATTGCTCTGCTTATCTTCCGATCACATCAGCAAGGTTGCCTGGGCAGTCCCATATACACTGCCCAGACTGCTGAATCTCTGTTGCAAAAGTATTCCACAGTATGGAAATAGTGATACTAGGTGTCCAACCTAGTTGAAGCCAGTCAGGCTTCTGAGATATGGGAGGCAACTAGCAGCAGTTTCAGTGATATAAGGGCTCAGTTGGTTTTTAAGGTATTCATGTTGTTCAAGATTTCATGTATTAAGCCTAGACCTTCAACTTGGCCTGGTAGCATAAAGGCAGCCAGTACAGATGTGTCACGGACGCAGGTGGCGCTGTGGGTTAAAGCCTCAGCGCCTAGGACTTGCCGATCGAAAGGTCGGCGGTTCGAATCCCTGTGGCGGGGTGCGCTCCCGCTGCTCGGTCCCAGCGCCTGCCAACCTAGCAGTTCGAAAGCACCTCCGGGTGCAAGTAGATAAATAGGGACCGCTTACCAGCGGGAAGGTAAACGGCGTTTCCGTGTGCGGCTCTGGCTCGCCAGAGCAGCGATGTCACGCTGGCCACGTGACCCGGAAGTGTCTCCGGACAGCGCTGGCCCCTGGCCTCTTAAGTGAGATGGGCGCACAACCCCAGAGTCTGTCAAGACTGGCCCGTACGGGCAGGGGTACCTTTACCTTTACCTTACAGATGTGTCAAATGTTGTTGTCTGTCTGCCCCCATCTATACACTAGCTGCTTTCCCAAGTACATCAAGCAATCCAATCCAAAACCATTTTGACTCCATATTAACATACCTAAGAAGTATAGGCATGAAGTAAAGACTAAGTTGCACTTCTCATTTCTTCTTTTTGGCACAAGTAATGTATTGTAACCAATGCTGATCATATGAACTAGGGATAAATGTATTAAGTTAATTACATTGAAAGGCATTTGATTGACGGGTTTCTTTGGCAATGGTACTACTAAAAATCTCCTGTATTTTGTTAAAGCAAGCAAAGTAAACATTATTTTTGAACACTGTTACACTGTAACTCTTGAATGCCAACTGAAAGTGCTCCAAATCAATATCAGGAAGGGCCAATAGCTGTATTCCAAGGGGATACGCAGAACAATTCAAGGATCAATGATTATATATTAGCTACACAAATTGACATTTTCGTACATAGGTTTGATAATAAAGCTGATGAACTATAAGGGACGCGGGTGGTGCTGTGGGTTAAACCACAGAGCCTAGGACTTGCCGATCAGAAGGTCGGTGGTTTGAATCCCCGCGACGGGGTGAGCTCCCATTGCTCAGTCCTAGCTCCTGCCAACCTAGCAGTTCGAAAGCATGTCAAAGTGCAAGTAGATAAATAGGTACCACTCCGGCGGGAAGGTAAACGGCGTTTCCGTGCACTGCTCTGGTTCGCCAGAAGCGGCTTAGTCATGCTGGCCACATGACTCGGAAGCTGTACACCGGCTCCCTCGGCCAGTAAAGCAAGATGAGCGCCGCAATCCCAGAGTCGGTCACGACTGGACCTAATGGTCAGGGGTCCCTTACTATAACAGCAAGAACTTCATAGTTAACAGGAATATGATTACCTAGGCATTGCTGGACATGATATCCAAATTCAAAGAGAGATGCAACATTAAACCTTGCAAAATACCTGCATCTTACAGCACTTCTCTCAAGTGATCAACTTATGGGCTGCTAGTTGTTCTATGCAAATCCTATTCATTTTTACAGGCCATGTGCAGTGGAGTCAAAAGTATGAGGCTGTGACACTCACACAAAGGTCAAAGGATTTCATTGCTTTTGCATATTTTATCCTCATAGCTTTACAGATAAAGCCGTATCTGTGGCAGGTTCATAAAGAGGACTTGTGTCTTCTCTGTTGTACACACTAACCTCTGCTTGATCCTTTCTCTGTCTAGTCTATCAGGCAGGAACAATGGTTCACAATGTCTGCTTTCCAAAAAAAAGAAGAAGATTGCTATTTGGCACTTAAAGGAAATAACTAAGAAATCAAGGACTTTTTGCTGAACAAGCAAATTTGCAGCTAATTCAGTTGTTGGCATAGAACTGTACTGAGGGAACAAACTGGCACAAAACTTGTCTGGGGGAGTGCAAAGACATAATGTCATTCTTTTTGAATCTTAGTGGATGAAATACTTTGGGAAAACACCTGTGATACAATCTTCAGAGAACCTTTTGGCTTTGCCAAAGTAAATCTCTGATCCAATTTTAAGTTGTTTATCTCCACCATGGCCTGTCTGATTTCTCCATTGTAGTAGTAAAAACCAGAAAGACAGCAGAAAAGTGCAAATCCCAAGAGTAAGGCTGCAATTGAATCCTCACTAATTTTAGAGTAAGCCTCATTTAATTCAATCAGACTTATTTCTGAGTAGACATGGTTAGAATTGCGACCTAAGTCCAATTCTTCTGAGTTGACCTGTGGAGGATTGTTTGTGTCAAATAGGTGGTGGATGGGGGAGAGAAATGTTTTTCTCCCTGACCTGAATCTACTGAACACTCTGACAACATCATTCAAGAAAACTGACAAGGCAAGCCTTTCAATTAGCATTTCCATAGAAGTGCATGATTGGGTCTAGATTCCACCAGATTTCGATAAGTGACTTTACCTTTGTGTGAAAATCCACATAAACTGTAGAAATTATCAGGGGAGGAAATGTACTGAAAATGGAAGAAAGTGCTGCCTGAATGCAGCTACAGAACTTACTCTTCTTGCCTTGACCAACATTTCTATAAATTAAATTCATACTTCATTCTTTGTGCTTGTTAATTCATAAGTAAACCCCACCAGCGTCTTTAGAGACTCTGAAAATGTAGGGTGCTTCGAGGATAAATTATATGGTTGGTATTCATAGTTGTGCTCTGAAAGTTAGCAGTAACATGTTTATTCTTTGTGGTCAACATCATTCCTCATGTACCAACAATTTTGTGTGGCATATCACCTGACTATGATCTCAAAAGGCTCATATTCACCACAGTTTTGGCAGCCAATCTAATTCTACCACTACTGGGCAAGACTTCAGATTTTACCACCTTTCAAGATGGCCAAGTTTGACTCCAGTTTGACAGAGCGCAAAATTGATATAGAGCCATTGTTACGTTTATTTACCAGCTGCTTAGCAACCCAATCCAAATAGTCATCTGGTGGCAAAGAGAAAGGGGAAATTTATTGGGTAGATCCATGATTGACGGGTTTAATGAATATTTGGGTTTAATGTTGCAAATATTAAATTTTATATTTTCTTCTCATGGTAATCTGCCAAGCATGGCTGCTGCATCACCTCTGTTTGTCCATCCAGTCCATGATTGTGGGCATCAGAACTACTTGTGGTTCCCGTCAATGTGCTTAATCGGGGGGGGGGGGGATGTCGAGTTATATGGTGGAGCTGATCTTCTCTTTGCACAGTCTCACCACCCCCACATTTCTAGGTGATAGCCAGGATGTGGTAATGTGAACTCCCCTGCTTGCTCCCCAGCTCAATGGAATCGCTGTGCAAGAGAGTATGAATGTCACACAGTATGCTGCTCAGTGTTCTGAAACCACTAGTGATGTCTTGTCAGTTCAAGGAAGGTGGATGGTCGCGGTACTTGGTGCATGAGAAGTTACTACAGGATAGTTCATATTTCTATTAACCTGCACATCCAGAATAAGGGTCAATATACCTGCATTAGGTAATGGCAGTGCTTTCCCCCCTAAAAAAATATTTAGGGGTACTCTCATTTTGACTCAAGAAAATCACCATTTTATAGTTCAAATTGGGGGAAATAAATACAGTAAATGAACAAAATGTTTAGGGGTATGCATACCCCTGTGTACCCCTAGGAAAAAAGCACCGGGTAATGGTAATGGGACACACTTATGGCACTACTTTTAACTCTAGGGACTCCTGTAAAAGTTCTAAGATCTTTTGTCTTAGAGGTAGCTCTGGCTTAATTAATATGCTCCTTCGTTCTCACCAGTGTTTTACAAATTCATAACAGAAAGCAATAAAAAAGTTCTTTTGCTATCAGCTCTTGATCTTTACAACACTGTTTCGATTTGTTGCAACGGAGCCCAAATGGTTTAGCAAAAGCCCAGTGAACAGCATGAGTTTTACTTTGGAATCTGAATCCGAATGGCCCATTATATGCGGTTTCGGTTTGGACGAACGCAAATAATGCTGGCCAAACCCCAAGCTACATGTGCAGATGTACACATTGGAAGCTAAGCAGCCAGCCTTTTGTTCAGTGAGAATGAAATTAAAGGCAATTAATGTAAAGGAGTCCAGCAACAAAGCGATCATGAAGGAAGGCACGGCAATCTGGAAATAAATAATGGCAGTATACACAACGCTCTCTTGGAAGCTGGCTATTTTTCTTACATGTAATAGGAGAATTATATTGTTCTCAAGAGAGCCCTAATAAAAATGATGGCTGATTTAGTTCCTCAAACTTTTTTTTAAAACAAAAACAAGCATTCATACATACATACAAAATTGTAAATATATATAGCTACTTTGTGCTATTTGTAGAACAAAACTGTTGTAGTTATTTTGTTCCTCAACCTTTCAATGTCACCCCCTCATCCACCCCAGTCACAAGGTCACACCCCATCCTTGCATGTTGTTGCTTACCAAGAGGGAGAGGGGGACGTCTGGGGAGGTTGGTGTGGTGGCAATGCAACAACAGGAATGTTGTAGTGGCTTTGCCAGTGCATTTGCACCGCACCATCCTCTGCACTGCCTTGCCCCTTCTGGGAAGTAACTCAGCCCTGCCAGGTGAGCCAATTTTGCATACCTGATGTACATTATTTGTTAAAAAAAAAATATCCCACTTTTCACCATATAGGTCTCAAAGTAGCTTAAACAGTAAAATATGAAATACAGTTGTACCTGGAAGTTGAATGGAATCAGTTCTGGAAGTCTGCTTGACTTCCAAAATGTTCAAAAACCAAACTGCAGCTTCTGATTGGCTGCAGGAAGCTCCTGTAGCCAATCAGAAGCCGTGGAAGCCCCGCCAGACTTTCGGCTTCCAAAAATAGTTCACCAACCGAAACAGTCACTTCGGGTTTGCAACGTCAAAACATTTGGGAACTAAGCTGTTCGAAAACCAAGATATGACTGTATATAACATTTTAAACACATATTAATCATCTAAAATTTAAATAATTTATAATCTCAAAAAAAGATAAAATACCTGAGAAGCATTCAGGGTGCAAAGGCTTTCTGAAATAAAAGAGTTTTGATGAGGCACCTGAAATTCAGTAGGGATGGTGTCTGCCTCACTTCTTGTGGGAGTTCCACAGAGTTGGACCCACAAAACTAAAGGCATGGCTCCTCTTTGACGTGAGTCATGCATCTGGCTCATAGGAAACCACTAATAGTGCTTTCCCCAATATGGTATACAGGGTAAGGCTTTGTATACTAGTACAAGTACCTTGAACATAGCCCAATCAATTTAGGTTTTCTTTAAGGGGAGTACACACACACACACACACACACACACACAGAGAGAGAGAGAGAGAGAGAGAGAGAGAGAGAGAGAGAGAGCAACAGTGTTACATCACAAAATCTGAAAAACTAGTACCTGTTTTCAGTACTCGAATTACAAAATGTGGCAGCTGTGGAGCTCAGCCCTCTTACTTTTTGCATTGGTCCCCTTTGCAGACCGTGCAAAGTCGCATGAACTGGAATTGCTCTTGAATGTTGGCGCTTGCAAGTTTGAAGCCTCCTACATGTAATGGGGTAAATGGATTGCGTGAGAACAGTAAGCCTTTGTATGAACAGAGCAGGACGGTGGAGTCAATCCAAACTCCTAATGAAACAAAAAGAGAAGATTTGAGCAGGCAGTCGTGGAAGGGATATGATGAACACACCCACAGTTTTCAGTCCACAGATCAGATGCGTGTGCCAATATAGCTGTAGCCATGGCTTTCATTTTTAGATCAGTAATTGAACCCTGGTCTGGAGATGCACTCCCATTATTTTGCAGGACCAGAAGTTGCTGGATGAAGCGACCTGCTATAAATCAAATTACAAAATGAGGCTGGAGACAGGAGAGAAGAGGAAAATCCTTCTGGACACAAGAACCTGTCACATGTTCCAGTTTTCCAGGATTCGCAGCACCTGATTGTTTCATTTTGAGCCAGCCTCTGGCAAGGCAACAGCCGAATAACTTTGCCGTCTCCCACCAAATCATCTGTGAACAATTGTACAGGGGGGAAAAATCTATTGGACAGTCTTACATCAAGCAGATGCTGATTCCACTGTCATTTGCCAAAGCTCTGCTATGATTTAGAGCTCCCGATCTACATTTCTTCCCAACAATGATGCTGAAACCCTAGTGGGATCCTTATCACGGCACGGCCAATAAAATGCACAAAGGCATCCTCCTTATTACAAACATACCTGTTCTGATAGTCTCGCAGGAAGGTTTGGCAAAAGCGGAACAAGACATGTGCAAATTTTATGGGCTAGCAAAATGTCCATCCTCATGACAGGTGGAGGAAGGACAGGGGGAAAGCACCCACATATGCAGAGACCACCAAGGCACAATGCGTTCACTTTGCATTCTGTGCGCAGAGATCTCTCCCTTCCCCACTGGGTCCCTGACTGTGAAGGCTGAGACATTCAGGGACTGGATAGTTCTTCACCCACTGAGAGAGTTCCAGTGCACCACTTTTTCTTTAGGGACATAGGGAAGCTGCCTCATGTTGAGTCAGATCAACAGCAGCAGATGTTGACAAGAGAGATTTTTATGCACTAAGTATGCACAAAGATTTGCTGGGTTAGAGCAAAGCAAAGCAAAGCTTGATCTAGTTCAGTGATTTTGCCTCTCACCCAGAAGTAAATGGTATCTGAATGCAAAAGCTTTATTTCTGTCTCTGATAGCAGTCATTCATTGTGGAAAAGTAGCATATAAGTAATATCTCTCTCTCTCCCCCCCCTCTCTCCCCCCCTCTCAATGTGCCAAGCCATGCCCCCCGGTCAACTGGACTGGCTGGCCGGGAGCCATGACGCAGCCGGGGACTCTCCAATGACGCGGGGGCTAAGTCCAGCCCCTGCTGTGTGCGAGAGGCCATGTACCCTGCCCGCAACACCGTCCCACAGGAAGTGGAGCGGTTTTCTCTGATCTTTTAAAAGTGCTACCTAGACTAATGACCCTTGCCATACTCTCCATCATTTCTCCAATGAAAATAGGGATGTCCTATTCCGTGTTTATGATGATGATTATACTCTGCCCATTTTGGGTGGCTTTCAACATGTATAAAACATATTAAAACATTAAAAATTAAAAACAACAACAGGGCTACCTTCAGACATCTTCTGAAGGTGATATAGTTACTTATCTCCTTGGCTCAGGGGTTACATAACTCCATACCCTCCAACATTTCTCCAATGAAAATAGGGAAAGTGGGATAAGGAAAAGTGGGATATTCTGGGATCAGATCAGAAACCGGGATGGCTTCTCTAAATCAGGGACTATCCCTGGAAAATAGGGACGCTTGGAGGGTCTGGGATGCTTGGGCATCTGTTGAGAGTCTACATCCCATCAAGGGGTTCATGGAAAAGTGCTCCTTGGTCCTGCGGCAGTGAGGAGACAGACTCACTGAGAAGGGGAAACTGAAGGGTCAAAGGGAGCTGCCTTATTAGAAGTCAGACCACTAGTCCCTCTAGTTCAGTACTGTCTACACGGAGAGGTAGCAGCATTCCAGGGTTTTAGACAGGAGTGGAATGAATGGCATGTATTATGACCTTGAGTTTGGGTTTGGTGGAGCACTGCCCCATTTGTCCTACTGGGCCAATCTCCACTATGCACACCCTCACAATGTGCCTGCAGAAAATCTGGGCCATTTTCGTGGTTTTCCATGGAGGTACAGAGATCATGCTTTAATTTTTAGAGACAGGACCAGTTAAGTGAATGTATTGTATCCATATGGTATGGTTGTTGTATCATATACTTTAGTCGTTAGATTCATGGATATATAATAGGAAAACTTCAGCTGCTGGAACAATTAGGCCATGAAAACAATTGCTCTAGGAATTTTTGGAATTTCCTTTTGTCTCCTGGTTCTAAAGGGAAGCTGTCTTGTTTTGTCTCTAGAAGTCTGAAGAAGTGTTCTCCCTGGGGGCCACACCCAGTCATTTAGGGGTATGCTTCATGTTTCCTAATTGCATGCAGTTTGCAACAATGGGAAAGAGAGTAAGAAAGGGCTGTAACAAAGAGAGTAACTTATAAAACAGGCCATGAACTTCCATCTCTGTGAAATTCAGCAATAGAAATGGATAGGCATATTTGCACATTCTGGCGAGCCCTAAAATTGGGTTAATTTACATGTCAAGTGATGGTTTCGTAGGAAAAGTAATGAGACAAAATGATATTAAATTGGCTCCCTGTTCTGACACGTTGTTCTAATGCATGGCTGAGCTGAGGGTAGAGAATTGAAGGTCTTTCAAATTGGTTAGCTAGTATATATTGGCAGCTGAGCAAGTCAAACATGAGCATTAAGTAGTGGATGATGTTCAGTTCTTGGAAAATTCTTTCAGAAATTGCTTTTAAACCCCCAAAACATGAAGCAATAAATCTTGCAAACCCAGACAAATTTGCCGTTGATGTAAATGAATGCAACCATCTATTTTTTAAAGATAATTATAAACAGATACAGCTCATTGTAAGCAACATCCAGCAAAACTCAAGCATTTTAAAGCTCCATTGATTTCAATGAGCTTAGCACTTTTATTAAAATTAATGGGATGTAAAAGTGCTTCACTTTGGCAGGATTAAGCACAGGTAGTCTGTACATAAGAAAGATTCCAGCATGATCATGCTCAAAACAACTTTATTTCCCAGAACTGCAAGGTATTAGTATATGCTCCTCAAAGGCATGGTGTCAATACAGTCTTGATCAGATTCAATCCACAATAGATAGAAGCTTGGATGGCATGCAAAAGAGAATATAAAATATCTCTTTAAAAGAAAAAAGAGAGAAAAAACTTAAACCACTTTTTCCAGGATTGAAAGTTCCATAAGGCTGATGATTTAAACATTGTATCTGGTTACTTCTAAATGGAGTCTGAATTATTTTTACTTCAAACGGAAGTGCAGAGCACGTGATTTTCTGTGGTTGCAAAGAAATACAAATGTCCCTGGATCTGCATTGTTTATCAAGCTATGACGTATGATGGTTTGGGGGAAAATTTTTTACACCAGGAATTTTAATATCTGGATTACATCAAGTGATAGCAGTTCCAGCTTTCAGACAGCAGTTTCCTTGCCAGGTTTTGCATTATTAATCCCTTGGTAAGCATCAGGGGAAAAATCTGCTTCTCAACTGTGCATAAAAGGGATTGGGAAGCCTGGGTTTGGGGATCAAAATCCACACGTTGGAATGTTAACAATGTTATTTACGAGCAGTATATTTTCAACCATGTGAACCTCAAGATGTCAGGGCAACCTGATTAGATCTTGCAAAGCTGGGTGGCAAGATTGCAATAGTTTGCAAACAAGCCATAGTAATGCAGGTTTGACGTCATTAGGAAAGGAGGGGTGTGGGAGCCTTTGGTCTCTCTTGGAGATGTGCAGTGATGTTCCTTTCTCTGTGATGTAGATAGAGTTATTCCATTTAAGTCAAGTTCACATCTATTGTTTTTTAATCATTACTGCAAAGTTTTATGTTAGAGTAGCATTGAGAACATTTGGTTCAGTGAACCTCAGTGTAGGTATCACCTTTCACAGAGTTGGACCTTTAGCACAGTGCAAACTTTACTAGCTGATTGCAAAAACACATGTGCATTCATACCCATACAATACATCAGTTCTTCCACCAGTGGAGGGTTCATCGGGCTGAGAAACTGCAGCTCGCGGCGGGAGGGGGAGAGACAGAATTCTGAAAGCTTTGCACATTCCATATTCACATGAAAATTAAAGTTGCACTAAAAATGCTCCACTTTCAGCAATTTCAAAGTTGGAATCCCCCCCCCAAAAAACCCCCACTTTGAGCGAATACGCTATCCTTTTTCAAGTTTCAGTCACTTGTACTTTCTGCTAACTGCTGCACCAGTGCTAGTTTTTTTAAATCCCAGGCTGCTACATTTCACTACTTCTGTAATAATAATAATAATAATAATAATAATAATAATAATAATAATGGGTTTCCCCAGCCACTCTGGGTGGCTTCCAACAGACCACTAAAATACAATAACCTATTAAACATTAAAAGCTTCCCTAAACAGGGCTGCCTTCAGATGTCTTCTAAAAGTTTGGTAGTTATTTTTCTCTTTGACATCTGGTGGGAGGGTGTTCCACAGGGCGGGTGTCACTACCGAGAAGGCCCTCTGCCTAGTTCCCTGTAACATGGCTTCTTGCAGTGAGGAAACCGCCAGAAGGCCCTTGGCGTTGGACCTCAGTGTCCGGGCTGAACGATGGAGGTGGAGACGCAATTAGCTGCACTGACATTTCATGCCATAAGGAATCACATAACGAATGGAATGGCATCACAACATGAAGTAGCCAAGTAGATTTGGCCAAGTGATGATTCCACTAAGAGCAATTGACATAGCTGTCAATGTTTCCCTTTTTTAAAGGGAAATTCCCTTATTCTGAATAGGATTCCTCGCAAGAAAAGGGAAAAGTTGACAGCTATGGCAATTGAGAGCGAAGGAATGAAAGCTTGATGTAAATGTATAACCAACTCCTTTTGCTAGGGAGTGCTGGAAAATCACCAGAAAGAGGAGGAACTTTCAGCACTGCTAACAATGTTTATAAATGACTGAATAAGGGAATGAGCAAGAGCTCAATGGTAGAGCACACATTTTATATACAAAAGGTCCCAGGCATCTCCAGCTAGGGCAAGGAAAGAGCCGGGTCTGAAATTCTGGAGAGATGCTGCTAGTCAGTATGAAAAATACAGAATTTGATGGGCCAGTACTCTGTCTATCATGGCATAAGGCATTTCCGTATGTTCCTATCAGCTGACTCCTACTGAAAATGCAAGAGCAGACTTGAGTTCCCATCATCCCTGACCACTGGTCCTGTTAGCAAGGGATGATGGGAGTTGTAGTCCCAAAACAGCTGGGGGGCTGAGTTTGGGGATGCCTGTGCAAGAGAAACAGGCACATGCCACATTTTGCTACCCTAACTTAAATGGGAGAACTGGAGAGCTATTCACATTTGAGGAAATTATGTCTCTAAGAAAAAAAACTGAACATTTCTGAAGAAAATGGAAAAAATGAAGATTCATAAAAGTCATCTGCTAAGTATAGTAGAAAGAGGAACGAATACAGGCAACTTTGTATCTGTTAACAATGGGATGGAAATTGCAGAGAGTTTGCCTGTTTCAGAGAAAGTAATAGGAAGCGGTCCTGGGCGCACGCACAAAAACTAACCATTGGCTTGCATTTTAAATGAAAGAAGAAATATGTAGGGGCTTTAGGTCCCCTGTTGTATGAGGATTCTTTAACACAGAATACTCAAGTGTCTCACCAAACCCCACCTCCCAATTACGGTATATGGGCACAATAAGTTTATGATATAGATATATCTGGGTACCTATTCTTCATCAAGGCCAGCCTAAGGCATTTGACTGCCTGAGGTGAAGGATACGTTGGTGCCCCCTCTACATTTCCAGTTTTGGGGATGGCTGGACTGGCTTTTGAATCTTATTTCAACTCTCATGACAAGGCAACATCCTCCCCCCGTACCTAAAGCAGTAGGCTAGCTTAAGGCCATGTAGGGTGTGGCAATGGCACGTGTTCACTTTGCTGCCATCTCTCAGCATCTGCTGCCAATGGAGGGCCTGGCCCTGTTCTCCATCACAATAAATCACAGCACAAATTAAATACATTTTCTTTTAAATGTAGTCTGCAAAATGTTATTGACATTATCTCAATATAATCAAAGCTTGTTTTTGATGGAAAATGTTCGTATGCCGGATTACATGCGCCAACTGAAATATTGTTTCCAGCAAGACTAAACTATTCTAATTTTGTTTTTGTTACAGAAATCATCGTATGTGAACCAAAAGTAACCCCAGTCTTTCCTTTCCCTTCTTCTTGTTCCATCCCTACCCCATTTTAGTTTCCTAGCACTATGTAACAGTGGAATACTATGTGAGGCAGAAGGGGGGGGGGGGAGGAGGAATGGAATGCTTTTAGGTGTAAATGGACCTTGGCTCTGTTAAATGCAAAAAGTGTTAAACTTGGATGAGGCATGAAGCCAAGCTGGTTGTGCATTCAAGCATCAAACAAGCCAGAACGGAATCAGGTATTCAGTTCATTGGTTAGTTAACTTTAGCTGTAGGGTACTAAGTGAAAAGGCAGATTTGATCTCCAATGCAACAGTGTATAAAGTTTCAGGAAGAGTCTCTTTTTCCTGGCATAATCCATAATGACATGAAGTCTCCTAAGGTTCCATCAGTAGAAGCTCGAGCCCTGAAAATAGCTGCTGTGCATGAAGCAATATCACAATGGGACCTCTGCTGTAGGCAATATGGAAACGTGTCTTCATTTGTTCTTTTGGCCTTTGTTATATGATATTCTTCTGTGGTTTTGCAGTAATAATAATAATAATAATAATAATTAGAGTCACAACATTGACTAAGTGCCCAGACACAATTTTTTCCCATCTGTATTCTCTACTGCTAAATTTCCCTCATTATCCTTCCATGCAGACCATGTTGTCTGCATTCTTTCTGAATTAAATACACAATTGCATGATAACTGGTTATCGCAACACCCTGTATTCCTGTTGTTGAACTGAATTCATTGGAAGCCAACTGCTCTGTAGCCAAAAATGAAAAAACAAAACAAAACAAGCTCCTGTAGATTTGGTGGGGAGCCAATGGAAAGGCTACAAAAGGACGGGCCAAGACTGCAGACCTACACCCTGATTTTCGTTCGCACACTGCAAAGGTTTCCTGTAAACATCTTCATGAAATCTTTTCTCACGTTTCTTTTTATGACTCTACACCTGTTAATTAGGCTGAGGCTGCTGAAGTGGCCAGAGACCATTTTGGATGTGAGTCCTGGAGGCCTTTTTCTTCCTGGCTTGGGAGGGCAGACTCCAGATTCAAAAGCTGAGGCAGCCGAAGAGGTTTTCGGGATGGGGTATTGTTTAGCAGGGTTTGTTGGTGGTGGTTGTTGCTGTTACTGATTTTTAAAAATCTTTATTTTAGACCTCATGATTTGTGTGGCAATCATTTTTTCATGTACTTTGATGTGTTATTGCTTAGGACCACTTCTGTTATGTTTGTAATTACAGAGGTACCTCGGGTTAAGTACTTATGGTAATTCGTTCCGGAGGTCTGTTCTTAACCTGGAACTGTTCTTAACCTGAAGCACCACTTTAGCTAATGGGGCCTCCTGCTGCTGCTGTGCCGCCGGAGCACGATTTCTGTTCTCATCCTGAAGCAAAGTTCTTAACCTGAGGTACTATTTCTGGGTTAGCAGAGTCTGTAACCTGAAGCGTATGTAACCTGAAGCCTATGTAACCCGAGGTACCACTGTATTATTATTTTTCATGCTGTAAGCCACCTTGAGCATGGTTTGGACTATGGAAAGGTGGCTTGCAATAAAATTATGTATACATGTACCAGAATGGAAATGTAGTCTTGCTTTTAAAACATTAAACAAGGAAATGTGTTCCAGTGGCTTAAGCATTTGCCTTGGCCTGAGTTCAACTTGTGCTCATCTGCATTCTGGGGATGAGCGAGGCACTTTCACCTAGACCTGGTTGCCCATCTGTAGAATAAAAATAAGAATGACCTACCTCAAAGAGTTGTGGGGTGGATGGTAGAACTTGCTGCATGTTTATACTACTTACAATCCTCTACAAATTGACTCAGAAGTAAATCCCATTGAGTTCAGTTAAGCTTTCCAGGTAAGTGGTTCTATGACTGCATCCTAAAACTGTTGTATAGATAATACCTCTTTGTATAAGATAGCATTCTTGATCTCCTAACCACGGTTAGGAAATTGGGAGCATGGGTTCATGTCTTCGTTTCCCATTCCTCCAACTCCCTCCTTATGGGAACTGAAGGGAATGAGCAGTCAGAATGAAGTGACAAGCTGAGGTCATATTTCATCTTTTCCTAAAAAACTTATCGGTAGTGGCGCCTGCCCTGTGGAACGCCCTCCCATCAGATGTCAAAGTGATAAATAACTACCTGACATTCAGAAGACATCTTAAGGCAGCCCTGTTCAGGGAAGTTTTTAATCTGTGATATTTTAGTGTATTTTTGGTTTCTATGGAAGCCGCCCAGAGTGGCTGGGGAAACCCATCCAGATGGGCGGGGTACAAATAAAAAATTATTATTATTATATTATTATATGGTTCCTGTCTGGTCAAGGTTTTGTTGCTGATGTATAAAGCCCTAAACAACTTGGAATCTACATGTTTGAAGGAGCATCTCTTCTTACAGAGACCCACCTGGACGTTTAGCTCTACCAGCATCGTAGAACTAGGAATTATACATTGTATAAGAAGTACACTTCTCCCCAATCAGGCACAATGATGATGCAGGCCAGTGTTGCCCAGCTAACACAAGCCAACAATGGGATGCCTTTTAATGGCAGCCATCAGCCTTTGGGGAGGCTTACAGGCCCTGGCTGTGGATCGTAGCCTGCTCACAAATTGGCCAATTGGGGGCAGGCTTTGGGACCATTGGCTTTGTTCAGGTCTGCTCCCAGGGTACTTAAGATGATCCTCCCCTGACCCCTTCATCCATTCCATCAACAGACCTCAGACCCTCCCTCTCTTGTATTTTGCTCTGACTTTGCTGATTCCTGTATTCGGAACTGGGCAGGAATTTCCTAGCCAAAAAGTATTGTGCTTGTCTGTCTGTTATTCTCTGGCCAGGGCGGAGGATAGAGCAGCGTCTGGACTGAGAAAGGGCCTTTTCTGTGGTAGCATCCCAATTGTTAAACTCTCTCTTAAAACCTGACAGCTATTAATGTTCAGTTAGAATTCTAATCTTTTCCAAATTTAAAAATCAATTATTATTTTATTTTGTTATTCATTGATTGTTTAATATAACATTACCCACTCTGAAATATTTGCCTGTAGGGATGCATTTATTATAACAACATTTTCAGAGAGAAAGTAAAGTTAGCTCAAACAATGGTTTGAAAGCCTGACTTTAATTCTGTTTGAACCTATGATGTACTACCATGTACTTAGCCATGGTTAGGAGATTGAGGCTACAATCCGATTCCAAATTCCAACTTTACCTCAGGAAAAGTTCCCTTGAATTCAGTAGGACTTCTGAGTAGAAACAGTTTGGACTAACTCCAAAACTCTTTCAGGACAAATTCATTTTACCCCATCAAAACAAAACAAAAAAATACCCTGCCTTTTAAAAAAAACCTCAACCAAAATTATTTCATGACTCATTTTCTTTTTTGTAATTTGCTCCAGGCAGCCATTATTTGCATATGTTGACACAACACTTTCCATTTCTTGCTTTAAGGTATATTTGTGTTCATTTTTTGCTGCCCACAATGCAGATCACATCCTTGCCCTAGAATCATGAATTTATATTGATTATTTTTGTAAGGAAATATGCTTCCACTTCATTTTCCCCTGTCAAATCCAGCTGCCAAAATCACTTTTTTTGCTGGCAGAATCTATGGTTTACACTCAGTTTTTAAAATATATATTTGGATTTGCAAGAATATTATACCAACTGAAGGTAAGCCATGTACTTTAAAAGCCTGCCACCTGACATCCATCAATCCCTAAGCCCCTGATGCTTCCAATCCTGCCTGGATCCATATTTACTTTAGAACATCATTTTGAGGTTGCATCTGCATAGGCTTTGAGAAAAAGGGTTGACCATGTGGTCACTCATCTCTGCGCTGATGCTGTGGGCACAGTGGGCATCCTATGAAAGGGGCAAAGACTACATCTGGAGTGGGGCTTGCCAATATAAATTTTCGGATGCAGCTAAGAGAAAGACAAACTGTGAAGGAATGAGCAAACCAGCATGGTGTAGTGGCACATTGGAGCAGGCCTCAGTTGCTGGGGTGGTACAGGACAGGGCAGTGGCATGATTGGGTGATGTGGGCTCACCAGAGGAGCCAATCTGCTGCACCCATGCCAGCCTGCCTTTGCCACTTTGCTGCCTCTGTACCATCCCAGGAAGCAACAGCACTTGTCTGCTCCCAAGACAACATAGTCTTGAATTCTGTCAGGTGTGTGTGTGTGTGTGTGTAATATTGGTTTTAAAAACAGCCACTCAGTGTCCCTCTACCCCTGCTTTACTCAAAACTCTGTTGTTGTTTAAAACTTTGATTTTTCTTTCAACATCCAGCCACCCCTGCTTTGCATAAGCTTTTGCTATTGTTTCAAACAGCCACTTTTTTCCTTTCAGCATTCATCTCTTCTTACTGAAGACATTTCAGATATATGGGGTGACATCTCCAGTTGGCATAGGAGTGTGGAACTGGATCTGGCCAGTTATTTGAATCCTTTTGTCTGCCATTTCCCCCTGGACCAAGTGAAAAAAATGGTTTATAAACATGAATGGCAAGGAAGAGTAGTTGGCCAACCTCATCTCCACACAAAGCCCAAATATATCCAAGCTAACAGCAGAGGCAACTGCTCTGTTTATTTGAATTCATTCGCTATGTTGTTGGCAATGCTATCTCACGACAACATATAAATCACTTGAAACTTCTAGGAGTTGAAAAGACAATGTTAAAGCTCAGAATCTTCTTTGTAGGCTAATAAAGTGAAGCAAAATGGCAATCATCCCAAATGCAGGGAGAAATGGTTTACAACAGCTCATCCTGGCGGCATCACTTCTTGATCCTGTCTGTGGTGCAACTCCATTATAGTCCTGGCCTGTTGGATGGGATGCATCTTTTGAAATGTGCTTTTTCTATTTTAATGCTTTATGGAAACTGTCACAGAAGACCCTGTGACCCACAAGCCTGTTAACTAGAGCACTTGGATGTAGGCCAGATGAGATGCTTACATTTCAATGGGACATAAATCCAAATACGTTGACTTAAACAATTTGTATTTTGTGGTTACTGTGGTACTCTTAGGACAGCAAATTTTCTGCCCAGACCTTCCTCTTTGTTGCTTCAATTCACAATGAAAGTGTCTTTTTGACTGAAAGTTCTTTTACACGAAGGGCAATGTCTTACAAAATGTTCCCTTGAGGAGAAATAAAAAAGAAAATGTGCCCCAAATTTAATTTTCACAGTGTCTTTGTGATTGAGTGACACATACATGAATTACTCGTCAAAGCCACAACCACAATGACATTGAAGTGATTGGCTTAAATCCAAAGCATGCCATTTATTTCAGCACAATAGCATGCGATTAACATGAAGTGCTTTCATTTAACTGGACTGAGAGAGTCCAAAAAACAAATCAGTGGCCACACAGGTAATAAAATGTCAGACAGAATGTGAACAGGTAAAACTTCCCCCTGGTCTTATTTTCATTCCAGAAATGACAACCTCTTGAATTTCTGTCTGCTACACAGTTGTTAAAGGCACAAAAATCCTGCTTTCTCCCACTACCAGCCATAAACCAACGACTAGGCTGCAATCCTACTTACCTGGGAATAAGTCCTTTAAACACAAAGACACTTACTTTTTAGTAGACAGGTATACTATTATACTGTCGGTTGACTACATAGTGAACTACACTCTTAAGGTGTGCCTGGTCTTTTGCCCCTGCACAGTAGGAGACTTATCTAAGCCTCTTTGCAGTTTTCACATCTTGCATTTGCAGTTAGGAGGCAGGTTCTTTAACAGCAGTCATCTGACCTGGTGAAAGTAAGTGCTCCATGAGTCGGATTTAAATACCTGGTGATGCTAGCAGAAGCCAGCACAAGGACTCCCACTAATGCAGCTGGTTTCCCCTCTGCTCCCCCTTTGTGCCCCCATACCTCCCCCATATCCACTCCAGAGAATCAGGAGAACCCCAATAATGTGGAAGGAGGAGAAAGGGAAATTGTTCCATTGGGCAACCAGAAATGCTTGTGCTGATGGAGCGATCTCCTTAGTGCTACTTTGAATTCCATCCTCTGATATTATAGTCCATTGTCCTCACTCTGTGTGTCTTGATTTTAGTGCAGCCACACCTCCAAAAAGAGCCCAGTGGTGTCCAAAGCAGGTTCATGAAAAGTGGTCCCTTCTTTCAAGTAAGAATTAAACAAACACTCCCTTGTTCCTCAAAGTGATTCTTTGAAAATATAATGCACCAGTTGTTTTGGAGAACTAGGCTTTCTAGTGATAAGACCTATAAAAAGAAATCAAGTGTTTTCTTACTTTAACGCCCCCTTTAAAGTACACTCCTTTACTTCTGCCATATACTTCTCACTTTATCGCCCCCTTTAAAGTACACTCCTTTACTTCTGCCATATACAAGTGAATGGCTGTCATTCACTCCTATGGGAGGAAAGTTAAACAGTACAATTGGGGACACACTCAAAGCTGAGGAACATTGTACATCAGTGTTCCATTGTAGGATGCGGGTCTTTTCCTACTCCTGCTTCCTCCACCTGTTATGATGATGGGCATTTTGCTTCTTAGTAATACTTGAAAACATGCTGTTGTGCATTTGCAGCACTTTCCTAAGAAACTACTGGCGTAAAAATGATCTGGTTTAGAGATTCCCATAGAGTTTCAAATACAGCCCCAGTATTGTGAAGAAGCTTAGGTCAGGAACACTAAATCATAGCAGAGGTTTGGCAAATGACAGTGGAATCAACATCTGTTAGCTATCAGATTGGCCTGGCAATAGTAATTTTGGGGTGCAATTGCTTTAGAAGATTTGATAGGAGAGAGGTATGGGAGTGTCATTTTGCTATTGCTGTGCCAAAATCTGGCTGAAAGTTAAATAATCAGGTGCTGCAAACACTGAAAAACTAGAAAGCATGACTGGTTGACATGTCAGGGATTTCCCCCTTCTCTTCTGTCTCCAATGTAGTTTTCCAACATGGCATAAATCATGTCCACCCAGTGCATTTCATGCTTTTTTGTACTGCAAAAAAGCTCAGTGGAAATTCAGCATCTTTCTTGCATTGTTAAATGACTGAGCTCCAAATGAAAGCCATGACTGTGTCTGATTTTGGCCCAAACAAGTGCCTTTTGGAATATTGACTTTGAATGTGCTGAAGACTTTCCTTTCCATTTCGCTTTTGTTTCATTTGATTGTTCAGATTTACTCAGCATTCTCCTGCAATGAACCTGTGCTTGATGTTCACACGTTGTCATTTGTGGGGGCTTTACCAGACTGTTCATGGGCATGTATTAGCCCAACTCCACACGCAATCCCTGGATAAACTGTTTTACATTCTGCCATTTAAGAAATGGTGCACCATTTGTGCAAAAATGCAACTTCAGGATATAAATACATTTTAGTTAAACGGTTCAGTTCTACCCCAAGTCATGATGGGAGAAAGCAACAGCTGAGAAGTGAAAGCAACACCATATACGAACAGAAGGAATCTCCATGGACATAACAGTTTTCACACACAGGGCAGAATAAAGATAATAGTTTAAGGTCCTCACTTGAAGCTTTATAAATTTATATATTGTAGCATCATGAATAGAAATCATTAATTATGTAGCTGTTGACTAAGGGATTAATTATGTAGCTGTTGACTAAGGGATTATTATTATAACTGAAATGTAACTGACATTAATTAAGATTATGGAATGCAGTGATATAAGATCAGAAATTGTCCCATTAAACTTTAATTAGTTTAATGTAAATGCCCAGTGCGCTTCCATCGTCACAAGTCCCACTACAGCAGAGTATTTCGCACAGCAGTTGAAGAAGGGCAGGAGAGGCAGTATCTTTTCAAAGAGGAGTCTTGGAGCATGCGGTTTGTAACTCAAAGATAAGGTTTATTTACAAAAACAAAAAACAACCCTGGCGAAGAACCACACATCTCAGCAAACACGCCCAAAAAGGGGGAGAAAAGGGAAGAACAAACACACAGGAGACTATTTATACAAACTCATGTTCCTGGAAGCCTAATGACCTCCAGCTGCTCAGTGATTAGAGCGTTTCTGCTACCCTTTAACCCTTTGATAGCAACACCCCCTCTCGCTCGTAACACTGAGCTGTACCAACCTTAATTCAAATTTAAACCTGAACAGAAACATTTATGAGATTGCGGACTCAAAGCTTTCGTAAAACCGTCTGCAAGGTTTTCTTGGCTTGGACAATACTTTAGTTCAATTAAACCTTGTTTTACACTTTGGCATACATTTTGATAACGGATATCCAAGTGTTTTGTGTGTGCCTTGAATTGACCTGATTTAGCTAGTTTAATACAAGGTTGATTGTCTTCCCACACTCTGATAGGTAGGGAACATTCTCCAAACAATTCTTGTACCAGTTGCTTATAAAATTCCAGTTCTCTACATACATCTGATAATGCATTGAACTCAGATTCAGTTGAACTTAAAGCTATAAGTGATTGCTTTCTTGATCTCCAACCAATTAGTGCATTTCCAAATTTTATCGCCATTCCTGACACTGATTTTCTATCTGGTCCAGCATCTGCCCAACTGCTGTCGGCCCAACATTCAAGTTGTGTGCTGCCCTCTGCTGATAGTTTTAAGCGAAACCTTTTGGTAGTTTGGAGATACCTTAAAACTCTTTTTACTCCTTGCCAAGCATGCATTGATGGTTTTTCAGCTTGTCTACACAGCATGTTGACAGCATATGTTATATCGGGCCGAGTCCACTGTGCAATGTGGAGTAGACTGCCTATCGCTGACTGGTAAACCCCGGGATTACTGAACTCTGTCTGTTGCTCGGCTTGAGCATCCTTTATGTAACTTAATTCCATTGGGGTTTTAACACCAGCACAGTTGTCCATTTTAAACCTTTCCAGCAACTGCTGGATCTTAGCTTCTTGGCTGAGCCAATAGTTCCCATTTTCATCTTGCTGAATTTTAACTCCTAGATAAACAGATACATTGCCTAGTGATTTTATCTGAAACCTTTCTCCAAGCTTTGTGGCAAATTGTTGTGCAAGTTTATCATCCTTTCCACTGTATAATAAATCGTCAACAAATATCAAGACTGCTTCTTGTTCACATCCCGAGCCTTTTAGATAAAGACACGCATCTGCTGCGCTCTTTCTGAACCCCATGCTCTCTAGAGCATCGTTTAAGCAGGAATTCCAATTACGGGCGGACTGTTTCAACCCATAAATGGATTTGTGTAGGCGCCAGACCTGGTTTGGCTTGTCTCCTTCAAAACCTGGTGGTGGTGTCATATAGACTTCCTCCTGTAAGTCTGCGTTTAAATAAGCCACATTGACATCAAAATGAAACAGCTTATTTCCCTTCTTAGCTGAAGAGGCTAAAAGCATTCTTAGTGACTCTGATCTTGAAGTAGGGGCATAGATTTGAGAATAGTGAACACCTTTGCGCTGCGAAAACCCTTTTGCAACTAGTCGGGCTTTATATTGCAACTCCTCAGTAGTTGTGGGCTTTAAACGATATACCCATCGACAACCTACAGCTTGTTGCCCTTTCGGAAGCTCTGTACTTGTAAACACACCAAGAGACTTCATTGAAGCCATCTCTTTTTCCATTGCTTCCTGCCACTTAACGGCTTCTGAGCTTGGAAGCTGTTGTACCTCCATATAGCTATCTGGCTCACACTGTGCCATATTTACGTATACACTTGTCACCTTAAACCGCTCTGGTGGCTTGCCCTTTGTGGCACGATTTGACCTGCGCAATTGTTCCTCTTGTGCCCCCTCTGACCGTGGGCTGTCAGAATCTGTCTCAGACTTTATACCTGGATGTGCCTCTAGGGATAAAGACCTCCGTTTAGATACCTCCCTTGGGCTTGGTGTTGCAGGTGACCTGCTTCGCTTTTGCTGTCTGCTAGGCCTACTGACTGGCGATGTTGGAACACCCCTAGATTTTGGCTTTTCTACCTTAGGAGAAGGACCTTGTGCCTGGTCAGAATCTGCATCTGAACCATGTGCACCATCCTCTTCTGGCTCACTACTCTCTGGACTTTCATTCTCAGCATAAATGCCTAAATCATCTCTCAAAATGTCAGGGTTAGCATGTAAGTGAGTCCATCCAGATTGCTCACAAAATTCAGCGCTCCTACTGAGGACCACTCTTGTAGTATCCCCATTTGGGTTCACGAACCTCCAAGATTTGGCGTGTGGTTCGTACCCACAAAAGATGAGTTTCCTAGCCCTTGGACCTCCCTTTTTCCTTAACACTTTTGGGATAAGTACATAGGCTGGACATCCAAACACCCGAAAGTAATTAATTTTGGGCTTCTTCCCATATAAAGCAAAATAAGGGGTAGTGCCAATCACCGAATTATATACTCGGTTCAAAATATGAGTAGCCGCCTGCCAGGCTTCCGCCCAGTAACTTTGAGGGAGTTTAGCATCAAACAACATAGAGTTTGCCAACTCTTGCAGAACCCTGTTTTTACGTTCGGCCACGCCTCCTTCTTGGGGGGAATAAGGTGTAGACAGACGATGCTTAATTCCCTTTTTCTTAAAGAAATTCTGCAACACAGACCCGGTAAATTCTGACCCTCTGTCTGTCTGAAAAGCAAGTACTCTAGTACCGAATTCAAGTTCTACTGCATGAACCCAATTTTTAACTGTTTCTGCAGTATCTGCTTTTGTTTTGAGAGGAAAAAACCATGTAACCTTTGTTTTGTCATCCGAGAGACACAGTGCATACCTCGAACCTCCCATGCTAGCAACAGGCATTGGGCCACATAGGTCCATATGCACAAGTTGGAATACTTTGTCAGATTTCCTATCTGAACTGGGATAGCTGCATCTATGAACCTTCGCCCTTTTGCATGCAGTACAATCCAAATACTTAGTACATTTGTTCATTTTGCACCCTTCTGATAATTCAGGTTGCCTTTTAACATACTGAAAATTAATATGTCCCAGACGGCGGTGCCATAAATGGACACAAGAATTATGGGTAGGCGTGTTCACACAACCAGCATGAACCTGTTCAACTTCATCTGGACTTGTCTCAAAATAATATAACCCATCTCTGCATTCCACCTGCAAAAGAGATACGTTATTCTTTGAAATAGTGCAAACCCCATTTTCAAACACAGTTTTAAACCCATTTCTATCTAGTTCTGACACAGACAAAATACACCCCTTCATTCCCTTTAGCACGTAGGCATCAATTTCTGTTTGCAAACATTTCAAGAACACTGTGCCTACGGTCTCTAAGGAACGTTTAGTTGAATCTGCCATTGTCACAACTTTAAGGGTTTGCAAATGTCTGCAATTCTGCAAACGGACACTAGATGGCGCCACCAGGTGGTGAGATGCACCACTGTCGATCAACCAGCGTAGATTGCTGCCTTGGCCACGCCCTTGCATCAACGCCATTACTGAAGCCATGTGCTGTGTGCTGTGGGAGTAGCCACGACCTCCTCCTCTTCTTCGACGTCCCCTGGAACTCCTTGTCTGGTAACTAGGGGTAACGGCCTTGGTGCTGTCTTGACCAGGTTCACGTGTGCAATTCCTAATTAAATGGGAAGGGGAACCACAGCGAAAACAGTGTCTAGCTGCAAAAGCATTTACTGTGTGCTCAAACTCAGCATCAACACTCTTAGGCACAGCATAACTCCCTTTTAAAGACAACCCTCTTTTTCTTTGCCTTTTATCCTGTTCATCTGCAAGCCGAGATGAAATGTATTCAAGGGTTAATTCAGTTGAAGGCATAGCTTCCAAAGTTAGAGCTAGAGTCTCATAGCTTTTATCAAGAGAAGACAACAATATGTATGACTGCTGCTCCATAGAGAAAGGAATGCCCAGCTGTCTTAGTTGATTAAAGGCAGACACCATTTTGGCAATATGTTCTTTCACACACGCTCCCGGTTGGAGACGTAAATCAAACAAACATCTTGTAGCATGGATCTTGGCCCCCGCAGTGTTTCTGGAATTTAGCCGCTGCAGAACCGTCCAGACCTCATGCGTGTTCTTTAACTCAGAAACATAAGGCATTTGCTCTGGTCCCACTGCCAAAACTAGTAGACCTTGGGCTTTCCTGTCACGTTTCTGTGAAGCTGCTGCTGTTGCTTTGTCTTCTGCAGACACGTCTGCAGGTGCCTGCAAAGGCGGTGCTCCAGTACAACTCCACAACTCTTTTGCTTGCAACCAAACCCTCACTCTAGCCTTCCAATCTTGCCAATTTTTCCCATTGAGTCGCGTAAACGGGACAGAAAAACTTTCCTGGGACTCTGCCATCCTCCCTGGGGCTTAGGAACGATACTCACACACCTGTAGACCGTCTCCCAGCTGCTGAGGTGGCTCCTTGAGGAATAAGATGTCTTCCAGCGAGTACAAACTGCGCAGTGCCTGTTTAAAACTTTTCTAGGCACATTGCAGGACTCAAGCTGCTTTGAAAGCTTTCGTTGTCGGCAACCGCTTCTGACTTCGCTCCAGTCCTTGCATAAATCACTCTGAACTGCACTCCTTAGCTCCTTCTTGACGTACAAACACCCATAACCTGTCCCATTAAACTTTAATTAGTTTAATGTAAATGCCCAGTGCGCTTCCATCGTCACAAGTCCCACTACAGCAGAGTATTTCGCACAGCAGTTGAAGAAGGGCAGGAGAGGCAGTATCTTTTCAAAGAGGAGTCTTGGAGCATGCGGTTTGTAACTCAAAGATAAGGTTTATTTACAAAAACAAAAAACAACCCTGGCGAAGAACCACACATCTCAGCAAACACGCCCAAAAAGGGGGAGAAAAGGGAAGAACAAACACACAGGAGACTATTTATACAAACTCATGTTCCTGGAAGCCTAATGACCTCCAGCTGCTCAGTGATTAGAGCGTTTCTGCTACCCTTTAACCCTTTGATAGCAACAGAAATGCACCCAAACCACCATGTGGGGAACCACTAAAATGTTTTAATTGGAAGTTTGATAATTGTATAATTTGAGAATTAATTGTTATTGTTATAATTTGGCTATTATTGATGGTATATTGGAAAACAAATATAAATAATTAAAAATAAAAACATAGTACAACCTATATCTGCCTTGCACAGTTGAAGTGGCTATGTATGAATAGGGTTCACAGACGTAGGGACCTTTCTCTTTAAGCAAAGTATACCCAAACTATAAATTAAATTTGTATCATCCAGATATAAAGTAGTCCATAGTCCATTTCTGTGAGGTCAATACACTGTGGATCAAGAAAATCTTGCCTGAGATTTCATTCCTAGCACGTGATAATTCAGAAACAATCTACCGGTAATCTGCAAGAAGAAATAAAAAAAATCTGTCTCTATCAGTGCTGTCTCTAGCTATTTTATTCCTCTTATTGTGTTATTTTCATTATGCCTTATTTCTGCTGAATTGAAAGCATCATATACAATATTGCTTGATGAAGTACTTTTCTTCTTAGTTTTTCATTTACGGAACTTAAGAAATGAATTTACATTCATCTAATCTCTTTCTGTCATCTATGGCAGCTGGTTCAATTCAGCATTATATATTTTTCTTTCATTTATGTCAGAAACTGCCATTGCTTCCTGCCATTAATTTGAGTAAGGGGTGGAGAGCTTACTGGTATGTGTAAATCATATGAATTAGGAAAGTAAAAATGTAAATGTACAAAACATGATCTTAGCATGGTATCATTAAACTGTGCTCTAAGTATTCCATTTTTTAAAAAAATTCAGGCTGGATTAAGAACATCTGGTAGCAGAACGGAGAGACAAATAGATGCTGGAGAAACCTGTCCTTTAAAATTATGGGCTCCATGCAGAGCAAGGTTCAAGTCCAAATTAATGCATGGCAACACTGAGTTGTGTACATGATTGCTTCCTACAGTGTTCTGTTCCAGATAGCATCTGGGTCCAAGATGATGCCAGTCTAGGCTGTGTGCTCTCCTGTCCATTCTTACAAGGGATGAGAGAGGAAAGGCAAACTTTTCTGAAATTTCCTTCCTGTAGCTAAATCCCAGTACTGATTTCTGCATTGGTGGATGCATGGCACTATTTAGTAGTAGCCCTACCAAATGGGGAGAAGAATTTTATTGGTGCCCTGTTGTTGTTGTTGTTGTTTAGTCGTTTAGTCATGTCCGACTCTTCATGACCCCATGGACCAGAACACGCCAGGCACTCCTGTCTTCCACTGCCTCCCGCAGTTTGGTCAGACTCATGCTGGTAGCTTTGAGAACACTTCAACCATCTCGTCCTCTGTCGTCCCCTTCTCCTTGTGCCCTCCATCTTTCCCAACATCAGGGTCTTTTCCAGGGAGTCTTCTCTTCTCATGAGGTGGCCAAAGTATTGGAGCCTCAGCTTCAGGATCTGTCCTTCCAGTGAGCACTCAGGGCTGATTTTCTTCAGAATTGGTGCCCTACTTCCCTGAATTTCTGATTAGGTGCATAAGTGGGTAAGGCTTGCTTTGCCACATGGCAAGACATTGCATATGAGCTGCTGAGATGTTAGTTACAAGTAGACCCACACAGCAAAGGGACACAGGCTCTGACCCTTTCTCAATGTCACTCACCCCACTTTTTGCAGTAGAGGATCTTTTAAGAAGCATCCATCAAAATAAGCTTCTGAATGTGTCCTTCGTTTAATATGGATTTACTGGATCAAGGAGGAGGAAGAAAGACAGCCTTCCCCTCTCACTCTCATCTGTTTTTGAGCACAGAATGCATTTGACTCTTTGCTTGGCTGCAGCCTGGGAGATGGTTGCAAGGAAGGGTCAACAACTGCTGAAAGCTTTGTACCCCTTCAAAGGTATTTGTTCAATAGAGTCAGGACATTTCATTGGATGTGGCTTAAACAGCGCAACTCAAATCACATGAAAAGTTGCTAGTATGAAATGCCCTTACACTATATTTTCTGCTCTAGGTACAAAAGTAACTTTCTAGGTACAAATGTTCTTTCTCTGTTGCCAGGGCCATGCTTCCAAGGCACTTCAAACTGATGGAGTTTGAAAACCAAGTGATACACCCTTGAGCAGGAGGGTAAAGAAAGTGGTGGTGATGTCAGTTTCATTTCCCATTCATTAGCAAATTAACCTGGTTATGGAAAATATTTTGTTTCTTTTGGTGTTGGTACAAGCAGGGATTTTTAGAAGTAAATGAAAGGCTTCTATTAGACATGTCCATTTTATTCAGAAATTCTATATGAAATCTCTATTATTATTTTTAAAATGAATGACTTCTTTCCCATCTTTAGTGTTAATGAACTAACTTCTGAGAACTGGAAAAAGTGAGTCTGCCTTCTAATGCCAAGGTAAACACAAGAAAATAACTCAGCTCCTAATAGCCAGCCATTACTTAAACTTTTTGGAACAACATACAAACTGCGCTTTTGTTGTGGAGAATGTATATGTCTGGGAAAACGGAGAGGTTATTGTAAAGAACAGCAGAACCCCATTAGGTGTTTCAGTAATGGGCAAATTGGGTTCAAGTAATTAAAAACAAAGCAAAAACCTCAGTCTCTTGAAGCAACAAAGGGAAACAGCTGTATAGTTTCCTTTCTTAAAAAAAAAGATGGAAAGAAAATGAAATAGAACTGATACAAGCATACAAGCACAATGCAGGTATTATTTCAAAAATCTGCTAAATATAGATCTTTTGGATTAAGAATAAATACAAGAAGCACAGATTGGATGGTTGGAAGAAGTACTGGTAGAATCTGTTAAAGGTGATGCATAAGAAAGGGCATGCAACCCATTTAAACTAGTCAGAGTTGCAACTAATATCAGTAGGATATGGATCACAACTTCAGATCATTGTAGATGCAGAAGAAGAGGAGTTGCTGCAATCAGGGTGGTATCAGAAAGCATAAGCCTAGAAAATTACACCAAATCAGTGTTTTAAGAAGGGGAAGAGGTTTCTCTTAACGCTAGAAAGAAGGTGATTATTGTGGCAAAGGTATACAACCAGACAGCAGATGGCTTTATTAAGGTCTCGTTTATAGTCACTTTGAGCTTATGCTGTCAGCTGAACAGCTGGGCTGAGATATCAGAGACACAGGCCAATGTTTTTATTTGCACAGGAGTGCAGGATGCCCGGACCAAAGAGGTAAACCTGGAAGTAATCAGCATAGAGGGCCCATTGAAGTCACGGAGAATGACATCTTCCAGAGAAACAGCAAAGTAGAAGATGAGAAGAGGGCCATTTGTAGAGCCAGTTTTAGAAATAATAAAAAGCTAGCAGTTACATAATATTTCCCAATGGAGGCCTAGGGAGAAATTTCTTTTCCAGTTGAAATAGCACGGTCCATGGCTACTCTTTGTTTCCTTTCCCTTAGCCAATTTTCAATCCAGTGAGACAATTTTCCTTCATATTCTTACACTTAAGGTAACCAAAGCTCTGGCCAGCAGAAATGCCCCAAATGCCAGATATTCAGGACAGACATTTGAGAAACATTCACATAGTTCTTCTTCCACTCCTTTTCTCCAAACTCCAACCAAGCTTCAGAATAAGTCTTACAGACACAAGAAAGAGAGAAACAGCAATTCTTTGTTTCCACAGTAAGGTAAAGGGACCCCTGACCATTAGGTCCAGTCGTGACCAACTCTGGGGTTGCGGCGCTCATCTCGCTTTATTGGCCGAGCGAGCCAGCATATAGCTTCCAAGTCATGTGGCCAGCATGACTAAGGCAATTTTGGCGAACCAGAGCAGCGCACGGAAACGCCGTTTACCTTCCCACCGGAGCGGTACCTATCTATCTACTTGCACTTTGACGTGCTTTCGAACTGCTAGGTTGGCAGGAGCAGGGACTGAGCAACGGGAGTTCACCCCGTCACGGGGATTCGAACTGCCGACCTTCTGATCAGCAAGTCCTAGGCTCTGTGGTTTAACCCACAGCACCACCCACAGTATTTCTTTGTAAAATCTGTGACTGAATTTACCCAAGGCTGCATATAAAAGGTTCTAGTATGGCAAGTATGATCCCAAAGCCAAACAGGTGGAACAGCTGAATGCAGCCATGGAAGGAAACATAGAACTAAAGAGTCAGAATGAACCCCAGTGGTCATCTAGTTTAACCTATTGCAATGCAGCAATCGCATCTCAAGAATCGCTGACAGATGGCCATCGAACCTCTGCTTCAAAACCTTCAATGAAGGAGAGTCCACCACCTTCCAAAGTAGTTCGCTCCACTATCAAACAGCTCTTACTGCCAGAAAATTCTTCCGAATGTTTAGTCAGAATCTCCTTTCTTGTCAATTGAGTTCATTGGTTTGGGTCTGCTGCTCTGCAGCAGCAGAAAACAAGCTTGCTCCATCTTCCATGTGATGGCCCTTCAGATATTTTAAGATGCCTCTTATACCACCTCTCAGTCAGGGTGGTGCGCAACATAAAAAATACTGGTTGTGGGATTCATAAGGGGAGAGAGTCCTGTTGTGTTCATCTCCTGATTGTGGGCTTCCTCCAGTCCTCTGGTTGGCTATTGTAAGAACAGGATGCTGTGCTGCATGGGCCTTTAGTCTGATCCAGCACAGGTCTTCTTATATACATAGTCACAGAAAGACTCAAAGGCTCAATCCTCCATTAAAAACACACCCACCCCATTATGTAGTCTGAACACAGATTCCTTCCTTTAAGAAGGGGATTTGCGTCCTTAGTGGTAGACTACTATATAATGATAGTCATTTAGTGCATAGTCCCAGTCAATTAGGTACATATGCTTCCTAAGTAAACACAATGTTCTCACCTCCCATTCATTCAAATGAGACATTCACATTTATGATTTTCTCTAGGGAATTAGTCACCCAAAGTTTTGTAGCCCATGATGCTACATTGAACAACAGCAGTACTCCATGCATGCCCTTTTGACTTGTTCTGACATCACATTTCCATGCTTTTATATAGACTACAGATGTTAAATTAATAGCCAGTAGCTTTCTAACCCAGACCATTCCACCTCTCTTACTGGAATATTGGTACCACATTTTGGAGCTTCTAAAGCTTGCAAAACCTTACATGAACTTGGGAAATCCGGTGGCTTTCGCTCTGAGCCCTTGCCACATCTTTTGCAAAGCAGTAGGATAATCATTGCCTGTAGGGTTTCTGATTCTTGCACATGCATTGCTTCCCATAGCTCTGTACCTCATTTACACTGAGGTTATCCTTCCCGCACCCCCCGGCAGCATATGTGGTAGCTGCTGTTAGAAAGCAAGCATTTCCTAAGAGATGAAAAGCATATTGGCAGCCGCTGCAGTGGTGCACTCTCTTCCATGGTGGTTTTACAGCTTTATTTTATTTTTGTAGCACTCAAGCATTTAGTACAGGGTGTACTCCAGAAAACGTATGAGCAGGCTCTTTAAATGGATACAGAAGGAGCATAGAGGGGAAAAGGGATGGATGAGCCAGAGAGCTCCATGCCCTGTCTCTACTGATGACAATTAGCCCTGATTGGATTAATATTACATGCCTGGACTTACAGGAAGTCCAGCTCTAGAAATAATAAACAGCACTTGCAGCATTCTATTCTAACATATCCCCAAACATAGCTGGATTTGTCGGTGGAAGCCAAAAGAAAAGCACAGACAGCACAGGAACATTCAAATCCCATTAATTTAAACAGGCACCTAAAACTCTATGCTGGATTGTAACCCCAAAGGTCTCGTTTAAGGCTCATGTCGCAGTGGACTAGTTAATCCTTTCAGATGTCAAAAGCCTCGTCTCTCATTCTTTCTCTACGAACAAGGCTCAGCTCACATTTGGTTTGTGGTGGGAGCTTTTTTCTTCTGCTGCTGATGGCATGGGATTCATCCAATGTGAGCAGAATCTGCCAGTGTTCCATTGCATTGCAAACATTCTCCAGATGTTCCATTTGTTATGAATAGGAAGCTGCCATAGGCGTTATATATATATATATATATATGCTTTCGTAGATTTTCACGGGTACAGGAATGCAGGTTTTGGTGTCCTCGGGTGTCCTCTTTTACACGGGTGTCCTCTTTTACACGGGAAGACACCCGAGGACACCAAAACCTGCATATATATATATATATATATATATATATATATCCCACAGGAGAAGCCAGTGGTGTGTGTGAAGCAGTGTAACCCATAGTCTGTTTCCAACATCAATGTGCTGGGAAACAAATATGTGGTAAGAGGCAAAGCAGTAACTGGACTTGTCCATTCTTGCTCCTTGGGCTGTACTTAGAATGGGGAAGAAATTCAGATCAGTTCACATTTCCAGTGCAAACCTATGTAGTTTACACTTCCCAGAACAATACATGAACTGAAATACAGCCATCCTTCAAAATTTGCCCTTCAAATTTCGTGACGTAGTTTTCCAACCAAACAAAGCATGCCAAAAAGGCATGTTATGGGGAAAATATAAGCTTTGCAATGCTTATATTACTGAAAATAAGATACAAGCATGCATTATGTTAGGCAAAGTTGCACATGAAAATGTGTATATTAGGAGAAATGTGTACTAAATGGCTGAGAGGAGGTCTTCGTATTCTTACAATTATTGCAAACAGATGCAGGAATGTGGAGTGTGGAATGCAGAACTGCAAAAATGAGCATATGAGAGCAACCCAAAATGACATATTTGTTCATTCCTAACTGTGCTGATGTCTATCAAAGCATGCTGTACCAATCCAGAAGGATAGACGATCTTCACTTCACTAGGAATTGCCAGCAATAACAGATATAGCCTCTGATCTAATCTGACAGCCTTTGAGCAACTTAATGTGGTATGATTTGAATGCAGGTAGGAGAACCACACTGGAATTGCTGCCAACATTAACAAATGACAGGGTTCCTGTTCAACATTATGGTTGTGACAGTTTCAAAATCCACCACCCCATATTTCCAGCAAAATCTACCTGGACATTTTCTCACACCTCACTCCAAGGACATGCAGTCAGGAGTCACCACTAGCAAAGGCACATACATGTCTAGGAATTTGCTGAATTCCAGAGAAAATAGTTTTGCTGGTTTCAGACCTATGGAATTCATTTATTATCCAAATTTCAGAGAACACATAAGTGGTTGTGGTGCATGTGGTGGAGGAGAGCTGCCCTCTTGACACCCGTGAAACTGTGACTTATTTGGACAGGGCTGGAGTTGGAAGTAGTGGTAGCAGGTCTGGGGTTGCAGTGACTGGAGTGCCAAACTGGTGGCAGTGCTCATGACGGTATAACTGGGTGGACCCAACCTTGACACTGGCTCAGCCCTGCACTATCTCCATCTAGGTAAGCAGCAGCATGTGCTGAGATGGAGCTGCCCTCCTGCCTCTGCCTCACCACTACTGAAATTGCTCAGGTTAGTGATGAATTATGTCTCATGCCAATTTAACTGGCACAGGTATTAAAGTGATCTCTTCCTGCAGAGATTTACCCAGTAGTGTGAAATCCAGCCATATAGAAATGGCTTCTTTGCCACTCCAGTAACATATCGATTGACCTACAGTGGTTTTCTCAAGAAGGACTCTAAGCAATGCTAAGAATATCTAAGCAGACTTGCAAAGATTAAGTATACTGGTGAAAATTTAAGTAATGAATAAATACACATAGGCTGTATTTGCATATCATGCTAAGCCATGGTTTAGCATGAATGAGTGGACCATACCCCAGTTCTTCCCACTGAGGGGGAAACAAGCCATGCTCCCAAGTTTAATGCTTTTTTTTAAAAAAAAATATTAACCGGCCAATCAAATCAAATTAAATCACATCACATAAATTCCGAATTACAAAGCCGAATTTTAAATTTTGTTGGGGGGACCCATATTTCAAGATCCGAAGGGGGATTCTGATCATCTTCTTGCTACTGCGTTAATGTCCAAATCAATCCAAATCAGTCCAAACAGAGTTCATAATTCTATCCAGTCTTATCTTGCTGTTTCCACATCACATCTTGTTCATATATTTTCTCTTTTTTTCTTTATGATCTCTTCTGATAGTCTCCTTAAGCCAATAAACACCAATAATAATCCTGTGTGAATTTTCCGTTCTTCCAATCCTCAAATCAAGATGGTTTCCACCTTCATAGATAACATCGCTCTTTCCATCATTGATCTCGTAAAACTGTCGCTCTAAGTCCCTCTGAGGAGTTTCACCCACAAGATGTAAACAGCTCTATTTCTCTCTTTCTCCTCCCAGACTCAAGAGCTCTGACAGAACTTCCCAATATGGCGACGGCATTTTTAACTGCGTCATTCCAAAGCTCTTATACATTCCACGCTCTTTTTAAAACATGCTTTGGTTTGAAAGTTTATCTCCACACAGCCTTAAATCCACAGCTTAAGTCCTTAAAACGACAATTCTGACTTGTGAGGGAAGGGGATTCTTGTTTAATTACATAAGGAAAGAAAGGAAAGTTTCCCCCCTCCCCCATCAGTCATTTGCCATACTGTATCTTGGCGTATCTCCTCATGTTTTATTCTTGTCCTGTTTTATCAGAGATCTCTTCTGTTAGCAGTCTCCTTCCTTGAAATATGTGAATTCCTTCATCCAAATTGCTTCTTTTGAATTTCTTGCAGCTAGTGGCGTGGATCAGGGACCGTGTCCAGGAGTGCCAGAATCCCACAGGAGGGCTTTGTGCCTAGTGCCCCCATCCCCACAAATTCGGGGGTGGTATAGGGCACAGCAGGCAAGGACAGTCCCCCCCACCATCCGGGGGGGGGGTAGAGAGGCTAATTACTCCCATCATAGCGTCCAAATTACCTCGTGTGGGTCGAAGAGATGTTATTGTCAACCATCTTCCGATGCGCCCCCTAGTGGTCCCCCAAATTTAATGCTATAGCCAGACCAGAGACCATGGTTTGTTTCATTCCAGACAAAGCATGATAAAAAGTCAAGATTCGTTCCAAGTTTTTGGAAGGGAGAGACAACCCCGGCTAAGGAAGAATGGCAAATCAAGCTAATGGACTATGCCGAAATGGCAAAACTAACTGGGAAGCTCAGGAATCAAGAAGACAAGAAAGAATGGGAAATGTTTATTATGTATATACAAAATCATTGTAAATAGGTCCAAACATTAGCAGGATTTTAATACATTTGTATTGTAACAGAAAGTACAGATAATTTAGAAATATGAAAAATTGGAGAAGTATTGATATGCAGTTGAAAATAGACTTAACAGGACCCATGGACGGGATGGCGGGATGTCAATAAATTTTATATTATGATGTAATTTTATTTTATTTTATTTTCTACGGTGGTACCTCGGGTTACAGACGCTTCAGGTTACAGATGCTTTAGGTTACAGACTCCGCTAACCCAGAAATAGTACCTTGGGTTAAGAACTTTGCTTCAGGATGAGAACAGAAATCGTGCAGCGGCAGCGCGGCAGCAGCAGGAGGCCCCATTAGCTAAAGTGGTGCTTCAGGTTAAGAACAGTACCACAGTACTTTGTTCTTTCTTTTTGTAATTTTTCTCTCTTCTTTTCCCCTCTTCTTTCTTGAAAACCAAGAAAAAAATCTATTTTTTTGTAAAAAAAGAAGTCAAGACTTGTTCTTTGCTTAGCAATCCTGATTTGTTGCTCATCCTCAGACCATGGTTTGCTCCACTTGCCCCCCCTTCCCAGCCAAGGAAGACACATGTCTGATACTTAACTCTTTATTGACAAGAAAATCACTTGCAGTGGCTTTCACAGTGCTCTGGATACACACACACAAACACTTCTAGCCTCCAGCAGCCGTCCACAGGTCTAGGCCCTGTGCAGCAGCTGCAGCAACAAGGAGACCCACCTCCTGCCTCCCAATATACCCTCCACTTATGGGTTGCGCACCTGTAACCTGAGACTTCTCCTACACGGAAGCCGCTGCTGCTCTTCCTGCTTCAAACCCCTCCTGGTTCAAGGAGACCATAGGAGCCAACTCCGAGGGGCTGAGAGGGCTTTGGCCCTCAAAATATTTGAGGGAGCTGAGTCCCCACAAAGTTGATGGGCATTGCCATTCAAATGGTGCACATGCACCATGTCATGTGATCAATTATGAGGGTGGGGCTTACTTACCCCACCATATTTTATCCATGTTGGCACCCCTGTAGGAAACAGTGAGGTGGGGCAAGGTGGGAAGTCTATTGAGCCATCTGTCGGCAGAACAGACTGTTCTTCTTCTACCACATCAGGCACACCTTCCTCCATCTTGTATTGCCCTGACTCTCCCCACTTCCCTTGCTCCTGCCTTGTGGGCAGTACCAAACTCCATAAATCACTGGTCCCTTCTCCTGGGTCACTGTAACTAGGAGCAGAAAAGTGGGCCCCATTCACCCGTGCATGATGATATGCATAATGATATGCAAATGCAGCCACACACACACACTTTATGAGTTTAGGTATGGCAAGTTATTCATCTATGAAACCACTCTGTGCTATCACTGCTGCTGCATACCCTATAGAAATGGTGTGCTGCTCCTATATGAACAGATTCCAAGTTGGGCGGTAATGATCAAAAGTGTAAATGAAATTACATCTATTGGCTTAAATCACATTGCAGCCTGTGTGTGTTTTTTAACTAAATAGTGATTCATTTTTTCTGTTTATAGGTATCTTTTATATATAGCCATTATTTATAGGCCTCTCAGTAGACATGTTATTTTAAACATGGAAATTCCTCTATGCTGAACACATATAATTAATAGACATTCCTTTGAAACTCAAATTACAGCGTGGTGCAAATGAAATATAGAGTGCTGTGCAATAGCCTGACATGTTTCAAATTCCCAAAGTCCACTTGGGCACGGAGAATAAATTGCTACTAATAAATAATTTGCTTCTCTTTCCTTCTGCCCCACAATCTTTCCCTTGCATTCAAAAGCTATGTTGGAAACCCCTGAGAACAGCATAAAAAAGGGAAAAAGTTAAAGGTAAAGGACCCCTGAAAGTTAAGTCCAGTTGTGAATGACTCTGGGGTTGTGGCATTCATCTTGCTTTACAGGCTGAGGGAACCGGTGTTTGTCCACTCCGCAGACAGTTTTTCCAGGTCATCTGGCCAACATGACTAAGCCGCTTCTGGCGCAACAAAACACCAGAGCAGCACACGGAAACGCCGCTTACCTTTCCACCAGAGTGGCACCTATTTATCTACTTGCACTTTTTGGGGTGCTTTCGAACTGCTAGGTTGGCAGGAGCTGGGACCGAGCAACAGGAGCTCACCCTGTCGCGGGGATTCAAACCGCCGACCTCCTGATCGGCAAGCCCAGGAGGCTCAGTGATTTAGACCCCAGCGCCACCAGCGTCCCCATAAAAGGAAAGTGCTCATCATTTTACCACTTATATGCTGCTTTTCAAAATGGATTTGCAAGAGTAGCAAATGCAGGTTTCCCAGCAATCTTATGAAGTTCGGCAGACCAAACAATGTCAGCCTTATTTTGCCAATGGAAAATCTCCGAAACCACTAAACCTTAATGGAATCTCCTGGTATCCCCAGTGAGTAAACAGAATATACATTTCCTGCTGTCATTTCTAGAACGGAAATAGCCTGAGGATTTGTGTAGCTATGAGGCTGAAAAATGATAAGCTCCTTGACGCATGGGGTATTGGTCTGCCTATCTCTCTCTGTTCTCACACTCACACCAACTTTTATATAATTAGAAATGCAGGGGATCTTACTCAATAGGTTTACCATACAGATGATGTGATCCTATATATTTTTTCTACTGCTGTTTCTTGGATTAATTTTTGAAGGGAGGCAATACAGAGCAGGAAGGATCATTTATGTAATCCCCATCTTGCAATTAATTTATATTAACTTTATTCCCCAGTGACCAAAGCATTCCAGATTTACTGCACACACAGCCTGATGTATTTTCCAGATGGAAGATTGCGAAAGAGAGATAATTTGTCAAAGGGCTTCTCATCTTCTGCCATGTTTTCCATCTACCACTGGACTCCCAAATGTTATTAAAAACTAAGCAGAAAAAAATGATCGTATTCCATGGTACAAGGAGAATGTCTATATATAACATATGGTGACTATGATTAGCAAGAATTGCCAATGGTTTTGTTCCAGCTGGATCTGATCATCTGATATTCTGAGGTTGGAATGGGACATCTTGCCAATCACAGGGCTACTGTTAAATACGGCAACTCTCCCTTTATTGTGTGGTTAAGGAAACAAATGCTGTGACATCACCAAAACATAAATTTCCCTTCCACATGTCAACAAAAAATGGTGGAACAGGGTAACGTGTTGCACAGTCTCACAAAACAATGGAACATGCCTCTTCAGAGGGGAAAGAGCAGTCCAATGGGAGACAGAGCATAGAGAGCAGACTGCTAGAGAGTCACTAGCAAGCAGAGGGGGTGGGGAGATGGTTGGTTTAAAATAGGGTATCCAAAGAGTTGGCTTCTCATGATAGGCCATGCTACATAACAATATCTATCCTGTATTGTATTTTTGCAAGTGCTGTTCTAACACAAGCCATTACTATTCCTAATAAAAGCTATAATATATTTCTGCACTTGAAGAAACTAGGCTACTATGAATGACAAACATCGCAAAAATACATTTTAATTGGTTTTTTAATAACAAAAAACCTGTCAATTAATGATGGAACTTGCTATGATAGAATAAATGCAGGATGGAAAAACTCAATGCCCTGCCATCAGCAATTGAGATTAGTATCATGTGCTGCATCTTTTGATAGCTTTCCAGGCAAGTTTAAGAAAGCAAACGATTTGACAAAATGTGGTTTTAAGTGAAAACACTGTTCAAGTGTCAAAGAAAACATTTTGGGCAAAATGCAGGAACCATTGTTCTTGTTTTTCCTTGATTCATTTGCAATGGAAATAAAAGAATATATATAAATATATTAAACAAGAAACAAACAGAGGTATTATTCCCTTGCTGTACTGCCAGCAGTTCCATTAATTTTACACTTACAGTGACACCAAAACAAAAACTGTATGAAAATAGCTCAGTCAAGAGAAATGGGATTATTACATTACTGAAAAAGTAGTATTTTAATCTTTAGATTAATTAACTCACTCAAGAAGCCAACATGCATGGTATTTGTCTAATTTATCTTATTATTATTGCCAGCAAGGCATGACTATATGCCATAGGCACCTGTATAGCTGTGCATATTAACATAATATACATCATGTACATATTAACTGGTTTCAAAGCCAGTTCTGTTTCTTTGTGTTATCAAGTGTCATCAGCATGAAGATGCTTCCACAGTGGCCCTGACTTGATGCAACACCCCTACTTCCACATTTTGAGAGTGGACATCTATGTAGGCTTCCCACGACCAGGAATGCCAATCACGCTGGATTCTCTCTTGTGAGAACCAGTGTGGCATAGTGCTTAGAGTGCTGGAGTAGGTTCAAATCCCCACTTAGCCACGAAGCTCACTGGGTGATCTTGGAACAGTCACCCAGCCTTGCCTATGTCTCAGGCTTGTTGTGAGGATAAAACGGGGAAGGGGAGAACTGAGCTCCTTGGAATATAAATGTAATAATAAATTCCAGATTGTGTGCAACCTGACGTGCATAAATCCTGCCTTTGCAGACATCCCATTTGGAGGTAAGGGTGTAAGTGTAAGTAATAAGTTATCAGCTCCCGAGAAGAACTGCCTGCCATTCATGGAGGAGCTCAGTTTAGTTAAGCCAATAACCACCTAGTTCAATTTAGCTGAAAACTTAGTTTGCAATACAAGAGGAAGATTAGAAGCAAATGTATTCTAGGAAAACAAGTGTGAGCTGCAGTGTTAAAACTAGCCAGAATGCCTGTATTGAGCTAAGAATGTAAGAATTACCTTGTTGCATCAGGTTCCATCTAGTCCAACATTCTACTGCCAACAACCATCAATTAGATGCCTCTGAGAAGCTCACAAGCTGGAGGCAACGATGAAAGCATTCCAACATTGCTGAGTATTCATGATTTCAATCCTATACACTCCTGCTTTGGAGTAAGTCCCACTGAACTCTCAGTAAACAGGGTTGCTCTATAAGGCTGCAATCCTATGCACTTACTTGAGAGTAAGCACTACTTAATTCATAAGGCTTACTTCTGATTAAAAATGCATATAGGATCAGGCTGCATGTGATTTCTTCAAATCATAGAGAGCTATTTCTGTTTATATTTTTTAAACTGTTGATTTATGGGAGAGTTCTCTAGGCGTTGCAACACACAGAGGACCATGTGAAATAAAAGCTCTGGATGGAAAAACAGAAGAAAAATATGATATCTGGCATACACAAAAAGGAGAAGCAGCTGCAATAAGGTTGAAGACAAGAACGAGTATTTAGATATGTAGTCCTTCCCAAAATCATTCTCAAAACTTGGCAAAGCTGGACATGGCTATAAACTAGCTAAGGCAGGGAAAAACATAAAAGGTACCCAAGGAATCAGCATGAATGGCAACATTTCCAAGGAAACGCTGACCAGTTCATCAATATATACTAGGTCAGCTTCATGGTGGGCGTACATTATAATAACTATTGAAGGCTGTTAGAGTCAACTGGTATGAAGAAAGTTATACAGTGTTTTTTCCCCCCTCTATGTCCTCTCCCAATTCAATATGAAGCATGCTGAATTGAATGGACACAGAACAGATCAAGTTTCACTAAAGCTATAGGAAAGTTTGGAATGTCTAGGATAGGAAGCGTTAGGTTAGTTTGACCCCGATGCAGCCGTTTCAAGAACACTAACTCCTCCATGAGTAGGTATGGGAACATAGGAAGATGCTTTATACCAAGTCAGACCAGTGGCCCATAGAGCTTGGTATTGTCTTTAATGATCTCATACAGAAGGTCTCTCCCAGTTCAACCTGGAGATGCCCAGGAGTGAGCCTGGACTTTCTGCACGCAAAGCGGCGGCTCCCAGCTGACCTAGCATCATCATCATCATCATTCTCATTTTTTATTTGTATACCATCTTTCTATCTTACCATACTCAAGGTGGTTTACAAGCTGAAGAAACAAAAATGTACAACTTATAACAATCTAATGCATTACAAAAATGTGATAATAAAACAAAACTTTAAAATAATAATAATAATAATAATAATAATAATAATAATAATAATAATAATACCCTGCCCATCTGGCTGGGCTTCCCCCAGCCAAAATAAGCAACCTACATCAAAAAGTAACATTCAACATTTATTAGAATAGTACAAAATAATAATATCAACATATAAAAGTTAAACAGAAATCCACTCAACAGTTACAATAAATAATTTCTAAGCTATAATCAATAAAACAATAGAAGCCACAGTACATAAAATAATACAATACAAATTGAGATGCAGAGCCTAGAGGATGGGGCAAGGCAGGTGGAAAGAGGACTTGCCTGACGGAGTATCTCCCCTTACAGTTCTTCCTCCAGGCACAGCTCCCTCATGAGGATGACCCTTCTGTATGCTGCGGCTGACATGTTGATGCAATTCTACCTGGGGGAGGAGAAGAACTCCTGCACAGGGCTACTGACACACTCTTAGCACTACTATCCAGCACAGAGATGGAGGGATTTGGCCGTGCAGAGAATAGAAAGTCCCCAAAGGATCTAGTGACAGAGGAAGGGATTGGGGAAGGTACATAGCTCAGTGGGTTTAATCTCCTGAATCCTGTCTGAAACCTTGGACAGCCAACTGCTGGTCAGTGTAGATAGCACTCAACTAGATGGACAGATGATCTGACTTGGTGTAAGGCAGCTTCCTAGGTTCCAGGGTTCCTACAATAGTTTTACAGGACAGTTGATCCAGAGGCAAGAGCAATTGCAGGCTATATGGTCACACCTAGTCAAACATGCAGGTTTGAGCTGGAATTATTTTATATCCAGGCCAGGGAAACAAGCAAATGTTGGGACCAAAACTGGCAATGATTTGAGAACTGTGAGGATGGAGTAGTCTCTTTCTTCCTCTGCTGTGCCTCTCTGAGAGTTTTACCACAGTGGGCACCATCAGATAGACTAAGAGGCTCACACATCTTGTCTAGCCCCAACACACTAAAATAAAATATCAGCTGAATTCTAATTCTGTTTTGTTTTAAGTTGAAGCCCTGAAGTTATAACACTGGTAAGGTCTTATGTTTAATGTGGTAATATGAACCACAATGGTGGCTGAGTTACTTTCTAAGTCTTTCTGCTTCCTCAAATTTCCACAAAAGGTTTTTTTTTTTTAATAAAAAAAGTCTGGCATATTTATTACAGTACTTTTCTCATGAAACCAGTGGTTTATTTAATGTTGGTATTGAGGCTTGTAGAGCTCTTGAGGTTTAATAAAGGAGAAATAAATAGTCTTATTTGTCCACATGCTGAGAGGTCTGATCTAGATTTAGGGTGAGTTCCAATTATCTCCACTGCTTGCACAAAAGGGACTCCACTTAAGAGTTCCAGTTTCTCTGCTCCACCTTCTAGGCCATGCAGCCCTCAGATAAGCTACACAAAGTCCCTCAAGCCTCTGGATAAAATTTTGGGAGTGTGGTGGGAGTGGGGTCTAGAAGGAGGGAGAAGCCCCATTGCATTCATGTTTTTGCAGAACCTTTCTTCAGCTCAGCACAGAAGCAGAACTAGTTACATTTGGTCTACACTTTATGTGCATGCTGTCCCTCCAAAAGAAACACATCCCCACTTCATTACTTCATTTTAAGCTGCTGTATCAACCAGAAATAGAGATGTGAGTTAGATGGCCATTTCCCAAGTGTTTTACATCTAAGCTGTAAAACAATATGAATGTTTTTTTGTGACTCTTTGAACAGTGCTGGGAACTGCTGAATGCTGATTTGCTAATGAAATTAAGTTGAGAATTAAAAGACAGGAAGTCTATTTTTAAAGCTAATATTTTGCTTTCCTGACACGTTTGTTATCTTGCTTCTGTTATCTCACAGGAGGTGACTATACTCCGATTACACACCATTTTCCATCCTGGCTGGTGACAGGGAAACTTACCCAGTGCTTTAAGAGCAAACTAGCTCTTGCACTTTGTTTTTTGGGAAGTGAAACCTCATCCAAAGGCAAGATACAAAACGATATCGGTGCAGTATAATGTGGCTAGTGTGCCATTATTTATCTTTCACATAGTAGCTTTAATTGTGCTTTTCAACATCTGAGGCCCTGAGCACTCATTCTTGCCTTGTTTCTTCGGCTTGGTTTAGTACAATCTCACCTGCTGAGAGCTGGATTCATGCCCATTCATCCTGCTGAAAGCTAGCTGGGAAAGACCAAGTGCTCTGCTTACTGGCATTATTATTCATTCCTGGATGGGGAGTGATCTTAAATCTGAAGTCGCTTGGTCCTGCAAAAAAAGAAATAAAGAAAATACTGTTACGGATTCTTTAGCCGACTCTGTCTTCAGTCTCCCATTTTTGGTCTTTCTAGGATGAAAACAATCTGTTTCTGAAACTCCCTGCTCTTGGGCTTTTAGTCTGAGATGCCTCAATTCCCCTTGGAGAAATCTGCCCCTAGCTTGTCCCCTAGAAAAAACAAGAGCCATGTTCCCCACCCTCCTCCAAATTGCATGCAAGTTAAAAAAAAAAAATGTAAAGAGCTGGTTTGGAAAACTGGTGCTACAGTCAGGAAACTCCATATTTGTCTCCACCCCAGAGCCTGTTTTCCAAATTGCTGTGTTCTATTCTGCAGTACTAGTCAATGGAACAAATGTACCAGGAGCCAGTGGCGTAGCGTGGGTTGTCAGCACCCAGGGCAAGGCAAGTAATTTGCGCCCCCTAACCCGTGGATTTGCGCCCCCTAACCCTAACCGCCAGATGTTGCGCCCGGTGTCACCGGCCCCCCCTGCACCCCCACGCTACGCCACTGCCAGGAGCCCAATCAATCACATTCTGATGAAGTTGTTTCTGTTTGCAAAATATAGTGATGATGATGTTGATTCTGTTTGCACTTTATTGTATACCTTTCCACTGAAACACTACCGGGCAGAATCCGTTCACAGTTACAGAATATTACCCTCCTTTTTGCATAATTACTCTGTACGTACTCTAAGGAATTGCTCAACATTTTTAGGCCTTTTAAGTAAGGAACTCAGATTAGAAACTTCTCTTGGGGGTTCAAAGCTTTGTTGTATTTGGAAGGAGAAAGTCAATAATAGATCTCTCTGTATGTTCTATTTCATGTCACATTTCTCTAGGGTTTAATATCCCAGACATTTGGAATTACATCAGACCACGTTTTAGGAATATATTTTCCAGCAGCTGAGCATGTAAATTCCATCAGCATTAATGGAAGCTCAATGCAGAAGTTTGGGAGAAAATAAATAACATACATTTGGTTTTGCAGCCAGCTTTAATTTACAGCATACCCAAAGGGATATAAGCTAATTTATTTTCTCAGCACTCTTATAATGTTTGATTTCCTAATTATAGCCTCTGCTCAGCAGAACTCTTATGAAAATTAAAATTTGACAAGAAATTCATCTCCAAACTGATGCATGAAAGTGTTCTCAACTACAGAGCTAGTTATTTCAGCAGTTTAAGAAAACGTTATTGTGATGATTTAAGGGCCCAGGTGCACATTACATTCATAACCTGATTGTGGTTTTTTCCCCCAATAAAACAACAACAACTGGAGCTAGGATCGTTGTGATCTCAGTAAAAATTACCCATGTGACAATTAACATGGAAAGAAAAGAACTCCCATTGATACCAAATTGAAGTTCTTTTCTTAATGTGAGTTACTGTTAGTGGAACTGGGGAAGCAAAACTTCCTCTTCCTGTATACTTTGGTGCCACCCCACTGCCCTGCCCTCACGCCTGGTATTTAATTTTCAGAAATTCACAAGATTTCTTATGGCATCATTAGCACAAGGTGCAAGTTAATCCCTTGGAGATATCAGCTTTGATTTTAGAGTTGTTGACCAAAGGCCAGAAAGCCTATGAGAGTGACAGGGTCAGAAAGCCTTCTCTGAGGCTACCTCACCAACAGTACCAACCAAAGTGCTTGGCAGCTTTGTCTGCAGACAGGAGACTTTGCTGGTTTCCCCAGCCAAGATTCTGGACATGCCTTTTACATCATGTAAAAGCTCAGGTATAATGTGAAAATTAACAGTTAGGAAAACATTTGTGAGAAGTATCATGGAGGCCACACAGAGGATGAATACAGTGGTACCTCGGGTTAAGTACTTAATTCATTCTGGAGGTCCGTTCTTAACCTGAAACTGTTCTTAACCTGAAGCACCACTTTAGCTAATGGGGCCTCCTGCTGCCGCCGCGCCGCCGGAGCACGATTTCTGTTCTCATCCTGAAGCAAAGTTCTTAACCTGAAGCACTATTTCAGGGTTAGTGGACTATGTAACCTGAAGTGTATGTAATCTGAAGCATATGTAACCTGAGGTACCACTGTATAAGATGTTTGACAGAACTCTTTTGATATAACCTTCTATAGCAGGAAAAAGCCATGCAGCAGGTTTCTGCTTTTAATGAAGGAAAGAAATTTAATGAAGGAATGAAATGAATCACCAATTCCTGGTATAGCAAGCCAAGAGGGCCAAGACACCACTGGTCTACTTTGAGTAAAACTTAGTTGAATACTACCCTCTGCCTAGAGAATTATCTGGGAACTTCAGAGTCCTTTCAGACATCTGAGTTTTCAAGTGACATTATGAGTATCCTGGCTTAAGCTAAAGATTGCTAGTGGAACCTTAAATTATACCGAAGATTGCTACCAGGAAGAGTTTCCCCCCTTTTTAAAAAACAAGTACATTGTTGCATTTCTGGGTAGTTGGTAAAGTACCTTAAGAGTCACATTCCATCTCTTATATGGAGTTCTATAAATGCTGGTGGCAGCAATATCTCTCTTTCTTCCTGCAACACTTTTCTTCTGAATATACCTGCCTTGTGCTTCATATCCTGAGAGAATCTGGTAGGGCACTAATATAAAATGACTAGAAGGTTCTGTCCTCGGCTGCCATCTTTCCTAATATGTTAAGAGATGTCTCTCCAAAACTTGTTCTTTTGATACTTCACTGAAGAAGCTGTGTGAAGAAGCTTCCACTCGCTGCCTACAAATATTACTCAACAACTTTCAATTCCCAAAGTGGTTTTTAAATTTAGTCATAAAATTACTTGTCTACATTTTGACAACAGGGAATGGGGTGGTGGGTGAGGGTTGGGAGAACCCAGGATTCCAAGTCAGCATCTGTGAACTGCCAGAGACACCGTTTTCATAGAACAACAAAAAAGTTGACATATCCCAGCACCCTGTCTATACTTTTCTGTCTGTGATAAAAATAGAACAAACAGAGGTTCTGCAGATGTTCCAGCTGGAAACAACAAGAAACAACAACAACAGTGGTTCAAAAAGCAGCATTTAAGAGAGGCATCCCTTTCCTTTGGTCTCCCTCAATCAGGCGTAAGCTAGCAGAAAAATAAACAAAAGAGAATGGAAGAGCAGCAAGAACAGCAACAAAAATCATACCAGACAAATATGCAAGATTTGGGCCAGTGCTACTGTACAGCATGTATAGTAGGCACAAATGCACATCTGGAAAAAACCAGAATGCTTTAAGCAGAGGTTGGATTGCCATCTGTCATGGATGCTTTAGTTGAGATTCCTGCATTGCAGGGGGTTGGACTAGATGAACAACAGGATCCTTTCCAATTTTACAATTCTATGATTCTATATGACTTATTTAACCATACCCTGTATTATTGAGGTGATTAACAAGATATATTGCTACAACTAGCCCTGGTATTGAATGAAAAGACAGAATTTATTATTTATCTATGGCATTTACCTTTTCTCCAAGGAGCTCCAAGTTCTCCTGCTCCTCATTTAATCTCAAAAAGTACCCTATGAGGCAGGTTTGCCTTAGAGGCAGTGACTGGCCCAAGGTCATCCAGGGAGCTTCCTAGCTAATGGAGGATTTGAATCCAGGTCCTAGCCTGGCATTCTAACCATTAGACCACACTGGCTCTCTCGCAGTGACAGTGGCACCTACTCAGCAGCTACAAGTCCAGATGACAACCTGGACAATGCCTCCTTGTCTTTTTCAATCTTTGGCGATCAAGATTGTCTTCCATAAACACGGTTTTAACAATGAGTCTGTAAGTGACTGTGGAGGCCAATTCTGGATCCACACGTCCTTCCACAGTGGGGACATTGGTTTCTGGGTGGGAGTTGATCACAGTGTAGATTTGCCAAGCGTGCCTTCCTCTTAGCACATTTCTCCCTCGCGTCCTGAGTTCGAGTGTCTTCAAAGCCCACGACACCTTTGGTAAAGGCTGTTCTCCAACTGGAGTGCTCGCAGGCCAGTGTTTCCCAGTTGTCAGTGTTTATACTACATTTTTAAAGCTTTGCCTTGAGACAGTCTTTAAACCCCTTTTGTTGACCACCAGCATTATGCTTTCCATTTTTAAGTTCGGAATAGAGTAGTTGCTTTGGAAGACAATCATCAGGCATCTGCACAACATGAAGAATCATTGCTTCAACACTGGTGATCCGTGCTTCTTCCAGTACTCTGATATTAGTTTGCCTGTCTTCCCAAGTGATGTGTAAAATTTTTCGGAGACACCGTTGATGGAATCTTTCAAGGAGTTGGAGATGGTGTTTATAAGTGGTCCATGTTTCACAAGCATACAGTAAGGTTGGTAGTACAATAGCTTTGTAAACAAGCATTTTGGTTTCCCTGTGAATGTTCTGGTCCTCAAACACTCTGCACTTCAATCGGGAGAAAGCCACACTCGCAGAGCTCAGGCGATGCTGGATTTCAGCATCAATGTTGGCCCTTGTGGAAAGATAACTGCCTAGGTAGGAGAAGTGATCTTTTTCAATAGGGTAGCCCAGCCTAGGAGACAACAAACAGACATGGCATGCATAGGGCTGCCATACGTCCGGATTTCCCCAGACATTACCAGGATTTCAAAGGCAGAATTTATATCCAGGGTGAGTATCCGAAAGGTGGCACTTTCTCCTAAACATTGGTTCAACAATTTGGGGGTCTTCCTTTTACTCTTTGAAATATGGCAACCCTACCACTCCCTCTCTATACAACGTTCCTGTTTCTAGGCTATGATTCTGGGCAGGGTAGCTGATCTGATGGGCTCCAGATGTTGCAAACTACAGCTGCCATCATCCCTGACAATTGACTTTGCAAGCTGGGGCTGATGGAACTTGTAGTCCAAACCATCTGGGAGACACTAGGTTGTCTACCCTGATATGGGGAATAGTTGGAATGTTGCATGGTGACAGATTTAGTGCTGCAACTCCCAGTCACTGATCCACATTACATACTCTCAAGTGGAGAGGATTAATGTAGTGAAGTTGTAGGGAGGGATGTTAAAAATGTGGCGGGGTCTAACTGAGTCCTGACTCCAATGCAGTCGTTCATGCGCTTTCTTGTCCAACCTTTATTTCACAACCACAGTATTGAGGGCAGAGCCATCAACCCAAGAGTACCATCAACCCAAGGATTTCTGCTCATGCAATGGAATCTGCCCCCTCTCCTCACTCTGTGCACCCTATGCCCTTGCCAAATCTGCCTCAGAGGGTTGAGGGAACTCCCTGGAACATATTTAGGGGGGACACAAAGGTGGAGAGAGAGAGAATGTAACATTGCATAAGCAGAGAACCTTGTGTGGGCAGAATGATTGCCTTAGCACTATATTGAATCTCCCCCAATTGCATAAAGCATGGGTAGGCAAACTAAGGCCCGGGGGGCAGATTCGGCCCAATCGCCTTCTAAATCCAGCCTGCCGACGGTCCAGGAATCAGTGTGTTTTTACATGAGTAGAATGTGTCCTTTAAGTTAAAATGCATCTCTGGGTTATTTGTGGGTCCTGCCTGGTGTTTTTAGATGAGTAGAATGTGTGCTTTTATTTAAAATGCATCTCTGGGTTATTTGTGGGGCATAGGAGTTTGTTCTTTTTTTAAATAAAATATAGTCCACGCCCCCCCCAAGGTCTGAGGGACAGTGGACCAGCTCCCTTCTGAAAAAGTTTGCTGGTCTAAAGCAATTTGCTCTAACACAGAAGAACCCTGTAAGCAACCTAAATGTATACTCTAAATAATTATTACTGGAACTGCCTCTTTTCACAAATCTTTCCTCCTGTTGGAGTTCTCCATAGTTGTATCTCAGAGGTATTTGGGTCTTCTTTCATCCACCCTTCTCTGCTTACGTTCCATGTTTGTTCCCCTCTTCCTCACATGCTCCTCTGTTTCTGAACGTGTGTGCCCACACCCCGGGGCTGCAATTGTATTTCATTTCTTCCCAAAAAATTTTTGGTCCATTTCTGTCCTTCAGCTAATCTTTCTAGATTCTACACAAACACAAAAACTTCCTCCTGATGGAATGGAAGGACAGCAGGATGAAAGGACAGCATAAACTTTGGCTGACACAAATTATGACAAAATTATTTCTTTTCAATGTGGCAGAAAGTTCATTTAAACAGCAACAAACAACAGGGAGCAGAGCTCAGACAAGAAAAGAACACAGAATGGAGGGAGAAGAAGTAACCACAGCACACTGCTTGAAGCACAGCCTGAGACAGCCTTTTATGGTCTCTCCCGCTAGCTGAAAATTAAGGCCTGCACCCGGGAGATGATTTGCAGCCCTTACCAGCTGTGTCCCAGATTCTAAGGCTAGTTTTAGTTGAGATTCTAGGAGCCCCTCTTTAGAAGTAAAATTTCTAGTTTGATTTTGCTGGGTTTCATGCTTGCAGAAGTAATCACGTGAGTTCAGAAACCAGAAGGAAATTTTTTTATAATGTCTATTATCAAAGCCAGAGCATGATTTTTATCACATGTGCTCTCAGCCCTCAATATTTGTGCTTTCAGTCATCTATCAAGCTAGGACATTAATGGTTCATTCAGGTCCGTCATTATAAGTGGTCTAAACACAGCATGCAGTGCTTATTTGTAATTGTGGAAGTTTAACAATCAATCACCTGAAAAACAAATGCTGCTGCATACAGGTGAACTCTGGTTCTTAGTAGGATATAGTCTTTCACGACAAATGGATCTCCAAACAGAGAGAAATTATATGAGGGCTGCAGCTTATGCCTTTTGATTCTTGCCTGTCAAAGAGCAAAACCAGGGAAAGTCCTAGGTATTGTTTCAATTTGCAGTGGTGGAAAAACAGCTTCCTTGTTTAATTTGGAAGCTCTGTGCAGGACTGAAATGTCAGTATCCCAATGTAACCTCTCACGCAGGGAGGGAAAGAGCTCTGTTAACAAACTATGTACTGAAAATCGAATGAAAAAGGTGCGGTATTTAAGGACAGAGTTTCTTCCTTTAAACATAACTGTAGGATTGTTTCTTCCTTAGAGAACACAGTGATTGATTTATTGATTTATTATTATTAATAATAATTAATATTGTGCAGTCTGCTGAATGTTATCGGATGTGGCAGCTTTCCCTTCATTGCTTTGATTTGCCCAGGCAGAGGTTTAAACAACATCCCAGACTGTAACGTGGAAGGAATGTTAGTTCTGTTGGTCCCAATTACATACCTTTCAACTCATGCATTTTGGATGGATAGGTAAAGGTAAAGGGACCCCTGACCATTAGGTCCAGTCATGACCGACTCTGGGGTTGGGGCGCTCATCTCGCTTTATTGCCTGAGGGAGCCGGTGTACAGCTTCCGGGTCATGTGGCCAGCATGACTAAGCCGCTTCTGGCGAACCAGAGCAGCACACAGAAACGCCGTTTATCTTCCTGCTGGAGTGGTACCTATTTATCTACTTGCACTTTGACATGCTTTCAAACTGCTAGGTTGGCAGGAGCAGGGACCGAGCAACGGGAGCTCACCCCGTCACGGGGATTTGAACTGCCAACCTTCTAATCAGCAAGTCCTAGGCTCTGTGGTTTAACCCACAGTGCCACAGCTGCCTTACACTGATTCAGACCATTGGTTCTTCTGCCTCAATATCATCTAAAATGACTGGCAGTGGATCTGCAGGGACATGGGCAGGGTTCTCTCCTAGTCTACCCTGGCTGCGATGCATAGAACCTGTGACCTTCTGCTTGCAAGACAAGTGCTCTAATACTGAGCTATGGTCCTTCCTTCACCAAAGGATATTTATGCATTGATTTCCCTGATTTCTCTTTCTTTTGCATCCAACCATTCTTGTGCTCCTAATCCTCTTTCCCTTTATTTTTAAATTGTAAAATTGCAGGCAGGAGCAATCCCAACTTTTTCAGTTGTCTTTTGGTACTATCTTCATAGATTCATGCATATTTTCTTAGAAATATGCCACCCACACCATTTATTTAATTCATGAAATTGTTCCTGAGAACTAAAACTGGATTCCTTGCTGGATCTAATTCATGAGAAAGAAGTGGTACTGATGTTTGGAAGTTACTTATTTTTAAAAAAGGATATTTGTACAGGAGTACTATTTCTTTCTTCATTTAATACATTTACACCCTAATGAATAGAGCAAAACCACAAGAATTAAGAAATGTCTATATTTGAAGTCTGAATTCTGTAATTATTTTTTTTAAATGCATGTTCGAAATCCCAGTGTGAATGTAAAACTGGAAATTTCTAATTCAAAATTTGAATACCCAAATAGGAAAGCTTGAGTGTAGTTGGAATGTTTTTGGCTCTTTGTTTCAGGTTGAGTCATTTACCAAATATGCCATTTGGCATTGCTGGGACACATGTATTATAGATATATGGGGCAACCATTTTATCCAAACTGTTAACACATTTAGGACATGGTAAGGGGCCTGTTTCACATATTTTTTCTGTCAAATCAAAACTGATGGTCACAGAAATATTTCTTCAATTATACACATGGTTCTGGTCAATTCAAGATAAGAAACTTCAGGAGAAAGTTTAGAGTTAAATATGAAGAGGCTGCCACCTTGTGGTTGCAGAATTGATTTCTGTCCTTCATTGTTCATTCTGGTTGCATTTATTTAGCCTGACAAATGCCATGCACATTCTAAGATGCATGTGAGGTTTATATTTGCAAGTGGGACCCAAACTTGGGAAGATTCTCACTGGAATATTCCTTCTTTGGGAGATCCTGCTCTGATTATTCCCCTCACTATTAGTGGGATTATATTTCATCATGTACACGTAATTAAAATATGCTGCACTCCATGGCAAGGACAACTCAATAGAATACATGCACAGTGCATTCAGCTATCATCTTATGGACCATCATTGCCGATGCAAATCACTGTGCATACAAGGAACTTTAATAGGTAAATAAACTGTTATTCTGTTGCTCTACATGCAAATCGCCCTCAAGGTCTGGTAAATTGTAATTTAATGCATACATATTGCTAGCAGACTGATCCACTACATGTTCATAGTCATTCAAGCCAGACCATATGAATGATTCAGCCCTGTATTAGGCTAGGCTGTGGAGTCTCCTAGATGTACTTTCTTCTACCAAAGGAGAATGAAATATTTTCTTCTTAAAGGGACTCTTCTCTTACGAATCTGGCTTAGTGCTGCTGTGCAAACTTGCTAAGCCTTTCCCCTTAGCCTGCAGCTGATGCGCGGTTTCAGGAGAGAATCTTGAAAACAGTTTCCCCAGCTCATTTATGGCCTATGTTACCCATGGGGCTTCTGAGAAACAATAGTGACTTATGGGCTATTCTGAAAATATATTCCCCAGTCAAATGTGAAAGTGAATAGATTCAAACTCAGTTCAAATCGCTTCCCTACACCTATTCACATATTCATAAGTGAACCCGTGAAGTGTGAATAACTTTAACAACCTTTGAACAAAATGTGCCACTAGCAAGTCACAATGTGTACAATGAAAGTGGCAATAGATGGCAGGCAGAGATTGACAAAGGTCAAGCTTTATTGCCTCCACTAAATATAATCATGAAATCTGTGGCTTTACTTTAGGATGTTTGTGGCATGCAGAGAACATGGAAACCTTGTGAGAACACTTAAGCAATATAAAACTAGTTGAGTGCCTGGGATGGGGTGGGGGCGGGTCTTCTATCGCTTCAGGATGCATGCTAAAACCCTGACTTATTGTTCTGCTGACCTTCATTATAAAGAGATAAGGAAGCATGTCTGCTTACTTGAGGAAGTAATCATTAATGAGAGCTTTGCCTTTGAAAAGCCAAAGTCCTCTGCAACCCCCAGAGATAAATCTTTAACTCCATATATTTGACTTGGATGTATCTTATGCGCCAGATGTTCTTTTCCTTTTAAAAGAGGAGTTAATATTTTCCCCTCAGTTGAAGGGACAACTTGCAACACACACACACACACACACACACACACACCCACACACACCATGAATTTTTTATACAAAACAAAGCCAACACCGACTTCAGTATGAAAAAAGGCAACTGAAATTAGACTTGGCAATAAAATAAAAATAAAGCAAGGATATACTGAGAAAATTGATGTGTCGTTCTACCTTGTTTCAGTAAAAGAGGCCATTTGTTTGTTTGATTTCACATATTTAAAAGAGCATCCGAAGGAAGGGAGAGGAAGGATTTCTCTCCAACTACTGAAGATAGGAGAAGAAACAATGGAAATAAAATATAGGAAGATAAAATACATCTTAAGTGGTGCTAGGTACCATCCCCCAATTACAGCAGGCCCATAGCTGGACATTTTGGGGGTGTATTCACCTAAGATTTACTTAGAGTAGGTGTGATGAAATTAATGGTCCTAACTAAGTCATATCCATTAATTTCAGCAGCCCTTAATAAAACTTAGTTAAATGCCATCCCTTGGGATTGAGATACTACAAAGCGTAGTGTTATGAATTGGGGGGAGGGGCAGACTCCCCATAATTCCTGGTTTTAGTAAAAGATAGAAATAATCAAGGTTTGATTTAATTTTGACAGAGCTATCTGGATGGGCCATTAAAAAGGTAAAGGACCCCTGACAGTTAAGTCCAGTCGCAAACAACTCTGGGGTTGCGGTGCTCATTTTGCTTTACTGGCTGAGGGAGCTGATGTTTGTCTGCAGACAGTTTTTCTGGGTCATGTGGCCAGCATGACTAAGCCGCTTCTGGCGAAACCAGAGCAGTAAACAGAAACCTCGTTTACCTTCCTGTGGGAGCAGTACCTATTTATCTACTTGCACTTTGATGTGCTTTTGAACTGCTAGGTTGGCAGGAGCAGGAACCAAGCAACGGGAGCTCACCCTGTCGCAGGGATTCAAACCGCCCACCTTCCAAGCAGCAATGGATGGGCCATTAGCAGGGGACAAAGGCAGATGCGGTGATGGCCCATCAAGGAAACCATCAGAGGGCAAGACTGTCAGCCAAGAGGCTGTGGGGTCCCTTCTTTGCTGGGTGCGAGTGGGCAGAGGCAGAGGCCAGGTTTGGGGTTTCAACTTTGCATGGCATAGACTGAAGGAAGGTCCTTGGAGTCAGTTAGCAGTGAAAAGAAGGAAGAACCGAACTCCATGTGAGCTGGGATTGACAGGCTGGAACAAAGAGACACAGAAGGTGGCTTTTTGCTGCCCCTTGAATCCAATGATGCCCTTAAGGGGAAAGCAAGATTCTTATAGGATGTAAGTGCACTGCAATCGCTCCATCTAGGTGCAGGTTGTATATACATGTAAATAAAACCATATATCATAAAGACACCACAGTCTCTGCTGTGCCCCATTGTCCCAAAAGAGAACACATACCCTGGTAAGCATGCTTGCAGCCCCTGGAATCTCGTACTGTGGTGTGTGCAGAACAGCTAGCACTTAAATCAATGCAGATAGTCCACTATGTTAAAGTTCTTTGATTGTAGTAAATACTACTAAAACAAAATTGTATTGGGTGCATATAAAAAATATGTGCCTAATGCTTGCCTTTTGCTACTCACATTCCTTTTCTTATATTCCCACAAGTTAAAGGACTTGAGACTTCATTTCACTTATCCCCCTGCGGGAAAGAATACAGAACAGAAGTGTGCCTGCCGGCCATGTTCTCGGTGTCAGCATTCCTACAAGCCACCCACCGCCTTGTATTCAGCTGAAAGCATGGAAATGTCTGCAGTGCAATGTATAGCTTTATTTATATGTAGAAGCCTCTACGTGACAGGGATCTCTGCATAATCAGGGTCCTAGGTATGGTGTCACTTGTAAATATATGTTGGCTATAGTGTTGACGGCAGCAAACACATGCACACACAACTTTTAGCAATCAAGTGCCTTTTGTGAGCCCAGCCCTGCTTACGAAACTTACCTGCCACCATTTCAGATTGCCAGTCTCCTAACCTTTGGGCAGGTCTTTTGTCAGACAAACTGGCTGTCAGCTCATTGGCTATACTTCTTTTTTGGGCCAGCACAAGCTGGCTTTGTTCACACTGCGATCCTATTAAGAAACAAGTCCCAATGACCTCAATAGGACTCAGATAACCTCGGCAACAGGATCTCTTAGCTTCTTGTATTTTCCACACAAAAGGTAAAAATCTGTATGAAACTGCATTTTGATGCTGATGATTTTGTGCGAACACCACAGATCCCACAAGAAGCATTTGTCTGGCAGTCCTCCAACTTTAGGCTGGTGCTTGTGCACATAGATTGTACTGTGTAGAAGCCATCTCAAGTTAAACACTGTGAAGTTCCATTTATTTCACTGAAAGAGCTCACATCTACGCCTTTGAAATCAATGGTACTTACGAGTATTTAACTTTGGCTGGATTGGCTCTATCCATTGTCTATGCCTGGAGCTTTAATTAGAAACTGGCTCTTTTGGTAAGCTAATGAATACACGTTCAAGAGAGCATGATTCTTATGCTCAATTAATTCCCCTTAGAAACAAGACAATAGCTCCATGAATTAATTGGGCTCCTTAGAAAGTGGCAATTTCCATTCATCTGGGATTCTAAAAAAATAAGTCTAAATAATAATATACTCTACTACTAATTCTGGTTTACAGGTGGATGTGAAAGCATTCAAAATCTGCCTAGTGTTTTCCCCCCGATCTGTGAAGCTGTTACTTTATGATCTGTTATATTAAGAGCATTGATCCCTGCAATAGGGAAAAAAGAACATCAGCCATGATGCCGTAATTCTATCTAGAATCCCCAATGGGCTCAAAAGAGCATTAAGAAAGCTTGCAGCCTTTGTGAAACGGAATGTCTTAATATAAACTACCAAAAGACCAAGATTCTCGCTTTTGGGGAAAAACCAAAGATTAGAAACTGGGAACTCCAAGGCCATAAACTAGAACAAGTCTCAAACTATAAGTATTTAGGAATGGTGGTCCAGGCTTCAGGATCCAATAAACTACACATAAATTCCATCAGAAGCTCTGGGGGAAAAACAGCAAATTGTATCCTCAAATTTTTTAGAACCCAAGGGGGCTTTTTTGTCCCTTGCGGCCCTAAAATTGTACAAAGCCAAAATATTGGCACAGCTCCTTTAAGGATCCTTTCTGGGCCCGCCATCCTCTGCTTTCTCCCCCCTTGAAAGAGTGCAATCTAAACTCCTTAGAGCCCTCCTACTAGTCCCCAGATGCATATCGAATGCATGGATCAGACTAGAAACGGGGATGATGAGAGTGGAGGCTCACATCAGCCTAACATCAATCTATAAATGGCTGTCACTGAAACTGCTCCCCCATGGTATAGCTCCACTGATCCTTTGCAACCAGTTCCAGTCAGGCTGGCAGACAGCAGTCCTGAACACTCTTCAGAAACTGGGTTTTGCCCCTCAAGCCCTTCTAAGTCTGTGCTTGGGCCAAGCAAAAGCTATGGTTAGGCAAAGAATTATAGACACCGAGAGACAACAGGTCTGCTTAAGGTGCCCTGACTACAAAATTGTAGTAATCGAGAGATATATAGCTGCACCGGCAGCATATCTCTTTTTTCTTATATCCAAAAATGCAAGAAGGGCTTTTACACTTGCCAGAAGCTCGGATCTGCCCTTGCCGGACTTGGAGGGATTCTTCAAAAAAGTCCCATATGACCAGAGAATTTGTGCCTGTCCATTGGGGGATATAGGAAGCCCCAAACACATATTTTTTAGATGTCCCTTTTACGATGAGGCACGTAGAGAAACCATTGACCCCCTGCTGGTGAGGCTTGCTGACCTCCCGGTAAAGCAAAAATTCGATCTTCTCCTGTTAGGCAAAGATCACAAGATGACCTGGATGGTCGCCAGATTCTGCGCACAGATCTGTAAGTGCAGACCATCCCCCGATTCAATCTAGTTTGTTAAGAAAATTCCCAAACTCGGATCCACGGGCGGCTCTAGGTCATTTCTCTATGGTAGTCAAAGTTTTTATGTGTTTATATGCCTACTGCATTTTTAAACTTATAATCCGTTGTTGTATATTGTTTTAAATGTTTGTTTTGCTTCTGGGATTGTAGTTCCATTTGTGTTTCACAAGCTGGTCTCTGACTGTAATAAATTATTGATTGATAGATTGAACATCAGCCATCAAAATGATTCTTCCTTTCATCTTGCTGTGAAATTTCTTGCTCTTGCCTTTTAATGGTTTCAGTAATACATGCACATGCTTCGAGGAATGGAATTCAGCTCAGTATTATAAACTTTTATGGCAGGACCACATTCCTTGACAGGCAATATATTGAGTGCTGTTGACTATAGGCAGTCATTTCTTTTCCTGACACCCCATTTTCTCTTTCTCTCTCGCTGCTACACCCTCACTCTCTACTTGTCCTGCATCCTGCTGGGAGAGGAACAGATCACTCTTGCCAGAATTCTGAACTGATCACTTGCAGAAGGCTTTTGAAATTAGACTGAGAGCTGCCTAATATTAAGCTGATGGTGCCATAAGCTCTGTTGCCCACCTCTGCTTTATGGAGTGTCTAGGTGTCAGGTAACTGTGAGATGCACAGTCAGGCCTTAATCTGAGCTAGGGTTTGACAGTGATGAACTCTAGGACCGATTCTGCCCACAAGGGTCTAAGTCCTGGAATAGGTAAATTAATAATAAATGCAAGGATTCCTTTTAGCACCTGCAGAGTGCCTTTTTGTTACCATCTTGAGCTTAGGTTAGAGGGCTTTCAGGAGTCTTTGGTGTCAATGCCTTAATGGTAAACATAGGACTCTGCTTCCCCGTACTTAATGCAAGTGATGTTTCATTTGGATGCTACAGAGAAGCAGTAAAAGCAAAAGAGGTGTTAAGTGGTGCTCATATCAATTTTTGCCTCTCCCTGCTATATTACGGTAAAAAGAACTTGTATTCAAAAGTCCCATTCATTTTCAGCCAAGTATGTATGTTTGCTAAAAAAAAATATTTTTCAAATCCTATTATTTAAGGAAAGGGGGAGAGAGAGAGGGAGGGAGAGAGAGAGAGAGAGAATTGTCTTTCGTTTATAATGACTTTAGGACAGATATACAGTTAAACAGAATGTATATACATCAAAGAGTCAGGATTATGCTCCCCAATTTTCTAGTATTGTTTTTATAGATTGGTTCTATACTAGTTTTGTTCTGTGTACACAGGTTCCCATTAAAATATGATATCTGTCTATATGTTTTTGGAGATTCCAGTCTCACCCCCACCTAATAGAATAGAACTTATCCTTCTTTCCTATCACCATAGGAAATCAATCACAGTCTTTTGGGATACAAGCTCTCTTTTCAAATCTTGAAGCAAAAACACTGAAAGCAGCTGCTAAAGTCACTCTCGTGTACCCCCTTCTTCCATCAGCTCTGGTGTATGACAAGCTCTTGTCCACCAAAACAAAACCATTTATTCCTTAAGAGTCCTAACTTGCTCATATATAATGTTGCACAAGCAGATGGGCATGCGGCTTTTGGTGTGAGAACAATGAGGTGGGCACTTTAATATATATAAAAGGCTCCACAAGATTTATTACATAGGCTGTTTTAAAAAGAAAAACAGATACTTTCCCACTTACCTGTCTAAAGTGATGAAAGTAGCAAATATTTAGGTCTTCTTAAACCAGGGCAGAAGTACAAACAAAACAATGGAATCATTAATAAAAGATGCTCTAGTTTTATGAGAAGATACTACCCCAGGAAAGAAAAAAAGAATAATTCTTCTCATCTTGTGGTAAATGTATCTTGCTGACATAATGATAAAAAGACTCCTTTGAAGGAAAAAAAAGTGTTTCAGGAAATGAAAGTGCAGCTTCCACAGCTACTGGGAATTGTGAATACTTAGCTTTATTTGCTGACTGAAAGAATTTATGCATAACACACCAAAATGTGTAAGTAGCTTCTGGGGGGTCAAATGGATTGATAGCCTTTGACTCATCATTTGGGCACATTGAATTCTCTGGTGACCCTAGCAAAGTTTCAGCTGCTATTATGAAACAAATTCTTCTCTCATTCCTATTCTTCTAATTCTCCTGGGTGCTTTCAGAGTGCTGCTATTTTTGGGTGGGATTTAGTTGCATACTGGCAAAATCTGGTTGCGCAAATAAAATTGGTTGGAAGATCTTGTGCAACAGAGCCAATTCCCGAAAATATATCAGACTTTTTGAGGTAAGAAAAGTGTTTGGGAAATGCACTAGAACGTGTGGCATAACGCTTGCTTTGATGCAATGTCATCTAACCTCCCCACAAACAAATCAGAATGAATGCTCATTAAATAGGTCATCTGGCAGCACCCCTAGTTAATAATGCTAAAGGAAAGGGCAACTAGAATCTAAACAGGCCTTTTGCTAGTTCCATGAGGTGGTTTCCTCTGTTGCTAAGGAGCATGGATGGGCTGTGGCTTGATTCGTGCACAGGAGCCATTGGTGTGAACTCTTGTCTCCATGTCAGCAATCTACACAGTTGTGGCTGTTCAGTTCTTGCAGCAGCAGTGGGAGCTTTCTTGAGTCCACCCCAGCTGAAGTAGTAAGGACTACTACATACACCCTGCCCACATGGAGGTGTTGGTTCATACAAACAGGGCCTCCTTGTGAACTGAACCAACCTGGAAGCTTCAAGGAAGGATGAAATAAGCATTTGGGAACATCAAAAATGCAAGCCTCCTCGTTAGGTTAAGCACTTATCCCACACAAGACACAACACACTGGCAGTTGAGGTGGTAAGTGGTCGCTTTTAGGTTATATGTTAGGGACTAAGTTTTAATTTATATATTTTTTAACTGTTGCTATATCTGAATTGTCCCTGTTATACCTAATTGCAAATTCAAATGTATCCTTATCATGTTTTATGACTTCCTTGATATTGTATGTAGGCTGGAACTGGTCTGTGACTGAAATAATAAATTCATTTGTTGAGGTATATTTATCAATAGGCTTTCAGCAACCCGAGCTTCCCACAACTCATACCTCACTGTCGGAGTCAGTTGACTCGACTGGCTTCTGGTCCCTTCCAAGGCCAGCTATACCCCAAGCCTGCTCTGCTTCCTGCGGGTCTTCCTTTGTTCTAATCACTTGCTCTGCCTCCTGTTTCTTGGAGACTTAGGTGCAGCCTATTCCTCCTTCTCTGGAGTTGAATCCAACCCCCTCCTACCACCTGCATCCTGCTCCTTCATCTCTGTGCTGCTGTGGAAAGTTACAGGCAGCAATCTAGAGCGAGAAGGGCTTATCTCACTTTTGTTGTGTGAATGAATCAAGTTCCTGTTTTCCTCTGCCTCCCCCCCCCTGCAGATTCCTCTCTGCCGGCCATGTCTCTGACACCTCCCGACAAGTGAGTGCTTGTGATCTATCTGTAGCAGAGGTATCAGCTGTTCCAGACAATTGAGGGGCCTGCCCCCTCAAAAAACAAATAAACAAAAAATCAGGGCCCCCCAAAGTGCCTCGGCCCCCAGGAGCCGGCGCCCTTAATCTGTAGTGTAGTGAAAGTCAGTCCCTTCCAGTTCATTCCTTCTCAGAAATGAGGGAAAGGAGACATAAACAAAACTTTGCTTTACTTATGACCCCCTCTCACCAGCTGTTTGTGGTGTGGACACACAGCCTCAAAGCCTGCCTACTTAGGTTAATTGAGACACATAATATCTCCCGTTAAAGAGCCTTCATGCCTGCAAATGTGTATGTTGGGGTGTGTGTGAGGAAATCAGCTCAGAGCCCTGGCAAAAGATGAATGGGTTGATATTTGGCCCCATCAGCTATTTAACTTCTTTTCCTTAACTTTAACTTCTTTCTCTCTATGTCAGGCTTCCTCAACCTTGGCCCTCTAGATGTTCTTGGCCTACAACTCCCACGATCCCTAGCTAGCAGGACCAGTGGTCAGGGATGATGGGAATTGTAGTCTCAAAACATCTGGAGGGCTGAGGCTGAGGAAGCCTGCTCTACGTATAAAATCAGATAAATTATGTTTGAAATTAGCCATTAATTAGACCCTCTATGCAAAGTATGCGAGAATAGATATTCCTGAATAGATAATATAGTGATGGAACAAATGTGTGTAGTGTTTGCACAACAGCAGCAGCAATGACAACACAAATAGCGGTTCATGTTTCCCCTTCTGTGAAGGGTTGCCAAAAATAGTGATTTTTATCTTTTGCAGCTGTTTTCACTACTTTTTCCATTGCACTGCCATACATCCGTGTTTTCCCTGACGTTTTGCCAATTCGGCATAATTCCCCCAATGTCATTTTTCACACCCGGAAACCAGGATATGTGTCAGGGATTGGACTCAAGAGGGCAAGATGGAGGAGGAATGGTGGAGATCACTCTGACACTTCAGGAGAAGAGGGATGCAGCATTGATTTGCAGCAGGGGTTTGAGAAAAGTCACAGCTCAGAGATAGACAAACAGAAGAGTTGGGAAGTGTTAGCAGACTGTGGCAGAGCAGCCAGCTGACACGTTGTCACTGGAGAGTATTTCTGATTCTCCTTCTCCCAGAACTCTGCATTTGTTAAGAGTGCAGGAACAAAGGAATTAGAGACATTTGACCATGAGTGGCCACCGTAAGGCAAGATGCTATTGTTAGGAAGGAGGGAGGAGGACCTCAGTTCAGGGCAATGCTGTTGTTAAGGCTTGAGCGTTCTTTTGTCTCTTGCTATTATGATCGAATAAACTCATTAAAAAGGACTCTCCTTGTTTTCTCTGCTCTTGCTGCAACCGGAATAGCTTTCTGGAAGCCTTGACAACATGTCATGAATTTTCCTGACGTATGGCAAGTCTACCCTATGTGAATCTAGTTACAATTGGTCTCGCCCAGAACTGAGTTATCAAGAAAATCTAAAAACAGATAGTAAACACGGGACATTTGAAAGTCAGCCCCAATTGCTTGTGCGAGGGACATCTAATCGTTTTTACTGTTAAACCCTGTTCATTGCACAACATGTTGGGGGTCTTACAAATTGTACATTCCTACTTCCCTATTGCTGCACCTGAGATATTCTCTTCCAATTGACTTGAGATATTGGTTATGCATTAACACAGTGATAAGGATTCCTTTTACGTGAAGGCACATTTACCAATAATTGTGGGGGGAAACCTCAGAAAGCATTAGCTTACTGGAAGGTAAAGAAATGGCACAGTTTTTATATTTGCTGAACTAAGTACAAGATTAGAACAAATGGCCCTTGAGGCTCAAGTATTTTACTAAAAGATGGAATATGTGAGGCGTTGGAAATGAATACTATGAATAAATTCTATTGTTCAGTTCAAGCCGTAGCAACACACTCAGGAGATATATTTCCTTGTTTCAGAGCCAGAAGGTTCCCAGAAGACATTTTTATCCTTTAATTTTTCATCATTTTTCATTGTTTATTTTCCTCATTTCTTAGGCAGCTCATAACCAAAGACTGGGGGATGAATGACTATTTTTTTAATTAAAAAAACCATCAACAATGCAACATTGAAACAGCAACACCCCCAAACCTACAGTGTACATAAAGAAATAGTATATCTTTAATAACTTATAAACCTAACCCTTTAAAGGTGGTTAATGTTTAAACCGTGCCCCACAGTCCTGAGGCTGCTCAGGTTCCCCTGTGATTACTATTTGCATAATTTTAAAAATGCCCATTAACAGCAATCAGGAAATTCATGCTATATCTAGTTTGGCCCAAAAAGACATAGATCAGTGAACTAAGCAACAGAATCTTTCTACCGGTGCAATGTTTTCTGATTTTCTTTTCCAACTGATACCCAATATTTTGTGGCTACTGAACATGGTTACTCCTTGCTGAAGGTTTTGGTTGTTGTTTAAAAAAGGAGGAAGATTTTTGTACTTCTGGATCCTCAGGGTTTCCCCAAGCATCATTTTGCCTCATCTCAGATTCATTTCTGCTGGCACTTACTATCTGAGTTTACTATTAAAAGGGAGTGATTTTTAATCACCAAAAGGCCACAAATATATGTTTACTCTTCTGTTGAAACAGAGATCCCTTCATTATACCAGCCTAAGAATTCAGATTTGTTATTAAGATATTTAATCAATATTTCTGACAATACGGTTAGTTGTACTGAGCTCAACGTGATATTCATTGTCCAAGAACAGAACTCTTTGTGTGAGGGTTGTGAAGTTAATGTTCCCTCACAAATCCCAATTGGTATTTGGCCTGAAGACCTCCTTGGTGTAATGGAATGGCATTACTACTGTCAGGCTTCTCTATAAGTTGTTAACCATACTTTCCTGCTTTAATATTAACACTGGGGTGAGGTGGGGAATGCCTTCAGTGCAATAATTCCTTCCAGACTGTTTTCTGCTAGACGAGTTGAAGAACCTATGCACCTTTAGAAATTAAAATGTAACTGAGGCAGGCACTGCACCAAGGGAAAAAACTAGCAAATCAAGTTAGATTTTGCCACATGAAATTCATTCCTCAGAAAAATGTATTAAACTAAAAAAACAACCACCACCAGGTAGGTTGTATCTATATTTCATCATTCTGAACATTACGCAACTTAGATTAAAAATAATGGCTTGTCATACATAAAACATTTGCTTTACAATTTTCCTAAGCCATAATTGTTGCATTGTAATGTGAACTTGGTGTTGGTGGAATCACTTCAAATGCTGCAAAATTCATTTTCAGTGGCAGTAACCATATCTATCTATCTATCTATCTATCTATCTATCTATCTATCTATCTATCTATCTAATCTATCATCTATCTATCTATCTATCTATCTATCTATCTATCTATCTATCTATCTTCTAGCTAGCTAGCTCTCTATCTATCTATCTATCTAATCTATCATCTATCTATCTATCTATCTATCTATCTATCTATCTTCTAGCTAGCTAGCTCTCTAGCTATGTAAGCAGGTATAGATAAATCAAGTTCTCAGTGAGTTCAGCTCATTTCTTGGCTAAGCTCATTTCTTCAGGCAGCTACTTATGAATCAATCAATTAAAAAAAAACCCCTTTCACATAGCAAAATGAAACCTCAGGAAGAAAGGCTTTGGCTTCTTAGTCATCTTCTGAACATCTACTTTTCTTCTGCTACTCCACACATTGAGAACTCAACCATGTGAGCCCCCGCACCTAGGAATGGTCCAGCTCAGAAAATGTTTATTGCCTTAGTAAGAACCAGGCCTCAACTGGGCAGAAGCAAAACATTTGGGCTAAGATCCAATTCTTCCGTGGTGGAAGGAAGGGCAGAGAGTGTCTATGTGTGAATGACTGAGGGTTGCCAAGCAAGAGGCATTTTACAAGGAAGTAGGTGGGGTGAGATGGAGGAAGGCGATAGGCTGACCAACTGATTCCTCCTCCTCCTCATTCCCCCGAATCCCTCTCATTGCTCTTAATTGTGCAACCACAGAGTCAAGAGCTCACAGACCACGTGACATGACCTCTACTACACACATGTTCAGCTAACCACATAGTTCTTGCAAGCTGCAATGTTGCAAGCGGAGGGATGAAGCATGTTACATAACATGTTTTTCTTGAGGGGCAGTCCCTGTTTTCTGGCTCTTTCAAATCATATGAATTGGTTAGACCTTCCCTTTTTTAAGGGTTCAGCTCCCTCCCCTGGTGGGGGGGGGGGGGTAGATGAAATCAGTTTGCAAATGTGGGCATGCAAAATCCACACAAAATCCCAGCACACCTTTTCCTTTCCAGATCCCAGAACCACCCATCCAAATTGTATGACGTTGCTGAACGCAGTTATTCTATAGTAAGTACAACCAGACTGACTGTGCAGTGAAATAGGCCAGGCATCCCCAAACTCGGCCCTTCAGATGTTTTCAACCCTAGCTAACCAGTGGTCAGGGATGATGGGAATTGTAGTCCCCAAAAGATCTGGAGGGCCGAGTTTGGGGATGCCTGAAATAGGCTGTGCAGCATTCTTAGACTTTACAAAAGTAAGCTGTTTCTGCTCAGTCTGCTTACATGCCCTGTTTCAGAAATGGCAGGATGGCAACATGAAATTGTGGAAGCTCCGGCCTTTGATGTGAGACCAGGGGTATCTTGGTTTTCATCTGTGAAGTGTTGGAGAGAATAGTCCTGTTCAGACATTTGATCTGAATGCCTGCAGAGGGCAAAAGAGACTCGCACAAACTCATGTCCTCTAGCTTCATTGTTACATGTGCTTGGTAGACGATCTGAAAGGCCAACACATGTGCTGTACAAAAGCATGTACATTCTGTCCCCGTTCCTGTGATCTCTGCCTATTCTAGAGTATGCAAATACAGGAACATTAACTGCACACATATACAGGTGCAGGAGCTGAGACTCTTTCAGGCCTGAAGGTGCATACAGGATGGGACCAGGAGGTGCAATCACAACAGGTCTCATGCTGAATAGACGCCTGTCATTTTTATCATGTCAGCTCCATATATTTAAGACCCTCATATGCCACTTTAGCAGTCATTGCTCCCCCCCGCTGAGAATTGAGGGAACCGTCATTTGCTGAAGGTGCTGGGAGTTGTAGCTCTGTGATGGTTTTCCTAACAACTCTCAGCCGTCTTAAACCTCACTTCCCAGGATCCTCTGGGGGAAATCCATGACTGCTAGAGTGTTATAAGGGTTGCTGTAAGTGTATAGGGTGCAGCTGTGTTTCACTTACTAGACATACAGTAAAGGTAAAGGTAAAGGTACCCCTGCCCGTACGGGCCAGTCTTGACAGACTCTAGGGTTGTGCACTCATCTCACTCTAGAGGCCGGGAGCCAGCGCTGTCCGCAGACACTTCCGGGTCACGTGGCCAGCGTGACGAAGCTGCTCTGGCGACAGTGAACCGGCGCCAGAGCAGCACACGGAAACACCGTTTACCTTCCCGCTATAAAGCGGTACCTATTTATCTGCTTGCACTTAAGGGTGCTTTTGAACTGCTAGGTGGGCAGAAGCTGGGACCGAACGACGGGAGCTCACCCCGCCGCGGGGATTCGAACCGCCGACCATGCAATCGGCAAGTCCTAGACGCTGAGGTTTTACCCACAGCGCCACCCGTAGCTCACAGCAAAAGGCCTGAACTGGTCCATGGGAATACTCAAGTAGATCAGGCATAGGCAAACTCAACCCTCCAGATGTTTTGAGACTACAATTCCCACCATCCCTGACCACTGGTCCTGTTAGCTAGGGATGATGGGAGTTGTAGTCCCAAAACACCTGGAGGGCCGAGTTTGCCTATGCCTGAAGTAGATTGTCTGAGAAGCGACCCACCCCTACACCACCAGAGGCTTCTGTCCAGCCCCCTTCTGCCCAGGAACCGCTTCTGACATATCTTGTTGGTGGTGCTGAACCTGCAGAGGCGGCACTGGGTGACCAGTCTGGCTCAGACCTGGCAATGTCTTCTCCCAGTTGCCTAGGAAACAGAGATGCTAGTGCTGGCTTGTACAAACATCTCAGGCCAAGCCTGCCTGGAGGAGTGCTCATTTGCCTGCGCAGTCCAAAGATGCCTCTTTTACTTGCTACACTAAACCTGTGTCCACCCTTAAAAGCAAAGGGTAGGGAGGTGTGTTGCTCATGCATGTCACATGCTGTTCCTTTTAACCCTTGCCTTGCCTTTTTACCATACAGATTTGATTATTAAAGATTTAGGCAGGAACCTTAATCATTCAGTTACAGCCAGGACACCTGCTATGGCCCTCTCCTCTGCATTCCCTAGAAAGGGTGCATTTGCAACTGATCAGTAGCTAGTCCAGGCTATTGGGTCCAGCACTGGCTTCTCTTTCCCCCTTCTGCCAGTTGGTACCTTAGCTGGATAGGAGTCCCTCCTGTGAAGAGAAGTTCTTCCATTTGTGACAGGGCAGCTCAAGTGTCAGGCCACTCTCAAATCCAGATTCATATATCTCTGTGTCTTAAACTCAGTGAGTGCTCTCACATTGCCACAAAGCTTACAATGCTCACATACAGCAATTTCAACATACTGTTTGATGGCCGCCTAATTTATTGCGTGAAATGCTGACCAATCTGGATGTTAGTCAGTCTGTTTGAGTAATGTTTAACCCGAAATAAAAAAGCTTGTCAGATAAAAAGGGTGTGAATCCTTGAATTCCTCCTTTCAAACCGTTATTTCACAGAGCTTTGAACACTTCTTTGACAAGACAGGTAATACTGTAATTGCACGGAAAGTATCAGTTAGTCCCTTTAATCCTGTCTGTACAATAAATCCCTGCGACTCTCTAGTGAACCACATCTGAAGTTTCTGCTGCATCCTGGATTGTACTCTTGATTTTAAGAATATAAAATCATCACATCATGGAGATGGCATTTCTTGTCTCGCTTGGAGGCTCAGTCTCTTAAATGAACAAAGGGACAAATAGATTTGACTAGAGCTCCACGCATTAGCACCATGGCCTACTTCATCCCTCCGAAGGTCAACAATTTTGTCGCCTGGGATTATGTGGTCTTTGCAGCACTCTTTCTCATTTCTTCTGGCATAGGAGTCTTTTTTGCAATCACAGAGAGGAAAAAAACCACTTCCAATGACTTCTTAGTCGGCGGCAGGCAGATGACTTGTGGACCAGTAGCTCTGTCACTCACTGCTAGTTTCATGTCAGCAGTGACTGTACTGGGAACGCCAGCTGAGGTGTATCGGCATGGGGCTTCCTTCATTCTGTTCTTCCTCGCATATATGTTTGTCATCATTTGTACTTCAGAACTTTTCCTACCTGTGTTCTACAGATCTGGCATCACAAGCACTTATGAGGTAAGCACTTTTCACAAAAGTTGTTTCCGTCAAGACATGGATCTTGACATTATATCTGGAAATCTGAAGGCATTGTGACAACATCAAAACTGATTCTTTAAACATTCTAATCCTAAATTGCATTGCCTGCCAAGTTCAGCATGGAGGGTGTCAACCTGTCTAGATCAGCTGCCTCCAATCTGCTACCCTCCAGGTGTAGCTGGATTGCAACACACATCATCTCGGACCATTGGCCATTCTGTCTGGGGCTGGTGGGAGTTGTCAGGATGGTATCAGATTGGCAATGGCTGGTCTAGATTAATGTGGTATGTCAAAAGCAGCACAGTGGTACCTCAGGTTAAGAACTTAATTCATTCTGGAGGTCTGTTCTTAACCTGAAAATGGTCTTAACGTGAAGCACCACTTTAGCTAATGGGGCCTCTTGCTCCTGCTGTGTCGCAGGAGCACGATTTCTGTTCTCAACCTGAAGCAAAGTTCTTAACCCAAGGTACTATTTCTGGGTTAGGGGAGTCTGTAACCTGAAGCGTATGTAACCTGAGGTATCACTGTAATGACAATAAATAGGTCTGTGCTTTAGGTAACTTTAACTAGGCTTCTAGTTCTGATGAAAAACCCTTTTTTATTGATAAAGGTTATTAAGGGTTTGTTGTGGAAATTTTATTATGGGCTGTGAGAATCTATAAAACAGCAGAATGAAAGAATAAGGAATATCCTTCAGTGAATGAATATCTTAAGATATGGCACATTAAAGAAACGGTTTTATAAACCTGGAAAGAATGAGATACTGTATGGTTATTCGCAAGATTTTTTAAAAATAAAAAATGTACACAAATAGGCCTTGCCTGGATGCCAGATCAATAATGATTCTCTTTCAGAACAGCTATTTTTGATACTTCCTGTACTATGAACATTATATAGGTTTAGTTGTTTGGAATAAAGAGATAGATAGATCTACAAAGTGTAAAATTTCTGTAGCCGAGTGTTGTGATATAGCTGACAGCTTGTATCCGTACTTAAATATGGATATGTAGTATCAGATCCTTGATATAGGGTGTAGCAAGGCTGGCTGAGGTAGATTGTGGCAGCCACCTCAGGCAGTGTCACTACAGTACTCTGCCCGCCCCTGTTGCTGCTGCTGGAAAAGTGAGGAGACATGGCACTTCTCCTCACTTCTCGGGCACCACAGCAGGCTGCACCCACCTGCCTGCCACAAGGGAAGCAAGAAGAAGTGACTGCAGCAAGAACTCATGCACAACTCTGATAAGCAAGACTTTGGGGGGAAGGTGATTGCTACCTGTTTTGCCTCAGGCAGTGCAACACGATGGGTAAAAACAGTTTAAATATGTAGGTACAGAACTGCTGTAAAGCCAAACTAGATGTGACGTGGGATATCCATAAGAACATAAGTAAAGTCCTATTGGATGAGGCTGAAGACCGATCTAGTCTAGCATCCTGTTCAATGGATATTAAGAAGCACATTGTCTCTGATGCTGGTGCAATATTACCATTGTCACAAGCAGATGCTGATGGCCCTTATCCTCCATGAATTCACTTAATCTACTTCTAAAGCTGTCTAAAGTGGTGGCCAGTATGACATATTGTGCAAGCAAATTCCAAAACTTAACTATGCTCTGCCAAGATGTGCTTTCTTTGTCTGTCCCACATCACGTTTTAATATAAAGAGAGGGAGAAAAGCCTTTCTTTGCCCATGTTCTTATGTGCTTATCAGAAAAAAGGCACACACAACATTGATACTGAAGGAATGGGTTTCTGTGTAGTAAGTTTAAAAACTGACTCAACCCCCCGCAAAAAAAAAAAAAATCATCTCCCTGATCTTTAAAGCTGGTATGTAGGGCTGTTAATCATGCATATCCCATATCACATCTACTTTGGTTGCGTTGATTTGGACATTAAATCCCTTAAGACACCATTAGAGATTTTTTTTAAAAAAGCAGTCCACATCCATTCAGATTAATGAACACACTTTGACATAATTGAAATATGCATTACACTGTTTTGTATATGTGTACTGTTTCATATATGACTTTGTTTATTGAGTAATATCAAATATGATTTAATACGTGTTGCATTTACTCTATTCATCATTTCTCATAGTACTTGGAGTTAAGGTTTAACAAGCCCGTTCGCATGGCTGCAACCATGATTTATATAGTGCAAACGGTAAGACATTTTACATTTCAATGAGTGGTATATGTCATGGTTTCTAAATAGTGTGGAAGTGATCTGGTATGTGTGGCTCTTTTTTGCCTATCTTCCCATTTTTGTCTTTGAAACAGCTGACACAGGATGTGACCGAGAACGTTCATATGTGCATGGAGAGTGTCTCTATCTTAGATGAGGATGGGAAGTTCTTGCAATTCTGGACCCTAGGTTACTATTTGGAAATGATCATGTCCACAATATTATTTCTCTGGGGGTTTAATGGTTTTCTTTTTAGTAGAAAGCATCATTTGAGTCTAACTCTTCCTTGTCCTCGGGTTGCCATGGAATTCTGCATACAGCAAGAAGATTTCCTCTTTCTAAATCAGAGAGTGGGCCTACTGGAATCAACTGATGGAAACTGATCAACAAGATCATCCTACTTTGCATTTATGTAGCACCTTTGGGGTGCTCAAAGTATTTTAGATGCATTAGCTTTCCAGCTGCATGTCAGGAGCAAAGGAACAGTGAACATCCTGCCTCAAGCCAGGAAAGAACCACTGGCTCCTTCTTCCCAGGGACACAATGTCTTTTCTATGGAAATTTCTGGCAGATCTCTCAAAGTTTCTGACCAGAATGTGGAATATTCCACTGTTGTCAAAGACTACATTCATATCCAAAAGCAGACCGTGCTTCATGCAAGCTCAATGCCAGGAGCCTGACAGACTAATGACTTTTTATTTGTTTTAAGATTCATCCTGAGGAGAAATAGTATGGCTTGCTTCAGCACAGCAGGGAACATCTGGCATTATTTGCACATTGTGTGCTATAAAGAGAACATCCTTGCCTTTTCTCCTTAGAATTGCATGGCAGCTTCTAAGAATGTTCCCTTAACATTGCAATAATAGCCACTTCCTGGAAGGAATCCAAGAGTAATCTTCACAAATCACATGGGTCACAAATTGCCAGCATAGAAGGAGGACTCTGTTGATGTCTAAGGTAGTTTGCAAAGCAAGTGTAAAGCTTAATTGACTTTACTTAGTGGATAACCAGATACAGATGTCTATTCAGGGAACTCTATTGTTTCCCAACACAATTCCACCTTCCAAATGAATTCCATGCAACTTGATAGCACCAGCAATGCATTGAGACTTAGATGAACTGCTCACCTTACAAAACGTTTAGGTGATTGTTTGGACAATCCTACAGAACTGTCAAATCCAGTTCAGAGCGAGGTGCTAACTTACCTGGTGTGACACTATGGGTGATACCCAATGCAGACTAGACTCACTGAAGTCCACTGATTTCAATGAGTATACTCTGAACAACACTTATGTTGGATATTTGTATCACTTAATCAGTAGCAGATGGCACAGTGGGATAATGGAGCTCACTTGACAACTGAGTCGCAGCTTCTTAACAGGGGGAAAGGGGGAGGTGGCAAGGAGGTTGCTGTTGTGCAGATACATTGGCAGAAGCACCAAATTTGCTCTGATAGTGAATTTGCCATTTACCAGAAGGGAGGGGGGCAAGATGGTAGAGAGGTCTGTGCAGTGGAAATGCATTGGCAGGATTTGATCCACTGGTGATCTTGAACCATGATGATCTGCTTGCCACCTTGTCCTTCCCCCCAGTGGCGTAGCGTGGGGGTGCAGGGGGGCCAGCCGCACCGGGCGCAACATCTGGAGGGGCGCGCTCGCACTCACAGCTCTCTGCCCCTACTAAAATCCACGGGTTAGGGGGCGCAAATTACTTGCCTTGCCCCGGGTGCTGATAACCCATGCTACGCCACTGCTTCCCCCTTCTCCTGTCCAGTAAGCAGCAGATTTTGGAAGGTCAAGTGAGGACTGCCCCAGCTCTCACCCCATCTGCTCATGCATTTAATACTATTTCATATCATTGATTCTACAAAATGAAATGTGGTTTTGTATGCCTAGGTATGTTTCTTTAAAGACATATACTCTGAAGATTTAAGTTAAAAGCAACTTGCAATGAATGTTGCCAGAAGTAATGGCCAAATGTTTCCCAAATTGGCATTCTGATTATGATACTCTCTCACACCAGAAAAATGGCTGGCATCTACATGGTATGGTTTTTGACCCTTGCTAAAGACATCTCTTTCCACAAAGGCAGTTGAGGACAGTTGATCAGTGTTGCCCATTTGTAATGAGAGACCACTTTCTGTTATTGCCTTGGTCTGCATTCAATGCTGGTTTTAATGGGTCATTGTGTTTTATAGTTTTAACAATTGTATATGTATAAATCTCCCTGAGGTGGTCAACTGAAGTGCAAGCCTAACCATGTCTACTCAGAAGCAATTCCATTTTTATCAATGGGCCTTACTCCCAAGTAAGTGGGCTAGGAATGCAATCTTAGTTAGTCTTTAAGGAGCCACAATACCTTTTCTTCCAAATCCCTCTGAATCCTTTTAAGTGTTATTATGATCAATATTTACTTAATTTTTGATCCCACCTTTCCTGCAAGGAGCTCAGTGTGCATGGTCCTCTCTCACCTTTCACCCTCAAAGCAGCTTTTTGGAAGTGGGCTAGACTGAGTGATGGGTTACTGGCCCAGATGAGTCTGGCTCTTTAGTCACTGCTCAACACTGCAGTTCAGACTGCTGTAAATATTCATTGCTATAAGCAGAATAGCCATTTGCTCAGGTGGAATCAAATTTAGATCACTGGCACTGCAAGCAACTCACTGGCTATAGTCATATAAATCTGGAAAATGTGACGAACTGAGATGATAAAAAAGAGTGAGAGAAGTTGTGTTAAATAACTTATCTCTGTATTCGCATGCATGAATGAATACATGCTCCCCTTTGTGTGTGTGCATTAGTGCAGGCCGAAGTGAATATATTTATATGAATGGAACCACAGAATCTGGTGCAGCAAAGAATCCCTGTGCCCTTTGTTTTGCTTATCTATTAGCCTTGGCTCTTTTCTATGGACAGTTGTCTATTTAGAACTGGTTTAGCCAAGATTTCAATTTGCCCTTTTCATATTCTTTCTGATCCTCTGCAGATTCTTTACACTGGAGTAGTCGTCTATGCTCCAGCCCTGGCTCTCAATCAAGGTGAGTGTCCAGGCCAGCATGCTAGAGCTTTGCCAATTGTCACAATGCAAGAACTGTAAAGCAGAAATGTGAACACCAAATGCTCTGAAAAGATCTATGTCTGCTCCTGTTACCTTCCAATTGGCAGCTCTCACCCTTTTTCTATGCAGGATCATGTTATTTATTTGCTAGGTTTTCCTTTTGCTAAAAAGTAACCGGAGGAGATGTGCGCTGAACGTGCTACTCAAGGTCTTGGCAAAGGTCCCGGTTTAGCATAATGATCTAACACCATGTCATGTACTTTGATACTTTCTCCCTTTGCACCCTTCTGTCTTAATGTCATGTGTAATGTGAACAAGGACAAACTGATGTCCCTCGAAAGGCTATCGACTTAGGCAGTCTGACACTCCATCATTTAGCTTCTAAACCAGATTTGGTCTGTTCACCAGAGTAAGGAATTCTCTGCAAATAGTATGCATCATTCAGAGAAACAATAAAATTGAACTTCTCTTATAAAGGATGTAAAAGGAGGTAATGGAAACAGATAAATAAAAGCTGTGTCTTTCTTTATTATCTAAAATAATACATTTTAGATTTCATCGTGTCTTTAGATAAAACTTGCCTAATTTTATTTCCTTTGGTTTTGCAGTGACTGGATTTAATCTTTGGGGCTCAGTATTTGCAACAGGAATTGTTTGCACCTTCTACTGTACCCTGGTATGTACTTGACATACAGTTCAACTCAAAAGCTTATATAACAAGGATTTTATAATTCGGATTCATATTTATGTTAGTGAGAAAAAAATGATCCTGTGCTTTTGTGCGCAGTAAAGGATAACTTTTAATTTCTCATCATAATTTGTTTCAAAATACTCTGTGAAATTATCAGGGCATGGATAATTTCTTTTGGTTCAGAAAAACAAGTAAGTGATAAATTTCAATATAGCCTACAATCCCTGTATAGGGAAGACTTAATGTTTTATATATGTTGGAAGCCACCCAGAGTGGCTGGGGTAACTCAGTCGGATGGGCAGGGTACAAATAATAATATTGCTATTGTTATTATTGAGTAATACACATTCTCCCATAATCAGAGGATGGAATCCTAATCACAATTTCCTGGGATTAAGCTTCGCTAAACACAGTGGCACATCTTTCTGAGTCCATAGGAATAAAATTGTGCTGTTGCTGATACAAAGAAGGTGATTCTTTCATATACCCTTATGTTGGGGGAAGAGGACATGAGTGGCCTTTCAGATGTTTTTGGACTCCTTCAGCCATAGCTCAAAAACATCTAGCATATCTCAGGTTATGCACCCCTGCACATAGGAAGCAATTCTCTAGAGCCCTTACCTTGGAGTAAGTCTGATGGAACAAAATAGGACTTATTTCTGAATATAATTGTTATGTACTGAATTGAATAGGATCCAAACTGCAGCAGTCTGATTGGTCCTAGAACAATAGGATCCAAAAGGCAGGAGTCTGATTGGTCCTATCACAATAGGATTCAGAATGCAGCAGTCTGATTGGTCCTAGAACAATGCAGCAGTATGATTGGTTGGCAGGAACCACCCAATCATGCTCCAGATAGAAGTGAATCCACAACCTGATTGGCTTACAGTAGAATTCTGGAATTAGCCAATCATGTGCAGTCCATTGTGTAAATAATGTATATAAAGCAGATACTTTGAGGGGACTTTCATTCATTCCTCCTCACCACCATGAGCTGAATAAAGAGCATGAAATCACCTTGCGACTCTGAGTATATTTCAATAATTGAACAGGTGTGTCCTGCTAGTTGATTAGCTGAACAGAATGTTATGAAAAGGTGTGAAAATCCCAAATGCAACCTTCCTGAAATGGTAACTTTTGCAGCAAATAGTAGAGCCTCTTGAGAATTCATTATCACACTAATTGCATTCTTTCCTCCCTCTCTTTCCTCACTAAATTGGTTTTCAACATGACAAGATCTTGCTAAGGTCTGAACTTTGATTGTGTAATAAACACAAAGTACATATATTTTCTCTCTCTTTGTCTTAGGGCGGATTAAAAGCGGTCGTCTGGACAGATGCCTTTCAACTGATTGTTATGGTGATTGGGTTCGTAACAGTATTGGTTCAAGGAACTATTAAGAATGGGGGCCTCACAAACATTTGGGAAGATGCCCAGAATGGCTCACGCCTCAATATATTTGAGTAAGCAGAATGGGTTCTCATACTCAGATCTATGGACGTGTTTGTTCCTTTGTCAATAACAGTATTGTTAAAAGTGGCCAGCAAGGATGAGTCTATCATTGTCTACTGTATATGGACAGACTGGATACTGAAAGGTACTGAGGAGTGTTGTGGAGTACCTTGGGTAATAAAAACAGCTTTTAAAAGTTTAAAATGGCACAGAAAATAACAAAAAATGAACTGATGACATTCAATCATTTCTGGAAACTGCAAATAGTGTGGTCCTGTCATATCTTGAAAGGAATGCTGGTCCATAGAACAGGGGCAGCCGCACTAAAACTCATATTTAAATTAATAAAACTTCAGCACAAGATTTCCACTTGCACAACAAGACTTCCCCTTCTCCCCCCTCCTAAATGTGTCCTGGGAGCTCTCCAGAGGAGTTTTGGGGAGAGCACAGGGTGCACACAGAGAAATGGGGGAAAATCCCATTTCACAAGCAGAAATCCTTATGAGACATGCTAATTGGATACCGCCTTAAGTCAGGATCCAGCTCATTGTCTGTTTCATTGTGGAGATGTGTATTTCTTTTCCATTTGAGGTATTATAGCTGGGAAAATGTTGTTTAAATGTTGAGTCAATTCATATTTGAAGTCCCTCCCTCAAATAATAATAATAATCAAGGAAGGGATTGTGTATGTGGATTTACAGAGACCTCGCTGCTGTATTCCTAGATATAGTGATGCTTTTTCAACCGAGTTTAAGTAAAAGGGATCTAAGTATTCAAACTGTCTCCAGGATTGCAGCATCCTAAACTAACTTAAGGTGTGACGTGTGGAGGCTAAATGAGTTATCACCATTGTGTCTCATTTATGTAGTTTTGATGTTGATCCCCTGAGAAGACATACCTTTTGGACAATTGCCATAGGAGGGACATTTACCTGGTTAGGAATCTATGGAGTCAATCAGTCCACAATGCAAAGATGCATTTCCTGCAAAACCGAAAAGCATGCCAAGGCGTAAGTAGGCATTAAATTTAGTTCCAAACTGGAACATAACTAAAGAGACATACAGGCAACTGCCCATTTATGCGGAGAAGCATGCACAACTATTTCTGCAAATTTCTAGGAAACATATGAGGGTGGAGGGGGTGCACTCATCTTATTTACTGTACAAGATGGCCAAGGGATCTTTATTGTTGTTAACAGAATGGAACCTTGAGGCATCCTATAGTTTAAAGGCCATGGGATAGAACAGAAGTCTCTCAATACCACTCACTGTGACCCAGGAAGCACTGGGCCCCCTGTATCACAGGTGTCTCCTAAGTGCAGCCCAGTCAGTCATTCAAAAGCATGCCATGGTCAATGTTAACAAAAGCCACTGAGAGGTCCAGGAAAACCAAGAGGGTTTCACTCTCTTCATCCATTTTCCAGCACAAGTCATCCACCAAGGAGACCAAAGCTGGGTTAGAAACCAGACTGGAATTTGGATATTTTCTATGAATTAGTGTACGCCACTCATGTACATACAGCCAACATGACTGCCACAATCTTTGAAAAAGGGGCACTCACAGTTTTTGGACGCATCTTATTCTTTCTTTCTTTTAAGTAGCAAACAGGAATGACTTATTTTTTAAGACATATAACCCCTTTCTCTTTTTCTCTCTTCAGTGCACTGTATCTAAATTTACTGGGGCTGTGGGTCATCCTGACATGTGCAGTCCTTTCAGGATTGGTGATGTATTCCCATTTCCAGACCTGTGATCCTTGGACAGCTGGTTTTATTTCAGCACCAGATCAGGTACAGCAACCATTCAGATACGTAAATGCAATGTGACATTTTTAATATTGGATGTATCCGAGAATACACATCTGAATCTTGTTGTTTCCCTTACTGAAATTCACTCTTTACTGCACTTCTAAATGTTGCTAGAGGGTCAGGCTTAGTGGTACTCTTGCCAAATGAGGGCAGATACACATCATGCCAGGAAAGCTCTTAGGAGGGGTGATGCTGAAAATGGGATAGAATAATAGAATTATAGAATTGTAGAGTTGGAAGGGAACCCGAGGGTCGTCTAGTCCAACCTCCTGCAATGCTCCCTCTGCTTAAAAACATTGTAATGTAATGTTTTTCACTGTTATTTGTATATCAAATGTTTTGTACCAGGTTATATTGCCTTACTGAAAAGATATTTCAGATTGGTTAAGCATCACCTCACCTCACATTATATTTAATATGGCAAACCACCCTGTGATCTTCAGATGAAGGGCATTCTAGAAATGTAATAAATAATAAAACAGATAAAAACAAGAACCACTATAAACATGGGGGGGGGGGACCACCATTAAATAACAATCAACATTGACAGACTTTACTTTGTAGGGTCCCCACAGAACAGCTTTTTGTGCCATAGAAGAGTGAATAAACTTTCCTAACCTTCCTTCCTTTCTTTTCTGCCATCCAGCTAATGCCGTATTTTGTTATGATCATCTTTTCCACAACCCCTGGACTACCAGGATTATTTGTTGCATGTGCCTTCAGTGGAACATTAAGGTCTGTGTTTTAACTGGGTTGCCTCTACTCACATTTTGTCTGCTGCACTCAGTTTTAATGGAGGCAAACCAAGCAGAGCATCGCACAGGGGTTTAGTGTTGGTGGGGCTGCTGCTCTCGAATCTGCCGCATCATTTCTCTCACTCTGCCAACTCCGTCCCTGCAATGAAATGCTGCAGTGCTTTGTCTTTTCGTATGCAATCCAGCACAGAGCTTGTCATGTGCTCTGGCAAGCAGATTTCCACATATTTTTTCTCATCCTATCAACAAACCACAATATGATCTCTTAGGTACCAAACTATCAAACAGTGATTTTCATGTTAAAAGAACCTCCGGTGTCAGGAAACATAGATGAGCATGCACAAATGTTAAGCTGGCAATGGGAAAATATGTCACTCCTACTTCCCTGTCTATTTCTGGTGGGAGATACTGTGTCAGTCAGGTGTTTGTGAAGAGTAAAAATCAGACAAGAGCTGGAGACAAAACGTACCTGTCTGAATAGGCTGGCAGGGGAGGTGGGGGTAGATTGGAGTTGTAAACCTTGTGCCCTCTGAGTTGATGTATTTTTTTATTTTTAGGTGTGTGTGTGGGGGGAATCATGGTGAAGTGATTGTGTTGATGCTCCCCATTCTGTTTCATGTAGAATGACATCTTATCATACCACTAAAAAGGCTTTCAAGCAGAGGTGATGTAAAATTGCAACCTGCATATTAAGTTCTCCTCTCACACAGACATTCCTAGTTTTCAGAGTTGTGTGAATCACCACTCAGGATTGTTAATATCCAAACCAGCATACTTCATAGCAGTGCAACCCACTCTGGGACCTGTAGCTAAATGTGCTCCCACAGGAAGTAGTGATGGCCATCAACTTGGATGGCTTTGACAGAGGGTTAGAGAAATTCAACGAGGCCATCAGTGGCTACTAACCACAATATCCATGTTATATGTTCATTATCTGAGGCAGTGTGCCTCTGAATGGCAGAATCACAAGTGGGAAGAGTGCTGTTGTGCTCAGGTCCTGCTTTCAGGCTTCACATAGGCATCTGATTGGCCACCGTGAAAACAGGATGTTGGACTGGAGAGGCCATTGGTAGCTCTCCTCATGTTCTTTTGTGGTTGTGATGCAGCCAAAGTCCTCACAATGTGTGTTTTCACTTTCACAGCACCGTGGCTGCAAGTATAAATGCTCTGGCAACTGTCACATTTGAAGATTTTGTCAAGCACTGCTTACCAAACCTCTCTGAACGTACGAGCACTTGGGTCAGCAAAGGCCTATGTAGGTACAGTAAATGGATTTGATTCTTCTGAACTGTAAGACTACAAATATGCTACTAGATCTAGTGGGCAAAGCACTCATCTTACTAAAATTAACAGGTCATTTGCATGATTCCAATATATTAGTGGTCAGGGATTGTGGGAATTGTAGTCCGAAAACAGCTGGAGACCCATGTTTGGGAAACCCTGGTTAGAAGAAAGGTGAATAAGAAGCTACATTGATAGAAGTTTATAAAATTATGCATGGCATGTGGAAAGCGGATGGAGAAAACAACCCAAGAACATCCAATGAAGCTGAATGCTCAGGGCAGATAAAAGAAAGTACTTCCTTGCACAGTGCATAAACTATGACACTCTCTCCCACAGGAGGCAAGTATGGTTACCGACCTAGATGACTTTAAAAGAGGATTAGACAAATTCATGGAGAAGAGAGCTATCAATGGCTATTAACCATGATGGTTATGCCTCCATAGTTGGAGGAAGCAATGCTTCTGAATACCAGTTGCTGGAAACCACAGGGAGTGAGAGTGCTCTTGTGCTCAAATCCTGCCTACAGGTTTCCTAGAGGCACCTGGTTACTGTGAGAACAGGATGCTGGACTAGGTGGGTCTTGTACCTGATCCAGCAGGCTCTTCTTATGCTCTTATATTCTTGACCAGGGGGAGGGGGGACCCATTCCTCATTTGCAAAAGTTAATTAATTTACACATGACTTAATTGGCCATTGGCCGGCCTTGAAAGTGAACTGAAACAAGCAAAGAAGCAAACCCAATAGACCAAATTAAAAAAAATAAAGAAATGTCTGACCTGATGCCAGTGCAACATAAGATTAGGCTAATAAGATGGCTGAACTTTTTATCCCATGGTACATTTAAAGATCTGTGCTCCACTGCTACATGGTGTCCGTGCTGCTTCTGTCAAAGCAGCAGATGAAAGGAACCACAACTGGATGGCATAGCTCATCCTTTGTATTTAGAAGGTCTGGGTTTCTATCCCTATCATGTCCAATTAAAAATATTTCCAACTGTACCCTTGGGAAGATCTTGGAGAGGCATTGTTAAGTAGGAATAGATGGTCCTGAGCTATACAAACTAAAGATCTGTTTATGTTCTTTAAGTAGCTCAGAGCAACCTTCATCTATTGCATCTGACTGGGACCCCCTAGGTGTTGTCAGAGCCATGTTTCCATCAGCTCCAGACAGCCCGGCTAATGGTCAAGGATGGTGGAAGTTATTGCCAGCAGCATCTAGAGGGCCCGTCCTTGATCTATTGAGGTATCATGCACAGCAGTTTTCAGCACTGCATTGTGTTGATCTGAAATTCATACCATGAAAAATCTGTCACACAGTCAAAGAGCTACTCAACAGTCTCTGAATTCGATAGGATGTGGTTTTGTTCATATTAAGCTTCAGCTTTTCAAACAGATGTTATTGACACTGTGAGATGTTAAGAGCTTTAAGAAGAATACAGATTATCTTTTTCTATAAAGATGAGGATAAGAACATTTATACACACTCAGAATTAAGCTGCAGAATTAACCGCGTTGGCTTCTAACTATGAATAATTGAAATTTGAAGGTTTTTATTCCCCATGTCATAGATAAAAATGTCATAGATGACTTGACTGGAAGAGAATTCCAAGCAAAGGGCATCCTTTAGTACTGACACCAGGAAGCAGAGTAATCAAATGAGTAGACCCCCAAATGGGCATATATCAGATTGCAGAACACAGGTTCAGAATCATGGAGATCTTTCACGGGTTAAAAATCTCACAAGAGTGATCTAAATGTTCGAGGCCATAGCTGATGATGGTGCACAACTCTTTTTCAGGCATAGTATTTGGAGTGATATGTACTTCCATGGCCGTAGCAGCATCGTTCATGGGTCCTGTTGTGCAGGTAACTACATATTTTAAGATGGTTGGTATGAACTGGAGCCCCTGCGTGTATCAGGAATTTGTGTTCTCTCCCATGAGAAGTGACAATCCAGCACCTTTAGTACACAAAGTTTGTCTGGCCACAGAAGAGACCAGAGAGCTCCAGCCCATAGGGAGCTCCACATACCCACGGGTCTGCTGCTACTAGGAACCCTTGCCCACATTCTTTTCTGCATTAATTCTTTTCCTTGTGTGGATAAGCAGGATGAAATATCACTCTTCTATTTGGTCAGAACTAAGATCCAGTCTTTTTCTTAGTCTGAATATGTTGAAACAAAATGGGATCCTTGGAGATATGAGCAAATACCCAGTCCAGCAACCCTCGTGTGTAACAATGGGCTGGATTTTCCAGTATTGTTTCAACTTGTAGGGTCTGCCCTTGAACAAGCAAACTGTTGGCATTGCAAGTTAGACCCTGGGGAGAGCTCTCCCTCATGTCCATCACAGGGCCTCCTCAATGCACACAGGATATTCAGAAAGATTATTTTTACATGCTTTCAGGCATGTGTCTGGGTCTCGAGGAACATGCTATTAGAACTGCTAGCCAATTAAGGAAATTATTAGTTGCTAAATGATATAATTGATTATTTAATCATTGCATGTGATTTCTTAAATTTTGATCTATTGATTAAACGTTGCATATGAAGGAGAGGGAGAAATCATGCTTCCTTTGTTTTAGATTAATGGTGGCAGACCTGTGGCTCACGGATATTGCTGGACTTCAACACCCATCAGCTTCAACCAGCAAAGTCAACAGTTAGGAATGATGGGAATTGTATTTCCACAACATCTGGAGAGCCACAGGTGGAGAATATTTTTCAGCATAAAGGCTGCATTCTCTCTTGGGGTTGCAGGAGTAGTGGGTGGGGCCAAAGCCACACACTCCTCTTCCATCCATCCACACTGATTCTTATATCAAGAATACATATGGGGCACCTATTTAGTTGAGGGTGGAATGCGCTGCCATAATGTATTGATTCAAAAAGCTAATTCCCCTTCCATACCTTACTATTTATAGAGGAAATATAAGAACTCCTTTTTTAAAACTTGTAAACAGATTTATTTATTTTTTTAACTCGGTCAAGAAATGGCACACAAAGAAGAAATAGAAAAAGCATGTTCTCTGAGATAAGAAATTGAAAGAACCATTATAGAAGGATGCTGCAGAGACACTTGATGATAATAAATAGCTTTCTAAAGCATCTTTTGTGCTTCCTTTCAACAGGCTTCACTTAGCATTCATGGGATGTGCGGGGGACCTATGCTGGGATTATTTACACTAGGGATCATTTTCCCCTGTACCAACTGGAAAGTAAGTAATAAGAATCACATTTTAAAGACAGCTCATTTCACTTACAGTATTTGTTCTTGCCAATCAATCAACCAATTAAAGCAATTTTTACCGCACTCTTCAGTGAAAACTCTCCCAGGGCATCTTACAGCAATCAGTCATGAGATAGTTTGTGCCCTCAGGTTGGCAGTCTAAAAGACATAAAACACAAAATGGAAAAGGGATTGAGAGGGAAGAGGCAGGAAAAGAAGAGGCCAATTTAGGCATTAGATCTTAGTTTCAAAGTTCTTACAGTGACCAGCTGGATTAGAATCAGAGGAAGCCAAAAGGTGGTCTATCTGTGGCATTACTTTCCATTTCTCTCTGTGTTGCAACCTGACGGAATGCTTGCTGCTGGGTGATAGATGATGGAAGGAGCAGCCGGATGGAGCTGGATTTGCAGCAGAGCTGCTTCCTTACTAATGCTCCGCTGCATCCTGATGGAGTGGCTGTTGCTGGAGGAGAAGGAGAGGAAAAGCTTGGTGGAGCTGGTTTCTGAGTAACACTGACTGATTGGCCTGCTGTTATTACTGGTTTTAGTGCTGGTGCAAAACCTAGCAAACACTGCATATGAAAAAAAAACCACATACAATAACCTGGTTCCCCCATAAACACATCATTTCACCAAGCAGACCACTGAGAGGGGTAATTCTGTATGGTTAAGGTTTGTAGTACATCCTATATATTAGCCATGGGGGACCGTCAAGCCTGTGGCTCATATTAGCACTAGTTGGGGACCTAATCTGGCTGTATTCCCCAAGCCACACCAACCTGTGTCCCATGTGGGATAGGGAGCCTTCGAATGCAATCCCACTTCTTCTTTGAAAGCAGGGCTTGCTATTATTGCTGATCAGCTGATGGACATTGATAACAAGCCCTGCTGTGATCAGCTGCACTGGGGATTTCGGGAACTCCCTAGTGCAGACAGGCTTGATGGCAGCACTGATCTGTTCAATTGTGCTGACAGTAAGGCCTGCAGGAGTCACTTATGTTTGTAAGTTCCTGATTATGAGCTTCCAAGGCAGCCAATTCCTGGTAAAAGTATAGGATTACATTCCCCACTTTGGGCAGGTATCTTCTTTTGCAGCCCAGCCCAAGTTCAAGCTGAGTTGCAAAGGAAAAGGAAAGAACTGGAAGTGCATTTAGAGGGCACTCCCAATTCTTTCCTTTGAATTTGGGTTATTTGATATCATCCATGACCCATGGAGGGTTTAGGATTTGGTCTATTTCCCATTGTGATATGGAGATGACACTGAAAATGTGCTCCAGAGATGAGCAACCCCTTTTCCAGCTGGTAATGCTGGCAAGCACTTTACCCTGTGACTCTCCAATAATACTGTGTATGTCTAATTTTCTTTTGTGATTTAAGGGTGCTTTGGGAGGTCTCCTTACTGGAATCACCTTGGCATTTTGGGTTGGCTTTGGAGCTTTTGTGTACCCTGCTCCAGCTGCAAAGGCCCTTCCATTATACCTCTCCACAGCTGAGTGCATTGTCAATAATACAGAGACTGTACCCACTATGTTCCCTACCTCATCTCCCATCAGGTAAGATTCTTTCTCAGCTGCTCTCCTTCCAAGCAACAATATGGAGACGACGTGATTAGCAGTAGTTTTTAAGCAAATGTGGTTAGCTACAGAATAGTTTACCGTATTTTCCGTCCTATAGGACGCACTTTTTCCCCTCCAAAAATGAAGAGGAAATGTGTGTGCGTCCTATGGGGCGAATACAGGCTTCAGGAAGCTCTGCGCAACCCTCCGGAGCTTGGCGCCAAGACGCGCCGGGCTCCGGAGGGTCACGCAGAGCTGCGTGCCCTCCCGGAGTCCGCGCAGCTCTGTGCAACCCTCCGGAGGCCGGCACGACTTGGAGCTGGGCTCCGGAAGGTCGCACAGAGCTGCCTGCCCTCCTGGAGCTCCGCGCAGCTTTGCACGACCCTCCAGAGGCCGGAGCGACTTGGCGCCGGGCTCCGGAGGGTCGCGCACAGTTGCCTGCGCTCCCGGGCTCCGTGCAGCTCTGTGCGACCCTCCGGAGGCCGGCGCGGCTTGGCGCCAGGCTCCGGAGGGTCGCACACAGCTGCCTGCTCTCCTGGGCTCCGCGCAGCTCTGTGTGACCCTCCGGAGGCTGACGCCAGAGCTGGCAGGGTTGCACAGAGCTGCCTGCATTCCAAAGCCTCGGGCGCGCTGAAGAGCGTGCCCGGGCTTCACACAGCTGTCCGCAAGCCTGGGGAGACGGGCGTGGCTCTCTAGGCTTGCGGATAGCAGGCTGTTCTGGGGGCTGGGGTCGGGGGAAGCTTGGGCTTGCCCCGCGCACGGGGGGGGGGAATAAATTTTTTTCTCCCCCCCCAAAAAACCTAGGTGCATCCTATAGGGCGGTGCGTCCTATGGGGCGAAAAATACGGTAATTAGAAAGTGCAAATCTTCCCTTTGCTACTATTTTGTTGGGCTCAATCCCCAGCTATATTAAAATCCTGGATTTCTCAATTTATTTCAATGAGCAGCACTGGGGACATTTACAAAATGCCATCGAGTTTTTATGGGGCTATTTGGATCATCTCCCCACCTCCCACCCCATGAATTATGGTGGGTTGTTTTTGTTTTGCCCATAATGATTGTCCATACTTCTGTAAAACATGGGCTTCTGCTGAGTCTTCTGCCCTTTGAGTGTTGCACAATGGTGGTCATTCTTCTCTGGAGCTAGGAATTAGAAGGTATGATAAATTAACCAATTCTTGCTCAAAGTGGTCATATATATTGACTGACCCTCAAATTTATCATCCTAGGCCACATCTGGCAGAGACGTGGTATTCTCTCTCCTATCTTTACTATAGTGCTGTTGGGTGTCTTGGATGTATTGCTGCGGGGCTTCTGATCAGTTTGGTTACAGGTCAGTTCTTTACTGGTTTTTGTGGTCCGGATTCTGACATTGTTTTCTTCTACAAAATTGATACTAGCTTTCCAATAATTAATAATAATAATAATAATAATAATAATAATAATAATAATAATAATTTATTTGTATCCTGCCCTCCCTGACCGAGGCCAGGCTCAGAGTGGCTAACATCATAAAAACCACACAATAAGCATAAAAACAGACATCAATGAATTAAAATACATCTTAAAATTAATTCAGACAAGTTAAAATCCGGGCAGCTGGCAAGTATCAGGGTGGAATTGAGAGTGGTTAATAATTGCCAGGACCAATTGTTTCCACTGATCATACAAGGACCTGAGAGCGGGTTGAGGCCTCCTTCAGGCTTGATTTATACAAAGGAAAGTAAGTCAAACTGCATCTTGTCCCAAGGCCTGGTGTAACAGTGCCATCTTGCAGGTCCTGCAGAAAGATGTCAAATCCCGCAGGGCCTGGTCTCTTGTGGGAGAGCATTCCACCAGGCCGGGGCATGGCCAAAAAAGCCCTGGCTTTAGTCAAGGCCAGTCTAATTTCCCTGGGGCCCGGGATCTTCAAGGTGTTGTTAGCAGACCGTAAGGTCCTCTGTGGGGCATACCAGAAGAGGTGGTCCCGTAAGTACGAGGGTGCACTTTGAAGTGCACAGGATGACCGATTTGCATTTAAGTGAGCTGTATGTTCTCAAGGCTGATTCAACTTTCAGTCTGAGCTTCAGTTTCTCAGAACTCATTTTTTTGGTGAGAATTTTTTTGACATTTTTCATTTTCTTGTTCTCCTAGAAAATGAAGGCGACTTTGCAGAATTTTATCTGAATATTCTCCACCATTTGTGTGTGAAGGAGATGGCCACCATTCCCTCACCCACCCATCTACCCACATAGTGTACTATAAAGTCCAAGATATGATAATGCAAAATGGTGGCCAGGTAGACAATGTCATTGCTGATGCTGCTGATACCAAACATCCTGCCCATACTCCCACCATGGCTACTAGGCTGTGGATATGGTGGCAGCTCTGCAAAGTCTCATGGGCCCAGGTTGGGGATAAGGATCTTAGCTCTTCTCTAGCATTTTGTTAGCCTTTTTCTGGAAATCAGCAATAATTCCAATTATCAAAGAATGGCTGATCAAGCTAAAAGAGGCAGTTGAAACTGACAAGTTGATAAGCACATTTGTATTGATCTCTGTGTTTTAACAGATTATTATGTAGCTGCAGAGGAACCTTGAGGTTTAACGGCAGAATGCAAATTCTATAAATAAGGTTCATTACAAAAACACACACAAAAAAAACCACCCTAATCCAAATTCCTAGTTGAACTGGGGGAACATGGACTCTCTTCATTTTGTGCTAGACTAGTTAGTGTGGTTATAAAAGAATAGATCTATGTTTTGTTTCATATTATAAATGTTTTGCATAGAATATTATTATACAAAATAAACAACAGCATTTTGATAGATGCTTGACTATTACTTTCTTCTGCCAAGGTCCAAATAAAGGAGAAGATATCAAGCCACTCTTAATTCGTCCTGTCTGCAACCTGTTTTGCTTCTGGTCTCATAAATGCAAACACTTGTGCTGGTGTGGAGTGGACCATGATGACAGCAAAGCACTTCATGTGAGACTCTTTCCTTATAAGCCTCCCATATTTCCTGCACTTGCTGGACTCTGGACTCCATTAAACCCACGAGCCCATTTAGGTTGAGTGCATTATCATAATATGTGCTTCCAAACCTGATAACAGAACTTATATTTTTAAAGCCACCTGTATAGCAGATCAATTCACCATCATGAGAAACTTGTACAGTGGGTTGGTTAACACAATCAGCCGGGAGCCAGCGCTAATTGAAATGCACATTTCATGGCAATATGGCCAATATGGTCCAGTATGCTACTCTTCCGAATGGAAATATCTAAGAGGCAGGTTTCTGAAGGGATACTAGATTGAGGATTGTGTTGTCAGCTGCTTGCTGCTGAAACAAACACCATTAGAGTAACCCCCAAGTAGCAGGTGAGTATTTAATGCAATTTGGTTGCTGATGGAAGAGACAATTTTCAAACACTCCCATAGTTCCAGAGCTAACAGGAAAGGACATATTGTTCTATAATTATGTTGGACAGCAACATCAGTTTTCCAACCAGTATAGGATTGGGGCTTTTTTTTCAGCTGGAACTCATCAGAACTGAGTTCTATCACCTCTTTTTCTAGAAAAAAATGGCCTGTATATGATGATTCATATACAAGCATAAATTTACACCACCTGTTACTCATAAAACACTTAAAATAATATGTGTATCTGAAGAAGTGTGCATGCACACGAAAGCTCATACCAAGAACTGACTTAGTTGGTCTTTAAGGTGCTACTGGAAGGAATTTTTTTTGTTTTGACTATGGCAGACCAACACGGCTACCTATCTGTAACTTAAAATAATATATAATCGAAAAAAGCTAAACTTTGTTTTTATTTTATTTTTTGTAAATTGCAATTGCTAATGCATATGATCGTCATGGAATATACAATATTCATAGAATATTTCAGTCATGTTACTTTAACTATATTTCTAGAAATAGGTGTTGGTGAATGTCATCTATAACCTCCCCCCCCCCCCAAAAGTTCTTAAATGTGTAGTTCTATATGAAAGCCAATGCAACCAGTTCGTTTATATGCCAGAAAAGGAACTCAATTGCATCAGCCCACCCTCTACAGCTTCCCATTCCTTGTCTGACAGTTTATGACCTTTTTGTATGTATAAGGATCCAGATGAGCTATTTTATTTATTCATCGTTCATTCTGATTTGTTTATAGGGTGTGTGTGTGCATAACAATGGCCATTCATCCTGCATTTGTCCTTATTTGCAAATTCATCATTTGTTCATCCCAGAGCATTTCCCCATTACTTTCCAAACCACAAAAAACTCATGTGTGTTTTAAGTGGATTTGTTGTTCTAGAGTGCTATAGATTCATAGAATTGTAGGGTTGGAAGGGACCATGAAGGTAATCTAGCACAGGAATCTTTTTTGCCCAATTTTGCCTAATAATCCACTTTAAATGTGCAAACCTAAAGTTCAGGTATGTACTTGTATACTCATATTCATATGCGGTTGGGGCCATTACAAGCGGGAATGGAAACTAATCCACTTCTTGACTTAACTGTCCTTCCTTCTTCTTTTTACATTATTTCTCAGGAGGGATCAGAAGATGATCTGCATAAAGGTCTTGGAAAGAAGGCAGGAGCAAATGATGCCCTTGCAAATGGATTCAATAAAGAAATGCTGGGTCACTTACCTGGTTACAACCCAATTGAAAAATCCTACACTAATACAAGCATAGAGACGGAATCTTACTTTTAGGATGTACAGGGAAAAGGTCATTCTGCTAACAATAGGAATGGTATGGAATTGCCCAAACTTTAGGAAAACAAATCAGTGGCACTACAAGTAGCTGAGGACGCATTTAATTATAATTTAGAGGGTTAGCAGGTGCATTTATTTTTATTTTCAGAAGTCATTTTATAACATGGAATTTTTTTCTAAGACTCAGTGGTGGTGAATGTGGCGAGAGAAAATATGGAAAGTATGTTTTTCAGGAAGAATTTAGAGTGTTAACTGCACGCTCCAAAGTTTTTATTTTATTTTAATCGCCTTGTATTTTTCGCCGGTGCAACTTGGGTATTCATCTCCCATTGATCCTAACATGGAATTCTAAAATATGAACTATGCTACAGATGCATATTTCCTGACCACTGCAGTGTCATTGTAGAGTTTTTCCTCTGGAGTACCATAGGTTGCTTAATAAAGTACTTGCAGAATTTGGTGTGATTTAAAATTCATTATGGATTTTCCCATTATGGCTGATCAGAGAAGCTGTGAAAAGATCTTCAATGACTGAGCTCTTTGGCAACATTGTTTGTTTCAGGGGGAAGGGGTGACCTGATTATTCTATGTACCCATTTATTAGTACTCCTGCTGTGTGAATGCTCAGTAATGCTGTGAGAGGTTGTACTGAGAATCCTAAAAGCAGTGGCAAAGCTCTGCAGGGAAACTTTGAAATGTCCCCTTTCACACTGATTTACCCTGCCATACAGGAAACAATGGTTCTATATTTCTGTTGTTAGACCTCAGATTCTGAGCAGCTGATAGGTCTCTGACGCAGAGAGGGAGGAACCAACTGGATTAGGAAGGGCAGCAGTGCATACTAGTTCTGTGCCCAGATCCAGACCTCAACACTACCTGTGCAAGGAAGCCCTGAGCCTCCATTGGCCAGGAGCAAATTGCACAACTGGTGCTGAAGTGGAACCTCCCAGAGGCAGCACCTTCAAGGTAGATGCTTCTTCATACTGGGGCCTCACATTCCTCTGTACCTCTGCAGCTTTGCAGGCAACCCACAAGGCAGAGCATACTGAAAATCAATGGAGTGCTAGGTTTAAAGGAAGAAGTATCCTTTTAAGTCTTTGAACAGTTTGGTAAAGGGGCCAAGAAAGATAAAAATCCTCAGTTGAGCTCCAGACTTTGTAGAGCCACATTTTCTGCCTGGAACTGTCCAAGGTCCTGCAACTCCAGCCCTACTTGACCTGCCACCACCTGACAGACAGGCAGGGATCAGTAAACGTTTTCAGCAGGGGGCCGATCCACTGTCCCCGAGACCTTGTGGGGGGGGGCGGACTATATTTTTTGGGGGAAATGAATGAATTCCTATGCCCCACAAATAACCCAGAGATGCATTTTAAATAAAAGCACACATTCTACTCATGTAAAAATATGCTGATTCTCGGACCGTCCGTGGGCCAGATTTAGAAGGCGATTGGGCCAGATCTGACCCCCAGGCCTTAGTTTGCCTACCCATGGGCTAAGTTACTTCTGTTGCGTGAACTGAGGTGCAAGAGTTGCATTGGTAGAAGAAATATGGTGCCTGCTTTAACATTATCCAAATTTATTACAATAGTGCAATCTTCAGATGTGAATGATACAGTCATTAGTTTGCATTTGTAAATGTAAACCTTCGTAAAGTAAAGAGCATCCCAAAAATTAGACGTGTATGGCATGGTATCTTTGTTCACTTGATTGGCATTTTCTAGGGAAATATTTTTGTTTCATTTTCAAATTCCACCCCCGGCATGTACTTTGAAAGATTAAGTCAGGGATGGGACAACACGTATCCCCCCAGTTGTACTCTCATTCCTGACCACCAACTGTTGGAAATTGGAGTCCAATGACATCTGGAGGGCTACAAGTTGGTCATCCTTTAATTAAGGGTAAACAGTAAAGGGAAATAAAGATTATCCTTGAGCTCTGGTAATGCATCTTTCTTGTCTGGATGGAATATGGAAGTAAGTGTGTGTATGTGCATATGCCTGTGAGTGTACAGGAAAGAATCCACTGTACAAAAATAAAATTAACACCAGTTGCTCCACCCACTTTTGCCTCTGACCCATCGCATCCTTGGCATGTGGCCTCTGAAAGGTTGCCCAGAAGGGAACGTATCACGCTGTGTTTGAAAAGGTTTCCTGTTCCAGGGCAGTGTTTCCAAAACTTGGGTCTCCAGCTGTTTTTGGACTACAATTCCCATCATCCCTAGCTAGAAGGACTAGTCGTCAGGGATGATGGGGAAAACAGATGGAGACCCAAGTTTGGGAAACACTGCTCCAGAGGTACACAACTGCCTTTCAAACAAAGAGGACAGGCATTACTGTGTTCTTGGTGAATGAATGCTTCCATTTATCTTCTGATATTATTAAAACTTTTCCATACAATGTAAGGGGCAGAGATAGGGGAAATATGCATAATAATTAGGGCCCAGTATACAAAAGGTGGGCACCTGAAAAAGCCACTCAAGACTCAAATCCAACATTAAATGATCTTGCGATTGACAAATATTACATTGTAACGTGCCAATCCATCTCCAGTGCTTTAGATTTATAAACACATGAAGCAACTGTGGACTGCATTATACTATTGATCTATCTAGCTGGCCCAGTGCTGTCTACTTTGATTAATGGCAGCTCTGCAGAATTTCAGATACAGGTCCTTCCAGTTTCTGCCGCCTAAGATTTGCTTAATTTGATGTGTCAGATATTAAACCTGGGGCTTTCTAAAATCGAAGTACGTCCTCTTTTGAGCTATGTGCCCTCTTACACAAGGCTAGGTGGCAGTTAGAGCCCCAACTAGATATATAAGGCTTTTCTATATACACGTTTTGATTCTTTCACTTTCAGTCCTCTCAAAAGGCAGATGCAAGAAGAGGTTTTGCAATGAAGGGTTTCTTTTTATAAATCCCCACCAGTCCCCCACTGCCTCCCCCACTTCAAAATTTATACGCAAATGCAAAATGAAGGAGAATGAAATATAAGAATAGCAAATCGTAAACAAATATTTATTTCTGGAACAAGGGTTCCTTCTGATTGCATCAAGACACCGATTTGAGTTGGTAATAGTTAAGACATTCTGGACTAGTAACTAACTGTAGTATTTGAAAGCCAGACTGTAGCTGCTCATGCAGTCTGCCCTGAAAGAACATGCATAGACCAAAGTTATTGTAGACTAGATCAACAATGATCTAAAGCAGTTTGTTTGCATGGATGCTAGTTCTGAAGCTCTGCAGCTTGGGAGATTCCACAAATTCAGCTTGCATGCACAGACCACTAATACTGGTAATTTGTTTGGAAAGACAAGTATTTAGAAATACAAAAAGAAAAGTGGAAAGAGAAAGATATTTAACCAGCATTCATGTAATACATATTTCCTGAGAACAGAGTGTGCCATATATCTTTGTAAGATAATTTGCATTCAATGCAACCACAGTAAACCAAATCAAGCAGAGCATTTCTCTCAGCTAAAGCAAATGGCTATAGATCAGCAAATTGTTAGACACTGTTAATGCATGTTTTTAAAACAAATACAAAAGGGTACAAGTGAGCATTTTCAATGTGCTTTCCAAGTATGTGTGGGGAAAATACAACAAGAATCAAAGGCTACAAAACTGAGGCCACTGGACTTTTCAGCTGTTCAGTGTAACTAGCTAGGAACAAGTGATTTCAGTATTGTGGCCTAGAACTTTGATCGTGAACTTTGCATTGAAACTAGTTTTATAGTTCAGCAGATTGCGATGCTGCTGTTGTTTTCCCGTCATTTGCTGATGCAATCCTAAGCATATCTACTCAGCAGTAAACTCATCTGAGTCGGATGGCAACTAATCTCTACAAATGTGGGCTCAAGATTTCAGATCTAGGAGTAAATCCTGCTGTAGTTAGTGGGACTTACTTCTGAGTAGATATGTATAGCATTACCCTCTTACATGACCAATCGGAATGTATCTGTGTATCGATCAAAGTGGGATAGACAGAAGAAAAGCCAAGCAGAATCATAGTTTAGTTGACTACTTGGCAAACCATATTGGTTTTAAAGCTTGGATCCAGCCAAGGCAACCAGCAGTTTGGTAAAACATAACAGCAAAACTTAACAGTAGCAAAACAAAGGTAACATGTTTTACAGCACACAAATAAAGTGTGCACTTTGCCATTTGTGCCCCTAATCCAGAGATCTTTGTGTACTTTGATGCACCCATAGTGTTTGTGTGCAGGCAGGCTTTTCCAGGCACTTCAACAGAGGTCTTCAGCACCAATGTTTACATGTGCAGTGCTTCTCCCTCTATTGAAATGTATAGAAAGCCCGTGAAGTGGGGGTTGGGGTGCATTAGAGTTTCTATCTGCACAACAACCCCTGAATTTGGGTATCAATATATAAAAAGGGCATTATGATACTATAAACAAGATTGTCATCATATAAAAACATTAATTATATGACAGAAATATAGTAAGAAAAATCCCACAGGGTTAGAATAATGTATCATAATCAGATCACTTATGGTTCCAAATGATGGAATGTGATGCATGTCCCCGGTATAATAAGGTCATTTCTACAATCTGGTGTTTTTTTCCCTAAACTACAGAAGTCATCCTAAGACTCATGCAAATATTTATTTATATATATATATATATATATATATATATATATGATATCATTGCTGTGCTTGATTATAATGAAGTGACTCTTTGAAAGTTTGAGGGGGGGCGTGGAGTTGTTAATTTACTTTGGTTGATATAAATAAGAAAGAATTCTACACCTGAAATTTTTACAAAAGGAAAAACCAGGAACATTTTGGTCCCCATGTACAAGTGAATCCTGCACACTTGTTTGAGTTTAGTGCTTCATTTCTTCCACATTTTGAAGTAGTAGGTAATATAAATGATAATTAGTAAAGCATTGTTAGACGAAATCATGACTTCAAAGCCATCAAATGATATTGCTCTCAGCTGTAGGCATGTGAGAATCAAAAGTGCAGGTCCCTGCAAGGGCATGTACTGCTTTCAAACAAAAATTTAAGAAGGCATAAAACTGGAGGATACTTCAATACTACCCTTTTGACTCTTTCCACACTTCAATTTTATAAGGGCGAAATTGGGGGGGGGGGTCCTCTTTCTTTTAACTTTGAACAAGCAAGCCATGATGTTATACTTTATATTCCACATAAGCAGGAGCTCGCATAAGGCAGGTAATAAAACTGGCTTCTTGTTTGCAATGCCATGAGATTTCAAGTTGACGTGGCTGGTGAACTATATAAAATCCAGGTAGCTCAACAAGATTATATCCATACAGTTATACTTTTGCATGCCACATTAGAGCATGGATAGGACTCTTCACTTCAGAGATATGAGATGACCTTAATCTGCACATTTACTATCAGTAACCACTGAAAAGGTTGCATTGCATCCCGAGAAAGTGCTGCATCAAGAACAGTGCAAGGGTGTATAAGCCGGCATCCAAATGCCTGCGAGCAGATTGAGAGCAAAAGTATACCACTTGTGCAGGCCTCTGCACAGGCGCACAGGACCTGAGCTATGTGCACAGTTAGCTATATGAAACAGGCTTCTGCATTCGGCCAAGGTTCTCTGGGTGCTATGTAATTTTCCTGATGTAAGATTCTGGTATGAAATAAACAGGTTGCGCCGCATGCAGAAACCAATTTCCTCCTGGCTGGAGAGCATCTCCAGATCCCAGCCTTAAGGCTTTCTAATGGCGAAGCTGTTTTGATTCCCCACCTTCCACTGATTTATAAAGACAAATGGACAAGAGGTGATGTGCAAACATCAAACTGCATAGTACATATTGAACAGGCTGATATCCCTTTTAAAGGGCAGAGCCACATCCACAATCTCAGCAAGAGACGAGGACAAACCTGACAGAACGGGAAGCCTCAAGGACTGTTATAGCATCAAATTATGGCCACAAAGGCAACAATTAATCTTGCTTGGTTTTTTTTTATATCATAGGCAATACAAATTCATTTGAGCAATTGAAAGCTGTAGAAGGAGTGAATAAACACGTTGTTTTTAAAAAATCATGCCCTTATTATGAAAGTTTTACAAGTAGCAGACATTTCTTTTCCAGTATGCTGCTGTGCAAGACTCTCGCGGACTTGTTGTAGCTCATTCTACTGCTGCTTGGTGAATCTACCTCCTTTCATAGCTGCAGCTGAGACAGCATCCAGTCTTTACCACGAACCGTTAAGGGGAAGTAGCTGTTTGTCTTGGCTGTTGGTAACACAATCCCCACCCACCCACTGCCTCGTTCACAGAAAAGCTTGATAATATTCTTTCTCAACAGCAGAATATACATGCAGATGGATTCCTTTGCCTCGTTCCCAAATCTTCCCATCTTCTTCAGCTCGCCCTGGGAGTTTTCAGTCCTGACGAAGTGACTCTCCTTCCGTATTAACTAAGGCCATTCGTGGTGATACTGCTTGCCATTCTTTTTCCGCTCTCTCTGCAAATGCTCCAGTTCGGCCTCATACATCATTTCCTGAACTAAGTATTTCTCCCTTCTCATTCTGTCACACAAGTCTTTGGGCATGTCTGGGATTAGGTAGGCAATGAAAGATTTTATTCCAAAAACAAGGTGCTGAAAAGAGAAAGAATATATATATAGAGAGAGATTTAAAATGCTTACACTGATCTGTCTTGCTTGGATCGCTGCAGTATATTTGGGAAGCAATGCACTGACTAGTTACTTATCCTTGATTATTAATATTAGCATATATCAGTGATCTACTGTCTCCTTGTGGCAGGGGGCTGAAAGGGGAAGATAGAATACATATTGTACCAGTGATGAAGAACCCCTTTTCCTTTATCCCAAAATTACATGGATTAAAACAGCTCCTCCAATCCTCCCTATGTGAACATAATGCCAGCAGTTAGAAGGTTATGAATGTGTGTTTCATTTACCCCAGGGAATGGGAAACTCTTCCAAACAAATGTCTTCTGGATAATCCTCTGGGAGCCATATTCCAACAGCTTGTGGGGCTGGAGGCAAATGTGGGCAGAGCAATGGATGTAAATTTTAGCTTTGTACATAACTATATAACTAACCTCAAACACTATAATGAAAGCCAGTCGAGCAGCAAGAACATGCCAGAACTGCAAGGTGAACTCATAGGGTGTTGAACTCCACGGAGGCGCTCTGTAATCTCTGTACCTGTGATGGAAATAAAGGAGATGAAAGCCATTTGGTAAAACTAGAAGTACTTGTAACCATGCAGACAGCCTGAGCTCCTCATTTCAGTGGTGTTTTGGCAGAAGACAGAAGCAGCTATATATGGAAACCCACCAAAACAGTGTGAAGGATGGGTAAGAGATGTGCCTATTTATGATCAAAGTTGCAAAATAAATGAATGCCTTCTATGAATTAGAATGTCTAGAAAACAAGATATTCAAGGCAATATTAGTGAATTATGCGCAAGGCAAAAATGAAGTACAGTTTGTGGTCTGGTATATCCACACTTCTGAGAGTAAATATGATCCTGTACTATTCATGGGCTATGTGTGAGGCCCACATGATATGAAGAGAAGGCAGCACTGCAATCCCCTCAAGGCTATGGAATAACCACCCAATGAGATTTTGAACATTTCTCTTCTGCAACCCTTCTGAAGTGCAAAAAGTGCGCTCTTTTCCACTGACCTTCTAGCATTTCCCCACCCCCACCCCTTTGCCCTGTTGGGTTTTGACTTTTTTTTATCAAAGTAGGTGTGAGTCTTAGAAGGCGGGATATAAATGTTTTAAAGCAAACACAGTAACGTGATTTAACCATGTACAGTGGTACCTCGGGATGTGAACGGGATCCGTTCCGGAGCCCTGTTCTCATCCCGAACAGAACGTAAGATGCGACAGCGCATCTGCACATGCTTGGGTCGTGTTTCACCACTTCTGTGCATGCGTGTGATGTCATTTTGACCGTCTGTGCATGCATGAGCGGCGAAACCCAGAAGTAACACACTCTGTTACTTCCAGGTCGCCTTGGAGCACAACCTGAAAGCACTCAACCTGAAGCATATTTATGCAGCGATGTCACGCTGGCCACGTGACCCGGAAGTGTCTCCGGACAGCGCTGGCCCCTGGCCTCTTGAGTGAGATGGGCGCACAACCCCAGAGTCTGTCAAGACTGGCCCGTACGGGCAGGGGTACCTTTACCTTTACCTTTTTATGACTGTATATAAATAGTGATGTGGTGGATTGGTGAATTTGCTGAGAAATTTCAACATCTCCCCCTCAGCTGAACTCTATTGACTGTATTCATCAAAGCAGTTTAAAAGGATATTCAAGACTTTTTGGTTAAGCTTCTTTGGTGTTTCCACTGAAATTAAGCAAGTGACATAATACATACCTACAATATCCTGAATATCCCATGCCAAGCTCGCTCAGATCAAATATTGATAAGCTGCTGTTGACGTATCCTCTCAAACATCTGGAAAAAAGAAAGCCCGGGAAATAGTTTCCAATGAGAAATGAGCTCATCATGGTTCTGTTGTGCTTATGCATGCAAAGCAGGTCTCATTCACATTCCTTGCCATTATCAATGTGTGCCTATGATTCAAATGCCATGCCTATCATATTTTCAAAGGATGATGGTGCCCAAATATTATTGGGATTTATGCTGCAAGAGACCCATAAAGTCTTGAATATGTAAGATGAGGTTTATGCTTTGTGTGAGCATACAATTCAACTCTTCGTCTAAGAGGTCAAAACTGTGCTTAAGTAACATTTCCACACTGTGCAGTGGCCAACCAGAATCAGAGGTGCTGAATGCAGCCAGGTTCCCTTCTCAGACTGACTAATGATACCAAATGGAAATGCAGTAATTGTAGCAGGTGTGCAACTAATGCTGTTAAACTGGCCCAGTTTCAGAGGTCCTCACATGCAACATTGGGCTGTATGCGTGCAATCAAAATAATGAAATAATGGATGCCACTGCCTGGATGGGGGTAGGTAGGGGGAGGATAAATGAATCTCCCAATATGTCAAAAAGATATTTGGTATGTGCACACATGTGCAGCCTTAGATGCTGAAACTCCCAACATAAGAGAAATGTTGAACACTGCAGTAAGCCCCGTTCTGTGCCCAATAAGCACGGGATGCCTTTTCCCAATGGTGCTGTGGCCCATAGATTACAGCAAAAAACTGGGCAAGGCTTTGCCCAGTATCATCTCTGTTTGATAGGCCATTGGGAAAAAGCTGTCCCATGAGCCCTGCTGAAGAGGGGAGGGGAAGCCTATATAAGGCTGCTTCCCTGGAGCTCACAGCCATTTTGCTTTTAGAGCTTTCTGTCTGCCCACCCTCAGCATGAATAGGCAAACTAAGGCCCAGGACCCAGATCCGGCCCAATCGCCTTCTAAATCCGGCCCCCAGATGGTCTTGGAATCAGTGTGTTTTTACATGAATAGAATGTGTCCTTTTATTTAAAATGCATCTCAGCGTAATTTGTGGGGCATAGGAATTCATTCATTTATTTCCCCAAAATATAGTCTGCCCCCCCCACAAGGTCTGAGGGGCAGTGGACTGGCGCCCTGCTGAAAGTTTTTGCTGACTCCTGGGTTAGAGCCTTCACTGACCAATTTTGGGTCATTGGTTGACAGGGCCGGAAAGGAGTTTTTTCCCCTTTCAATCTGATTGGCACGTGGTTGGGTTTTTTCTGCCTTTCCCTCAGTGAAATTATGGCTTTCCTTTGTTAGGCGGAAGAACATTGATTGTATGAGGGCAGATCAACATAGTATAAATAAACATTTTCATTCATTAATGAGCCAATACAATACAGGGACTGCATCAATGCATTTAAATGGTATCATTTGATGAGGAAGTTGACACTTAGGCCCAAAGCTTATCTTTTTTGTTTTCTCATTGGGCTACAAAATCTGGGGGCATTGTATGGAAGGCAGGATACTGGCTGTGAAAAGAGTTAGAGCCAAGAAAGAGCTATGAATGATGGAGCAGATTAGAAAAAAGAAGAAGATAAAACTCTCTGTGTTAAGCAGTATTTTCCCTCATACCCACCTATTAAATGTGTAACTGTAAAGCCAAGGAATAAAAACACACACTGTCAATTGGTAACATCAAAAATTAGCTTAACCATTATTTCATATTGTCGACAGCAATGTATACAATAAATAATAGTGCTGTTGTATATGCAACACCCTACCAAAGCCTTGTGTGAAACAGGTGACCCCTGACACCAACTGGCCAAAAATACTGATTAAATGTTTATGTGATGAGAGTACATCATTAGACTAGGTTAGAGACCACAAATGGCTTAGTTCTTACGGTAATTCTCAAAATTCATTCCCTGGCGTAAGCTTTCCACATCCTAGAAGATAAACCCTGATACAAAAACAAGCCCAGGCTTTGGAAATATTTCATAAGAAATAAAGTTCCATTGTTGAAGAACACCACATCCCTCTTTATGTGTTGTATTCAGTGCACTGCCTGCCAATTCCCCCTTCTCAGTAGTGGCGCCCGCCCTGTGGAATGCCCTCCCACCAGATGTCAAAGAAATAAACAACTATCTGACTTTTAGAAGACATCTGAAGGCAGCCCTGCTTAGGGAAGTTTTTAATGTTTGATCTTTTACTGTGTTTTTAACATCCTGCTGGAAGCCACGCCAGATGGGCGGGGTATAAATAATAAATTATTATTATAATAATCAAACATATATATATTCATCATTTTATTTGTATGCCACCTTTACATAGTTAAATTACGCTCAAGGCAGCTTACAGCATGAAACAAATTTATATGATAGAACAAAAATAGTCATAAACAATAAATGAAACACATCAAAAAGCACACAACCAATTCGAACCATTTCTACATTTAATCATAGTAAGTTCTAAAATAAGGATACAGAAATTAATATCAATAACAGCAACAACCTCGCCCTCAACAAGACCCCAGAGCAAGTGTCTGCTCAGCAGCCTCAGCTTTTGTAGCTGGAGTCAGTCAGGGCTCTCCCTACCCAGGCCAGGTGGAAAAAGGCCTGCAATGCAGGGAGCAGGTCTTCTAGGATTCATAGTCCCAACCTCACTGCAGCCTTGCCATTCCTAGCAAGCGACAGTGATGCCACTATTGGGAAGCTGGGATCACCACTGGGTAAGCTGCGTTCTGTACATCAGGATTTGAGATTAACTGGAATTAGAGGCAAATCTGCCAGTTTTGCTGAGATTCTTTTTTTGCCACACAAGTTTCAGTTCCTTGGTTGTTTTTTTAAAATCCTTGTGAATTTTTTTGTGTGCATATGTATTCTAATATACACATTTTTGCATGCAGTTTTACCTAATATAATGTATTTTCTTTTCTTTTTGTGAATATACACATTATGAACACATTCTCTAATATATGCATGACTGTACATTTTTGTTGTTGCTGGAGAACCGCATGACAAAATTCAGAGATGTGTGCATTTTGATGGATATGTGTGCTTCGCTTTGCGTATTGTTTCAGGAGGTGTGAATTACATAAAGGTAAAGGGACCCCTGACAGTTAAGTCCAGTCATGGATGACTCCGGGGTTGCGGCGCTCATCTCGCTTTACTGGCCGAGGGAGCCGGCGTTTGTCCGCAGACAGTTTCCGGGTCATGTGGCTAGCATGACCAAGCCGCTTCTGGCAAACCAGAGCAGCACACAGAAACGCTGTTTACCCTCCCGCCGGAGCGGTATCTATTTATCTACTTGCACTTTGATGTGCTTTCGAACTGCTAGGTTGGTGGGAGCAGAGACCAAGCAACGGGAGCCCACCCCGTCACAGGGATTCGAACCGCCGACCTTCTGATTGGTAAGTCCTAGGCTCTGTGGTTTAGACCATAGCGAAACTGGTACAAATTTCTCCTCCATCCCTAATTGGAGAGAACCATGGCACAGGGATGCAGCTGACAACATTTAGGAGCATCCCTATATTTCTGTTAACATCCCTCTTTCTGTTGTAATTGCCTGGAGGGGATGCAGTCTTGCAATATTATTTTTTTGTTTCTAGCACAATGTTTTCTAGGTCTTTCACTATTTGGGGGCATATTAAGCAATTGAAATTTTCCAGCTGTCTCATTCACTTCCAGCATGTGACTAAAACTGAACACACACAGTTCAAGTGCTCTAGCTTGGCCTCTGATGCAATCCATTCTGGCCCACTGTAACCATAACAAAATGTGCAAAATAAAGAGCAAAATATGCAAAAGGGAAAAATGCAAACTTTTGTCAAAATACAAAAGTGAGTCCATCAGCGAAAAATACAGAAAAGGCATAATTACTTTTCTTGTCTGTATCCTTGATCGACACAGGGACCATACTTGTATGCGTAAACAAAGCGTGGGATATAGTCAGATGTAATGGCAATAACAAAAGCGTTGGTGATGACAGCTAGGACTCCAATTCCTTCAAGGATTCCATACCAGATCCCTAAGAGAGGATAATTATCATGAGGCTAAACACAAAACAAGCAAACATGAGAAAGCAGATTATTTAATACTTTTTTCCAGTCCATACTCAAAGAAGCCTTTGTTCTAAAATAGAATTAAATCTGCACTTTCTCAATTGCCCTGCACAGCTTGCCCTTCATTCGAACTGAGTCTAGAAAACAAACAGCTTCCATTTTTAGGTCCAGTTTGCAAATTTATCATCCACAGCCACAGTATGTGATGCCTCATTTGAGACTCATTTATAATTATTACACTGCAGGTACGAAAACAACACCATTGCCCTTCCAAAAGGCTAGGACCATATCAGATTACTTCTGGTGCCATCTATTTTCATTTGGGAACTGGTGGATCACACACAGCAACACTTTGACCTGCGCTTGGAGCTGATACAGCAGAAAACAAGAGAGTGAAAAATGACCACTGCTGCCCTCTGCCCTGGGTAGTGCAAGCAGCGAAGAACTGGATGTGGTAGGAGACCTGCTACTCAGTTCGGCTTCACTGTTTCCAAGCCAGGGCTTGGGATTTCTCTCTCATGTTGGTTAGTATTTGTAAACCAAAAACCAAACTTGCAGACTAAATGATAAAAAGAAGTTGCTACAGTGACTGCACTTTGTCTCACCTATATCAGTTGCTCTTGCAGGCATTGGTCGCCTCCACTGAGTGACAAATTTATATGCATCAAGCCGGATTTCTATGATATTGTTGAGCAAGGCCAGGAGAGGTGCCAGGGGAAAAGCAGCAACAAAGATTGTGGTGAAGCCGAACTGTAGAACTGGAAAGAAAGTACACAGGATCAAAAAGGGAGAACCACTCTTGGTTACCCTTCTGTTTTCTTTGGAGTCCTATGACTTGGGCCTATATTAAGGTTCAGAGATTGTATACTCATGGGGGTGGTAGATGATTGATGGAGGACCCTAGGTGAGAGTCAGGAAAATGTCCGTGTCCAAAGGTGAGAGGCTAGAAGAAAGGGACGATCCCAGGTGAGAGCTGGGAGGAGCTACTATCTTCTGTTGGTGGTAAGGGCTAAGAATTACTTTTAAGAGAGGACTCTTATTCTATTTGTACTGTTAATAGCAGCTATTTTATTGTATTGTGAAAAACTTTAATAAAAACCTCAAAGTGATGGTCAAAAAGAAAAGAAAAGAAAAGAAAAGAAAAGGGGGATCCATGTCTAAGAAAAGACGGAATTTGTATGACATTCATCAAATTACATACATACATAATTTTATTTGTATGCCGTCTTTCCATAGTTCAAACCATGCTCAAGGTAGCTTACAGCACACACAAAAATCAAATAATTACAAACGTAACAAAAGTAGTCATAAAAAATAAATAAAATATGAAAAGTACACAACCAAATTAAGCAAAATAATAATAATAATAATTAATATAAAAACCAGCAACAACTCTATCCACAATTTAAAAAAAACACCTAAATAATACTCCAGCCTAATAGTCTATTCAACAGACTCACCTTTGTAGCTGGAGTCAGTCAGGGTCCCACCTTTCCAGGCCAGGTGGGAAAAGGCCTGCAAGGCAGGGAGCATGTCTTACCGGACTCACAGCCAAGAATCTACCAGTTCTCTTTTTTTTTTTAATGAAAAAGGGCAACTTCATAAGAACACTCACCCATCTCTAAGTACTCATCCATCAGACCGTGGAGATTCATGGGCTGTAGATTCCAATCTTTTTCCCACTGAGGTAGAGAAATTTTATGCTCCAGTAACTGCCCTCCTTTCTTGATCTTGCGCCGTGCCCACCAATTTTGCAGTAACCTATATTAGATAGTCAGAGCATAGAATCTATGGTAGCACTCACAGTAACAATTTAATCATTCAACTGATGGCTTAACTCATCACTGCTCTCCTAGTTTCTCTCATTCCTTGTGAACATTTGTCTCCTAAAAGGGACATCCTAAGAGAAGAGACAGTCCTATCAATGCCTGATGACTTGTTGAGAATTCCTCCCCCCCAAACCAGATTACAACACTTTTAATGTTTCTGCAGATAAAGTACGGCTAAATTTTATCCCAAATCCTTTAAATATTACAACTGATTGCCATGTCCTGCATCTAGTATTAATTTTTATTCTCAAACTCTCCAGTCTTTAGGAAACAGAGTTCCGTAGAGACGGCTTCTCTTTATGCACCTCCAAGGGTTAGCCATGCAGGAGAGGACATTCCCTTGGCCAGCAGATACAATAATCAAGTCAGCATATGATATGATGCCTCTGTTCATACTTACGGATAGCCAAGTTCCATGAAGTTGTTCCACATCTGTTTTAAAACCATGATGACACCCATCTGCAGGCAAAGGTCTATCAAACAGCCACTGGGATGACACTGAAAGCAGATACATAAGAACGCAGAAACATTAAGAAAGAAGATAGAGGAAAAAAGGCAAGATACAATTGCAACAAATTGGCAGACATTTGTTGCTTGCTCAGTGGTGCAGAGCTACAGCAACAGCCTCCAGGCAGTAGTGTTGCTGCTGCTTACCGGTAGATGGAGAGGCAAGGTGGTGAAGAGGTTGGGTCTGTGTGTATGCACTAGTGGGAGCACCAAATTGGCTCCATTATTGTGTCTGCATGCTCTTGACCTTGCTGCCACCTTGCTTTCCTCCTCTTGGCGAGTGACAGCGATGCTGCTGCCAGGAGGCAGCTGCTGTGGATCCACTTGACTGGGTAAGGATTTTGGGTTAATTAAAACATACTGTTGTTCTATACCAGGCACGTCCAACTCCCAAGAGACTGCAATCTATTCACAGTATGAAAAGACCAGTGTGATCTACCCACTGTCATTGCCAGGAGTTGTTGAGCATTTTTAGGGGAGGGTTGACCAAAGTTGTTGACTCCCCCCCCCTTTTATTTTGGTTGTACATCACACCACGATCGACCTGGGACACCCCCACGATCAACTGTTCTATACTGTTTGGAAGTCAAGTTTGGTGAGGGTGATTCAATTATTATCTAATCTACTGTCAAAAGGTTGAACAAGCAGGTTAGAAGTAGTAGTTCTGGATAACTTGAAAGATTGCACATTGCACATGCTTCTGTAACATTTTGGTTGACCTGATAATAATAATAATAATAATAATAATAATAATAATAATAATAATAATAATTTTTATTTATATCCTGCCCTCCTCAGCCGAAGCCGCGCTCAGAGCGGCTAACAGCAGTAAAATAATAAAACATTCTAAAATCATTTCATTATAAAATTAATACCAATCAAATTAATGGCAACCCATTAATTTTGGGCTAGAAGTTCTGTGAGGATTGCAAAAGGAGGGAGTCAGGCTGTGCCCTGGCCAAAGGCCTGGTGGAACAGCTCTGTCTTGCAGGCTCTGCGGAAAGATGTCAAGTCCCGCAGGGCCCTAGTCTCTTGTGACAGAGCGTTCCATCAGATCAGAGCTACAACTGAAAAAGCCCTGGCTCTGGTTGAGGCCAGCCTAACCTCTCTGTGATCTGGGACCTTCAAGATGTTTTTATTTGAAGACCGTAAGTTCCTCTGTGGGACATACCAGGAGAGGCGGTCCCGTAGGTATGAGGGTCCTAGGCCATATAGGGCTTTGAAGGTTAAAACCAGCACCTTAAACCTGATCCTATACTCCACTGGGAGCCAGTGCAGCTATGTGATGTGCAGTGCAGTGCAGCAGTGCAGTGATGAAGCTAGTACCCTAAAGCACACACACACTTACAAAGAAAGTTTGGTGTTTAAGCTATTCCAGAACATACTTTAATTCCTAAAAATTCACAACTATTTTAAAGGAAAATTTTCAAAAGACTGTTTGTTTTTATATCATATAAAAATATTTTAAATGCTTTAAAAAAGAAAGAGAATAAAAGGTTGACCATTTCAGACAACAGTAATTTGGTCCATGAGCAAAGGAATGTGTGTGTGCGCGCATGTGTATGCATGTTTATGTGTGTGTATATATATAAAGAGAGAGACAGACAGACAGACAGACAGACAGACAGACAGTGATTTTACATTGGTACAAGTAAAATTTATCCTTACTTCTTCCAGTCTCCATCTGTTAAAAAGTTTGTTATACTTTCCAGGACGTCCAGCAAACCTGTAAAATGATATTTCGGTTTGTCAGCTGAATTTAGAAAGAATGAAAATATTTGACTCTCACACATTTTTACCGAGATAAATTAAACTTAAAGCTAAACCAAAGTAAATCCTTATTACTTATCTCACTTTATGTTTTGATGCATGTTGGAAAAGGAAAAGTGTATCTCCTTTTTAGTACTAATTGTGAACCTATTGATACATCACTCTGGGAACTGCAACTTTGTGTAGGGAAACAGGATCTCCTAACAACTCTCAGCACTTCAAACAAATCTCAGCTCCTAGAATTTTGAGGGGGGAGGCCATGACTCTCCAAAGTGCACTGAATGTATAGTGTGAATGTAGCCTCATTGTGGTAGAAGTGCATTTTGAGGGGAAATGATAAATGCAACTCTGCTCCAGCAGATGCCATCTCCACAACTGGCAGTTTCCCTCCAGATAAAAATGGAGGGGGAAGCTTCCACTTCAGTAAACACACCTAAACACTCTTTTCCTGATAACCAAAATTATTTGAATTAGTTCATCCCCATTTCCCGAAACTATTGGAATACACATGTGTAAACTCCTCACACATATTGGTTTACAATACATACACCTTTCCCCTCCATGTAAGTGATTGGTGAAGCACTCCTTAAAAACCGGGATGCACTTTAAATCAGAAATAACATCTATTAACAATAGATTTTAAAATATAATGTTATTTTGTTCTGGGAGTTTCTTACATGCTTTTCTCAACTCATTTCAGATATACGTACCTTCCAAGGAAAAAGGCAATGTAGAAAATGGAGCTGTTTAAGTTGACAAACTGGAAGAGGAACATTTTCAAGGCAAAACTATTTTCCCATTCTGAGTCAGTTCTAGGGTGTTCTATTTAAAAAAATGCAACAGAATTCACAATATACATTAGTCTGGAAATAAACATTTCTAACTTTTAGCAGGTAAGATCTAGATTGCCATATACACATAAAGCTGTCTGTGACACTATATTTGAAATGCACCGTTTAAAGATTATTTTTAGTTGTAAAAAAACCAACTATTTACATTTGCTCTGAACAAGATAAATGTTTATATTAAAATATTACAAAAAAGTCATGAGATTAAACATTAACCATCCCTTTCCTCAGTGTATTTGTTATGAGTGTGGTGGTTCCAATACAGCGAACTAATAACACTGGCTACTTACTATTGCTACTAATTGGAGTTTTCTTTTTTTAAACTAATGATAATTGCTGTATGGAGGGCAATTTTTGTTGAGATCATGGCTAGGCTGGGATTGTGTGCTGCTGTTTTGCAAATAATATTTTAAAGTCCCTTTAGACAGATGCAATATATGCAGCCTTTATGTACCAAGTTCTTTTCATTGAAATGTTGTTGCTGTTGTTTCCATGGGAAGCTGGCACTGGAAGAAGGAGCAACTTAAGGGAGAATTCTACTTTGTACACATTCAGCTTGACCATAACCAATCTTAGGTGCTAGATCAAAGCAAAGGTGTTTGTAGCTGGGGTCCAGCATTCTGTTTTCACAGTAGTTAACCAGGTTCCTGGGGGAAGCTCATGGGCACTTTCTCCACACATCACAAAATTTTATACACTTTTGTCATGTCAACCCCTATTTGCCTTCTTCTTCCACCCTAAATTAAAAAGGCCCAAATATTGCAATCCTCATTCTTCCAAATAATCATCATAATCGTCTTAAGAAGCTAAGGTGCACCAAGTGATCATTAGCATTGCTGCCAACACACTTGAAAAGCTTATCAACACCCCAACTGAGCTGACCTTTTCCTTTCAAGAAACAAACAATAACCATATTTTAAACTGTGGAAGGCCTGAAGGGAAACCATGTTGATTCATCTCATGAACCGAGACACCACAAGAGGCTTCTCCATATGAACAGCCACAATTGCTTTGGCAGACTCCTCATTTTGCCTCACTTCAAAAATCAGAATCTTCTGCCTGGCTTCAGGAATGAACTGCTGAGGTTACCACAGTGTCTTTCACCATAAATAAAATAAACTCATAAAACAGACCCATATTAAAATATTCAAAATTCTCAGTAATAAAGTGCTAAGTAATCATTATAATAAAAAGACCTAGAGTTGTATCTAAATGGTATCCCTCCATTGATCGGAGGCTTCTCGATCCAGTGAAGGCTTCCATGAGTGGAAACGGGGCGTGGGAGGGAGAGTAATTGTAACAAGTTTCTCCTTTTTCCTGCAGCCCCTCTGGGTCACCTCCTATACTGGCCCCAAGGGTTCTGCAACCATTTGAAGCAGATTTTGGGTCTGCAGAGCAAAGGGAAAAATCAATACAGATAACCTCTCATCCCCTTTCTTCTCATGAAAGTGTCCACTCCATTAAGGAACCTTCTATCAGCAGAGGAATACAATTGGATACAAGCCATAAACTCATATTTCTTCCTAGCATAAAGTCACATAGACAATGTATTGGCAACCTTTCATATGAGTTATTGGCAAAATTTAGGTATGATTCACCATGATCATCTTAGAAGGCCTCTGAATTTAAATAATCTCTTGCAATTATTGGTTCAGGAGATGTTTTTCCTTTCACCAGGTTCGTTGTCTTTCAGGCACACCAGATATCGATAGCTTGTAATTGCATACGTTACATTATCTGTGTCATTAGACACTTTATCAGATACTAACACAAGTATGGAAACATTCATCAGTGTAAATCACTCACCTAAATCTGTTAAGAGATAGGCAACTTTTTCATATACCTGGAAAAGAAATAAGAAGAGAATAAAAGTGTTTCTAGCAATGAGTTCTGGAAAGACTTCGAGAAAAATATACCACAGCTGTGTGCATGCACAGATGCATACTAAGCGGTGGGGGGGGGGGAGAGATTGAATTTTGGTTTGCATTTTTAATGGGAAACTAACTAATTCACTTTTACTGTGAAATCAATTGATGTGAATCTGACAAATTCTTTTGTGGGCAGCTTCCCTGCATGCAGGGGAGCCACTCATGAGAGAGCAGCAACCCACACTTAACAAGATCAAACCCTCTTGTGTGGTGTTGCTTCAGGGAACAGGAAAAGGAGGGGCCTGCTGGGATGAAGAAGTCAGGCAGAAAAGGTATTCATCCACCCACCCCTACCTTCTTGCAGGAACACACAGCTGCCTGGTAGGTCTCCCCTTTTTGTAGCCCCCCCTTTTCCCACTCAAGCCTGCCTCTGCTTCCTATGCTCTACCCCTCTGACAGGCCTGGATCTGGGCCTTTTACCAGTCCTGTCTTGAGCTAGGGCTATCTTAACCCAGCTCAGCCAACAACCAGATTCTCCCCAAACCAGCCTGATTCAGTTCAGGACTCAGTTCCATCCAGTGCAGAGCGCTAATATAACAAACTCACCTCTAGGGATAGAGTTAAAATGAATCTGCACTTTGAGTGCTATTTATGAAGATGCTTAAAATACAATATACAAGTCTAGCTACATAGTACATTCAGCTTCAGTATTGTGCCTACTTACTTGATAGTAAACTTCACTGAACTCAGTGGAACTAACATTCATGTAGACTTGTACTGAATTACACTGTCAAACATGTTTTCCATTAAATAAATGTAAATGTATATGTGATGTGCTTGTGGATGATTGTTTCTAGTTCTTTGAAATAACTGTTTTTGTCTGCTCTGGAGTTCCTTCATCAGAAACTTGCCAAATAAAACAGAAGAAGCAACTTAGTTCTCTAAGATTTTCACAGGACAAAATCATGGCTAACTTTAAATGCATTGAAGACATTGTGTTTAGTATTGTCATGCTCAAAATCCATCCATGTGTCCCAGCCTGATATTCTGTTAAATAAAATCAGAAATATTATTGGGGTGTTAAACAGTAAACTTTAGCTAGATCAGGCTACAATGATTACAACTATTCTCCTCAAAATCAGTGTGTCCTAGCCAGATATTCTGTTAAGTAGTATCAAATATATTATTATGGTGTTGAATATTTAATTAAAGTACTATGTGTGTCACGCTTATCCAAACAAAGTCAATAAGTTCCTAGGCTAGAATTTCTAGTTTTATATGCGTCAGCTCAGGGACGTATATAGTCATGAAAGGTATATCCACACCCATTCTTCTTACACGAGCATTTGCCTTAGGGCAAGGCCAGATTTAAATCAAATATTTATTTCCTGGAGTGTCTCCATATTTGTAAGAGCTTTGACTTTCTTTCTTTGTTAACATGCCTATACTTGCCTTGATCCTTATACGGAACTTCAAACAACATGAATAATGGTTAGCATAATGTTTCAAAAGCCTGTTTCTCAGTATGATCCTCATCTCCTTAGTTCCTGTGCAATGATACTGAGAAATATTGTCATGGCAGACATTTGCCAGAAGGGCGTTTTGAAGAGAACACCTCAGAATCAGATACTTAGAAGCCTAAAGTCTAATCAGTTTGCCTCAGCACTGAACAGGGATGGTGGAGAAATTTGACTCAGTTAACATTTAAAGGCAAATAACCTAATATGCGAACAGAAATACAAAACCTCGAATTTTGCAATGCAAGTCTCAAAACCAAGTAATGTGTACAAAAATGGATACACTAAAGCGAAGTGTTCATAGAGTGCATATATGAGTGAAAACAGCACGCAAAATACATTAGGGAAAGTAATATCAAAATTAAGGGAGATATGCTTTGCTCGATATACACTTTATCTGGAGGCAGTCTGCGTAAGGAGAAGCTTCATATCTAGTTATATTTGCTAATGTTGTTAGTGATTGGTTATAAGGCCAAAGCCAAGTTCATACTATAATTAGTTTTCAGAGTTGCAGTGGAAACAAAATTAAGGAGTCCCAGAAACTGGCAAACCTGGCCACTTGTTTACAATTTTAGCTTACAAACTAGAATTGCTTTAATTGAAGTTAGTTTTTATTAGATTGGGTTGTTTAATTGAAGGTGCTACCCAGTAATGGTCAGAGGGTTAGAGCTGGTTGGGGGCAGTGTTGTTAACTGACTTCCCCAAGCAGAGGTTGCTGCTGGTTACCGGAAGGGAGAGGGTCATGGCAGCAGAGAAGTCAGACAAGTGTGGCATAGCGAGTGTTGGATTGACTCTACCACTGCACCTGTACCACACCAACCTTCCCATCACCTAGCCCCCCTCCCCTCAGTTACCAACAGGGAAGCCAAGGAAGCAATGCTACCCCACCACTCTCTGCCCCCCCAGCAGCTGCTCTACACAAAGAACAAATGGTATACCAATTCTACATTTTAATTCATTTTGTATATACTCAAACTATCCTTCACTTATGAATAAAGATTGGGAACTTACAACATTAAGAGACATGATGATCATAAAGTTGATGCAGACTCCTGTGCCTGATGTCGCAAACTGCCAATACTTTTTAATGAAATACCACTGGAAAGAGGCAAACTGCTCCATAGCCACAAGGCGATAGACTACAACTGCAAACACTGCGGTGAGGACTAACGAAATCTGCAAACAGATAAAATTAAAAATGTTTATACCAAAAATAGGCATTGACTGGGAAAAGATTCCACAGAATTACAGACTTGTAACTACTATGAAATCATTACATTTCTTTCAAGACCAAGTTGCTTGTTTATTTTTCAGTTAAAATAATTGTTTAGCCCTGGTCTTAAATTGCAAACAATGACCTTCATTTCCTTATTTTACTTTACTATTTAATGAATTACCTCTGAATCTGAGAAGAACTATAAACAATTTAGGCTGATAGGAAATAGCCCGTAATTCCTTTACAAAATGTCCAATATTTTTTAGTGACTTTACCATGAAGAATATTCCTGACACAGACACCATCAGTCGACTAAGTTTATCAGGGAAGGGTTGAAAAGGTTCAGGTTTCCCTGTTATAGGATTCACTCGTTCCACTTGAGAATATTTTGCTTCAAATTGGGGGCGAAGCTCTTCCTGCAATTACAAACATTTATTTCAGTTCATGCCTGAAGTGGTTGGCATGTATACATATGGCACAATGATGAAAAATTTTAATACTTCTCTTCACGTTGATATGTTCCACATACTTTATATATCACTTCATAAGGTATTATGGAATTTTAACACTAAGCTGCTCTGGGAAAACCCTGAAGATAGATATCTTTAAAACTGCTATTTGACAAGCAATGTGATATCAGTGCCAGCTGAGTGTCTTATTCATAGTCCTATTTTAAAATTCTGTTTTAACACATTATGTCCCTTTTAGATATTTATTTGTTGGGGATCTATATATTTGTTGGGGATCTATTTGTTGGGCCCTATATCAGCAGCCACATCCCTGATCTTCACACATGAAAAGCTGCACGTCACTCAAATCCATACCAGATACTGTATGTATGATCTGGTACCCTGCAAATGTAGTGCCCAGATTGTGCCCACACATATTTGGGTGTATGTGCATAAGCAGGTGAAATCAAGGCAAACTCAGCACTCACGCAATATACTAGCCACACATGCAAAACTTCAAAAACCCTGGCACCCTGAATGTAGACATCAAAACTGCTGTTGTAACGTACTTTTTATGAATCTTACCTCTTCATCTTCCCAGTCTATAAGATCCCAGTCATAGGTTAGCACAGCCCTTCGCCTCTTCCAAAACTCTAAGAACACTGTAGCTGTGAAAGCCATGAATTACATGTTAACATTAAAATCAAATGACCACCGAGCTCAATGAGTTGCTCATTGAATTGCCTTTAAAGTGCAGTGTGATTAAGCTGACTAGGACACCAACTATAGCACTGTGATTTGTCCAGTTTCACTGGCCCTCTAGCTCCTCTTTCTGCTGCGGCTGAAAACTATGAAGGAGAGTGAATCTTCTCTTTCTAGCCAATTAGTGCTGGGTATCATTTTCTAAAAATGGAAACCTTCTGCGCCCCAGAAATTCAAAAGCTTCTGCAAAACTAACTCATTTTTTTTTTTAGTTTAGAAATTCAGTAGTTCCAAAGAACCCCAATGGCATTGAAAGAATTAGCTTAATGGGTAACACCCAATTACAGTGGTGCCTCGGGTTACAGATGCTTCAGGTTACAGACTCTGCTAACCTAGAAATAGTACCTTGGGTTAAGAACTTTGCTTCAGGGTGAGAACAGAAATTGTGCGGTGGTGGTGCAGTGGCAGCGGGAGGCCCCATTAGTTAAAGTGGTACCTCAGGTTAAGAACAGTTTCAGGTTAAGAACGGACCTCCGGAACGAATTAAGTTCTTAACCCGAGGTACCACTGTATACCCTAATGCAGGGAAATGACTTCACCCTGAGGGCCACATTTCTTTCTGGGCAACTTTCTGAGGGTGAAATGCCAGCGATGTGTGGGGCCAGAGGCAAAAATGAGCAAAGCGACCATGTGAATTTTACTTTTGCACAGCAGGCTATTTGCCACACACCCACACCTTTACTATTCTCCATTCAGACAAGCATGAAGCATTAAAACACATTTCAGTTGGGGGGGGGTACTTGGATGGGAACTTGAATAAAACTTGAGTACAATATTTGATGCCCCCTTGTAAGCCCCGCCTTACATAATTGATCACAAGATGCAGCATACACACACTATTTGAATGGAGCTCCTCAAATATTTTATTTCAGGGGGTGACAGGACCTTGCATCCTAGGAGTTGGCTGCTATGGATGGGAAGCAGGGACAATAAGGCCTATGACTTGGAGAGATTTGCCAGGGTTAGATAGAAAGCTCTGAAGGACAGCATTTTGCTCCAGGCCTGAGATTCCCCATTGCTTCCCTAATGTGTAATTCTTACACCTAGATGAGAAACATCCAGACTGGTGCGCTCTCTCTCTCTCTCTCTCTCTCTCTCTCTCACACACACACACACAGCCAACAGTTGTCATTTGTCAAGACTTAAGAGTCTTAGGACAAAATGAAACCTAATCAGGCATGAAGCTACATCTATGAGCCTTACTCCACCCTACAGAATCTCTGGGCTACAGACCCAGAATACATTCCCTATCTTTGCAGGGATTAGGCGACAGAAATACCCAGCTCACATCTAACACTCAGCTAAATCATGGCCTAGCATGAACCATGCGGTTCCCTGGAGTGAAGATAGCAGACACTGGACACTCCCCTGGTTCTGTGGCTATTGCACTAAACAGGACTAAGCTATGGTTTGGCTTAGCATGATATCCCAACCCAGGCTCATGCTTTGTAGCTAAGCTGCAACCTAGGTTTTTTCTTGATTTACCACTCATGGTTTGTCTGAGGTATGTCATGTTAAGAAATCCATAGCTTAGCTCTGGGCAGCATGGCAAGAACAGGGCCAGAGTATGCGTGCAGCAGCTGTGATCTCAACTCTAGGACAATGCTCTCTGAACTACTGTCCATTAAATATAACAGGTAGACCTGAATTATGCTTCCTGTCAGGAGTCTAGGTCTACTAGCCAGGGAGGAAATAGGAGACAATTCCATTAAGTTGCACAGTGAGACCTCCACAATGTTACCGTTTGTAGTGAACAGCATTCCATTTTAAGAAATGAAGGTCTTGATCTTGGAAAAGGCTGTGCCCATGGAAGTCCCTGCACTCATGCAACATCCTGTTGCCTTTAACAGCACTTCAGATGGCCATGGGAGAATGCCTGCATGGATTTCTCACCAACAAAAGCACTGAGGAATTATTTGAAGTACCCTTAAAGCTTTCAAGAACTGCAGGTTGGAAACAAAGCAATTGACACCCCTCTTTTTGATATAACGGCACAGGAGATGTTGTCTCAAAATATTAGCAGAACAGAGAACTTTGAAAAAGTGCAGCCCAAAGACCAGAACCTTGGTGAGATCAGTATGTTACCTGGCACAATGTATACCCACTTCACACAAGAAATAGATGTATTGTTTCTGGGAGCTACATCTGATCAGATATATTTATAGATTTATTGATCAAGGGTTAGCAGGAGGTGGCCATTCTGCTTCCTATTCCCACTTGCAGGCCTGTCTCCAAGCCCTGCCTCCAAGTGACCCTTTGAATTTGAGTGTGCTGTGGCATTCAGACTGGGTTCTGCTCACGGAAGGTGCCTCAGCCCCAGCTTGGATGATCTCCTCCCCTACCACAGCCTTCCTTGCTGCAGCCCACCACATTCAAGAGAGTCCCCTGACCCTCTGGAGAGTCTTGGAAGCAGGGCTGAGGAGGGGAAGCCCAAGGAGACGGGAGAAGAAGGGTTGGGTAGGAAGATACTTACCACCTACATCCTTACTTACATGCTTCTGGGTTTTTATGGCATTTTCTTCAAATCTGCATTACATTAAATCTTTCATTACATGTGTTTAGGTGCCAGGAGAAAACCTTCTCCTAGGCCTTTGGCTAATTAATCAATCTATAGGGTGGGGGTATTGTTTTGTCTGTTATTATATATATATAGACACCCCAACTTTTACACGGGAAGACACCCGAGGACACCAAAACCTGCATATATATATATATATATATATATATATATATATATATATATAGTGTTTATATACTATAAACCATTCTATGATTCTTGGATGAAGGGTGACATAAATAAAATAAAATACGAGAACAAGCAGTTCCTGAAATATCCTGGACCCAAGTTGTTAAGGGCCTTGTAAATTAATACAAGAACCACAAGAGTTAATACCACCACCACAAAGGGTGATTATATGCAAAAGATGACAGGGTCCGTGAACTATTAATTCTTGTCTAGAAGAGGGGATTTTGACAGGGATTCAGGGTTAATGGATTAAAAATAAAACTTTTACCCCACGATTACAGGTTACAATTTAATGTACTTAAAAGTTTTATGTATTTGTTTTCTTAGCAGATTTATAGGGCTGCCCATCGACGTGTTCCCTGAGCAGGTTACAAGGCAACAAGTAAAATGCCATACTGTTGCCATAAAGTATACCTCCAGGCTAGTGCAGTATGTAGTATAAAGTGAAAAACTGATCTTTCTTTCTTTCTTTCTTTCTTTCTTTCTTTCGATTCACCTTTTAATTAGCATTCTGCTTACAAAATGTAGATAAGAATTTTTAATGACAGTGCCCTTTAAATCAGAAGCTGATATATGCCACTAGCAAGTTAGCTAAGTCTCTGGCAACACTTTTGTTGTTGTTCCTAATACTTTAGTACTGTATTCATTCCTTCCCTTTAAGAAGAGAAAGTATGTTGACTCACATCTCTTGGGATTTCAGCTTTGGGGCACATTTTGAGTAGCAATAAAGTTCCCTCCAAAATTTCTACAAGCCTCCTATAAAATAATGACGGTTCATTGAATGTATATTTTTTAAAACCTAAATGCCGAACTCCTAAAAACCGTTCATCTTACAGCAGCCCCTGGTAGTCTTTCCCGCAGCAACAAAATGACCTGTTCACTTGATCCTGAAAGCTCCGAATTCTATGATCTCTCTAATGCTATGTCTCAACAAGACAGCTGAGAAGCAGGTCATTCTGGTTCTCAGGTGCTCTATTACACTCAGAGAAATGCAGCCCCACCTAATTTCGTTTCTACTGTGCATTCCTGACCACCACAACACTGACACGTTTACATTACCTGCATTGCACAGTTTTCAGCAGACTAGTCTTATTGCACTCCAAGTAGGGGGAGAGTTTTTTCAACAACTTACTAAATATTACTGCTGAGCTGAAAAGGTAAGTGGCTTTTAGTTAATGGTTTTCACCAAGTGATCTTTCTATTCTCTTGCATTAGCTCTTCAAAAATGTCTCTGTCTGTAAGTGATCCTGGTTAGAAACTAACAGTTGTATCGGCCAGGTAATGCCCTGGCCTGGCACAGATCTGAAGATATGTTCCTAGTTGCATTTAACTTACATTCTGCTTGCAACATCTCCCCCTCTCCTTCACTTCTAAGCAGTGGGCAAGAGGAGGCACGTCTCAAGGAATTTAAATGGCAGTATTTCTCAAAGTGATAAACTCTAGCATGTGTTAACTGTATATAAACACTACCCCAAATGACCTTTTACTGTTCAGTAACATTATAATGTCTGCTGTTCTTTCTGAAAGTTTCAAAGTTAGTATTTCATCTTTAACATGGGCAGTAACTTGTACAGAATGCATGTAGAAGACAACACTTCTCTGTAGTTTATGAATGTATACACTGGCTAAGTTGCACCTGTACTCAGGAAAGAAATACTAGATTATCGGAGTTCTCCTATTTAAGCATTGGTATAACGCAGAGAGGGGAAACTATCTGGAAAAACACCTTCCTCTGCCCCACAAATGAGAGTTAATGATGGGGTAGAAAAAGTGAGATTGGACTGGATTTTTTTTTTAAAAAAAATGTCTTCAAACAATTATGGTCAAGTAGCATTTTAGCCTTTACAAGCCATATGCTAAATTATATCACTAGAACATACTAAGTAGGGATGGGGTAATAAATTAAATTCAGTTCACATTTAAAGATGAAGCTACCTAGTTTGCACTTTCTGGGACAATACAGAAATTGAAATTTTGAAATGTTCACTTCTCTGAATTTTGCAATGTTGCCCTCAAAGTCAAGTAATATGTGCAAAATGCATATGCTAAAATAGCACATGCATAAAGATTCACATAGTAGTGAAATTAACAAATAATAATGCTTTGGACTAGGGAAGCCTGCATTACAATGTGCATATTAGAAATTTACATTGCAACTGATGAATTTTCATGGGGCTATTAATTTAATACAAAAATTCATAAACTGGTGTGGAAATCTAGAGGACTGAATTTAAGATTGGAAAAATGAGGAACTGACATTGACATATTCACCCATTCCTAATACCAAGCTATATAAGACAATATGTAGACGCAATATAAGTACGAAGGTCATTAACTTACTTTATTTCATGCTTACTATTATCCTTTATGAATAATGATACTAGAGGAAGTACAGCAGGCATGATAGCTGCACCAGTGTGTTATTGACATGGTAACCCCACCATTACCAAACTAATGATGTTTAAAATTTAAATCAGCTTTTAACATTGTGGTTTGGGACTGGTTCAGGGGAGCGGGAGACTGCGGAGAGCAGGGCTGCTGGTTCACAGACATTATACCTTAATACAGTGGTGTCAAAACTTTTTTCAAAGAGGGCCAGATTTGATGAAGTGAAGGGCTGTGAGGGCCAACCAAAGCTGTTGACCATTTTTTAAGGATTGAAGTTGTTGAGCCACAGTGGCCAAATTGAACCAACCGGCGAGCCAAATTAGGCCCCCGAAACGAACTTTGGACATGCCTGCTTTAACACAAAAATCATTGGTGGCTATGAATCTGAATGAGGTGCATTAGGTACAAGGAGAGTGAGTGCCTCCCACTTTCTCCTTCTACAATAGCTTAACGATTGAAAAATTCACCTCTATGCCCAGGAGATATGTAAGTTTACAATGTAAGGGCAGGAAGTGTGAAAGTGTCATGCCAAAGACAACAGAGTGTTGCAGAGGCAGGAAACGACACCTCTCTTTTCACCATGCCCAAAGTCATTCAGATGGAGGAAAGATACCCAGAGAAATTTCTCTTTACAGAGGCATCATGTGCTTAAAGGGGCTGCCTGGCCACACCTCTCACCACACCACTGATAATGCACAGCTCTGCCAGTGCACAAGTGTTAGCAGCATTCCAGGGCATAGGAGTCCACTTGCGTAGGTTTCTGCATCTCATCCTAATATGTGGATAGCAGGGCCAGGGCCAATGAGATTATGGAATTATCCGGGCAAGGCTAGAGGCAGAATGCAATCCTATCGATTACATGATGCCCCATCAAACAAGTATCATGTGAAGGGATCGTCACACGTGTGATTTTGCTATTGCAAAGCTAAGTGAAGTCTTACTGTGTATAAAGTATACCCTGCAAAGATAATAGGACTCTAAACTATTTGCAGTTGCTACAAAATCCTAGTAGTTTACATGACCTTGTAGTCTGCTTGGGTATGGGTGTGCCTTAACTGACACACACAACCACAGAAAGAGAGAGAGGGAGGGAGGAGATATATGATTATGGCTGGCTCTCATAAATCAAAACTCTAATTGGCATATGCCTTATTTGAATTCACAAGAATTCATATTTTCCTCAATGTCTCATCATTTACATCTGCTTTGAATTTTCCCTTGCATAGTCCCTATTCATGCTCACTGAAGCAAGGACACATAGATCAGATTCCACAGTGACACCCAGAACTTTGGAATGTTCTTCCTATGAGACTCACCAAAGCCCAAACCTGACTATAGTGAGGGTTAGTCTTTGGTAATTAATGTTAATTTCTTAACTTAGAAATACCTTTTAGTGAATTTTGATTTGTGTTGTTGTTTAATTGGCATGTATTTTGCATATTTTTACTGCTGTAATCCAGTGTAAGTTTTAAAGATAAAGGAAGACCAATTAAATAAATGGGGGTAGAGAGATATTAACAGTCTTTATTGGACATGAGATCCATGCATATCATATTACCATAAATTTAATCCAAACTAGGGCTGGAAACCTGCACACAACTTAGGCTGTCTAAATGCAGGTCCATAATTTTCAAGGTGGGAATATTTCAGCATGAAAGGAAAAAATCAGGGCAAATGTGAAATACCATATTTTTCTGTGTATAAGATGATGCTTTTTGCTAAAAAAAAAATAATAAGGCAAAAATCGGCTGTCGTCTTATACACGGATAGTTAATGCAGAGGGGGGTGTGTGTGCGATTAATGGCAGCAGCCAGCAGGAGACTGGCAGCGGCGATTGGGCAGGTGATTGGTGGCTGTGGCAAGGCCTGCTGGCGATTGGCTGTGGCTGCGGAAACTGAGCAGGTGATTGGCGGCTGTGGTGAGGTGGGTAGGTGATTGGCGGCTGAAGCAAGTGGGTGGATGAGCTGCTGGTGGCAGTGAGCGGGCAGACAATTGGCAGCTGCGGTGAGGTGTGTGATTGGCAGGGACTGTGGCAAGCGATTGGCAGTGGCAGGCAGGTGGGTGAGCAATTGGCAGAAATTACCTCCCCACCCCCCCAAAAGCTAAACAACTTAATTTCTTAATTGTGGGCTAAAAGGGGGGGGGGGTTGTCTTGTACATTTGGGCATCTTATACATGGAAAAATATATGGGCTGAATTCAATTAATCTTACATTGAAATTAATGGGCCCAAATTAGCCATGGCTATTAATTTCAACGGGCGTAATCTGAGTAAAAGTTAATTGGATACAATGCTATATATTTGAATATGTTGAAGAATAAATTATTCTACAGCAGCTGAGAACTCATATCTCATAATAACTACAACAGCCACCACCACCACCCCTCTTTTAAACAAAAGGGAGAGAGAACCAGTAAACATGGAGAAGCAGTAAATTGGGCAAATACATGAAGCATTTGGGTTGTAATCACACTAAATCACCGCTAAAAAGTAGCCTAGCAAGATCCCATAAGACTATAAGGGAAGTCCTGGTGGATTAACCCAAAAGTCCTCCTAGCAGTCTGCTTCCTACAATGGCTAATCTAATGCTTCTGAGAAGCTGTAAGCATGGTGTGAAGGCAATAGTCCTTCTCTCCTGTTGCTCCCCACCAGTAATTGTTATTCATTGATTCACTTCCTGTGAACTTGGAGGTTCCTCCCATGGTGAATGTCATTGGTGGGAATGAGGTGTAATTAGGGTTCCACCTGTTCATAAAGAATTTGTGCTACAGAGAAATGAAATGATAAACATCAGTGTCTTTAAAAAAGAAGAAGTTATTTTGGTTTAAGTTATTACTGGGTGCTAAAGTGACCCTTTGTAAGCAACCTTGTTGGAGAGAAAGAGGCAAAACTCAAATCAGAAGTAAAGGACAAAAGCCAGATCAGCTGATTCCTGCATTTCAGCATTATATCTGCGGGCATGCGCATGCCGAGAAATGTTAAACGAAAGAACAAGAAACCGGTTTATTATTACACATGAAAGGATTTCTGGGAAACACATAACTAAAAATAAACTCAACTATTTCTCTTTTTCTGAGTCCCCCGTTTTCCAAGTGGAAAATTATAGTGGATGGAACAAAAAAAAGAGAGAGACTTTTGTGTTGCAAGTACAGCGATTTCAGCATCATGCCCTGTAAATGAAAGCTTTAGTTAAGTGAACTTTGGGTAATTTCCTGTGGGGGTTTCAAATTACAGCCAAGGTGAAATAAAAACAAAAATGACAAAACTCACTTTGTGTAGTAATGAAATGGCTATTGATGGAAAGCAGAGCGGGTTGCGCCAGAAAGGCAAACAACAAGTATGGCTATGAAGAGAAAGGAATATTTGAGAGCTTGCTAAAAGCTCACTCGGTGTTTTATTTGTTCTTCCTGTGGTTCTTTAAAGTATCGGTTATAGCGGGGGGGGGGGAGAGGGAATGCAGTCACAAGGTATGACAAATGTTTTTGTTCATTCAGTCAGAGGGCTTGGAACTCAGGATAGGCAGATTAATTACATCTTGAATACCGCCACTTATGCAGGGTGGGGAATCAGCCAAATAATGATTTGTCTCTTCTGCTTTGACTCATTTCACAAGAATTGCAGCCATATTTTGAACAAAGTAATTGCAGCAAATAATTTGCTTTTCTTTTATATTCAGCTATGTGGGCAAAATATTTACAAGCAAATAAAAAGAGTGATTTTTTTTTGTAAATTTGACTGAAGTTGCCTGTGACATATGCAACATACTTTGAAAACAGGCACCAACATGTACAGTTGACATGGTGCCTAACTAAGAGGAGATACAAGATCCCTTCACCCCTGTTTTTCATATCATGCTGTTCTCTTTCCCCTGAGGTCCTCGTCTTGAGCATAAACATCTGCCAATGGGAGCTTATGAACGTAGGTTTTTCCTATGCAAACATCCAGGCTCCATGTGTGTACTTTAGTGAATAGGACTCCTATACATGCATAGCCCTACACACAAGTAATGTATGGAGGGGGGCTATGGTGATTTGCCTGATGGGAATAAAGTAATTTATGAGCACAATTCTGCCAAGACCACAAAAGGGGAAAGATAATGCAATGATGCAATAAAGCATTAATCACACAATTTTGTGTGATTCACAAAATTGAGTGATTAACAAATCTGTTCTGTCCACTGAAGAGACTTACCCCAGTATCACCAAACTTAAAAAGTTACCAGAATGTACTGAAACAAGAAAGGTAGCTGAGGAAAGTGAGGTTTCTTTTAGACAGTTATGGGATCTGAAAACTGACCAGGACATTTGTTCCTTTTTTTTTTTTTGGTGTCCCTTAGCTGTGCTATCAGAAAGCTCGGAGAAGAGAAACCAATCTTACAGAAAACAATTTCTGATAATACACAATGAGAAAGGCAATACATTTTTAAAATACATTCCTATAAAATGACCCTATGTCTAGCTCAAGAATAATGACAGCTATTAGGCCTTGTCTATAAGACCAAACCATCCTGCTATCTTGAAAAAGAGAAATGTGTTCTTAAATTGCAAAGTTTTGAGAAAAAGCTATTACAGTAGACAAGTGTTGAATTTAGTAGTTGGGACTCCAATTTTTCAAGGAACAAGCAGAGTGATGGTAACTCCAGTCCTTCATACTGCCATTAATTGCATCAGCTGACTGGGAGTGACCACACACTGCTCTTTTCCCACTCACACCTAAACTTGTTATTGTGCAAGTACTGGAATTGGGCAGTTTAGACCTGCATAACGTTTCCTTCTTAGCCCCAAATATGGGAGTCAGTCAGATCCTGAGTGTAAGCCACATATATTCATCGACTCTTTTTACAGAAGATTGGGATACCCTGCAATATCTTGGTCTATAGTGTACCAGTGAATCCATGAAAACACAAAGTTTATAAAAGGGCAAACCTAGTATTTGACCACAACTGAAACAACCAGAATGAGAACTGCAAGATATCCTTTGCGTATTTATTAATTTCGATCTTCAATTCAGTGAATCTCTGTGACTTTTTTAACATAAAAAAGATGCAATATAAAGATAAATATAAACTCTGAACTTTTTTACAGGTTCATCATATCAAGAAATAAGTATCATACCTGTGGAGGGAAAATGATGATCCCAGAAGAAATTATGTTCATTTTGCTGTTGGCTAACTTGCAGTCAACCAGAAATGCTGGTGTCAATGCGCTAAGTATCGCAGCCACTACAAGCAGCTTAAATAACACAACCATGAGTTCTACTATATTTATAAATAAATCATCCAATAAATCTGTATCTTCTGGAAGAACTCCTTCTGTAACTCTTACATCACCAACAGACACTGATGACAACACAACAAAAAATATGGTGATGGAAAGCAGTACCCAAAGCAGCAGTGTGACACTCCTTAATACTTGGCTATCTTCAACGGCACATCAGCTGAATCTTACAACAAAAGATTCAAATCAGACTTCTGCAATAATCAATGGAACATCAGCTCCTTCAGAGATACCTACAGTCAGCAGTGGCCTGTTCACAATCTCTGAAAACTATTCAGTCACAACGTACATCAATTCAACAGAGAAAGCATTGAACAACTCCACCACAGCCAACTATAATGTCAGTTCTACGACCATTGTCTCTTCTAATGGAACTCAAATTAATGGCATAACAGTTCATCCTACCAGTAGCATGCCAAATACATCAACCATGTCACCAAGTACTAAGATCAACAGTGTTACAACAGATTTACAGATAAGTTTGCAAACCACGAGTCTGTACTCCAGTTTTACTGATGGGTTGGCAGAAGCAAGAGAACCCCAAAAAGGTACCTTATTTTTGAAGAATATTTCACCACTCAATAATAGTATCTACATTACCATAGTCCACCCAGAGTAGATAGATTTTATTAGACCCACTGTTGCAGCTGGCTCAGTTTTAAAAGGAGTTACAGAAGTTGAGCTATTTATTTTGCAGAAGAAAAACCTGACAGGATTCTAGTTTACATTTACATGCATTCTAATAATGGTAAAATTGAAATAAAAGGACATCTTTTTCAATGTAGCATTATGTCTGAGTGAACTAATTCTGAAGAACATCAGTGCACCAAGGAAGGATAGTCAACTAAGTTTTCCTCAGAGCAGACTCATTGAAATTAATAGAGCTAACAGTCATCTTCATTAATTTCATAGGTCTAGTCTTTATAAGATTTAGTTGAATACCACCCATAGGTTCTATTTTATTTTTGCATGTGGTCCTGGTTTATAGGGAAGAAAAGCTTATTTAGTGCAGATTGTACAGCCTGTTCTGAAGAAAGAACATTGCTTTCATAATTTCTCAACTTGTCTTCAGAGTTCTGACAATGTCTATCCCCCGCAATCCAAATGCTGCTATAAAGAATATGTCAACAGAAAATACCAATACAGGGTATAAAATGTGCTACAAAGTTTGTAACCAAACTATGCAGCCTACACTTCTTTTTTCCATTTAGATTTTATTAACGTTGGAAAGAAAATATACAACTGTTAAAAATCAAATTTCCAATATCTTTTTATCAAAGATAAAAGAAATTAATCTAAATAAAAACACAAACCAGACGGTGAAAAAAGGAAAGCGTAAAATAAGAAAGAAGAGAACTTCTGGTTCTTCATCTAAATTATCCAAAACATCTGCTCCAAGATAGCACCCAACAATTTTGCTTTCTATAAACCAATATTTTCTTCAGTCCTCAAACACAGATATAATAAATTCATTTTCTTTTTCACACAAAAAGTCTATAATAGGTGCAGCCTATACTTCTGATTCTGATGGACAGGAAATAATTTCAGTATAAAAAGTGGAATAGATAGACAGATGTGTGAATATCATATTACTTACTAAACAGATTAAGTCTTGTTTGCATTTAATTTTACTCCTTAATCTGTCCTGCACTGTGTTTCATACTGCAATTCTATTGTTCATGTTGAATTGTGACAATTCTATCTACACAACTTTAGTTTTAGGGAAGAACAAAAATATCATAAATAAATAAATAAATAAATAAATAAATAATAAATGATATATGATAAACTGTTTTCATAATAGTTTCTTTAAAATGACTTAGAGTTATATGTAGAAGTGAATGTTTTGGATCATAAACTCTGATTGGATGTTCAGATTTTATCAGGGATCTAGACATTTTGCCTTCGCTCAGTTGCCAGTCATTATTTGGGATGACTATATAGTCTCTCTCTGCTCCCAAACCCCTAACATTCAGGGATTATTTTCCAGAGCTGCTTGTGAAAGTTATAAGTTTGCTTAAAAATCCATTTTGTTTTTGTTTTTCAGAAAACCATAGTAATGGAGCTGTAGTGTTTGGTGCAATAGTAGGAGCAATTCTAGGGTGTGCATTAATCTCTCTGGTGGGGTATTTCATGTGTGGGAAGAGAAAAACGGACTCATTTGCACATCAGCGACTTTATGATGACATGAGGAATGATCCAGGTAATGAAACAGCAAAATGAACTGAGACATTATGGTCACACAGATTTCATTTTATTGTAATCATTTTGAGATAGCTTTGAGATTTTAATAGCACAGAGATCATCCTGAGAACATACCAATTGTCTGGACTTCAAAGGAGGTACTTAAATACTGAATCTTCTGCTAAAAATGGCATCCAAACTTTAGACTGCAGAAAGGAAAGGATCAGATTATTCTGCACGTATGCTTTTACTCATGCTTCAATGGAAGCAGGTAATAAAAGCAAAACACAATCCATACTACTGGAAAACATATCAACACCAACACTTTATACACATTGCAGTTCAATGCCTTGCTATCCACATTTGTGTAGGAAAATGAGATTTATTTGTTTGTGTTGCTTGAAGGGAAGCCAGGCTGTTCTCATATATGATATTATGCTTACATGATTGCATTTATTGTGGTCAAACTGCAAGGACATCTGCAGAAGCAGAAAATGTAATTTACAAATTCAATTGGCTTCCCTTACCAAATGCAGATTTCATGCTCAAAATACACTCATTTTAATTTTCCTTAAAAATAAAATACTACCAGAAAAAAATGCTCTGTCATGATGTTTCAGAACAAAACTTGAAACACTGCTCATTAGGTTTGTTATCCCGCTTCTATTATCTATACAACTGTGGCACTAAAATGTCCACATTTTCCCTCTGAAATCCAGGCACATTATGCCTGGATCACATTATTGGTGATATTATGCCCTCTCCAATTATGAGCAGCAATAAAGCAGTCAGAATGAAGTCTTTAATGGGCATCCATCTACATTATTCCTGAAGCAGATAGCTCTTCTCTGTAACAATAGGTTACGGAATGATATGTTCAGAGAAAAAGATTGCCCATAAAATGCTGTTACAAGCTGCTCCGTAAACACAAACCTGGACACATCATAGCAAAGAAAGCAGTATAAATTCTTGTAAGGAGATGTCACCCAAATCCAAATTAATGTGCTCTTGCTTTTGGTCGTTTCCTGTGCAATAAACAACCATTAGAAACAAACTATCCATTCAAATGTCAAATATTTTATCACATGACACAAAAAATGTATTTGCATTTCCTGCATTGTTTTGACAACTGAATGCTAAACCCATATTAACTGTATTAAAACATTCAGTTTTAACATGGATTTATTCTGCTTTCTAACTTGCATTCAACAGCACAGGAGAAGCTCAATGGCCCCTTTAGGGCTAGGTGTAGAAACAATGATTTGTTCTTTCTCTTAGCTATCTTGACATGTTTATTTGAGGCACTAAACCTCCATCAATTGATTAGAAGTGGATTCCAGTTCGAAAGTAGTCTAATCTTGCTTCTTTCTTGCCTTTTAGTCAGGGGGGAAGGAAAGCATTTGTGATGGTTGCCCCAGTGATTTAGCACCTAGAAAAGATCAGGCATTTTTCTCTCCTCCATTCCTCTGGATTTCCACTCTATGGGAAGTGCAGCATCTACCTGCAATGCTAAATCATGTAGCACCACAAGCAAGAGGCTTGGGCTCACATGTTTCCCTTCCCCTTCTGGTGAAGTTATGATGAAAGGTCAGGACCTACTACTTCTGTTTTATATTAATCACAGTTTAGCATCTTAAACCTAAACCGTGGTTGATCTTAAACTATGGTTTAAGTTGGCTTATTTCAGCTGCAGGGCTGGCCCACGCAGGAGGCAGACTGAGGCAACCACCTCAGGTGGCAGAATCCTGCTGGGCAGCACCACTGTGGGTGCCCCACTCACCCCTGCTGCCACCACTCACTGGAAGCCACCACTGTGTGACCCAGGTAAACAAAGGCTTCAGCAGTGAGGCAGCAGAGGGGGGAGGGAAACATCTTCCCATTTCCCCCCAGGTGGCGAAACTGGACAGGCTGCCTCTGTTCAGTTGTCGTTATGATTAACTAGAATGTGTCAGGTCTGGATGACATGAAGGAGAGGAAGTGCATGAGCCAGAGATGGTCATATTTTCTCACCACACTAAGCTATGGGTCAGTGTTACATCTGAGCCAACTCTACAGGCAAGGTAAGGACCAAGGAAAAAACATGCTGCAGAAACATCTGCTCATAGATTAGTTCTACAAAGCTAGAAGGGTTCATTTGCATCCGTTTTCTTGGCCTGAGCAAGGAAGTCCTGTATAGCAGCCCCTATAATGGTTAGAGGAGAAGGAGACTTGTAGTTGCCAAAATATAGTGCTTCAGCAACACCTGTATTGAGGAAGATGAGCATGAGAGAAAATATATGGGAAAGGAGTTGGCAAGTTTGTGTTGTATTTTTTGAAAGTGGATGGTTGTTGCTTGCACCATAATAACTGACTGAAAACTTCATGCCCTGGCCAGTGTGGTGAGGTGGTTAGATAGCTGGATATGTATAAGTGGTAAATACTCTTATGAGTCCATGCTCAGTTATGGCACTCACAGGTCAGCCTTTGGAGAGTATCTATCTGTCTATTGCCCATCCTATCTCACTGGATTGTTGTGAGACTAAAAATGCCACTCTGATCTCATGGGAAATGGGTGGGATAAAAATAATAGCTGCATTTTGTAGCAAAACTCCAGTCTGTCAAAGTGATTAGAGAGCCTCCCATTGACTACTATATGATTTTGATCAAGGCCTTATTTTCATACTTCTGACATATTTTAAACTATTTTTAAAAATGGAAATGCTTTTGCAAGCCACACTTATATCCCAAACCGTTATGTTAGTCACCTAAGAAAAAGAGAGATTTACTGCTGCTGAGTCGCTCTAGAGTCTTGAAGCAATTCCAATTCTGTTCCTCAGTATTAATTATTCACACATGACATTTCCAGCCATGAGTGTATCCACACATGAGCAAGTGTGAATGGAGCTTGATGTTTAATCACATTTTATTCCATACACATCCCAACACCTACAATTGGCAAGAGTAGAAATACTTCCTTAGTCAGATGCATCCTGAGATAAAATAAATCATTCAAGGACCTTTTTAACATTCTATTCAAAGGAAGCATTGTTCAGAACCCTATAAATATCTGTCTACATTTATTTTGCAGTTCTACGACTAGACAATGTGTCTGAGCCTTACGGTGCAAGCTTTGGAAATCTGTCATACTACAGCCCTACAACAGTCAACGAGACAGCAGCCCAGAGCAGCAAAGAATCTCCCTATGATGCAATTCAAATGAATGACATGTCCGCATCACAACCTTCAGCACAGTAGTGTGAATAACTTGTGTCAAAACAAAACACCTCACACCCATGGTTTCTTCTTCTTGCGTTTAAAGATCAGGTCAAATGGTTTGAAAGATTTTTGTGTGTGTGTGTGGCACCAGCCCTCTGCCTGTTGATATGTACAGTTTTCAATAATCTAAGCGAGGCAATGCTTGTTAGCCACGTTTACAAATTTATATGCCCAGAAATTCACTTTTGTGTGCATTGTGTTTTGGATGGTTCACATATCAATGCCCTTTACTGAGTCATCAATTCCATTGCTAACACACAGGTCCAAACTGATTCTATGGCAAAGAATTGTGCTTTAAGCAATGAGGAATAAGAACATTCTACCTACATTTTTGGATCTGTAGTACGTCAGTGACACAAATATGGTACCAATGCTATCCTCTCATCAGTCAATGACCTTGCATGTGTGAACCAATTCTCAGTTCATGTCTTTCTTCATCTGTTTCAACTGTATTATTTAACTTAAGTCTTAACTATCTAACCCAATTTGTTACCACCAGATACGATAGGCATGAGCTCTGAAAAAGCTTAGACGACTTTGAAAGATCACAAAGGATAGCTCTTTATGTAGTAGTTCACTGTGATAGCAGAATGCATTTCCTAGGCTCACAGTCAGTATGTTTAGACTGCCGGATGCTGGACATAAACAAGAGAGGATGCCTGGCTTGTCAACTTCCATGACCATCTGCTTGGCTGCTGCTAGAATGTTGGACTGGATGGACTTTAGGCTATTTTAGCAAATCAATTATGGCATGCATGTTGTTTTTACTCTAGGGGAAATGCCATGAATGGGGAAAAAGTGGGCAAGCCAATTATGTTCTACAAATGCATAAAGCACTTTAATCAAGGAACTGGCACAGAGGTGGGGGTAGGATTTTGTAGTTTTTGTTTTTTTGCCCAGGGGCCACAATACCTTATGGGCAACATTCTGGGATCTACATGGCAAGAGTGGGTGGAGAAGCAGAGCTGGTGCTCCCCATCTTGCCAAAAAAGCAACATTCTGGCCTCAGTTCAGATTAGCACATATATTATAGGAATGCATTCAGTTGCACATGGAAAGAAATGCATTGTGCAATATGAATGTGGATTAGAATACACAATTTGACATGGATTCAGCTGGAGGTCAGAATGTACGTTCTTCCCAACTACAGTCCATTCGTTTCATTGGGATGCTCACATCCCTGTCCTCATTTTGCCACATCTTGTCAACGAAGTATGACTGGACTGGCCAATGAACAATCAGCCCAGCTGTCCGGGCAAAGAGCCTGTCTTTTCTCTTACTGCAACACCAATCTGAATGCCACCGTCTCAACAAAAATGGCTTTTTTCAGCTTTCAATTTAATGCAAGATCCCATCGGCATCAGAAGTAGTTATTGTCTGGACCCAGGAGGAGAATCAAAGGGCGCTCCCCATTCCCCTCAGTTTTGAGGCTGTTTGGTTTCCCCTTGGCTGCTTTTAAACAACAAATTTTTGTCTAAATTACCTTCACCATTGCGTACAGTTAGTTTGGCCTTACATGCAAGGAGAGCAAATTGTCATTTATCACAGATGCGTGTGGAAGAAGGGAGTAATAAACTAGGATAATGGAAAATAAAACAAAAACCAAAGCAATGTATTACATATTGTATTCCACACAGGCTAGACTGCCAAGAGAAGTGAGATTGCTTTAACTCTAGTGCTTGGGATCACAAGGCGCCAAGGAAACTATGTGACAAAAGAGATGCTTCTCAATAGCAATGCAAGATAGGGAACACCAAATTCATCCCGAAACATGTGTCCTAAAATTTGCCAAGTATCTTTTATCTGAGAAGAACAACACACTTCCCTGCTACAGTGGTGCCTCGCTAGACGAAATTAATCCGTTCCGCAATTTTCTTCGTCTAGCGGTTTTTTCATCTTGCGAAGCAAGCCCATTGACAGCTTAGCGGATTAGTGCTGTTAAGCGGCTTATCAGCGGAACAGCTGATAAGCGGCTTAGCGGCTTAGGAAAAGGGCGAAAAAAGCAAGAAAAAAACTGCTGGGGGACGCAAGATTTTTTCGTCTTGTGAAGCAACCCCATAGGGAAATTCGTTTTGCAAAGCGCCTCCAAAACGGAAAAACCCTTTCGTCTAGCGGGTTTTTCGTCTTGCGAGGCATTCGTCTTGCGGGGCACCACTGTACATGCAGGAAATGCTTGCTATATGAAAGAGCACTGAGAGCCAGGGTGGAGTGTCATCAGATCTCAGTTTAGTCTGGGAACTTGCTGGATAAACTGCGGGAAAACAGAGTCTAAGCCCAGCATCAGGGGCCGACGTGAATGAACACTTGCCAAGGCCCCCAAAGACTTAGGAGAGCCTGTCGCCAACACTGTCACTCCACTGGGACTACCATGAAGTGTCAGTGCCTCTGCTACCACTGAGCCATAGCATGGAACCTTTTGCTGTCTCACTTCATTCTCTCCAGACATGGTGCTTTTGGTTGGTGGTAGTGGCAACAGTAGTTTAGAATGGGAGCTGCATGGGTGCTTGGCTCCAATCCACTGTGTATTTTGATCATCCAAAATGCAATATACTGATGTCTAGTAGGGCACTGCATTTTGGAAGACTAAATGTCACCACGCTGCACATCAGAGCAGATCACCAGCTTGGCTCCCTTTCAAAAGTGGCAGTAGTATGCACAGCAGCAGCAGCCTGTGTCACCCTGATGCAGGGTGAAGTGAGTGACAAACAGTGGTTGTGGCTGAGGCTACTGTTATGTACTGGGCCAGCAGGGAGATACTGTATATAGTTATGCAAATGAAGGATCGAAAGTGACGTTCAGTGATTGGATGGTTTGTATGCAAATGAAGGATCGAAAGTGACATTCAGTGATTGGATAGTTTTAGAAAGTTGCAACAGTTACATTGTTCTGGAGCTCTATATAAGCAGGCTGACTGAGCTCTTCAGTTCAATTCTATTCTGGCCTCTGAATAAACAAGAGCTGTTGAAGAATCGCTGTGTCGTTTGATATGTTCGCCCACAGCTTAACAGCTAAAATAGCAGATAGCAGTATTGGCAGAAGCCCAGGTTGAAGGCCTACTGGAATCTGGCTCTAGCCCTATATAGTCTCTACCTTGCAGGGCTGTTGTGAAGAGAAAATAGATAGCTTCTTGAATGCTACCCAGAGCCCCTTGATGGAAGAAAAGGATATAAATGTGAAAAATAATATTTCCATTGGCTTCTGAATTTGCCACCGTTATTATTAAATATTATTAGACCAAGGCACAAGATGTCTTGACCTTTGGGGTTGACCCCCATCATGCAAGCTGAGATATTATTCTATGCTTTTTAAAAGTTAGGTGTCATGCAGCACTGACTCACACTGGACATATGAACTGAAACAGAAGGGGAGAATTTGTAGCCTGTTACTCTCTCAACTACTAGTAATAAGAGATTAGAGACAGACCTTGATAATGCAAACAGAGCTTTCAAGACAGAATGCTGAACAAATTGTCCTGTGTAAAGCCTGCTTTCCAGTTCAATCTTGATGAGCATAAATAAATAGCAGGTGCCTTTCCCCCAGAGAACTCTTCATGCTTCCCAAAAATTGAGACTTAGAAGTCTGCCGTGTTGACAGTAAAGGCAGCATTGATCCCACAGTTCTTCCTGCCTACATACGGACTGAAAATTCATGTTATGTGCAGACTATGGGAATCGGATGTCTCTGATGGTTACCCAACAGGGTACCCTAAGGATATACTTATATGAATTTTAGAAATAGCATGCCCTGCACACTGTATGTAAATAATGCAAAGGGGACTTTAAATAAATCAACAGTAGCAGCAACCATTCTACTATGAGTCAGAGACTAAATGTAGAAAATGTAAGTACTGTATTACAAATCCAGTGGGGTTGTCTTTGTATCCCACCTGGTTTTGGACTTCTGTGGATTTATGTTGGTCTACTGAGTTGATCTATATCCAGCTTTGCCTATAGAATCATTATTGTGGCTTATTTTTGATGACATTTTGATGCTTTTGGAGAGTCACTCTTTCCCCTTCACCAACCCAGCAGCTGGGATTGTGATAAATGCATATAAATACATATTTGTAAACTATGTCAATAAAGCTATTTTTTAACCTTTAAGCTCTTTGTCATTGTACACTATAGGATTAAAATGGGACGGATGTTTTAGGAAAACAATGGATTAAAGAACACAGATAGTAATATGATGTTGGATTGCCATCTTTCATGGATGCTTTAGCTGAGATTCCTGCATTGCAGCAAGTTGGATTAGATGATCCTCAGAGTCATTTCCAACTCTATGAATCTATACTCATAGTAAACTCATTGAAATTAATGGCTGTAAATTAGTCACCTCCATTCATTAACTGGTCTATTCTGCGTATGACTAGCATTGGATACAACTCATATATACCTCTAGTATAACACTGCAATGGACTGCAAAGTGAAGAGGTTTCTCTAGCACTAGAGTAATTTACCCAGTCATTTGTGTTCCTGAATGGCTTATTTCAGCTGTGTATAGAGATCTACATCCCTAACAAGCATGACAATAAAAGCTTCAAAATGTATATTCTCATTTTAAAGTTCATTCCAAATTAAGACTTGCTGAGTATAATACCTTTTATTTTACAGTAACAGGTGAAATAATAATAACAACAACACTTACCCCATATAGCCATAAAAATGGCGAAGAAGACAGTCCCTCCATTATCAAATAAGTGTGTAACCTTAGAAGGAAATGAAAGAATATAAGGCAAGTAATGGAATTATTAAGCAATAAAAATCTACCATATGCTAATATGTTCTTAATTAGAGAATGCCATAATACTGAACAATTGCAAACAGACTCGGGTAAAGTGGATGCATAATTTCATTGGGTTTAAACATGGGCCATGCCTTCATGAACTCTATTAAAGGATCAGCAGTGGAATAAGCATAAAATTACATCTATTATATAAGCTCATTGGGCTAATGCTGTGGAGGCTAATTCTCTGCTCATTTTCATATCCACTCGTGGAAACCTCCATCCTGGCTCAAAGGCCTAAAGCAATTGCCATGCTAGCTTCCACTAATTCCTCAGTACCACAGCTCTCTGTGTGGGGAGAGGATTCCTCAAATCCCCATCCTCATGGGTGAGAAAGGAAAACATGCCTCATTGGGGTTTCGTTCCCTCTCTCCCCTGCCCTTGAATCTACTAGACCTGAAAGTTTGTCGTAGGAAATCCCTTTTCATCCAGGTTACTCACCAATTTTTCCTGTTCCTTAATCTCTTCACCCTGCACTGTTCCTGCCAGTTGTGAACAGGGGATTTGCCTATTCATAGTTGCACCACCAGGGACAACATAAGCAGAACAGGCAGCAAAACACCCCAAAGCAAGTGCACACTGTCTTACAGTGAAGAGCAGGATAAAGGGCAGGTGCCAAGCTGAACTGCACTGAAGTAGGCTTTATTTCTTGCTGAGGTCGTCCATTCCACTGATGAACAGCTCTTACTGTCAAGGAAGCTCCTCCTAATGCTTAATTTCCTTTCTTGAAATTTGAATCCATTGGTTTGGGGGCTACGCTCTTGGGCAGCAGAAAGCATGCTTGCTCCACCTTCACTGTAACAGCCCTTTAGATACTTGAAGGTGGCTATTGTATTACTTCTCAGTCTTCTCTTCCCTAGGCTAAATGTACCCATCTTGGTTTCCAGACCCTGATGTCCTTCTTAAACTGTGGTGCCCAGAAATGGACACAGTACTCCAGGTGGGGTCTGATGAAGACAGAATAAAGTGGTGCTATTACTTCCCCCACCACGCATTCAGTGAACTGGATGCTTGTGTGGTTTTGTTTAATTCTGAAAAGGACTCGAAAAAGGAGAAGGAATCTGTGGCCCTCTAGATGTTGTTGGACTTCAACTGTCATCAATGCCCCAGGCAGCATGGTTAATGGTTAGGAATGATGTAATCCAAAACCTCAGTCCAAAAATAACCTAACCTATGTTTTCCTATCACAATAAATAAAAAAATTAAGAAATTGTCCAGTAGCACCTTAGAGACCAACTAAGTTTGTTCTGGGTATATGCTTTCGTGTGCATGGACACTTCTTCATGTATAAATGCTTGTTTTATAGCAAAGCTGTAATTCTGCTTTCCCTTATGCACAAGTGTGAACTGTTCAAAGTGCATTTGATAATGAATTGACTGTCTGCTGTCATTTTTATTCAGCTGTTCAGTTATTTTACCTTTACCAATAATAATTTATCAGTAATTTATAAATTCTGTTTTTCTATTTTATCTGCATGCTATGCTGTATTGTGTTTTAAATATTCAGGTGGGAGCCACCCAGAGTAGCTGGGGAAACCCACCCAGATGGGTGGGGTATTAATAAAGTATTATTATTATTATTATTATTATTATTATTATTATTATTATTATTCAGATACACTTGGTGTATCTGAAGAAGTGTGCATGCGCACGAAAACATATATTCAGAGTCTCTAAGGTGCTACTGGACCAAGACGGCTACCTACCTGAATCTATTCCTATCACAATATTAGTCTGATTTAGCTAAACAAAACTGACATGAAATTTTGCATGCAGAGATTGTGAGCAGGTTTACTGGAACAAGAACTATTTCTAACTTAACCAGTAATACTGTAATTAATTCTGTTTGCCATTTAACTACCATTTATTTCCTCACCATTTAGACACAGTGTCTATGAGACTTTTGTTAATGGAAGGAGACTTCACTGCCAATGTTTAACTACTCTATAACTACACTGTGTTACATATAACCCCAAAGTCTAAGGAACAGCAATGGACCTTAGGAATGTGATGCTTGTAAGGCAATGGGTATCTGGGGAAAAGGAGTGCTGAGGAGGCTGAATAGTTTGCTGTAGGAGGATTTCATTCCCCACACAAGATGACATACTTAATTAGACTTTTTCTCTTGCACAGTCCTCTTCAGGAACTGCAAACCTTAGCTAATTTAACACATCCCTGTTTTAATAGGAATGCCGTTTTCCAATAAGAAAATATTTACCAGAGAGGGGATGAAATGTTTACACAAAACAGACAACTATAATATATTTCTTTAGAGTGAATGTAATAAAAATGGTTTAAACAACATTTATAGTGTAGAATCCCTCTGGAATGTTTTATTTTCTTTTGAATGAATCCACTATACAGTGTGTAGTTATTTAATGCATATGTTGGATAAGCACTCAGGCCTCAGATGATTTAAAGTACACATTTGAAAAAGTGCACATATACTACCCATTGCTCAAGAATATCAGCTCGGTAAGTGTGCTCCATGAATTTCATTACAGTGAATGTGGGATTCAAAGCCAGTCAGCCAGTCAGCCAGCCAGACAGCCAGCCAGACAGACAGACAGACAGAGTGCTATTAGAGGACTGGGAGGTACCGGTAAATAAAATGACTGGGAAGTGATTTGTTGTATGTGTGAATCAGATGAAAATATGAATGCTTCTGTTTTCAAATGGAAGTAGAAAAACCACAAATTCTTACAAATTAATGAAATAAGACAATTGTAATCTGTTGTTTTACATTGTATTTATGTATTTATTTAGTAATAATACAGATGAGCAAGGAATGCTGTAATCTTATTTTCGTTTACGTGAAAGAAAGCCCCATTGAACTCAGTAGGTCCTGCTATTGAATACACACATATAGGCAGGGCTTTTTTTTCAGCCGGAACTTACCAGAACTCGGTTTCGGCACCTCTCAGGTGGGCACCATTGTCATTATAAGAGAACAAGGGAGGTGTTCATGGTGAGTTCCGCTACCTCTTTTTCTTGAAAAATAGCACTGCATATAGGTTTGCTATATCAGTAAAACTGCTTGTGTTATATATCCAGTGAATTCTTTCTGTTTGCAGAAGGCCTTTTGCTTTGAACATCAACTTTCCCTGCCCTTCCTCTCCTCTCCCTGTGTATCCCACAACTCCTCTCCTTGATTGGAATAAAGCCCAGATCAGATGTTTTGGACGTGGAAAGAGAGCGAAATTCTGCTTCTGAAGCAGAAGTTCTTTCATGAACGTAATTACTTCATTGGATCCAACCCCATGACTACATAAATTAATCAAGAGCCAAAATGTACACAGGGTATACTGTTGGTCATGGGTCCAGAATATGTGAGCATCCTACTGATAACCCCAACAAAGAATCGGGCACTGAGTATTTGCATTCCGCACTTGAAAAGTCTTGAAGTGGTGTTTAAGTGTTTGATGTGAATTCATAATCATTTTCTGTCTCTGCAGAGCAGAAATATTTTCCTACAGAGCGGGAAGACAGGGAGGCAGACTCTCGGCCCCACCACTGATAGCAAAGGGCCAAAGATATTCACTTGGCCTGGGTTGCTTTTATAGGTTCTATCGCAATAACCGTTTTTTGGCAGGGCAAATCCTTGTGAAGTGTTGAGCATGAAAGCTGAATACATTTTTGGGTTTGCTGCTGAAGAGTCCACCAAGCACCACTGTGCATTATAGGAGTGGGAACCTCTGGCTCTCCAACTGTTGCTGAACCACAATTCTCATCAGCCCTAGAAGCATAGCCAATGGTCATGAATGGTGAAAGCTACAGCTCAGCGACTTACAGAGGGCCAGATGTCCCCCACATGTGGTACAATGGAAAAGTATTTGAATGAAATGACAACAAGAGGCCGTGTGCAGTTTCCAACTGACGTATCTGAAGCATAGAGCTTCTAGAGCACAAAATAACTTACCTTTGCGTAGATGCAGCTTTCATTGAGTTTTTGCAGGGTGCAATTCTTCTCACACATTGGACACATGACAGTTTCATTTGCCTCGCAGATCTCTCTGCTGCACCAGGAAATAAAGACAGTGAATGTTTATTCAGGGATGACTGATGTTTATGACATTTATTATGGTAGCTGACACAGGCCGCAAGGCTTCTGATATTTGCAGCATTGTGTTTGTACCTTACTTTGGAAGCTGGACCTAAACTTATTTTATTGCACAGGCACAACACAGGACATGGCAGTTTAATTATGATTTCATTGACAGTAGGATTTTTGGAAGTTCTGTTTCACTCCCCACCCCCCACCCCCAAGTCACATGATGGTCCTGGGATGTAGCCAAGGCAGATAGATACCCTGGCAGGAAAGAAACCCTCAGAACTGAGTGCATAAAGTCAGCATGAAGTTGCTGGTGCAAGTTGTTTCTTTCTGATTTTGTAGGATTCCTCTTTCCATTGCAGCTTCCTGCACCACAACCCAGGCCCCAAATGACACACACATGGGGCAGGATGAAGAGTCCAGATATTCCCTGAGGTTTGGATTGTATCAATCTCTGTCTTTGATATTGCCTGGCTGGTGATGGTGATTAAAATTTCTCCCAGGCCTTGCTACAAAAACAGAGAAATTTCTCCTAGGTCTTTCTACAAAAGTAGATATGGAAAAAGAAATATTTAAACCCATGCATTTCCTTTTTAAGCAACTGCTATCAACTGCTTAAAACATGATAATCTTAGTTTTGTTTCTAGACATGAAGCACATATCAGCTATAGTGCTTGCCAGTTTAATCATTGACTTATCTGAATACTGGGCTAGGTTTAAAACTCCAGTTCCCACAATCTGAAGACTCATAATCAAATAAAAAATTCAGAAACTGCTGAAGGGATGTCTAGCTGTGAATATTAATTACCCCTCTGTTACCTGTGCATCATGTTTTGTGAAAGGAAGTTGTGTTATGCAGATTTGTTTTAAAAATCAAATTCATCCCAAACCACTAGAGGGAATACTAACTTTATCTAAGTGCCAGCCTGTTACATAACTCTAAGAATTGATTTGCACTGCTGTATGCTTTTTAAAATACAACCAGCATTAATCACTGAAAACAGAAGGTTTCAAGGTGTGGGCCAGAATGAAGGCATATCAGTCATGCACTATGTTAACTGTTAAAAAAAGAGATGTTTCTAGTTACATCCTCTTCCTTCTGGAAAGCAAGAACTTGTCTCCTAAACAAGTTTGTATGAGTACCTGTTATGTGTATCTAGTGCAAAGGGACCTGTATTCTGCAGATGCTCAGAGTCATATATCTCATATGATTGTAAGTACTTCATATGTAATTATATTAAGCAATTACATATGAAGTAATTATATGGTGAAAACTGCTGAATGCCTGTTGTTGCATCATGTATTACTATGATATATACAAATATATAAAATAACTGAAGAACATCAATGAGTCTGTTGATGAGTCAAAATCTGTTCTGTATCAAACTTTCCATTGGTTCATATTATCCAGGTTGCAAGCTACGAAGGCACATAACATGTCTGCAAAATATTACAAAACTGAGTTGTTAATTGCTTTAACTGATTTTTCTGTTTGTTTTAATAGTGTCTTATGTTGTATTTTATGGTGCCAAGCACAATGAGGTATTTTATGTTGTAGCCCATCATGGGGTCATGAAATGACAAATGATGGGATAGAAGTGGAAATAGTAGATAGGTAACTAAACAAAGTGTCCCAGTCCTGGCTTCTTGCACTTAAAATGGGTTTCTGATTACACAAAGCTCTGCTGAGGCCTGGCTAGCAAATGTTACATTTTGTGGACAAACCTACGTAGCCATTATCGACACACTCTGCTCATTTTTCAGTTACGAGCATCAACGATTTTGGAATCCAGTAGTCTTAAAACCAAATGGCTTTGTATTGACGCATTAAATTAATAGTTATGTCTTTGGGGGATGCTAATTTGTCAAACTGACACAAAGTCTTGTTGCATAATGAAAATCCAGGATGATCCTTGTGTTCCTTGACACTTTAGTTGATGAGGGTTAAAACAGTGCAGTGAATGTACTGCAGTTGTGCAGTGTAGCTATGCAATTAATATGTTAGGAATAATAACCACATTTTCTGCGTTAGGGAGGAATACATTTAAATAATTAATTTTCAATGCTTTTCTGATCATTCCGTCAGCAAACATTTCAGCTTGACAGACAGAATGACACCCCTCCCCCTTCTCCTCACATGTGTCAGGGACTGGCTGGCTAAAGTAGTAGGAGGCACCAGCCAGTGAACCCCCAAGGGAACCCCAAGAGAAGGATGGCTCAGAAGCTGGGGATTGGTAGTGGGGCACTGAGGAGAGGTCAGAGGGAGAAGATTGGGAGGAGGGGATGGATGCTGAAGAGGCAACAGGGTTTAGTGAGCAGGAAGAGCCTGTGACAGGGAATAGTTCAGACTCTGAGGCTGAAGCAGAGAAGGGGGGGGGGGAGGTTAAGAGACCGCTGAAGAATCCATGGAGTCTTCCTCTCCTGCTGTAACAATTTCCCCTTCCCCCTGGTCTCCAAGAACATACAGGATAAGGAGGAGAGCAGAACAGAAGCCAGTGATACACACATGCAATTGGAGAATGCTTGGGAAACATCCGAAAGAGGAGGAGCCTTAGAAAGGGTAGAAGGCAGGGACCTTCAGTCCTGGCAACTGCTCTACAGGGGCGAGACCTACTGGGATGTGTTTCTGAGTTGTATGCTGTTTCTTTGAGTAAAGAGTTAACTTCACTAACGATGGAGTCTTGTACCTTTCGTGTGACCTGTGTCTGACTCCGGCCCCTGGCAACATGATGGTTCATGGGTTCTCACAACACACCCACCCACCCAAGCCAATTTGGGGAGCCATGTGAGGAGAGGGCCCATTGCGCACATGGATGCATTGGCACAGGGCTTCTATGGATGAGCCTCTCTAGCTGAATCCCACCCACAGTGTTGATTATCAAAAGGCTTTCACAAATGTTTATTTATTTATTTGTTAAAAGCATTTCTATCCCATTTCCCCTCATAATGATGCCTACTGGAATGAGATTTCTTCCCCAGAATATTTTTGTGGATTTGCCATCTGTTTACTGTGAATAAGACTGTTTTGTGGTTTGGCCTTGAGGCAATGGTGGATCAATGTCAGAGACAAGAGAGGGTTAATGGGACCAGGAGGATTGCTCAGTCAAACCTACTGGCCAGGTCTGAGGTTACCTTCCATTTGTTAGGGAAAGGTCTTGTCTAAAAGGCCTGTAGTTGCTTTAATAACAGGCATGACCTATCAAAACATCTGGAGAAAATTTTTGGATCAGAGACTTTAATGTGCATCATAAACTTGTTCTAAGTAATGGTTCTAATTTCAAACCGCTGTTATGCTTTTTTCCAGGAAATAACAGACTAGCTGCTGTTTGTTGTCTGCTATGTTTTAATTAAGTTTATTACATGTGAAAAAGCAGTAAAAGATATTCTTTTAAAAGAATAGGACATTAGAAGGTTTTGGACAGTTCTGCTTGGGGTGGGGGCATAGCGTTCTTTCCCCCACCCAGCCTAAGAGCTGTTTGTTTGTATGCAGTGAAGTCACTGAATCATTAGAACTTTGGCTTGTGCAACAGAATCCCCCCATCCCTTCACAAACCCCAAATTTCCTCAGGGTTTTCCCCACCCCTCCAGACCAATGTTGTTGGTTTTTATTTTATTGGAGGGGGGGACACCAAAACAGCATCTAGGCACTGATTTCTTCCTTGCTCCCCTGTAATTCATAACATTGTTACATTGTGCTTTTCCTCAACTTCTCTCTACATCATTGGCTGTTGCCAAAGGGGGTAAGAGAATGTACAAAGTGATGGCAGCACAACACAAGGTAATCGAGGCAAGATAACTTTATGATGCACAGGTCAGAATGGGGAGATTTTAGTTTCAAATGCTACATTGCATTGTCATGATTTTATGTTATGGTCATCCTAGAATAATAACTTTTCAGTATAGATAGAGTCATTTTGTCCCTTCCCCCCACCTTTTGATGTAAATGCTTATCTAAGGAGGGAAAGTAGCTCATAGCAGAATGTTATTTCATTTTTAATTACTGTGAAGTGGATCTGCTGCATCTCAAAACAATCCTTAAAAAGGAAATAGAAACTGGACTGAAGATGATCACACACTAAAAGCATCATGCACACACCAAACACCTTAGGCCCGGTACGAAAAACCCACCCTGTGATTCTTCCATATGATATTCAGGCAGCAGAGGGGGGCTTAGGCCAATTTGCATTATTCTCGTGATCCATTTCAACAGCTACTTTTGATACAGCTTGAGAGCTGCCAGCTCATAGCGACAGAGCATGCTGTGTTATGATTTTATAAAAGAGGACAACCCCACACCTCTTACCTTACTTGGCTGGAATCCATGGTAAATAATCCATAAAGGAAAACAAACAGCCCAACAAGTGCAGCAGGAATGAGCATCCCAGTATACCATCCCAGCCAAGCGAAATAAAGGCCAATTTTCTCTCCAAAATACCGCCTGCGTAAGAAAAAGATAAATATACAATATGCTTAAATGTCAAAGTAATTGAATGTCAATGCCAGCCTTGGCAACAGAGCATTCACCTTAAGTGGAAGTGGAACTACTCTTCAGTTGGGATGGGATTTGGTTAGAAATGGGTATGGCAAACCCATTTTATTTTACTTCAACATATAATTTGAAGGGCACTGATTGCAGTCAAGGTCAGCTTTCCCAATCTGGTGCTGGTCAGATGTTTTGGACTACAATTTACCTAAGTCCCAGCCAGCTGAGTAATAGTCAGGGGCAATGGGAGTTGTAGTCCGAAATGGGAGTTCATCACAGTGGAAAAGCCTGTGCTGGACCATACATATTTTTTATTTAACACAGTCAGGCACAACTAGAGTCCTGCCTGTTTATTTATTGTAGAGACTCTTGGAGCAGGGAGTATTGTTGCCATCACTGACTACAGGTTAAAAGTACATATGGATGCAAGACTAAACCATAGTTTAACATGGCATGAACAAAACTCTGCAGCAAAGTTGGCGCTGCAAATAGGCAGAGTGAGGTGGTCACCTTGGGGCAGCTGATTTTGGTGGTCATAAAAGGGAAGCAATTTGTTAGTTATTATGTTATTACGATTGTATTTTTGTGGGACTTCGTTGCTGAAATGACTTGGCCTTACCTGAGTACTAGACACTTTGACTTGTTGTTCTGCTTTGGCAGCAAAATGTTTTAGGGCAACCTTGCTCTGTGGTTGTTTTTTTCATAGTTTTGCTTCTGATTTTTGCTTAACTGCAATTTCTTGTATTGATGTGTTAATGTTAACCATAGTTTGTTTAAAACCTTAATCTTTGGATTTGAAACTGGCTTGTTTCAAAACAACAGCCCATAGTTTACTATAGTTTTAGCTTGAAACACTAAACTTCAATTAATGGAAAACAGAAGAGAAACTTTCAAAATCCTCCTGTGATCCTACAGGAGGAGAGGGGATGGGGGAAATGCATGAACCATCGGTTTACTTGGCTTGTTCATGTCACATTAAACAATGGTTTAGCCAGATGTCAAAATGCAGCCAGAGTCTCTGGACATGGCCTAGGCAGTCTTTCCTTCCACACATGCCAATAAGTAGATCTGGTAACACCAGTAGCAGGTGGCATGGTGGCGTGGCAGCACTCACCTGACCACTGGGTTGTTGCATGGCTGCTGCTTATCAGAAGGCAGAGGGAAAGGGAGAGGTGGTGGCAAAGTTGGCACATTGCAAATGGACTGGCACAGCCAATTCAGTGTGATTGCTGTACTGTATTTGCACTACTGTATTTATTTGCAGATGCATGCTAAATTATCTTACATTTTCTGAATACAGCATGCATTTCATTATCAGAACTAAGAAACAAATCAAAGATTTTTTAAAAAATCAATTTATACACTACTTAAAGAAGATGGAGAACTTTTCTCCTGTGTGGGTGTCTGAGGGCCCTGCTCCTTCCTGCCACTCACCATCTGGCCCGGGGCGGGGCCTGAAGCCCCATAAGGACTGCTGTGCTCTGCTGCCCAGGAGGACTCTCCTGTTGGGTGTCTGAGGGCCCTGCTCCTTCCTGCCACTCACCATCTGGCCCGGGGCGGGGCCTGAAGGCCCATAAGGACTGCTGGACTCTGCTGCCCAGGAGGACTCTCCTGTGTGAGTGTCTGAGGGCCCTGCTCCTTCCTGCCACTCACCATCTGGCCCGGGGCAGGGCCTGAAGCCCCATAAGGACTGCTGTGCTCTGCTGCCCAGGAGGACTCTCCTGGTGGGTGTCTGAGGGCCCTGCTCCTTCCTGCCACTCACCATCTGGCCCGGGGCGGGGCCTGAAGGCCCATAAGGACTGCTGTGCTCTGCTGCCCAGGAGGACTCTCCTGGTGGGTGTCTGAGGGCCCTGCTCCTTCCTGCCACTCACCATCTGGCCCGGGGCGGGGCCTGAAGGCCCATAAGGACTGCTGGACTCTGCTGCCCAGGAGGACTCTCCTGTGTGAGTGTCTGAGGGCCCTGCTCCTTCCTGCCACTCACCATCTGGCCCGGGGCAGGGCCTGAAGCCCCATAAGGACTGCTGTGCTCTGCTGCCCAGGAGGACTCTCCTGGTGGGTGTCTGAGGGCCCTGCTCCTTCCTGCCACTCACCATCTGGCCCGGGGCGGGGCCTGAAGGCCCATAAGGACTGCTGTGCTCTGCTGCCCAGGAGGACTCTCCTGTTGGGTGTCTGAGGGCCCTGCTCCTTCCTGCCACTCACCATCTGGCCCGGGGCGGGGCCTGAAGGCCCATAAGGACTGCTGGACTCTGCTGCCCAGGAGGACTCTCCTGTGTGGGTGTCTGAGGGCCCTGCTCCTTCCTGCCACTCACCATCTGGCCCGGGGCGGGGCCTGAAGGCCCATAAGGACTGCTGTGCTCTGCTGCCCAGGAGGACTCTCCTGTTGGGTGTCTGAGGGCCCTGCTCCTTCTTGCCACTCACCATCTGGCCCAGGGCGGGGCCTGACAGGCCTCACAGGGACGATTGCTGTCACTGCTGCTGCGGCCCAGGGGTATCCGGAGGGGTGCAGAGTTCTTTTTAAAATGTTTTAAAATTTTCCTTTTCCTTTTTATTTCTTTATTATTATTGTTGTTGTCATTATTATTATTGTATATGCAGGGATGGGGTGGGGGTGGGATGGATGTTTAGTTGGGAATTTGTTTGATTTTGATGGATTTGTAATTTTTAGTTTTTTATTTGTATTGTTTTTTGTTTTTTGGGGTTTCTTTTTTGTTTTGTTTTCATTGTTTTAAGGCCTTATTTTGTTCTTAAGGGGAGGGGTCAGGGCTGCCGGGGAGTGGGTCCCAGCCAACAAAATGGCTGTGGCATGTTCCACAGGGGGGGATGCGTTGGGACAACCAATCTCAGTGATCTCGGGTAGGAGGAGGAGTTACGCTAAGACCAGACCATGTCATTACAGAGGAGGCAGGTTTAGTCGTTGTCTGAGGACTATCCCTGCCTCCAGGTCTGGTCCTGACCAGATGGATACTAGAATCAGCAAGGGATACCCACATGACCTGAAGGTGCTGCTGTGCAATGCCAGGTCAATGATTCATAAGACCACTGCCATCCATGACCTGATCATGGATGGAGGATTTGACCTGGCATGTGTAACAGAGACTTGGTTGAATGAAGCAGATGGGCCTGTTCTTGCCGCTGCTTGTCCACCAGGTTTCTCTTATGCACAGCAACCCAGGCCTTGTGGGCGGGGAGGGGGGGTTGCAGTGATTTTTAGGAAGTCATTAGTTTGCACCAGGCGTCCTATTGGGAAGACCCAGTTCTCTGAGTGCATGTTCTGGAAGTTGGGCAATAGGGGCAGTACAGGATTCCTTTTGGTGTACCGACCTCCCCGCTGCACCAAGGATTCCCTGCCCGAGCTGCTTCAGGTCGTGGCGGATGTTCTCCTGGAGACGCCTAGTTTGGTTGTCCTAGGGGATTTTAATATCCATGCCGACACGACCTTACAAGGGGCCGCTCGGGACTTCGTGGAAAGCATGGCCTCCATGGGGCTGTCCCTGAATAAGTTTGGCCCAACCCATAGCCACGGACATGCCTTGGACCTGGTGTTTACCTCTACGGATGTTGGTGACCTGACACTAACTAAAAGTGAAACAAAAGAAGTGCCATGGTCAGATCACTTCCTGGTGCAACTGGACTTCTCCGCGACCCTTCCCCTCTGCAGGGAGGTGGGACCGATTCGGATGGTCCGCCCCCGCCACTTAATGGATCCAAATGGTTTCCAGAGAGTGGTAGGGGATGTTTTATCCCATGTTGATGGCCTTTCAGCTGATTCCCTGGTGGCCCGCTGGAATGTGGGGTTAACCAGGGCTATTGACTGTTTGGCTCCGAAGCGCCCTCTCCGATTGCATGGAGCCCGGAGAGCCCCGTGGTTTTCCACGGATCTGAGGGCAATGAAACAATCGTTGAGACGGCTAGAGCGCCGGTGGCGGATAACTCATTCTGAAGCTGACCGGACACAGGTTAGAGCTCAACGTCGAGCCTACCAAGTGGTGATAGCGACGGCGAAGAAGAATTTCTTCACCGCCTCTATTGCATCTGCAGAAAACAGCAGCAGGAGACTATTTCAGGTGGTCCGCAATTTAGCGGAACCACCTGCAACATCGGGGCCCAGTACGGGCCACATGTTCTCCTGCAATGATTTTGCAAAGTTTTTTGCAGATAAATCGCTCAGATTCGGGAAGAAGTAGACTCCACCGTGGGAGCAGGACCGGGGCGGGAGAGTGCTAGAGTTCTGTCTGGTCAAGTTGAGTGGGATCAATTCCAATCTGTTACCTCCGAGGATGTGGACAGGCTGCTTGGATGAGTGAAACCAACCACCTGTCTCCTTGATCCTTGCCCATCCTGGCTTATAAAAGCTAGCCGGAAAGGACTGGGCGATGGGCTTCGTGGGGTGGTGAATGCTTCCCTCCGTGAGGGAGCCTTCCCAGACCCGCTGAAAGAGGCGGTTATCAAACCACTTCTTAAAAAACCATCTTTAGATGCGGCCACAATGGCCAACTATCGCCCAGTCTCAAATCTTCCATTCTTGGGCAAGGTGATTGAGCGAGTGGTTGCTGAACAACTCCAGGCACGCCTGGAAGAAGCGGACCATTTGGATCCCTTCCAGTCGGGATTCAGGCCTCATCATGGGACTGAAACTGCCTTGGTCGCACTGGTTGATGATCTCCGGCGGGCTAGGGACAAAGGTGAGAGCTGTTTCCTAGTTCTGCTGGATCTCTCAGCGGCGTTTGATACCATCGACCATAACATCCTTCTGGACCGTCTTGAGGGGCTGGGAGCTGGGGGCACTGTCATACAGTGGTTCCGCTCCTTCCTCCTGGGCCGTGTTCAGAAAGTGGTGGTGGGGGATGAGTGTTCAGACCCCTGGGCTCTCACTTGTGGGGTGCCTCAGGGTTCTGTCCTCTCCCCTATGCTTTTCAACATCTACATGCAGCCGCTGGGAGAGATCATCAGGGGGTTTGGGCTGGGTGTTCATCAGTATGTGGATGATACCCAGCTCTACCTCTCTTTCAAATCAGAACCAGTGAAGGCGGTGACGGTCCTGTGTGAGTGTCTGGAGGCGGTTGGAGGATGGATGGCGGCTAACAGATTGAGATTGAATCCTGACAAGACAGAAGTACTGTTTCTGGGGGACAGGAGGCGGGCAGGTGTGGAGGACTCCCTGGTCCTGAATGGGGTACCTGTGCCCCTGAAGGACCAGGTGCGCAGCCTGGGAGTCATTTTGGACTCACAGCTGTCCATGGAGGCACAGGTTAAATCCGTGTCCAGGGCAGCTGTGTACCAGCTCCATCTGGTACGCAGGCTGAGGCCCTATCTGCCTGTGGACTGCCTTGCCAGAGTGGTGCATGCTCTGGTTATCTCCCGCTTGGACTACTGCAATGCACTCTACGTGGGGCTACCTTTGAAGGTGACCCGGAAACTACAACTTATCCAGAACGCAGCAGCCAGACTGGTGACAGGGAGCGGCCGCCGAGACCATATAACACCGGTCTTGAAAGACCTACATTGGCTCCCAGTACGTTTCCGAGCACAATTCAAAGTGTTGGTGCTGACCTTTAAAGCCCTAAACGGCCTCGGTCCAGTATACCTGAAGGAGCGTCTCCACCCCCATCGTTCTACCCGGACACTGAGGTCCAGCGCCGAGGGCCTTCTGGCGGTTCCCTCACTGTGAGAAGTCAGGTTACAGGGAACCAGGCAGAGGGCCTTCTCGGTAGTGGCGCCCTCCCTGTGGAACACCCTCCCACCAGATGTCAAAGAGAACAACAACTACCAGACTTTTAGAAGACATCTGAAGGCAGCCCTGTTTAGGGATGCTTTTAATGTTTGATGTATCATAGTATTTTAATATTCTTTTGGAAGCCGCCCAGAGTGGCTGGGGAGGCCCAGCCAGATGGGCGGGGTATAAATAATAAATTATTATTATTATTATTATTATTATTATTATTATTATTATTATTATTATTTTCTCAGGCTGAAGGCTGGATTCCATCAATCATCCAGAGGTCACACTTCAGCGGGAAAAGTGCATGGCACAATAAATGTCTATCTACAGAGGCCAGATTTCAACTGCACAAAAGCCAGAGGTTTATTTTTTACATATACAGGGCCGTCTTACCCATAGGCACTAGGGGTGCGGGGCACCTGGGCACCAGGCTCTCGGGGCGCCAGGCTGAGAGTCTGGGGCCAGAGAGTTGAGTCCGGGGAAGAGCCCACCCGTTGGTCGGAGCGCCACAGTGGGCTCTTCTGCTGCGGGCGGCTCTGCACTGCAGGTTCGGGGGCGACCGAGCCAGTGAGACCAGATGCAGCCAGCCAGCTCCGCCCTCCTGCATGCCTGGGACTGAGTAACCTGGGGGGGGGGGCACCGGGTGGATCTTTGCACCATGGCGCTGCATTTGCTTAAGACAGCCCTGTACATATACCCCCTCCATCCTCTAACTAGCAAAGGAAGAGACATTACTACAGTTCAAAGACACATTCCAGTCAGGCAAAACCACTTGAGACTGTAGAACACTATTGGTGAGGGGTGTGGCCTAAGGACAAGGGGTGGGGCCAAGGGAGTGTCCCAGGGGCCAGATAACAGCAGCACAATAGGATGCATTCAATCCCTGGAACAGAGGTTACCCAACCAATTTAAAACACTAGGCTGATAGGAGACTGTTCACAGCAGAATGTTCATTGGAATGCCATTCAGCCTTCCTTCCTTTTCATGGGACTAAACCAAGTTCTGCAGTATTCTTGGAGTACCTGATCAAATCCAAAGGCTGGTATTTATACCACATTCCCCACCGTGCCCAGCGCTCATATAACAGATGTCGATGATTCTGGGCTCCGTGAGTTTTGATGGGATGCCGGCTCTTGTGACTTCCCTGGAAGACAGATAGTGGAGGAGGGGGGGGATTGTTATGTGCTTATACAAAAGAAAAGTGTTCTTATAAAGAAATTAAGAAAAATATTAAAACAACATTTCTAATGGAACAGGACAGTTGCTCCATGTATTACTAAACAATGCTGAACAGTACAGTCTTGAGTGTACTCTACTCAAGCTGTGGTAATTATAAACATCTCTACAGAAGGAAAACATTATTTTGGAACAAAAACAGAGAGATCCTTCTGGAAGTGCTTTGTCTTGACAGCAAAGAACTGAAGTACTTTCCAGCTGGAAGATACTGTCCATTATTAATGCAAGTATATGGTGCATTTATGTATAAAGTACACAATTGTTACATTCATCCTCACAATAATTCCCATGTTTAAAAATATGAGGAGAAGGAAAAGCAATGTGAATGTGTGTGTGTAACATAAAGTTATTGTATTGTTAATGATAACTGCTTGTCTCAATACTGAAATTTAATTATTATTTTTTAAAAAATACTTCTTTTTTGCTAGTGTAATGTGGGGCACCCAATTTATGCAGGCTGCAGTCCCCCCCCCCCAAGAAGTCGCTCTTGAGGACTGGTGGAAAGTTTTGACTGCAGATGGGGATTGACAAAAATTGAGGGCCCACCTTATGTGAATGGAAGTACTTCCCTCTAGCATAAAGCCACTGCAGTGAGTTGAAATAACATATTCCATTGTCTTATACTAATGTAGACCACCACTTAGATCCTCTTCCAAGTTTTGGGGTGCATAGAAATTTTGTTAATCAAAAAAATTAATATAATATAATAATATATAATAATATATGTACTATGCTACCTATGACTATCTGCTTTCCAGGAAACAAAGTTCCTATTGCCTATTGCATGGACTAGAGAAACTTTTTTCAGCCAGAAGGCCACGTTCCCTTCTGGGCAAACTTACAGGCGTCAAAGGCAAAATCAGACAGAGCAATGAATTCAAATATCACCTTTGTACTGCAGGCTAGCTTCCACACATACACACAGTTCTCTTTATCCTCCATCCAAGAAAGCAAGAGTTTGAGAGCACATCCCAGCCAGGCAACAAACAAACAAGAAAACCTCAAGGAGAGTGCAAAGCAGAGCCAGGAGGGACTGTGCCTGGGATGGGTGCATGTCGTGGGGCCGGATAAAGGGGCTTGGAGCATCTGGACATGAGGCTCCCCCTTGCTTGTGGGTGTTGTGCCTTAGGCTAGAACCTTGTGCTCATGAATAAACATGCTTTGGATGGGTTGCATGCTATGCAATGAATGACATCTAGCTCAACAAAAAACTACACAACGAAGATAGTTTGAAGAAGGGGTCCTCAGAGAAGACTGGCAGAGCGGAGAAACAGAAATACCTGAGAGCAAATTTACATTTCATTTGCGGACTGCAGGAGGTTAACGCAAACTTAGAATGAACATACCATACTCAAAGCACTACTACTTAATCTACCTCGTGAGGTGGAAATGCAGCTTCGTAAGTTCCGTTGTTGAGTAATCTGTTAATGCCTAGGGAATGAAGAAGAAGACAATAACACAACTTAGAAATCAGGTTCCTCAACACAAGTGCTAACATCCAAGTGCTGCTCCAAAATGTGGATTTCGTTAACGTTACTTCTGCATTTCATTTGTGATATTTTTAGCTGGCTGTTAACCACTTAGAGATTTTCTTTGAAATATGAAGTAGTATATAAATTTCCTTATTAAGAATATTTTCTGGCTTTGTTCATGTTGCCACACATGCCCAGCCCCCCCCCCATTTTTCTGTCTTCTTCTTCTTTTTTTCTAGATGGGTTCTGGGGTAGCCGAGGGGCGACGGGGGCCCTGGGTGTCACCACTGAGGGGGGTGACAAAATGCCGGGTGGCACTCACAGCAGGGCCTGCAGCGTGCCTGAGCCATGCGTCTCTCCTGGGAGTGACATGGTGGCTTGGGTGCCCGCAGGCTCCGCGCTGCCCCAAATGGTCCGCCACCCCCCAGCTGTAGGATGGCTGAGTGGGAGGAGGCCAACTCCTCAGAGGCCCCACGGCGTGTCCTGCCCCGGCTCGCCCCGCCCCGCGGGCAGCTGGCCCCACCTCCACAGGTGGCTGGATATGCCCCCTTGGTTGGCTGGCCCCACCCCTGGGTGTAGGGCATATTTGCCACCCCAGGTGCCCGATTGGCTTTCTCCGCCGCTGGATAGGATTACCCTGCTGACAAGCACCTGGGTATGGAATGAATTGCAACACACATAGACACACACACACACACACACACACACACACACACACACACACACAGCAATCTTGATGCCATCACACAAAGGCCTCAAGTGGGCCTATTGCACTGTAATATCTTCAAGGCACACTTGTGCATATGCTGCAGGGTTTGTGTGGGTGTTTTTGCATCGTACAAAAACGGAATCCTGATGTGAGAGTGTGGTGGATTCCGTGTTCTTCATTTGCTGGTTGCCAACAGGCCTATCCAGACAGGTTTTTACATTTAAAAGGAAATGTCCGAGGTGTGGTGGTTTTTTTTGGGGGGGGGGGCAGGCTTGGGTTGCTCTGCTTGCCATGGCTTCTTTCCCTGGCTCTGGCTAGCATCAGCTCAGGCTACCTCTTTTTTTGCTCTTCAAAATATGGCAACCCTAATTCTAGTTCTCCTTAACCTGAAACGACGAACCCATTCAAAAATCATTATATGCAAGGCTAATGGTGTTTCAAGTCACGTCAGCAAGTTTCTCCAAGCAGATAAAAGCTCTTTGCTCTTCTGCTTCTCATCTGGTCATTTGCTAATATGGTTACTGTCAAAAGCTATGAGGCGTGGATCAGTTTGCTGCTTGTTGGAATCAAGTCTGAGTTTCAAAGTCCTAGATTGAAAAATGCTGCTCACAATAAACATGCAGCTCCTACACTCGGGCAGAGGATGCTGTCATTTATATCCCCCAATGCTCACTTTATAAGGATCCCCACGGAATCCCCACAGCTTTAGTTGTAGGAAGAACTTTGTTTCCCCCAGTGAGATGATATACTATTTCCAGTTTCATAATGAGAGTGATGTTGCTTTGTGTGTTTGTTTATTTGTGCTGGCATCTAACAAAATAAGAACTTGTGGCACAACTGAATGTTTTGGGGGAGGTTTGTGCTCTGTTTTGTTATGGCTGATAAGCGGAATGACTACAATCTTTGTGTCCCTAACTAAATACATTATTTGCATCCCTAATCAAAAATAAGTTCCAAAATAATGATAGTGGGATGGCTATAAAGAAGACTGAGTGCAGGATGAGGAAATTAAAATAACTGGATGTAGATACCTTGCACAAGTATAAGGGCCTATTCACAAGTGCAAAACACCTTTGGATTCAAGCCTTTATTAACAAACTTTGTTAAATTGACAACTATTGTTAGTTTTCTGTGAACTTCTAGGGTTGCCATACGTCCAGAATTTCCTGGACATACCCGGAATACTGCAGTTGGAAGCAGCGTCTGGGTGGAAATTGCTAAAATGTCTGGGAAAATGTTGGCAGTGTCTTTTTCGCTGATTTTCCTTTAAAAAATAGCCGAATTTGTGAATTTGCCCAAAAGCTCAACTGCTTTGCCCCCTCCTCCAAAGCTCAACAACTATTCGAAATATAGTAACCCTATGTGAAGAATCTTAGGGACGCCTCTTCCTTCAGGAGGAATTCAAGTGCATTCCAAAGCTTTAGGTTTGTGTTTTAATGTTGATTAAGGGACTCTGCTGTCCTAGCACAACAAATCTGCTTTTTAGAAAGAATTAGGTTGGATCTAGACACATCAAAGAAGCATTTCCATTTAAAGCATTGTAAATTTAAACAGGGAAAACAGGTAGAGAAAAATGGGACTGCACATCGCCATCTGGTGGCACAATGTTATATGGCACATACAATGCATATAAATAACTTTTTCTTTACCAGTCCTTAGTCTTTTCATGGTTTGGATAGTGATGGGGAAATGCATTGAAAAATACGGGATGACCGACAGACTAATTAATGGAAACGAGTGTAAACACCATACAAACAAATGAGAATGAATGCAGCACGAATGCTTATTGTCCTGTAACAAACAAATCAGAAGAAATGTGCAATAAATGTTGGATATAATCTAACATCTGCGTAAGCATTGTGCATGCAAAATTGGATGAAAGCTTAAGAAAGTGTTCATTTGGAGGGTCCCCGGGTGAAAATTCCATGATGTCTTCTCCAATTGGATGTTATCTATATTTTAGTATAAATATTCACTCAAAAATTTTGGCTGGCAGAGGATATGTTGCTAACAACAAGCAGTCTTAATACCCAAGTGGAATTATACCCATTTTTGATTTCCCATCTTCATACTTCGTTCTCTGCAGCATATGGTGTACTATTCTACTTCTCGTGGAGTTGCTGAAGAAACTGTCTTTGTTGTTTATTGTAAAACTGTTGAAGAGATAGTTGATGTCGATTAATTTTCAAAGCAACTGTCAAAATATCACCATACAATATATCTCACAATGAACGAAATAGCTCCACACATTAAATACAAGCACGGGCACCTGCCATTTTCTGCCATTCAAACGTCTGTCAGTAAACTTCCTTTGCCTTTTGGGTTCACCTGCTGTCCTGTTTCCACAGCAGTAGCCCTTCCCAATATCATTCCCCAGCTAGGTTTGCCTTCTGCTGTTGCAGCACGCACTTCTTGTGCCAGAAACCTTTGCCTCCTTGGAATGGTTTGGATGCCATAGAGTCATTGATGCCTTTTCCATCCCATGATTTTCAAATAATTAACTCCAATGTGGTTCAGAACCTAAGCTTAGGCTACACTCTTATACCCACTTACCTGATATTAAGACGTACTGAATTCAGTGGGACGTACTAGTACTTCTGAATAGACACAATTAACATGTTTCTAAAAAAGGGCATGTATTAAGGTCTTATTTATATCACTTGAATTGTTCAACTTGTAGTTGAGTCCAGTTAAATGAATACTGAAAAGCAAATCCATGAGTGTCAGGTGACTTCAAATGTTCAAGTATCTCATTGCCCCATTTAAACTGTGAGCAACTAAAACCTGAAACATTTTAATTTCTGCAAGTAGTGCAATTCAAGCAATCTTCAAGCTGGTTCTGAGACAATGGCCTTTTGGAATAAGCTTCCAAAACTTTATGTACACAAAACACTATAGGGTATTTTGCTGACCTGCTAATGTCCAATTGGATGGCCCTGCACCACTGAGATTTCCCTCTTGGGTCACAAAATTCATGAATATGAGATTTATGGTTTTAATCAGGAACATTCAATTGTGATCCTGCTTTATGAAACAAAAAAGTAGCACTTGTGATTCTGGCCCTTAGGATTTCAGAGTAGCTCATACATTTTGAATTTAGTATTGTTGCTCTGAGAATACTATTACCCTAGAGAAAAGAAAGCCAGTCTAGGGGGTGGTACTGGTGCCTGACCCTACGTTGCTAAAGGTTTATCGCTAGAAGATATCACTGAATATAGATGACAGAATTTTTAGAATATAAATACCATTCAGTTTTGACATCAGCCATCTGCTAATGATGATTGATGTTATGTCACCTGCTGAGCAAAAGTGAAATATTAATCAGGGTGCCTTATGAATATATACATATGGGTCCCCCACTTACTGATGTATGCGTGCGCGACTGAAGGGTGCCGTATAGCAATCTGTTTCTTCCAGGTCAGGAAGTGCTTCTTTGTCAAGTTTCATTGGATTTCTGGGCAACCAGCTCTTCAGTTCTCTCATATTCCTCTGCAAACTGGAACATTGGGGGGGGGGGGAAATTACTTCAATCTCTTGCTACATGCTACCCAGCAATGGAAGGGTTGTACTAGAATGGAAAACAAAGAAGATGAAGCCACGTTCTTTATAATGTCCTCCTCTTCAAAAATGAAGAAAAATAGCTGCATAACCAGGGGATTAAAAAATGTATTGTAAGTGGCACTGCCAACACTAGGAACATAGGAAGCTGCCTTGTAGCAAGTCAGACCGTTGAGTCCATCTAACTCACTATTGTCTACAATGACTGGCAGTGGCTGTCCAGGGTTTTGGGCAGGAGTCTCTCCCAAACCCACCTGGATATGCTGTGGATTCAACATGAGACACATGTGCTTGCAAGGCAGATGCTCTACCAGTGATGTGTGTTCCTTCCCCTTGCTCTGGTTGGGAAAAATGGAATGGAATGGCCCACATGAATGGATTTAGAGAAGAGAAAAGGAATCTCTGCTAGCCCCTGATGTTTTTTCACTCACAACTCCCTTCTGTGCCAGTCAGCAAATTCAGTGGTCAGAGAGTTTGGGAATTGTAGTCCAGCAATATCTGGAGGTTCAGAGCTCCCCTCACATAACTCATGGGTTGCCATTCAGTCTGAGGTGAAATATACAATGAGGCCTCACAAAGATAATAGCTGTGTTTCCATTATACCTGTTCACTAAACATCCCACTCCAACCTGTATTCTTAAGCTGCAATAGCATTAATATGTAGGGCAGGTGACAAAACATTGTAGCAAAACAAAAACAGTCATCTGCATTTTACATTCTTTGACTCTATTTGGTTTATTAGTGATATGTCTCTCCACAAGACAGGACATTAGACTAGATCTACCCGGGCTCTTCTTGTGGTATTTATTTGAATTATTTCTAGGCCACCTGTTGACCAAAGTCTCTCCTGGGTGGTTTACAAAAATCAATAAAATATACAAATGCAATGCATAAAACAATCTCCAAATATTGCTCTTCTTTTGAGGGCCAAATTACAGGCCTCTTGAAGTGTTATGAAGAGGAACCACAGGTTTGACCTGCCCTTGTCACCACAGAGCTCCATCAGATGCTCTCATGTTCAGCTGTTGCTGCTGCTTCTGATGTGGAGATGCACTGTGGATGTTAAGAGATAAGAGCATCTAGAACAGTGGCCCATCTAGTCCAGCATCAGGAACTAGCACCAGCAATCAGGAACCAATGGGAAATCTGCAAACATTACCTCGCCCCGAGGTAATTCAGAAGCATTGTCATCTCTGACTGTGGCAGCAGAGCATAGCTATTGTGGTGAGTAGCCAGTAATAATCTTATCCTCCTTGAATCTGTCTAATCCTCTTTTAAAGCCATCCAAGTTAGTGGCCCTCACTGCCTCCCGTGGGAGTGATTTCCATAGTTTAATTATGTGCTACACAAAAAAGTCCTTTCATCTGTCCTGACTCTTTCAACATTCAGTTTTATTGGACGCCCACAAGTTATGAGAGAGAGGCAGAAAAACTTTTCTCTACCCACTACCTCCATGTCATGCATAATTTCCTCTCTTACTCACCTTTTCTCAGAACTAAAAACTCTCAAAATGCTGCAACCTTTCCTCAGAGTCAATTCAGCCCCTCAATCATTTGGGTAGCCTTTTCTGAACCGTTTTTCAACTCTACAGTACAGCCAGCCCACAACTTACACACATTTAACTCCTGCACATTCAGGTTTACGCACTTGGCAAAAAAATTAAAAAATAAAGAGGGGGTGGGCATTCAGGAAGAAAGATTTGGGCAATCCCACCTGCCATTGAACCCAATATGTTTGGACTACAGTCATACCTCGGGTTGAATGTGCTTCGGGATGAGCGCGTTCGAGTTGCGCTCCACGGCAACCCGGAAGTAACAGAGTGTGTTACTTCTGGGTTTCGCAGCTCGTGCAGACGCTCAAAATGACGTCACATGTATGCACGGAAGCGGCAAAGAGCGACCCGCGCACATGCAGACACGCCGTCGTGGCTTACGTTGCTTTCAGGATGCGAACGGGGCTCAGGAGCGGATCCCGTTCGCATCCCAAGGTACCACTGTACATGCAAATTTGGCTCTAGGTGTCATCTCCAGAACATAACTCCCATGTAAGTTGCAGGCTTACTGTATGCTTTTTGAGGCAAAGGCCAGAACGGTAAACGGTATTCCAAATGCAGTCACACAATTTGGCAGTTTTATTTCCCATCCCTTTCTAATGATCCCCGGCATAGAATTTGCCTTTTTCTCAGCTGCTGCACACTCCGTTGACATCTTGTTGAATGCTTTTTTTGATGTAGGTTGCTTATTTAAAGTTTTGTATTATTATCACATTTACTATTGCATTAGATTGTTATAAGATGTACATTTTTTGTTTCTTCAGCTTGTAAACCACCTTGAGTATTGTAAGAGAGAAAGACGGAATACAAACTAAAAATGATGATGATGATGATCTTCCTCAAGCTATCTCATTCTTAGTCGCTGCAAGTTCGGCCCCATGACCATGTAGGTGAAATTAAAATTTATTTATTTACTTTGCCCTGACGTGCAACACTTTGCACTTGTTTACACTGAATTGCATTTCTGATCTAGTGTTGGGAAAAACACATCCAAGATCAAAGCACTGGTTGGGGTCACCCACCAGTGGGAACAATGTCCACAGAGTAAAGGGTGGGGAGAGGGGAGGGATCCAACTCTGTCAGGGGACGTATGCACAGATACCTGCTTCTGCATATATCTTGCCCTCCCTCTGTTGGTATTCAGTGCTGCAGTGTCTGAGTCTGCTGTTCGCTTGAACTCTAGACAGTGCTTTTTAACAGAATGGCTTATTCATCTTTATAAGGTACAACTGGCACATCAGTGCAACAAATAAACAGGTAACACTTCTTTGCTGTAATGGGCCATCACTCTTAATAAATTCACTGGAGGTAATGAAAGAAATAATTTCAAATAATGAGGAGTACACCCCAGAAACACTGAACCAGGCAAAAATTCCATTTAAATACAAAAGGAATGCAATCTTTCACTAAAATTCAATATCGGGTCCTGAAAGTGATCTTATTTGCATTGGTATGAGATGCAATCTACATATCATTAAATCTTTTCCAAACCCGTATTGACTTTTAAAAGGCTACATTGTACCCATAGATATTATTGCTCTCTGCATTGCATTTCATACATTATTGCTCATTGCACCGTATGTTTACTTGTAGACTTTATTTCATAGAATGATTCAGGTATGAATGAATGAATGAATTCAGTTTAACCAGAAGGTCATAACCATCATTTATATATAAAGAAAACAAAACATAAGAGACCAAAACATGCAATACTGCATGTATTGAAAATAAATAGGACCAAGATAATTGAAATGTGTAAATGGTAACCATAACAACATGCTGCATTAAGGATTTAACAAAATTAACTCTTGTTTCGTTTGCACTGCTGAAAACTGGTTAACTTTTATAGGCTACAAAATTTCATTATTTGTTTAGAAAGAAATGCATTGTTCTGTTTCATGAAAACCTTAGAAACCTTATGCAGCAATTGGGACATAGATGTTCTCTAGGACATACTCAATTAATTGTCTTGAGCCTTTGCCACTGAGGCTGCAATTCTGCAGACATTTATAACTAGAGTAACCATGTATGTTGTATTGAATTGAATTGAGCTTGCTCCCAAGTAGACTGGGTTAGCCCCATTGAACTCTGCAGGGCTTACCTCTGAGTAGACAAACAGAATTTTACTGTTAGGTCTCTTCAGTTATTTTTAATAGGAGTGCCATTTTTTAAAAGAATAAGAAATTACAGAGAGCTGATGAGAAAAAAGTATTGGCAGATTTATTTATTATATTACATGGTTTAATGATTCTGTAGTATGTACTATGGTACTCCCTTTTGTAGACTAATAATATTGTTAAATCTTTACCCAAAATAGGGGGCCTTAACTCTCCACAGGCAATGGGGCAACAGAATGAAATGCTGTGGGGAGGAATCATGAGGGTTGCCTCACTTTGTTTAATGTTAGGGCCAGCACTAGTTTGCATTGCCATAGAATACAGGGCAAAAATTATTAAAAGCCCTGCTAGGTTCACAAAGTTACATACATGCTTCTCTTGATCAAGGCCTGTATTCTCAGGTATCTTGAATACACAGCGGTGTAAATGAAACAACACACATTAAATTAACTTATAAACAAGATGATTAGGGTGGGGTTTTTTTGGTAAACAGAGCAATAACAAAGCTAAGATTTAAAATTAAATTAAAATTAAATTAAAATTAAAAATTCTCATCAAATCCCTTTTCCCAGCTTTCACACCTGATTATTTCGACCATGGTCGAAATTTGTAAAATACAGCTATGTTAGTCAAATTTGCAGTGAAAGTACAAGTTTTTATTCATTCATTTATTTTTATATTCATGGCTCACTCTTCCTCCCAAAGCAGCCCAGGGCAACAAAAACTGCATATATATATTTCTTTTTTAAAATGAAGTTAACATTTTAATAATGACATGCAAATGAGTACAAAAGGACACATGATGGAAAATGGTTGCATAATGTAAGTGAGTGGAATATGTTCCTGGTGCATAACATTCAGTATAAAAAGCTACTAATGTCAAATTAGGGACACGGGTGGTGTTGTGGTCTAAACCACTGAGCCTCCTGGGCTTGCTGATCAGAAGGTTGGCGGTTCAAATCCCCGCGACAGGGTAAGCTCCCATTGCTCGGTCCCAGCTCCTGCCAACCTAGCAGTTTGAAAGCACACCAAAAAGTGCAAGTAGATAAATAAGTACCACACCAGTGGGAAAGTAAATGGCATTTCCATGCACTGCTCTGGTTTCAGGGGTCCTTTACCTTTTTTTTAAATATCAAATTAGTCACCTTTAAGTCACTTCTCACATTTGCATTTTAAAGTCAGGATGCAATTTTTGCAAGTAGGGTGTGTGTTACATATACAAATATCAGATGAGAATACCAATATTCACAACTTAAGAAGGGAAGACCTTCTTAAACTCATTGACTAGAGATATAGTAAGAAAATAGGAAACAGCCCTGTGAGGGCAGAGGGTTGGTCCTTTTAGATATAAAAGGAAAGAACCACAAGCATAGGCAACTCTTTACTGCCTCCCAAGATATCACAAGGAAAGCCCAATTGCCCATGCAGACTGATTTCACTAGTTTATGGCCAAAGTAATAAGATGGTTGTGTGGAACTCCAGATCGGCTATAGTGAGCAGTAGGCTTCCATCATCCTCAAAACCTGGTGGACATCTTTTCACTTGGTAAACAGTTCATGAATGTTGCCACAACAGTTAAGTCACATGAACTGGCCGTAAGATGAAACCAGGATACCTGGATTCTCTGGTGAGAAAGTGGTGGAAGGTTGGTTTCAAATTTGGTTGGCTCCTTTATGGTTAAGCCAATTTGGATTATCACTTCACAACGGTGTGTACAGGTTCACCTCAGGGCCAGGCTATCCACACAACCACCAGCCATTTTTGTCAAGATAAATTTGACACCACAAGATGCGGTAAGGACTTAACTTCATGGTGGGTAGGACTATCATTGGCTACTTAAGTATGATTACTATATGATTCCTCCAATATCAGAGATCTTGTGCCCCTGAATAGTAGTTTCTGGGGATTATGAGCAGGAGAGTGCTGTTGTGCTAATGTTCTGCTTGTGGGTTTTCCATAGACATCTGGTTGGCCACGGTGACTGCAAAATACTGGACTATGTAGGCCTTTAGTCTGATTTAGCAGGGCTTTTCTTATGCTCTAAAGTATGCTTCAGAAGTATTTATACAAATATGCCAAATAGATTAATAGACTAAAACCCATATGATTAACCAATCTTCTTTAATTGATCAGCCCTATTAATTTCACCCGGTGTTTACCTCTTATGTTTCCTTGATTGAGTGTAATATTGCCTCAATCCTTTTCTCCACAGATTTGTTTTTTTAAATGAATGTGAAAGCTTAAAATTCAGAAAGTGTAGCTTGAATATTTCAAAGGGGGCCAGGCCCCATGTGGCTGTGGCTCTGGAACTGAGAAAGGTCAAGGAGAATTTCATCTGACTGTGATTATCCTTTGGGAGTTCTGCCTCACACTGAGAATCAAGAGCTTTATAGAGCAATGTTAACCAAAAGAAGCCACCAGCACACTTAGGCATTGTGATTTCATTATCTGTAAATTTGCCACCACACAGCTCCATTGGAAAAAACTAAACCATAATCAAGGTAAGTAATAGTTGTTAATACAACAGGAATATATCTCCACGTCTGGATGTTTGGGATGGATGGGGGAAACCCTATTACAATTCACATACCATACAAAGCAAACTACTGTATATTTTTATATATCTATGTATGTATTTGTAATGTATTTGATGCAAAGCAAGCACGTGCATGACTGGGGAGAGGAGATAAGCAGTTGTAAATTTACACAATAAAATATTTCAGGGTGTTGCTATTGAATATTGAGATCTGGAGGATGATTTATCTAAAGATGTTCTTGGGCTAACTGAGAAACAGATATCCAGGAAGGCTGCAGAGTGCAAACCACCAGTAAGATGATTTCCAGAATGAAAGGAAGGCTACTCACCTCAAAATTATGTAATCATTCATGAGAATTATATAACCTGCAACCATACACAAGAATTTCACCTAACGTTTCCTGTGCCTTTGATCATTTTTGAATGCAATATCTTTTCTCATTAATCGATGGAAAATAGAGAGCACACAAAGAGAATTTTTCAGCACAGCACTAAACTCCATGCTTTGTGTACAGAAAAGGGTTCTTAGGCAGCAGGACTAAGAAAGATGGTGGGTTGGATCCTGAGAGCCGTGGGCAGAAGGAAGCTGGTTGAAGAAGACTTTAGCATCCTCTCTTTCCCCTGTTGAGCTTTTTGGAGAGTTGAGGCTCCCTCTTGAATGGTGTGGAAAGGGGAGGGGGCTGCTGGGGAAGGGATGAACTGGCCAAAATTGGATGGAGACATATTGCATGAGTGCTGCTCTGTTTCCCAGTGTTTCCTCCCAATTTTGGGGATCCCTGGGGAGGCTTTTCTGTGAGCATAGAGGGCTTCAGGTGTGTGTGTGTGTGTACAGGAAAGTAATCTGCAAGATTCTGCACCATTCTCAGGATCTGACTCCATGATAGTGTCAGAGGGTTCCCAAAAGCTCTTTCAGAGTCTTGGATGCCACCATCTTTTTGTAAGAATAATCACCCTGCATTTTCTTTCTTTCTTTCTTTCTTTCTTTCTTTCTTTCTTTCTTTCTTTCTTTCTTTCTTTCTTTCTTTCTTTTTAAAGCAACACCATCACATACACAATCAATCAGCCAAGGTCTACTGCTTCCATTAACTTGTTTAAGGTCCTCTGTAATAAATTTACAACTGCTAGGATGGATTGGTTTTAAGCAGGGTGACTATCTGGCAAAATGAAAAGCTACATATCACCCACCAACCTGCCCATGGTTTTGCTCCTCCAGTCAGTGTAATAACATTTTTTCCTGTAAGAATAGCAGAAATAATCTGAGAACAGTTGCATACAAAGGAGAAGGAAGAAGACTTAGGAAATAGACCATAGTGTTTTGTCACAAGCAGATTTACAAAATAAAGGTGCAACAAATCACAGTTCCAAAGGCAATCAAATATCTTTAAAACCATTAACTTGGAAAACCTTGGCTAAAATTATAGTACATATCGATAGTATAAACAAAAAAATTCCTTCCAGTAGCACCTTAAAGACCAACTAAGTCAGTTCTTGGTATGAGCTTTCGTGTGCATGCACACTTCTTCAGATACACTGAAACAGAAGTTTCCAGACTCTTCTATATAGTGAGAAGTTGGGGAGGGGTATTACTCAGAAGGGTGGTGGGAATGGGTGATTGGCAGATAGCTGTGATGAGCCTGTTGACGACTCTTAACGACTGCAATAGGTCTTACAGGAAGAAGCAAGGGTTGAAAAGGTGAAAAATGGCTTTGTCATGTATAATGAGATAAGAATCCAAGGTCTTTGTTCAGGCCAGGTTTCTCCATGGTTTTAAGTTTGGTGATAAGTTGTAATTCAGCAGCTTCTCTTTCCAGTCTATTTCTGAAATTCCTTTGTAGTAAAACAGCTACTTTGAGATCTTGTATAGAATGTCCTGGGAGATTGAAGTGTTCTCCTACTGGTTTCTCTGTCTTGTGATTCCTGATGTCCGATTTATGTCCGTTTATTCTTTGGCGTAAGGTCTGGCCTGTTTGTCCAATATAGAGAGCTGAAGGACACTGTTGGCATTTGATGGCATACACAATGTTAGACGATGAGCAATTAAATAGTCCCGAGATGGTATGTGTGGTGTTGTTGGGGCCAGTAATGGTGTTGTCCGGGTGTATGTGGCAGCAAACGGACATAAATCACCCATTCCCACCACCCTTCTGAGTAATACCCCTCCCCAACTTCTCACTATATAGAAGGGTCTGGAAACTTCTGTTTCAGTGTATCTGAAGAAGTGTGCATGCACACGAAAGCTCATACCAAGAACTGACTTAGTTGGTCTTTAAGGTGCTACTGGAAGGAATTTTTTTGTTTTGACTATGGCAGACCAACACGGCCACCTATCTGTAATCGATAGTATAGTTAGCTACTTTAAAGATTTAACATGCACTAAGAAGTTACAGCTTCAGAAAGCCCAGAGACTATAGATCTTTCCCTGTTCATTTGCACACTGATTTCTTAATGTTATTGTCATTATATCACTGATATTTTGCACACAACTGTGGACAGCAGATGGCTGTATGAAGGAACTGGAAATGATTGCTTTTCTATTTCAATATTTTTTTGCTACCCTTAAATGACTACAGTAATGCCTGAGTTTGGTTTTTTGTTGTTTTTTAAAGTCATGCAATTATCTCTGCAATTTTCACTTAGGATATATAGAGAGAGAGAGAGAGAGAGAGAGAGAGAGAGAGGAAGAGAGGAAGCTATTCATGAGGCACACTGTAAACACAAACTTCATAGTTTCTTCGTAATACTGGAATTCTGCCTTATACTAATTAATAGTTTTCTTTATACGCCCCCCCTCCCGCGTGCTGATGCTGCTACTTAATTGGAAGGATGGACAAAGTGTAGCAGAATTCAAATCATAGATTTTATTTAGACCAAATCACACTTGAAAATAAGCACTTACAAAAATGACAGATGGATTTCATCCAATATGCTTTTCATAGAATAAACTGTCAATTAATTGAAGTTGGTCTACTCTGAGTACAACCAAGTTGGATAGCCTAATATGTATTTTTAATTTAATTATGTTTTAACTGGGGGCTTTTAAAACTTTTTATTTTATGCAATTTTATACTGTTTTGCTGTGGTATTGATTCTTTATTATGTCGATCAGTTATTTTCTATTTGGATTTCATTGCTTGCTACCTTATGTGGCTTTTTCAAAAAAAATCTAAAGATGGAATATAAATGTAACAGACAGAGGGACGGTGAATCATAGAAGAGTATATGGAACTCAGAACTGAAGAAAGGACAATTTATCCATTTTACCATGTCTGGGCTCTCATCTAACTTAAACTCTGTGGTCAGACCAGCTGCCAGTGCTGAAGACTGATGCCCTAGTCTGTTAGACCCATCTCTGCACAGCAGAGCTGAAAAGGGGGGTTTTGTACACTGGGAAGGAAAAGACAGTACTACCTCTTCCCATCTTTCTTTTTGTCATCCTATGAGCCATTTATCAGCCAAGAACAGCAACTCAATCGTGCAACACTCTTCCCCAGAAATAAGCAGTTTAATGGCAAGTGAAGCAAGGCAGACCATCTCTTCTTGACAAATAACATCTGCTCAGTTTAATTTAATCTGTATCCCAGTTCCCATCCTTCCTACAGAGAGTTCTCCAGTTTAGCTTGCAAAAGGCACTTGCATCTGTGCCATTTGCTGGCTTGGTCCATTGGACCAGGCTATCAAATTAGAGATAAGGAGATGGGCAAGGGCAACTAGCAATTCAGGTGGCCTGCAGCTGTCTGAACAATCTCAAGCTGACTTGGAAACCTGTTGCTTCTCAGCTCTGGTCCTGAATGAACTTCTTCCCTATCCCTGCTAGCATAATGGGAATGGAACCTGTCACCCTGGTGGTGTAGAAAGAGGTGTGTGGTAGATGCAGTCTGCCCCGGGTGTCATCACTGAGAGGGGTGACAAAATGGCAAAAATATGAGTTTTTAAAAATAAAAAATGGGGGACCCCCTCAAGAAACTTTTTAGTTCAGTCATAGAATCATAGAATCATAGAGTTGGAAGAGACCACAAGGGCCATCGAGTCCAACCCCCTGCCAAGCAGGAAACACCATCAGAGCACTCCTGACATATGGTTGTCAAGCCTCTGCTTAAAGACCTCCAAAGAAGGAGACTCCACCACACTCCTTGGCAGCAAATTCCACTGTCAAACAGCTCTTACTGTCAGGAAGTTCTTCCTAATGTTTAGGTGGAATCTTCTTGTAGTTTGGAACCATTGCTCCGTGTCCGCTTCTCTGGAGCAGCAGAAAACAACCTTTCTCCCTCCTCTATGTGACATCCTTTTATATATTTGAACATGGCTATCATATCACCCCTTAACCTCCTCTTCTCCAGGCTAAACATGCTCAGCTCTCTTAGCCGTTCCTCATAAGGCATCATTTCCAGGCCTTTGACCATTTTGGTTGCCCTCCTCTGGACATGTTCCAGTTTGTCAGTGTCCTTCTTGAACTGTGGTGCCCAGAACTGGACACAGTACTCCAGGTGAGGTCTGACCAGAGCAGAATACAGTGGCACTATTACTTCCCTTGATTTAGATGCTATACTCCTATTGATGCAGCCCAGAATTGCATTGGCTTTTTAAACTGCCGCGTCACACTGTTGGCTCATGTCAAGTTTGTGGTCAACCAAGATTCCTAGATCCTTTTCACATGTACTGCTCTCAAGCCAGGTGTCACCCATCTTGTATTTGTGCCTCTCATTTTTTTTTTTTTTTTTTGCCCAAGTGCAATACTTTACATTTCTCCCTGATAAATTCATCTTGTTTGTTTTGGCCCAGTTCTCATATCTGTCAAGGTCGTTTTGAAGTGTGATCCTGTCCTCTGGGGTGTTAGCCACCCCTCCCAGTTTGGTGTCATCTGCAAATTTGATCAGGATGCCCTTGAGTCCATCATCCAAGTCGTTGATAAAGATGTTGAACAAGACCGGGCCCAAGACAGAACCCTGTGGCACCCCACTAGTCACTCTTCTCCAGGATGAAGAGGAACCATTGATGAGCACCCTTTGGGTTCGGTCAGTCAGCCAGTTACAAATCCACTGAGTGGTAGCATAGTCAAGACCGCATTTTACCAGCTTCTTTACAAGAATATCATGGGGCACCTTGTCAAATGCCTTGCTGAAATCAAGGTAGGCTACATCCACTGCGTTCCCTTCATCTACCAGGCTTGTAATGCTGTCAAAAAACGAGATCAGGTTCGTCTGACATGACTTATTTTTCAGAAATCCATGCTGACTATTGGTGATCACAGCATTCCTTTCTAGGTGCTCACAGACTGTTCGCTTAATGATCTGCTCCAGAATCTTCCCTGGTATTGATGTCAGACTGACTGGACGGTAATTATTTGGGTCCTCTCTTTTCCCCTTTTTGAAAATAGGGACAACATTTGCCCTCCTCCAGTCTGCCGGTCATTGTATTGTAAATGTCTAGTTTTCCATATGAGTCCTTTGTAAGAAGAAAAATAGCAACATGATGGGAAATTCTCAGATAACACCATAGCACGGTCTTCATTTTGACTGCTGTCCTAAGGGGTGTTCAGATCACCCCCTCTGTGCAGACATCTAAGATGTGAAAGGGACGGTAGACCATGCCTGATAGCCTTGTTCCTGACATCCTGCACCCTGAGGGCAGCACCTCCAATGACCGTGCATTCAGGCTGACATTTGAAAGTGGATTGGGATTCTTGACTGTGTACAGGAGCTGACATGGATGCATCTTCCCAGGAGGTCAGAGCGGTGCACAGTTTCAAAACACCCTGCGAGAAAGACTAATCCAAGGTCACACAGTGAGTTGCACAGACTCTTAAGCGCAGACAGCTTTTAAAGCATAAAAGCTGCTGGATTAGTCACCAAAGTGTTACTTTTTGTGCTCTTCCATATGCATGAAACAGCTCACATTGTACAAAAAGTTCCTCATAGATCAAAGCAGGAAAGACTTCTAAGAGCAAGCCCTGCATTCAGACACTTTCATTGTGAGTTTCCTTGTTTTACTTTTGTTCCCATTCTCCCATTGCTGAAGTAAATATGATAAAAATACCAAATTGTTTACAGGATTGCTGACGACCATTGTAGTCACTTGCTGAAAATGATTTGCTGTCTTTTTTGAACTGATGGCTCATTTTCTGACAATTGGTCTAATCCATAACCCATTCAATTCTGGAAGAATCACACTGAGTTTAATACTACTGCTCTAGAGTAAATGGGCTCTGGACTGCAGCCAATCTACTTGAGTCAGCAGCTATAACTATCCTGCTTTGCTCCCTAGGGATTAAACTGGATTAAATGGGAGTAGGGGAAGCAGTTTGGGTTATTTAACTTTCAGAAGCTTGTAGCTAAAGAGAGTTTTGCATGTGATGATCCTAGAGGGCTGAATGAAAATGTGTCATTTTCCTCATTCGTCTGGTAGTGCAAAGTCATCAGATCCAAGGTGGAAACTTGAATTCAAGTTGTGCAGGCTTTATGTGAATCTATAATCATTGCAAGTGACAGAGGAATGTGGAAAACACTCAGTTTGGCTTCTATTTCCTCTGCTGATTGTCACATCTGGATAATAGGAACAGCATTTCTAGTAGCCCTCACACAGCCTATACCTTCAATGGGTGTAATGGGGGTTTCCATCATGGAGGAGGGAGTCCTCTGCCAATCCTAGCTCCCTCCTAGAATGCAGATAATGGATTCCTTAGTGTTTGATTTGTTGCCATAATAGGTAGGGCCTATTTTCTGTGGACATGGAAGGATAGAGAAAGAAGCAGAAAGTGGTGTCTCGCTTTTGGTGCTGACCAGCTTGTTGAAACTCTAACATGTTGCAGATTGACAACCCCACTGGGGTCCTTAAGTATGAAGAAGAGGCATATGTGTGAACAGCTGTGCACTGGAGTAACTTTAAGAACTGGTGCCTGAACTTGGTTTTACCCTTCCTCTTTGTTTCCTTTTGTGTTGTGTTTTTCGGAGGTTCTAAGCCTGAGTGCAGGAAAGCCTTTTTGGCCGAACAGCAGAGTAGATAAATAAGTACTTAGGGCCCTTTCTCGTTGTCGCCAAATTCAGAGCCTCTGAAGATGGGGCATGGTCAACAATCTTATCAGTTTTGAGATGTGTGTGGCCAGTGTTGCATGATTTCCTTACACACACACAAACACACAGTGTAAGCATGAAAAAGAATGTCTGTACACTTTGTTTAGTATTAATTCCTACTGAAATTCATGGGAATTAAATTAGCTATGACAAACAACTAGACTAGCTTTATCTTGCAACACAATCTAGACTTCGCCCAGTTTTTAAAAATTGGTTGGCTGAGATCTTGCCATGTGTCTGAAAACTTGGAGTATTCACAGACTGGTCACCTATCCCAGGCACACACAAAGTTTAATTAGGTCAGTTATCAGAACAAATAATGATCTGAATCCACCTCTAGAGATCTAACAGTAGAAAGACTCTATTCCTAAAACTATGGATGTCCTTGCAAATATTAATTAATATTTCATTTATGTTCCATCTTTCCTCCAAGGAGCTCGATGGTTTCTCCCTCCCCCTATTTTATGCTCAGAACAATTTTATGAGATAGGCTAAGAGAAAGTGACAGGCCCAATGTCACACCGTGAGCTTCACAGCAGTGTGGATTAGAGCCCCGGTCTACCAGGTTTTAGTCCAACACTCTAATCATTGCCACACCTTCTCTGAGTTAATAAAATAACTGTGATCACTGTAACTTTGCATGCAGTTGTATCGTATATTTCTAGAAAACAACCATATATTCAAGAAAACTTATGGAAGCACAACCGTAATAATAATAATAATAATGGTAAAGCATATTTCATTAATACACGCATTAAAAAAGCCTGATTAAGTAAAAAAAAATTAAAATGAAATATTTTATATTACCGGAAAGGCATCCTGATGTTCATTCTTTCAGCGTATTTGCACAATGTATCCCAAGGACAATGAATTTTAACAAACATAATATCATGGTTTGTAACAGCTGGCTGAAAAAGTAATCAAATAGAATTGATTAATGTTCCATATCCAGGTGGGCACTGACTTTTGTGTCAAACTTGGCCTTTAAGTTTGATCCCTGTGGTTATGGAAATTTCAGCTTGCCATGCACTGCAGCTGGGACTAAACACAGCTGTCTGAAAGGAAGAGGTCAGCTGTCTTATCTAAGCCATCTTCAAGGATGAGGCCATTAGTGTCTTGAGAACAAGGCTCACCTGTGGATGGAGTACAGCCAGCCCTCTCTTAATGTGGGCAGATGTAACATATGAGCCGGACCCCTTCCAGAAATTCCTTTTGCAGTGCTTATGTCCTCCTGCCCCCCACTGAATGCCTTCTGTGGGTTCCTAGCAATCCACTGTTCCACAGAAGTGGTTTTGATGTCATGTGGAAGCTCAAATATAAAGCGGATCTTAATGTGGAACTGAAAACTGAATAAACTGCCGTGCGAACACAGCCTCAGATGTGGGTCTTCTATTCAGAATAAGTCTCTGCAGAAAGGTGGAAAATGTAACATACCTCTCTTTCTAACATCAGTCCTTCTGCCCGAAGGTTCTTTTCAAAAGTGCTCCGTTTCTCTATTTGTGGACTGGACTTTTTATAGACCAAAATGTAATCAATACGTTTTTTGCCATCCTTGAAGAAGAGACCTGATGTTGCTAGGGCGCTCATGTCATTCTGAAAGAAAAACAAAGACAAAAAGTGGGGATGGGGTGGGGGAGATAAACATAGTATCATAGTCCAGACGATTTTTTAAAAAGGAATGCTATGGGCATGGATGAGTGACAAAGGGAGGCCTAGAAATTCACTTTGCCTAGATGGTAAAATTAAGCCCTGATTGCCAAACCTAGAATACTTTTTAAAAGTATGCTGCAGACAAAAGCACACACAAATATATGGAATTTTGAGCGGGCACTGAAAACTCACAGAAAAAGGGGGTACTTTTACGGCATGATATAATTGTAGAGTTATTTGGTCCCAATCCTCACTCAATGCAGCATTTGCGATGCAGGGTGCAACCACAATTTCACTGATGGATTTTGACAATGGTGTAAACAAAGTAAAACCAAAAAGACTGCTCTGGCAGTGAGAGCTGGGAGAGAACTCACAGAAGACAGATGGGCTTTTTAGGGAATTGTCCAAGAATTTTTTTTATTATTATTACTATTACTATTACAAGTATGATTTTTTTTCCCTAAAAAGATGGGCTTTTTAGGGAATTGTCCAAGAATTTTTTTTATTATTATTACTATTACTATTACAAGTATGATTTTTTTCCCCTAAAAAGGTTTGCTGCAGCTCATTATGAAATGAACAAAAGAATTCTAAATATGTTTACTCTGAAATAAATCTGAGTTCCATAGTACTTACTCTTTTGTAAGTGTGCATAAGCTTGCAGCCCCATTTGTCATTTGCATAGTGATACATACCCATTTCTGTTTTAACTAACAAGGGCCAGTGGCTGGAACAGTTTAGGTAGTAGCAGAAGGCACTCACTCCTCATTACTATTACAGAATAGAGCTGCCAAATATATTTAATAGCTGATGATGTCTCTTAATATATGCAAGTTCCTAGCAACAGGTCTATATTTTATGCCTAAGTGCATATCATGCAACAGCCTGGTCTCTACGCCATGCTCTCTAAAAGCTTATGAAACCGAAAGTCACAGTGCAGTCCAAGAATTGTCAAATATAAACACTAGAAACACTAATATTAGTACTAGCTGCTGCTCAGGCTATGGGCACTGCAGTCCTAAGCATGTAAATTCCACTGGGAATTAATTCAGTGGGCCTTAACTCTTTGGCAAGTGTGCATAGAGCAGCCACCTCGATTTTACTTTTCCTCTACCCATTTTTAACTGTACAGTGGTGCCTCAGGTTGCGAACGGGATCCGTTCTGGAGCTCTGTTCACAACCTGAAGAGAATGCAACCTGCGTCTGTGCACGCACGGGTCGCAATTCGCCGCTTCTGCGCATGCGCGTGATGTCATTTTGCGTGTCTGCGCATGTGCGAGCTGCAAAACCCAGAAGTAACCCTTTCCGGTACTTCTGGGTCACCGCAGGACGCAACCTGAAAAGACGTAACCTGAACCGAACGTAACAAGAGGTATGACTGTACATTACATCTCTTGGCCTAAACACTGAAACCACTCTTTGGTTTCTAAAAACCACGCATCTAGAGGTGCTTGAAGAACACAGTTTGAAGAAGCTGAATGTTAGAAGATTTAGGACAGATGAAAGAAAGTACTTTATGCAGTGTAGAGCCAAATATTGGAGCTTGTTCCCCATGGAGGCAGTGATGGCCACCAACTTGGATGGTTGGTGGATTGGACAAATTCATGGAGGAGAGGGCTAGCAATTGCTACCAGACATGATGGCTGAGTTCTACCTCCGCAGTTGGAGACAGCAATGTTTCTGAATACCAGCTGCTGGAAACCATGAGAGAGAAGAGGGCTCTTGTGCTGATGTTCTGCTCCCTGGTTTCCCACAGGCATCTGGTTGGCCACTGTGAGAACAGAATGCTGGACTAGATAGGCCTGACCTAGCAGGCTATTCTTATGTTCTTAAGGTCTCTGTGAATTTCTGTACAAACTTGACTTGATCCACACCTTCCAGATGAATGTTGCAAATGAAAACATGGTTATTATTCAGATTAAAAAATCAAGAAACATGCATATTGAGCGGGAATAAGTTTACATATACACATTTTATAGAAAAACTACATCCAGAAATAATGTCTTTCAATTTCATGCATACTTTTCCCCCTTGCAGATTAATGTGAAAATACGCCCATACAGATTTAGTTGTGTTTGTCACACTCAGTTTTAGTATTTATAGTTTATACTATTTTGGTACGTCACTTTGGGTCACTCTTGCTTCTGCTGCTACTACTAATAACAATAATGTTCACATGTTTTTAAGCTCTTCAGAAATATTCACTGCCCTTTGTATGAGGTATTAACAACAGCAAGTCACTGCAACTCTGTAGGGAAAATCAGTTTGGAATATATCAAGGACGGGCAAGGACACTGATTCAGCACCCATCGTATACAGCTGCTGCTGATATAACTCCTATAAAGCTTTACTGCAAATTCAGTTGGCCTTTGCACAGTAAAACACCAGGGAACATCAGGCACTATAAGCACCACTAATAAATAAATCCTCTTTCTTAAAACAGTGTCTGGCCTATGAATAAAGGAGAAGGGGGTTAGTGGCTCTCTCTCTTTTGCTTCAAACTTCATTTATATATTTCATATTAACTGTTGCAATGTTGATGATACTGAGGTATATTCTACCTTAGCAGTCTGAAGTGAACAGCAGATTAGGAATTCATTGCACTTTTAAAACAGATTGCTATCTTGTTTCTTGATACCAGTAAGCTTTTTAAATATATACCTATCAGTATAACATGCATCAGTAGCTAAGGATTGTATCCGTCCTTCATAAACAAAGAGTGCAGTAGAGCTGTTTAACAGCATACCCTCCACTGTTTCTCCGATGAAAATAGGAAATCCTATTCAACAACAACAATTTTCCTGTTTATACCTTGCTCATTTGACTGGGTTGGCCCAGACACTCTGAGCGGCTTCCAATATATATAAAAACATAATAAAACATTAAACATTAAAAAACCTCCCTATATAGGGCTGCCTTCAGATGGCTTGAGGGTTGGATAACTCCACACCCTCCAACATTTCTCCAATGAAAACAAGGAGGTCTTACCATACCTTCCAACATTTCTCTGTTGAAAATAGGGACATCCTAAGGAAAGACGGGACATTCCAGGATCAAATCAGAAACTGGGATGGCTTCTGTAAATCTGGGACTGTCCCTGGAAAATTAGGACACTTTAAGGGACTGTAACAGTGAGTGTGGATGAAATATGGTAAAATTGTTTGTTTCACAAGTGGTGTACTCAGAGCTATGTTTTGGATTAGAGCAAGGCCAAAACTAAGCAAACAAATGGGACTGCCACTAAAATGTTTACTGCTTATGGTGACAGCCAGTTATGCCATCTTGTATGATACTTCATTCATTACAGAAAGGTGATGTAATTGGGAATGGTACTATATCACCTGTATCAAGATCCACACTCAGGGAATGAGTTTGCTGTTAGCATATAGGATGCATCCTTAAATATGCATCAGTTGTAACTCTAAGGCTAGTCAGTGGTTCTTGTCCCCTGCTTTTCCTCATCTCCATCTTAGGGTTCCACTTTTCAGTTGTACTCCAACTAAACTATATCATATGGAACAATAAAATTTATTGAGCAAGGTGGTGCATCAGTCCCCCCAAGGCTCCCATTAATAGCTAGCAATAAAAATAGTCATAATCTAAATGGAAAAGTATTCAAATGAGTTCAGTGAGAGGGATTTTAAAACAAGTCTAACTCTATGACTGCCATTTTAAACACACTAATTAGGATGTGAACCAGAAGCATCACATCCAGTGGGGCAGACCCACTGTGTTAGCTTCCCAGCAGCAAGGTTGGTCCCACTTACTGGGAAGCAGAGGAGCAAGGCAATGCAGAGGTTGGCAAAGTGTGGCCACACCAGTGAGTGTGGCAGATTGGCCTGTAAAGTTTAAGCTTCATTTATTTGCCCAGAGATACGAATCAGTATGTGATTCTTAAAGTAGCCTCATTTTCAGTGGTATCATTCTCAAACGCTGACCACTGAATTGATGGGCAGTAGAGATATACTAAATTAAGTTATGCAATGGTTTTGTAAGTCACATTTATGAACAGTGGTACCTCGGGTTACAGCCGCTTCAGGTTACAGACTCCGCTAACCCAGAAATAGTACCTTGGGTTAAGAACTTTGCTTCAGGATGAGAACAGAAATCGTGCTCTGATGGCGCAGCAGTAGCAGGAGTGGTGCTTCAGGTTAAGAACAGTTTCAGGTTAAGAACGGACCTCCGGAACGAATTAAGTACTTAACTCGAGGTACCACTGTACTGCATAGTATCTTTGTAGATCTCTTTAGTCCCTCCGATGCATTGTAAGGCGTTTCTTTGCAGTACAGTAAATTTTAATTTGATTGGGTTAGAAGTTATTTGGAACAGAAGGCCATGACAGCCTCAAATAGCACAGCTGTCAACTCTTTCTCACAGCGAACCACCTCTGTTATGTGAACCTTTTCTTCTTCTATCTTTTTCGTTTTGTCAATTTCCTTCTTTTCCTTACACTATTCCTGCAGCCCAGTTATTCCTGGCTGTTAGTTGAGGGTGAGAAGATATTGTATGGCTGATGCTGAATCAAGGTAGCACAAGTGTTACATTAAGGGGAAAGCAATGTATTTAGTCATTGGGAAAGGCCTTTATTTGGCTTCCAAAATGTCAACACTGCAGAACACTTGCTAACAAAAGGAATTGAATATGGTAAAATGTACACACCACCTGAACTATCATGACATTTGCAGAATTCCTATTCTTTTTGTAAGAGGTAAGAGCAATGTTATTGCTGTTATAAAAATCAATCCTTTTTTGTTCCACACTCCTGATTGAACATTAATCCTAATAGAAAAGTTACATCCATTGCATAGTAAAAGAATGAAAGAAAAAATGACCAATATATCAAAGGTCCACTTCGTAGATAAGATTCCTACAGCTTTGATATGCCTTTGGCTCTTTATTGATCAAGTGGACTTTCTTGGATATGCTTCATGTCAGATGGGGGGGGGGAATAGCAAGTGGCAGGGTTGTTGCAGCATTAGAGGTTCTCTTTATTATAACTTATTGATCGAAATACCAGCATTCCTGTTATATGTGATAATGAACTCAATAACAGAATCTGCAACTGGTGTTCTCAGATAGCCTTTTAGCCTGTACTACCATGTAATCAAATGCAACATTAAATCCATTTCCCTGCTATATTTTAGCTATGCTAAGACATCAGTGGTTGGACAGCAGCCAGGTGTGTAATTTGTAAGTTTCATGCAAGGCACTAATTTGAAACAAAGGATAGACAGATATTGCCACCTGGGCGATTAATCAAAGTCTCTACAAACTGACTTCAGACTTTGCACTGCTGTCTGCAGTGTCCCAGACTGAAGGCGATATTCTAAATCATGCTTAATTTCTAAATCCCTAGGTACAGGACCTTCTGACCTAACTAATCCCGAGTTGCTGAAAACAGATGTATGGCATACTGTTTGTCATGGTTCAGCAATGAGATGAATAAATATGTTAATCTTTGGTAGACTATCAATTTGGGAGGAAAATCATAGAGAGCATGGTGTCAAAAGAGTTGTTTAGGAATATGTTTGCCTGTCATGCTTCAGGATCTGATCCTGTGTTTTGTGAGTGCTTTCTGCAGAACATTGGATGATTGGTGAATTGATTTGGTACCAAGGAAACCTCTGCAGCCTCTAGCTCAGTGGTTCTCAAACTTTTATCTGGGCCACACTTTCAAAATAAAAAATTGCTTATGCTGCATCAAATTTATTATTTATAAATACATTGAAAAACAACTAGGATAGCCCTCAGTATCACTTTATACTCCTGCTTTCATTTTAAAAAGATATCTATCCATATTCTGCAAATATATATGTTTATACTATACTATAACGTTTAAGTGTTTCTTGAATCTTCCCACCAAACTTGCTATTTTCTCCTGCCACACCAGAGAAAGAAACAGATAGATATAGAAAGATACTGCCCATATTCTCTTCATTCTCATTACTTTACTTGTTTCAGGGGCTGAGCATTTCTGCTTTATGATGCTGATTGCAGTTTTTTATTCAGTTCACGGGTCATTTAGAACTAGGAGACTGGCAAGTAGTGAATTTTCTAATCTATTCTTTGCACACTATCCTAATGATAGTAAACTATGCCATTTTATTAATAATAAAATGGACTGTGAATCTTGGAAACACATGAGCATGGGCTGAACAAAGATCAGCCTCAAAACCATGTACTATTTATCTTTGAACTTGGTCTTGGAATGGTCCATATTCTGATTATGACAAGACCATGAGACAATATTCCACACATTTATCTCAATATTTGGTATACGTACAAGGCAAATACCTAACATACTGCAAATCTAAAAGTGTTGCTATGTAATTGGTAAGGGTAATTGGTAATAGATGTATTCAAGTCTCCAGGGCCAGATAAACTGCATCCAAGAGTATTAAAAGAACTGGCAGATGTGATCTCAGAACCACTGGCAGTCATCTTTGAGAATTCCTGGAGAACAGGCAAAGTCCTGGCAGACTGGAGGAGGGCAAATGTTGTCCCTATTTTCAAAAAGGGGAAAAGAGAGGACCCAAATAATTACCACCCAGTCAGTCTGACATCAATACCAGGGAAGATTCTGTAGCAGATCATTAAGCAAACAGTCTGTGAGCACCTAGAAAGGAATGCTGTGATCACCAATAGTCAGCATGGATTTCTGAAAAATAAGTCATGTCAGACTAACCTGATCTCGTTTTTTGACAGAATTACAAGCCTGGTAGATGAAGGGAACACAATGGATGTAGCCTACCTTGATTTCAGCAAGGCATTTGACAAGGTGCCCCCATGATATTCTTGTAAAGAAGCTGGTAAAATGCGGTCTTGACTATGCTACCACTCAGTGGATTTGTAACTGGTTGACTGACCGAACCCAAAGGGTGCTCATCAATGGTTCCTCTTCATCCTGGAGAAGAGTGACTAGTGGGGTGCCACAGGGTTCTGTCTTGGGCCCGGTCTTATTCAACATCTTTATCAACGACTTGGATGATGGACTCAAGGGCATCCTGATCAAAACTGCAGATGACACCAAACTGGGAGGGGTGGCTAACACCCCAGAGGACAGGATCACACTTCAAAATGACCTTGACAGATTAGAGAACTGGGCCAAAACAAACAAAATGAATTTTAACAGGGAGAAATGTAAAGTATTGCACTTGGGCAAAAAAAATGAGAGGCACAAATACAAGATGGGTGACACCTAGCTTGAGAGCAGTACATGTGAAAAGGATCTAGGAGTCTTGGTTGACCACAAACTTGACATGAGCCAACAGTGTAACGCGGCAGCTAAAAAAGCCAATGCAATTCTGGGCTGCATCAATAGTATAGCATCTAGATCAAGGGAAGTAATAGTGCCACTGTATTCTGCTCTGGTCAGACCTCACCTGGAGTACTGTGTCCTGTTCTGGGCACCACAGTTCAAGAAGGACACTGACAAACTGGAACGTGTCCAGAGGAGGGCAACCAAAATGGTCAAAGGCCTGGAAACGATGCCTTATGAGGAACGGCTAAGGGAGCTGGGCATGGTTAGCCTGGAGAAGAGGAGGTTAAGGGGTGATATGATAGCCATGTTCAAATATATAAAAGGATGTCACATAGAGGAGGGAGAAAGGTTGTTTTCTGCTGCTCCAGAGAAGTGGACATGGAGCAATGGTTCCAAACTACAAGAAAGAAGATTCCACCTAAACATTAGGAAGAACTTCCTGACAGTAAGAGCTGTTCAACAGTGGAATTTGCTGCCAAGGAGTGTGCAGCAATATGTCACTTTCCATATTATAGACCTTCTCTGGAGGTCTATAAGCAGAGGCTTGACAACCATATGTCAGGAGTGCTCTGATGGTGTTTCCTGCTTGGCAGGGGGTTGGACTCGATGGCCCTTGTGGTCTCTTTCAACTCTATGATTCTATGATTCTATGCATCAGCTCTGGGTAAGCTGGAGTGATTTGGGAAAGGTCCTCATATTCCTAAGTCAGATTGCACCATTAATAAGGTGCATTTAGTCAGATCATGTGCTCTTTATCCTTCTGAAAAGCTCAGTGGTCTTCCCTGTTCAAAAAGTGCACAAAAATGCACAAAAAATTGTATCCCCCGCCCCCCCAGAAACAAAATGAAGCTGACTGGGAAAATTCCCAGACTTAATAGATGAGGGAGTTTTTTTTGTCTTGATGGACCGGTCTAGCTTTTATCCACAGTGAATTATTTTCCCAGGGTAAACAATTACCCAGACACAGTGTGGTGAGGGACTAAAAACTGTTTTTCATTTAATCTATACCTTCTACTATTTTCTCTATTGTTTCCCTCCAAATCCACTGAGAGAGCAGAAGCCCACCCCCTGTCAATGATCCTTTGGGTAACAATTTGTGTGTGACATTTTTACCTCTCTTTCCCCATGCATGTCAATGGAGAGTCTCCAAAATCTGAATCTCCAAAATCTGTGGGAGGTGATGGAAGCCCACTACTGACCAAGAATCCTAAAGAGGTTCTTGGTGGAAAGTGACATATTCTGCACCCAAGTGTTTCTGGGGAAACCATGCTCTTCCCCCAAGAATCTAATTCAGTCATGAATAACTAGACTGGCTCTGAAACAGATTAGGCTGCTTCCAAAAGCTGCAGGTACAAGTCAGCACTTGGGGCTGGTGTACCTGCCTGATAATTGACAAAGGCATGGGTCTACCAAATGTGAATTTATCCTTTTGAGAAAGAGAGAAAAGAGATCAAGCCTCCTGCCGCAATTGTCACAGCTGCTGCACAACTATTGAGGGTACTGGAGCCAACTCCAGGCTAGTATTTTAAATTCTAATATCCAGACTATTGGCAACATGGTGCCTGACATATGTTGATGGACTACAACTCCCATCATCCCTGAACATTGGCCATGCTGGCTGGTATTGAATGGGAGTTTTAGCCTGTCATCATCTGCACAGCACCACAGTGGCTGTATCAGTAACTTTAAAGTTCATCAAGTAATTGTAAAGCTCATCTTCTGCAGAACATTTATAAGCACTGGATTCAAGGGGGTGATATATGTTTTACTTGAAGTCCTATAATAAAATGCCATGCAGCTAGCCAGCTGATGATAACTTCATCTCTGCCTTTCTTTCCCTTTCACCTCTTTTGTGGCACCAAATCACAACGCTCTCTGCTGTTATCTTAAATTGCTTTCAGAAGAACAGGCATTTTCAGCTGTAAATCTCAAATTCCCAGTTAATTCACAATTGACTTTGCTTCAGTAAGGCTTGTTACCTTGGAAATAGGATAATGCCTCATGCTAGTAGTATTAATGTGAAGCTATGCTGGAAAATTCTGACAATAAGCAAAAAGCACAGAGGTCTTGTGTACCACACGTAGCAAGCAGAGCATAGCTATATGGTGGTACCATACTTTGTCAAGTGCTGGGTGCTGTTTTAGCATATGACACTGACAAAACAACTAGAAGCGACAAGATGGAACCATCTGTCTGCTTGTTAAGACTCACCATTATATATAAATCAATGCACATTTTCTGGGCTAGATTTTCAGCATATGATAAACTGTAGATGAAGTCCAAAATATGTTTGAACTGTGGTTTGAATACAGGGTTGTTGTTTTTCCCCCCTAGGCCTGTTACCAAGTTCACTGGAACTGAGTGTAAGATTGTAATCTCCTACAGAGAAACATTTCTTTTATAATAAATATCCAGACAGTTTCATAAAATGCAGGGCAGGAAACATGATTGAAAACCTGACTAATTTGATCAAATGAACAAACAACAACAATTCTATTATTTGTACCCCTCCCATTTGGGTTGCCCCAGCCACTCTAAGTGCCTTCCACCATATGTAAAAACGTCACCATCTTGACTTCAGTTACCACATTACTCCTTGTTTCAGACACTACCCTCTCCGTAATACAGTTGAGCTTTGCCTGGTCCTTTGTAATGTTAACCGCTTCTCTTGTACTAGAAAACTATTTGACCCTGAGGATGCCTAAAAATGAATTGCAAACAAAAAATTATGACTCACTGCATGATGAACAAACTTTGCATAATCTTGGGTAGGCAATGAGAAAAACAAAAAGCTGGCAAACAATTCAACACAACTCAGTGCTAGCAAACCAGTAAGTCATTTCTCAAATTATACAGGGTGCAGTCCTTCAGTTTCTCTGAAGTCAATGAGGACACCCACAGGACTTTAAAGGAGTGAGATTATAGTTACATTGACCCTTAAATTGCCTGTGTTAATACAGTTACTTAGACAATATTTTAGGGTTGTTTTTGATCAGACGTTTAAACAGAGATGCAAATCATATTCTACAGAGAAGTTACTCAGCTGCCGAACAAGCAGCAGCTCAGATACTACATTTCCCTTTAACTAGGAATTATCTTGCCCTAAAACAGAAACACTAAATTATGTATTTTACCTTTTTGTCCATGCTTGAAAGTGAGAGAGCAGCATTTGAAGGTAGAAGGTCTTCGTCAAGGTAGCCTTTTCCATGGAGCTGCTTCTCTGTAGCCTTCATAAAGCCAAAGATTTCAGAATGCCGGAGAGAGCCTCTCACTGCTACAACTTTATAGAACTGTTGCTGTCTCAACCTTCTTGGTAATGTGAAATTGCTCCAGCGGGATTCATAAAAAGAACCCCTCGGAGGTTTCTCAAATTTGAGCACATAGTTCTATTATACAATGAGTGTCCAAAGACAACCCATTATTATCTTAAGTCATCATGCCCCCAGGCTTTCCTCGGGTAGGCTTGATTCACCACCTTGATATTCACTCACATATTACTTAATACTGGAAACAGAAAGGAGCTTGATTCAATAGTCCACACCGAGGCAACGTTCCCAGTGGTTTGTGTAGGAGTTTTGCTTTGTCAAAAAGAAAAAGAAAAAAAAAGAACCCTGCGTGACCGAACTCTAAATGCAATATTCACTCATCAGCAGCACCAATATTTAAAGAACCACAAGGCTCAAAGCCTTTCTGCATAGATTTTGATATCCTTCCCTGAAACAGTGAACATTTCATTTTCCACAATGCCGTTTAAAGCCTTGTATTGGCTTCATAGTTACACGGCGATTTATAACTTGTCCACGGTACCTTAAACCCATTAGCATAGTCATTTGCTTCAACAAGATCTGTTTTATTTTAATAGGGTTCTTACTAACCATTCTGAAGTAATTTGCTACTAATGTACTTTAATATGCTTTTGAATCAATTATTAAAGCAGTTTGATCTACTGATCATTTAAGCAATAGCTATAAAATATCCACACACAAAGCGAGCGAGAGAGAGAAAATAATATTGTCAAGCACTTTTAACTGCTCTCCTTAGGCTACTCTGTGCTCACTTTGCTTTGAAGGAAAGTTGAAAAGTGGAGAAATATGGAGAAAGGAACCTTTCTGAATGTGGGTAGTCTCATTTCTATGACCACACTAGCTGAGATGCAAACCAAGTGTTCTCCCCATCCACAAAATAAAACCAAAGTCCTAAATGAAAGAACCCAGCTAAAGATAATTGTTAGTAGAAGATGGTGGCAGCTTTGTGGGCTTGGAATAGCATGACAGGGTACAGTAGTGCACAGGTTATAACACCCTATAAACAGATGTAGCAGGAGAGTTTTGCAAGTTTCAAGCTCCTTATTTTGGTGATTATGAACTTATTTTGACTTCTTGACACTTTCATAGAATGGAACCAGTAGGGATGATAGAATGGTTCAGGCATGTGTGGAAAAGCTGGGTCAGCTTACTGCTTTCAGAGTATACCAATGATTTCTTTCTGGGTTGAAGGAGGAGTCAACTTTCATACCCAGCTTGAAATGATTGATGCCTTTAATTGTGATTAGGAGAGGTGGCAGATTTGAATACAGTGCACCTGCAACTAATGCTCATGTTACATATGTGGATAAATGGAAAGACGGAGAAACCAGGCATTCCCTCTTTGAGCCTGGACATCTCTATGCAACAGTGAGGGCCCCAACATCAACCCAGGCTCTGGCCACAGTTGTAGTGCTAAACTAGATGGCCACTGGTTAGTTATAGCAAGGGAATTATTTTGTTTCTGTGCTTTTTTTACATGAGAAGGCTATCATGTTAAAGCTAAACCTCAAAAACCAGATTTGGGCTTCTGAAGAAAGATGGACTATCACTAGGATGGCTAAATTCAGATACTCTGAAAATCAGGCCACTTAAAGCAGGAATCTCCAGCCCATCATGCCTCTGAATTTAGTCCCTGTTATCATAGTAGGCTAATTCCCCTTCCCTCTTGCCATCTCACCTTTGTCAGGTAGTTTTCTTTGGCAGTCCAACCTCTTTCCATAGGAGGAACTGAAGATGCTACTTCAGCCAGTATGGAAGTGGGTCTGGTTGGCGAAACAGGAACAGAGTGCATAACCAGCCCACTCATTTATTTTAGTAAATTATTTTAATTGCTGAGGTTCAAATCTGGTGATGAGGGTCCCTGGTGATTTACCAGTGTGCATGTTTAACAATGGCTCTGAAAAACAGACTATTAAAAAACCTGCACATTTTAAAAATTGCCTGGTTGTTAAATAAAAATTCCTGATTAAATAACAAGTGATAAATACATGAATAGCTGATGTCCCATATTCAGCTAGATCATCAACCAATGATAATGTCATTAACAGAAATTTGCAAGTGAAAACTATACAAGCCCACTGATAATTGCATTTCAAGGCTATGACAAAGGAACATATTCTAGCTATTCTGCTCAGAGAAACATTAGTCTTAGTAATTCAGCTCTGAAAGCAAACTGATTAACAACAGGGTTCAGGACGTGATCTGTTCCTACACTGGTTTGACTTTCCAAAAGCAAAACGTAGGAGTCTTTGAAGCTCAAATGAAACAATTTTGCTTCTGTTCCACTGATGGGATAACATGATATCAGTTTTTTTTGGCCAGCTAGCTGCTCTATTAAGTCTAGCATTATATCCATAAGTAGAAGTAAAAATACTGGTAGTAAACCACTTTGTTCATAGACATAAACACAAGTGGACAGACATGTACACAATACTCACATTCTGTCTTTATTCTCTTTTTTATTTGAGCCTAGAAAGCATACCCCTTTCATTTGTTATATCTCCAGCACCCAAGTCTGTGACTGCCTGGACACAAGAAACCCCATCCTGCTTCTCAATACTCCAGAACTGCACACCTCTCCCCCTCCTTTGAGCTCTCCCACTCCCTTCTCTAAATTCATGAGGTGCTTGCTTGTATTTTCCTAGATCCTGGGATCACCATTCATTCTTCTGCATTCAGCCTAAGCTTGAATCTACCCTATGCTCTTCTTAAGGCAACTATTAAGTATTTACACTTCCACATTTCTAATTTGTTCCTTTGTTTTTTCTGTGAACTTTGCCTTTAAAGAGATTTTTTGTAGAAGAATCAACAAGCAAAAAGGAGTGCTCTGTTGTGGAGCCCATGCACTGCTATTCTTGGCTACTACCAACAAACAGTGGTTTTGGGGTAGATGTGGATGGGACAGATGAAGAGACCTTTCTGTCAGTTTGCATTTCTTGGTACAGAAAGTATTGATCTGATGTGTAGAGATCTTTCCTATTCTAATTAATTCAAGAGGGTTCTGGAAGCTTTTCTCTGTGAAAGAAACTGGTGCAAGCTGGAAATTTCTATCTGACACATAAGTTTCTATTCTAGAAACAAGCAGAAGTTTCCTGGTGTTTGGGTTATTCCTTCAGAGAACTTGAGTATAGCTGACTTAAACTGGTTCTGTTATCTCTTTCTGTCAAGGTCAAGCTGACTATAATAATAAGGCCAGAAGAAGCCTGGGCTTCACTTTCTATCTCTTTTTCCTTCTGGTGTGGTGTTCTGTATAAAGTATGCTTACTGTTGTAGTCTTATTATATAAAGTATGCTTAGTGTTGTAGTCTTATTATAAGTTATTGTAAGTTAAAGTTAAGTCTGCTGCAACTGGATTTCTTATGGACAGTGCTAATCCTGAATGTATTTGATTTGTGACCATTATGCTCATTTGCCTTCAGTAGCAGTAAAGCTCTGCTGGATGAAATATTAATTGCCTCTGTTCTGGTGTGTGTTTTTTTTTGGGGGGGGGGGAATCCTGCAACGTGTTTAATTTTTTTCCTGCTAACTATACGTTGAAATCTGTTTTGGATCAATATGAGTAGAATTCACGACACTTTCCTGCCAAGTGTTGATCAATGAGGAAGGTATGCACAGTTTACACAACTGCTATGCAAGGCCAGAACAGAAACCCATAGAATTCTGTGCAAGCTGATGAAAGCAAGTTTTTTTGTCCCATCTTGGTCACTGGAATACTGACAGTGGATATTGATAAAAGCACCACTATACATGGGCAATTTTTATTAATAAGTAGGGACCAGGGAGGAGTGTTTCTCCCTTGCTCCATCCTTACATTTCCCCTTCAAAGTCTAACCTGTAAGTATTCATTTCTGCACAACTCTTACATTCCTGAAGTATTGTAACATACACACAAAACATGTTTTGTTTTTTTCTAAACTATGACAAACCATCCAGCAATAATTTATGATTGATAGGTCTTGGGAAAGCAATTTTCCAATTAGTTCAAGTGAGTAATTTAACAACTGTGGCAGATAAATGAGAAGTGCACATGAAGTTAAACTTGTGGCATCCATCAAGTCGTGCCATTTCACTTTGGGTTCAGGATTCTACTCCCCATATTAACATTATTTGTGGCTGCATTTTCAGATTGCATTTGGTGGTGATTGGTTTTCCATCAAAAGGCTTTCCTCTCCCTGTGGTTCTCCTCTTAACTGGTTCCTTCTTCCTGTAATCCAATTTCAGATGCTGAACAATTTTGCATTAAAGTCACTTAGCTGACGTGACGACTCATATCCCACTTAAACCAGTGGGTGTTGAAAGCATTCAAGGCACAGTGCGATAGTTAATTTGAACATCTAAAGAAATGAGCAAAGTGAGAATGGACGATTGGAACCTGCCTCAGGAGACTAATGGAGAAAAGTTACTCAGTCTGACTCAAAAGAATAAGAATAAGAGATGAATAAGGTAAGAGATGAAGTACTTAATAGTGGTAAGAAACTTTTCTTACCAACTTTTCATATACCATATACTGAAAGTAAAAGTTTAATATTTCACATCAGAAAAAGGTATAGTATTTTCTCTCCTCCTTTTAGAAATAGTAGGTGGTATTCAACTCGCACATTCCATCAGCACAAGAATTTGAACTTGTTCACTCTAACTTCCCCTCTCCCTGTGTTTACCCTGCACCCTTCCCAAATCTGCTCCAGAGTGTTGAGGGAACCCCAGAACAGATTTAGGGGGTGTAAGGTGGTGGTGAGAGCTCCATTCACAAGCAGATGGGACGCATTAGTTAGATATCATTCCACTATTTCCTTTCATATAATACTCTAAAATGTTTAAATCACAATGTATGTTTTGGATTGAAATCCTGAACCAGAATATGCACAGCATAACCCTATTTGGCCAATGTTACAAATCTAAACTGATCAAGAGAAGCTGCTTTTAGATTTCACAGAATTGCAGAGTTGGAAGAGACCTTGAGAGTCATCTAGTCCAACCACCTACAATGCAGGAATCTCAACTAAAGCATCCATGACAGATGGTCCTCCAAATTCTGCTTAAAAACCTCCAGTTGAGAGTCAGTGAAGTACAGTAGTTAAGAGTGTCAGATGGATTTGGAAGCCCAGTAAAAATCTTATTTCAGCCCTTAGGCAAGTTTACAGGGCTGCCAAATGAAATTTTCTGAGCTTGGGGCAAAAAAATGGTACTCAGCCTTACCTTCTTGCTCTGCATATCTATCTCCATGTTTACCACTTTGGGTTGCCCAGCTACACTGCTAAAATCAGCATGTTTTGGTGAGAAGTAGTGGAAACTCTTGTTTCCTCTACTTGTGCACCACTGTTACACTTACACTTCTGCCACTTGTGAGGTAAGTCTTTGAGGGATAACAGACTGGCTCAGAGGACAGTTGCTAGGGGGAAAGGGGGCTGTTAGGAATCGGCCGGTGCATCTCCCCAAATCCTTCAATTGGCTCAAAAATCATATTTGAGCTTTCCCAATTCTTTGAAGAGATATTCAAATAATTTCCAAGTAAATTGAATATGAGCTTGCCCATTTCTAGTAACCATGGATATTATTATTCCTAACAATGAATGAAGGTGTCCTGCAAGGCCTATGTAGGGGGGTAGGACAAGGTGAGGCAGGGGGCAGCCTAGATGCTAGGCAAGGCCTATGGGAACACAGAACCCTGAATTTTCTTCAGCAAGGGACAAGAGGAAATTGAGACTATATATAGCAGTAGCAACAGGTGTGGCCTGATTTTTAGCAGTACCTGTACTGCAAGATGCCACAATAGTAGTAGTAGTAGTAGTAGTAGTAATTTATACCCTGCCCATCTGGCTAGGTTTCCCCCACCACTCTGGGTGGCTTCCAACAAAAAATTAAAATACAATGGTCTGTTAAACATTAAAAGCTTCCGTAAACAGGGCTGCCTTCAGATGTCTTCTAAAAGTCTGGTACAGTGGTACGTCGGGTTAAGTACTTAATTCGTTCCAGAGGTCCGTTCTTAACCTGAAACTGTTATTAACCTGAAGCACCACTTTAGCTAATGAGGCCTCCTCCTGCTGCTGCTGCGCCGCCGGAGCACGATTTCTGTTCTCATCCCGAGGCAAAGTTCTTAACCCGAGGTACTTTTTCTGGGTTAGCAGAGTCTGTAACCTGAAGCATATGTAACCCGAAGCATATGTAACCCGAGGTACCACTCTAGTTGTTTTTCTCTTTGACTCTACTTAAAGGGCACCAGCCTTCTACACTTATCTACTACTGTGATGGAGCTGGGGAGCCTGAGGTCCACCTGGGGTTTCTCTTAGTAAGAGAATGGCGGTGGCTGTGCCACATCTTTGGGCTGGCCCTGCAGGTTCATCTCACAGCAGCAGTTCTCGGTCTGTCCCTGTGTGCCTTTTCCCTTCAGGTTTGGAGTCCTCCCCTTCATCACCCAGTGAAGAGTAATCCTGGTTCCCAACATAAATAAAATAAAATAAAATAAAATGCACAATTCCACTATAAAAATGGCACAGAAGAATGATGCCGGTAAATACCGTTCAGTCTTAACCAAATCTTCATTTTTAAAAGAAACCCAGTTATACTCCATACATTTGTTCACACACTTGAACAAGAGGATAGCAGGCGTTTTTCTTAGGAGATACTAATCCATTGCCTTTAGCACCCCTGAAGGTTACGTAACCAGCACCCATTTACTCTGAGTTGAATAAATTGAAAACATACATGCCCACAGGTGATTCTAACGCAGCAATTCGCGGTGATGGAAAATCATACCCAAAGTCCAATATGCTGACACAGTAACACATCTTCCAAGAAGTCATTATGCAGCAGTCTGTCAAAGATCGGACAACTGCAAACGTTATAGGCCATGATGAATTGTGACATTGCTCTTGGCAATAAATAATCTCTAGTTTCAGCAGTTTATCACAAGTGTTTGGCATTTGATATTTAGGACTTTTTGCATCAGTAAATTCTGGATTCACCTGCAGGGGTTGTCAGTAGCAAAAGCCTATTGGAGACTATGCTTTTTTAACAAGCTTCTTTAAAGGAGATATTTATCCTATTTTGGATTCAAAAAAATTTTCACACCTGAAGTTCTTTTTGTTTGCATATGGAAAGGTTTTTACACGTGGGATTTTTAAAAATTGTTTTAATTGTTTATGATTTTACTGTCAAATTGCTTTGAGATATTTTATGGGAAGTGTCAGGGGTTCAGGAGCAGAGACACACGAGATGGAGCAAATGGAGAGTGAGGAGGAATCCGAGGGGGGTGTAGGCAGTGACAGTGGTCAGAGAGATTCCACGAGTCTCTCCAGCGAATCGGAAGATTCACAGAAAGGAGTGCCGATGGCCAGGGCAAGGGGGGTGCCAAGGGGGAAACCCCAGAAGGAAGGGGCCAGCGGGGACTCCCTGAGCAGCAGTTGGAAATCAGGACCAGCTTCCCCACCAGAGCGCAGTGGGGGGGAGGAGTCCCAGGCATCGGGACCAGTGTTCTCACCACCAGAGAGAGGAGATGAGTCAGGATTGACCACGCCTCCATTGGAGAGCGGGGAAACGGTCAAGAGGAAAGTCACAGGCTGGGCGCGCGCGCCAAGTTCAAATGTACAGGCGAGCGGCACAGCAGGTAGCCCGGATAGGGAGCCAGGTCCTAAAGCCCGCCGGAAGGAAGGGCAAGACTCAGGGGGGTCAGCGTCAGAAGAGTCCAGGAAGGAGGAAACCCCAGGGGGCAGAAGGACCCAGAGGAGGAAGGAACAGCGCAGGAGGTGGAGCCGGGCTAGGATCTTAAACTGGTGCGGAAGGGATAGTGACTCAGAGGGGACTTCACCGATCTAGAGTCAAGACGTAGGGCTGCATGCTATGGGGTTTGAAATGGAAACTAAACTTCAATAAAGACTTTTGTACATTACATCAACCGGGCGTTGGTCCTAGAGGCTGGGACCTAGAGGCAGCTCTGACAGGAAGAAATTCAGAAATGGAATCAAATAAATAAAATCCAAAGCCCAGCCTACACAGGTTCAGTTTATATTTCTGAAACTAGAGGATTACGGAAGGCTAGAAGAGTGGATCCTGTTAACAGTAAAGGAAGGGAAGATCGCCATGGCTAGTGGAAGAATCCTTTGGTGAGTGAACAGAAGTGAATAATTGGAACCCAAGGTGAGGTAGTACAACTGATGGAGACTTTGAAGAGAGGGAGCAGGGAGCAGGTATTTGGCATGATTGTATGATTAGGGAGTGAGGGCAATTAAAGAGCCAAAGAAACTCAAGGAACAAGCAAAGAAATATATGCTACTTTACGAATACCGCAGAAAACCGCAGCATCAACATTGCTTCCTTGAAGTAGCATGTAGGAGTCATGTTGCTTTATCTCATTGGCTGCCCTTACCATTTTCATGGATATTATACTCAAAATCCTTACACAGTATTACAGTGCTGTAACTTAAATTACACCAATCTTTTGGGTAAGAGGTTTGAAAAGCTTTAATGCCCTGAGCTTGCCGCACTGCTGAAAAGTTTCCTGCGGAAGTCAATATGAAAGGGATTAAGAACTTCATCATTTGGCCCCAAGAGAAAGACTGGTAAATAACTCAGCAATGAATAATGAATCCCAGGTATCTGCCCTTTACAGAAAATTGGCCACTGCTGTTGAGGGCAGCAACCAAATAGTTTACATTAGCATGCAGACACCGTTCAGAGCTCATGAAACTTTTCATCTGAAAGAATCCAAGCTGCAAGAGTTACAGCCTTTCAGCAGAGCTTTACAACTGCAATGAAGCATCTGAAAGGTCTGTCAAGAAAGCTCACAGATTACAACAAACTTCCCTCTGTTTGTGACGCAAACTAAATACGACAATTAATCATGTATATGTTTTCCTCACGGGTTTTCTTTTTCTTTTCTTTTCTTTTCTTTTCTTTTCTTGACAAATATATAAATTTAATCTAGAATATTTTAATTTAAAATTATAATTAACTGTGATATTGCAAGCTTAAACAAGGCACATTTACTATTAATTTTAAAGAAAGAATGTTGTCCTGCCGAAGACGCAGAAAGTTACAGGTCTATAGCATTGGTTTTTAAATGCATTACAAGTGGACAAATTACATATGGCCACAATTATATGATTTCTATAAAACAATTCCATCTCAAACCTGACATTATCATGCCTTTTCTTATTCAATTCTGAGGCAATGGGTTAGGGTTAGGCCATAGCAGCAAACTTCCCAAGTTTTTCCATTTTCTGAAGGCTGGCCCACAGCATCTTCGTTGGAGGGTCAGGTGAAGGAAGGAAGAATCTCCTTAAGCCATTATTGTTAGCAAAGTCACCATTTTCAAGCCACATTTCGCTTCATGGGGTAAAAGAAAAAAAAAACGTTTCTTTTTCTTACTCAGAAGACCAATTTTGAATTAATAATAGGGCCAAAAGGGATGGAGATGTGCCACCCCTCTACCCATTGAGCATACTTTTAATACAGACTCACACTTTTGAATAAAAACCCGTTTCAGAGAGAATATCCACACAGGCACAAGTAGTTTAACCCTGTACTGGATAACTTTGCAGGTGGCAATGTGTCCCATCGTCCTGCAGCCAATCAGATCAGTGATACCTGCCCACACTCTGATGAGGTCCAGGAAGTAAGGGACCACTATTCATGGCAAGGAGGCAAACAGGAGAAAGAGGGTAAGAGGAGAGACTTCAGTCCTCTCACCATCCACAGCTATCCCCTTCCTCCTGATAGCTTAGCACATGCTGAGCCTCTCACCATCCGACAAGCAAGGTCCAGCAGCTGAGAACAGGGCTCCTACTAGCAAAATGGGGCTTTCCTCCTTCCCCAAATCTGCTCTGTAGGCTCAGAAGAACCCCAAGAACAGCACACAGAGGGGGAAAGGGGGGTTTCCATCTGGCAAGCATAACTACTTGTGCTGACAGAATAATCAGAAGAGCTTGACACTGAATTCCTTCCCTAGTTTTTCAGGCACACTTTCTCTCTTCACTTCAGCATAATAACCTAATACACTTTCAAATTTGACACAATCCTCAAATGGCAACCATTGATATATGGTTCTAAATGCACCATAAACCTTCTGACAGACATGAATTCACTTTTTCCCGTGCAATCTTTACATACATAAACTGAAGGTATTTGAAAATGGAAGGGTCCATTGCTACAGCCATGCATGTTATCATTTAGGGACTTGTGCTTAATATCAGCTTGCCATATTTTATTTGTTACAATACAGATGATCCTTTATCTTAGAGGACCTTTTATTAATGGAATGGATTTTATGTCAGATTGATATCACAGGTGAAGAATTGGTTGCCTCAGGTAAGCAGATCATGTTACTTCCAAACCAGGAAACTGTGTAACCTCAAAGTTGACTCATATATGTGTGATGTACAATCCATCACATCTTCTGGCCATGGGTCACTGACTAAACAAATCAAGATTATCTGTACCATGTAAAATCCTTGTCCCTTCTGTCTGTCCTTTCATTAAATAGCCCTGAAAATCTTAAACTGAGAAGACACTAAACAAACAATTATTGCACTGGTGAGAACACGAGAACATCACATGGACTAATCCTAGCTCTTTAATTTAATCTATTCTGACATTTCATACTTGGAAGACTCCTCTTAGACTTTATCATCCTCATAGCTCTAGTATTACATTACAGTGGTCAATCCGTTTGTCTGTAATGGACCAACCTAATGCATGTTTAAAAGTAAACCATCCCGATAGCAGAAATAACAATAAAGTGCAAGAACCGTATCCTATAATTCATTACCTTCAATGATGACTTAGTCCGAGTCTCTGGTTTCTGTCTCGTAGGCGTATTTTTAATAAGCAGAGACTGATCTGTACGAGAATCATAATTCCCATGTTCTGAATCATCTGTATATGTGTCTTTTTCTCTTCCTATGTCTGAGAGGGGAAAAAATACCAAAAACAGATGGACTCATTTGATGGACTATGGAGACATTCTAGAAAAGCTACAAGAACAATTCCCATAATGATCCACCTTTCATTTCTCTGTCACATGTTCCCATCACCTTCCAGTGCCCTATTTGTAATGAAAAATCCAAAATTTACCATAAGCATTTTTTCTTTGCTTAGTTCTGAAGAGCTTTCAGAAGGGGAATGGGTGAGGCATGGGGAGTTCAGTGTAGCGTGGGCAACAGGAGCACTGAATTGGCTCTGCTGTCATACTAGCACTGCACTGAGCCTCACCCCTTGCCCTTGCCCTCTCAGAAAATGGCAACTATGCTCAGATTGGGAAGCCAGGCACATAACACCACCCTGCTTGCCCTCCCTGCTGAATGCTGCTGAACAACTGGAGGATTCACATTCCATTCTCCATTCAGAGATGAATAATTCTCAGGTGCTCTGGCCATCAAATGAAGCCAAGAATGGGGAAACATCTTCAATAGCTATAGAAATTTTAAGGAGCTGCTTTGTTTTTTGCTTTGCTTTTTCAGCAAAGCACACTGCTTGCAGGCCACAAAAGTAATAGACATTGAGCAAAGCCAAACATTGATTTTTTTGGGAGAGTACTACAAACACTTTCTAAAAGCATGGTCAACACTTTTTGTTCGCTATTATTGCAATGCTTTGCCTGCCAATGCTTACAATAATGTATACAAAACTAAAAATATCTCACACAGGATTTCTTCAGGTTTTTTGTTTGTTTTACTACGGTATTCACATTTCTTCTGATATTCACTACAAAAGACTATTATTTTTTAATAGCACCTATGCAGATAATAGTACATTGTGGTAAAAATGGGGTGCAATCTTCCATTATGGAATTTTACAATTCATGCAGCTCTGATTTCAAATTTGGTGAATGGGATGGTAGTTTCCCAGTTTTCTCCAAAGCTAAATATTTGGGAGACAACTTAGGGTGTAATGGCTTGCACATTTACTTGGGAATGAATCCCATTGAACTCAGTGTTAATACATCTGAGTAAATATGCAAAAGGCAGAAGCAAAAAATCATATTTTTGCTTTAAAATCATGATTTTGTCAATTCAAAAATAGTTTGAAAACATAACAGGCATGATCTAGCCAAATTTAAGCTCTACAGAGCCAGATCTAACATGTGCAAAATAAGCATTACTCAGAAACAAGTAGAGATAGGGCTTAAATTTATTCACTACACACTTAATTTGCACTCCCTACAGCAATATGCAGATTGAAACACGACTCTTTCAAATTTTGCAGTTTTCTGAATTTTGTGGTGCAGTTCTCCAACCAAAATTTGTGTACAAAAAAGCATATATGAAGGGAAAGTGTATACAGAGGGTTACATTCTGGGGATAGTGCACAAAGCCAAAATTGTGCATAGTAAAAATACATTGGGTCTAATGGTGGGTGATATTATTATTAATAATAATTGAATTTATATGCCACCCTATACCTTGAGGTCTTAGGATGGTTTACAGAATAAAATCAAAATATAAAACCACAAAATACATAATCATAACAAAATCTACCCAATAACCCCTCCCAAAAAAACCCTCACCTTTTAAAAGACCAAAGCCCCCCCCCCGGTGCCTGCTCCTTTTTTGCCACCTTTATTTTTTAAAAAAAATTGTTGCCAACCACATAAAGCTGAATGCACTCAAGTTAATGTGTATAAGTTCTGAGTTACTTGTACACAGCCTGGATATTTGTGCATATGCAGAAATGCATTATTCTGTGGAAATTGCTTGTAAAAGAAGACGAAGAAAGGACTGACAGAAATGCACAGAGAATGCATATACTTTTCCATGCAGACTTAAAAAATTGTTTGTAAACTGATGTAGAACTGGAGCAAACTAAACTTAAGACCCAGCTGGGGGAGGGAGGGAGAGGGAGAGGGAGAGGGAGAGGGAGAGGGAGAGGGAGAGAGAGAGAGATAGAGAGAGAGAGAGAGAGAGAGAGAGAGAGAGAGAGAGAGAGAGAGATTGACAACCAAGCCCCATTGATTTTGATGGGTTGTTTTCAGACAATGCCTCAGATCCCAAAAGCAGCTTTTCATGGGTCACAAAATCTTCCACATCCTCTTTTCCCAGTATCATACGATTAGGAACTCTGAATCCAAGCCAATATTTCTTAGGCCCTTGTTTTGTTAAGCAGTTGGACTACTATGTAATCTTTAGGGAAGTGAAACCCTTATCCCACTCTTAGAGATGATTTGAAATTCCCCACCCTCACCCTTAGCGAGCTTTGAATTTTTTTATGACTAATAAATGTGATGATTAAGCTGCAGAGATGAAAGCTGACTTTACAAGCAGCCTTGTGCATATACAAACACACACATTATTTGGGAGTAGATTTGTGAATCATGTAAGCTTCATCTTCAGACCATTCATTAAGCCAGTCTTCTAAGAAGACACCCTGGAATGATTACTTAATTCACATAGAATTCCAACGGTAGAATGGAATTTTTCACTAGGCTAGTTTCATCATTATCCTAGCGAAATAATGTATTGATTCTAAGTACTGGAACATCATCGTAAAGATACAAGATCAGCACAACTCTTTGTGGTGGACGGCAGGTCGAGGGCAGTAGTAGCCATTAATTTTCACACCTTCTGCATTTTTGCTGTCTGGAAAAGTAATTTGATTTCCACCAAGTCCCTTATTTCAATTACTCTTTCATGAATTAATTGTGTCTTAGATGACCACACACAACACTTCACTCCATCCAAATGATGCAGTATCATCATCTATAATTTAGTTTAACTTAGTACATAAGTAATATTTCATGACCAAGGTGAAATATTGAAGAAGACAGGTTTTTTTATTTTTTTATTTTTTGGAGTACCCAAATTCAAACTCACCGGCTGGCATGCAAGAGAACATGGCAGGCTATTAATATGCATGTGACACAGATGCTGGCAACTTCAGAATCCTAAAAATAGCACTAATGATCTCTGTGCCAAAGAGCTGGGAGTCCCTGAATCTACTAGAGGAGTATATTCTACAATCTAGGATATTACAGTGGCAAGGAAGTTCTCAGATTCTATTGCAGAAGTTTCTGGTGTGCATTAAACCCATATTCATGGGTGAATCTCACTGGTTCTTATTTACCAATTTTCAGACAAATTATGTTCTAGAAATAGCAGAACTTATAATCTCATCAGGAAACTAGCATTCCTATTTTGTTGGCTAATGTAGATATAACAAACTCCCAACTTGATTAGAATGGCCTCACATACTCTCACCCAGTTCTCCCTGGTTTGTAATAACTGTGGGATTCATATCTGCTTTAAATCCTGGTTACAAAATCTAATTATCTAATTACAGGCCTGGTAAATATTCTTAATGCTGATGTATTGCACATATAATGCTGTTGTTACAACAATTTGTGGAAGGCATGGCAGAATTCACTGGGAATAGAGAAGGGAGCATTCAAACCCACAGCACATTTTTAAACTCTCAGCCATGGAGCAGTTACATTTGCACCATTCCAGTGATCCTGGAGCCCACAAAAAAGGAATTTGAAAATTAAATTATAGCATATACAAAAAAGCATTACTGCTTGGGATGCAAAGATTACTATCTCTTAAAACTAAAAAAAAGAAAGAGATCCACTAAAAGTAGTTCACACGGATTCTGAACATCAAATAGTAAAGCAAACATTGATTTCCTTTAATTACTTGGCTTCCTTTGATGATTTCAGCTGTGTCATCTTTAAAAACCAAAGCACAGATTCTTCACAGATTTTATCTATGCACAGCCATTCCCCCAAGAAAAGCTTGTTTAGTGCCTCCTATGCTCATGCACATGGTCAACATTTTAAACACAGTTTTACTAAGCTTTTTTTGCAATTTATTTGAAATCTCAAGGTGGCATGTAGGTTAAGTAATATGCTGACTCTACAGATTACTCCACAAACTGATTGATGTGTTGGGAGTGTTTCCATTCCGTGTCTAAAAGTAAACCGTGTTTTCTCTTATTAAAGAGGGAACATTCTTTATGTCTTTGTACATAAAACTTCTTCTCTGTGAAACTTCTGCCATATATAAATTTCAGCACTTGTATAATGGAAAGTAACCACATTCAAAACAGAGGTCTGGATCCAGACTGTCTATTCCATGAACAGAAAGTCTCCTTCCAGTTGCGGAAAGACTGAAATCTGGTGAAACCTTCTAAGGAATGAATGGGGTGGTGACTTTTGCCAATTTCCCCTTCCCCCTGCCTAGCTGCAGTTTAGAACCATCAAGGGTAGCCCTGTGTAGACTGCTATAATATACCATGGCTTGAATAAACCCCCATTTCTGTATGAGACATAATGGGAAGCTCCTTTTTGTTACAAACCACAGAACCTTTAAACTTTGTCTCATCATGTGCAAACCAGGAAAGAAAAGTTTACAAGTAGCACATTCTTTCAGTGCAGCACATAATTATGCCTTTGCAACCTGTGCGTCAAATCAGCTGCAGACCACCAGATATGCCTGCAGCTTGCCATATGCCTCCAGTCTTTGTTGCTGACCTAGGGCTGCAAAAATTGGGTGTGTGGATCCCCAAATATCTTTTTGGCTACGATAGGTGGCTGGAAAGCGACATTCGCCTCGCTGGATTACAGATTCTTCAGACCAAATCTGAATCATTTCATCAATGATGAACTGTATCATTCCAGAATCGAATCTTTAGCCACTGCTTCCCTGCAATAGGATTCTCCACCCATCAGATTATCATCAACATTTTTTTTGCCCATACACATCCAAACCATGAGACAAGGTTTTTATCCATACTCATTCAGAGCACCTTGTCGTTCTAAACATGGCAAATACATCTTATTGTATTGTTGGCTCAAAGTTCAGCTGGAATTTAGCCTTTTGCACTAATGGCTTCAGTGGCCGTGCTTCCTTGCCTTCTTTTGTACAGAGCTGTACTGTTTCCCCTTTTATTTGTCCTTCCTAGAAGCTTCATGATTAAATATTTATCTCACACACTTAATTCAGATCCATCTTTTAATATCCTCCTGGGGCAGTTCGTAGTAGATCACTGAAGAAATGAAAGTCATTAATCACAGGGGTTATGTAAGCCCCGTCAGCATTCCAAGAGTGACTGCAGTCATGTCGTCCTGACTTTTTCATGCAACACCTCCGTGGCCAGAGGGTTTCACAAGAAGAACAAGCCCCATTTAATAGGTCTTGTGATAGTGGAAATGTTGTGGATCAGAGGCTACAGCTTAAAAACAAAAATACCTCTATACAAAGTCTGAAGCTGCAATTGTACGTACAGGCACCCTCGCACAGATCCATGTTCTACTCATTTCTGACCATGTATATGCGCAGCACTGGAAAATCATTAAATGATTCAATTCATACCCAGAAATAGCAAGAGAGTGCTGGATAGACTTTGAGGCTCATAAGGGGACCCTACCTGGAGCCTGAAGAGGACATCAATGAGGGCACAGGAAGCCCCAAAGAGACACAGCGGGGCATTGTACTGCTCAGCCTCTCCACCTAACAGCTGATATGTGGGGTAGCACAGCAGCAGCAATCACTTTCCTCTGCATCCTACAGCCTCCTGCCAGCCTCAGAGCTTCAATTCTAGTTGTGGATATTATTAGATACAGCATTTTTTGGTATGGATTGAAGAGAGAGCAGCAAGGAGGGTGTTTAAATGGTGTCTAGAAGGTAATCCCAATTTTATGCAATTTCACTTATGTGCACGGGCCCCCAGAACGTAACCCGCACATAGGTAGGAAGTCACCTGTATGCTTAGGACAGAATGGATTAACACACAATGGATTAACTTTGTTGATCCAACCTTCACATTTTATGTTCTTAACCTAAATATGTACGACCTAAGTGAGAGATCACATCACATCAAAATGTATGCATCTACTAAAATGAAGGAGGGGAACCTCCATTTTAGCAGGGGATTGTGGTGCAAACTTGCTCCTGAATCTGAAAGGGGGTTGCATAGAATCTTGCCAAACTCAGCAGGATTTAAGCCCCACTCATCACCTGATATGAGGGGCTTAAATTGTGGTCAGCTTGGTTGCATACTACTGATCTCTGCTGGGAGCAGACACAAACAGCCAACACAAGGTTTAATCCCACTTTCCCACTCATCAGATGTCATCACATGATTGACAGGTGGGGAGCCCCACTCACATGTCAAACTTGGCCCAAGAGGCAGATCCTGATATACATCCAGTCTATGGGTCTAAAAAGGTTCCCCACCCCTACCATACAGATTTGCATAGAATCGCCTTACTGAATCAGAAAGAGGTTTACTTGGAATCCTGCAGAATTCAGGAAGATTTAAGCTACACTCATCAGCTGGTGAGCGATGGTTAAATCCTGCTTAGATTGGTTGTGCACTGCTGTTTTCTGTGGGAACTGGCAGGAACAGCCAATGCAGGATTTAACTCCATCTTTGTATTCATCAGATGATGTCATGAATGACATCAGCTAATGGGTTTATGGACGTGAATGTGGTTGGGGGAAAACATGGGTCAACTTGTGCTCTAGAGGCCCCCCACCCTACCTAGTTGAATTACCAGAGAAGAATTAAAGGCCAACACACAGGAATTTCAATTGCTGCTTTAAAATGAATCTTTCAGAGGTTAATAATTTCACATTTTAGCTCTAGGTTGCCCAAAGTGGAAGGAAAGGGGGATTATTTTGAACAATCACAATAGAATATAACTGAGCAGGGCAAACTCACCTAAGAACGGATCGCTGTATTCTGTATTGGATAATTTGAGTAAATTGTTTTCCAAGGTTTCCATCACTTTAGCTGAAAGGCATAATAAACATTTTACATTCAGGTCACTGTTTATATCACACGGCCCCGTTCCTTTTGTTTGCTACGTTCAGAATGTATCACAGATGTGGAAGAATGCCAGTGGCCTCAGTGTGCCAGAGCTCACCTCGTTCTGACACTACATCGACGGTAGCGGTTGATGTCCCTGCAGTCCCTAGCTGAGGTTGAGGCTGCACTCGATTTGGCTGCAGGAATGAGGAATGCTTGCTGAGGCTGTGCGGGTGTGTTTGGCTCTGCGCAAGGCATGGCAAGGATCTCCGGGATGGCTTCAATGGGGGCTCTTTGACATTCTCGCTCTTGCTAGTGTTCATGCCTGAAACAAAAGATAGAACCGTTAAGGAAATATTAATCAATTTCTGTCAACTGCTGGAAGGGAATCTGAACCTGCACTGCAAAAGTCGTTTTTACAGCAATAATCTTGACAGTTTTATGTACAAAACAATCTGCAAATGTGTTGGAATCTTTTAACGGCACAAACAGAGACAGTAAACATGTGGGCTATTGGTTACTTTCAAAATAAAGAGAGTTTTTACACTCAGTGGCTTGCACCCAATTTCTGCTAACATAAAGCAGGGAGTTTGATTTTCTTCAACACCTCCTACCCACTTAAGAGGCCTGCCTGATCCCTGTAAAGCAGTTTTTGAGAGTTGGCGTGGAACTCGACAAACTGAATTGCAGAAGGTGTAGAGGTCAGTGGTCTGCTGAGTGGGGAGGTTTCATGATGCCTTTACTTATGCAAACAGATCAACTTTCAGTTATGACAATACTGCCACTGGGTACATCATAATATGTTTTAAAACTGATAATTGCTTACAGGCTATGCCTCTGTTGTAGAAGTGACTCCAAATATGCAACAACAGAACTAGGCATATTTAGAAATCCAAGTGAAAATACAAATTGATGAGTGAAATTGTAAAACCTATGTATGCACAACCTTTGAAGATGATGATGATTTTCATTCTGCTCTTCCTCCGAAAGATGCCCGGGGCAGCCAGACACCAGAGCTTAGAACATTACAAAAATTTAAACTAACATTACAGTTCTGCCATGAATAATAGCAATTTTGAATACAGTTACAGATAGGTAGCCGTGTTGGTCTGCCATAGTCAAAACAAAAAAAATTCCTTCCAGTAGCACCTTAAAGACCAACTAAGTCAGTTCTTGGTATGAGCTTTCGTGTGCATGCACACTTTTGAAGGCTGCTATAAACCTACTGCTCTTCAAGTATCAAATGTGTTTTGGCCCCCACTTGATCATGAATCCAAACTCAGATACCCACCCCTCAAAGCTGTAATGCTCAGATCAGTGTGATGCAGTACATATGCAGAAGAACTACTCAAAGGCACTGCAAGTAATACACATAACTACTCAAAGGAGTTGATATGCCAAGGCACAGCAGGTCATACTTAAGTGATGCCCTTGATCCAACAAGGACACACACTTTGCAATTGTGTTATAAAGGGATGGGGTAGTCAAGGCAACAGATTCTGCTCCTCAACAAGCAACCTAGCACTCTGAACTAGTCAAAAGTTGTGCATAAGTACTCCTTTGCATAGATGCCAGCTAGGCCTCCAATGGCACATTAAATCAAGTAGCTACATACCTGTTCTTTCAAGGCAAGTACCAGCCTTTCTAGCGCTGATTGTTCCCCTAATTTCTGGACACAAAATCTGCCCCCCCATCTCTGTTTTATCAGTCTCCATACTCTGGTCCAACACCTTCAAAGCTTCTCACGATTCACATAGAGTCAGAGATTGGATGACCACCTGTCAAGGATTCTTTAGTTGAGATTCCTGCATTGCATGGGGTTGGGCTACATGACCCCTAGGGTCCTTTCCAACTCTATGATTCTATGAAATATAGCACAGTGTGCCATCACCTTGAAGTGGACTGTAGTTAATTAATGAAACTTTTATTGGTCTTTGAGGTGCCACAAGGCATGCTACTTTTGCTGCAAGGGATTAACCTGGCTACTCCTAGCAGTTCTTGAATCCACTTTGTATCTACTAATGCTGTCAAACTTTGTCAGGTGCGAGCATAACTTTGCTTATCACTTTATGGCAGCGTGAAGATATTACATCCTCTGATCTCCACACACAGAGACCTCTTGCTCTTTGTAGTAGCCTAGTGTGAATAGAGATAGAAACAGGACTCTGTAATGCCCTTTGGTGATTCCTCCATGCACCGTTACTGTGACCATATGGAGTAGGTACATAGCCAAAATGTTAAGTAGTTTAATCTTGCTGAACAGCCATTCAACCCTCCGATAAAATATTAGAGCAGTAGGCATTAAAGGATGCCTTAAAATGATGTCTAAGACCATCTTGGTAATCTTTCTTAAACCAATCTTTGAAAAAGCCAGTAAAAGGTTTTTTTTTTAGTAATAATAATTATGTGTTACTCTTATGGGTATTTCTTGTACAGCCTCCTGCTTTTCTCAGAAGAATCACTGCCACAGATAGCAATTAGGTAAACTTATGTGATCCTTAAAAATGAAGCTCAAAAGGGTTATCTTTCCCAATAGTAGCAGTAGTTTCCAAAATGTAAAGCTTGCTGTAGCTTTCTTTCATTTCCCAAAACATCAAAGTAGAAGAGCACCAGATTATTTGTGATTTTTGTGTTGACTACTGAACAAAGACCTGGCTCTTGAGATATGAGAGTGATGTTCCTGGCACATGACTGGGCCTTTCCTCTCCTTTACAGGCTCCCTGAACTCCAGAAAGTGAACCCTCCAAAATGACAGTCAAGGGCCCAGGCTGAAGTGGAGGGGTTGCGCACCAGATGTTGCTGGACTCCAACTCCCAGCAACCCCAAGCAGCATGGTAAATGGTTAGAGAGGATGGGAATTGTAGTCCAGCAACATAGGGAGAGCCACAGGTCAACCACACCTGCTGTAAAGGGAGGAGGGAATCAGGACATTGGGATTGCCACCCTGAGCTAGTGGAATTTCCTTCTCCTTCTGCAAGTGTGTCTTTGGAGCTAAGCCAATGTACTCTTCCACCACTTACATAAGGACCGCAACGCACATTATTGGTCATATTTTATACATTTCAGGATATGCTCCTTACAGGAGGATATAAGGCAGCTCTCTGCCCCAGATGTTGATTTAGGTAAGCTTATGCAGACAAAAAGACCAATCTTTTCCAGCAGTCTCAATTTCCACTTTCCAAAACATAACCCTTGCTATGTTTCCCCCCCTTTTATTTACTGAAATATCAAAGTAGAAGAGTGTCAGGTGATTTGTGACTATTGCATTTACTCTATAAACATAGCTTTAAAAACAACAACCCAGAATGGACTACAAATCTAACCAAACAAACCTAACCAAATTGTCAGATGGCTTTGTGCCACCCCAGTTAATAGTAATTTATGTCCTGAAACACTAAAATCATATTTCCGCACAAGTTGCCAGCATAAGTAGCAATCGTTTTAGGGAATGGCAAGATAAAAGTATTATGAGTGAATAGATACAGACATCTTCCTCGAAAACAGACTTACCGTTATTGATTCTTTAAATATTTATTCTCCTGCCTCAGAATTCCATTTGATTACTAAAATTTCAGCACCATAAATGCTTCAGACCTGCCCTACAAGATCCAGCAACAAACCTATATTGTGTATGTATCAGAGGTTAACAATCCGATAATTCTGATCTTGTTGGGACACTGATGAACACTATAGAGTTCTATAAAAGACTTTGCCCCAATCATTTCAATGGCATGGACTTGTGAAGAACTGCTCCTCTCATGTAAGTGAATTGGAAAGTCCATTCCTGATCAAGGCCAGAGCCCATGAGTTGATGCCCAAAGCAAGCAGATGTGGTGCTACCCACATATTGTGCTATTTCTGTCACGGATCCTGGAAGCTGAAGAGACAGGGACATTGTGTCCATTGGTCAATGTATCAAATGAAGTCAACTGAGAAACATATTTGATTGTGTTAACCTTCACTGGACATGTCTTCTGGGACTGTCCAGTCCCCCCACACAGCAAAGAAATAAGATGCTGAATGATAATGGCAAGCTGAAATTGAGACTTCATTCTTCATCAAAGTGATCAGAATATGTTAATATGTCAGTGGGTTCTTGATCTAAGAATCTTAGTTAAATCAAGGAGGGCTTTCAATACCATGTGCAATATTTACTTGGAATAAGAACAGCAATGTATCAGTATTTCCCAATCCCCTGCATCTCATATAAAGAGTGTAAACTGGTAGCCACCCTCTGTTTTTTGCATCCTGGCAGAAAGATGGCAGGCCTTAGGATGTGGGGAGTACAATTCTGCTAAGTCTCTGGGTTCTCTTAGCAGCTTTCAATACCACTGACCACATTCTTTCAATACCACTGACCACATAGGTTCTCTGGGATAGGAGTTGGACACACAATGATATGATGGTTCTGGAGAGCTAATTTCAAAAGGAAGTGCTATATGTGGCCCTTTGGCATCTATGCTATAGGCTCCTGAATTTTTAAAAAAACATTTACAAGAAACAACAGGGAGAGGTCACCTAGGGATATGGGGTGAGGCTCCATCTGTATGCTGAATACACCCTGCTCTCTCTTTCTTTTTAATCTAATCCGGATGAAGTGGTGGAAGTCTTGGATCAGTGCCTAGCAACAGTAATTGGCTGGATAATGGGCTAATAACTGAAAACTCAGCTATATAGTTGCAGTATACCTGAAGGAACATCTCCACCCCCATCGTTCAACCCAGACACTGAGGTCCAGCTCCAAGGTTCTTCTGGCGGTTCCCTCACTGCAAGAAGTGATGTTACAGGGAACCAGGCAGAGGGTGGCTTAGGTAGTGGCACCCACCCTGTGGATTGCCCTCTCATCAGATGTCACGGAAATAAACAACTATCTGACTTTTAGAAGACACCTGAAGGCAGAAGGTTTAGGGAAGTTTTTAATGTTTGATGTTTTATTGTGTTTTAAATATTCTGTTGGGAGCTGCCCAGAGTGGCTGGGGAAAATCAGCCAGATGGGCGGAGTATAAATAAATTATTATTATTATTATTATTATTATTATTATTATTATTATTATTAAACATTTTAAGTTTGTTGAAAAGTGCAATATACAAAGGTGAGCTATGGCAAATTCAATATATTTCCCCAAAACTTTTCTTAAAGCATTTTCACAGTGTTTTTTTTATATGTGTGTAGATTCCACCAAGGTGAAGGTTCTATGAGTAGATGGTTTGTCTGTTCGGGAAGGTGGTGCTTCACAGCAGAGGCAGATTTAGGGGAGCACAAGCAGTTGGTTGCACTGGGCATGGAACTTCAGGGGTGTTGCTGGGGATGCTGCGACTATGATTCAGAATGGTGTGAGAGAGGCAGAGGGTGCCGAATTTTGGCATTGCACATTGAAGACATTTGGAAGGACATTGGGCAGCATTAAAGAATGGGGGCAGGGCAGTTACTGAACAAGGTGCATTTTCAATTATTTTTTTAAGTATCCAGAGTACAGACCTGCAGGCTTTCTAGTTTATGAAGTAATTAACACTTCAAAGCAAAAACACTGTGCTTCCCTGGTGAAAACAACAACACAGAGATAACTAGTTTGCCTTTATATATTCTTGCTTCTGTTATACCTAGGATCTGAATTCCGTAATTATAGCCCAAAGAAAGAAACAAGCTGCAGATGAAAACATGATGAAATCTAGAGACTGAATGAGGTTCCACTTTTCAGAGAAGAGACATGTGTTTGTAAAATTTAAGACAAGATGTGTAAGACATCTCTGATGCCATCACAAGAAAACAAAAGCAAATTCAAGAGGTATAGAGAAATAAGGGAAGGCGGGTTCATTTAAGCCTTTTCCTGCTTACATTTTTTCCATGCCCAGCTGTCTCCTTAAAGCACTTTTCCTCTTGTGAGGTTAAAAAAATGGGGTGTGGTTCCATATAATATAATTAGCTGACATATCTGGCATGTAATATAATATATTTTACAAATATGGAATCAATTCTCAATGTAAAATATACAATAACAAGAGCATTAAACAATTCTTAATATGATCATGAATATATTCAGAATTCCAGGATAAAAAGCAGGGTTAAAAAGCAGGGCAGTTAAAACAAGTAACACAATCTTGTTAAAATTCAAGTTCATATATTTTGTTGGACCAAACAGGATTACCTTCACTTCCACATTCCTGGTTCCTTATTTAATGCTTTAGTTCAGTGACTTAAAATTTGCCATTGCATTCTATATGGTGATGCAAAGGTTATTGTGTGCTATCAAGTGTAGGCATGATTATTTTGATAGTGAAGGGACAAAGTCCTGGTCAGACTTCTTGAAAATGGGCTTGGAAAATGAATGGATTTCTGCAAATTAAAAAATAATTAAATAGTTCAATTTCTTCTGGGTGCCAAGTCAACCCAAATTAATGCTTCCCGCATGCAAAATAATCATATCACCAAGGACATGATGGGGTCTGAGCCCTTATCCTGAGTGAGGCAGTGTGGAGGCAATGTGATAAAGCATGGGAGTGAAGTCATTTGTCTCTTCCTCCCCCGTCTGGTTCTTTGTGGAGTGGAGTTCACTTCTCTTGCTCAGATTAAAATATCCAAACCAGAGAAGAGGAGTTTTGGGGTTGTAACACTTGCCTTGTGTTTCAGGGGGAGCTGTTTCATCATGTCCTTGCACAGATCCAGCTCTATTTCCTTGTCTCGGGGGCATTTTTGTGGGAACTGGTTCTTGGGGTAACAACAAAAGAGTAGGAAATGCACCTGTAGTTTCATATGGACACCATGCAATTTTTGTTGCTTTACTAGATTTGAGTATGATTTTTAGGAATTTTTTGTAAGCCACTGTGGCCACCTCTTGGGGCTATTAAATGAGCTACAGGAATTCTAAATAAATAACTAACCAAGCACCAAAGCTAGGAATTGCCATCAAGTTAAATTTTAGAAATGAAGGCCTTTGATTTGTGCAGAACGAGTGGAAGATATGCTATTTTGCTTCCTGAAGAACTTGCTCGTGCAAAATGTGCACATTTGTAAATAAAAGAACATCACAACGAAGCCGTAAACCTCGCAAGCACGTTCCTCTTAAGAAAAAAGCAAACACTGTAGCGGCAGTGCCTGCTACTTCCTATCACTGAGGGAGATGAGAGAGCCATGAACATGAAAGCAGTATTTTGAGAACCATTTCCTTCAATGGACTTTAAGCAGCTTAAATTTCGAAGAGAGGAAACTTTTAAAAAGAAATTTGTATTACCACCACAGTTATTACTTTGATGGCTGACCATTTAGATCTTAGATGCTTTAACTGGCAATTAAGCAAGACTTCGTGAAATCCAAATATGAAGTTCTCAGATCAGAGGAAGCATTTATATATCACACTGATTCATCTATCTCTAGTAAGAAGTGAATTATCCAGTCAAGAGAAAGAGAGAGAAAAACAGGGAGGGGAAGGAGAGAGAGAGAGAGAGAGAGAGAGAGAGAGAGAGAGAGAGAGACCTTTTTGCCTATTAGTGCTACCAAAAGCACTTCACCAGTTCCAGAATGAAAGTAGCCAGTGCTTTCTTTCTTTAAATAATGTTTAGGGGGACTCTCATTTTCCTACTCACATTGAAATCCTGGCCCTCAATGAGGCCAAACTTAGATTCACAAAATGTTTAGGCGTGTCCCCCCAAGAAAAAAGCACTGAAAGTAGCTGAGATAATAAAGCATCCACAATAAAACTGCCAACAGACAATATTAGAAGAGCAGCATCAAAGTTATTCAAATGAGATCCATGGACACACTAAAATCATCTTCAAATGCCCAGTGTAAGGATTTCTTTACTGTCCTCCCTGACTCCTCAAATAGTCATGCATCTTGTAACTGTTAATCTTACAGGCACATCCCTTGGAGCAGATCTCTAGTTGGTGATCCAAGCGAATAGGAAGAAGAAAGGGAGCACAGATGATATGGATAATATGGATTCTGACCACGTAGTACGTCTTCAGTAGTTAACACCAGCACCTTGACTTGAATTTAGAAACACAATCCAGCAGAACTCAGTTAGGATTACATCCCATTTAGCACTTTATGACGGAGCTACTGTAGGCTCTGCTTGTTTTTGCTGGATGGTGCCCCATGTGATTTATGAGACCTGTAATAATTAAACAAGCCTGAACAAACAGCAGACAGGGGTTAAATTAATAAGAAGGTTGTGCTGTATTCCCTAATGCAGCAAAATAATGTAAATACCAGGTCTCTGGTGGCACAGGCCCTGAGAGTATGTGTGTGTGTTAAGCAAGAATAGGAACTATAGTCTCACAGGGAGGAATGGAAAAGAGATACAGCTCATATTATTCATCTCTCCTTAGGAAAATATATGAGCTAATATATTCCTTTACGTGTTAAGAGAAGAAATATGTGTTCCTTCTTTATCCAAAAGGCACATGTGATGATGAAGGGGATCCATGAGGAGACCTCTACGCACAGTGGCTTGAATCACCCAATTCAAAACCCTTCATTTTGAGGGAGAAGAATCATGCAAAGCCTCCATACCTATGAGCACCTCGGGTCACAAAGCAGATAGAGGAGAGGCATGCACCTTCTCCAAGAAAGCCATCTAGGCGAATGATTTAACTGAGACGGCAACAGTACGCATTAAGTGTACAGAGGTTTACCCTAGATAGGCATTGCAGTCTGTTTTAGTAGAACCATGGGCATTTCTTCAACCAACACAACTCTTACTTGCTGTTGGCAAGTTTATATCTGTGACTCAAGAATAAATTTACGCAGATGAAACACTGAACTGCGATTGTGTTTTATTCGAATAATAAGCTAGAAACTATGCAACTGTAAGTACCTGAAGCAGATAAGCATTCCACATGCAACTGAAGTAATATATTGCAATATTTATCCTTTCAAAAACAGCTTCGTTTTTCTGCTTGTCCATTTCTATGATGTGCACACTTTATAATTTATAAACACCCGGAAGCGTTTCATGAAAGGGGAGTTGCTAATTGAAGAGATTTGAGAATAGCTCCCATCCTATGGTCATACCATATGGATGCGCTGCAGGAGAACAAATGGAACAGTGTTTAATTGTCTCTAAATATCATCTCCTGCTGAACTCCTCTCAATCAGTTCTCAAAAGGAATATATAATGCATACTATACAGATGCATTGTAAAGTATTTAGTAACATTTTAGCATACACTTATCTTGCTTTTTAGAACAGAAATTGATCTTTTGTCTCCTAGGTATGCTCTTCCTCAGATCATGCATGCCAGTGCTGCTCAGGGTAGTAGTTTATAATAACAAAATAAAAATTTACAAGGTACTACTGCCATAAATCATATACATCTATAGATGAAATAATCTGGCAAAGTATCTATCACATTCTTATAATTACTGTTTTATCAACCAAAAAGTGGATTATTGACTCTGAAACACAAAGTCACACAAAGCATCACTCCTCCAACCTATCATCCCATCATCATTTCAATTGCTCATCTTATTTTGTAACTACAACTTTTTTATTGTTTTGAGCTAGGAACATGAGATATGTTATTCTGAGGACATTCACAGAGGTAAAGTTTCCTTTTCCCTCCTTCTTTGTGCAGTCCCCTGCCACTCCAGGAAAAAAAAAGTGGTTTATTTATGTCGCAACCATGAAGGCTTGAATTTTGCTAGCCCAGAGATAGAAAGTGAGCGAGATCCCTATTAAGGAAGATTGGCAATTTAAGATGATAGAATTTGTGGAAGGAGCAGGTTTAACTTTTATTCCATAGAGCAAGAAGAAACCTGATTCAAAGAGGAGTGGAATTTTTGTGTGGAATATTTAGAAAATATTTGTGCATAATTAAATGCTGGTAGCATTTAGATACATTCAACAGTATGGTAAATATTTGAAGGACATAAAATGGAGAAACAATTAGACTGGCTATAGTAAAATATGCAGGAATGATAGATAAATAAAATGAACCATGAAAGGGGAAGGAGAGAAGTCAATTGTTACACGGTAGTATGTAAAAAGTTTATTTTGAGATGTATAAACTGAAAAATTAATAAAAATTGTTATAAAAAGGGGGGAGAAGAAGAAAATATTGGAGCATTGGGGCCCTTTCTGAAGAATGTGGGATGGGGTACGTAGGATTGTCAAGGGAGAGGAGGCTATGGGGAAGCTTCCTCCCTTGAATCACTGTTTGAAAGAGTTCTGCCTGGCAGCCCATACTACATTGTTCAGCCTGATCTCCAGGCCAACCCTCCTGTGAGGATTGGGGGGGGGGGGTGTTGCAGGTGGCTGTGAAAAGGAGAGTAGAGAAAATTGCCCTTCTGCAAACTTCCTTACTTTGACACCTCTTAGGATCCAAGCCTTTGGAGCATTTTGTAACGTCCAAGGAAATGGCGAACAAAAATATATAAAATGCTTATCAACATTAACATAAGAAAAATTAGGGGGGGAGGGAGGAAATGTAGCTTAAAAGGAAAACATGGACTAGGTCAGGCATGGAGAACTTCTGGCCCAGATGTCCTAATTTGGCCCATGGCCCTGTTTACCCCCAGTCACACCCAGCTGTCACATACCTGGCATCACATCTGATGACAGGTATGGGGTATAGAAAGTCATGGTTGGAAAGGAACAAACATTAAAGGGCATTCCAATTATTCCTTTGCAAGTGTGGTTTGCCTTCAGCACCTTTCAAATTCAGCTCTGAATGCAAGTCCACTGGGATTGTCTCCAGCTGGAAGCTTCCAATCAGAGCGGCCAAGGGGAGCTGAACCCTCCCACAAGTCACTAAGCAAACCAAGTTTATCTCCTCATTTCAGTTTCAGCACACAGAAGTCCCTAACTGAATCACTATTCTCATCACCTCTTAAGGGAAGGATACTGGAAAGGGAACGTCTGAAGAGCTTAATGCTCCCCTCAAAGTTCCAAAGACTCAGATTAGGATGCAAATATACACACATGCAACTCTGAAGCCTGTTTGATAGGCTCAACATGTTGACATAAAAGCCTAGCCTTTTACATCATTTCTCAATTGGGAATCGTTTTCTGTTGACAGTGGATTAAATCAAATGCCAATTACAAGCACCATTGCTCTGAAGTCGTACGCAAAATAGTACCTCTGAGCTTCCTTTCTGAAGTTCTCCAATTACAATGCTTTAGGGCTTTTAGGTATGTGCTTTTAGGGCTTTTAGATATGTGGGAGATAGCACCATTTCCAGGAATAGAGCAAAATAGATGGATAGAACTATCCCCAATCCTGGCTAAATGGCTGAGCCAAGATTGGTGGAAATTATGCTGGCATGTGCCCTGAAAAATGAGAGTTCTAAACAGGGCTGGATTAACCATTAAGCAAGGGAAGGGGGACACTATATAAATTTTCCCTTGCCAGATTTACCAAGGACAATATGGCGCAGCTAAAAACAAAGGCTCCCACAATAACTGAAAAATTACAGAAATAATAATAATAATAATAATAATAATAATAATCTTGGGGATGTATATATAAGAATCTGGCTAACTGGTAAACTGTCACTCAGTCAACCAAGGCTCACATGTTTATATTTTGAATTAGATATATATGGAGGCACCAAAGTATTTTACGTGCTTAGGGCCTCTGAAGGTCTTAATCTGGCCCTAGTTCCAAAGGAGTGTGTTGGGGAAAATTAGGCTGAGGGTACTTGCTATGGATCCTAACTCTGTTCAGCTCAGTCATGCAACCTGACAACCTGGTGGACCTTACCCCAGCACAAAGGGTGGTGCAACTCAAACTATTATTTTAAAGGCTTGATTTACCTCTGCTAGGCTTATGCAAGCTCAGCCAGAGTCTGTATCTGGTGTACTTTACACCAATTCAACTCAGTTGGTGTAATTTACACTACTTCCCATATTTAGGACTGCTCCCAAAATTTCTCAGATTAGCATGCAAGCTTTCAAGTTCTCCAGAGCTCTTAATTGAGCTACATAGTAGGCATTTCTTCTGATGGTCAAGGATTAAAAGGCAATGGAAGACTGCCTGTTTAAACCCATTGTGAGATTCTCTTTCGCCAGTCATTCAAATATATGTGGGAAATTCCTAAGGACAGCCCCAAGTGCTATATGTCATTGCTGATTACATCCATTATAAAGGGACATACAGTGAACCTGACTATTTTAATGAAGAGTCAACAAGTGCATTACTGCCCTCTAGTGCAATAATACACTCATCGTTAATGACAGGAATCAGAAAATAGGGGTGTGTGAGAGAGAGGGTTAAAAGTACCGGTAGATTATAGGAGGGTTATTGTTCAAGTTGTATATCCTTATCCCTCTTCAGAACCCAGTTTGATCAAAGACCTCCAGAAACAAGTGTACACAAATGGGAACAGATAATTCTTTAGACAATGTATCCAAAAGCAAACTTCTTTGATAACTTGGAAACACATTAGGCATTTGCTTTTTAAAAAAACATATCCCTACAGTTACAAAAACTGCTGATCAACATTTACAAAAGCTTCATATGCTGATGCAGGTATTCATTGTTGGTTTTTCATCCCCTAATCACATTTGAGAAGAGCCTTCTCTCATTTTGGCACCTCCATTGATTGTAAACGGGGGCATTTTGCTTGTGCTGTAGCATCTGAAATATTGATGTGGTGTGAATTTTCAGGTGCATCATGATAAGCCAAAAGAAATGTATATAGTTTATCAGCTGTCTTAATGTCTTAGAAGCAAAATATTATGAAGCAGAGTGATCCTAATCAGGGCTGGATTTAGGTTTGATGAGGCCCTAAGCTACTGAAGATAATGGGGCCCTTTATATGTCCAGCTGTCCTTTGTTAACAACAAAGTGTCACTAGTTGTGTGTGTGTATGTGTGTGTGTTGAATATATGTGATATAGTAATTTATGGACCTAACAGGTATCGAAAGCCATTTGCACATGTTGCCATGCAACCAGTCCATGCAGAATGTTGGCACCCTATATATAGAAATGTGCAAACCAGTGATATTTTAGGGAGCAGGCTAGCAGGCAGGACCCATTACTTACATCATAGGAGCCTACACAACACAAAACACTGTTGTTGTATGTAGGTTTTATTTTATTTACTTATTATCTTATATTTTGGAAATGTGCATCCAGTTGATTTTTTCTTAATTTTTTTGGGAGGCCCCCAAGAAAGTGGGGCCCTAAGCTATAGCCTGTTTAGCTTATATGTAAATCCGGCACTGATCCTAATAGGTGTGTGTGGCAGGGGTTGGGTGGCGGAAGAGGCAGAAAAACTGCCTAACCCAAAGCCCTGCCAGCCTCATCGTGTCATGGGGGAAAGTATCTGCATGTGCTGTTTGTTTTTTTACATTGCTATCAGTCCTCCACGGCTTTTTGTTTTGTTTACAATTTCCCCATCCACTGACCCCAACAGGAGGGATAAAGAAGCATGCAAACTCCAAGGCTGGCATGTTTTCAGAGTTCTTTCCAATGAATCCAAAGTCTCACTTGGTCAGCTTCCAAGATGTCCCTGAAATGTGTTCTTTTTCACCTTTCCACCATCAGAGCACTGACAGTGGAGGAGGGACAGCTATGCTGGAGCCCACACTCTTGTCTCAGCGATGTCTATGCTGGCTTGGTCATGTGCACAGAATGCAAGACAAAGATGTCTGCAAATGTGACATGAAGGTTGGCAACATCAACACCACCCTGTGGGAATCCCTTGCAGACAACTGCAGTGCCTGGAGACAGACCTCAGTTCAATCCATAGCAGTGATCAGAGGACAAAACATGTCTCTCCATATCTACAGCCATAGCAAGTGCTGTAACCTTTCAGCAGTCTGACTTCAACCCCAAAGGTGCACTCCTCCATTGTCTGCCAAGACAGATGGATGCCAGCAACAACAAATTGCTATATGAAACCGGGGTGATTGACCTGAGTCATAAATGCTTGTACTGTAAACCTTAAGTTATTTCCACTGGTGTCAGTGTTTTCAGACACAAAGCATCTGAAATTGTATGCATCTACTACACTAATGCTCCCCTTTGGGAAAAGGCTGAACATGGAAAATTTCTTGACTTAAGTTCCTAAGTGTGACCATCAGTTTGACTGAAATCTTCATCTTCCATCAATAAAATGTTTAACACAGGGAAGGCTTGTGGCAGACTGCAAGCAGAGCGGCAAGAATATATATCAGCAAGAACTGACGTGCGGATTACTGTTTATCACATTTGCATCCCAACTTTTCTTTCCAAGGAGCACAAAAAAGCACATATGGGAATTATCCTATTTTATATTGTCATAGAAACCCTAGGAGGACATTTAGATTAGGAAAAGGTGCCTGGCCTAAGGCTACCCAGTGAGCATTGTGGCTGAAAAGGGACTTCAGATCAAAAGTCATCACAGTTCCCTGTCACACCAGCTCTATCTGGGCATTCTGTTGCCATGGAAAGTTGTCATGCAAGGTTTGGGGGGACTGGGGTATGCTAGGTCTGCCCCACTTTTCACTGTTTGAATTTCTGTGTGAAGTTGGGGGCTTTCTGCTTCCAACACACACACACACACACACACACACAGACACACACACAGACACACACAAGAAACACTGGAAGAACAGAGTTTAAAAAATTCACAGTAAGCCTCCACAGATACAGAAAGCTCTGAATGTCACAAAATCAGCAAGGCAACCAGCCTGCACTTGCTGCAGGTGTACTTTTGCACATTCTCATGCAGGAAGACAAACATGGCATAGGTGTTGAAGATCACTGCAGCAACTCCCTAGCCATCTATTTCTCTTGGACAGCACTTCAGGCCTTCCTCTAAAACTCCATCTCAAAATGCCCCTTTCACAAGTCCTGGTCACAAGCTTCCAGACATTGGAATCAGCCGAACAGAACTGCTGCTGGCTGCCCCTCCCCCCGAGTTCTAGTGTTATGAGAGAGCAAAAAAACAAAACCCAACTTTTCTCTTGCCACTTTCTCCCCATCATACAAAATGTTATACACCTCCCATTCACCTTTACTCTAAACTAAAAAGTCCCAAATGCTGCAACCTTTTTTTCACAGGGGAGTCATTCCATCCCATTAATCATTTTGCTTGCCCTTTTCTGAATCTTTTCCACATCCTTTTTGAGGTGAGGCAACCAGGACTGTACACAGGATTCCAAATTCAGTCACACATCATAGATGTATAATGGCATCATGTTGCCTAACAAAACAAATGCTTCTGGATCATGAATAGCTATGGAGAAGGGTGTTTTTGGAGGTATACCTCAGCATGAAGGGAGAAGAGACATAAAAGCTCCACCTGCTGTAATTTCCACATCTAAGCAAATTGTTGAGGAGGCCTTGCCTCTTTTGCAACCAGTCGCCCTCCTGGGCTCATAGGGAGGAGAAACTTGGGACAAGTAGAAATGTGACAACAAGGATGTGTATGTATGAATGGGAATGAATGAATTCCTGGCTTCCTTTAGCAGCCATAGTTCTGTTGACAGAGAAACACCATGTTACATCGCCTTATACCAGTTCCAAACACCCAGTTGCAAATCTCTGCCTGAAGGAACAGTGGCTGCACAAACCCTCGTTCGAGTTCACTGTGGAGATGAGAGAAACATAGGAAGCTGCCTTATACCAAGTCAGACGATTGATTGATTGATTGATTGATTGATTGATTAAGTTATATGCCACTTTCTTACAATGCACTGTGCCCAAAGCAGCCTAAAGCCAACATTGAAAAATGTAAAAAGACAAATATAAGAAATACAGAAAAGGTAAAAGGTAAAGGGATCCCTGACCGTTAGGTCTAGTCACGGACGACTCTGGGGTTGCAGTGCTCATCTCGCTTTATTGGCCAAGGGAACCGGCGTACAGCTTCCAGGTCATGTGGCCAGCATGACTAAGCTGCTTCTGGCGAACCAGAGCAGTGCACGGAAATGCTGTTTACCTTCCCGCTGTTTACCTATTTATCTACTTGTACTTTGTGCTTTCAAACTCCTAGGTTGGCAGGAGCAGGGACCGAGCAATGGGAGCTTACCCTGTCGCGGGGATTTGAACTGCCGACCTTAGAAATACAGAGCATGCCGGTAAATTCAAAAATGACAGACACCATCAATTTAACAAACACCAAATAAATGCAACTTTTCAAAAGAAACCCACATAAATGCAAAGCAAAACCAAGTATTAACTGACAGTAAAGTTTCCGGTACTGATCTTCCTGTGCACCAAGGAGCCTGGCTTAAATGCAGTTCAGAGGCAAGGGGATTCTCTTACCAGGCTAGATGACACACTGCTGGCTCCCATGTCCTTACTCCAGAGGAGACTGACAGCGGCAAAAACCAAATGTTGAGGAGGGCAATTATGGCCAGTCTCTTCCCCAGCCTCCTGGAAGAAGCAGCTGCTGGTGCAGGCCTTATTTATCCACCAAGTACATTATTGTCTGCACTGACTGGTAGCATCTCTCTGGACTTTCAGTCAGAAAACATTCCCAGTCCTACCTGGGGATGCTAGGGGTCGAGCCAGGTACCTTGTGCCTGCGAAACAGATGCTCAACCTCTGAGCTGCGATGCTTCCTGTATTCTTAGCATTCCTCACACTCTCATATATCCATACTAACACTTATGGATCTGTTGCTGCTATCAGAGTCCTACGGAGACATGGCTTCGAGTAGCCCTTAGCTGCCTCCTCTAATTTTCTTCCCCACCCAAAAAAATGCAGAATCAAGGGAGGGGGGAGGCTAAATTTAACCACAGCACTGGAATCTTGTGGAGGCGTTGGGATGTGTGTGATAAACAGGTGGCGTGGGGAAGGAATTCACACTTTCCCTCTCCTGGCCACCTTTTGTGCTTTGCAGACAATCACGATGTATTCCGAGTCTCTTTAAACGTCATTTATGCACGGCTTTTCAGGTGCTTTTTTGTTCAGCATGACAGGTTAGTGCACTGAGCTATACGTGCGTAGGTGCTGGGCTTTGACTCTCTGCCAGAATATTTTTAGCTAGGGATCTTTCTTCTGCAAAAGTTAATGGTTCCTGTGGCGTGTTTATCTGCTTCCCTGTTGACTTGCAATGGCTGCACTGTATCTTGTACCTCCTTCGCATTTCCTCTTCTTAAAAAGGAAAAGGAAAAGAACCAGTGTCCCATTATGTGTTTCCTGGGTTTTTTTTTAAATCAGAAAAACACAATTTTTGCATGAGGTAAAATCTTTATGTCTCATACACACCATACATTTAAAGCCCATTTAAAGCCCATGGCTTTCCCCACAGAATCCTGGGAGTGGTAGTTTGTTACTGGGGCTGCTAAATGGAGCTCTGTGAGGAGTAAACTACAACTCCCAGGATTCTTTGGGGGAAGCCGGCTGCTTTAAGTGGTGTAAGGTAAAGGTAAAGGAACCCCTGAACATTAGGTCCAGTCGTGGCCGACTCTGGGGTTGCAGGGCTCATATCGCTTTATTGGCAGAGGGAGCCGGCGTACAGCTTCTGGGTCATGTGGCCAGCATGACTAAGCCACTTCTGGCGAACCAGAGAAGTGCACAGAAACGCCGTTTACCTTCCCGCTGGAGTGGTACCTATTTATCTACTTGCACTTTGAGGTGCTTTCAAACTGCTAGGTTGGCAGGAGCAGGGACCAAGCAACAGGAGCTCACCCCGTTGCAGGGATTCGAACCGCCGACCTTCTGATCGGCAAGTCCTAGGCTCTGTGGTTTAACCCACAGCACCACCTGTGTCCCCTTAAATGGTGTAAAGGTGACTAAAATGAAGCCCTCCTTGGTGGTACCTCCAGGATGCCCTGATTGAGGAAGCCTACCAAGTCATGTCTTCGTTTTGCTTCCCTCCACTGCTTAAAAATTCATTTGTTTCCCCCTGGATTTTACTTTATTTTCCCAAATACAGAAAGAAAGAAAGAAAGAAAGAAAGAAAGAAAGAAAGAAAGAAAGAAAGAAAGAAAGAAAGAAAGAAAGATATGGCACAAAATTGTCTGGTCTGTCCACAGGGTCATATTTGCCACAAACCGCATTTAGGTGTGCTTTTCTAGCACTCCCTCCTGATGATAATGATGCTGATTAATTCAATGTATATACCTCCCTTTATCAAAAGATCCCAGGGTGGTGTACATCAAAAACACAAACCATGACAGAAAGCCTAATAGTAAATTAATAATAATCATAATAACGTTCCACTTCCCCACACTTTCACAGGCCACCAGTTATTTAATGATGGTAAAGAGGAATGTTTTTGCCTGGTGCCAAAAGACATGTGGTGATGGCGCCAGGCAAGCCTCTTCCTGATATAAAGGAAATGGCTATAATACCACACCGACTTTACAGAAGTACTGTGAAGGAAGACATAGTTGGGCAAAAGGATGTGATTTTGATCAGAAACCTAAATTATACCCTGAGGATTTCACCCCCCAAGGCTGAGCATTTCTACCACTCTCATATGTCCATACTAGCACTTTTGGCTCTGCCACTGCTGCTTTCACAGCCTCTAGTCTCTTTTCTTCCACCCCCACAAAAAAAAATATCTAGAGCAGCATCTGTTTCCCATGAGTTCCCTTTGTGTTTCAAGATGAATCTCATCTGCTGATGTATTAATTATTATTTACAATCTAACTTATAACTGTTGGTTCTAGAAGCTGTGCTATGTCAGGCAGATTATGCAGTGATTTTTATTTCCAGTATGACCATTGGCTTAAGAAAATTCAAACTGAGGATGTGGATAAACTATTGTTTATGTACTTCAGAGAGTTACAGAGCAATCCTGTTCCTAACCTTGGCTGGGCAGTGAGGGAGCAGCGACTTGACCACCACATCCCAAGCTCTGCTGCTTGCTCAGGCCAGGGTGAAAAGTGGGAGCTATTTTCCCTTGGCATGTTTTGTTTTGTTTTTGCCTGCAGTTTGCACAACTGCGGGGTTCAAGGAACGGATCCCTTACGGTTTTGTAACCAATGCAAAGCCTCCAGTTCCCCACTCTTACCAGAGCAAAGCCCTACCAGCAGCACTCTTTTCCACATGTGAAGAGTGTTAAGTATAATTGTTTAATTGATACTGAAATGGAGAGTGGCTAAATGTGTATTGTTAACATTGGGATTTTGCCATGGAAGCATACTGAACTCTAACAGAGTTGATAATTAACTGTTGAATGTTCTCTGCTCTAACACTGGTGGCTTGTCTTTTGAACATGTGACATAGGTATTTGGTTGCAAAACTCCATTTTGAAAGGCAGGCAGCAAGGCCCATAAGGGGTGTGGCTAGGAAGAGGGTGTGGCCTCAGGAAAGACCTAAGGGCCTTATAAGGAGGATGGGAGGGCTGCATTTGGCTATCAGGCCTGAGGTTTCCCACCCTGATATAAAAACCAGTGCTTTCTGATGTGGTAGCTTGTTCTTCAAGAGAAGCCACCATAGGCCAAATGCGTATGACACCTACATTTCATCATTCTACATAGTGAGACATGTTCCATGTTGGGTACTCAGAGTGCTGTTGGTAGGAAGCTTAGACTACTGCTGCTTCTGCTCTACCTCTTGGGCAGAAAGAAATGCACAGTATCTGGGGTACTAAAATCCTGTATTTTGTAGCCATTAATTCCCTCTTTAACAAAAGTATCGCCAAGAACTGACAGGTTACTTTCTGGCTGCCATGGTGATCAGTTTTTATGCTTTTTCTTCTCTCCCCTCGCCTTACAAACTATAGGCTGATTTCCCACAAGGTACATTTTCATCCTTTAAAGGTTCCGAGGGTGAAGGTGGGGAAAATTGTGTCTGCTGGGAAAAGGGACTCCTGTTCTCCATAGGAACTGCAGCTCCAGTGATGAATGGAGACAAAACCCAAAGGGAGCATAACTTCCTTTCCTGTCAGCATGCATCTTCGTTAATGAACACATGGAAACAGTGCTCGAGTTCAGCTGGAGACCTTTCATAGCTTTTCAATTTCTTGGGCTCCCCTGCACACCAACCACAAAGTACAATAGGAGGAGAAAGCTTTAGAATAACCCAGTGACGCTGAGATCTTTTTAAAAAAAATCTGGTGTTCACCTGTATTGACTCACTTATATGTGATCCTTAAAGTATATTTCCAGCACTATAACTATGCCACAAACCTCCAGTGGACACCCTTTCCCTTGCTTAATTGATTAATGGAATTTACCGACACATGATGAGGTGCTGTCATAAAATGAAACTTGGAAAGAAGACAAATTAATCGAGGATAACTCTGTCAATAGCTGTTAGCCTTGATGGCTAAACGGAACTGTCATGTTCATAGGCAATTTGCTGGATGGATAGATAGATGATAGATAGATAGATAGATAGATAGATAGATAGATAGATGATAGATAGATAGGCAGACTGTAAGAATTGGCTAGTGCCATCAGGACAGGCATGTGAAGTTCTCAGAGGTATCTAGTTGGCCATGGTGGGAAACAGGATGTTGTTCATTTAGAAAAGGGGTGGGAACTCTGCTTCCTGTTGTTAGTTGGGCCAGTCCTATTATTAGGCAGAATGAGGCAAATGCCACAGGTGGCAAATGTTGGAGGGCAGAGGTAGCAGCTCACTGGCTCTTCCTCCCAAGTCCTCAGCCATTCCCCTCTTTTGAAAGATGGAGCTGTCAGCTTATCCCATGGCCCTTAAACTAACCTGTTACCCTGAAGTGAGATTCACCTGCCACTCCAGGTGACTTCTATACATGGAATGGGGGAAAGGGTACCCCTTGTCCTTATACTCAGGCAGCAAAATGTCTCGACCCAGCTCTGGCTAAAGAACCACATCCCCCCGAGGATAATACGTTTGGGGGCATATTCTGGTGGTAGGTGGGCCTAGGACACTGGTGGATGTCACCAGAACCCAGCATGGGAGATTGCATTCTCTCCCTCAGCCTCCCTGTTCTCTTCTTTCCCCACTTTCTCCTCACCCTGCAGGCTTCCAGGGAATGGGGTGGATCATTCTTTACAGTAGTCTGAGCTGATTGCTTGCAGGGAGCTTTTGAAATTGGGCTGAGAGGTGCATAAAATTAGGCCAAGAGCACGAAGTTGCCTACCATTGATTTAGTACATCTAGTTGTCTGATTCAGTTGGGGTAATGTGCTTATATTTTCCCCTGTAGATAGACGACTGTTCATTATAATCAAGCAAGATGAATTGCCACGTCCTTCAGAGGGAAAAAAAGGGGGGGCTCTATTGCTCACAAGTTATTCACTTCATCCATTATTATGCTTAGGTTATTGTGTTAGGATCCCAAATGATAGCCAGTGCTGTCAACCCACTTAGACTGAGAGTTGTTTTCTGGGTAGAACTGTCCTGACAACACAGGCCAAAACAACTGGGTCTGACTTCAAGTCACCTGCACTGAGGTAGCTCCCAGCGGCACCCAGCAGCACTGCCAACAGTCTCATCGGACTCTGCTCAGTGCAGGCAGGCTGGTGGCAGTAATGGAAGAATGGCTGTGTTCCTGCATAAGTCATCACCATGGACTCAGCTGAACAGGTGGAAGCTTGTTGAGATGAAGAAATGAAGCCTACTGTGAGTTCCTGTGGGCCACAGCTTTCTTAAACTTATATGAGTGAATTGAAAATTGGTGAGCAGGAAGGAAGTGCAAGGGATTGAAATGCAGACTGGTAAAAGACAAACAACAAAAGGAAGAAGGAACCCTACCAGCAGACATTCAATCCACACAGCATAAATTATTGAATTATTGTCCTCTACAAAACAACAACAACAAACCCAGACAACGAAGTGAGCAAGAGGTTTATGAAAACAGTCCTCAAGAACTGTACCGTTTCTGAAAGTTGGTAGGATACTACTACATGCTTCAATTTCTCTTCAAAACTCCCTGCACACATACTTTCCCCTTGTCCAGGCAAGGCGAGTCTCTAATCAATTAGAAGTTATTTCCTCAATCAGTTCATGTCAGGCTGCTGCGAAATAGCTTAATGAGAGGCACAATTTACTTAGATATTTGAAATTCGCTTATTTTCTAAGTACCATACAGGAACAAAAGTGATGACGGCAACAGAGTGAAGGGGTAAATTTCAGTTCTTAGATGCCTGTTTGTTATTCAAATTGTAACAGAGGTTAGAGACAGGAAGGAAAAAAAGGTAGCAATGCGTAAAAAGTTTCTGTATTCACACACCAAAGCTCTCTGGCAACAGAGAGCTCTGCTTGTTGAAAAGAAGCTGTAGCTAATTACAAAAGATACTAGAACTCTTTAGGAAGCTTCATACATTGTATCCTTTACAACAGGGGTCAGCAAACTTTTTCAGCAGGAGCCGGTCCACTGTCCCTCAGACCTTGTGGGGGGCTGGACTATATATGAAAAAAAAGAACGAATTCCTATGCCCCACAAATAACCCAGAGATGCATTTTAAATAAAAGGACACATTCTACTCATGTGAAAACATGCTGATTCCCGAACTGTCTGCGGGCTGGATGTAGAAGGACGGATCCAGCCCCTGGGCCTTAGTTTGCTTCCCTGTGCTTTACAAGGTATTTAAGAGCTTATTATCAGAATATTCAGCTATCAGCTCACTGCAGGACCTGGTTTGGGGTGAACGTATGTGGGCTTGAAGAAAAGTATGCAAGCCCTGCTCCTACACAGAGCATGTGCAAGATACTCATTGCATTTTCTGACCATTTAGTGTTCTAATTCTATTCATATAAGAGTGGTCTGTGCACTCCTGCCACTGCTCAATGTCCACATGCATTCAGGCAAATGCTCTTCTGCCAGCAAAATGCATCCAGGCAGCTCACCGTGCATGTTGTAGCATCCCTCCTCAGGACACATGCAGCGCATTGTTCCCTCAATCACATCTAAACGTTTTGCCTTTAAGGGGCCAAAGTCTGCACTGCTGCCTTCACTCTCCTGCAGGTTGGTTTGCCTTCCATTGTTGCCACCGAGAGAAGGAAACAGGCACAGGAGAGGGACAGAAAGGGAAGAAAGCTTTTCCTTCCTTAATGTTCATTCCCTGCCTTAATGTTCCCCCTTCTCCTGGAGCTAGTGGGGGGGGGGGAGGCATGATGGGGGAAAAGTTTCTTGCCTTCATGTCCCATGCAGTCTTCCTTTCATTGTTGTCAGGGCCAGCAGGAACATAAAAGAGAAATCCAGCCGTGAGGATGATGCATTGTGGGAGAGAAAGGAGGGAGGCAGTGCATGCTTAGTGGCTCCTGATATTCCAGCTGGGCTCTGCTTATTAGCAGAGGTGGGTGGCCTCCCTCCTCGCTAACCTCACAATCTCTAATCTCACAAACCTGCCACCCAGGGCATGTGTGCCCTTTAGCCCTCCGTCAATATTGGCCTGCCCCCAATCTCGCCAGGTACTTAAGCTAGCATCTTTCATGTTACTTTTTACAATGTAAAAAAAAAAGTGCTTCCATAATCTGAATGTATGTACAATGCCAGATTTTCTCTGTGATTTTTTCGCTGTCATAGCAGTGCCCACAGCCCAAGAGAAGATAAACTTGAGTCGACAACTGGAACAGATAAATGACTGCCCTTGCGGTTTCTGGTCACACGGATACACAGCTCTGGTCAACCACAGCCATAGAACAGTATACCCCAAATGAATAAAATTGCTTGCTTGTATTTCTCTTCTAAGCTCTGACACTAAACAAAAAGAGAAAGGCTATTCTCTTTGTACGAAGTCTATTTTGGATTGTAGTCCATACTGATGAAATTCATTGCAACAACCACAGACACTTAGCTGTGATCAGGGATTGAAGGATTTGCCCATTTCAGTTTTGTCAGTTCAGCTAATTTTTCCAATCTTAAATTCAGTTCCCCACATTTCTGCAGCAATTTGCAAATTCTTTTCTTTACAAAAATTCTCATGAAAAATTACCAGGGTTTTTGGGTGAACTTTTCACAGTGTGCACATTTTTTAATATGCAGTTTTGACTAGTGTACACATTTTGTCAAGCAAATTTCCCTAATGTAATGCATTTTGTTATGTCATTTATAGTAATATATATATTTGTATGCCCCATCTGCCCTAATATGTGCATTTATATAACATTGTTTTGTTGGACAACTGCATCACAATATTCGGATTAGTGCGAATTCTGAATAATAGGTGTGTTCTGGTCTGTATTTTGCATCAGAAAGTGGAAATTTGGTCAATTCACATTTAAATGTGCCCTGAATCAAATCTCCCCCACCTCCAGCTGTGAGTAGTCCCCATTAAACAAAACAAAAAACAACCACTATATACTATTGAAGGAATGGGTTTCCTAAACCCAAAACTGACTGCGCAGGCAGTTTGAAATAGGCACCAAAATCCCTATTTTTCCTTAGCAAAAATCCATTAACTTGAGCTCTGAGTCAATGTATAAACAATAACCCGGCTGTATAAACAAGTGCTCAGAGCCCTCTCCTTTATCAGTTTGTGACTGCAAGGATGGCCTTGACTGTACCAGTAGAACAGGGAAAACATGTCTGTGCCTTATCTTATATCCTGACCACAAAAGACGCACAGACCTAGTCTGGGAACAGCGCCAGAGGATGTTCTTGGAGATGGTGACCTCTTGCTCCAAGATAAGAGTAGGAACAAGAAGATCCTTTTATGGTCAGAAGTACAGGAAGGAATATCCTTTTATGGTCAGAAGTATAGGAAGGAATACCCTTTTATGGTTAAGAGTGCCGGAGCAGGAACATCTGTGATGTCAACCTGTGGGTACAAGCTGACGTGGCTGGATTCCTGGGGAAGGAGGGAGAGGGTGCCTGGAGGATATATATACTGCATGAAATTTGTCATTTCTTTGGAGTTGCTGTGGACTGACCATGCAAGTGCCTTCTGCTATCCGGAGAGCAGAATAAACTCTTTCTTTGAAGCAACCTCAGTGTCATTTGACTTCCTTCCTCCTGTCCGGGAGCAACGCAGACCCAATCGGTGAACTCCAATAAGGCTACACTATCACCCTGACTTCACAGCACACTGCTTCTTAGATTAAAGAAGATACATGTAGGCAGGGAGAATGTAAGACAGCAGATATGAAGAATTCCTCTGACAGCTGCAATGTGCCTTTCTATTGGGTTCCCATTCAAAGGAGGATTTGGTAAGGACAGAATGAACCAGCCCATTGTTATACATCTTCCTTCTTCTTTTAAAAATGCCGTTTCGTAACTGATCCAAAAATCCTTTTGCCTGCATGTCAAAATTTTTGGACCACTGTATGCACCTGAAGATTTACTGCACAGGTATGCTAAGTCAAAATGTGCCGTTTTAAACCTATTTCCCACCAAAACTGCTGCAGATAAGATCTCAACTTTTTTTTTTTTAAGTTACATAACTGGGAAGGGGACAGGGTTCTTTTAAAAGAAGACTTTGAAAAAGGAAACAGCGCCATTTCAAAAGAAACAATTAATGCTATTTTAGAGCATTATGAAAGCACCTGATACATTCACCGTGACACTGGAATTAGAAAGCTATAATCCATATTCATTGTGTGCCTTTGCTCTTAACCTTTTGTATATATAGGTATAAAAAATATGTTCGAATTTCTATATAAACCGTGGCTTGATCCAGCCAAAGTTAAGCACAGTATTTAATGGGAAAGTTAAGCATGTGCTTAATTCTCTTTCTGATTCTCTAATTGAGATTAATGATACAGAAAACGTCTCCCTTGGTTCGGTAATGCTTCTGGTTCATTTTTGCCATTTTCTCACAGGGAAAAATTATCCAATCGAATTTTCTTTGACTGCTAGGCTGCTGACTTGAGTACTGCAGTAAGATTTTTTTGGCTGTAACCACTTACAAAGTGCTATGCTACTGGGTTTTGCCAGGAGCCAGTCAGCAATAAAACACCCAGTGTCAGCAAAGTTAACTCTTTATTCAAAGAGAATTGCAGGCCTAGTGTTCACACCAACTCTTCCCAGTAGCTCTTGCCCCAATGAGGCAGTTAAGAGGACTTAGGGACCCCACCTTCCCACTGGTCTCTAAGGCTCCTCCCCCAGTTCTTCCCCCAGCAGCCCAAGGCTTTGTCGTCTTGCCTCTCCTTGCCCGGCCCTTTTCATTTCTTTGAAGTATTGTTTCTGGGAGGGGGCGGTATAATTAACAGGATATACACATATGTATATATACATAAGGCTGGAACAGTGGCTTTGCATAATGGGTGAACATTGACTTTTTGTTTTCTTAATGGTGGACACTATCTGTAATTGTCTTAATGGAAATCATTTAAGGGAGGGTTTTGTCTGGGGGGGAAAGCATTTATTGGTGATGAGGATTATTGACAGTTCACTTAGAGGGAGGAGAAATACCTTGGTAAGTAGCTTGCCATGAATCACCTTGCTAGTTTTTGTGTTAACTTAATCTTTCTTTTTCCTAGGAAGTTGTATAGACATTGTTTGGGGATCTTCCTTTGACAGGAGAACAGTGTTGTGGGTTTGATGCCTTGAATATTATGAAAGGGCCACTGTGAATGAGCAGCTAATAAGTGACAAAGAACTTTGAACCAGAGACCCAGTGTGCTGCAGCTGTGGAAAAAGAAAACCCCACGCTATGGATCATTAGGAAAGGAACTGAAAATAAAACATAATACAAATGTATGGTGTGACCTCATTTGGAATACTGTGCCCAGTATTTAGTTGGTCACTTCTACTAAAAAAGGATACTGCAGAGATGGAAAAGGTTCGGTAAAAGGCTACAAAATGATCAAGGGATGGAACAACTCCCCTATGAGGGAAGGTTGAAATGTTTAAAGGTAAAGGTCAAGGGACCCCTGGCCATTAGGTCCAGTTGTGACCGACTCTGGGGTTGCGGCGCTCATCTCGCTTTATTGGCTGAGGGAGCCAGCATACAGCTTCCAGGTCATGTGGCCAGCATGACTAAGCCACTTCTGGCGAACCAGAGCAGCGCATGGAAATGCCGTTTACCTTCCCGCCGGAGCGGTACCTATTTATCTACTTGCACTTTGACATGCTTTCGAACTGCTAGGTGGGCAGGAGCACGGACTGAGCAATGGGAGCTCACCCTGTCGCAGGGATTCAAACTGCCGACCTTCTGATCGGCAAGTCCTAGGCTCTGTGGTTTAACCCACAGCACCACCCGCGTCCCGTTGAAGTGTTTGGGACTTCTTAATTTAGAGAAAAAGGCGAGTAAGAGGTGGCATGGTGGAAACTGATGCAGAAAAGTGTTTCCCCCGTCTCTCATAACACTAAACTCATGGGCATCTCATGAAGATTCAGGACTGACAAAAGGAACCCACTCCCATGGGAGGCAGCAATGGCTACCAGTCTAGATGGATTTAAAAGAAGATTGGATGTGGAGGACGGGGCTGCCAATGGCTATAAGCCACAATAGTTATGCCCTGCCTCCGTAGTTTAGCACTGTAATGCTTCTGAATACGATACCAGCTTCCAGAAACCTCAGCAGGAGAAAGTGCTCCGGTGCTCTAATCCTGCTTGCTGGTTTCCAATAGGCATCCAGTTGGCCAGTGTGAGAACAGGTTACTAGACTAAATGGGCCATTGCCTGATAGAGGGTTTTTTTTAATGAACAAAGACTTAATGTTTAATGACTGGGAATATTATTCTAATGGATGGAAAACACTCTTTAGAAAATGATGCACTTCAGTTAGTGAGAGAAATAGAACAGCCTGGATCCAGTCTTTCAGTTTGAATTTAGAAAAGCAGGCAGAGGGCAGAGTTTAGCTGAAGTTAGCTGGACTCGGGATACAGCCTTGGGAGACCGAAACAGTAGCTCCCCAGAAATCTGGAGCTGATGTTTTCCTGCCTATTATAGGGGTCTTCTTGCTTCCAAAAGTGTATCTGCATATATATGCCAATAAAGCAGACACTGAAAAATATATATAAATCACCAGAACTCTCTGTTGTCTGTCAGCTCATTATTGTCTACAATACACTAAGTGGACCCATGGGCTAACTCTTGCATTGCAGAGGATTGAACTAGATGACCCTTAGGCATCTCTTCCAACTCTACAATTCTATCATTCTGTGACTCAGTATAAGGCAGCTTCCCAGGTTCTGTTTGCCAGGGGACCTCTGAACAGGAACTATATGCTTGTTCCTGTTTGCCCGAAAAAAAATAATGCACATGCCTTGACAAAAGATCCAGCCGGTGCCTAACAGAAGAACCCATCTGCTTAGCAACACCCTCCCAGTTTGCTCTTTATACTAATCCTTACTCAGACTGGCTCCAAGCATTTGCACTTTTATTTAGAGCCTATTTGGAGATTAAACAGAATCGGTTCCAGAAGTCCCTTTGACTTCTGAAATGTTTGACTTCCAAAGTGCGGCTTCTGATTGGCTGCAGGAAGCCCCGTCGGACATTCGGCTTCCAAAAGAACATTCAAAAACCAGAACATTCACTTCCAGTTTTCAATCATTTGGGTGTCGGAATGTTCGGGAGCTAATAAATAACAATAATAATAATAATAATAATATTTTATTTATACCCCGCCATCTGGCTGAGCCTCCCCAGCCACTCTGGGCGGCTTCCAACAAAACGTTAAAATACAATAATTCATCAGATATTAAAAGCTTCCCTAAATCAGCTGTAAAGGTAAAGATACCCCGTTAGGTCCAGTTGCGGACAACTTTGGGGTTGCACGCTCCTCTCGCTCTATAGGCCAAGGGAGCTGGTGTTTGTACGCAGACAGCTTCTGGGTCATGTGGCCAGCATGACTAACCCGCTTCTGGCAAACCAGAGCAGCACACGGAAACGCCATTTACCCTCCCGCCGGAGTGGTACCTATTTATCTACTTGCACTTTGATGTGCTTTCAAACTGTTGGTGGGCAGGAGCTCAGACCGAACAAAGGGAGCTCACCCCGTCACAGAGATTCAAACCGCCAACCTTCTGATCAGCATGCGCTGCTCTTCAACCAAGTCTCATGGCTGATTTCCTCTCCCTTCACTGCCTACTCTGTTTCAACCCTGCTGACACCTGGTGGGAAGTGTGCTGGGCAAATCTTTTTATGGCAGCCTTCATGCCATAAACAGCTACGTATGAATGAGTGCAGAGGAAAGCTCCTGCCACCTTGTCTGTGCATATTGTGCATAATTTGCAAAAGAGCATATGAAAGTACAGGTAGGGTCTATGCTTGCCACTGGAGGTTCTGCTTTTTGCAGAGTTCCCAAGAGAGCTTATGCATGTACAAGTTGTAAGCATGCAGCTCTTCCTCAGCTTTTGCTGACTGTTCATGGAATGGTGAGGGCAGCAGGTGCAATCAACTGAAGCCAGAACTCTCATAGCCAGTAACTATGGGTTCCAATATGACATTTCAGTTGGTTGGGATTTGTTGGCAGGCACTTACTATCTTCCTATTTTAGTTCAACTTTGCATTATGTAATGTTATGCTTTGTTTTTAGAGTTATATAAGCAGGCCAGAGGTAATGCCTCAAATGGAAACTGCTTTAGATGCTACATTTGTACGAGCACCTATAAAAGTGTCGTTCACTTAATTCTTGCCAGCAAAACACTTATATATATTTCAAGCATGGGTAGTCCTATTACTTTAAGTGCTTTGCTGGGTAAGCTGAGAGTTTTCCTTCACATGCAGTACTGGTTTTTAATTGATGCTCATTTGAAGCTGAATTGAGGGCTCTTGGTAAAGGTTTGTCTACTGCGCAGCCACGACATTTGCAAGTGTTTATAGCTGGAACAGCAGAGTTATAATGAAATAGATGGTTAAAAAATACAGTTCATTGAAGTGGACCAAAGCAAAGTTAAACTAGAATTTATTCCCACAAGACTGAAATCCAGAAACTGAAGTTTGTAAGGAAACACAAAATGCAAAACTCAGAATATCTTAAGCAAAACCATAATAAGATGGTTTTGTGTGGCATATTGAAAATGTCAGATGTAGGATTATATTGACATTTCTTATTTCAGAGTTATTTTGAACAATATTTTTAGCTTTATCTTCCACCAAATTACATCCAAAGTCATCTAAGGCAGCATTTTTAAAGAGCTCATTGATGGGAAATCCTTAACTTGATCATGATTTCAATAACCCTTTATGTTTACCATCCAAATCTGTACTTGAATCACACAGGGTAGAATTCAACTAAGTTTAGAGTACACCCACTGAAATGAATGAAGATGGCTAAGTTAGGTCCATAAATTTCAATGTGTGTGAAATTTGAGTGATTTTGAAATCACTCAAAAATATCACCCAAAGTAATTTGTTTGGCTTGATTTCAACTAGTTTGCAGGCATGAATTGCTCTGAATTTAGAACCATAGTGTTAGAACAAAACCTAGGTGATCTGGGTTCAAATCCCCACACAGCCAGAAAGCTCACTTGTTGACCTTGGGCCAGTCCCAGTCTGTCAGCCCAACTTACCTTATGGGTTTGTTGTGAGGACAACCATGTGTAGGGAGAGAACCAGGGGGTGGTGATGGTGGTGGCAGGCTACAAATGTGAGAATAAATAAATAAATAAATAAATTATTGTCACTAAAACAGTAGAGCCTGGAAAAATGGCCACCACCTAGTTCCTGGAATTCTGGAGTAAGGATATGGGAGCCAGCTCATCATCTAGCCTGATGTGAGAACCGTTCCCCTCTGAACTGTATATAAGTCAGACTTCTTGAAGGACAGAATGTTCTGGGGTTTTTCCCGAGCAGGAATTCACTGGAATTCAGTTCCAGCACCTCTCAGGAGGTAGCCATTGCCAATATAAGAAAACAAGGGTGGCGTTCATGGTGAGTTCTGAGATATATATACACACACACAGACACACACAGCACTAACTCTTGTTTCGCTTTGTATTTATGTATTTTAATTGTTGGTTTTGGTAATATTGAATTTATTCAATGTTTGTTAAATTGTTGATTTTTGTCATTTTTTAATTTACTGACATGCTCTGTATTTCATATATTTGCATTTTTACATTTTTGAATGTTTGCTGTAAGCCACTGTGGGCGCAGCCGATTGTGGAAAAGTGGCATAAAAATAAACTTAATCCATTTTTGCTGGCTCTTCCTTTCCTCAGGTGTCACAACAGGGCTACTCAGTGATGGTTTTTGCCAAGGGAGGAGATGTAGTTTGACTTTTAAGACAATGCTTCCCCATCCCCGCTTGTATTTACTGTTAGTATTTTTATGCCTTGTGAGGTTCACCTGCAAGATTGCACACCTTGTAACAGTAGCATAGAAATAAGATAGAATCATTGTCTCAAATTCAAAGAGCCAAAAGTGCAAAAGAAAGGTGTTCCTCTGCTACTCTCTTCATAGTCCCACTGAGAAACTGGATATGAAGAGAAGCTTCCCCATGCTCTGAGCCACAATGACGCATGGAAATGCAAGCCTGGAGAAAGGGGAATCCCACGAGAAGACTGGGAAATCTCCCTGCTTCTTAACAGCTGGCTGGTATGATGAGAGGCTTTGCTTAGAAGTCCTTGCAACTGGGGTTGTCAGAGAAACCTGCTCGAAATGGATGAAGACACAGAAATCTCCTCCATTCATTTGTTCAGGAATAGAATCCCTTGAACCAAATGCAATGTGTATTCATTCATAGTTTGTTTTTTAAAGTCTGCAGATTATATGTAATTAATGACACGTTTTTAACATGTCACTTTGTTTGCCATTTCCTTCTGTTATCATGAAGCTCAATAAAGGTTTAGAACCCTGCAGGGAGATAGCTAATTTATGGGCCATTAGCTGCTTCATTTACTATGAAAGGGAACAAACAGGGAATCTAATAACACATGTTATTTGTTCTTGGCTAACAGAGGGGCTGCCAAGGTGTGAGAAAGCCATTGAGGTAGTGAGGTGCCTCTTTGCTTGTCTGATTCCTAAAACATTGTTAAGTTGCCAAAGATAGCCTACATGCACTAAGACTGCAATGCTAGCCATGCCTACTCAGAAATAAATCCCATTGAATTCAGTGAGGCTTACTCCAAGGAAGGAGGGGTTAGGATTTCAGCATGAATCTGCTTCCAACTGTGAATTTTTTTTAAAAAAAAATGTTATGTATCACTCATTATTTTCTTTCCATGTGGAAAGAAGAACTCTCTCTTACTGGTAGATTTCATCTGTGTTCCTCCATTAAAGTTCCAGTAGGGAGAACCATCTGAATTTGACTGCCCATTTTTGAACACACTGAAAATGCATTTTAAATGTTAATTTAACTTTAAAATTCCTTCCCCTCCCTTTCCCCTCACAAAATGTTTTCTTGACATAACTAAACTCTCCCTCCATGATGCCTAAGTGGGGGGGGGGGGGAGGAGATAGGATGACAAGCTGATACAGTGGTGCCTCGCAAGACGAAATTAATCCGTTCCACGAGTCTCTTCGTCTTGCGGTTTTTTCGTCTTGCGAAGCACGGCTATTAGCGGCTTAGCGGCTATTAACAGCTTAGCGGCTTTAAGAAAAAGGAAAAAAAACTTGCAAGAACTCGCAAGACGTTTTGTCTTGCGAAGCAAACCCATAGGGAAATTCTTCTAGCGAAGTGGCGCAAAAACCGAAAAACCCTTTCGTCTTGCACATTTTTTGTTTTGCAAGGCATTCGTCTTGCGGGGCACCACTGTACTGAATTGTGAAGTCAAGGTAGTGAGAGTGGCAGCAATCCTAACCCTACAAACTAGGTGTAAGACCCACTGAATTCAATTACTTTTGAATGGAGCTTTCAGCCTTAGTAAGCTTTGTGAAGGGCCATTAGTCACTTTATTATGTTTGTGTTTAAGGTATCACATAGCTCTACGTTGCTTTTATCCCTCAGTAGGGAATGCTAGGAAAGGCAATTGATTTGTAAATATAGTGTAACTATATAGTGTAGATCATGACAACAACAAATATGTATAGTGCAGCTATAGCAAACAGTACAGGAATGGATGGAAATACAGTGGTACCTTGGGTTACAGAAGCTTCAGGTTACAGACGCTTCAGGTTGCAGACTCCACTAACCCAGAAATAGTATCTCGGGTTAAGAACTTTGCTTCAGGATGAGAACAGAAATTGTACAGAGGTGGCACAGTGGCAGCGGGAGGCCCCATTAGCTAAAGTGGTACCTCAGGTTAAGAACAGTTTCAGGTTAAGAAGAGACCTCTGGAATGAATTAAGTTCTTAACCTGAGGTACCACTGTAACAGTGGAACAACAGTGGAACAACACCATTTCACTTTACAAAGAAATGATTGGGCGGATATCACTAATTTAGTACATCCCTGCTTACAACATAGAGCTACTATTGGAGTTGGAGAAAAGAGGACCATTTCTCAACAGTACAGGGGGAAGAACCGTGCCACTGTTCAGATATTATTGGATTACAGCTTCCATCATGCCTGATCAATGGCCACAGTTTCCTCACCCCTAAAAGAGCAGCTCAGCTTTATGAGATTCATAGGGTCAAATTACAGCAAAGTTTCTGCAATTACCAAAATGAATAAGGAAGCCCTTTGGTCTCTGCTCCTAACCTAAAAGCGGGGCACTTTTTCTGAGCATCTTTGCCCTTTGTGAAGCACAATTTAGACAGGCGAGTTCAAGAAACCACGTTCCTTTAACATGAATTAAGTTGGTAGTGATGCACCCAGTATCATCTGGGCAGCAGCATTTTGAATTACTCCTGAATTAGGAACCCTCCTGTCCCAGAGATAGGGTCAGCCTGTTTTGAAGGGGATTACATTCACCTTGAAAGATCAGGCGTGCAGTTTGATGGTACACTTGGATACCCCTTTGCTCTAGCTTTGGCTGGTATAGCAGCTACACCTATTCCTGGGGTCGCCAGTTCTGGCCATGGTCACATATGCATTAGTTATATCTAGGTTGGATTACTGTAATGTGATCTAATTTGAGGCTGTGCTTGAACACCACCTGGAAACAACAGTTAGTGGGGGAAATGCTGTCACTACGAGAACCAAAAAGTGCTAATTTTAGAGATTATGTTTAACCCTAATCTCTAAATCAAGAGATTTGGAGTTGCTGGTCCATTTCTCGGTGTAATTCCAGTTACTATATCTCCTAAGATTGAACAATCAGCAGTGGAACCAGAATCTCAGACAAACAGATGGGACTGTAAACATTTTCAACTAACATTTCTGAAAAGTAATTTATTTTCTTTTTGTATAAAAAAATGTATTTTGGAAACATGCTTTAAAGATACCATGAAAATGCTTTTAAGATAGCATGAGCAATTTGCTCAGTACAGAAGGCCATGTTAGAAATATATAACAAATCAAGACTGATGCAGCTGCTCTACATATTTATTTGCATGTAATTAACAATTTAAATATATTTTTGATGAAGTGCCATATGTCAAACTATAGCTGGTAAGCATGATGTACTTAGTCTCCCTACAGTATATGCTCATTACAAAAGCATTGCTCACAAATGTGAAAAATGTAGCCTGGCCTCCACACAACAATTGTATTTTACTAACTTTCAGGATAGAGCAGGATTATATATCCATATTTGGAGAGTTTAACACAATAAATTGGAAGCAGAGATCACATGATGGAAGGAGAGAAGGTATGTTTCTCAAAATTTGCCTTCCACTTTGCATCTCCCAAATCTGCTCTTGATGCTTAGGAGCAAAAATTCCCCCTTCCCACTGGGTCCTCTGCTGGATCAAAGATCTTCCTGTTTGCAGAAGAGCAATTCTAGATCCAAGCCAATCAACTTGGATCTGTTTTTACACTGCCTCTTACTTTCTGCTCTTGTAGATTTTTTCTCCTCTGCAGTTAAATTCTTTAATAAACTATAAGGGCTAAAATGATGCAGTATTTTTTTAAAAAAAGAACCCTATAACAACTAATTTAATTATAACTTTCCCCAAAAGTATTCAAGGCACCCACATCAACTACTGTCAATATTTACCCTTTGCACCCGTGATATGAAGATACAAGACAACATGCACAGATTTAGTGACGGACTGTGACTTATTAATTTTGCATGGCTGATTTACAATGTAATCAACTAATTAGCTGCTATTTCATGGCAAACACTGCTTCATAGAATCATAGAATTGTAGAGTTGGAAGTGCCTCCACGGGTCAAAGTCCAAAACCCTTTAATGCAGGAATACAGCTCACAACTGTCTCTGAATGGGCTTGAACCACCATCCTTCTGGTTAAGAGTCAGAGGCACTGACCTCAACAGGAGCACAACAGGAATTCTCACTACCAATATAGGATCTAGAAAATAACATCACCTCCTTATCTTCCTTGCTCATGTACCCCCACCCTGGCTCTAAGCTTTGGATCAGATATTCATTTGCTCCTACTGTTCTCTGCTCACACTTTTTAAGGGTTTCCTGAGGAAATCCTGCTAGTATCACTGCCGCCAGATTCCTTGAGGTGGTAAGTTCCCAAGGTGAACCTCCCTTCATCATTCAAATACCTTACTAGCTTAGCTCATACTTTTTATCTCACATGCATTTAAGCAGTCTGTTAATCACATGCTTCTTCAGACCAAATAAAGCATTAAGCCTGGGCTATGGTCCCAGTCCAGGCCACTTCCTTGGGTGCCTCATGCTCCTACTCTGTGTGGGTGGAAGAAGATGGTCTCCTTCCCCACATGCAGGAGACAGAAGACAGTTCTTCTCATTCTTAACTTATTTATGTTGGGGGATATGAAGTGAATGTTATAGCAAGCATTAATCTAGAATCATTTTCCAGATTAATACCTCCCACTCCCGTTTTGTGTCCCTGTTCTAAATATAAAACAGGTTAATGAAAATCCTGAGATAAGATAAACAAGAACAGTATCTTTGAATAAACTGCTTTGGCTGATTACCTGTTAAATATAAATGTAGCCCTTGTGAGAGATAGGGGGAGGGAGAATGCAAACATTTAATGATGTATTCCACCTATGGAAGGTCATAAATTTGATCCAGCAACAAATCATTTTGAGCATTGGTATATTAGATAAGTCAATGACTGGCTGAAATCTGCAAAGCCAGTGGGAAGGATTATCCATCATTTTGTGTTATAAATGGTACCTTTTGTTCATTGAACTGCCAAAGATGCTTTAAAACTAGTGAAACTAATCATAACAAGAGGCAACAAAGCCAATTCATTTTAGAAGTTGGAACAAACTTGGGCAGAAAATTACTATTGTCCATAGTGTATCAAGGGTTTAATACTAAATCTACTGCAAAAAGAAAGGCTGCATTAATCCCAATGACACAGTGAAAATATCAACTCTGTTAATAGAAGAAAAACAAATGGAGCAATCAACCAGGAATCCCACGTCACCAACAGATCTGTGAAATGAGATAGCTAATGCAAAACCAACTACCTTTCATAAACAAAAGCCATGAAAATAGTTGACCCATTACCTATACTGTAAAATACCTATACTGTAAAATTCCATAAATAATTGAAGGTGAATGCAAAATTACTTTCAGCACAAAAAAGAATTTGGCTGCAATCCTAAACACACTTATTCAAGAGTAAGATTTATGTAAGACACAGTGAGACTTATCTCAAAGAAAGTGTGCATAGAATAGCTGTGTTAAAGTGCTAATGTTTTGTTGCGATAGCAGGAAGATTAACATTCTATACCAGTTTTATCTTACACTTTCTAATTTTTGCCTTATCTCATATTGTAATGTTTTGATTACAATAGCTAATCTGTTTAGTATGAAACAAATTGCAGGTACGCAGCCTTGTGTTTATCCTAAGCAAGAATATGTGGAAAGACTGTTGTCACTCCCAGTCCCATGGGATTTACATCCTGTTGCATCCTCTGTCCCTTCCTTGAGATGATCCTATAGTCACATGGTGCATTCTTCAAATTATCATGTAGTAGTTGGAACAGTTGTGGTATCAACACAAGACCTGCAACTGGGTATTTACTGCAGGAGCAGTGCTTATAGGCATTATTTTCTACTAGGCTGCAGTGTTAATTTTTTTTTTATCTGCAACACTAGAATGATATATTTGCACTCCTTTCCATCTATACAATACTATACTTGAATTAACAGTGTACAAGAGTGTGTGGGAGCCAGTATGGTGTTGTGGTTGTGACCCTATTCAGCCATGAAACTCACTGGGTGACCTTACTTAGCTTAACCTACTTCAACAAGGTTGATGTACAGATACATTTTGAAGTGGAAGAACCATGTGTACTAGCTCCTTGGAGGACAGGTGGGAAGGTGGACTTCAACACAGCATTCTTCCAATTGTCCCATCTGTACAAGCATTTCAGTCTGCCAGACAAAATGATCCCCACTCATCTCCTTGTATGCATTGTTCTATGGATTCTTACAAGCTCCCCCTACAGTGAATTTTGAAGAATCCAGGAGAAAACCAGGGGGAGAAGAAAGGAAAGCTCCATTGCACACACAGGGGTCCTTGTGCAGGCTTTCCACTGACAGGGCTCATTAGATGAATCCCATCCTTAATAAATAAACATTAGATATATTCCATTTTAAATCTGTGCGTGCTCATCCCAGCCTTTTCTAAATCATGATACCTGTAGCTCATTCCTGTGAGGAGGAGGTGTTAAAAACATGAAAGGAAAATATGAAAATCTATCGGGCACCAAGCCTCATGTACCTATGTCAATGACATCACAAACTGGAGCTTGTAAAAAACCAATAGTGCAGTCATTGTCCTAAAATACCTGTGAGATGCTTTTCAAATACCTGTGAGATGCTTCTCCAGAATTATGGCTCCTTCAATCCTAATGTGGGATTCCTCAAGAAATTCTCAGCCCATCTTCTTAAACAGATGATGGTTGCTTTCTAGTCTTGTCTGGTTTGGCAAATTTTCATTGACAGCTGCTAAGCCAAGCTTTCCTTACCATATACGTATTGTATAGGACTGGGAAAGTTGATAGTTCTTTCCCTTTTCCTCCATTCCTTACTTCGCAAAGTCATCTTGTGGAGTGGGTGTTATGGAAGAGGAAAACTGGCAGTAGGGAAGGCTAGAGATGGCATAGGTCCCATCATCTTTAGGTACCAAATGTCCCTCTGTACATCACAACTTTGGAATAGGAAGGCAAGAAAGCAAACTGTCATCAGGGAACTGGATTACATCAGATTGTGCCCGGGATACTCTTTATTCTTTCCTTTTATCAAACTACAATGCCTATAAAAATTTGCAGCATTTTTCCCTGTTCACACATTGCACTTCCATATTAAATGCTTCTTTTTCTGGCAGTCATTTTAACCACACAAACCATCCATTACAGCAATACTCTTATTTTCTCTGTGTTAAGGTTTTGGCACCAACCTCAAGAGGCTCATAAAAACAGAGCGACTTCTTTTCCAATGCTGTGAGACACTTGGGACCAATTGTGTTTTTTCTCTCAATCTCCAGAACTGCCAGTTGAATTTCTCTTAGGGCAATTTGTCTATCAGTGAGCGATTAAATTTTTAATTTCTCTTTGACAATTCATTGCAGAAAATTCATTAGAAACCAGGGCAATCTATCATTTCCTGTTCATCTAGTGGGGACATGGATAGTTCATTATTGTTTGACACTCCTGCTTCCAGTATCGTTATTAATGAGAATTGGCAGCAAGTCATATCAGAAGGCATATCAGAAACCGATCCTACCATTGGGGAGAGTGAACAACCTGTCTCAGGCAGAAAGTGGTGGGAGTTGCGGAGCAGCAGGGAGGTACTGGAGGGCAAAAGCTTTGTTTATGCCACATGGCCTTTTTTGCATCTCCTAAACTTGCCTGCTGTCTTAGAGTAGAATGCTCGAGCACCTGTGTGGAAGTAAGATTCAGCTGCCAATCCAGCCTGGTCATGCACATAGAACAGGGGGAGAGGTGAGTGACAGCTTATCATTTGCCTTGGACAACATCTTGTCATTTGCCTCATTCAAGTCTTTTATATATGTTAATGAAGACGCCACAAGCTTATCATGCCAGATTTTGTCACTTCCTTTGATTAATCAGAAGGTATATCCATTATGACCATGGCCTGGGTCCCTCACATACTTCTCCCAAATGAATTCAAATAACCAGAAAAGCCTGGCTGTTGTTCAGAAAACAAGCCCCCCCATTCATTCAGTTATTGTATGAGCAGAGAGCAGAACCACATCCCCTAGCTCCATCCCAGTGTTGATGCACCTGCTGTCACATGCCACCAACCCCACCCTCTAATGCTTGCGACACCATACATGTAGCCACTCAAGATATGTATGCAATGGGCCTGATCCCACTCCTCACCCACACAAACATGTGGAGGCTTTTCTTCTGAACAGCCCATACATCTTTCCTTCAGTGTGAGCCCAGAACAGGTTTTACTCATTAGCAGCATTCAAATTGTGGGAATAGTCTACCAAAACAAACACCCCATAAACCCAACCATGAGCCCCTTCCAACCAAGGTTCATCTCGCTTAACATCCTGCAGTCAACCAGATGCTCCTGGGAAACATGAGCTTGGCTATCCTCCTCTCTGCATTTCACCAGCAGATGAAAACATTTCTGTTTAGGAAGGCCTAAATTTGTAACTGGGTGACACGGACTAGCTAACTACGACTGCTTCTGGATAGTATGTTATAGCCTGCTATAAATAAGTTGTCATTTATAATATGGTGGGATGGGGTTTTGCTAAATTGTTTTATATTTTTGCTGTCTTATCTACTATAAACTAGTACGTTGACTGTCGAGTCACGCAGGGGTGCCCAAACCTTTTTCAAAGAGGGCCAGATTTGATGAAGTGAACATGCGCAGGGACCGACCAAAATTGTTTGAGCTTTTTAAGGATTTTAGCCCAGGACATATACTGCCACAGGGGGCAGATTAAATCAACTGGCGGGCCAGATTAGGCCCCCAAAACGGACTTTGGATGTGCCTGGGCATGCTAGGGCATGATCGGTGTGTGTGTGTGTGTGTGTGTGTTTAAAAACCCCCCACACCCAATCATTTTAAAGAAAGAATGATATATATCATACCTGTCAACCACCCCAGTTTGACCAGGACATTCCAGAATTACAAAAGCCATCCTGGCTTCTGACTGGATCCTGTAATGTCCCATTTTCAGTGCCACTCTCTCATCTGAGTCAGCTAGCTCCTGCAAAAGCTTGGCACTGAAAGACGCTTGCCTTTCATGTGAAAGAAGGTGGCCGAGCAGGAGCCCATGGAGGTGGAGCTGATAATGGCGCAGACCACCAGGCTGTCCCCACTGGGCCCAGACATCATGCCTCTTGTACCTAATGCTGCTGCCCCACTGGAGAAGAAGACAATGAGGATGAGGACAATGACAGGGAAGAAGAGGTACCAGTGCAGCACTCGCTGAGCTTGATGCTGCCAGTAATGGAGACAGAGGATTGGGGCAGGGAAGCCCCAGTTGGCTCATACAGGAGCACAACACGGAAAGGTGCACATCCCAATTTTAATTGGTGGAACATTGGAGGGTACGCATAATTAAGTGTGTTGCTATGCTGGATTTAGGGTGGGTCCAGGCGGTTCCCTCACACAGGGTGCCGTGCCAAAGGGACACAAAATTGAGAAGATCCATTTGGGGAAGCCAGATTTTGGCCTCGCACAGGGTGCCAAATTACAAAAGACTACCAACACCTGCCCCGGGTATTGCTCCTAGGTTTACCCAGGAGTCACACCATGGGAGGGAGGGGCTTTCTGAAATCAGACAGAGAAGCAGTAGTCCAAGCGGGAGAACCAATTAAACAGAAGGGGAGGCACTGTGGCTCTTCAGATGTTGGACTCCAACTCCCATCAGCCCCAACCAGCATAGTAAATAGTCCAAGATGATGGAAGCTGTAATGCAACAGCATCTGAAGGGCACCATGTAGCAATCCCTGGATTATTATTTTTTTTAACCTTACTCAGACTGTGAGTTACATCTTAAATCAGATGGAAATTTATCTGTGTAGTTCCACTTAAACCTCTGGCTAACTTTACCTCAAGCAAGGACTTTCAAAGCCACTTTCCATTAATAGGAAAGAAAGTCTAGGAGAGACAGGTGACCATGAATCAATAACATTGCTTCATTGAAGTGATTAACATTAATTCAGTGTCGGCATCCCTGAAAGCCCATGCTGTTAACTCTGAAAATGAGGTCCATTGTGATTGCTCACCATATCCTGGAAATGTCCCAGTAGCACAGAAAAACATAGCAGAATGAGGCTGCAATCACAGTCCCACTATCTGAAAAGTAAGCCCCACTGAATTCAGTGGGATTTACAACTTGAGCAAATGCATAGGATTGCAAGTTCTTCTCCTTGAAGTGGATTTTTGAATGAGTTCCAGAAATGGTTTAGTTTGTGCCTGCCACTCGGGTGCCTAAATGTAGTTTAGAGGATTATACAAAGGGTGGGGGAGATTAAATGATAGCTGCAGAGCCCATGCTCAACTGGACTTGCCCCATGCAGCTGTTTTATCAGAGGATTATTTTCAATTTTTCATTAGCACTGCAGTCATCTGTGTTTCAAATGCAATGTATTATATATTACCACAGGAATGAATAATACAGATTTGTTAGCTAGCTGGGAAGTAGAGATGCTGCAACTGCTACAGCTTCCTTTTCAAATCCTTTGAAGTGTTTCTCAACTGCAACAAGGATACAGCTGCTTGCGATTACAGAATAATTAGAGGTTGACAGATACTGTCAATTAGAGGTTGACAAAGACACTTAAGGTAACAGGGAGAAATCATGCATCCCTTGCCAGTACACAAACTGCACCCTGGTATTCACCCCATTGAATCCTAGTGCTTTTACACACAGAGAAGAGAGAGAGAGAGAGAGAGAGAGAGAGAGAGAGAGAGAGAGAGAGAGATGGAATTTGGCTTTGAGACAATTTCTCTTGACCTTTACATGTAAGGGTCTGGAGAGAAAAGCAGGCAGTTAGCCAAGCCCTCCTGAGGACAGATAATAGAAATGCTTGTCAAATGCAGGAAGCTTGGCAGTAAAAACAGAGTCCAGAAATGTCTTGGAGCTTTAAGGCCATTCTCTTGTGAGAAAATGGATTCAGAAGTGGCACAGATTACCTAGTGGAACTGTGGGATGTTACTATTTCCTCACGCAATATTTCTATAAAAGGCACATGGTACTCCACCTTAAAAAAAAAAAAAGGTTTAGACACATGACACTCCATTGTAGCAAATGGGGCTGGATGAGGTGCCTTCTGGAGTCCATAATTCCTAGGGCCGAATAAAATATTGCATGGAATGAAATGAAAAGTGACAGCACTTGGGATCTATATAATGCTTAGGGACAATTTTAACATTATGTTCTCCAGACCAATTTGGGTGGGGTGTCACAAAAAAACCCCTTGTATATCATGCCAACTCTGCGCAGAAGCTTCTAAACTGCTTAATATGTCGATAAGCCCAAGTGTACTTTGCTAGGGCACACAGTCCTAACAGCCACTGATGCTGGCATGGCAACTCTGTCTGTAATCAGGCCTATCCATATGGTAAGCAGCTTACAAACACTATGACGCCACACAAAGCTGCTGAAATGCCAGATTTTGTCCCCCCCCCCCTTCCCAAATGGCCTATAATAAGTCCTATTCCTCGTCGGCCTCCAGAAAGCTACATCCTCTTTTGGTTCTGGCCTGGCTGCCTAAGTGAGTCAATGTGAACAGCTGCTGCAAGTCTATAAGGCAGGCAGGCACACACCCACCCTTGATGGGCTACCCTTTATTCCACCTGGGTCCTATACTGTGAATGCCTCTATAGTCTTGCTCACTTGTTCTCTAGGCACAGCTTCTGCAGGTGCTGAAGGAGCACAGTGGGGAAGCCTTCTCTATGCAGATGTCTGCATCAGTCTGCGGACATCCAGGGGGTGGAACATCAGAACTCATCCACATCCCATTTCTCCTTTCATAGAATGTGGCATGGAGGGCAGAACAATCTACAGTACAATGAAGAAGGAGTGGAGAATCTTTTTCAGTCTGAGGGCCTCATCGCTTCTGTACAATCTTCCAGCGGGCCCCATGATGCTGGTGGGAGCGGTTAGAGGCAAAAGTGGGTAGAGAAACAAATGCAAATATTATTTTTCCTCAGTGCACTGCTTTCTTCATGCAACCCTTCTTCCCCTGCTCAGGCAAGCAAGAGGCATTGTCAGAGCTTCAAGAGACATTCCAGCCAAGCAAAACACCCAAGGGTGTGTGAAGCAGGATGAGTGGAGTGTGTGGCCTGGGGGACAGTGGCACAACTGGTGAGGGGGTGTGGCATTTTTAGAGTCCCAAGGATCTGTCCCTGCAATAAAGGAATAACCCTGGACAGGGCTTTTTTTTGTGTGTGTGACAGTCCTCACCAGTACAAAGAACCAGAAGGGCTTTTTGTGCTACCCATGGGAGCCATTTTGTGCTGGCACCCACAGGATGTGTATCAGCATAGGAGTACTAGCACCTCATTTCTTTCAAAAAGAGAGAGCACTGAACCTTGGGAGATCTTCATCCCTACTTCTTACACACATTTTGGAATATGCACTTGAATTAATGATAGTTAATTCACCACATACTTTAAATAGATTCATTACATGCTCTGCTGGTGAGGTCCAAGCACTTAACATGTTTAAATTTGAAGGTTTTTATTTATTGTAATAATGTGACTTTAAGTCCAAAATATTTGCTGTTCAAAGCTTTACACTATTCCTTCTGATTAATGATAGAGCTTTATAAATTCAATTTACTCTTTATGGAAAGTATCTAAGGCAGCCTTTTCAGTATTAAATGGCTTTTTAAAAAAATGAGTCAATTTGGTTGGTTTTAAGTGAGGCATTAGGCAGCTATTTTCCCTGAGTCTCACGGCCTGTTAAGCTCAGCAGATAAAAACAATTATGAGTTATTAAAAATTGATAATTCACAAAATCACTAATTTAACACTTAAGAGAAACAAAGTAGAAAATTATTTTGAAGTCAGCTAGGCATTACAACAGAAATGTTTGAAGCAAAATGATATATAAGAAGAGTTGGGCAGTCGGTGTCTTCTAGTTGCACTGTTACTTCACATGAGATGGCAGAGATGCTCAAGAAATTTTCAAGAATATGGCCTGAACTCGGTGTCCACCTGCCAACATGTTCCCAGTATCTGTGAAGAAACATTGCTGTAAAAAGGTTTCCCACAAAATTGAAAGTTTAAGGCAACTTGTTTACCTCATTCTAAGGTTGTGTATAGATATGCCCTGGACCCTCTAAAGCCCTTTGCTTGTATGGAATACAACCTTTGACCACTAAGATTGAACCCAGTGCTGTTTTCTCCCTCCAACTACATCTGACATTGCCATGAAGTTATTTATTTATTTAATAGAACATAAAATGTCTGAGTGGGTTTCCAAGAATTCAGTCCGAGTAATGGGATTCAGTCATGGCTGTGTGATCGCCAGGAGTAATTGGTGTGCTTTGGCTGGCTCTAAATGGTTTTATTCTGCCTGTTTTTTGTTTTAATCAGAGACCTTATTTGAGTGTCAACAAGTACCGGTACAATCTATTAGGTCGATGGGCACAAGGGATAGGGTCTTCTCAGTGATGGCTCCCCGGGTGTGGAATAGCTTTTCTACAAACTGACAAAAGTCTCCTACAGCACAGACCTTTGAAGAAAGACTGATTTATTCCTGCCAGCCGTTCATTGACAGTGTTTTTATACAACTGATTCCTGAATGTTTCTGAATTTATTTTTTTTGCTACTCAAATGTATTTCAACTGGTTCTCCTTTAGTTGTACATCACCTTCAGATGGCTACCCTAAAAGCCAGAATATAAAATATGTTAAGAAAATAAATATGCTGCAGCAGTAATGTCAAAAAAGAAACATGTTCTTCATCTGCACTATGTCCATAAAATTGTTGGCTCATTTTAGGGCTTGTTTTATATACCGTATTTTTCGCCCCATAGGGCACACCGGCCCATAGGACGCACCTAGTTTTGGAGGGGGGGGAAATAAAGGGGGAAAAATTATTTCTCCCCCAGGCGCGGGGCTGGGGCAGGGGAAGCCCGAGCTTCTCCCGACCCCAGCCCCCAGACCAGGCAGCTCTCCGCAAGCCTTGGGAGACCAGCGCGACTTCCTGCCGGGCTCCCACGCCTTGCGGATATCTGACTGAAGCCCAAACCAGGTCAGGGAACAGCGGGATGGCAGTGCTCCGCCTCCCCACTGTCCCCCGAGCTTGTGGGGCTGGCGGTGGGGAGAAGTGCGCTTCTCCCCGCCGCCAGCCTCCAAACCAGGTCGGGGGACAGCAGGAAGGCGCACTGACCCCTCTCGCTCTCCTGGCTTCAGCGAAAGCCTGCATTCGCCCCATAGGATGCACACACATTTTCCCTTCATTTTTGGAGGGGAAAAAGTGTGTCCTATAGGGTGAAAAATACGGTATATATTTTTAAAGAACTTGTACCAGGACAAATGTTTCTCTCTGTACTGCATGGGTGCTCATTTAGGACAGTAAAAGAAAAACCAAGTGGCAAGATTGTACAAGGTTTCCCCATCCTTTGAAGAAAGCCCAGCCAATCAAGGACCATTCCTTATTTTCCTTTTAAGGTTATCTATCTCTGTCTTTGAGCACATATTTTCCAATTTTTCTTGAAATAGAGAGGGGCTTTGTTCTGGATTCCTTTTCCATTTGCTTCACCATTCAACGATCAGCATGCATGTATTTTTGTGTTTTTAGATTGCAAACCAACCTGTGATCCTCTGATGAAGGGCGGAATAGAAATTTAATAAGTAATAATAAATGATAATAACATGCACTGCATTATGGCATGAGCAAAAGGAAATGAAATGATCAGAGATCAATATTTCACTGTGGCAGGGCCTATAGTTTGGAACTCCCTGCCTAATGATAACAGGCAGGCACCTTCACTGTACTCTTTTCAGAAAATAAAATAAATGCATGCTGCCCATCCAACTGGGTTGCCACAAAAGCCACTCTGGGTGGCTAAAACTGTTTAGGCAAGCCTAGCAAGACACATAAAATACACATAGTTGGTGTATTTTAATCCTTTTCACTGTTACTTTTAATTATTTAAGATGTTTTCAATTGCTTTACTGATAATTTTAATATTTCTTGTAAGCCGCTTAAAGGTTTTACTATACAGTGGTACCTCAGAATTTAAAAGGATAATACACAATGTATCATTTTGTTGTTGTGTAACACTTACTGTTTGCAACTAAATATTTTAAAACCTAGTTCTGCAAGTACAGTTAAGTACTTAATTCATTCCGGAGGTACGTTCTTAACCTGAAACTGTTCTTAACCTGAAGCACCACTTTAGCTAATGGGGCCTCCAGCTGCCGCTGAACCGTAGCTGCACGATTTCTGTTCTCATCCTGAAGCAAAGATCGTAAGCTGAAGCGTATGTAACCTGAAGCGTATGTAACCCGAGGTACCACTGTAATCAAACAGCATATAAGTTTTCTTAAATTAATAAATGAAAGTGTGGCTATATAAATGAATGAAATTTGGGTGGTGTGGAATAAGACCAAGAAGTTTAGAAAGAGAAATGTAATGGAAACGCAAATAGAAGAGGGAATGTATATCCTCTGAGAATACCAGAACTTGGGGCCATCCAATGAGTGCTAATAAACCAATTAATTGACCTCTAGAATCTGTGGTCAATGGCTCAGATAGCTTTGATGAGGGATTAGACAAAACTCAAAGATCAGCGGTTATTAGCTCTGCTGGCTAATTGTACACTCCATTTTCATGAAGGTTTCCTTCATGCCAACTCCCACAAGCATTGGGTTGGCCTCTCTTAGAGACAGGATGATAGGCTAAGTGGAGCTTTGGTTCTGTCATATGTACAGAACCACATGTGTTAAGAACAAACATATTATGTTCAGAGCCTAAGAAGGCATGGACACATTGGGAAGAATGGACATCTTCATGTGCAGTAGAGTGTGCCTGTGAAGGGTACCACCTCTCCAGTCATTATGCCAATCATTTCTTGGAAGCATTAAAACAGGACACTGAAAGCTTCTGCCCAGAATCTTGAAATCATAACCCCACCCCCACCAAACATACCTCAATAGACCTTTTACATTGGGCCATACTATTTATGATAATGAACTGGCAGACCCTACACATTCGTTCATTCCTACAAGGTCAGCTTGAGAAAGGAGCTGCAGCTTACTGATGAACTCAATTTACATGCAAGTGTCCAAATGCTCAAATATTAGCTGAATGTGTATTAAACGAGAGCTTTGGGGACCAAGCTGAAAACCTATGCCAATTGATATACTGTTGCTTTAGTCTTGTGCAGTCAGGTTTTGGCCTTGTTAAATTAGTGTAGTTAACTTTCATTCACCCTCTTTCTAACAAGCATTGTTCTATGTATACGTTTAATTATCCCGCGAGTGGTATGAAAAAGTCACAGCCAGCGCACTGTGCAATTATTTAGCTCTTGCCCTTGGAAAACAAAATCACTCAAAGCTCAAGCTTTAAAGCTGTTGTGTTGTGCTTTTCAGATACTTCCCAGAATTCCCCTAGTGTGTCATTCCATGACCCCTTCTGCCCAGCCAACAGATATTAATATTTTTAATTATAGCTTGGAAGGAGAGGGAAACAACAGGACAAGTAGACACCAGCAAAAAATAACTGCTTAAAATACTGCTTCTGAAAAAGATGCCACAGAAATTGTAAAAGGTTACTGAGAGACCTTGATTTGCCAGGATGGTAATACTTGCACTAAGGGACGCGGGTGGCGCTGTGGGTTAAACCACAGAGCCTAGGACTTGCCAATCAGAAGGTTGGCAGTTTGAATGCCCACAACGGGGTGAGCTCCCGTTGCTCGGTCCCTGCTCCTGCCAACCTAGCAGTTCGAAAGCACATCAAAGTGCAAGTAGATAAATAGGTACCACACCAGTGGGAAGGTAAATGGCATTTCCGTGTGCTGCTCTGGTTTGCCAGAAGCGGCTTAGTCATGCTGGCCACATGACCCAGAAGCTGTATGCCTGCTCCCGCGGCCAATAAAGCGAGATGAGCGCTGCAACCCCAGAGTCGGTCACGACTGGACCTAATGGTCAGGGGTCCCTTTACCTTTAATACTTGCACTACAAGTTTATGCTAGGTGTGTTAAATATTATACACTATATTTACCATTTCATTTATTCTTTCTAGCCCATCTTCAACATGAAGGTGATTGGAGCTCCTTATCTCTCCCTTTTTTTTTTTACTTAAAAAACCATGGCCCTTGGCTAGATGCATGACAACACAACTGGTCATTACCTCCAGTGGGAAACCTGTCCATGCCTCCGATAGAGAAATCCAGTTGCCCAGAGCACCAGTAGTATGAATGAGTCTTCTCTCTCTATAAGCCAGATTGCATAACAAGTGCAAAGGTGTGTAACTATAGCTTGGAGGCATTTAAAAATAAATAAATCCAAAAGGGTGGTTGAGAATGAAGAAGCTTCTGCCTAATAAGCCCACTTCCCTTCTCTAAATGCCCTCCCCAACAATTGCGTCATTCCAAAGAAGCAGCAGGAGCAAGGGGTAACTCATCTTGTTCCCTGTGTATTTCCCTACTCTAAATGCTACCTGTTAAGTTGTGGATGAACATATCAGACAACACAGCGATTCTTCAAACAGCTCTTCAAACAGGCCAGAACAGAACTGAACTGAAGGGTTCAGCCAGCCTGCTTATATAGAGCTCCACTAGAACGCAACAGTAACCATTTTCTGTAACTATCCAATCACTGAACATCATTTTCAATCCCTTATTTGCATATGTGGACCTGAGTGAAAACTATCTACAGTATCCCTCTGCTGGCCCAGGGTGAGAACTTCAGTACATAACACTACCTCCTTGGTATATTTTACCCTGTGGTATACAGTACTTCCAAATCTGTTAACATCCAATGTAAACCTCAGTGGAAGGAAAAGCCATGAAATTGGGGGCTGATTTGGAGTAGGAAAATGATGGCCAAGGAAACAGATACAACCCACCCACCTTTCATTCTGCTTCTCTGTTCTCAGCTGCACCCATCCAAAGCAACATGAAGCTAAACAGAGCAATCAGACTATAGTTCCACATGTAACAAGTGGTTTGCTTGCAAGTGAGGCATGGGTGTGCCTCCCGTTGAAGAAAGAAATAGCCAGCAAAATCAGGAAGGAGGAAATGGATCAACATGCCCTTTTATGAGTTGCCTGACATATGTGCAGCTATGTTTACGGGCAACGAGGAGAATGGATTGTGTCATAAATTGGGAAATGTACGTATAGAATTCCTTAATGAATCCAATAAAAAGTTAGAGAGGCGTTTTCTTTTACAAATGCCATTCCTGGCACAACACATGGAAACCGCAATCAATTTCTTCAAGCCTTTACAGAAGTAAAGTTTCCTACTAAAGACTGCCAAGTGGCATCACTAGGGCACTTCAACTATGTGGGAGAAGGAGATTCAGATTCTGAACTGACAGCAACACCACTCAGTCACTGACAGGGTAGAGCAGGGCTATCTTCCATTCCTGGGAAAGGTAATTGAGAGAGCGGTTGCTGAACAGCTTGGTAGGTTTCTGGATGAAACATCGGCTCTGGATCCATTCCAGTCTGGCTTCTGCGCTGGTCATGGGACTGAGACGGCTCTGGTCGCCCTAACAGATGATCTCCGCAGGCAGCTGGATCGAGGCGGGTCGGGGCTGCTGATTCTTCTAGACCTGTCAGCAGCCTTTGACATGGTCGATCACGAACTCCTCGACCACTGCCTTGCCGATGTGGGGATCCAGGGCACAGTCCTTCAATGGCTGCGCTCGTTTCTCTCTGGTCAGGGACAGAGGGTGGCGCTTGGGGCGGGGGAGTTGTCATCGCGCCACTCCTTGGTGTGTGGAGTGCCCCAGGGTGCGATACTCTCCCCGATGCTTTTTAACATCTTTATGCGCCCCCTCGCCCAGCTTGTCCGGAGTTTTGGGCTGGGCTGCCATCAGTATGCTGATGACACCCAACTCTATCTGTTGATGGATGGCCATCCTGACTCGGCCCCAGACACACTGATCAGATGCTTGGAAGCTGTGGCTGGATGGTTACGTGGGAACCGGTTGAAGTTAAATCCCTTGAAGACAGAGGTCCTCTGGCTGGGACCGGACGATATGGGACTGAGGGGGCAACTCCCATCTCTTGCAGGGGTGCAGTTAGTGCCAGCACCCTCCGTTAAGAGTTTGGGTGTAATCTTCGATACCTCCCTCTCCATGGAGGCGCAGATTACAGCTATAACAAAGGCGGCATTTTTTCATCTCCGCCAAGCTAAGCAGTTGGCTCCTTACCTCTCTCGCCCTGACCTAGCCACTGTGATCCACGCGACGGTCACCTCCAGACTGGATTATTGTAACTCGCTCTATGTGGGGCTGCCCTTGAGACTGACCCAGAAACTCCAGCGGGTGCAGAATGCCGCGGTGAGACTCCTTACGGGGTCTTCGCTGCGAGATCACATTCATCCGGTGCTATACCAGCTGCACTGGCTCCCGGTGGAGTACAGGATCAGGTTTAAGGTGCTGGTTTTAACCTTCAAAGCCCTATACAGCCTAGGACCCTCGTACCTACGGGACCACCACTCCTGGTATGCCCCACAGAGGAACTTACGGTCTTCAAATAAAAACATCTTGAAGGTCCCAGGCCACCGAGAGGTTAGGCTGGCCTGAACTAGAGCCAGGGCTTTTTCAGCTGTGGCTCCAACCTGGTGGAACGCTCTGTCACAAGAGACAAGGGCCCTGCAGGACTTGACATCTTTCCACAGGGCCTGCAAGACAGAGCTGTTCAACCAGGCCTTTGGTCAGGGCGCAGCCTGACTCCCTCCTTTGGCAATCTTTACAGAACTTTAGTTTATGGTTGCCATCAATTTTGATTTCAATTAATTTTTATAATATTTTTAGAATGTTGCACTATTTTAGTGTTGTTAGCCGCCCTGAGCCCAGCTTCGGCTGGGGAGGGCGGGATATAAATAAAATTTATTATATTATTATTATGGAACCACATTCAGCCGTGGGAAAGCCATGCTTCTTTGCCATTGCTCGGCGGCTGCATTCTAGTGGTGCCGCAGCTGAGACAAAAGCCAGCATGACCCAAGTCGATATGCCACTCCCCACACTCAGAAAATGATGTTTTAAAATTCCCCTCCTTGTGATTCCTCACCCCATGCTGCTCTGCTGACAATAGAAAAGTGATTTAACATGGACCTTATGAAAATGTGAGGGAAGAGCAGCAGAATAGAAAGAGCATTGTGAATTAATAGATATATCTAGTGACTTATCCTGCCTTTTAAACAAAGCTAAGAATTACAGAATGATCAAAATAACTTAAAACTTTAAAAACTGACTTTTTAAATGCCTATTCCTGAGCATTTCTCTTAATATTACACATTTTGTGAGCAATTTCATTTAGTATATACATATTTGCAAACAATTTTTGCCTAACAGAGTGCATTTTTGTATGTTATTTTAATGTATGCACTATGGCACACATTTTTCACTAATATGTACTTTTTAATGCATTGGTTGGAGAATTGCATCAAAAAATTTGGACAAGTGTGAATTTTCAAGCAGAGCTGTGTTTTAATTTGTGGTCTGGTTCAAGTAAGGCAAATTTGGTAGTTTTCTATTAAAATGTAAATCGAACGAATTTCTCTGCATCTCTAGATCAAATATGTGTTTGTTTCTAACACAGATATCTTGTTTATCCCCTATGTTCTTCTATTTTCTAGACAAGTGGTGACAATTTACTGAAATTACCGAAATTGCTTCCTAGTCTCTCAAATGTGACATGAGTGCACCAACTGCTCTCAAAAATCTTTTTAAAAATGCAATTTATTTATTGCATTTATACCCCACCTTTTCCCCAGGAGTTCAAGGTGGTGTATATGATAGTCACCCCCCTCATTTAACCCCCACAACCATCCTATGAGGCAGGTTAGGCTGAGAGGCAGTGACTGGTCAGAGGTCACCCTGTGAGTTTAATGGCTGAATACGGATTCGCTCCCTTGGTCTCCCGGGACCTAGTCTGACACTCTTAACACTCATACAAGCACACTGAGAATTCATAGAATGAAGAAAAGCATCTACTTGGATGCAAAGCATGAACTCGCCACTGCTACTGATGGCCAACAAGCATAGATTAATAATCTGTCCCAAAGTGCAGAGCTAAAGAACAAAACAAAAACCTCCTGAATGTAATGCAGGCATTAATGTTTTCTCAAACAATTTTTCAAAGCTTCAACACCTGCTACAAATGTCAGCAGCAACAGCACCCAAAACTTCAGATCAAATGGACTATGATGAAAATATTGTCCAGATACAATTGCCTTGAGGTCAATCACGAGATAAATCATTAGGTTTGTTCAGAAAGCAAAATGCCAGAGAACTGGCTTGATTATGATTTGGAAGTTTTATAGATCTCATCAGCATTTCTCTATTATGATCTAAGTTGTGAATGAAAGAGAGCCAGTGTAGGATGACAAGTAGAGTGTTGGGAAAGAATAAGGAAAGCCAGTGTTTGAATCCCTTTTCAGACATAATGTTCATTTAGTGACTTTGGGCCAGTCCCTCACCTTCTCTGACTCCGCAGACCAAGCCCTGGCTAGGCAGAGGAAGAGCTTAACCCAACAGCAGAATCATCACTGCGTCTGAAGCCCTGTCACTCATGCAAGCTGGTATGGGAAGGACAGAGGCAGGTCAACTGCTGTGGCAGCCTGCAGGTGGCACAGGGATCAGGCCCACATTCAGCTTGATTCTGTCAAGAGATGACAGTGGGGTTGCCTCAGCCACACCCACCTGGAATGGCAAATTTAGGATGAGCAGAACAGGGATGCTTGCATTGCTCTAGCAGAGGCTGGGCTGGGCAGAGGGACACCACCAGCCAATTCTACCCACCCATTCCCCAGCCTGGTACAAGGTGAATTTGGATTGCAGCCTCAGCTGCTTCATAGAGTTGCTGCTTTAGAATACAGCAAGTTATTTTGCATTCATTTAAAATTTCAAGTAAAACAAAAGGATAAGTAAAACAGTACCATATAGCCTATACCTGCAGCAAATGTGTTTATATTAATGCACCAGGTTTGAACCATTTAATGCCATCAATAGAAATCAACCACTAGATATAAAAAGAAGTAGAGAGACTGAGTTCCAGAAATGGCTGAATCGTAAATTGGGGCTTGGTGTCAGCTACAATTATCTCCAGTTACAGTGACCTCAAAACAGCCCTTAAAGTTCAGGCCCAAATTACCAGGAATAACTTGGGAGAATATTCAGGCCAGACTTTAGGCACACACCTTTCAAAGGCAGAACATCACAGTTGTGAAGACAACCTCCCAGAATGCCTCTCTTCCCACACCCAAAAAATCTAAGAGAACATAAGAAAGGAAGTGGTCTCTAAAGGAAGCAAATTCAAAGCCACTGACCTTTAGCAGACTGGAAATCACATTCAGCTATGTTTCTAGAAGAAAACATTCCACTACTACAAATAAGTGACAGTTCAGAACACACACACACAATTTTAAAGCTTCAAACAGAATTCAGAAAATTTTGCTTTGGATGGTGGAAGGATGTGGTTAATCACTAAAAACCATATATTTATTACAGTGGCATAAACTTTTAAGTTTTAAAGCAAGGTGATGGCTGCTACAACACAATTTGATTCATGTAAGAGAAGCTGAAGACGGTGGAAGCTGAACTGTTTTTGCTTAAAAACTTTAATAGGTAAAGGTAAAGGACCCCTGGACAGTTAAGTCCAGTCAAAGGTGCCTATGGGGTGTGGCACTCATCTTGCTTCAGGCTAAGTGAGTCTGCGTTTGTACGCAGACAGCTTTCCGGGTTATGTGGCCAGCATGACTAAACCACTTCTGGCACAACAGGACACTGTGACAGAAGCCAGAACGCACGGAAATGCTGTTTATCTCCCCGCTGCAGCAGTACCTATTTATCTACTTGCACTGGTATGCTTTTGAACTGCTACCTCAGCCCGTTACATGGATTAGAACCTCTGACCTTCCAATCGGCAAGCTTGAGAGACTCAGTGGTTTAAACCACAGTGCCACCCGTGTCCCTAAAAACTTTAATATCTGTTTCGTTAGACATTTTGTATGTGTGTGTGTGTGTGTGTGTGTGTGTGTGTGTGTATACCTAACCTCCTTGAAAGATCATAGATAAGAGACAAATGACAAATTCATTTATGCCTATGTAGGTTTTGATTACAAGGTACACAAACATGTACATTTTTCTGGATGTTTTTGTGATGGGATCACCTTTTTAGTTTTGTGGTATATCTATTGAGTCTGACATCACTGGCTTGCAAGATATCCTTGGCCTGCTTGGCATTAGGTAAGATCCAGCAGATGTGACAGGACTTTCACTTTTTCTCTTCCCTCTTTTAGCACAGATGGGGGGGACTGTAAGAGGAAGAAGAAGTGAAGGTCCCATTTGCACAACTGAAGGTCCACTGTGCAAGTGCAATAGCTCACAATTCAACATCACCCTTTGCCCTTAACCGAGCAATTTGGTGACCTGCCCAGAAGGTATCAATAAAATACTCAGGGTGGTATGCAACTATGATTTACTCAGAGTAGACCTTCTGAAATTAATGTACCAACATGGGTAAATGTTATGAGTAAACCTTAGTTGAATCCCACCCTCAGTATCAACTGTCCTTCAATTATATTATGCTGCAAGCATTACATTTAAGCCGCTCTAGTTCTATTGAGCTCAGTTGGACTAAATGGGTCCACATCACTGTGGAATCTTGCTATGAATAGCCAGTGTGTTTGTGTGTTTAAATAAGCCTTGCTTCTTTTGCTTCATATAATTTTAATTTTTAACATTTAAAGGTTGCTCTATTAAGAAAGTGCACTTAGAGTGTGTACAGCATGGCATCGTTAAACAGATGGATCTTAATGGGCTCTTGCTATTATCATACCCAATTTATGGATGCTTATGGACTCTGAAAATAGCGGTGGGCTATCAATGAAGATAGATTTGCCTTGTGAAATGGACAAGACTGAGCATGAATACAGAATTTACTGGGCAGTAACTTACTGCAATGTGCATGTAACTATTTGGTAACCCAGTTGTGCGCATTAGATTTCTCACCCTTACAGCAGGATACAAACCATGGAGCTAAGTGGTAAACATAATTTACTACATAATCAGATGAAAATTTGCCACATATCAGGTGTGGCCAAATACCGTATTTTTTGCACCATAACACTCACTTTTTTCCTCCTAGAAAGTAAGGGGAAATGTCTGTGCGTGTTATGGAGGGAATGCCTACGGGTGGCATGCCTACGGATTTTCCTCCTCTACAAACTACGTGCGTGTTATGGTCGGGTGCGTGTTATAGAGCGAAAAATAGGTACTTGTTTTTTAACCACCCATTTCATCATCCTCTCAAGCGGTAAAAATACATTTCCCATGTGTCAGTTGAAGATTTGCTGGAAAAATATATGGTAAAAGTTAACCATTCTTAGTACAAAATATTTTACTGATGAAAAAAGGAATGACTTCCTTTTAATATATTTGCATCTAAGACATGCAAATATGCAGAACTGGGTGGGCTCTGTGCTAAAATATTAACATTTCCATGAACAAATAAATCCATATTAAACAATGCCAGTAAATAAAATTTGCTTCCTACCCCCCATGCCAGCCACAAGGTTTAAATGGTTCTGAAGCATGGAGAAAACATCTGTGAGGGGCAGTTGGCCAATCCAGAGAGATTATCACAGCTTTTGTATAAATAGAATTTAGGACACTTCTCTCTCTCTTCATTTTTCATGCAGCTTGGATTCATAAGTGTGAGATTATGGCATGAATTTCTCAGAAATACACAGAAAACTAAAGTGAATGGTTTTTGTAATTAAAGCTGTGGATGTTTGTTTTAATTTTCTTCCTTGTTAATTAAACCCTTCAGTGTTCATGTCTGATAATTCATAATAAGACTTCCGGGTTGGCGCCATAGCCGAATGGCGGGTTCCCTCCGAGCTCCGGAGGGAATCTGCTAGACAGGGGTCGGGTCCTGCCGCGCTGGCGATGCGGGGACCCTCAAAAACCACGGGCGCGGAAGCCCGTGGACCTGGTGACTCGGCGGGCACCGTTTGCGCCCCCGACCGGCCAAGAAGCCTTTTTAAAGGCTGCGGAGCGGGGGACGAGGAGCGGCGGGGTGCTGTGAGTCTTCTGCTTCCCCTGCCAAGCGAAGCCGCATGCCATTCGACTGAGAGCGCTGACTTCTTCTTTTGAAAATTTGGATTAAAATCTAAAGATAACAACCCGTGAGTAATTTTGAAATTGGACTAAAAAATTTCTTGGATTGGGTACAAGCGGGGGAGATACAAAAAGGAAATCCATCTTCCCCCCCATTGTATACAATTTAAAGCAAGGATTTGACAACTAAGGTCGAAGAAGAACCTTTTCTTAATTGGATAAGTTATTAATTGCACGGATTGATAGTATAAGTAATTGTGCTGGAGGATGAGAGTTAATTTTTTAATTTAAAGTGCCACCCATCCCGGGACCGGGAGTGATCCACGAGAGGAGCCTGCTGAGGAGACATAAAAGATTTTGACAGCTGTCAAATTAGCTGTCAAAGTCGGAAAAAATAGAGAACTTTGTTTCTGATGTTCCTGCTGGTTACAATAGATACAACATAGTTACAAATCGTTGAAAATAAAGAAGAACTGAAACAAATTAACTTGGCTTTTGGGTTGGAAGTGAAAGGAATACTGAATAACCAGAATCCCTCTAGTGGGGGTTCAGGGACATTACAAAAATGAAAATAGGTCAAAAAATACTAGCTGACCTGGAGGAGGTTATTTTTCTCGTGAGAAAGTTGTGTGAGTCGCAGGAGCAAGGTTTTGTTTTGTCTACAAGTGCCATAACTTTGAAGTCAACAGCAAAGGAATCTACTGAGTTGGAAAAGGATTTGATGTATAAAACCCAGGCAGCTGAACAAGAAAAGAAACTTGAGAAAATTGAAGAAGTGGAGAATGAGATATATGTTGAACAGGAGGAGCAGGAAGGAGGGGCTGCAATGCTGCAGAAGGCAAAGGAGAGCTGGAGGCCTATCAAGATGGATATAAAAGAAAATAAGAACTGGATAATAAGAACTGGGTTCGAACTGGAAAATGAGGAGTGGAAAGATCTCCTTTTGTGGAGATCTGAAGATTTATGGTCTATAAATCTGATCAAGGTGGAAGTTGGAGCCTTTGAGCTAGTTGGACTTAAAAGGATTGAGAAACAAGACTTGAGCTCCACCATTAAATATGGAGGTCTGGCTGGAAGGAACAAGGACATTATAGGGATAGTGCCCCTCCGAGATTTGGTGTTTTATATAAAGGACTTTCAAAGAAACTGGCAGAGAGGGACTGAAAGAGATTTAAGGGCCTCAGATGTGAGGCTGCCAGGCTGATAAAAGATGGACTAATGGACAATGGTTTGGGGATTCAAACCGGGGAAGGGAGGGTGGGGTTTGGAAATCCAAAGGATGTACAAAAATACTCTGATTTTTTCTATCTTTTTTTCTTTTTGTGTTGCCAACTAGTAGTAAAATGGGGAATTCGTGGAAGGGAAACTGGGACGATCTTAGAAAAAGTCTTTAAGTATAATGATTGATGTATATAAGCTAAAAGTTGATATATAAATTGAACTTAACATAACAAATAAATTAAGGTTAAAATTTAGGGATAAGAACTTGCTGAACAAACTTTTGGATATGGAATACAAGAAGGGGAGGCGAGGGGAAGTTGCGGAAAAAAGGTATTGAAAATATGGATTGTAGACGCTGAAATTTTCTTTTTTTCTTTTTCTTTTTTTGTTTTACTTTTTATGTATTATTTGAAACTCCAATAAATATCATTTTATTAAAAAAAAAGATAATTCATAATAAAATATTTGGGCAACTAATACCAGTGAAGATTACCTCAGAAAAGTGTCCGATAACCTATTTTCTTTGGTCACACTTTGGTAGGATTCTTTGGAATTATGTGATTTGAAAGAATCCCATATTCTAACACAGCATGCCATATAGAAAATATCCAAAACTCAATGTATGATCCTCAGTGTTTAATGTGTTGATCTAAGATTACACAATTCATATAAAGTAAACCTTGCTGCCAGGGTTGAAGCCACTTGAGAGCAAATAATCAGAGCTCCCAAGCGGATGTGATGCCTGCCAAAAACTGCAAAACCTGCATACCGTGCCAAATAGAAGCCACACAGCTGTAGGTCAGGGTCAGATCCACTCCTAAGCTCCTGAGTGGATCTAATGTGGTACTGTGTCTTTCATTGCCAAGTATGGATTGAAGGCTCCAAACTGTTACTTTGCAAATGTGGTATACCTTCAGCCAGGGTCAGATCCCCCTGACATCATACACTAGATGACGGATAGGTTGGAAGCTCTGCCACCTGGTAAGTGCAGCCTGCAGAGGCTTGGCCACAACTGGATCTGGCCTGCCAGTTAAAACCAGTTCTCCACCCCTTGCGTAACCCTTCAAGATGTCTAAGATACTTCACTTGTTGGGTGGGGAAACAATGTTGAGAGGGATAGCTCTTGTTAGACAGACTCTAGGAATACGCAGGCCAAAGAGCAAACACAGTGCCGAAGGCACTTTCATAGCATCACCTGCAGGAGACAAATACCTCAGCCAGCCCACCTAACAACAGCAGCTCCACAGAAAGCAAATGCTGATGGCCTGCAGATTACAGTGGTACCTCAGGTTACATATGCTTCAGGTTACATACGCTTCAGGTTACAGACTCCGCTAACCCAGAAATAGTACCTCAGGTTAAGTACTTTGCTTCAGGATGAGAACAGAAATTGTGCTCCGGCGGCGCAGCGGCAGCAGGAGGCCCCATTAGCTAAAGTGGTGCTTCAGATTAAGAACAGTTTCGGGTTAAGAACAGACCTCTGGAAAGAATTCAGTACTTAACCCAAGGTACCACTGTATTGACTGTCCTCCCCACCCCAAAGGAAGTATATAGGATCACCCTGATAAGAGCTGTTCTTGATTATACTGAAGAAAAAAAGGGGGTTGTCACAAAAGTTGCAATGGATCACTGAGTTGAGGCCTTTCAGCCTACATTTAACGTTTATTTACGGCACTGATATATTCTGGTGGATCTTTTGTTTAATTGGTTAACTGAGGGGAAAGACAGATGGTAGCAAGGAAATTTCCACAGAAAGGAGAAGCATGCAAGTGCACCAGAGTTCTCCATCCCAGCCGGAGGAGCCACTCACCATCCATATGAAAGAAGGGGGTTTGTACTGTGGAGAAGGGTTTGCTCTGGACTTCTCTTGCACAGAATATCCCTCTCCATGGGTCTATATTATTCTTTGGCAAAACAGGAAACGTACCCACTGAATCCACGTTGTACTGCTCTAACAATGAGGAGATCTTAATACTATATATACACCTCACAGACTATAGATACCTTACAGGTTTTCTATCTCAACGATAATGGTTGCTTCTATGGACTTTGCTATGAGGCAATCAGTGTCTGCCATATGCATTCTTTCCCACACACAACTATTGGTATAAGAGCCCATTATCATATGCTGTAAGATGGGATGGCAGGTTAAAATTCACTTGTGCAGTTCACTTGACTTTCACCAGCAAAATGGAACTTTCTCCTCCTCTCCCTTGCAGCCCCCTACACATTCTCAAAAGCAGCTCTAGCGCGCTGGGTGACAGGAACAAGCCAGCAGTAAATCACACCAAACAAGCTGGAGTTCACTCTATTAGCAAAACAGGACCTGCACAGGAGTCACGAGCACATCAACTCAGGTCTTGCCCTCATGAAGCAGTTGCTAAGACTAAAGGTCCTGCTTCCCCACAGCCAGCTATGTCTGCTCCTCTCTAAGGTGCTTTCCAAGCAATTGGCTCCTCTGCAGGTGTACCTGTCTCTCCTCCTGCTTCATGCCTTTCCTGGTTGTGGGTGATCAGGGGAAGGGGAGCTTGTGTTGCCCTCTCCTGCTCCAACCTGTGCTTTTTCACAAGCCTGACCATCTCTGCTTCTTGACTTTCCTCCTCTCCTGCTTCAGCTTCTGTCTCTAATTCTGGACTTCTTTCTGCCACAGACTCTCCTGGCTCAATAATCCCTGTTACCTCTTCAGCTTCTGACACTACCTGCTCCCAGTCTTCTCCCTCTGACCACTCATTATCATCCCACCAACACTCCCTGGGCTCTGAGCCTTCTTCCCTTGGGGGTTCCCCAGCTGGCCCCCCCCCCCATCATTCATTTATATCCAACCAGTCCCTGACATCAGAGGACCCTTCAGAAAACATTTGGCAAGAAGATGGTGGTAGTGGTGGTGGTGGTGAGTAAATGGAAGTGCCACTACACTAGCAGAACTCTGATGGCAGCACTGTGGCTACATTCCCAGGAGTGCACTTCATCATTGTAGAGCATGGATGGGGAACCAGTGGCTCTGCAGATGCTGCTGGACTCCAACTTACATCAGGATCCAGCCAGCACTGTCCATGGTCAGGCCTGATAGAAGCTGGAGTCTAACAATATCTGGAGGGTCACAGGCTCCCCAACCTTGCTGTAGGACCATGACTTTTCTGTAAGCAGACCATTTCCTTAAATTAGGAAATAACTGTAAACAAGTAATAGAGAGGCAAAGTGTCGTTTCTGTGGGCCTTGTTGGAGATTCAGGGTGCAATACTAACTTCCACTCAGCACTAGTGAGTCTCTCACAAATGGTCAGACAGACTGGTTAAGACAAAGGCATTCTTGCTCAGGGTGGTCGCAGCACTGACTATACACCATAGGAAAGGACTATCAAGCCACCTCGACATATTTTTTCTGGCCTATGGTTGCAAGAATGTAATGAGGAAAGAACAGAAAGAAAACAAAGTTTTTAATGTAGAAAAATAATATTTGGCTTGGCACTGAAGACTTCACCTTCCACAGTTAGAATGTCTTCTCCATCCACAGGAAGCTTTTGATCCTTCTGGCAAAGGGAAAATGTGGTGACTTTTGATTCATTTTTTCTCCTGCAGCCCGCGACACTTCACATACTGCTCTAAAAGATCCCTCAAGAACATTGTGGTGGTACTGAGGGACACAACTTCCTAAACTGTCCCCTTTTTAAAAATTAAAATGAAAGTACTCCACACATGGAATGAATGTTTGTTTATTTTTATTTTTACTTTTGTTTTTCTGTTTTCTGTTGATTACTTATGTTACACACTGTTAAAAAACCAATACAACATATAAGAAAGAAAGAATGAAAGAAAGAAAGAAAGAAAGAAAGAAAGAACTCTAAACAGCTATGGGGGGGCGACCCTGAGAGCTAGTCTGACTTAGCAAACAGAGTAGGCTTTGGAAATTTTTGACTTTCTCTTCTCTATCATTGGATGTCCTAAGTCTGTATCTCGCAACCTCAGTTCCCCATCGGCAAAAATTGGATTAGTTGTTGTGAAGATGAAGACGAAAGGATTTGGAGCACATTCAGCACGCTGGAACGTGCTGGAGAAATTAACCCCATACAAATGTCTAGCAGCAATGCACTTCCCATGAAAGTACAACTCAATTTCCTTTCAAGACACTGCTGGAAATACAAGGGTTAATGGAACCATAAGAGATGGAATGGAACCACGAGATCATTCAGATCACCCCCAGTATGCTCATCCACACAGCATTCTTCCCCTCTGCACCACAAGCTAGACCACATCTTTCCAAAAGGAGATAGCAGGAATACAGTTCAATCAACAGAAGAGGTGTAAAATCTTGAATAAAGTTGGGTTGATCAGCTACTGAAAATGTTTCTACAGCCAAACACAGAAACTGTACCAGCATGCTTGCAAGGCAAGAAAACAGTCTACTTGCTATCTTCAAGTCTACAAAGCCAAATTCAATTCCATGACATAAATACAGTGATAGCAAAATTCTTTGATGCTGAATGACTGCAGTGTTGGTCTCTTGTGTGTGTGCCCACGACCATGAGCTTTGCAACTGTATAAAGAATGAATTTCCTGTGACAAAGAGATCTCTGAATGATTTTTGGTATATAACTCAGATCCTCTTGAGCCGCTCAAGGAAAACAAACTATTTAATAAAGCAAAGGGGGATTCTTTTTTTTACCCAGAAAACTATTCCATTATTGAAAGTAAAAGAACCTTTTGAGTTGATGCAAGAGTTTAAAAGGTGCCTGCATTGCACAGGGCTTTGGATGCTTTCAGCAGCCACTGTGCTGAAGCTTGAGAATACTGCAAGGGCATGCAGACCGAATGATTTAACACTCATCGTTCAAGAGACAAAAGACACCTACCTTTCTGCTGCTTAAAGGACTGTATAGAACCCGAGTGGTGAACCATCTTCATATATGGGAGCTTGGCTGTTGCCGTTTACTGAGCTTCAGGGAATCAAGGTGTTGCAAAATAGGAAACAGCCTGGCTTGCTGCTCCATAGAATCCAGCAGATTTGGAACAGCTATGTAACCCAGCACCTGCTTCAGTGAGCGCTCTCAGCTTGGAAGACTCTACTCCCTTCTGTTGTCATAGAAACCAGAAAGGCTGATCCAGCATCACACTCCCCTTAGTGGATGCTTTAGGTATAAGTCACTACATCAATCTAATGGGAAATGCAGCAATATATTGTTCTGAACCTTCTGGTGGTAGAAGCTGAATTCCCCCCACCCGGCAAGGTAAAGAAAGAAAACTCAAGCACATTCTCCTCCCACTCCCTTTTTTATGATCACTGTATCAGCAAACCATTCCCAGACACCCATAGAAAGATACCCTTGAGCGAAACAGTGGGCAGAAATTTAAATTTCTGTCAGAACACCAGTGACCAAGGAATTTTGTAGACTAGCAGTGCACACAACACATTTGATTGTTTTGTCTTACCTTTCAGAGCTCCCTAGTTTAAGGTTTCTAAAAGTCACCCACAACACGTGGCATTTTTCCCCTATGCCAAATCTCCATGTAAGAAAAAAAACCCCAAAACTGTCCACATGGGTGACGTTCACTGGTATTTTATAGTTTGCTACAAATACATTGACTGTGGAGCCAACATGTTTACAACCTACCTTCCTTCCTTCCTTCCTTCCTTCCTTCCTTCCTTCCTTCCTTCCTTCCTTCCTTCCATTTCTTTTCCACACAGAATATATAAAATTTATAAGTGATCACTATGACACAAATGAACACTTGGCTTTATTCACTCTAAATAAGGGCATGGAACTTTCAACACATTTCTTGCTAAGGAAAGGCAGGATCAGGTTCTCATGCCCTTCTTCACATGTTCCAAGAATATGTGACGGACATCACAGAGATACGGGGACAAGCTGTGCCTCCTGCCAACCACAGAATTAATAAGAGATGATAAGCACGTACATTGGGATATAAGTAAAGATCCCTCCATGCGAGAGGGGACCCTGATTGGGTAGGAATCCCCCCCTTACATGGGAAGTAGGTAAAGGTAAAGGGACCCCTGACCATTAGGTCCAGCCGTGACCAAGTCTGAGGTTGCGGTGCTCATCTCGCTTTATTGGCTGAGGGAGCCGGAGTACAGCTTCCGGGTCATGTGGCCAGCATGACTAAGCCGCTTCTGGCGAACCAGAGCAGTACACAGAAACACAATTTTCCTTCCCGCTGGAGCAGTACCTATTTATCTACTTGCACTTTGATGTGCTTTTGAACTGCTAGGTTGGCAGGCGCAGGGACCGAGCAACGGGAGCTCACCCTGTCACGGGGATTCAAACCGCCGACCTTCTGATCGGCAAGTCCTAGGCTCTGTGGTTTAACCCACAGTGCCACCCGCATCCCACATGGGAAGTAGAGTTAACACAATTAGGTGCTAAGGTCCAGGTTTTGAATTCCAACTCAGCCACAGTACGTTACTGTTTGGGAATGTGTCCAAGAGGAATAATAGAGGGCAGGGGGTGGTGTTTTAAAAGAGAGATATCGAGAGAGATAGATCATGGATCTCCAGGAAATGTCACTCTAGCAAGAATTCTGTTACCACAAGGTACCTTGGTGACATCATGCTTGTACTGTGGCTCAGATTTTTGAGGATGCAGCTTCTTCTCTGGAAGAGAAATCTTTCTCCATTGCCTTACACTCAGGAAGAGGTGTGTGTGGAAAAAGAGAATAAATCCCCAGAAAATATTAGACTGGGAAAATGTCACCTCCAAAGAAGGACCCTAAGTTTATTGTGTAGGGGAAAGCATAGAAAAGCAAAGCCCCCCCTTTTTTTACTGTTTACTTCATCATATCTTCCTTCAATTGAGTGTTAAACCACTCTGGAATTGTAGCTCTGTGGGGAGAATAGATGTCTTCAAACAATTCTAAGCCCCTTTAACGGACTACAGTTCACACAGTCATGACTATTTAAAGTGCTATTAATACTGCCCTGGTTGGTTGGGTTTGTTTTTTATGTGTTTGTTTCATGAAGTTATATATTGTTATTTTACATTGTTTTTAATGTTATATTTTAATGTTGCTACCTTCACTAGGACCCTAGAGGGAAGGGCAGGTAAAATAAATAAATAAATAAATAAATAAACAAATAAATAAATAAATAAAAAATGTCAGCATAGAGGTATTTTTTTGAAGAGCTTTCTTTTAATGATGCACAGAAAGAAGACAAAAGCAAAAGATCTTTAAAAAAATATAATTTTAAATGTAACACTTAGGGTACTTATGTATTATTTAAATATTGTGCTAGAGCTTTGGCTTGCTCTTCATAAAGGCAAAGGGTTTTATCTGGTTACGTTAGAGTAGACCCATTCAAATCAATAGACCTAAATGAGTTGCATCAATTCATTCCAGTGGATCTACTTGTGAATCTGATGCTCTCATTGCTCTGGGGAGTCTCCCATATCAGAAAAAGCAATGGTTTGGAGCCAAAGCTAGTCATGCTTAAAGGAGACCCAGTGAAATAAATGGGACTTAAGTAAGCTTAAGGATGACTAACTCTGGATCCAATCTAATGGACCTCATGGCATCTAAAGCCCAGACTTCTTTTTCTCATGTTTGAGCAGTTTGTCAGCTTCAGTCAAAGCACCATACCAACATGCAGCTTTTAGACAGAAATATCCACACATTTCAAAGCCACTGCTCCCTTGAGCGTAGGCAGCTAAATTGCTTTTCACACTACCAGATTTTTTTTCCGTTTTAGCAAATCTGGAGGAAGGTATGAAATAGTTAACACAAACATTTTTTGCCAGGCTGTTTGTAATAGAAACATACAGACATAAGTATGAGATAGAAAATATGGCTGCTGGGGAAGGCCTGTTAAAAGAAGGCAAATATACGCCCATAAAATAGGCTTTAAACTTTAAAGTTTAAATTAAATTCATTTTCCTCCACTCCATCAACCTGTGAATATAAAATAAGAGGTAATAGGATGAAAATATGAACCTCATAAAATAAGCCTGATCCACCAGTATAAACATAGGATAAGTTTTATCATTGTGATTTAAGTAATTAGGTTTCAGACAGCAGTCTCATTAGGAATTGCTATCCTTCACCATATTACAAACACTATGAATGTGTTATTATTAAAAATAAATTCTGGAGAAGTGAGAAATCTTGGTAGGCAATGGCCAAAAAAGAGAGCGATTATGCAGCAGTTGAAATGTACAACTGTTTTGTTAACCTAGAAGAAAAACAAAACTGCATTTTCGCTAATTTGTTGTCACCCGTGAGCTAAACAAGAAAAGATATTTTAGTGGCGCTAATGAATAAGAAATTAAATAAGCTCCTCTGTGCCATCCATCCTGCTAAAAAGTAGCATCCTAGTAACACAGCATTGTAGGGGTAGCCAGTGTAGCTGCCCTTCAGAAGTTGTGAACTCTAGGCTCCCATCAAATAGCCAGCATGGCCAACCCTGAGAGATGATGAAAGTTATGTGGAGGGCACAGCTTTGGTTACCCTTGATGTTAATACTTTCTAACTGCCTTCGAAATCTCCTTTCCTCTCTCCCCATTGTTAAAGTGTGTGAGGAGAAGAAGAAGAGTTTGGATTTGATATCCAAAGGAATCTTAAAGCGGCTAACATTCTCCTGTCCCTTCCTCCCCCACAACAAACACTCTGTGAGGTGAGTGGGGCTGAGAGACTTCAGAGAAGCTACACCACATGTAACTTATTCCATATTCAGACACTAAATACCTTCCCACCCTCCAACCTCACAATGATTTAAGTAAGAACCACCACACTCTCATGCCATCCATCCCATAGCATGTGAGGTTTGGTTTTTTTTACTTCACGGTAGGGCCACTATTTTGAGGTGGATTTCACCTCCCTGATTTGTCCCCCATACAAATGTCTCCTAGTACTCAGGGTTTCTTAGGTTGTGCACATCAGGTATGAGAGGGCTGAATCAGAACCCGCTGGCTCCTGATTCAATGAGCAACAGACATTTCAGGCCATGCATTAGAAACTGCTGAGCTAGAGAGTCAGTTAACTCTAACTGTTAGAGTCAGTTAACTCTAACTGTAACTGTTAACTGACTCTCTAGCTCAGCAGTTTCTAATGCATGGCCTGAAATGTCTGTTGCTCATTGAATCAGGAGCCAGCGGGTTCTGATTCAGCCCTCTCATACCTGATGTGCACAACCTAAGAAACCCTGAGTACTAGGAGACATTTGTATGGGGGACAAATCAGGGAGATGAAATCCACCTCAAAATAGTGGCCCTACCGTGAAGTAAAAAAAAAAAAAAACTATGCTCAGATTAAAGAAGTTTTTTAAAATGACAAAAAGTTAGGGTTCCAGGTGGAGAAATCGAAATTGGAAACAGAACTGTTAGAACCTAAGACTAAGGTACTTTCAAGAATGTATAACTTGCTGTTAAAATGGAATACACAAGATGAAATGGTTAAATCGGTTATGATAAAGTGGGCACAGGATATTGGGTATAATATCATGTTTGAGGACTGGGAAAGGTTGTGGACCACTGGGTTGAACTTCACTGCATGTAATGCTTTGAAGGAAAATGTAATGAAAATGATATATAGATGGTACATGACCCCAGTTAAACTTGCCAAAATATACCATTTGTCTGATAACAAATGCTGGAAATGTAAAGGAAATGAAGGAACTTTCTTTCACCTCTGGTGGACGTGCCCTAGAGTGAAGGCTTTCTGGGAAATGATATATAATGAGTTGAAAAAGGTATTTAAGTATACCTTCCCTAAGAAACCAGAGGCCTTCCTCCTGGGTATTGTCGGCCAGAGGGTGATAAAGAAGGACAGAACTTTTTTCCTGTATGCAACAATGGCAGCAAGGATACTCATCGCTAAGCATTGGAAAACTCAAGATCTACCCACACTAGAAGAATGGCAGATGCAACTGATAGACTACATGGAACTGGCTGAGATGACTGGCAGAATCCGAGACCTGGGAGAGGAGAAGGTTGAAGAAGATTGGAAGAAATTTAAGATTTATTTACAAAAATATTGTAATTTGGTTGAATGTTAAGAAGGATGCTAGATCATAAATAATTGAGCACCACTAAATTAGATGGAATTAGGATGATAAGTGAGATTGAGGAAAATATAAAACTTTTGGAGATTTATTATATTATATTTAAAAGAGCGGGACATAAGAACGCAAACAAGATGATAAATTGCTGGTAAAAATCTATACTGATGTAAGTGGGAGCGGGAGACGTGAGGGAGTCCAAAGAAGTTATGAAACTATGTTATGATATATGTTATATTGTTTATTATTTTTGCATTTGTATTTAAAAATTTTAATAAATATTTTATAAAAAATAATAATAGAGAGTCAGTTAACTGAGAGCAGCCAATCCCACTCTGCTTCCTCTTATCCAGCTTTAAGGTCTAATATGCCACCATGGTGTAGTGGTTAAGAGTGGTAGACTCATAATCTGGTGAACCAGGTTCACTTCCCTGCTCCTCCACATGCAGCTGCTGGGTGACCTTGGGCCAGTCACACTTCTCTGAAGTATCTCAGCCTCACTCACGTCACAGAGTGTTTGTTATGGAGGAGGAAGGGGAAGGAGAATGTTAGCCGCTTTGAGACTCCTTAAGGAGAGTGAAAGGTGGGGTATCAAGTCCAAACTCCTCCTCCTCCTCTTCTTCCTCACTCTAGGTAACATGTTGCTGAGTAAAGCCATTAGGTTTCTCCTCTGTAGTTTCCTGCTCTCCATCTGCCTGATGTGCAAATGTCTCCCATGCTTAAGATCTCTGTCTTTTCTAGCCTAGTTGCATCTGACTTTCCTTCACTCTTAACTTGGGTTTATGGAACACCTGGTGGTGTGTCATAAAGTTTAGTTATAAAAGTTTCTTAATAGCCCTGAGAGTAAGTAATGCAAGTTGCATAGTTAATATGAATAACAATTGGCCATTGTGTACATTCACCATACCTCATGGGGAATGGGGAATTAATCTGACCGTGGAGAAGGAATGGTGCACATTTACTTGTCAAAATACATAACCTCCAATAGGCCTTGTGGAATGGGCAGATCTCAACTGCATCACACACACACTCTTGCTATTATGTATCATCTCCAATAGAACAGACCCTGAGACCTTCAAATTCAGGACTTTCTTCTGGATCTGGCCTCCAAGAAAGCATCACCTTCTGCTGCTGCCACCATGGTAAATGGGGCTAAGCCATGGTCTGGCATACTACCAAATCACAAATGGTAAACCGAGAACAAACCTTGGTTACAGACCATGATTTATCTGAAGCAAGACAAAACCCAAGATTCAGGCATAACACTAAGCCAAACCATATCTTAGTCCTGGGTAGCAAAGCTGGAGCAGAACCCAGGGGCAGGGAAGCATAGCAGCTATGGTTTTCCTTCCAAGAATATGCACATTGGTTCATTCAACTAAATAATGATTTGGCTTAGCATTTCATGCAAACCAAATCTCAGTGTGGAACAAAATGTGGCGTGATAAGCACTGGATTTTGGTTTTATAACCAAACTTGCAATACCTGTACCAGTCAAAATAACCATGGCAGATTTTGAAAGTTGAGCCTTCAGATGAGCAACTGAGCCTGATGTGAATGTCTACTTGGAAGAATTTCATAAATATTTCAATCTTTATATTATACTAATATATGGTGGCAGACACAATAAATACACCACTGTATATGTATGTAGTACACAAAAGACAGTGCTTTTTTAAAAAATGAGAGGCTCAAGTTAACTACTTAAATCTTTGATTAGACAGCCAACTGAAAATAGGTCTACATTTAGTTATCTTCATTTATGAACTACTTCCTATGAAGCATCTTGAAGTGATTTAACAACGAACACACACACAATATAAACCATTTAAAATATTTTATCTAATTAATAAATAATAATAATAGTAATAATAGTAATGTTAAACTCAAATCTGTAACAGAGAATAAGAAAAAATGAAAATGAAAATATGGTGTTAGTGTGCTGGAAGAGATGTTTCATTTGACCCTTCATCCATCTGGGTGTAATCCCACAACTCCCTGGGAGTCAGGATTTGTAAAGATTAGCTCATTCTGGGTCTCTATCTGGCAGCTGGATGGCAGGAAGAAATCAAGATATGCAGCTTTTTCCTATTACTACATCACCATTATGATGCAATGGCCACATAGCCTCCATCCATACAAAGGTAATAATCCAGAGACCTGAAAAGGCATCCAAGAGCAAATGTAATTTATATTTTTGAAAGTCTTCTAAATATTCAGAACTCTCTCTCTGCTTCAACCTTTAAATCTTTAGGATCATGAGTGGAATTTAAGACTCCAGCCAGACCAAATCTCTTTAAACAAGCAAAATATAATTTGATCATGATTTCCAATCCCCTCCTTTAATTCCAATGTCACTTTCATTCCATTTTTAGATTCAAAATGCTGATAAAACCCAAACAGTTTTACCTAGCTACCTCTGTAACAATAGAATCAATCGGATAACAATGTTGTTTTGAGAATGATAAGATGTGCTCATGAACACTGATAAGCCATGCACCAGAAGCTAGGCATCAATTTTTAAAGACCTCTCGTCATTTTAAATCAAAGGAAAACTACTTACAGTGTTTCTGGGTGCTTTTTTTGCATCGTACAGACACAAAAAATTGTGTTACAGAAACCAATTAAATAATCAGATATCGCTGCAGTGTTTCTGCTCATTAGCATGAAAAGAATTTAAGCAGAACTCAAATTGTGCACTGCTGAAATTATCAGTTGATTTGTTTCAGTGTGTGGTCATATTATGTGGCTCCTCCCTCACAACGTGTAGTTTAAGACCTGAGTTAGTTTGACAGTAAGAACTGCTTTTGTGGGAAGTGGTCAGGTAAGAATTTGGGCATGTCAGAGTAAGCAGAAGTCTGGAGATGAATATGAAATAATAGCCTTGTGGAGGCATTGTCTCCATGCATGTGGTAAATGTGGGGAGCATTGCTCATTGGCACCATATCTCTGCTGACTGGAAAGTCTGAAAGTGCTGCCTTTGTGTATGTAGAATTATGGGTTTAAAGAATGAAGAAATGCAGGAAGTTGGGGCAAGGGAAAGAAATGTGAGAGAAGACCAGGGCAGGCTCAAGATACTCTGGGTGAACCTGAGGCGAACCACAAAATGCTGCCTCCCTGCCAGGGAGGAATGGGTGAGTGAAGATATATATCAGGAACAAGGGGGAGATAAAGATCCACGTTGGGAATGGGGGGGGGGGAGAGAAAGCAAACCAACCTTACCCAATAGTTTAAATGTGAATCAAAGGCTAAAATGGAGGGGCACAGACTGGCAGAGGAATGGGGGTGAATAAGGCAGGGCATTCTCAGTGGTGGCACCTCACCCATGGAACTCCCTCCCCATTGATGTTTGCTTTGTCAGCTACTGTACGAGGAAGCCAAATATCTTCTCATTTGGTCCTTGAGCTGAATTACTTTAGAAAGACTATTACTTTGCTCCTAGCATAGTTGTATTATGATTATATAGTTTTATTACGTGGTTTTATTCTTTTATTGTTATTTTATTTATCTCTGTTTGCTAGCTGCCCTTCACTCCATATTGGAGAAAGGGCAACATATAAAAGCACCAGATAGCGAGCAAGTGAGATAGTTTAGCTATTACACACACACACACACACACACACAATCTCTCTCTTTTGGAAAAGTTCAGTTTTAAAAATAAAAAAATAAGAATCAAAGTTCAGATAAACCCTTGTTGCAGATTCACTGGCAGACTGTCACCTGACTGATTAACAATTTTTTCCACACAAGTAACCCACCAGACTCATCACTCAAGCTGCCCTTTTGTGCTGCAAAGGCATTAACTAGAAAATGCAGGTGAAACAGGAAGAAGACCAATATATATTCAGTCACAAACAGAAACAGACCCAATTAAAATGAGATTACAGTTTCTAACGTTTGCAGTTTCTAAAGGCACTGCCTCTACAGCCTTTAACGGGTATGCATCCACAATAGGAACCAAATGAATTCATTTTGAATTGGAAATGAGCGCAGGGCTCTCGCCACGGGCCAGAGTAATTTTACACACACAAGATGACTTTTTCAAAATCACTGGAGCATGTAGAAAGCACACACACATCTGATAAATAATACAGTGCATTTTAAGTGCTTCCACAATGCAGTGCTCACTTAGACGCTGCTTTTAAAAAAACAATACTGTGTGTCCACACGAAAGAAGGTTCTTTATTTTAAAGATATCATTCTCCCCCCCATCAATCCAGAGTCCGATGTTCCTGTATTACTTTGTTTTGCCTGATTCTGTTTTCAAATAAAATCACATCATTTACAGAATGTTCCAGAACCAGGAGGAAATGTACCTTGCTGTATGGCAACACTCACTTCTGATACTTGCAGTATCTCTACAGAAATGCAGCTTGTGACAGGGATGATACCTCACAGTAAAGAGACAGAATGAACGTGACAGCTTTGGTCAGACACGCCTAATGAACCTGAAGATGTTGAATAAGGGCAAGATGGAGCAGTCCAAAGAGAAGCTCTTCTTGAAGCCTTAGGCATTTCTGGCTATGGTTGGTATTTGAATTCTTATCTTTTTTAAAAAAGTGATATCCTTTTTTGGGTATGCCTTGAAGCTCCAGAGAATCTTCGCACACACTGGCTGCTTTCCCGCCAATATATTTTCCTGCAGTGAGAGCTGGAAGTGAGAGCTGGACCATAAAGAAGGCTGATCGCTGAAGAATTGATGCTTTTGAATTATGGTGCTAGAGGAGACTCTTGAGAGTCCCATGGACTGCAAGAAGATCAAACGCATCCATTCTTAAGGAAATCAGCCCTGAGTGCTCACTGGAAGGACAGATCGTGAAGCTGAGGCTCCAATACTTTGGCCACCTCATGAGAAGAGAAGACTCCCTGGAAAAGACCCTGAAGTTGGGAAGATTGAGGGCACAAGGAGAAGGGGACGACAGAGGACGAGATGGTTGGACAGTGTTCTCGAAGCCACAAACATGAGTCTGACCAAACTGCGGAAGGCAATGGAGGATAGGAGTGCCTGGCGTGCTCTGGTCCATGGGGTCACGAAGAGTCGGACACGACTAAACAACTAAACAACAACAACAATATTTTCCCACAAAGATAGCCAACATAGCAAGGACACCACATTTGCTAGGCCTGCTTTAGATTATTGTTTATCGTATGGCCTACGATGTATTCAAAACAGTACAGTGGTACCTTGGTTTAAGAACAGCTTAGTTTATGAGCAAGTTGGATTAAGAATGCTGCAAACCTGGAAGCATGTGTTTTGGTTTGTGAACTTTGCCTTGGAAGCAGAACATGTTTCGCTTCCTGTTGAGTGCGTTCCATTTGTAAATTGAGTCCCCCGCTGCTATGGGAAAGCATGCCTTGGTTTAAGAATGCTTTGGTTTAAGAAAGGACTTCTGGAACGGATTAAGTTCGTAAACCAAGGTACCACTGTACTTAAATCTTAAACAGAAAGGAAATCACTTAACCTACGAAAATAGTTGGAAGAATGGCAATGGAGTTTTGTGGGCAAAGTCATATTCTGGGCAAATAAAAGTGAGGGCCACTATACATGTACTTTATATTCTCTCTCAAGAAAGAACAGAACAGTAATAGGAAACTTCACACATATACAAAGTGTCTAGCCAAACATTGTCATTATGCTGTTCACCAGTCATAAACTGGAGTAAGAAACAAGCTCTCTCGAGAAATGATAATTCAGAATGCAATAGCACCATTAATGCTTCTTAGATGACTACCGGTAAATATCGTTTTGATATTTTGATCCACTACCTTTCCTTGGATCCCCAATATTGCATAAATTCTAGTTACGAAAGCCCCATCCTAATTCTGAAGTGATATAGCCTAAACACTGGTCATGACAACGTGTGTGTGTGTGAGAGAGAGAGAGAAAGAAAGAGAGAGAGAAAGAAAGAGAGAGAGAGAGAGAACGAGAACACAAACTAGCCTCCTTAGTTACCTCTTCATGGCTGGTTCAAGATTAAGTTCTTCAGTGCTAAATGGCTGCAGGTGTATGGTTCCTTTACTTGCATGTAAAGGGTTTCTTGAGGATAACATTTGCAACCTATAAAGTCCACTGTTCTCTCAGAAACAAGGGAGAAACAATAAAACAGCCCAACTAAACACAGACTGCTTTTTCTTTATCTAAAGAAGCATTCACTGCCACTCCTTCTATGTACATGCATACTTAATACGTTAAATTCCAAAGTTACTGTTTCCTGCTCTATATAGGCTACGGATGGGGAGAAATTTAGTTCACATTTTAATGAGCACTCTACCTAATTTGCAGCTCCAAAATCAACAGCAAAACTGAAATGCAGCTATCCTTCAAAATCTGCACCTCTCTGAACTCCGAGGTGCAGTTTTCCAGCCAATAAAAAAAAAGCATATGTGGAGTGTGTGGGGGAAAAACCACAATGCTTATATTAATGAAAATGATGCATGCAAATATTAGTGAAATATATTAGGGGAAATTGCTTACAAAAATGTATGTATTGTGGGAAATTGTGCACAAAAATTTATATATATTGACATACTTGAAAATGTAAACAAATTTTCATGCGTCTTTTCCCCCTAATTGCAAACTGATGCAGATATGGGGGAAATTGAACTTGAAGTTGGAAAACAGAGAAACAAAGTGAAATTGTAATTGACAGATTTGTCTATCCCTAAATAGAGGCTTCCAGCACTGACTGGCTGATGCTGTCTCATATTTCTGAAGAATTTAGCAGTTCTGCTACTTTTTAAATTAGATATTCCCTTTAAAAAAAAGTCAACATTTTACTTTAAAAACAACAGAGACTGCCATGTTCAAGTCAGACTTGCTCATTTTATGCCACTTTTAGCTTCCTGAACTGGGTCAAAACTCTCAGCTTCTTCTCATTCCAGCAGTGTTCATTTCTTTGCCAACAGGCAATGTTTTGTTGTAATATTGTAGAGTCACTGACTCACTGCACTGCATCCTCCCTGATGAAATGTAAAAGCTGGTGGATTTCTACTACCTGCAGGGGAGAAAATAATTGCTCTAGAGATCTGGCACGTATATGAAAATATGTGAAAAGCCGTATGTGACCTGTGGGATCAAAACCAAAGAGGTGAACTTAAAAATCAATATCAATGATTCATTCCTGCAAACTGAAAGTGAGAGATTTATCACATTTGACATTGTACAAGTCAGAGCTGGGCAAGTTCTCCAGATTATTATTTCTTAAAAAAAAACTCTCTGCCAATTTACCTCAGTCATCTTGAGACACTCACTCATTCCCTTGTAATGTTGATCTTGGCTCTGAGGAACTACAAAAGTGTCAGGTATGCAAAAAATAAAAATAAAATAAATTGTGGCTTTGGAAATGTGGACAATTAGCCACTGGAGAGCAATTTAAGCCCATCTTCCTGTTAGCTGTCTAACAAAAACACATTAGAAAGGCCTGTGCTTCAAGGGGTGTAAGAGAACAAACTTACTAGTCAGCATAACAAAAAGAAGATCTTCAAGGGATTTGCCTCTTTAAAAGGATCAGTCCCTCTCAGAGGCCCAGGGTGTCCTAGGCCACTTTTAGCTTTTGAGGCCCTAGCTATTAAAAAAATAATAATACACACAAGAACAAAAGAAGGCACCAAAAACAAGAGTGAAAATAAATTGTTTTTTTTCATTTAACAAATGCTTCTATGCAATTAAATGGGAGGGGGGGGGGCTTTTGTGCAACATCACAGTTGCTATTATGCCATAGCACAATCTATATGTTTCAACAACAAAAAAGGACTTTTACAAATCACGTCTGTCCTTTGCTTAAATTATCACCTGAGAGAATGCATCGTGATTTGTTCGTATACTAATAAAACAAGTTGTGAAAATGATAAAATGCTTAAAAACAGTAATACCAGTGTCTACAGCTGAGGCTCTGTGGCTGTTAAGCCTTGTTGGGCTTTTAAAATGTTCAGTTGCAACACTCAAAGATCAACCACCCCTACCCCAAATCAGAATGACAGCCAGTTTGGAAGGTGGTTTGCAACACTTGTTTGAGGTCAAGCACAAATCATAGCTGGCCAGCTAATAGGTAACGATGAACTATAACTTTTGCTAAGGGTGTGTAGTGTACTTGTTCACTGTTTTCTTACCATTGCTTTTAGTAACATAAAAACTTGTACCTCATTGGGATTGCACATGAGCAGGAACCTTCAGTTTTACTTTGAATTTTATTTATTTAGTTACAATCAACCATTTCCTCCAAGGAGCTCAATGTGATGTACATAGCTTTCCCACTCCTCAATTAATCCCCACAGAAAACCTGAGAGGCAACATTTGGACCAAGATGGGGATTTGAACCCATGGCCGAGCTGGGGATTTGAACCCTGCCCTCTGATGTTCTAGTCTTAATACTTTAACCACCACATCACACTGGCACTTTGAGGTTTTCTGTATTGTTATTGTCAAACATCACCACCTTCAGGCTTGTTCATTGTAACTAACACAAGAAATGAGAATCCTAAACTGATCAAAACAGCCAACCAAAGGTTCCTTTTTTTTTACCCCTCAGGATACAATAGTTGCACTGACTTCCAGATTCAATTTATACACAGTAAGACAAACTACGCTTGTATAATTCAGGAAGAATTGGCCTTTTTAATATTGTGCGAAAGTATCTTTTAAAGCTATGCAACTCTGGATGCACAAATTGGACCAATTCAGATGACATGTGATATAATTTGACGAAATGCTCAACTTGTCCAAAATCCTTAGCCCCCTGAGAGACAGTGTGGTGTAATGGTTAAAGTGCTGAGCTGGAAACAGGAAGGCTTGAGTTCAAATCCTTACTCGGTGAAGTCAGTTAGTCTCTCATTCTGACCTACCTTAGAGATTTGTAGCGAGAATATAATGGGGTTCACTATGCATGCCACCCTATGTTCCTTGGTGAGATGAAGATGTAATAAACAAACTCCCACCCTCTTGCAAACAGCTCAGCCTATGCAATTCAGACCTCATTGTCTCACAATTAGAATGTTCCACTGTAGGGTAACTTCAGACTAATAGATTCAGAGGAATTAAGCCACCCAATTTATGTACTATAGGGGACAGTCTGACAAAGCCCCTCTGACCGACTCTGGAAACACTTGCATACAGAGAATGCAATCTAGGTCCCAGTTGTTCATGATTTCTATTATCACATTTCTGACACAATCACAAAAATCACTTCCAGTTAGCTGCTGATTACTGCAAATGATCTGGTTTGCACATTATGTACTCAGTATGAAAGTGTTGCGTGTCGAGGTCCCCAAGCCACCCCCCAAATAACTCACAACGCACACTTAATTTTTGTTTAAGGTTTTTGGCATAATTTTGGCCAAAACTTTATTTAAATACAAAACCGTGAGTGGTTGTTTAGGCATTAGTTAAGACTATCTGTCCCCCCGCCTGGGGACAGAACTGACTTCCGGGCACCACCGAAAGACAGTGCGGGGGAAAGCAAGTCGGGGAGAAATGGAGCTGAGTCACAGACCCTCAATTCTCATCCGCATGCTCCCCGAAGGCTTGCCGGCCCTAGTCCCATTCCAGGGATTGGACGAAAAGATGGCAAGCCCCAGGATTCCTTTAACAGAATTCCCTTTCGGCAGCAACCATGGAGGGGCAGGCCCAGCCTATCCTAACCCCTCCTCCACCAATTTATAACCAATGCCTAACCGCAACCTTACAAGTTGTGACGAATTGCTACGCAGTAGGCAAAAACCAAATGGCCCAGCCAATCAGCCAGATGGACAAAATTCATACCAGGCCCCTGCCCCAAGAGCAGACAACCCCATGACAGGCATAGCAAGGTCAATGCAACAACCCCTTACTCAAGGGCGGGTGGGCGGGTGGTCCATTGCACACAGCAAAGAGAAAGCTCCAGGCTGCGTGCAGAGTATTTAAACATTTTACCCCTCCCACCAAAATTGCAACAAAGCTTTTACCCCAGCAACCCAGTGAACCAATCACTGCCCCAGGCCATCTTTAGAGACCCTGCCTGGTAACAGAGGGGTGGCTCAGCAGACCCCACCGCAACACGTGCTCTCCATGAAGGAGAACACGCTTTCTCAGAAACCACCATGAGACATTTCATGTGCATTTTGAATGGTTAACTATTTAGGGGATAGACTAGAGTTCAGCGGCAGAGTAGGCAGAAGATTCCAAGTTCAGTCCTCAGCATCTCCAGTTAGGACTGGAAAAAGATCTGTCTGAAAAGCCTGGAGTGTCAGCTCCAGTCAGCATAAAAACATGGAGCTAGATGGTCCAGTGGTCTAATAAGGTGGTTATATATATAAAGCAGAGACATCACCTTGCCAAGAAAGGTCCGTATAGTTAAAGCTATGTTTTTCCCAGTAGTGATATATGGAAGTGAGAGCTGGACCATAAAGAAGGCTGATCACCCTGATCACCGAAGAATTGATGCTTTTGAATTATGGTGCTGGAGGAGACTCTTGAGAGTCCCATGGATTGCAAGAAGTTCAAACCTCTCCATTCTGAAGGAAATCAGCCCTGAGTGCTCACTGGAAGGACAGATCCTGAAGCTGATGCTCCAATACTTTGGCCAACTTATGAGAAGAGAAGACTCCCTGGAAAAGACCCTGATGTTGGGAAAGATGGAGGGCACAAGGAGAAGGGGACGGCAGAGGGCAAGATGGTTGGACAGTGTTCCTGAAGCTACCAGCATGAGTTTGACCAAACTGTGGGAGGCAGTGGAAGACAGAAGTGCCTGGCGTGCTCTGGTCCATGGGGTCACGAAGAGTCGGACATGACTAAACGACTAAACAACAACAACATACATACATATATGGAGAAAGCATGCTTCCATAGGTAATGTGCTGAGGGGCAAGTGGTGGCTGCAGAGGGGGGGAAATGTCTAACCTGAATCAGTAGCAGTACCCAAGTGCTCCATGACAAGAAGACGTATTCTAGGCACTGGTGCTTTCAAGGCATAGAGGGAAGCAACAGCCTTTGGAGTACCATCACAGAAACTCCATGTTATAAAATAAATCCCCATTATAACCACCCTCTTTGTCACATGAACATTTACAGTTCTTATGCCTAGATATTCTACCTTCAGGCCTTGCTATGATTTTGCTTGCAAATATTTTAGTACACAGAAGGCAGTAAGCTTGTGGGTAGGGTAAGGGATCTGTAGGTCAGGGCACCAGGAAGAGTCTCCTTTTAAAAAGTGCTGAATTCAATCATTGGCTGACAAGTGTCTCCCAACGCCCCATTCTTCCTTTTCATGGCTTTACTTGTCCAGCACCTGACAGCATATGACATCAGGTAGATGGGCAGTATAGATGTGGTTTGGGGTGAACCATGCCATAGGCCAAATGAGGAGGCCTAGTGTGCTTGAGTAGACCCACATACTGGAGGTCACCCACAGGTGCTATGGGGCAAGCCTAAAGGATACGATCCAGCCCAGAAAAAGCAATGGCTATAGCATTATGACAACTTTTAGATAGCACTCAATTTTTAAGAGTCTACAGAAGTTTTCTTGCCACTTCAGAAGAGCTTAAAAAAACCAAAGTTCAGCAGAGGCTGTTAACCTCGAGACACTTCCCCAGATCAAGGAAATGTTCCATTTTAAAAAAGAAAAAAGAAAAATCCAAGTTCATATTATATGTACAGAAAATGCAGCTGACTTTGTACTACATTGGGCTTTCTGAAGCTACAAAGTTGTGCCTGACCTTTTCAAACCAGGCAGTAAGACAGTAATAGAAATCCTTTGGTTTCCATACTAGCGCTCTCTCAAGAGTAATTATTCGCTATCTCTGTCATCCCCATTTCCTTCAAAGTATTACAGCTTATCCACAGGTCAGTCACATTTCTTACTGGGCTCTCTGAATTAATACTCAAATAGCCATTACATTCTTGCTTGGGTTAACGTTAATTTTGCTCAAGGTAATTGGATAGAATTTCATATTCCTTCATTTCCATATTTTGTCAGGGATTAATTTGCTCTTTTTGAACAGTTATTTACATTAATATATTAGAACATTGACTCTAAATAGGGTTGATGGTTAATATCTACTTAATTTGCAAGGGGCACAGCAAAATCCTTAAGTTTTTGCGTAACATTTTGTAGAGGGATGCAATAACTATACAGTATCAGGTTTAATGCTGAAAATCAAAGTATCTTATCCAATAATTTGGTATTGAAAGGAATGTGAAATAGGGTGGCCATGTGTCTGAATTTATAGATGACAGTCCTCTTATTCAAAGGTGTTTATTTGAAGACCTGTCCAGCCCTAATCCATTTTTAACATAAAGAACCACATGAAGGGAGGGCAGGAGCCTTGAAATTGCCTCTCAACAGTGTGGGACAGAAGACTGAGTTCACACAAGGGCAATGTCTTCCTCCACTATGGTGCAATATACTGCATTTCTATTTTAAGTAGAGTAATCGTTTCTAAATTTGCATCTAAACACATAAATTAGTATATGGAAATTTTATGCAATTCCCCCCTCTTGTTTGTGTTGATGCATTTAATTTTGTGGGGCAAGTGGCCACCCCAAATGAAAACAATGTTTATTCATCATGCCAGTTTTCTGTAGGCAATTTTATGCACCTGAGAATCTGGATTTGCCACTAAATAGACACTTAACAATAGGAAAGGGCAAACTGCTCAAGGTTTTGTTCAGACTGGAATCAAGAGTCAGGGGTGAAAGTGGAAAGTGTGCAGGAAAACATTCTGTCCCTACAAGAGTTCTAAATTAGCTCATTGCTGCCAGCTTTATCCATAAGTGACCCATTCTGCCTACACTTGAAACTCTTTCTCTCTTTCCCCCCTTGAGTAACAGGAAGGAAGGATCCCTCTACCTTTCCCTCCCCCTTTCTAATGCCTGCAATGTCGCTACAAGCATGCCATTTCCCCAATTAACAGCCGGGATCCTACACCATACACATTTTGGTTGCAATCTCACTTCGGGTTTTTTTACACCAAAAGCATCGTATCTGTCCACATAAACAAAATGTGTGAATGCCCTGTATATTGTGATTTGTCACTATAATTAAGCACACTGCAGAGCAAACCTGCAACATCTATAAGGCACAGTTATGTCAAAGCTTAGATGAGACTTGGTTATTAAAAGCCAATCTCTTGTTCAGGGGTGGGGAATGTTATGTAGCTGGTGGGCCAAATCCTGAGCTTCCTCACCACTGTGACTTCCCTGATTTCACAATGACATCAGGTGACCCAAAGTACCCCCCCCCTACACACACACCTTAGCATCACTGGCTTGAAACCGAGCTGGCAATGCAAATTATTTATGCTTATACCCCCATTTTGGAGCTTGCTATCACCACTGATCTGCACTGACAGCAAATCCACTTTGGGCAGGTATTGGATGACCATGAAGTTCCCTATTTGAATGGGCAGTGGGTTAAGTTTGTGTCTGCTGCAGGGCATCACTAGCACCTAAGCTCAACAGCCTTTTTTGGAAGCAGTGTGCAGTAGAAACAAGCAAAAAGCCCAATTTTTTCTTCATTTAGGTGAGACTCTGTGGAAGCAGGATGGATCAGATTTATGGGTTAACACATGCAAAAGTGACATGGAGTGGAAATAGACAAAGACTCAACACTTGTCTTTGCAAATAGTACTCTGTTTTCTGCTAGGCTTTTGTAGGCTGCCTGGTAAGGCAGAAGGTGAGCTTTATCATGTAGGTTTTCATTCCCTGGGATATGCGAATGTGACTCCTGGCCTACTTTTCTCATCAAACTGGAATGCTTGAACACATAAATTGCAAAGCCTTCCATTCATCTTCCAAGTGGTGTGCTCTAATTTAGCATAGAAAAATGTGTTGATCACCCACTACCTGCAGCAATGTATACCATAAGGTAAAGGGACTGCTGACCATTAGGTCCAGTTGTGACTAACTCTGGGGTTGCGGCACTCATCTCGCTTTATTGGCCGAGGGAGCCAGCGTACAGCTTCCAGGTCATGTAGCCAGCATGACTAAGCCGCTTCTGCCGAAACCGGAGCAGCGCACGGAAATGCCATTTAGCTTCCCGCCGGAGCAGTACCTATTTATCTACTTGCACTTTGACATGCTTTCGAAATGCTAGGTTGGCAGGAGCAGGGGCAGAGCAACGGGAGCTCACCCCGTCACGGGGATTCGAACCTCTGACCTTCTGATCAGCAAGCCATAGGCTCTGTGGTTTAGACCACAGCGCCACCCACGTCCCTAATGTATACCATAGTATGTGGCTTATATGCTCACCTTTCACTTGCAAGTTTCAATCTCTACAACACTCTACTACCAAGCGAGCAGGGCCATGCTGAGGCTAAGTTTTAATAACCAGGGAGCATCCACTATGTTCGTGAGGCAGTATTTAGATGATTTCCAGTATTAGTAGGCTGCTGATACAATTATCCAGGGAGGAAGCCATTGTGTGGCTGGTTGAACACAATCCATAAATGCACAAATGTTTAGTCCAGGCTTTGACAGTCTTCGGACCAGCAGAAGCAACTGACATGTTGCCCCCAAGAGCAATCCCCATCAACAGAGGGGTTTATTTGTTTCACTCTGGTAAACACTGCCATTTGACAGTATTGCCACATTCTGCTGATTCACTCTGAGTCACAGCAAGTCCAGGGTGTTTATTCCCTGTTGCTATATTCAGTGTGTCAATGTGAACCCCCCCCCCCATCTAGCCTGTAGAAAGCACATTTGTGAGCTTGCCAGATCTAGACAACTCTTATACTTCTCCAATTTCTCATTTTAGCTCATCTTTTAAAAGCAATGTTTAAAAAGCCAAGGAAAGGTTTGTACATTTCTAAACCAAGTTTCTATGGTTGATAGGCTCTAGTCCAATTTGGGCATACAGCTTGCCTGTAAAGGTTACACATGAGCAGGGCAAATGGGGACGAATTGATTGTGCACCACTTGACACATCACTAAGACCACCCGTTTCTACAAATTGTGAAAGTGGAGAGCCTCATCTACTTGTAAAGGCTCCTTGAATGAATTAGAATCCCAATTTTTCATTGTTCCACATTGTGCTGGGAACAGTTACAAGGACCAGAGGCTCCCACTGCACTGTCCAACTCATGGAGAACAAACAAAGGAAGACAAAGGGGTGGAGCTTAGTGCACTCCCATTGTGTACATGTAGTTTTTATGCATATGCAGCACATCCAAATAGGGCTTTCTGTGATTTCAGTGGCTTCTTAGGGGTTACAAGGACGCAGAGCCATGTGTTTTCATGTTTCTAGTGTGCAAGTTGTACGAAGTGGCTTTTCCAACAATGAGACACACCAGCCCCAGAAATGGAGAAGGCTCAAGAATCTCACAAGGGAAAGAAGCCTTAGTTCCTTGTTTGAACATTACTCAAGAAATGTTGATCGAGGGGAAGACTCTGCAAGGTCTATTGTGCCAGCAACTGTTCTCTTCCCCTCTTTTTTTTTGAAGGAAAAAGACCCTCCTTTTTACTTCCCCATGAATGAGACCCCCCTGGTAACATTCCAGCTGAGCCCTAAAGACTTCATTCTGTTAGTCAGGCCTTACAAAAACCTAAGTAGATGGCCCTCTTAAAAACATGTCCTTTGTACACATATGTAAGGGCCTGTGTGGGCTGGCCAAATACCCCACTAAACATTTCCACAATTCAGACCATAACAACCAACCCTAAAGGAGCTGCAGCTGCACATCTGTCAAGACCAGTCTGCTTACACACACACACACCACACACGAGTCATAGCTCTGTCCGAGACCCATTTCTGAGCAAGCAGGGCTAGGAGTCTCTGAAATACACTTGCCTGAGAACACAATGCACATACAAAGTCAGACAGTCCAGGTCAGGAAATCACAGAGCCAAGGGCCCAGTCCAGAGGTCAGGTAATCCAGATGAAGAGCAGTAAGGCAGGTCTAAGAACCACAGGCATTATTTCCAGCATCTGACTGCTGCTGAGAGCTCTGTTTAAGAAGGCTGAAGTCAGCTGGTTCTCATCAGTGCCTTCTCCTGTCCTTGAAGGCTGATCAGCTGCAGGTGGAGTCATTCCACCTTCTCATCCTTCAGGCTGCTGTTCAGCAGGTGAAGCTGACTCCAAGCCCATGACACGCAAACACACATCCAAACAATGTCCTGCCTTCAAAACATTGACTATTTTCCTTTGATCTACCAAATTTGCTTCCTATTTCAGAATCCTGAATGCATATCTCCTGGATCCAAATTTGCATAAAAAGCATGGACTCTCTGCTTGCTGAGCACATAAAATGTAAAACAAGGACACTTCAACACAAGACCTTGTAACTCTTGAGCTCCACTCCTTTCAAAATGCTTAATGCTCCAGGCTCCTCAAATCATTAACGGCATCAGACTCTTATCTATATATGCATCTCGTTTCTCTAAGCATGGCCTCCTGGGGGTAAGGTCAAGACTGAAATGGCTAGAAGAGCTGTTCTAAAAAGTGTCTTGTCTCAGTTAAATCACGTTTAACATTTTCTTACTTGCCCATATGTCCTTGAAAAGAATGTTTCAAGCATGCATGTGAAAAAGCCAAGGGCAGAGCTGTGTATGTGGCTATATCTGCCACACTGCTAATTAAATCCTTGAAAAACACTACCAAACTGAAGTTCATGTACAGTTAAAAGTTACTTCTTCTCAGTTGTGGACAACACAATCTTGTGGGTGGAATTTAACATTGCACTCTTCCCAGTGCTTTTTGTCTTAAAAAAAAATGTTTAGGGGTACTCTCATTTTGACTCAATCAAATCACCAATTTATAGTTCAAATCGGGAAAAATAAATACAGTTAAAGGACAAAAGGACAAAGATTCACAAAATGTTTAGGGGTATGCATCCCCCTGCATCCCCCCAGAAAAAAAGCACTGGCCTTTTCTCATTGTTGCATTGCAGCTTGCCAGATAGACTGATCTCCCTGCATTCTTCTCCCTGCCTGTTGTTCTGGGGGTTTCCCCAACCTCCCCCCAAGCCAATTTCACAGGTGCGGGGGGCATATGGGGGTGGGGAGGAGCAGATGTTGCACAAGCAGAAGTTCTTCCACTGATGGGGCTTGTTAGATGAATCCTACCCAGTGTATATGTACTCAGAAGTAAGCCCCAATGTGTTCAAGGGGGTTAAAAGTTAGAAGCTGTGATGGCTATGTTCTACCTCTACAGCAGGTTCTTCTTATGTTCATATGATAGTTAGTTAATTATAGATTTGTGTACCCAAAGATTTCATAGAATCATAGAGATGAAAGGAACTACAAGCATCATCTAGTCCAACCCTCTGCAACATGGGACTCAAACCCACAACCCTGAGATTTAGAGTCTCAAGCTCTACCAACTGAGCTATCCCAGTTTCACATGATTTTTACCAAATATTCTATATCCCAACCCAGCTTTGGTAAGAGAAGACTGGGGTTGGAGGTTAGATACCAGAAGATCCAGACAAGGACCTATCTAGTCTGGTATTCTGGTCCAGGTAAGTAGGACATTGAGTTCAACTTATCTGTAAGCACTGGATAGCGAAATCATAATTTTCTATGATTTGAAACAAAAAAAATTCCTTCCAGTAGCACCTTAAAGACCAACTAAGTCAGTTCTTGGTATGAGCTTATCTGAAGAAGTGTGCATGCACACGAAAGCTCATACCAAGAACTGACTTAGTTGGTCTTTAAGGTGCTACTGGAAGGAATTTTTTTTGTTTTGACTATGACAGACCAACACGGCTACCTATCTGTAACTGGTTCTATGATTTGGTTCAACGTGCTTTTCAAAATATAAACATATAAAGTGGGACATTGCAAGTTTAAAGGTTTCTCCAAATGACTTCCTGGAACAGTTATTAACAACACACACAAGGGAAAAGATAGCAAATTCAGCATCATACGCCAGCAACTGCATATTTTACTTTTTCACATCAAATCAATTGCTTAAAATAATGCTTGGGGAATTTTAAAGGCCACTAGAGGGAGCTCGTAGTTTACATATGCATTCTAGTTACACATAGAATGAAAGAACTTTTTCCTAATATCCACATGTCAATACTATGAAAGTTTCACTGAGAGAAAACGCTATTGTACCTTTTATTAGCAACAATGGGTTTAACACAAAGGCTGCACAGGCACTGTACACTTTAAAAAAAATGTCTTTCCCCAAAGGATCCTGGGAACTCTAGTGTGTTAAAGTTTTTGGGAATTGTAGCTCTGTGTGAGTTGAACTACAGTTCCCAGTGTCCTTTGGTGGAAAGCCATGGTGTGTATGCATGGTCATCTACCAGCCGGATGGGGATGATATTCTTGATAGGGATGGCTCTCCCTACTGGAGACAGGCAGGGTCTTCAACTTGCAATATCCTCTCCAGAGGGAAGGACTCATCCCATGTATGTGTATGACTGAAAAGGTACAGCTCCAAAAGTATACCATGAAGATAGGGACGCAGGTGGCTCTGTGGTCTAAACCACTGAACCTCTTGGGCTTGCTGATCAGAAGGTTGGCGGTTCGAATCCCCGCAACGGAGTGAGCTCCCGTTGCTCTGTCCCAGCTCCTGCCAACGTAGCAGCTCAAAAGCACACCAGTGCAACTAGATAAAAAGGTACCACTGTGGCAGGAAGGTAAACGGTGTTTCCCTGCACTCTGGTTTCTGTCACAGTCCTCTGTGTGCCAGAAGCAGTTTAGTCATGCTGGCCGCATGACCCAGAAAGCTGTCTATGGACAAACATTGGCTCCCTCCGCTTGAAAGCAAGATGAGCGCTGCAACCCCATAGCCTCCTTTGACTGGACTTTACCGTTCAGGGCTGCTTTACCTTTTTTACCATGAAGATATGCTTGACATGCTCAGGTCAACTGTGCCATCCCAGATCAAATTGGTCTCTTCAGTTAAAGCAGTGTGGCACACCACACTGGTGTGTCAGGAAAAGATGGCAAATTTAGCAGGAGAATTCAAGGACAATCAAAGAAACATTTAAATATTTTAGTGTAGTATAGTATGGCAGAATAGAATAGAATAGAATAGAATAGAATAGAATAGAATAGAATAGAATAGAATAGAATAATATTTTTTATTTGCAGAATACAGCTAGATATCTTTTCAAAGTGAGAGCAAGAACATCAAGTGATACTACAAGCTCACACCTCTTGTTGAGCTTGTATACTTACTTAAGGGAGGAGGTTCATTTATAGTTATATTTTGGGAATGATTCATGTTCTCTTGTAGCTGATTTGGTTTATACAGTCGTACCTCAGATCCCGAACGCCTTGGTACTTGAACATTTCGGCTCCCAAACACTGAAAAAACCCAGAAGCGAGTGTTCTGGTTTGCGAACGTTCTTTGGAATTCGAACATCTGGTGGGGCTTCCGCGGTTTCCTATTGGCTGCAGGAGCTTCTTGCAGCCAATCAGAAGCTGCACTTTGGTTTCCAAATGTTTTGGAAGTCGAATGGACTTCTGGAACAGATTCCATTTGTCTTGCAAGCTACGACTGTACTTTCTAGATGTCCCATGAACGCATTACAAAGTAGTTGAGTTCTATGTTGTAAATCAAGCACTGCTCGCGGTTGTTTCTTTTTTGTTCCCCAATGTATTTCTTATCAATAAAAAAAACCAAAACAGTGTGGCAAGAGCAAATTTTTATTCTGAAAGTGTGGCTCAGAGAAAAAAGTTTGAGAACCACTGGGTTAAAGGGTTCAGTATGAGAATGGCAGACGAGGCCTGAAGCATGTGCAGGATGTCAGAAAGGTTTAGCTGTATGAGAGAACTAAGATGCTGGCTAAATTCTTTCACAGGAGGCTCGGAAAGTGCACTAATATTGTGGCTAACAATGCAAACTGGGAAGTGCTTGATTTGGATGTTGCCTTAGCCCAAGCTTCTCCTCTGCAACCTGAAAAGAATAATACAGATCTCCCTCGCAGCACAGATAATTAAGATAAGCTTTGTAAGATGTGCCAAGTCACAATGTCATCTTTGACAAAAGCAGGTGGAGAAGAAACTCATGTTCACTTGAATACAACAAAAATACATACCAGGCCCAACCACATACTGTGCTAAACCTGGCCCGAGATGTAGCAATTGCCTTAAGGGCACTGTTCTCAACTTACCCATATTTATGGGTACAACCAACCCAAAGCCACAGGCGTTGCCTTTCCATCTGTTGAAGAAACAAAATTTTGCTGAGCAACTAGCAGCCCTTGCTTCTAAAATGGACTAAACATCCACAGCTCAATGCTTACTTGAAAGCAAATCTCACCTTGTTCAGCAGGACTTGCCTCCAAATTGTTCTAACCAGAGGGCTCTAAGCTCAGCATTGAAGATAATGACTTTTCCCAGGATCCTTGCATGAAAAGAGCCAAAGGGAAAGATGTCTTTATTATTATTATTATTATTATTATTATTATTATTATTAGATTTTATATACTGCCCTATACCTGCAGGTCTTTTATCTCTGCATAGTACATGTAGTTCTACAAGGCAAAAAGCAAAAAAAGTGTTTGGATGATGCTCTTATGCCTAGATATTTATTTATTTATTTACAGATAACAGAGAATTATCAATCAAGCATGAATTAAGTATGACATGCTCTGCAATTAAAGCAGCAGATTTTCTGTCGGGCTCTGCAGGAAGCCACTGGCACCCAACTTGAGACTGAAACCAAATCTTTTTCTGTCAACCAGTCAATCATGCTAGTTCAGGGAATATACAAAAACTGCAAAATGTGGATTTAAACCAGTGACTGAAATTAGGCTTTTAAATCCTCCCTGGTGAGACAAGTCTACCATTAGTCACCATCCTTCAATCAAAGTGGTTTAAAGAGGCACAGAGAAAAAAATGGAGGCATTAAACAGAGATCATTTTCCCAATGCTCAGCTCTACAAGGAACAGATTTCCTGCCAGAAGCAGCAGGTGGTAATTGCCAACTCATTTGAATCATTTTTTTTTTTCATTTCAAAAGACCCATGTTAAAAAAAGCCATAGAAGGATCAATGCAGAAAATGTGTCTCCACTCTAATTTCTTTCTTTCTTGGAGTTCCTGCAATTTCAACGGCATTTTCCATAGCAGATGCCTCTTTTTCTTCACACAGTATGCCTTGGGGAAGGAAGGCTCTCTTAAAATAAAATTAAAAAATGCCTGCTCACAGAATCTATGATGAATCCTTCTTCAATCTGGTGCCCTCTAAATGTTTGGATTACAACACCCCAATCCCCGATCATTGGCTGGGGTTGAAGGTCATCCAATAGCCTCTGGGGAAACCATGTTGGGTATAGCTACCAATCTGTGCTGTTGAGATCTTTAAAAACTGTTTTGAGGTTCTTTACAATCAAGCTGTGTATACATTTTATGAAACAAAATAAAACAATCTTGGGAACTAAATGCACCACAGTTGCACAATTCTCTTCTAGCTCAGCCACACTTTCCGAGACAGCAATTAGACAACATGTCATTCCAGGAAGTTCTTCCAGGCCAGAAGCTGGCATGTGGAGCACACTGCAAGTCTTTTGTTGTTGTTGTTTAGTCGTTTAGTAGTGTCTGACTCTTTGTGACCCCATGGACCAGAGCACGCCAGGCACTCCTGTCTTCCACTCATGGTCAAACTCATGTTGGTAGCTTCAAGAACACTGTCCAACCATCTCGTCCTCTGTCATCCCCTTCTCCTTGTGCCCTTAATCTTTCCCAACATCAGGGTCTTTTCCAGGGAATCTTCTCTTTTCATGAGGTGGCCATAGTATTGGAGCCTCAGCTTCAGGATCTGTCCTTCCAGTGAGCACTCAGGACTGATTTCCTTCAGAATGGATAGGTTTGATCTTCTTGCAGTCCATGGGACTCTTAAGAGTCTCCTCCAACACCACAATTCTAAAGCATTAATTCTCTGGCGATCAGCTTTCTTTAAAAGCAAGGCTTTTAGAAAGATTTAAGAGCCACCAACATCCCATGGTCATGGGGGCATTTCAGGAAGTGCTTTCCAGCTGGAAGCCAGCAGGAGAACTTTGTGCTCTCTGATAAGAGTGAGAATGGTGCTTTCCCTTCCATAGTGTTTAAAGACAAGCCACCATGTTCAAGCCATCCTGAACACTAAAATAAGGGAACTTCAGCTGCCCCTTAAAACTGTATGAGAACTTTTCACGGTGCCTTCCCAGTTTGAAATGGGGTGACTGGCCCTGCAAAACTAGGAGAGAAAGTTTTGGCCCAGACACTTAGTCACCTTTTTAGAACAAGAAATAACAACAGAGTGGGGAGTTATCAAGATCAATCTACCTGTGCCAGCTGCATCCTTGTGCCATTGAAGTCCCAGACTGACCTCAAGCTATGACAGCTTACATCTTTTTCTCCTTCTTCTTTTTGTCAAAGGGATACTTAAATCACACTTAACAGCCACCTGGCAGCATGCAATTCTCTTTCACCTAGAGGGCTTCTGCTTGCAGTATTCCACCAGTATCAGAGCTTTACTACTTGGGGAGATTGTATCCATTCAAAATGGTGTTTACCTGGAGAAATTAATGGGATCCAGGGGAGCCATTTAAAGGGGCTACACAGCAATCATATTGCATTTGGGAGTGGAGATAAGATGCAGCTGTGCCAGCAGAATGAATAGCTACCATACCCAACCCCTGCTCAATCCAGGAAGGGAGGGGGGAAATAGGCAACTGGAAAACACTAGTGTTGTGCTGAAAATGTACACACACACACACACACACACACACACACACACCTGCCACCCTGGTACTCTTTTGTAAGGTTATTTGGGCCGACTTTGGGGGGAGATTTCCTCAAGGAGGGCATCAACTCTTCCAGACTTTTGTTGGATTTTTGTTGAGGGCTTTACCATTAAGATAGGAGGCAGAAAATTAATCTCCCTTATGTTGATTACAGAATAAGCTTTACCACTACCCGAAGCTGGGTGGTGCAGCAGTCTGTCTCAGTGCAGCAGTCTGTCTCATTCCTTAGTCCTATAAATGTCCCATTGAAATTACTCAGTGAAAATGCCCAGTTCATCTGGACAGTGGGACAGTCGTCCTGCACTCTCGTGCCTCTATGAACACTTTATAGGACTGAGGAATGGTCTTTCTCATTGCAGCTCTGCCATTGTCTACTGAGCACACTTATGCTTAACACTAGCAGACAACCTCAGGAATCCCATCCTTTCAGTCCAGATTATAGGGCACTTGAGAAGATTTACAATACACCCCCAAGTATCTAGGACCACAGACTGCAATAGAATCAAAAGTTATGCAGACTCATTTTTTTATGTGGTAAGATTTATTATCATGCAGTCTAATGAACAGGTAAATTTATTACAGCCTATGCCAATAGAAGTTGATACACAGAGAGTAATTAACCTAATAAGAGTTTGAGCAGAGCCAAAAGGTCTTACTTCACCATCTGTTTTCTAATTTGTAGAAAGAATTTGCTACCTTTTCAGTAACATAGGAAGACTCATCATTTCAATCCACCAGTCTGCATTTGGACTGGATCAGTTTTTAAGAAGTTTTCATTGGGCTCCAAATTAACAAACAGCAAATTAACAAACAGAATTTCAACAGAGTTCATCATAAAGGAAGACTCAGTCTCCCTCTAGATTTTTTATATACCGTATGTAATGAGTATGCCTGCTTGATTAGAGGAACTCTAGCCATTCCATAATTTTGGATATTGCTGAAGAATATGGAGAGTAGGATACAGGGGTGCCAACTTTAATAAAATATGGGGGGGACAGATAAGCCACATAATTCAACACATGGCATGGCACATGCACACCATTTGAATGGCAATGTCCATCAACTTTGCAGGGGGGCGGTCGGCCCCCTCAAATATTTCATTGGATAGGGTGGGGACCTTATCCTATGGTGAGATATGTCAACTACAGTTCCCAGCTGAGGTAAACCTCGGGTCTCCTTGTTGCTTCTGTAGACTACAGTCACATCCACACCTTACAATTAAAACATATGGCTTCCCCCAAGGGATCCTGGGAAATGGATTTTATTAAGGGTTATCCCTTAGGCTGAAACCTTATGCACAGTTAACTGGGAGTGGGTCCAATTGTACTCAGTAGGGTTTACTTCTGGAAGACATGCACTTGATTGCATTGTTTAGGTTTCTATCAGTTGCATTTTATAGTTTTGCTTGGCGATACTGATTGGTATTGCTGTATATCAGGTGGGTGCAAGTGTCTATTCACTCCAGTCTATTTTATAAGCACCTGGAATTCTGAAGATACCTTTGTGTGTGTCTGCCCAAACGCCCTGACCTAGTTTTTAAACTGTGCATTATAATGCATTAAGATGAATGGCAAGTGAGGGTCACAAGCATTCCTCTTTGGAGCCTGTATTTCTTCTGAGTTCCCATTACAGTTATTACTTCAAGCTTTACACTCCTTATTTACGGCTGTTTTGAAAGTAATAACAATTTCCTGAGGACGAACCTGAGAAAGTCAGGGAGACATCATGCATTTGTCTTTTCATTTTATATTCAGGTTAGGTTTGTTTGTTTTTTTGTATTTTTGCTATTACCAGAAACAAAATAAAGGCATGTTATATAGGAGACTGTCCTATGTTTTTAAAGGGAAGACTAAACATTAAATGAGATGGGAAAAGACCCAGGTCAGGCCTGAAATCATACTTTGGCCAGACCCGTGTATCTTCTCTAAATGAAACTTTGTTTCCCACAGGAAATAGTTCTCTGCTTCCTTTTGAAATTTATATCTTGCCAGGGTTAAAGTCGACATGCATTTGGCACAGTTTTTCACATCAAAAGAGAAAAGTGATTCATATTTCTTGCCTAATTAATTGCAACATCACAATACGTGCATTTTTACTGATTGTGAAGATAAGATACAGCATTCTTTTCCCCCTCCCTCTTTATGTTATTTTATTTTGGGAAAATCCCACATAAGAAACTGAGAACCCCAACTGACACTGAACTTTTCCCATTTCCTTTGGGCAAGTCATCCTTTCGGTGACTATCTCAGTGTTTTGTTACTACATGTGTTTGCATTTATTCAGTTATAGCTGAAACCCTGTGAAAATCAAGGTCATGGATTTCATTTGCTTATTCCTCTCCCTGCTTCCCAATTTGGGTTTCAGACTATTTGTCAGTCCTTATGAGAATCTTCTGCACTGTCCCCCTTTTGAAACTTCTGCCTCTGAGAGCTTTGGGGCATGTATGAACTGTGTGATTATGTGCACTCTGCACTGGATTCAGGCACCTTTCGTGGGGTGTTGTACACATGTCATTCCCATGTCCCACCCTATTTGTCCATCCAAAACACATTCTGCTAGAAAGGTTATAATTTAATTTATGCCAAGAATGCACTTCAAGATATGGAGTGTTGCCAAATTGCTCAAGGAAGTTGATGGTTGTGCTACTTACCTGAAGTAAGTTGCTATTTACCTTAGAATCATAGCATTGTAGAATTGGAAGGTACCCTGAGGGTTATCTAGCCCAACCCCATAACACTGGAAGACAGGAAGTGTATTTCACAGTAAGTACTTCCTGTCTTGCACAGCACAGGAAGGCAGGTAGGGAGCACCATCTACTTGCTTAGGTAATCTAGAAACACTCTCTCAGTTCCTGCATGCTGAGAGCTGAAGGGAAGACAGAGAAGCTTCTACTTATCTTCTGCTTTTGGTGTGTAAAGTGCTATAAAAGAAGCAAACTTAAGGTAGGTTTGGCAGAGTGTTTCATTGGACAAGAGAATATTCTATGCTTCATATAAACACACATTCATACACGTCTACTTCTGAATGTTATTTCTAAAACGCTGTTCTATGATCCTCCAGAGCAAATTGTTTTCAGATATACAGAACTATTCAGAATTGCTGGCCATCTGTTCAGAAGAGATTTGCAATTTTATCTTCTGCTTCATTAAGACTAATGAATTTTACATTTTGAAGTAATTGCCATGACTTAGTTTCCATTTTAAAAGGGCCCTGTGTCTTCAGTGCACTCATATACTGATTGTTCTAAGTCCTGAATTTAAACCGAATTAAATTTCAGCAGGTGTGCATAATAATGGCAATCCATTATGACATGCCAACACATCTAAACATGACCAATGGATATTGCCGTCAAGGACAGAAAAGAGCCAACTTAAAAAGTGAAGCAAAAACCAAGCTGGACACAAGCGTTGTAAGTTCAAATAGCATATTAGATGCAATTTGAGGGAAGGCTACAGCATTAAAACATGTTTTTAAAATAAAAAATAAAAATCTTGCAAACATAAATTGAGTCCTAAAAACATGCAACTCAGGTGTCAAAACTAGGGTAAAAAGTTGCATTTTCAGCATTCTCTGAAAGCTCAATTATGAATGCGCTGTTGGAGAGAGAGGTTTGGAAGAGAGATTCCTACTCTTCAGTAGCAGAGTTAAGCACAATGGCAATTGCTCCAAGGACATTTAAACTTCTTTGGTAGCCACCCACATCCACTTTTAAACAAACAAAACTTCCCCACAAAAAACCTTAGGCTAGAACAAATCACAGACACTTAGCTTTGCAAACAAGTGAGGATTTTTCTCACAGTTTACAGAAGTTACAGCAAAAAGTCTCCATCCATTGGCAGTAAAATAAGGATGAAAAAGGTTCCAAATGACTTAAAAAGGAAAAGAACTTGGTGCCCTTACAAAAAAGAAGTGTATCTGAAGAAGTGTGCATGCACATGAAAGGTTATACCAAGAACAAACTTAGTTGGTCTCTAAGGCGCTACTAGGCAATTTTTTAATATGTTTCGAAAAAGAATCATGCAATCTTTGGGTTGACAAAGGTGCAGGCTGTAAAATCTCCCTTTTGGAGACATTCAGCTCATTTGCTGAGTTGGGAGCCAAGTTGCATTGCTCCTTCTTTGCTTGTTCCAGGAAACAGGAAGAGAGAAATGAAAAAGGGAAAAGCTGCTGAGGCCCAGCTAAGCCACACCCACTAGCAACATGAGCTCAGGGCTCAGGCTACCCCTTTTAATACACACAAGTGTGAGTCTACTGTATAACTGTATATTACAACAGATGCCAGACACACCTTTGTGGGGTGGAACTTCCACAGCTTAGAAGCTGCCACAGAGAACGCCTCCTTCCAAAACATCACCACACCACACCCCAAACCTCTGAGGGTGGAGAAATTATCAAGAAGACCCCCTCTGCCCATCTTAGCACCTGAGAAGTTCATGGCATTAAGCTTGTTAAGAATGAATGAATGAATGAATGAATGGCAAGTGGGAGTCAACATTTTGTTGTTGTTGTTTAGTCGTTTAGTCGTGTCCGACTCTTCGTGACCACATGGACCAGAGCACGCCAGGCACACCTGTCTTCCACTGCCTCCCGCAGTTTGGTCAGACTCATGTTTGTAGCTTTGAGAACACTGTCCAACCATCTCGTTCTCTGTCGTCCCCTTCTTCTTGTGCCCTCCATCTTTCCCAACATCAGGGTCTTTTCCAGAGAGTCTTCTCTTCTCATGAGGTGGCCAAAGTACTGGAGCCTCAGCTTCATGATCTGTCCTTCCAGTGAAAATTCAGGACTGATTTCCTTAAGAATGGATACGTTTGATCTTCTTGCAGTCCATGGGACTTTCAAGAGTCTCCTCCAGCATCATAATTCAAAAGCATCAATTCTTCGGCGATCAGCCTTTTTTATGGTCCAGCTCTCACTTCCATACATCACTACTGGGAAAACCATGGCTTTAACTATACGGTCCTTTGTTGGCAAGGTGATGTCTCTGCTTTTTATGATGCTGTCTAGGTTTGCCATCGCCTTTCTCCCAAGGAGCAGGTGTCTTTTAATTTCGTGACTGCTGTCACCATCTGCAGTGATCATGGAGCCCAAGAAAGTAAAATCTCTCACTGCCTCCATTTCTTACCCTTCTATTTGCCAGGCGGTGATGGGCCCAGTGGCCATGATCTTCGTTTTCTTGATGTTGAGCTTCAGACCATATTTTGTGCTCTCCTCTTTCACCCTCATTAAAAGGTTCTTTAATTCCTCCTCACTTTCTGCCATCAAGGTTGTGTCATCTGCATATCTGAAGTTGTTGATATTTCTTCCGGCGATCTAATTCCGGCTTGGGATTCATCCAGCCCAGCCTTTTGCATGATGAATTCTGCATATAAGTTAAATAAGCAGGGAGACAATATACAGCCTTGCCGTACTCCTTTCCCAATTTTGAACCAATCAGTTGTTCCATATCCAGTTCTAACTGTAGCTTCTTGTCCCACATAGAGATTTCTCAGGAGACAGATGAGGTGATTAAGCACTCCCATTTCTTTGAGGACTTGCCATAATTTGCTGTGGTCGACACAGTCAAAGGCTTTTGCATAGTCAATGAAGCAGAAGTAGATGTCTTTCTGGAACTCTCTAGCTTTTTCCATAATCCAGCGCATGTTTGCAATTTGGTCTCTGGTTCCTCTGCCCCTTCGAAATCCAGCTTGCACTTCTGGGAGTTCTCAGTCCACATACTGCTTAAGCCTGCCTTGTAGAATTTTAAGCATAACTTTGCTAGCGTGTGAAATGAGCGCAATTGTGCGGTAGTTGGAGCATTCTTTGGCACTGCCCTTCTTTGGGATTGGGATGTAGACTGATCTCCAATCCTCTGGCCACTGCTGAGTTTTCCAAATTTGCTGGCATATTGAGTGTAGCACCTGAACAGCATCATCTTTTAAAATTTTAAATAGTTCAGCTGGAATATCATCACTTTCACTGGCCTTTTTTATTTGCTATGCTTTCTAAGGCCCATTTGACTTCACTCTCCAGGATGTCTTGCTCAAGGTCAGCGACCACACTACCTGGGTTATACAAGACATCCATTTCTTGGAGTCAACATTACATAAGAATTATTTTCACCATGAAGAAACTGCAGTTATGATCTTTAAGAAACCATATTTAATTACAAGTGCCACCACAACTTTATATTTTCCTTCTACCACCATATTTGACAAGAATCTGGGGAATTTATTTGGAAATCTACCTCTGCCTCCATCCATGCCCAGAATCTGCACGTTTCAATTGATTTTCTGTCAGGAAGGTTTTATTCTTTCAGTACAAAGCACCATCCTTTTTTTAGACACTTGAAAACATAAATGGGAGGAGAAGGGTGGGTTTTTTTCTCACAGCAAATTCTTTGGACTTTAAGAATCCTCGAACACACCTGTGGGTTATGGAGCAGAAAGATACAGCCAGAAGATCTTAAATTCTTCAGGCTTCGCCACCCCCCTTCAGACAAAACTCTTTTTAAATATCCAAGTGAAAAGCTTATACATTCAAAATGAACCCCCACCCCCTGCACTGGATATGGATCAAGGTGGTTCCAGTTGTTCTGCACTTTTTCTCTCCAAAACGAAATAGAATACGTTTGAGATTTCAGCATTCATTTGAAGCCAATATCTCTACCTTTTTAAAGCAAGGGTTGCCTTTCACATGCATCTGAGTCCCAGAAGAATCATACAGGGATAAAGAAAGCAGCTATTCGTTTGCGCTTGTGATCCTGAGAACACACAACAAAGCAGCCATTTAAATCTATGGGGACCATCTTTCACACACATATATAGTGGTGGGCTGTCAGAGAGCCCAAGTGTGCAGCACATTAGCTTCAAACCTCTCTGCTTTACCAAACCTCTGATCTGAAGCAATGGTAAGATAACAAGGTGGTACCTCACTTCTTTCTCATTGTTTCTGTGCAGGTGGGTCATCCAATTAAACTCCAGAACATGGAAATGGCTTAGACTAGACCTGCTCAATGCTGCAATCTTCTTGGCATAGAGACTTATTTTCTTTGCTTATGCTCTAAAGCACCACTGGTAGCACATTAAATAATGACAATGTAATACGTTGCGACATCAAGATGCTCTGATTTGTATAGTTTCTGATTTAACAAAGGGTTTGTCAGTTTAAAAATAAGTACCTAAGAACAAAAGGGAGATATGCGTAAACTCTAGTTTACATGCTTTTTAACTTCTGGTTTTTATTGTTTTAACCAATCTTTTACCTTTTCTGATCGTAGTTAAGCAGTCTACATATTTACATAAGTTTACATACATTTACATAAGTAATTCAAAAATGGCCTTAATTTCATGGGATTCCTTCTTGGAAAGCATGCAAGGACTGCAGTCTTGCAGCATATTCCTATGCTTACTCAGAAGGAATCCCCCTGAGTTCAATTGAACTTTCTCCCAGATGTATTAGGGATGGGGAACCTGTGGTACACCAGAGGTTGATGGACCAGCCCGAGCCAGCAGGGATTGCAACCTCAATCTCAACACGTCATTACTGGAAACTGTGATATTGTATTTGTTTGACCCACACCCCAATGAAGTTGAAGTACTTGGTTAGAAGCCAGTTCTAGCTTTATCAGTGTCAATAAACTAAGTGACTGAATGGCAGTCTCATTAAAGCAGCGTTTTGATACTCATCAGCTTCAAAGCAAATGATCATAAAGGGGTGTGCACCTGTGTCCATGCAGGAATGTCTCCACTCTCTTCGATGAACAAAGGAATGCTCTGGGCACCCAGTGGAGAATTATCATTGATCACAGAACATTGTATTTCATAGAAGAAAATAATTACCTGCTATGAGAGGGAGTCCTTTCATCTGGGCCTAGCAAGTGTACTTTAACTTCAAAGACAAAGAGTTTGGTTTAGGAATGCTCAAGGATTTCATTCAGACCACACTTTTAAATGAACTGGTCTGATTTATACATCCCAAAATAACACACTGATTGAAACACAGTTATCCTTTGGTTTTCACACCTCTTTTTACAATACAGTTGAGTTACAAAAAAGTGTCAAAACGGTAGTGGTATATATGGTGGTACAGGACTGCAGAACAGTCTGCCCACACTTTTACTGCTGCTGCTCACCCGAATGAGGCTGGGTGGGGAGCAGCAGGAAGACCAGACCTCACGGTTGCCTCTGGATTGATAGTAGTGCTCCTGGCACAACCATTAACAACAAGTTAACACCACCCATCCCCATCCAGGTAAAGCAAAACTGCTGTCAGAAGGGCAGCTCCATGGTCCCACCAAATGGAAGGTAATGCAATGTTGATCTACACATTACTCTGATTCATATATGTATGAATCAACCAGTTCATTCGCCTTGATCTTCCATGTGCCCATTGCACCAAGGGAGAAACAAGCTCCATTGGCCATGGCGCCTTGCCGGGATCCAAGATGGCGGCAGCAGCAGCAGGAAGGTGAGAGTAAGGTTTACTTGTGGGGTGACAGCTATGCAGGCGGGCAGGCAGCACAGCGTGGAGCTGCATGGCTCTGCTGGGAGGTCACTCCAGTGGTGTTGGTGGCTTGCCTGCCCCGGGCACCAATAACTCATGCTATGCCACTGCATACTTTCTATCCAAAGGTAACTCTTACACTCACAGAAATCCCTCGGTCCAGACATGCCTAGGAATGAAGGAAGTGATTTCCACCATTTCCTGCCATACCACCTCCCGTGTACAGTAGTTCTAGAAATGCCTACAACTCGCTCTTGTACACATTTTCAGGGTGTTGTTTTTTTTATATAGATACATTATTAAAACATTTTTTACTATCTTTTACCAGCACAACCTATGTGCATTACTATTTCAAAGGACTACATTCCTTGCTATTTGTTGTGCCATGTATATTCAAGAGCAGAACACAGGTCTCATTTTCACATTTCCCTCTCTGCAGATGCAAAATGAAGCATATTCACACGGAAATGTGTCTGTGATGGTTTGGGATTAGTCTTTGAAACATAACTGGTACATGCAACATTCCTAAACCTCTTGCTGATATTGTTGATACACTGCTTTCAGAATTTTCTGTACATGTATAATGCAAAGGGATCAAGAGCTTTGGGGGTAGAGTGTAAAGCAGCTCCTCACAGATTCCTTTCTGCTCAAATCTGTACTGCAGTAAATTCCACTAATCCATTTCAAAATGCATCGGGCTATGAAGAGCTTCAAGGAATTGCAGGTTCTGGTTAGCAAGTAATGTGGCAAAATGAGCGGCTGCTGCAAATATCAAACAACGCGGCGTATCAGACAATGAGGTAAATTGTGAGGTAAAAAACATGCTGATGTTCATTTCCATGTAAGAGTTCTTCTCCTCACCTGTAATGGCATGGGAGGAATATATTTTTGAGTTTCTTATTTCAGAAATATGGAAATATAGAAAATATGAAGAATATGTGCACATTTTTGTCTAACTGGAATTTTGGGGCAAAGTTTAAAGTTGTTGTTAGGGAATATGAAACATCTGAGAAATTAGGAGGGAAGAAAAAAAGATAAAAAAGAGTTTCAGTAGGGTAGAAAAGTACAGTTTACCTTAGTGATGAAATACATATTTATACAATATGTGTGCTATTCCAACAAATGAGTAAAAAATGCTGAAGCTGACCAACGCACATTTAGTATTTGCATTTCCTCCTCCATTAAACAAACATAACAGCGGCAGGACAACAAAATGCTGCAAGATAGCAGTAATCTCACAATACAAGTTGTTTTATAATCAATATGTGTGATTTAAACATCCAGAATCATTAGCATTTCTTATATAAATAAACAGGCAGCGGGGAAACTCCATAATATTTTGACAATACAAACTTGATAGTAGTATCAAGCTGGGTTGATGGCATCAGGGTGTGAAACAATATTATTCCATTTCTTCTTTTTAACTTTCTTAGAAAATTAACTCCAGATCATTAGATACAGGAGTTCATCACCCATTAATTATCCTTTGCTCACCTGTTACATTCTGACCCAAGGGATTTTAAGAACATCAGAAGAGCCCTGTTGCATCAGGCCTAAGGTAATGGGCAGTATTCAAGAAAACAGTTTCATGCATACTAGTATTACGACTAGCACAACAGGACTTCTCCCCTCTCCCCTCATGCCACCCCCAAATCTGCTCTGGAGGGTTGAGGGAACCCACAAAATAGATTCAGTGGGTGCACAGAAGTAGGGGAGGGGGAAAATAATCTATAGAGCAAGGAGAAATCCTTGTGCTAATGGAACAATCTGCTTAGTGCTACAATCCAATGAGTCCAGCATCCTACTTCCTACAGTGACCAACCAAATGCCTATGGGAAGTCCATAAGGAGCTCATGAATACAATAGCCCCTTCCTGGTGTCATTCTCTGCTGACTGGTATCTGAAGACATGCCGTATAAAACCACTGGGGCCTTTTCCTCCATGAGTTTCTGTTATCCCCTTTTAAAGGTGGATAAACTTGATAACCATTGCTAAATCTAGTTGCCGTGAATTCCAAAGTTTAACTGGGCACTATGTGAACAATGCTGCACTCAGTGGGGCAGAGCCAGAGAGCCAACCTTCTGACACCTGCATCACAATGTCAGAATACTTAATTCCAGAGTTCTTAAGCATAGAGCGTGTATGTGCACATGCATGCTTCTGGATTTCTAGAAAGCAGCACTGGTCATAATGGTTTTTAGCACTCTGCAGCACCCCAAATACTATCACTTGGTTGCTTTAGTGCAAAATCGCTAGACTCCGTTTATGAACTCACCATGCCCAATATCAAAACTGTGGTGAGTGAATTTTAGTTTCTGCAGTAAGACTCTCTATATACTTCTTTAATAAAAATGAACTCAAGGTACTTTCTCCCCTTCTCCATACACCTATTCATTTATCCTTATGTAGAAAACTGAGATTCTCCCGCAGAAACAAAGGATTTCTGCTGAATCAGACCAAAGGTCTATATATAGTCTAACATCCTGTTCCTGCAGTGGCCTATGCAAAGTCCACCAGCCAAACCAGAGCTCAGTTTTCTGATTCTGAATTTAATTATTTTTTATTGGATAAAAGCACATGCTATATTTAATGTAAGGCTACAAATTATTAATAACTATGATCCAGTTAAGGTTGAAAAGAGAATTCATAATATTTCCAAAATACATCATTCCGACCATATTGCTCTTGACAAAGTCTAACAGCAGCCAATCCTCATTTTGAAACATGTTGTCAACATATAACAGAAGGCACTTCCAAATGTAATGAAATCAGGTTAAATGGGAGGTTGCAATGCCAGTTTTATGGATTAAATTGTTCAGCACAGGCAAACGGGGATGATGTGGCCTGCCCTGGGGAAATCTGATGAGGTTTACGGTGTTAAGAGAAGGCACAATGCATGTGAGGTAATCTCGATGTGACTCATCTTGAATGGTATTACAGTAAATGGAGAAGCCTGTACTGGCCTTATCTAAAGACCAGGTCTGATTCTGCTCAAGGAATCACAAGGGAATGGAAAACCGCAAGGGAGTGCAACTAAAGGAAATTCTGTCATTTGGAGGGAATCATGTCAGGTTGGAGCCAGGCATGATACACAGTAGCATCTAACTTTCTGTCAATGTTTTCTTTTAACAGGGGTGTCAACCTCTTTTTAAACTACAGGCAGGGGCAGCCAATGAACTGGCTAGCTAGGCAAAACTGCTGGCCACCACCATGTGGAGGAATCATTAGGTGTGATTCCCACCCACATCTTGACACATGAGGAACTGGTGGTGGAGGCAGTGTGTTAAGATCACTGTTGCTGACTGGAGAGTCAACACTCTGGTCTGTATCTACACCAGTGAATAAAATGACAAGAGTATCCACATCCTCTGCCCAGAGGGCGCTGTTGAGCAGAAACATTGTCCAAGGGAGGGGAAGTGATATCATTCCTCTGCTCAAACTCACAGGCTTTTGGAAGCTGTTTCATGATTTGTTTGTTTGTTTTAAACATATAGGGGAAAGTACAGACAACTGTGTGTCATACCTAGTTTAGCCCTCAAAGACTGAATTGGCTCGGCTGGAAAAGCTCAAGCCTTTCCCATAAAATGTTTGCTTTTCGCAGAAATGGTTATACCAGAGCATTCTGTACCGTGACAAAAAGCAGATAATTTTATGGAGAAACTTTCCAAACTGTTTAAAGTTTGCGAAGCCCAGGTTTATAAGGTTAACCCCAGGGTTTACACAAAGCACAAACTGTTAAGTTTATTCATGTCTTCCTTTTTAAAAGACTCGACGTAAAAGCCTTGCAGTTTATTTCACCAGCAGGGATAGCATCTTCCCAACCTTTAACCCAAAGCGTGTGCTGCAAAGGAAGGAGCCAGTTTTGCCACATAAAACTATTTTTTGAGCAAGTGGAAATGTAGGCAGAATCAAATCTAGTGGCTTTGTCATTTTAACTTTGCACTCGGAAGCAAACATGGCCAAGCTTCTGGGCTTAAAACAAAATGAAACCTCTCCTCCTTATTCAATTTAACATGCTTCTGATATGAACATTTCATAGATATTAAAATATACATTGACTCTTGGGCTTAGCAATGCACGTAAAGAAATGGTTTGCACTTTTGGAGAAAATCAGTGGGTTTTTTATTCGTTTCTTTAAAAAGTTACCAGAAACTATGGAGACCCCATGGAGAGAAGGAAGACTGATGATGGCAGACAATAAAAGCAAAAGAAAATCTGCCATTCTAAACATCCCCTTGCCATGCAACCTTAATATGATAGGAAAAAGCAACACAACTGCATAGATTTTGTATTGCTTGCTATGGTGTAACTAAGCTGATATCGGTTATAATTATTAATATACAACATTATTGTTATTATTCTCCTTATCCAAACTCAAGACATTTTAAACCTTCTCATAATCAAGATGATGCACACATGTTCACTAGAAGATGGCAAAATGTGGCAGCATGTTAAAAAGTGTTCAGCAGGTGGCAGCAGTCAGTACTGGAGTTTCAGCTGCAAATAGCTTATATGCCCTCGGTTTTGCTTGCCAAAGTGAAATTGTCTCATTGATGCACAAAATCCCAGAGGAAAGCAGTTTGTCCAAACACCCAAACCTAAGGCTCTGTGTCATCTTCTGGTATATTCTGCAAATACTAGTGTGATCTCCCAACTGATCAGCTCTCTCCAGTGGGTTTGATACACTCTAAAATATTTCTAAATCATCAGAGCAGGTTGTGGAATAAGTAGCAACGTACATGTCACTGGGTTAAACTAGGGCCACAATTTTATTACAGAGAACTGCAACAAAGGTGAAACTGAAGCAAAGGTGGAGAAACTCTTGAGCTTGAGAGAGAGAGTCCTCCTACCTTCACTAGTTATAGGTGAGCTCTACCTGAGGAGCATTCCTTTGTCTGCTTCTGAATCTTTACAGCCACACCTTTACATATGGTGAGGAAGGTTTGCTTGCATCACACTACAGGGAGATGGGTTAAATACTCCTTCCCCACATGCCATGGTTCTTCCCACCCCCCTCCACACACAGGACCACTATTTAAAAATAGATACACAAATTTTACTCATACATTTCATGCATCATCTAATTTGGCCCTGAGACTAGGGAATGTTGTTATTCCATGGTGCTTGTATATAACAGAACTTTGCATGGTGTTTTCTTCTGCATTATTATTTCTGGTAGTATTAAATCTAAAAGAGAAAGAGAGATGCAGAAAGCACTACCATAAAATGAACTTTGGGCAAAATAACTTCCCATTGTATTAAATCTTTGAGGGTGGGGTAAAGGAATCCAAAATGTCACATAGATTTAAATAATGAATAGAACAATAGCAAAAGAATAGAGGAAAATGAGTAGCATAGAGTATGATAACATGTTAGGAGTCTCTGTTCCTCGTTGCTGGTAATGAGTTTTACTATTATTACCAAATATTTGCTGAATAACTATTATTATCAACAAAAATACAGCCTGTGAGGATGTGGTGTCCCTCTTCCAGTTCTGAAGAAATAGCATGTTTATCATAGGAATAAACAAAAGACATTTTTGCTGCAATATCCCATTGACTTGGCCTAAAATTAGAGCAATGGTTTTCAGACTTTCTTCCTGGGAGACCCTGGGGTTTTTAGAAGTGTATCAGGAATTTCTCCATAAGAAGATCTGTACTGGTGGACCAGTGTCCTTGAAGGGTAGCTTGCACAATGATGGAGTGACGGTGCTCACCTGACCTCCTAATAGCTGAGTCTTTGCTGTTTACTAGTAGGGAGACGAGGGGATTGACTCTGCCATTATGTTTGCACTGATCCAACCTACCTGCTCCTCATACCCCGCCCCCTCCTTCCCCTAAAGCAGCAGTGACTCAGCTGTCAGAAGGTTGGGTGGAACACCACCACTGCACCCTGCCATCCACTATTGTTCTTAAGCACTACAAGTGCCAAGACAGTCATGGAAGGATGATGTTCCATGTATCGGTTCTAGTCAAGGTGGAGGTATCTTTTCTTCCTGGGGATCCTGGGACTTGTAGCTCTGTCCCAATTCCCTCACCACTGATGGTGCTCACTTCTCCCTCAATGCATTTTTCATTTTCATTTCTTTTTTTTCTTTTCTTTTTTGCCTTAGCAAAAGGAAATGAAACCAGCCCCAGAGGCCACTGTCACTCAGGCATTTAAATATTCTCAGGGGGAGCAGAAGGATCAAGGAATACCCTGGAGCCCCAGTGCTTGCCCACTGTTCTGCTTAGATGACTTACTGTGTGTGCAGAAACCTGCCCTCTTGAAAGTTCTCTAAACCCATGAAGGAGGCTTCCATTTTTCTTCCTAATTTACAGGCTGCCTTTGAATGTCTGTAGAATTTCAGCCAGCATGGTTTCAAGCTTACCTCACCACTGCAAGTATATATTAAAGATATTATCTAGCTTTCTGCATCTTCTCCAGGTGCCCATGCTTTCACTTAAATGACAACATCTTTCCCTGGTGTTTAATTAAAGCATGGGAATCTAGGTGAGCCAGCTCCTGAACACCTGAGATTAGTGTGCTCACTGATCATGTCTGTAAGGGAAGTTCTTCCTTTCACCTTTGAAGAAAATCCGCACACCTATTTCTTTCAAAGTAAAAAGACACCACTTAAAATAATTAACAATGAACAGCTGTCAGTCGGACATTAGGCACCTTTTCCACCTTCCCATGTTTGCAGAAAAGCACAGGAAATGATGTTTTGCGTTTTCCAGGAAGTGCTGGTGCTGGGGAAGGCTGCAGAATGAGGACCACTGGAATGAGTATTTGCAGAATGAGGGAAAACACACAGCTTGGCCACCTTGAAAGTGAGGCAACAAAACCCCTGCACCCTACCGATAAGAATTTCAGCAAAAATTTCCCAATCTGATCTCTACTGGAGACCAGAGCTATGTGTGCCACAGGCTTGTTACGCACATGCTAGGGATATCCTGCTGAATCCTTGTGGCCATTGCCAGTGCTGAAGTACATCTTGAGTACCTGTTCAATCAGCTTCTGCTCATGGAACAGGGAAAGGGAGTTGTCAACTCACCCTTGGCTTTAGGCAGAAAAATGTGTCGGGCCTTATCATTTATCCATGATTGGGTTTCACCGTGTAATCCTAAAATGCTGCAAAATCTAGATTTCTTACTTTTCTAAGGTATTACTTTCATCCACTTGGGAACTTTTTTCATGAATACTTTAGGAACTCTACTGGCAATTGCTGGTGAGATGATTTAAGAAATGCATTTATGGAAACTCATACACAGAAAATGTCAGACATTTTTATCAGGTTGGTATGTGTTTTTCATTTGTTTTGTTCTTGCTGTCAATTATATAATTAAGGTTTTATGTTTTCCACCCTGAAATCCTTGGATGTAGAGTGAATGACAGGTATTTTAAATATATAAATATAAACAGCAATGCACTGTACTCCCAGTGGCTTTCAATGGCCTTCTATAGGGAGGTACATGATCCATGCATATGGGGAAATTTTCTTCTGATGCAAAGGGAAGGGAAACTCCTGTAGCTGAGCTCTATTTGGTCTATCAGAACAGCTTGATTTCAGCTTTGTTTACAATTCACTACAACTTTCATCAATACACTATGACTGGCCTCAATAAGAATGTATATGTATTCATGAATTTTCAATCAATATTTCACTTTTATCCACAAAGTTAATGAAGTTCAAATGAAAACAAAACACCACTTGTTTTGGTAGATTTCCCCCTCCCTCACCACATACACACTTGCAAGTTCTTATATTATACACTGAACTTTGAGTTAGTCTCATTATATGACAAATGACCAATAATAATATAGCTTCCAATATGAGTCTTCACTTCCATTTTCTGCTTTTTAAAGGAACCTGGTAATAAACTCATTTGATGCGAGCTGTAGCCTCCGGGAAGTTTATTTTCCCTCTGACAACTGTATACAAGGATTAAACCTAATCCCATTAGAGATTCAAGACTGATTGTAGGAATGAGAGTCTGCTTTGTCTCATGCTTGTTGGTGAGAGTAAACAAAACAATATACTATTCACAGGGTCCTCACTGTCAAATACCAACAACTCATGACTCTTTCTGACATTAGGGAGAGTACTGGAGTTGATAAGGAAATGCAAAGACGATCCAGTTGCATGGCAGGCACTATGCAAAGCAGCCAGCCACAGAACCTCATGCCTTTTGAATAAGCAAAATATAGGTGTCAATCAGGAGGGAGAAGGGTGCAGGATCTCGGTCAGAGTCCTGGAGAATCTGCTCTGTTGGAGACACCATGGGGAAAAACAACTGGACATGACAACAATATATGGGAATGCTTCCACTGATAGAATGTTTTCTGTAGCATGGCATCTGTTAGATAATTCCAATTACTTCAGGCTTTTCCAGATCTTTATAAGGAATTTCTGAGAAGTGGATGTTCTATTTTGCTGAATCCACATGGCAAGGGGTGTGCAGCACAGATCCCAATGCCTGGTCATTCTGAAGGGTTGACACACAATAGGGCAATCTTGTGTATGCCAGGACCTAGGCCACAGTAAGGTAAAGGCACCCCAGACCGTTAGGTCCGCTCACGGATGACTCTGGGGTTGTGGCTCTCATCTCACTTTACTGGCCAAGGGAGCTGGTGTTTCTCCGCAGACAGCAACTGGGTCATGTGGCCAAAATGACTAAGCCGCTTCTGGTGAACCAGAGCAGCACACAGAAATGCCGTTTACCTTTCTGCCAGAGTGGTACCTATTTATCTACTTGCACTTCGTGCTTTCGAGCTGTTAGGTTGGCAGAAGCTGGGACCAAGCAACGGGAGCTCACCGCATCGTGGGGATTCGAACCGCCAACCTTCTGATCGGCAAGCCCTAGGCTCTGTGGTTTAACCCACAGTGCCACCCATGCCACAGTAGCCAGAGGTACATGGTAGCTGTGGGGAAAGTCACCACACTATAGCTCCAAATCATAGGGTGAGTTGTTCTGAAATGGTCAAAAGCAGGTAGCATTCCATGGTAGATATAACACAGGAGTGGGGGGCATTTTTCATTTCAAGGGGCACATTTTCTTCAGGACAATTTTCTTGAGACCACTGCCATGAATGGGCAGGGCCAGAAATAAAAGCATATTCACACTGGGATCAAACAGAGAGATTTATTGGAATTTAAAAGGCTAATACACAATGTATCATTTTGTTGTTGTGTAATGCTTACTGTTTGCAACTAAATATTTTAAAACCTAGTTCTGCAAGTAAGGCTTTAAAAACTAATTTCTTGTGGTGAAGGGAAGCTATTTCTACACAAGAGTCAGAACAGAAACTTCCACTGTACCATATCTAATACACCAAGCCCACGAATGGCCAGTAATGTGAATTTGCTGCCATACCAAAGGTGCAATTTCTTTCATCCTCCACTATAAGCATTCTTGAACAAATATGTATGTCATAGTCGCCAAAGCGGTTTTCAAACACTTTCCTGTTGCATGTTGGTGGCAATGTGAACAGCTTTGATCAACGTTAGCCATCCTAAAAAGCAGGGGACCTGTGAAAATGTTACATTCTAGCTGAAAATTATGGCATGCTATTACAGTATGTAAATGAAAGGCTTGAGATAGAAAATAGTTTTTAGCAGAATTGAAGGTGGTCTTATTCTGTTTAAGAGGACTATGTTTCTAGCTTTCTTGTGGTACCAGACTGAATGAAACTAACCAGTAGAAGATTCAGGACAGATAAACGGAAGCATTTTTAACACAGTGGGTATTCATGAAACTGGATGCCCAAAGGTGTGGCTATTAGTGTTGATGGCCTCAGAAGGGGATTAAGCAAATGCAAGGTGGAGAAGGCTCTCAATGGCACAATGATCAGTGCTATTTTTTTTATAGAAAAAGAGGTGCCAAACCTCACTTCAGATGCCTCTATTGTTCTCTTATAATGGCAGTGGTGCCCATCTGAGAGGTGCCGGAACTCAGTTCTGGCGAATTCTGGCTGAGGAAAAAGGCCTGGTCATGATGGCTGTATACTAGGGTTGCCATATTTCTAAAAGTGAAAATCTGGACACAAAAGTTGTTGAGCTATTTTTTTGGGCAGAATTGATTGAGCTATTTGGGGGAAATTCACCAAAAACTCCAAAGACTTCTGACATCAGCTGCCATATGCCCTCTTCTCCCAGACATCCCCCCCCCATTTTCAACAACACCCCCCCACCAACCCAGATGCTATTTCTGATGAATGAATCCTGGATATGGGTGGGCAGGAAATTCTGGAGGCATGGCAACCCTACTGTATGCCATCTCCTGTTTTCTGAGTCAGCAGGTATGTACACATTACGAGCTTAAAACACAGTTGAGTTGTTCTTTGTCTCATTTTGAATCATAACTGGGTCTTTTTTTGGGGGGGTGCATCAACACACAGTATTTCATAAGAAGTGACAGGATAGCTACAGGATAGGCATGGATTGTGGCTAGTGTTGTGTATATAAAGGTAAAGGTAAAGGTACCCCTGCCCGTACGGGCCAGTCTTGACAGACTCTGGGGTTGTGCGCCCATCTCACTTAAGAGGCCAGGGGCCAGCGCTGTCCGGAGACACTTCCGGGTCATGTGGCCAGCGTGACAAAGCTGCATCTGGCGAGCCAGAGCCGCACACGGAAACGCCGTTTACCTTCCCACTGGTAAGCGGTCCCTATTTATCTACTTGCACCCGGAGGTGCTTTCGAACTGCTAGGTTGGCAGGCGCTGGGACTGAGCAGCGGGAGCGCACCCCGCCGCAGGGATTCGAACCGCCGACCTTTCAATTGGCAAGTCCTAGGCGCTGAGGCTTTAACCCACAGCGCCACCTGCGTTCCTACAGGTGTGTATATACTGCTTTCCAAACCAGCAGTGGGAGCACCCTGGCTTCAGAATAAATGGGAGTAACTAGACAGCCAGCATGCTGCCTCAGTATTAGCTACCGGGGAGTAATAGCAGGAAAGTGCTTGCCATCCTCATGGCTCTTTTGTGGGCTCCCAGTGGCATCTGATTGGCTACTCTTGGAAACGGAATGCTGTACTAGAGAGGCCTTTCAACTGACCTAGGAGGGCTCTCTTTCTGTTTTTGTGACTTGGATATCTCAAGTTCTTGTAATCTGGATGGTTGGGTATTGTAACAGAAAGTAAAGGGTGGGGCAGGTCTATTCTTTGAGGCTCCTCACCTGAGATTCTTTGCTGAGGCTCTTTTCACTGCCCCTCCTCTGAGACTCTAGGATACAAAACTGGGAAAACAAAGCTACCTTCAAAATGCCAGACTTTCAAAGAAGCTTAGCTCTGAGAAGTGATGGGAGATAAAATGACAGCTCTCGTATTGTTGATTTTCTGCTCCCAGGGTGGCCCTGCAATTGCTTTCATGTCAAGCAGAGCAAAATATTCTATATTACTAAGAGATTTGAATCAGGAAGCTCATCCACTGTGGTGTATCTGACAAAAGTACCTGCCACGACGGAGAATGATTTGAATTTCACTGCTTATTTGCTTCCTCTCCTTTTTTTTTGGAGAGCCTATTTTTCTTACTGCCATATTTACAAAAAAGAAAAAAGGATATTAAGCTTCATTGCCTTGCAATGAACCTTTGCTATAAATATTTGCACCATGTAGAATACTGACATTCACTTTATCCTCTCTGGATAGAACATAAATGTGGATTTCAACCAAGTAAAATCAGGGTGGCCAGCCTGCAAATTAAACAGGCCATTGACAATGTTCTAGTTTCTCAGTCTTCCTATTATATGTTCATATTTAAAGTTTAACTGAATGGGCATAATTACTGTTGCAATGCAAAAATGATTACCAATAAATCATGATAAGAGGTATTTTATTGCCAATGTATGATTGCAAGTAAATTATCCTTTAAAATGGAAAAAAAAAGTCGCTGGGAAGCTTGTTTAAGATGTTGCATATTTCATGCGTAGAATTTCTGGCAGTGCTCTGCATTCTAATTCCACCTGAATTTGCTAAATTAAAAAAGAGAATTAACATTTCATTTAAAAAATCCACACTCAGAGTTGCATTATGTGCACTGTGTTATTCAAGCAACAATATATTTCCATTTGCATTCTGATTTTCATTTCAAGGCTACTGTAGTTGCTTTTCATGCTTTCAAGACTCTCCAGGTTTGTAGGAGCAGAAGTGATTCTTGTCACCTTGCCAAGCTTTGATGCTATCTAAAAAGGTAAAGGGACCCCTGACCATTAGGTCCAGTCGCGGATGACTCTGGGGTTGCGGCACTCATCTCGCTTTATTGGCCAAGGGAGCTGGCGTACAGCTTCCGGGTCACGTGGCCAGCATGACTAAGCTGCTTCTGGCGAACCAGAGCAGCACACGGAAATGCCGTTTACCTTCCCGCTGGAGCGGTCCCTATTTATCTACTTGCACTTTGACATGCTTTCGAACTGCTAGGTTGGCAGGAGCAGGGACCGAGCAACGGGAGCTCACCCTGTCGCGGGGATTCGAACTGCTGGCCTTCTGATCAGCAAGCCCTAGGCTCTATGGTTTAACCCACAGCGCCACCCGTGTGTGTCCCTTTGATGCTATCTAGACAGCCATAAAATTAGCAGCCAGTGGTGTTTGCAACAAAACTGCATGTTTCCTTAGACTTCCTCCCCCCTCCCCCCTCCCCGAGGAACAGACCTGACAGGCACTTAGCCATCAAGTTTCCTATTGGGGGGGATTTTCCCTGATCTTATGGACACAGCAGAACACAACACTGACCCATAGCACTGGACTTTGCAGAGGTTTTACATTGTGCGCTCCAGAATACAGTATAGCTAAATCCTGCCTCCCAGCATGACAACTGGGTCTGTTGTAATCCCTCTGATATTTATTTATAGTAACCATTTTCATAATTTGCATGCCATCTTCCAGAGTTTATAAGGGGAGACAGTCTCTGCCTTCAAGAATTTACAATCTAAATTAGACAAATATAGAATGGGGAGATTAACAAAGGAAACTGAGGTTAGGCAAAAGGAAGCAAGACTTGTTCTAGCTAGTGGAGACAGTCAAGTTACTGCTTATGCATGATAGGAACCCATAGGAATTCTAAGAGAGAGATAATACAAAGTTCTCATTTTCTTTACTATATTTATAGATCTGGCTTTCTGCTAATAATGCACATTGATATTGGCTTGCAATACACAGGACACAAAAGGGAAAGGGGGAATGGGAGGGAAAGAGTCAGTGTGGTATGCTGGTTAGAGTGTCAGACTATAACCTGAGAGACCAGGATTCAAATTTGCAAATTCTGAGCCCAGATGGTGACTGGATGATCTACAGTATACCTGAAGGACCCCCATCGTTTGGCCCAGACACTGAGGTCCAGCATCGAGGGCCTTCTGGCAGTTCCCTCACTGCGAGAAGCAAAGTTACAGGGAACCAGGCAGAGGGTCTTCCCAGTAGTGGCTCCTGCCCTGTGGTTTACCGGTAATTAGCCAAAAGCCTGGGAGAAGAGGAATGTTTTCGCCTGGCACCTAAATATATGTGAAGAAGGCACTAGGTGAGCCTCTCTGAAGAGAGCATTCCACAAGCAGAGAACCGCTGCAGAAAATTCTTGTGTTGCCACCCTCCAGACCTCTAATAGAGGAGGCACATGAAGAAGGGTCTCAGATGATGATCACAGGGTCCAGGTTGGTTCATATGGGTAGAGGCGGTCCTATAAACTAACATGGCTATTTAACACAATCAGGTGATTCACACTTTGCTGTAAGCTGGATCTTTTATTTGAAGAAGTGCTACCACCATGAGTTTGACCAAACTGCGGGAGGCAGTGGAAGACAGGAGTGACTGGCATGCTCTGGTCCATGGGGTCACGAAGAGTCGGACACGACTAAACAACAACAACAATTTTGTACGTATTACCTGATCCAGAGCACTAAAACATGGATTGCCACTCTATACCTCATAAAAATACTATTTCTGAGAATGAGCAATGCTAGCCTAGGGCAACATGATTGGAATGTCGAAAGAAACAGCCTTCTGACAGTGATCAAAGAACATAAGAAGATCCATGCTGGATCAAGCCAGTGTCCATCTGGATGGCCAAGAGAACCACATAAAGAGGATCATGCTAAAACAACAAAGGGACATACACTATCCGAAGTGGCAACCTAAAAGGCAAAGAAGATTGTGAGCTTGTTGTCTTCTTTGGCATATTGGCATATTTTGCTGGATGCTGGGGATACGTGATAATAACTCTATTTCCTCTGATGAAATGTCATAGTCCGCAGAGCCCAAGCTGTTTATGCAGAAGTTCCAGTAAGCCTTTGAGTGTCTCATACTTCCTTCCTTAGTGGTCTCTGTGAACTCTGTGTTCTTTTGAAAATGAACACTGGAAGAGAAAAATATACTAAAATACATTCGTTCCATCGTCTGGATAAATTAATCCAAAGGACAAGGACAGCTCAGTCCCCAGAAAGAGAGAAAAATGCAGTAAACACTTATGGGCATTCCACTGCCACTTTGAAGGCCGAGAATAGTCTGAGAAGATGTTTTCCTTCATGTTTACATCTTGACATTTTGGTTATCATTCAGATATATATTTGTCACAATCAGATGCTTTAATTACAAAGCTGATTCTGTCCTCTTCATGTTTACTTTGTCTACGAAAGTAAACCATGGATGAATCAGGTGCACTGAAGATTTCATATGTTCCTCTAGTGGTTTCTGAAGTATTGTTCATCCCGCTACCACAAAGGGAGCAACCAAGACACTCCCTAGAGGGGATCTGCAAACTATCTTAACTCTGGCTGAGAAGTAATGGGGTGGAATGGAGTAGCAGAGTCACTGCTACACCCATAGCCCCTGTCAAGGGTGCCAACTTGAATAAGCCCCACCCCGCAAAATCGATCACAAGATGTGGCACACACAAACCATTTGAATGGCAACAAGCATCAACTTTGTAGGGGCCCCAGGCCTTAAAAAAATCTAAGGTGCAGATGATATTGACTATTGGGCTATTTCACCTATGTGATACCTATAGAGGCAACCCAATATATATATATATATATATATAGAGAGAGAGAGAGAGAGAGATATGATCAATGGTTGCAATTGGCCAATGAAGTATAGGATCCAGCTATGTGATTTACTGAGTCAGTAATGACTGCTCCACACATTAAATGGGGGGCACCCTTTGCATGGTTGTGCACAGCCCCCTGGACCCTATTTGGCACCATTAGCACAGGCTTGGCTTGGCCTTCCCCAGGAGGAATACCTGGAAGTCTCTGCCCACCTCAGCCAGTTGCCCAATCCCACCTGGGGAGGCATTGCTAAATGGGGTGGGCATGTAGTGGTGACCCATGTCCCCCTTCTCTTTGCGGAGGTGATCCCAGGATTCCCCGTTAAAGGGATTGTGTTGAGGGGAGGCTTTGGTCGTACGCCTAGAGGTTGTCATTGCTCTCCCCTGCGGCGGCGGAGTAACAGGGGTGGGCTCTCTCTGCTTGAATATGTTCTCCAGAGCCAGCCCATCCCCCCCCACACTATGGATAACCCTGATGTTCCCAGATCCCTGACGGGGGACTGGGAGGGATAAACACCCAATGCCTGAGCCAAGGTCTACCCACATCTGAAACATAATAAAATTGTGGCCCATTTTAATCCCATAGCAAGTTTTCTTGAGTCATTATTCCACACAGGAGCTGCCCAGGGTTTGGGGGACTCTGCCTGTCCACGCAATAAAACATTCCAAAAAGTGTGGTCTATAATTACAAAGAGCTCCATGGTCTAAATCAAAAACAATTACAGGTTTTTATATCTAAAACAAAGATAAAAAGTAGCCTTGGACTGTACATGCAGACACTTGCACAGACCTGTGGCTCCTGAATGCTCCAGAGCCACTGTATTTGTATATAAAATAAAATTAGATCAAGTGACAAAGATGTAGTCTTGATCATTTTGGCCCCTGTACACTTTTAGCTTATGTAATATTTTTTTCAAGAAGTACGTAGGTATTAGGTAACTTGTGCTAAAAGGTATTTTTATCACTTTACAAGCTACATTACCAAGATCACTAAACCAAAACATTTCATAACAGAGAGGCCGTAAATGGAAAGGTCCCCTAATTCAGTCTTCACTCTACAAATCACTCTTCACAAAGGAGATTTACAAACACCCACACCCATTCCAGAGGGAGACTGCAGAAGAACTAAACATAAACAAAAAGGAGACTTTTATATATGAGAATAAACAATTCTAACCTTGGGCTTCCCTTGGCTTTTCCTTTGTTTCAGCAACACAATTCCTGTCCTGACCACATGGTCTGAAAGTTCGGATCAGGTTCTGGCTGTGCGAAGGCCTATGGAGACCAGATGACAGCTACCTCTGAACCTGGCACCTTGGAAATGTCAGGCAGGGAGAGGCTGGTACCTGGTGTTTAGCAGTCAAGCTCAGGTGAGAAAGAGGAACTGCAGAGGGATCTGAAAAAGCTAGATGAAACAGCTTAAACACCACATTGATCCGAGTAGACACCATGTGACAAAACTCACCCTGTTAGCAGCTTTGAAGGCAGGCCTAGTTTGGTCTGAGCAACAAGGACTCAGCTTGTTGCTTGGGAAGTTCACATGACTTTCCCACTCCTATGATGAATAAAATGTTCATGTGGTGTGACAGGGTTGAAGGGAATACAATCATACCTCGGGTTACAGACGCTTCAGGTTGTGCGTTTTTGGGTTACGGACGTGCCGAAACCCAGAAGTACCGGAATGGGTTACCTCCAGGTTTCAGCACTCACGCATGCGCAGAAGCACTAAATTTCGCTTTGTGCATGCACAGAAGTGCTGAATCACAACCCACAAATGAGCTGTGGGTTGCAGACACTGCGGGTTGCGAGCGTGCCTCCCATTCGCAACCCGAGTGTCCACTGTAGTCCCAGCATGCAGCAGGAATTCTTTGCTATCGTGCATACATTTGGCTGGTGTGGGAAAGAGCTAAATGTGCATATGGTTGTGAGGGCTTTATGAGCGTACATCACTTTTTCATAATGTGCAGAAGACAGAGAAACATTTCTACAGCACGAGGTTGTGCCAGGGCCACAACATAGGCATGCGTCACTTGGGGCTAGCCCAGGTGGGTTTGCGACCTCCTCCCATGCCCCTTGAATACACAGGCGACTGTATAAATCTCCATATGTTCCCATTACAGTTTAATTGGCTTTTTGCCACCTTACCTTTAGCCTCTTCTCGTTCTTTCCCCCTGAACCTTCATGCCCTGTGTGTTTCTCACTAACAGAGCAGGAGCTTTGCCAGTTAGACACGGCTGACTTTCAAGGAAACGACAACAACTTCTGAGTGATTAAATCTGCTTTATCTAAGAATATTTTGGAATGAAATTCATCAGGGCCACCATGTGTTTTAAGAAACAAAGTTCTTGTGGCATGAAAATACAAAGACAAACAAAGTTAATGATAAGCATAGTATTTGTGGCCTAAATTTATATTTAATATTTTGCAAGCCTATTTGATATTCATAAAGAATGCGTTGGCAGGTTGCTTAGTGCTGAATATTCTTATCTTTTCTCCCATGGGGAAAAATGCAGGTTGGACTGGAGATCATTTTCAGCAGAAAAACCACCAGCAAATTCCACTGGCTTGACACTCTGTGATGAAAGACTCCCTTTTGCTCTTCCCGAAAGCAATTCCAATCAATTCCTTTGGGAAAGCTGTGGTTCTAATGTCATGAGAAACATAAAGAATTCTCTCTGTTCATTATTTTCCATGCTTTGGGTAATTTGATAATCTCTGACATGCCCCCCTTTCTAGTCACCCCCAACATTTTAGATTTAGTTTATAGAGAGGATGCTCCAGTCTCTTGATCATCTCTGCACTCTTTCCAGTTCTATGGAATTTGCCTTGTTCACATTGTAGATCTTTATTCCACCCTTGTTCCTGATGCAGATCTTCACTCACCCTTCCTTCCCTGGTGGGACAGGGGCATTTTGTGGTGCACCTCAGGTCTTGGCCCAGCCCTGCCAATAAGCTGAAAGATAGGGAGGGGTAAACTCTTCTCTGGCTCAGATGAAAATCCAAGTTCAATAAGGATTCAGGAGCCATAATTTTAGATTCACAACTGGAAGTGAACATGATGAATCCCAAGGGTTCTTTCTGGCCTCAGAGCTACATCAGTACTTGTTAGTTCCCACTGGTTCAGACAATTTTAATGTGCATATGAAATTGACAGTTGTTGTCCTAATGAACATTACCTTATGAGTAGCCAGATGTTTTGGACTATAGTTTCCATCAGCCATAGACAGGCTGGCCAATGGTCCCAGATGATGGGATTGATAATCCACAATATCTGGCTGAAACCACATTGGCTAGCGCTCTTCTACACAGGCACTGAACATAATGTGCCATTTTGTTTCTAATTCAACTGGTTTGGAAATGTTCCTTCTGTAGTTCTTTGCAGTACATTTTCATTTTCATCTCCTTAATATTTTAGTGCTATCAGGAGGTTTACTATATCACCACTTATTCCTGACCACTTAGACCCAATACAGAGCCCTGAAAAATATCAATGCTTATGTTCCTTTCATTTTGAGAACTGCCCATTTATTCCTGCCCTCTACTTTGTTCTTTAAACTGTCCTCTTCTGCCGTGACAGTGTTGATACAGAGTAGAAAATACGAAGTGTAATGCTCATTTATGACATTCTCTTCCAATGCCACCTTGTTAAAATTGCACTGTTGAATCCAGTTCCTTTCACAGAGAGGTAGGTTACATTGCAAAATTCAGGGCAGTTGACCTGAAATGGTCCGGCTATTTTTTTCGGTCTTGCAAAACAAAGTGAACATCGGATAAACAAAAGACTAATTAACAACATTTATATAAATGTACAATTCCTGGTGATATGATGTCAAAGTGAATGGCATTCATAGTAAATTAGCATTGTACAAGCAAACATGGAGACTAACAGGCAGCCAAATTCTCATTTAAAAAAATATTTAGATTTTCCAAGCATCTTTCAGATTCCTTTTTATTTAGAACATTTGGCTTCCTATATATTTCAAATATGTGTGTATATACTACCTGCCCTTCCCGCTTCTGATGCTGCTGCTGTGAGTGGCAAGGCCAGGGAGTCACATCTGTGGCAGCAGTATGTTATGATTGCTCCATAAACTGGGATTAAGACCCTTCTTTTTTTGTTCAGCCACAAAGTTGGATTAATTGGTTCAAATAATTTATTAAGTGCACGATTCAACTAAATAGCTTAACTGGTGGGAGCTAGCACAATGACTCCGGATAGTGCAACAAAACTTTCTGCTCTCTCCATCCCCAGGACTCTGGCAGGTTGGATTAACCCCCAGAACAGAATGCAGGGGAAAGAGCGGGGAGATGGTTTTGTCTGGCAAACAGACCTACTTGAGCTGATTTAACAATCACCTTAGCCTGATGTTGAATTGCACCCTAATAACTGAACATTTCATCAGAGGCGGGGAAGAAGATTGGAGACAAGGCCCTGCTTGCTCTTTACAAGACAACAGGCAGAGGCTTATCTCCAGTCTTAGCACAGTGGGGGTCACAGCACTAAGATCAGACATAAGCACCTGCTGCTGCATTTTACCATCAAAGAACAAGCAGAGCCTTATCGCAGATCGAAGCATAACATACCATATGTCATTCGGTTAAAGGTAAAGGGACCCCTGAACGTTAGGTCCAGTCGTGACCGACTCTGGGGTTGTGGCGCTTATCTCACTTTATTGGCCGAGGGAGCCGGCGTACAGCTTCCAGGTCATGTGGCCAGCATGACTAAGCCGTTTCTGGCCAACCAGAGCAGCACACGGAAACGCCGTTTACCTTCCCACCAGAGTGGTACCTATTTATCTACTTGCACTTTGACGTGCTTTCGAACTGCTAAGTTGGAAGGAGCAGGGACCGAGCAACGGGAGCTCACCCCGTCGCGGGGATTTGAACTGCCGACTTTCTGATCGGCAAGTCCTAGGCTCTGTGGTTTAACCCACAGAGCCACCCACGTCCATTTCATTAGGTTACTGGCCTGAAATTGCCTTGTGGGTGCAATTCAGAGTTCTGGTGGGCCTGATTAGAACTACAGGCCATAGGTTCCTCACAGCTGCATTCCATAAGTGCAGAACCTGTTTCTCTTTGGTCAATGGAGTTTTGTTATAATCAGTTCTAATTTGGATAAGTGTGGAAACTGAAGGATTCTAATGTTCATATTAATCCAGAAGTATGAATCATATTGTTTCCCATTAAAAAATGTGTATTGAATGAAATCTTTGAGCACCCCTAGTCAGTATACCATAGAACTGTAGCATCAAAGAGTTGGAAGGATCCAAAAGGTCTTGTCATGAGCAAGGGCCACCCACCCACCAACTCCTCAGAACAAACATGCTTGATCCTTCCAGACCTTCATGTGCCACAAATAGATGTGTTTCAGAAGGTGCCAAGCCACAAAAGTCCAAAGAAAACCATAAAATTGACATTGACCTGGGGAACATCAGCTGATCTTGGGAAAAATTCCTTCCTGACACCAAATATGGTGATCAATCAGACCCAAGAAATGATGAGCAATCCCATCTGCCGAGGCTTCCCAAGGGAAATTTGTCTGGAGGACAAATCCCCATTGGCCAACATCTTATCCCTGGTTGTCATGGTCCCCTGACAAAGTGAGAGGGAAACCAACACTACGTGAGATGGAAAATTTCTACTAAGTGGGACTTTATCAGCTGGAAATGACACTGGATGAAACTGATCTAAAGCATATAAGATAACCGTGAGCACACATGCTTTTCATGATGGTCTTTGTTAACTTGTAGGAAGTGGCTCTGAAGCAACATATATATATATATATATATACTTTAAAAATACAGTTGAGACCTGTGACAAAATACTGCTGTGGATCCTGACCTCTAACAGTAGTGCTCCTAGTCAGATTTCAGCCAGCCTCTTTCCCCACTGGGATACAAAAATACTGCACAGAGCTGAAGTAGCAGATGTGGGGAGCAAGAGAAAGCTCTCTCACTTCTGCCGTTGCCCCCTACTCCTCCCCTGGAGGCAGTGATGGCAACCATGATGGATGGCTTTAAAAGAGGATCATGGAGGAGAGGGTGATCAACAGCTACTAGTCAGGATGGCTGTGTTCTACCTCCACAGTTGGAGAAAGCAATGCTTCAGAATACCAGTTGCTGGAAACCATGGGAGAGGAGCCTTTGTGCTCATATTCTGCTCCCTGATTTCCCACAGGCATCTGGTTGGCCACTGTGAGAATGGGGCACTAGAAGACACAAGATCTACCCACTTTGGAAGAATGGCAGATGAAGGTGATGGACTACATGGAATTGGCGGAAATGACCGGCAGGATCCGAGACCAGGGAGAAGAGTCAGTGGAAGAAGATTGGAAGAAATTTAAAGATTATTTACAGAGATATTATAAAATTAATGAATTTTAGAATAATGTTGGATTGGAACTAAGTGATTTTTAGCTGTAATGGGTTAAAAGAATACGAAAAAATGGGTTTATATAAGTAAAAATTTAAGATTGTAATAATTTAAGAATAAGATTTGGGTAGCAAAAAGAGGGAAAGAAATTGTTGAATTAATAACTTGATTTGGAATACAAAAAAGGGTGGTATGAGGAGGTCCGAGAAACAAGTAAATGAAAAATAATGTGACGGAAAGAATGATTGTTTTTAACAATTTTTATTTGATATTTTTCGTTTTTCCTTTTTTTCATTTTTTGTAATGTAAAAACCTTAATAAAAATTAATTTTTTTAAAAAAAGAGAATGGGACACTGGACTGGATGGGCCGTTGGCCTGATCCAGCAGGTTATTCTTACGTTCTCCACTCTCGTGAGGTATGCAGAGTTTTTGCTTTCTTTGAGGGCTTTTGTATCTTCTTTCATTTTTAAGTTTTCTTTTTTTCCCCTTTTTTTTTGGGGGGGGGGAGTGTATCTCTTTTCATTATTATCATCATTGTATATTTTATTTTTCTTGAGCGTGCTTTGGAGTTCTTCTGAGTCCCCTGTTGCATATTTATTTGTGTTTGGGTGCTGCTGTTTTCAGTATATAAGCAATAGCACTCTACCCCTGAAGAAAAAGATGAATGAAGATGACCCTACCAATTATGCTAGAGGACGTTTCTTCTTTTCTTGCCTTACATTATGCCTTTTAAAATCAGGGGTGGATGACTCTCTCAGTGTTAGTTTCTCCGCAATTTTTTATTTTTCCAGTCTTCCGTTCAGTTCACCACATTTCTGTATGAGTTTTCACTTTTAAAAAATTCCTCATTAAAGTCTGTTAGCATTTTAGTGTATATTTGTCCCAATATACCCATGTTTGTAAGCCATCTCCCCTAATATAATTTTCTTTGTTACTTTCAGTAATCACTTAGGGTTGCCATATTTCAAAAAGTGAAAATCTGGATACAAAAGTTGTTGAGCTCTTTTTCTTTTTCTTTCGGCCCAAAGTTGTTGGGAAAAATCTCCAAGGGAAAAAAAAGTTTTTTAAAAAAGGAAAATCACCAAAAACCCCAACACTTCCGATATGGACTGCCAGGTACCTGGGCTTCCCCAGACATTTTAGCCACATTTAGATAATTCCACTCAGACACCATTTTTTTTGGGGGGGGGATTAGGCAAACTAGGTGCACAGAACCAAATTTCTCCCCTGCTCTCTAATTTTGCAGATAGCACTGCTTTTTGTTAGTGTTCCATTAGCCTATAGAATAAAAACAAGCCTGAAAAGGCAGTGTTGGAAAGGGAAGCCTTTCCATTTCAAAAATGTCATGGATATTGTCCTTTTTGGAGGAGTTTAGATGGCTGAGTCTGTGTCTGCTGACATAGGCAAGCTGTCCCCACAGAAGAGGAGAGGGCTTGAGTATAGAGGGGGCTGAGTCACCTGGTAACCAAGAAACAAACTCTTTCTGAGACTGAGAGAGAAAGACAGACAGAAAGGGAGTGAGAGGGACGTCTGAGACAAGTTACCCATTCCTCCTAGCCATACACCAGCATATCTTGGTATGTCAACCAACACAATTCAATACCTGCTGAATCAGCCAATGCCATTTACATATTTTGCATGCCAACCAGTGCCGCCTACTATACAGTATGCTCTAGGAAAGATGGCCTCTTGTAACAAAAAAGACAGCTGCCTGTTGCTGTCCTGTCATAAATCACTGCACAGTTTTCCTTTAAATAGACTTGGATTTGTGGAACTGCCCCCCTGTCCCCATCTTAAAAGTAAATAGTTCATTAGTGGGAGGAAGAGCACACAAGAGAAATGGGGCCTTTGGGAAACATTAAACTTCTATATCCAGCGTAGTTTCCATCTGTTTCAGCCATGCAAGGATGTAAGTCATGAACCTTGAGGGCAGAGGTCAATGACTCAGCACGTTAGACTTCTGTGTGAGCTTTAAATTACCCACTGGCAACGAACCCTCCGCATTTGAGGAAAAAGTATTTCAACTCTTTAGTCATATAAATCCCCCTCTCTTTCTATATATATGAAAATTGCATCCACCCCCCCAAAAAAAAATCAAGACAAAGATCTTTAATATTAGCACAATGTGGTCCTTCAACATGACTAGGGGCTTTCATATTGGTACCAAAGGGATTAACTTGTTATTATAGCATCTAATTCAATTTTCTCTCTCTCTTTTTAAGAACCAGTGAACGTACTGATATTGCCAGAATCCCATGGATCATTGCATGCAAGGGCTGCCATGATCTATCTGCCTAGGGACACAAGGATTATGTTCCTAGGGGGAAATATGTTTTATCAATTGTTATTTATTTATTTTCATTTCCATATTGCCCATCCTCTTATGGGAGCTTAGAGGAAATCATGTAAGACTTCAACCGATACAATAAAAGCAACTACAGAGTACATTTTACCTAGTGCAACACCAGCAGCTGAAATCTGATTAAACATTCATGTTTCAAAGGCCCAGATGAACAGCAATATCTTTAACTGGCTCCTAAATACCATCAGCATAGGGAACATGCATGCACTGTCAGGGAGGGAGTTTCACAAATGAGGGCCTGCCATGGAGAACATCCGTCATTACTCACCACCCTGCAGACCATAGAAGTACAGTGGTACCTCAGGTTACATACGCTTCAGGTTACATATGCTTCAGGTTACAGACTCCGCTAACCCAGAAATAGTGCTTCAGGTTAAGAACTTTGCTTCAGGATGAGAACAGAAATTGTTCTCCCATGGTGCGGCAGCAGCAGGAGGCCCCATTAGCTAAAGTGGTGCTTCAGGTTAAGAACAGTCTCAGGTTAAGTATGGACCTCCGGAACGAATTAAGTACTTAACCTGAGGTACCACTGTAAATAGGAATCCACCTTATATCTCCATATAAGGTGAACAATCCTACTATATGTCCCCCCAAAATGGCCTAGGAACAGAATGGAAATATTCTGGAAGATCATTGGTTTATCTATATTGTTTGCAATGACTGGAATTGGTTCTCCAGGGTTTCAGGCATGGTTCGTGTTCTGTATTCAGTGGTTTGTGTTTGCCTGAGCTTGAGTCTAGACTAAGGATTCTGAGCACCTGTGTTCTAATTCAATACAGGATATCCAATCACAGAACATTTCAGGATTTGGGCCTCTGCCATTGGCCCTTAAACTCTGAGCCATGAGTTGGAGCTTGGAAGTTTAGACAGCCAATCACATTGGGAGTGTGAGTGGCCCAGGTCTTCAGAAATGGATATGAGCAGTTCTTGCTGTTATCACTGTGTCTTGCCTCGTGGGAACCCACCTACACTTCAGGTCTCTTCCAATTGTAACTGGAGATACCAGGGAAGTAGCGGGGGGAGGCAAAAATTGAACAGGTGGAGCCTTTTCTAGTATGGAAATACAATTGTGGGAAATGCTTCATCTGTTGACATTCTGTCTGCAAGACATATTATTACTTGTGTGTGGCCCCTCCAACACACCCACCCACAATGAGGATACAAATTTGCATATTGCACAAAGCATATGCTAATGTTGCACATATCTGTTACCTCTTTCACAAGTCAAGCAGAGAGCCTAATCTGCTTCTAGCTCTAGAAAATCCTGCTGGCATTTATTTATTTATTTTCACATTCAGTGATCTTAGAGGAGGAACTAAAATGACAGCTATCTCTGGCAGGAAAGATTTGATGGGCATGGCTCCTAATGTTTTCTTTCCAGGCTTCCAGGGTCTTCCCATTCTGTTCCCATGCCATTTATTTGGGACATATAGTAGTATTGTTCACATGTTATAGGTACAAAAGTACAAGCTGTCTTTCTCTATGGCATTGTCTTCATTTTTAAAAATGGTGAGCATTTTTTTCCTGACAGCCAATCACAACTTTGTCAACACTGGTGACAATGTACTGAGCTACCTTTCAGAATTAAGAGTCTCAGTGTTAGCCATTTCCTTTTTAAAATGACACGCATGAGTAGGGATAGTAGACTGTCTCTTCATTTTACTTCTTATGCTCAAGGCTCTTATTACAAGGATGTGATGCTAATTGAACATTACACTTCCATTTGGACTCCTAGGTAAAGTCCAAATTAAAAATGACAACAGCTCAGTAAGACATCTATAGTTATCCTGCTACCTATCAGTAATAATGAAATGGGTTTCACAGAATCCAGAGGTCAGAGAGACTTCTAATAATTTATATTCTACTTTGCAAGTCCACTACATAATTATTTCTCTTGGCAGCTTTGAACTTGGCCTTGTGTTCCTGGTCACAGCTCATTGAAAAAGATGGCTGCTGAATATTGATCTTAATTGCATTAGCTGTCACAAGAACAAGATTTTACATATATAAATGCTTGAAATACAATTTCCCACCATTTTCACTCTTCATCATTTTATATACATACATACATATATATATGTATGTATGTATGTATTTTTTGGTTGGTGCAAAAGGCTGTTTTGATATTGTGTTTATGGAGGATTAATATCAATATCAAAACAGCCTTTTGCACCAACCAAAAAATAGCCAATATCCTCAGAAACCCCAAGGATAAAATCCAGTTGGAAAACCAAGGGATCTATGAAATACCCTGCAAAGTCTGCCCAGCCACGTACATTGGACAAACAAACAGACGAATAAATGCACGTATCGCAGAACACAAGAATGCCGTCAAAAAAGAAGAAAAAACTTCCTCTCTTTTCCAACACATGAAAGAAACAGGACACGAAATTAATTTTGCAGATTCCAAATTGCTCTTTAACACGGAACATCACCACAAGAGAATAATCATGGAAGCCATCGAGATAGAGAAACACCCTCACAACATGAACAAGCGTGACGACACATCCCGCTTGCCAGACATCTGGAAATTAGCCCTCTCCACAAAAACTGACACCAGATCCAGAGGCACACAGAACGCCAACACCAATCAACCACACCAGACCCAAACCCAGACCCTCTCCACAGATGAATTACTGACACCATCCAGTAGCCAATCCATGGTGGCACCTCCGGATGCTGCACCCCCCTGCAATCCCTACACAGATCTGGCTGACACAAGCCACAAAACCACAGCTCGCCCCTATACACGAAGCCAAGCCAAAGCACAACTAAGTGCAATACAGCCATCTTCTCAGGAAAACTCTTCACAAAGTTCAAGAGGTCAAGACACAAAGACTTTAGCAACTAATCCACACCTAATGACCCACCTAAGTGGTACTCAGGATATCACTCAAGAAATCACTCAAGGTATCTCTCAAGTAATTAAGGAACAAAAGAAGAAAAGGCACACTAGCCTGGGAACTTCCTCTCTGCCCAGAACATTGGAGGCTAGACACCACACCCCCTCTACAGTATTTATAGGAACTCAAACATTGAGATCCCGCTCTGTTCCAGTAACAAGAAGCCGAAAGCACCAGCCTGAAGATGACGAGTGAGACCTCGTCGAAACGTCGCCTAGACACCCCAACTTTTACACGGGAAGACACCCGAGGACACCAAAACCTGCATATATATATATATATATATATATATGATGAAGAGTGAAAATGGTGAGAAATTTAATTTAATTTATTGCAAAAATGAAAACCAGGCCAAGTAGACTGAACCCAAGACTTTCATAATCTGGGTCCAAAACTGAATACTCGTAGCCAGTGCTATTGTTCTAGAAAAAGAGGTGCTGGAACTCACCATGAACACCTCTCTTGTTCTTTTTGAATGGCAGTGGCGCCAACCTGAGAGGTGCCAGAACTGAGTTCCAGCAAGTTCCGGCTGAAGAATGGCTTGCTTGTAGCAGACTTGAATACTATGTTCAGTCATGTTGCTTACATTTGAGAACCCAAAGAAGCCAATTGACCAACAGGGTTCTAGAAACTATAGCACTATAGTCATGAAAAACCCCTTTCACCTAGCTGTGAAGTCATGGATAGCCTAAAGCAAACCTCATTTTCCTCGGTTTAAGCTTCTCCCATTTCTTAGAACCAAACTAAGATGACACATTACTCATGCAATTAGCAACTGAGGGAGCAGAGGGTTAAAGCAAATGACCCCAACCCCACCCCCCATGCCAAGATCCCAAATACAGATCCGACCTGCAAAAATAAATAAATCATTTTTTCTTTCACCATTAATTGTACATCAATTACTATGTTCTGTACATTTTTCTCCCTCAAATCCATAAGCCATCAGCACATTTGGTTTTAACAGCAGTTGACAAGCTTCCGTTACAAAAGCAAATATTGTTAAATACCCTTTATTCCACTTATTAGGGGAAGGAATACATACTGATTAAGAACCTCAAGTGTTTGAAAATAGCCAACCACAAAATGTCAAGCAAATTTGTCTGTTAAAATCCATCACAACATAAACAAACATGCTGTTACAAATCAGGCAGTTTAGCCAAATCTGTTTCAGATATATATTAGGTTGGTTAGCACATAGTGCTAAACCATAGTTTAATATTACAAGAATGAATCCCCAGGACTCAAGCACTCTCCATTCCCCTGGAAAGGCTGTGAAGAGGAGGTTTGAAGCTTTCACTTGATTATCCACAATTTGCCATGTTGTCCAAACCCAACAAGCCAACTTCTAACTATAGTTTATAATGCTGGCTGTTTTTCACCAACCATAGTTAAGATAAATCGCAGTTGAGGGTTCAGATGACATGTTAAACTATGATTAATCTAAAATTAACGTGGAAGCTTCTGGACTCCTTGTAGTTGTATCAGAGAAAGAGAGGAGAGACAGGAGGAGCATACAAGCCCACACAGGGCTAGTTTTACCTAGAAGCACAGCATTTGCACAACCTTATTGTTTGGACTACTCCACACAGGGCTAGTTTTACCTAGAAGCACAGCATTTGCACAACCTTATTGTTTGGACTACTTCTCACAAAAGATTTCAAACTTGAGTATCGTTTCTTAAAAGGGACATGTTGTTTCATATAAGTTATGAAGTGGCCTAGATGTTTTAAGCAATGTTATTTTTTCTCTCTCTCTTCAACACACATGGAAATTGAAAATACAGTGGTACCTTGGAAGTTGAACGGAATCCATTCTGGAAGACTGTTTGACTTCCAAAATGTTCAGAAACCAAGGTGCAGCTTCCAATTGGCTGCAGGAACCTGCAGAGGTCACATTGGAAGTTCGGGTTCCAAAGAACGTTCAAAAACTGGAACAATCAATTCTGGTTTTCAATCATTCGGGAGCCAAAATGTTTGACTCCCAAGGTGTTTGAAAACCAAGGTACGACTGTATGGACCTGATAGCTTCTCACAATGTATATTAAATATGGAAAGTTATATCTGAAACATACATGAATGTTACATTTCTGTACCGAGATGTGCATGTTTGAATATAAAAACAGAACATCATGCCTAAGTTAATCTTGAGCTTTGACAGCACTAAATAACTTTCAGAAAGTGCCTCTGTGTGAAGCAGAATTAACTAGATACAGGTTTAGCTTTCTAGTAAAAACTGGGCTTTGAGTTGCTGCCTAGAAACAATCAATGAACCAAGAAAATAAGGTCTTATATTTCGGCTGCAGTAACAAAGCCCCGTTTTTATCAATGGTGATGGTTCAGTATGTGTAAATCTCTCCTAGGAGACAATATTCGGAATGCCAGACAGAATTTGTTTACAGTGATTCATTCAAACCTTAGCTAAACCATAGCAACATATATATCAAATGACTTTCTTCCTACTTTAAACCTCAGAGAGAGAATTATAGTGCCATTTGAAAAGAAAAGCAACCCCCGGAGAATCTGATTAAGATAAAGTTCTGGTACTCTGAAAACGTTGATAATAAATGCTGTCACTTTTTCAACTCATCTCTCATTGTACTTTGGTCATTCTTTGCAAGAGCAACATTCATCAACATGATACACATTGTTGTTAAGTTGCTTTTTAATCCATCTGCTGTGAGAAAATAATGCTTAACTGATTGGGGCCACTCTTGGGAAAGCTTATGATAAGCTTGTCAGCATCTCATTAACTTCAGGAAGCCTTTGGAGCTTGCAAATTGATTTAGGGAATCAGCCTTATACAAGGATTCAGGCCCACCCCAAATACCAACAACAACCACTATAATAGGAGGTGCTTAAGAACATCAGTTTGAAAAGACTTTGTATTATGTTAGACGTGTCTCTTCTGCATCTGAAAATGTTGTGGGAAGGGTTCTAGGTTACTCTACATACAAGACTGCTGAGATTTTAGGAGCAGGTCAACATATTTGCTTCTCCCTTTCTCCCAAGAATACACTTTCATAACTCTTACCATGTTTTTGTAACTGCGGTTGACTTACAATTGACTTAGAGCCTGAAATATGATTCCCAAGTTGGCAAAGCATGCTGGTTCTCACATATTACCCCCCCCCCCCACACACCCATATAGTCTTGTGAGCAGTGGCAGGGGGTGATATAGTTGGAGAGGACTGGTGTCCAGGTGGATGTAAATCTTTTTCTGATCCTCCATCTAACCTGCAGGTACCTAGCGGCCTGATTACTGTGTTATTTTCAGGGCAAGCCCACCCATAAGGCAAGGTGAGGCTATTTAGCAGTGTCTGTGAATGCATTCATATTGGGTTTTGTAATTTCCTTCTCTGGTGATTAAGCAGACATGTGCATAATTGCAAGTTATGCAGTATTTTCATACGGTTGCCAACTGATCATTGGTAGCGGTGGGGAAAGCTGCCTTGTCCTATTACGTCAACATCAGTTCAATGTGCAGAAATTAGCAGTGAAACTTTTCACAGAAATATTATTGCCTGTAGTGTCAGTTGCCAAAGATCAAATTGTTGAAGACAGGAATAAAGGTTCAGGTTCAAAAGCTGGCAACCTTATTGTCTATGGAGTGCAACACTCACTTTGGCTTAGACTTGCAAACCAGTGTTGGAGGAGGAGTAAAACAGATCTCAGGCATCCATGCACATGGTGTCAGGATGGGAAAGAGCTGAAGAGGCAGATGGGGGGGGGGGTCAGCTATAATAAGAAACAAGAGTGAGAATAAAAGGTGGAAGTTCAGCACTAGTCTGGCAAGTTCACAGACACATTCCTAGATGGACAAAACTCCTGCCAAGCGCCATGAGGTTTGGGAAAATGTTTCAAGCAGATCCACGAGTCTTTAAGAAATGGGGAAAAAATGATGGCGTTGAAGTAAAAACACAGAAGAATATTACCAGACTCAGCCTTAGCTGCATGATAACGGTAATGGAGAAAACTCAAAACTTTTAAAAGTGTTTCAAAAGGGGGCCTGTCATTGGCTGCAGTGATGCAACATCACTCAGCTGTCATTGTGAGCAGCAACATTCAGGACTAGAGAGTCAGCAAAAATATTGCCTGAAGTTTGGCTATACCTTGCACTATGTCGAGAAATTAGACGCAAGATGTCCATACTTTAGTGCAGGGGCGGAGAATCTCAGGCTTGGAGGCCAAGCATGACCCTCCATGCCACACAATCTTGGGGGTCATCACAAGCCACACCCTCTTTCCCCAGGCCACACCCCTCACCAGGCTTGCTCCACATCCTCCACGAGTATTTTTGCTTTGTTGGAATATGCCTTAATTCAAACGTTTCTGCTATGATATGCTTAAGGTTAGAAAGTGCAATTGCTAAGTCAAGTTCAGCGGAAAACAAGACCCCAAATCCATTTGCTTCAAGCTGTACCTGCATGTGCATGTTAAGTACAGCTTACTATAATTTACATTTATGTCCTATTCCTATGAGATGGTTCCTCTTTCCACTAAACGAAAGCAGATCCATGTTTACATTCAGGTGTGGTATTCTTCTTTTGCTTGTACTTCCTGGGGAAACAAGTGATTATACATCAGGTGCAGACATAAGTCAGTCAGAGACATCCCCTGTGAGATATGTAAGATGACATTCATTATGAAATAGGCTGCGTACTACAGTTAAGGAAGGCAAAGTAGAGATCCAAACTGCAGTTCTTCAGTGAGTGAGCCAGGAATAACGTGAATGGAATTAATGGGGGGTGGGACATACTCTCAACAATTCATTAAACAGATGCTCATGAACATTTGTGACATTGCACTGTATTTTTCTTATTTATTTTGAGACAGTAATTTCAAAATTCCGGCACCAAGGGACCTCTCAATAAAAAAGCAGGTTTTGCGTAGGCAAAAGAAACCCCTTTATAAAATTCAGATCTCAATCTTCCACAAAACCTCTTCTTCTTTCCAGCCCCCTTGCAATGTGTCCTCATAACAGACTGCTGGTGCTCTGGCACCAACTCACAAACTAGCAGCAGATCTTGGCCAGCTATTTCTAAATCACTATTTTAAAGCAGCAGACATCTATGCAATGTATAAAAGAGTCTAGGTTGGTGGCGGCATGTTTCAGATGGTCACACTTGGGATTAATGAGCCACAAATGTCTCACACAGAGATCTGTCACTCCTCCCTTCACAGCTCAGGAAATCGGACAAGGCAGCCTTTAATTAACCAAAGTTTCCCATTTCATCAAACCTAGAAAATGCAGTTCCCCATTTTGGAACATGTCATGATATTAAATCAATTATAATATCCTAGTTTGTTATGAAACTGGTCCATAGATTCCAATTTGGGTAGACACATAGATGACAAACTTGGCTGCCCCATCACAGCTTCGTTGCCTTCCACTCACACCCACATTGGTGAATGTTGATTCTATAAAGCTCATTTACAAGAACAATCATCATCATCTTCCCCACCTGCCCTACCATGACCATAATATGTGTGCAAATGTGTGTGCATGGGGGGTGGGGTGGGGGAAGCCAATGACAAACAGAGAAAGTTGACATCGCACATGAGGCCTGCTGTCAAAGTAGATGGAGTCATGAAATTAGCAAGCCTTATATTGACCCTTCCCTTTCGCAATGGACAAATGTGTGTGAGACCCATTCCTGGGAAGGATTGAGAATAATTGCAGAAGAAAAAGGGTTTCAGCTATTCTGTATAGAGACCCAGATAAATCTTTGAGGTTTTGTCATCTCATTTGAAAATAATGATGATAATTTATTATTTATACCCCACCCATCTGGCTGGGTTTCTCCAGCCACTCTGGGCGGCGCCCAACCAAATGTTAAAAACACAAGACAGCATTAAACATTAAAAACTTCCCTAAACAGGACTTCAGATGTCTTTTAAAAGTAAGATAGTTGCTTATCTCCTTGACATCTGATGGGAGGTCATTCCACAGGGCAGGCCCCACTACTGAGAAGTCCCTCTGCCTGGTTCCCTATAACTTCACTTCTCGCAGTGAGGGAACTTCCAGAAGGCCCTTGGCACTGGACCTCAGTGTCCGGGCTGAACAATGGGGGTGGAGACGCTCCTTCAGGTAAACAGGACCAAGGCCATTTAGGGCCTTAAAGGTCAGCACCAACACTTTGAATTGTGCTCGGAAATGTACTGGGAGCCAACACAGGTCTCTCAGGACCAGTGCTATATGGTCTCGGTGGCCACTCCTAGTCACCAGTCTACCTGCCGCATTCTGGATTAATTGCAGTTTCTGAGTCACCTTCAAAGGTAGCCCCATGTAGAGCACATTGCAGTAGTCCAAGTGGGAGATAACTAGAGCATTCACCTCTCTTACGAGACAGTCTGTGGGCAGGCAAGGTCTCAGCCTGCGTACCAGATGGAGCTGGTAGACAGCTGCCCTGGACACAGAATTGACCTGTGCTTCCATGGACAGCTGTGAGGCCAGAATGACTCCCAGGCAGTACACCTGGTCCTTCAGGGGCACAGTTACCCCATTCTGGAGCAGGGAGTCCTCCACACCAGCCCGCCCCCTGTCCCAAAGAACAGTACTTCTGTCTTGTCAGGATTCAACCTCAATCCATTAGCCACCATCCATCCTCCAACCGCCTCCAGACACTCACACAGGACCTTCACTGCCCTCACTGATGAACAGCCCAGCAGCTTTATGTAGATGTTAAAAAATCATGGGAGAGAGGATGAAAAAAGTGAACACTCACCCCCCAACACCACTTTCTGAACAGGAGGAAGGAGCAGAACCACTGTATCACAGTGCCCCCAGCCCGTCTAGACGGTCCAGAAGGATGTTATGGTTCATGGTATCAAAGGCCGCTGAGAGATCCAGCAGAACTAGGAAACAGCTCTCACCTTTGTCCCTAGCCCGCCGGAGATCATCGAACAGAGCAAAAGTATATGAAGATGGACAATGTGGACGTCCTTATTGTATATACCACCAGCACCTGTTCCCCTGTGTCCCCTACCAGATCAAAACGTTGATTAATTGCACAGATTGTGGCAATATAATAACACACTGTAGGACTAATACAAATCTTAAATCTAATATAAAGTGCAGTCTTTCCAAATGCCTTTAAAAGCAAACAGACACAGAAGTCTTAAAAATCTAAATGGTCCATCTATTGTACAGGATGCCTTTAACCAGCCCTGTTAATTTATCCTGACACATATAACTGCTAGTTGTCAAAAGCCTGTTACAGATGTGATTCCAGACACATAATTAGATAAAAAGATGGTGCTTTAAAATGAATTTAAATTCAGGCTTACCACTGGGCAAAGAGACTGAGGAATGGAGTTCATGTTTGCACCAATCCACATGTGAATTGCTGAAGTTGGTCTCAAAAATTTCTGGCTGAGAATAACATCTGCCATCCACATCTTCAGGAGAGAGAGTGTCCAGTTCAATTTTCTCAAGTGACATTGCAAAAATAAAAAGAAAAATTAGATAAAAGTTTCAGTTATCCGCTGGTTATGATGAAGTGACACCAGGTGAATCCATGGCTTGGCTGCCAAATAAAAACTTCAAGAAAATGGCCAGGGGTTCACAAAAACCCAGAATCAGTAATTCCAGTAAAGTGGGTGCAAGCTCAGGTACATCTCCTGGACTTCATAGTTTTCTCCCAGGATTAAAAATGAAACAAAACCCCAAACCCTATTCCTGTTAAGAAAGGTTTTCTATACTTGTGTGACAGCAATGCTATGGTGTCTCTGTGTGGCTCCTGAAGAAATAAACAGGATAAGTGGAGACATCTGTATGCTTGCTAAGATCTGCTCTTAATAACTTTGTTTTAGCAGCCCTAATTCACATTTCAATTCTCATTTGTTGAGCTGGGAGGGGCTTAGTCATACCAATGAAAACAAGTGGATTCCACATTTCAGTAGGCAGCTGAAAAGTGGAAGTTAGTTATGCCAGAATTCTCAGACCTTCTCTCCTGGGAAATTTGCAGCAAGGTACCTAAAATCAAGAGCAAACATATGCTTGAGACCAAATGATGTACAGCTGCAGAATCCATGCCCCCAAAATCATACCAATGATTTTCAGCAGCCCAGCATTAAAAAACTAACCGTTTCATGTGTTTTTAATAGTATTATTATTATTATTATTATTATTATTATTATTTAGTTATGCCAATTGGTGTGTGTCATTGTGGTTATTCACCTTGTGCTTTTATGTGTGGAAAAGTAAGGTGTAAATATAAGAAATGAAAATGAATCAACAAGTAATTGTTAGGCTCACGTGTCTTATGGTCCTCGTGATTTTAAGTAGAAGGTCATGATCACTGGTGTAAAAGTGCATACCCTGAAAGCATTGTTCAGTCATTACGGAATCCTATGTACTTTCCTCTGGGCCTGTGTCAAAGTTTAGCAACCAAAAAGCACTCAGCAATCCTCAGGAAATTGGCCAGTGACCCTTCAATGAATCAGAATCTATCTCTTACCTATTCCTGCCATAGAAAATGTGCTCCACTCACCCCTACACCATACATTTAAAGCACATGGCTTTCCCTGACAAAATTATGGGGAGTAAAGTTTACTCTCCCACAGAGCTACAATGCCCAGCACTCTTAACAAACTACAGTTCCCAGGAGTTTTTGAGGGAAGCCATGTGCTTTAAATGTATGCTGTGGATGTGACTCATTTCCAGAAGGAATGCACCATAGTATTCCTAATGTTTTCTCTCCACTTCTATCCCATATGCTGTGCAGATGTACAGAGCATCGCTCATCAAAAGAACTTGTTTTCTTCCATCCCTCCCTTCAATGCCTGCCCCACTTTCCAAGCCCAGATGAAGAGTGCCAAGAGAGGCACCTTCTGGCCACAGTAAGAAATTGCAACACAATGTAATACATTGACTTCACGTTGAAGTTATTCTGGGGCCTTACGGTTTCCTGTATGCCACAGCTGATGAAAATTAGGCCAAACAGTGGTTGATAAACTAACACCACATCAATGGCGTTCCTAATGAACTATAACAAAACAAGAGGAAGTCACAAGGAAATAATCCATAGATACAAAAATTACCATCCCGTGTAGATTTTGGGTGCCTTCCACTGGACAAAACACAGTCCTTGGAGATCATAAGTAAGAATATATTTTGCATGACATTTTCCCTTTATGGCAGAAAAATTAATCAAGAAAAAGGGAGAAAACTTAGAAGCCAACGCTGTTATCTTGTGCAACTGATGTACTTATCTGGTAGCAGTAAACTCAAATCTCTCCAAATCTCCTCAAGGCACAATTTTGTGATGCTTGTTTTGTGGACTGGATTCACAGATAGAGAGAAGCCAATCCTTGCCATCAACAAGGCCTTGGGCTGATTAACATCCTATACCCTTTCAAATGTGTTGGTGGGAGAAGGTTTGGGGTGGGGGGGGTATTGATTTGGTTTGTTTTTGTTCTTTTTTATTATGTATTATGTATTATGTATTATGTATTATGTATTATGTATTATGTATTATTACAGTGGTACCTCGGGTTACATACACTTCAGGTTACAGACTCAGCTAGTCCAGAAATAGTGCTTCAGGTTAAGAACTTTGCTTCAGGATGAGAACAGAAATCGTGCTCCAGCGGCGCAGCAGCAGCAGGAGGCCCCATTAGCTAAAGTGGTGCTTCAGGTTAAGAACAGTTTCAGGTTAAGAACGAACCTCAGGAACGAATTAAGTACTTAACCCGAGGTACCACTGTATTATTATAATTTATATACTGCCCTATAGCCAGAGGTCTCAGGGCAGGTCACAGAAAAGATCAGCATAAAAGCCACAATATATACAGTGCTTTTTTTCTTTTAAAAATGTTTAGGGGTACTCTCATTTTCCTACTCATATTGAAATACTCCCCCTCAATGAGGCCAAACTTAGATTCACAAAATGATTAGGGGTATGTGTATCCCCGTGTCTCCCCAGAAAAAAAGCACTGAATATATATAATCAAAATAAAAACAACCCAATAACACCCCGCCCAAAAAAGAGCCACAGTTTAAAAGGGTATAGGATGTCAGTCAGATCAACCAAAGGCCTGGTTAAAAAGGAAGGTTTTTGCCTGGCGCCTAAAGGTGTATAATGAAGTGTTTTTATCTTGTACCTTTGTGCTGTGAACTGTCCTGAGATCTATAGATGAACACATTTAATAAATAAAACATTGCATCCACTTTCAACTCCAAATGCTGGCTTTTTCTATTGAAGGAGGGCCCCCACCCCTTTGCCGTCTTGCATTGAGCCCCTTAATCCCTCCCCCCTAATGGCTCATCATCCAGGATATCACCTCACTAGGAGGCTAGTCTGGCTATTCCAAGAATGAGAAGCCTTGATTAAATCCCAACACTTGCTGGATCCAGGGATTAGAGGGGCCTGGCACCCATTTTAACACTCCAAACTCATAACATTATGTTTTCACTTGGAAAATGTAATCTCCTGCTAGAGGGGCACATAAATTGTTAAAGTAATTACGATATGCAAATTTAAGTGGGCAAATGTTTCAGGTGATCACGATTACATTACCTGGGACATTGCTAATGCAACAAATGCACCCATGCCCCACATCAAGATGTGTTTTGTTACTATTGTTTTAATTCTCTAGAGTCTAGATGCTTCCTCAGTTTAGCACCAAAGTAAAAAGCCTAAGAGTGTTTATTCTGGTGCTGAAATGATTGACTCCTACCTTTTAATAAAAGTAGTCATCAAAAGCCCATCTCTGAAATGGCAAGTTTAAACGCCACCAATAGCATGTGAACTGAATATCGCCTTTGTAATTTTTTATTTTTATTTTTTTAAAGAAAATGCAGGCCTATTCCTCAAAGGCAAAGCTGCAGCTAGGGCCTGATTATTTGGATAAGCATTACATCTCTTTTTCAGCATTCTCGCCCTCAGAGGTAATTTTCTTTTCTTTTCTTTTAGTTCAGACAAGCTTTTATCCTTATTGTTGTGCAATGGAGAGAAAGCAGGTCTTGGAAGGCCTGGAATTAATTTCCACTTCTGAGAAGAGTTCTTTAGGTGGCCTTGAGCAAGTCATCTCTCTCAGTCTAAAGTGAGAGTGTTTGTGAAACTGGCAAAGTAATGATGAATGACAGGAGGATCGTGGAATATGCTGCACTTGACAAGTCTTAAATAATAATAATAATAATAATAATAATAATAATAATAATAATAATAATTTATTATTTATACCCCGTCTATCTGGCTGAGTTTCCCCAGCCACTCTGGGCGGCTCCCAATCAAATGTTAAAAACAGTACAGCATTAAATATTAAAAACTTCCCTGAACAGGGCTGCCTTCAGATGTCTTTTAAAGATAGGATAGCTGCTTATTTCCTTCACATCTGAAGGGAGGGTCTTCCACAGGGTGGGTGCCACTACCGAGAAGGCCCTCTTCTCGCTGTGAGGGAACCACCAGAAGGCCCTCAGAGCTGGACCTCAGTGTCCGGGCTGAACGATGGGGTTGGAGACACTCCTTCAGGTATACATTCATTCATTCATTCATTCATTTATTATATTTCATATATATATATATATATATATATATGCAGGTTTTGGTGTCCTCGGGTGTCTTCCCGTGTAAAAGTTGGGGTGTCTAGGCGACGTTTCGACGAGGTCTCACTCGTCATCTTCAGGCTGGTGCTTGACGAGTGAGACCTCGTCGAAACGTCGCCTAGACACCCCAACTTTTACACGGGAAGACACCCGAGGACACCAAAACCTGCATTCCTGTACCCGTGAAAATCTACGAAAGCATATATATATATATATATATATATATATATATATATATATCGTAGGATCACAGAATTGTAGAGTTGGAAGGAACCCCAAGGGCCATCTAGCCCAACCCCTTGCAATGCAGGATGCAGGAATCTCAACTAAAGCAACCATGGCAGATAGCCATCCAACCTCTGCTGAAGAACCTCTAAGGAAGGAGAGACCACCACCTCTCAAGGGAGTCTCTTCCACAATCAAACAGCTTTTACTGTCATCCCTTTTCCATAACAAGATACTTGAAGGAGCATCTATCTCCTGCCTGGCTCCCAACCTGTCTAGGTGTTCTTAAGGGTGAGCAGAGGTCTAAGTTGGCATCCTATGTGACAAGTCACTCTATCGCCATTGCCATTTGGAAGATGTCCTATCTATTTCAAAAAATGACGCAATGAACTTCACTTGGTTTTGGCACTCTGGGTGAATTATAGTTTTCATTCCATAGATTTCATGTTCCATTGGACAGTTCACAATTGAACTGCAAATATTGTATTATGTATAAGAGCCCCTCTTCACCAATTCTCACTCTCATTTGCCATCTGCCAGCTATGATAATAATTGTACTTCGTTTCAGCCTAAAACACTCATCCGTCACTTGAAGTCCACAATTTCCCTTGCTGATCTGCTTGAATATAGCAGTTATGCCAAGACCAAAGAAGGACCACACAATTCATCACTAGAAAGAAGAAAAGTGATCCATGTCTCCTAATTCTCCTGTTAGAGTGCATATCTATGTTCTTCCCCGTGTTGTATTGTTTCTCATTTCTAAACAGAGCTGAATAGATTGTTTTATGTACAGTCATACCTTGGTTCTCAAACGCCTTGTAACTCGAATGCTTTGGCTCCCAAACGCCACAAACCCGGAAGTGAATGTTCCAGTTTGCGAACTTTTTTGGGAAACCAAACGTCCAACGCAGCTTTCCTCAGCTTCCAATTGAGTGCAGGAAGCTCCTGCAACCAATCGGAAGCCACACCTTCATTTTTGAACTTTTTCAGAAGTCAAATGGACTTCTGGAACGGATTCTGTTTGAGAACCAAGGTACAGCTGTGCTTCTGGGGAGAAATGGGAAGAGGTGTGAAAAAATACAGTGGATTTTACTATAGTATTTACTTTTTGCCTGATCCACAGGTGAAAAACTTTAGTACTTAGACAAAGGAAGTGGTTAGAGGCAAGATGTTCTGAATACTAGTTGCTGGAAACCAGAGTAGTCCCATTTTCAGGCTTCCACAGGTATCTGGTCCGCCACAGTGAGAACAGGATGCTGGGCTTCCTCACACAGTAGGAAGTTTCAGACCAGTTTTACATAGGTCAGTTTCCTGAGGGCATTCTGGAATCTGGTGGTATTTTTAAAAACAGCTATTTAGTTGCAAATATATAGGATGAGTAGGTGGAGAGCAGGTATGCACTGCTAATCCCAAAGCCACACCAGTCCCTCAAAGCAACAGCAGTATTGAAGAGCCCTAGCTCTGTGATGGGGCATCTGCTTTGCATGCAGAAAGTCCCAGGTTCAGTCCTAGGCTTATCTGTGTCGTGCTGGGAAATTCTCCTATGTGAACATCTGGAGAGCTGCTGCCAGTCAGTGCGGACAATACTGAGCTAGTATAAAGCATTTTGCTATGTTCTAGCCTATCAAGAGGACTCGGGTGGCGCTGTGGGTTAAACCACAGAGCCTAGGGCTTGCCGATCAGAAGGTCGGCGGTTCGAATCCCCGTGACGGGGTGAGCTCCCGTTGCTCGGTCCCCTGCTCATGCCAACCCAGCAGTTCAAAAGCACGTCAAAGTGGAAGTAGATAAATAGGTACCACTTTGGCGGGAAGGTAAACAGCATTTCCGTGCACTGCTCTGGTTCACCAGAAGCGGCTTAGTCATGCTGGCCACATGACCTGGAAGCTGTACGCCGGCTCCCTCGGCCAATAAAGCGAGATGAACGCCGCAACCCCAGAGTCGGTCACGACTGGACCTAGTGGTCAGAGGTCCTTTAGCCCATCAAGACAGCTTCTCTTGCCAGCTTCAAGATTTTGAAATCTGTTTGTAAATGCAAGCTCTGCTGGGATTGGTTCCACTTGGGAGCTTCCAGAACTCCTGAGGGGAAGTAACTCATGGCAAAAACAGGCCTTGAGAGTGCCACTGATCAGCTCGCTCCTTTGTTGATGCTTTTGCATTTGTAAACCAGCTTGAATTCAAGCTAGTAAATCCCATAAGCATGGATTCCCCCATCCCAGCACTAATAATAATAATAAAGAGCTAACAACTTGTAGCCTTTTCACAACATCAAATGTCTGCTGTCTGAGGCAGCTGCCTCACTGCCAAATGATAGGGTCTATGCAGATGCACTTAGTTTTTCTCTTCTCTGCAAGCCTGGGATGCCTTTGCTCACCTGGTGTGCCACATGGTATGCTGCTTCCTGGAAAAGATGACCCACGCCTTAGTTGATAGGAAGCAGCATACCATGTGGCACACCAGGTGAGCAAAGGCATTCCAGGCCAAGGTCGTCGCTTGAGCATCCAGGAAGAAGCCTAGATCTGGAAACACTGCCCAAGCTGCACACCTGATCCTTCAGAGTACAACCCCGCCCAGAAGAGGCTGGACCCTCAATCTCATATCACAGTGGTGGACTTTGGGATCTTAAATTTCAGTGGTGCCCTTTTTATAGCATTGTTGTGGCAGCCCCTGCAGGACAGCACCCAGTGCAGTCGAACCGATCACACTACCCTAAAACTGCCTCTGCGTATCAGATTGTCTACTGGACAACAAAGCCTCTATCTTGTCAGGACTGAGCCTCAACGTGGTAGTGCATCCTGTCAATGGTTCAGGATATCCACAGCCTTCTTGGCATGAGTTTAAAAAATGAAGGGCACTGGGCATCTCCAACAAAATGGAGCTGTAGGCATCTGTTTTAAGACTTGTGCTTGATGTAGCATTAAGCTTGGCCCCAAGAGAAGAGTTGCCCAAGACCCACCCTGCAAAATAAGAACCTGGCCACTGTGGCACATTGAATATACCTGAAATGAATTTGGAACAGAGAGGTAGCAGATTGAAGGGAAGGCTGAATGAGCTGTTCTGCCTTGCTTCATGGTAGCTTTGTTTCTATGTGTCATTTCTAATAAAAGGAAGATGTTTATGAATCTCTCTAGTGAGTATTGGCCTGAAAGCATAACCTACCAGGGAAAGGAAATTCCATCCCTAGAACCTGCAGGCAAAGATAGAATATTAGAGCCACTATCATTCATGGGTTTGTGGCAACATAACTGATGCTGAATTCTGCTGCTCATCTCTTTTCTATAATTAATGGCCCATTGTTTGCAAATCAATCTATAGAATATGCTGCCATAAAAGTAATTCGGGAGATTCCCCTTGTCCAAGGCATGATGATAAACTTGTACTTCAATGCTTAAGAGACAGTTTTAATCTCCAATTCTTTGGATGTTTAAGTTACACTTCCAAAATTATCAGGTTTTTTCAGCAATGCAGCCCATAAACATACATCTCTGTATAAAAATGTCCATCTCCTATTTAATGCTTATAATGACATAATCAGCTCAGCAGTGGCTTCTGTGTTGAACTCTAATGGAAATATTCTTATATCCAGTTGGAAATCTTTCGTGGTTACATTGACCTAACATTTTACGCAGGTGTTTCCCTCAACAAACAAATTACCTAATTTAAGGATAATAAAGCAGTCATCTTTTAAATAAGAGGAGAAAATGATGGGTTCATCTATCATAACAGGTGTCAGGACTGCCGCTAGGTCCCAGCTCACAGAGGACCAACGCCCAGTGGATATTATATACAAAAGTCTTTATTGAAGTTTAGTTTCCATTTCCAAGCTCTGGGCGCGCAGGCCCACGTCTTAACGCTAGACCGGCTAAGTCCCCTCTGACTCACTGCTCCACCCACACCAGTTTAAGATTCTAGCCTGGCTCCACCTCTTGCGCTGCTCTTTCCTGCGTTGGGTCCTTCTGCCCTCTGGGGTTCCCTCCTTCCTGGACTCCTCTGACGCGGAGCCTCCTGAGTCTTGCCCCTCCCTCCGGCGGGCTTTAGGACCTGGCTCCCTTCCCGGGCTCCCCGCTGTGCCGCGCTCCTGTACATTTGAACTTGGCGCGCGCGCCCAGCCGGTGACTTTCCTTCTGACCGTTTCCCCGCTTCCTGATGTGGGTGTTGCCAAACCTGACTCCTCTCCTCCCTCTGGTGGTGAGGACACTGGTCCCGACTCCTGGGACTCCCCCTCCCCACTGCGCTCTGGTGGAGACGCTGGCCCTGATCTCCAGCTGCTGTTCAGAGACTCCCCGCTGGCCCCTCCCTCTTGAGGTTTCTCCCTTGGAATCTCCCTTGCTCTGGCCACCGGCGCTCCCTTCTGTGAGTCCTCCGATTCGCTAGAGAGGCTTGTGGAATAACTCTGGCCACTGTCACTGCCTGCGCCCCCCTCGTACTCCTCCTCCTCACTCTCCATTTGCTCCCCCTCCTGTGTCTCTCCTTCTGAACCCCTGACATCCATCCCCCCCTCGAAGCCCCCCCTTCCCCCCTCCCCCTCTTCCGGTGCGGGTTCCGGGTGCTCCATTGTTGTAGGGGTGAGTCCAGGATACAGCTCGTCCCCTGAGGCTTGCAACCATCGAGATAAGTCCGGGAAGTCCCCCATGGGCTCGTCGACGACGACCTCCTCCGCTTCCATCTCCTGCGCGGTGTGCTCGAAATCTGCACTCGACCCCAAATCACCCAAGAGCCCTCCTCCCCCTGTTGTTTGATGGGGGTCCACCTCCCAGGACCCCTTCGGCATGTCTCTGCGCCAGCCCACCTCGGGTTGGTCCTCCCACCAATAAGATCCCCCCGTGCCAAAACCTGAAAGTGATCCCTCCGGAGAGCTGCCTCCCGGAGCCGAGTCCTCAGCTGACGAGAAACCCCGGAAAGTGCTGGCCGAGAGTGTGGGTGTGAACAAACAATCCTCGAAAAAGCCCGCCGGCATAGGCTTGTGCGGGAAAAGTGTGTGGAATTCTTCCTTGAGCAACTGCTCTTCCACTGCGTAATCCGGCACCCACCTGTTGGCGCTGGCCGGGGTGTCCTCCGTGGCGAGAAGATATTCAATCCCGTCCTCCCCCCACCTTGAGTCTAAAATCTCAGTGGCTTCATTAAGTGGCTCCCCTTTCGGCGACCCCCCTTTTTTGGGCGCTTCTCTGAGCGGGTCTGGCGCCTTCCCCGGTGCTTGAAACCTGTGGGGCTCTCTGTAGGGCGTGAGCACTGATATATGAAAGACCGGGTGCATTCTGGAACCCTCCGGGAGTGTCAACCGGAAGGCCACTGGGTTGATCTGCGCCTCTACTTGGTAAGGCCCTAGCTGCTTGTGCCCTAGTTTCTTCTTGGCTAACGATCTGGCTGGAACTGCTTGTGCTGCCAACCAGACCCAGTCTCCCACCTGGATGTCCTCCCCAACCCTCCTGTGTCGATCTGCCTGCACTTTGTAAGCCTGTTTTGCCAACTCTAACTGCCTCCTGAGCTGCTCGTGGATCTCCTGCAACTCTGCTGCCACTTCCTCTGCTCCCTGTGGCTCCCCCTCCCGCACTGTGTCCAGACCCGGGAAGGTTCTGGGATGCCTCCCGTAGTTGGCAAAAAATGGGGTCACCCCCGTGGACCCGTGCTTCGTGTTGTTGTAGGCAAACTCGGCCAACGGTAGATAGTCCACCCAGGTCGATGGCTGCTGGTTCGCGTAGCATCTCAGGTACTGCTGCATGATGGCGTTGACCCTTTCCGCCTGCCCGTTAGTTTGCGGGTGTCTCGCCGACGCCAGGCTGACCTTGACGTTCAGGAATCCCATCAGCTTTTGCCAGAAGTTGGAGATGAACTGGCGCCCCCGGTCGGACAAAATAGACCGTGGTAGGCCGTGCACCTTGAACACATGGTCTATGAACATCTTAGCGGTCTGCTCGGCCGTGGCCACCTTCGCGCACGGAATGAAGTGGGCCATCTTGGTGAACAGGTCCACTACCACGAGCACTGCCGTCTTGCCCCTTGAGCTGGGTAGATCTGTGACAAAGTCCAGGGCTACCCTCTCCCACGGTACGAACGGTGTCTGTAGCGGTTCCAACAGGCCCGCCGGCGGCTGGTGCACAGGCTTAGCCCTTTGGCAGGTGTCGCACCTATTGACATAGTCCGCGACATCCCCCCGCATCTTAGGCCACCAAAAGTCTCTGGCTACTAAGTCCACCGTCTTCTCCTTGCCGAAGTGCCCCGCGCTGGGCGCGTCGTGCAGCTGTTGCAGGACCTTCGCGCGGAGGCTGTCTCCTGGTACGTAGAGGACTCCCTTGCGTAGGAGCAGGCCGTCTCGCACTTGGAATTCGTCGCCCCTCGCCTTGCCACTGCACACCTCCTCCATCTTGGCTCGGGCGAACGAGTCTGTTCGCAGCGCGCGGCGCACCGCGTCCAGGTCCACCGTGGCTGACGCGCATGCCCACGCCTGTGGTGTGAAAATGTGCTTGGCCGCCGCCGGTGCCTCTGCCTCCAGATACTGCGGTTTTCTGGACAGCGCGTCCGCCAAGACGTTGCTGTTTCCTGGGATGTACTCAATTCTGAAGTCGAAATCTGCAAAGAACTCCGCCCAGCGGATGTGTCGCTGGTTCAGGAACCTCGCCGTGCGCCAGTACTCCAAGTTCTTATGGTCTGTGCGGACCTGCACCGTGTGCTTGGCTCCGACGAGGAAGTGCCGCCACGCCTTGAAGGCTGCATGTATGGCCAGCAACTCCCTGTCCCAAATGGTGTAGTTCTGCTCCGCTTTGCTGAGTTTTCTGGAGTAGAAAGCGCACGGCCTCCAGTCCCCCTGGTGGTCTTGCTGCAACAGAACGGCTCCCACGGCCCTGTCTGAAGCGTCCGTCTCCACTCTCATGGGCCTGCTGGGATTTACGTGCAGTAGGTTCTCTTCGGAAGCGAAGAGCTGCTTGAGCTTCTGAAAGGACTGCTCTGCCTGCTCCGTCCAGATGAACCTCTTCTTCTTGGAACTGAGGGTGTCGGTGATGGCCGCTGTCTGCATGGCGAAACCCTTGATGAACTTGCGATAAAAGTTGGCAAAACCGACAAACCTCTGTACTTCCTTCCTATTGCGTGGGCTCTTCCAATCCAGTACTGCACGTACCTTGGCACCGTCCATAGCCAGTCCCTTGTCGGACAGTTTGTAGCCCAAGAAATCCACCTCCGTCTTGTCGAACTGGCACTTCTCCAGCTTGGCGTACAGCCTGTGCTCCCGCAGCCTCTGCAGAACTTCCCTAACATCTCTCTCGTGAGCCTCCGGCGATTCCGAGAAGATTAGGATGTCATCCAGGAAGCAGACGCACTTCTTGTAGAGGAGACCCGCCAAGACATGATGCATGAAGGCTTGAAAGCAGTGGGAACCATTTTTTAATCCAAAAGGCATAACTCTGTATTCATAAGTGCCCAGCGGCGTAAACATGGTTGTTTTCCACTCGTCGCCTTCCCGTACGCGAATGAGATTGTACGCTCCGCGCAGATCCAACTTGGTAAAGATGCGACCCTTCCTCACCGTCGCCAGCAGGTCATCGATCTTGGGCATAGGGAATGCTGAGGGCTTGGTCTTGAGGTTCAAGAAGCGGAAATCAACGACCAGCCTCTTTTGGGGCGTGTCCCGCTTCTTTACAAAGAACACGGGACTGCCTCCTGCCGCCTTGGACTCCCGGATGAATCCCCGCTTCAGGTTGTGATCTATGAACTCCCTGAGCTCTTGCAATTCATCCTCAGACATGGAGTACAGTTTCCCCGTCGGGAGCGTCGCCCCGGGCAGGAGGTCGATCTTGCAGTCGTAGGGTCTGTGGGGTGGCAGCTTATCCGCCTCTTTCTCGCAGAAGACCTCCAAAAACTCCTTGTATTTGTTAGGCACCGCTTGCAACATGCCCAAGTTCAGCTGTGGTCCATCCTCGTGCCCCTCATCTTCCAAGTCCGCCAGGATGCAGTGTTCTGCGCAGTAAGAGGAGCCGAAGGTCAGTTGCCGCTGGTACCAAGCTAATGCCGGGCTGTGCCTATCCAGCCAACTCATTCCCAACACTATGGGCGTGTCTGACAGGCGGGTGACGTTGAAGCTGATGACCTCACGGTGGTTTCCAATGCGCATCACCATTGGCGGCGTCTGCTGTAGCACTTGCCCTCCCAGTAGCTCCCTGCCGTCCACTGTGACGACTTTCAGAGGTACCGCCGCTGGCAGAAGGGCTATGCCATGTTGCTGGAGGAACTGCATGTCTATAAAATCTGCATTGCTCCCCGAGTCTACGGTGATGGGAATTTCCACCAGTAGCCCATTGGGGAGCTGAAGGGATGCGGTGAGCTGCACTACTGGTTTGGGTGGGAGGGGGTCGGTGGGCTGTAAGATCCCTGGGGATTGCTTCACTGACTTGTCTGGCTGGTCCCCAGAGACGCCATCTCCAGCCAGACAGTGGAGTTTTCCTGCTGCGACTCCCTCTGCTGAATTGCGTCTGTTACTGTCGCTGCGGCTGCAGTATGCTTGTGAAACCGCTGGGGACACTCTTTTGCCATATGCTGAGCACTGTCGCAGATGTAGCACTTCCTGGTTCCTCTAGGAGGCTTCATCTTGACTGCTCCCGGAGTTAGGGCTCCGACTGTGGAGTGAGCCTTAGCACCACCTATCTCCATCGGCTCCTCTCCCCCTCCCAGCGGAGGCATGGATCGAGCGCGCGCCGCCTCCTTGGGGAAGGGAGGCAGTCCTTTCGCTGGCGTGCGTCCCAAATGCCCTTCCTCCCTGCCCCAAGGGCGTCCTTCCAACCGAACCCCAATGGAGAGTGCCCGTTCCACCACTTCCTTGGTGGTTTGGGGTCTTCCCCCCCTTGCGATCTCATCTTTCACAGCTCCGCTCAACCCCTCCCAGAACAGGTCTCTGACGGCAGGCGATTCTTTCTCCCAGGCTAGTACATTCACCAATCCGAAAAAACGTGCATGATATTGCCTCACAGTGGCTTTACCTTGTCTTAGTCCGTGAATCTCCCTCCTAGCGATATCCACATCAATCTCAGATAAAAAACACGCATCCATCACTTTAATGAAGGCAGCCGCATTTTGGAGGGCTGGATCCTTGTCTCTCCATAGATTGCGCAGCCACGATTTTGCCTCCCCCCGCAAATGCGAAATAATAAATCCCACTTTCTCTCCCTCATTTTTAAAGTCTTTGTCAAGCAGCTGCAATGTATAAATCACATCTGCTCTGAAGTTAGGATACTCCTGCAGGTCCCCATTGAAGTGAGATACCAGGCTCCCTCCTCTGTTTCCCAGCCCAATCCCTTCTGGTCTGGTGGCTGGTAGCCTCTGTGTACTTAGCACTTCTAACCTGGTTCGCAGATCCTGGCAGGCAGCAGCTGCTTCCTGTTCTTTCTTTCTGGAAGCCGCAATTTCTGCAGTCAACTGCGTCACTGCGTTTTGCAAACTCGCTATCCTCTCTTCGGTAGTCATTTCCCTGTTTTTCGTGAGCTCGCGAAGCACCAATCTTCACCCCTCGCTGCTTTCCCGCACTCCACGAGGTTGCAAAATTGGTGAAAATGGAGAGGGGACTTACTGTCAGGACTGCCGCTAGGTCCCAGCTCACAGAGGACCAACGCCCAGTGGATATTATATACAAAAGTCTTTATTGAAGTTTAGTTTCCATTTCCAAGCTCTGGGCGCGCAGGCCCACGTCTTAACGCTAGACCGGCTAAGTCCCCTCTGACTCACTGCTCCACCCACACCAGTTTAAGATTCTAGCCTGGCTCCACCTCTTGCGCTGCTCTTTCCTGCGTTGGGTCCTTCTGCCCTCTGGGGTTCCCTCCTTCCTGGACTCCTCTGACGCGGAGCCTCCTGAGTCTTGCCCCTCCCTCCGGCGGGCTTTAGGACCTGGCTCCCTTCCCGGGCTCCCCGCTGTGCCGCGCTCCTGTACATTTGAACTTGGCGCGCGCGCCCAGCCGGTGACTTTCCTTCTGACCGTTTCCCCGCTTCCTGATGTGGGTGTTGCCAAACCTGACTCCTCTCCTCCCTCTGGTGGTGAGGACACTGGTCCCGACTCCTGGGACTCCCCCTCCCCACTGCGCTCTGGTGGAGACGCTGGCCCTGATCTCCAGCTGCTGTTCAGAGACTCCCCGCTGGCCCCTCCCTCTTGAGGTTTCTCCCTTGGAATCTCCCTTGCTCTGGCCACCGGCGCTCCCTTCTGTGAGTCCTCCGATTCGCTAGAGAGGCTTGTGGAATAACTCTGGCCACTGTCACTGCCTGCGCCCCCCTCGTACTCCTCCTCCTCACTCTCCATTTGCTCCCCCTCCTGTGTCTCTCCTTCTGAACCCCTGACAACAGGGATTATTTTATTGTCCATAAAACTGATGAAAGCAATGAGCTGCTGGAGATAAAAAGTGAAAGCAAGAGGACATGTAAGACTTTGAAAGGTCCTCCAAGGGCAAAATTAGGTGACAGCTTATTGCAATAATAATGCCCCTCCCCACAAAAAAGGGGAAATAGTGGCAGTGAAGAAAATTTTGGATTATTGTGTTTTGTGTTTTAACACCATCATTTCCACCTGAAAAATGAAAATGTGTCATGTTTGTGTTCTTATTCATTTGCTCAGTTTCTGCCACAATGGATCTAAAGAGATGTCCCTAAGAGGCTTGCTCTGCCAGTTTTTCCAAGGCCAGAGCTCAGGGCCAAATAATTTGATCATTACTTTGATCATTGGTGAATATACTTTGTTGGCATCTATCTGACTCAGGTAAGGCATCTGAAGGCGTATGGTTTTGCAGCTACAGGTGCATGATGGCATGTCTTCTCTCTACGCACTCCTCGCTCTGCAGTCATTCCTTCTCTGGTCACTGCTGTGAATACATGACCCAACTGTTTGTCTCCAGGCACTGTGATCAGATGCAAGGGATTCCCATACAGTGGGGTTAATGTTGCCACGTTTGCAGATATCTTTGTAACACAGAGTTGATCTGCCAACAGGCCTAGTACCTGAAGCCAACTCTCTGCAGGACACGTCCTTGGGGATCCTGCCATCTTCAGTTCTGTGTACATGACCAAGCTAGCATAGATGTCACTGAGACAGCAATGGGAACATGCAGGGCATGTGGCCTTAGAAGAGCACATCTTTGTTTGACACTCTGTCCTGCCATGTGATGCCCAAAATCTTCCTGATGCAGCACATACGGAAGGCATTGAGGCATCACTCCTGGAGGGTGTAAGTTGCCCACAACACACTTTCATAAAGCAGCATACTCAATACACAACCCCAGCAGACATCTTGGTATTGGTCATTAGCATCACATTCTCCCATACCCTTTTGGAGAGGCAAGCCATTGCTGTAGCTGCCTTGCCAATACATTTGTCCAGCCCAGCATAGATGGAAAGCTTGCTGGTTATGGCGGAACCTAGGTAGACAAAATAGTCTATTGCCTCAAACATGTAGTCAACAATGCTGATGCATGGAGTGCTGGTGACATCCTGACCCAGAATGTTGGTCTTTGTTAGGCTGATGGTGAGGTTGAACTCCAAGGTTTGGGCAAAATGGTTGCTGAGTCTCTCTAGAGCTTGGAGTCAAGGCTGCATCATCTACAAACAACATCTCTTGGATGAGAACCCGCAACACTTTTGTATTGGTGTGGAGACATACCAGGTTGAACAGACCCCTGTCACTCCTCAAATGAAAGTACACACTATCTTAATTCAAGCTGAAAGCACTGAGAGAAGAATATGCCAGTTGGGGTGAGAACACAGTCCTGTTTCACGCTGCTCTTTATAGGGAAGGCGTCCAAGGATGAGCCACCAAACTGGATGGTGTTGAGCATGTTCTTGTGGAAGGACACAATCATCTTGTGGAGCTTAGGTGGGCATCTTATCTTGCTGAGTAGTGTGAAGAGTCCTTTTTGACTGGCAAGGTAAGGTTTATGAAGGTGATGTACAAGGAGTGTCTCTGCTCTCAGCATTTCTCCTGCAGCTGGTACACTGAGAAAATCATGTCAACTGTTGACCTCTGAGCTCTAAAGCCATACTGTGGCTCAGAATAGACCCTGTCAGCAAGTGACTACAATCTGTTGAGAACTACATGGGCAAAGGCTTTACTGATAAACCATGGAAAGAAATTCAGAATGACACACACTCATTACTCCCTGCCTGAAACCCAGAGACAGTAGTCTCTGTAGACACTACTGAGATGGACCAATGGTTTGACTCCATATAAGGCAGCTTCCTATGCTCCTTTCCTTCTGATGCTCATGCAAAGGACTTGCAAGAAGCATGACAAAAAAGCACCTGAGCCACACATGATTTATCCCCCCCATCACTCTGCATCTGTCTTGTGTCTGCAGCCATTCACACTGGAGCTCTGATCCTGGATTGCATCACATTTAAATTATGTTTTCCAAATAGTGTCACAAGCATTCAGCTTCTGAGTAATAAAAAGGTTACTCAAATAATTGGCATTAGTACCTGTGAAAGTGATTGTGTCAAAGGATTTTTGGAAATGAATCTCAATTAAAATAAAAATGTCACTGGTGTCTGAAGGAGAACATGTTCTCATAATGAAAAGTCAAAATGTGACATTTCGGTATGTCAAACAACTTGATGTGGGGAAGGAAACTTGCACTTACTATAAAAGAGTTAACCTAAGCCAAAAGTTAATTACCTGTTGCCCCAGATCTTTCAGAAGTGGAAGAATTTGTATCAAGCATTTGTTTTATACAGTCAGAGTAATAAGTCACAGCTTCCTGATTCTGGTAACAATTACTCAGATTTTCTAAGTGGTCGATAGCTAGATGTCCATAGTTAGCTATATTCAAAGTTACAATCAGATAAGAAAAGACTGGAATATTCCTTCTGGCAGTGAATTCGCTTAAATCCAAGCATAGAAAAATGCAACACCTGACTTTCCAGTAGCAAAGCTGAGTCCAGGATGGCACCCAGACTAGAGCTGCCACCAAATGTTACACAGCACAAAATGGAGAAGTGACTTGGGAAGTTCCAACATTCAATGAACTGGAAAGGAAGAGAGTTTTGATCAGGTAAATATTTCTCAGAGGAATGAGTCCTTCTCTGGAGGACCCACAGAAGCATTCATTGAATTCACCTTCTTAACACCTTGAATGCCACGGCCATTGCAGTTCCTGCCAAGGTGCCCAATGCAGTACTTTCCCCTGATCTGTGGGATCATTTTCTGTTTGTGTGGCCAATGTTTGGACGGGACTCATCCAATGATGTGGCCCCCTTCTTGCTCTCTTGATCCCTGCTCATCTTGACTAGTGGGGTGGGGTTGAATAGTTAGGCCAGGTTGTGGTGAACACATTTTCACACAATGGAGTTGTGCCTGCTGCCCTTAAACAGGCAATTGTGGATCCATCCACCCCTGAAGAAGCCCACTCTTGATGTTAGGTTTATAACAACTACAGCTTGGTTGCAAACACTCTATTTTGGGGGTAAGATGGCGAGGAGGAGGATGGCTGAGCAGGTGCAGGAGGTTCTGGAGGAAGCAAATAATATAGATCCATTTCAGCCTGGGTTCATGTGCTGTTTTGGGACTGAATCAGCCTCGGTTTTGCTGATGAATGGCTTATATGAGGAACTGCAAGTCTGTTTCTGCTTCTTGCTCACTCAGTGGATTTTGAGACCATTGACCATAGACCAGGTCTGTGGCTTGGGTATTCACAGTACTGTTCTACAGTGGTTCTGGCCCTACCTACAGTGTCATGCCTAGAGACTAGCATTGGGAGACTGTTTCGTTCCCAATGCTGCTTAACGTCTATATGAAGACACTGAGTATGGCTGGAGTTTGGGGGCAAAGTATTGTCAGTATGCTGATTTCGCAGAGCTTTACTTCTCCATAACATCTGAGTCAGGAGAGGTTGCCAGGACACAGTGGTGGAGTTGATGAGAGCCAATGAGCTGAACTTGAACTCTGGTGGATGAAGGCCCTGCAGGTTTCATTATTCCTGCCTGCAGGAAATTGGCCAGGTGCCTGTTGACGGAGTTGCACTCCCTCTAAAACAAGAAGTTCAGACTTTGGGGGTGTTTGTGGATCCATCTTTGTTACTCAAAACTCAGGTAGGCACAATGGCTAGGCGGGTCTTTTACCAGCTGCAGCTGGTGCACCAACGATGGCCCTTCTTGGACAGGGATAGTCTGGCCACAATGATTTGTGCATTGGTAACCTAAAGACTTGATTATTGCAACATGCACAATGTGGGGCTACCCATTAGCCTGGTTGTGAGGCTCCAGTTGGTGCAAAATGCTGTGGCTGTATTGTTGATGGGCACAGGCTATTGGGAGCCCATAATTCTGGTGCTCCAAAGCCTGTATTGCCTGCCCCTGTGGTACTGGGCCAGGCTCAAAGTTCTTATATCAATTTACAAGGCCCTTAACAAGGCACTATGCCGCTGAATACCAGTTGCTGGGAATCACAGATCAAGAGAGTGTTGCTGTGCTAAGGTTCTGCTTGAAGGCTTAACATAGGCATCTAATTGGCCACAGTGAGAACTGAGTGCTGGACTAGATGGGCCTCTGGCCTGATCTAGCAGGACTCTTCTTATGTTCTTAAGAGTCCTACTGGATCAGACCAAAAGCCCATCTAGCCTAGCATTCTGTTCTCACAGTGGTCAACCAGATGAATATCCAGAGGGCACCACGTTGCCTCTCCCTGAAATAGTCACTGGATTTCTTCCTCTCTGTTTTATTCAAAGAAGCATCTTCATTGAAGCTACCATGTCTAAATTTAGCTGCTGGCTCAGTTGCATCTGGTGTGTGTGTGTGTGTGTGTGTGTGTGTGTGTGTATGAATAAGAAGACATTCTCTGTGCCTACTACCTTAATTTTAAAAATAAAATAACCCTAACAGTATAATACAAAGACACAAAGAACATAGGTAAATGGAACCAAATTCTAAATTATGCCTATCATGTGTTTCAGATGCACAGACATAGAGAGAAGTCCTATGATCCTTTATAGAGTTAGTCATACACTGCATTTCCCATAATATATATTATGCTCCATAACAGTTCACAGAAGACAACTGCAGAGGCTCAGACCTCTGCAGAATTTGCATCCCTATTTTACAATAAAAATGCAAAGTATACTAAAGAGAATTGGAAGAAAGGATGTCAACAAAGCCAAAGAGTGCTATCTGCTAAACAGTTAACAGATTCTCATTTGCATCAGAAAGTAAGAGCTTGCTGGAATGCAAAGTATACAGCTTAGGCGGGAGGAAGCTCATAAACTTAACTGTTATGGTTCCTGTGTGGCTTCACACTTATTTTAGTGGAAATTACCTTGAGGAATATTGCATTGTGCTTAGCAGAGCTAAATGCCTTTATTTTCAGCAGTGACAACTTCTCCCCCAAAAAACTTTTTTTTTTTAAAGTGGAAAAAGACTACCTTCCATCAACAAACATCATTGTATAACAATTTCTCAGCTAAAGTGGGAGAAGAAGCTTCTTTTATCTGGTAGATTGTTAACTGATTTGCAACAACTATGTGTTGATAGTTAAACAACAGAAAAAGATGCACAGGGTGGAATCCAAAGCAGTGCTTAAGTCTTTCTGGTAAAAGCCAGCTGGCAGGGTGGGGTGATTTCCATTCTGAAGGAAATCAGCCCTGACTGCTCACTGGAAGGACAGATCGTGAAGCTGAGGCTCCAGTACTTTGGCCACCTCATGAGAAGAGAAGACTCCCTGGAAAAGACCCTGATGTTGGGAAAGATGGAGGGCACAAGGAGAAGGGGGCGACAGAGGACGAGATGGTTGGATAGTGTTTTCGAGTTTACCATCATGAGTTTGACCAAACTGCGGGAGGCAGTGGAAGACAGGAGTGCCTGGCGTTCTCTGGTCCATGGGGTCACGAAGAGTCGGACACGACTAAACGACTAAACAACAACAACATGTGATGAAGTTGTGCCTGCTGCCCTTAGACAGTAAGTACAGTGGTACCTCGGGTTAAGAACTTAATTTGTTCTGGAGGTCCGTTCTTACCCTGGAACTGTTCTTAAGCTGAGGTACCACTTTAGCTAATGGGGCCTCCTGCTGCTGCTGCGCCGCCAGTGCACAATTTATGTTCTCATCCTGAAGCAAAGTTCTTAACCCGACGTACTATTTTTGGGTTAGCGGAGTCTGTAACCTGAAGCATCTGTAACTCGAGGTAACAATGTAGTGCATCCACTCCTGAAGAAGCCTACCCTAGACCCCAGAGCCAGGCTGGGAGGTTTTGCTGCTGAGGGAAAACCCTCCACCACCTCCTCCAATCAGAGTCGGATTGAGGTTTGATGAGGCCCTAAGCTACTGAAGGTAACAGGGCCCTTTATATGTCTAGCTGTCCTTTGTCAACAACAAATTGTCACTTTTTTGTGTGTGTTGAATATATGTAATTTATGGGACCCTATATATAGAAATGAGCAAACCAGTGATATTTTAGGGAGCAGGCTAGCAGGCGGGGCCCATTACTTACACCATAGGAGCCTACACAACACAAAACATTGTTGCTGTATGTAGGTTTTATTAAATTTGTTTTTTATCTTATATATTGGAAATGTACATCCATTTTTTTTCCTTTAATTTTTTTGGGGGCCCCCAAGAGAGTGGGGCCCTAAGCTATAGCTTGTTTAGCTTATACATAAATCCGGCACTGCCTCCGATGTGGGCACATCTGTTTGTTCCTCCAGTCCTATCCCAAGAAATTGAGACCCAGGCAGAACAGTAAAATAAAATAATTTACATTCCAGCAGCTGCTTAAATCTGTTTGGAACAGTCACAACAGTTTGAAACTTGTGGAAAATTCAGTGCACAGGAACTTGGCCTCTGATGTATCTTATGGGCCACATATGCATCAGGCTTAGTTACCTGCACTGGCATTTGCCAGTCATTAATTTAAGCAAGAACAACAAACCCCAAATTGGAAAACCCATAGAACTCTTGAGATGCCTTTAGCAGACCAAATAATTTTCAAAAGATTGGACTGAAGACCATCACATTATAAGCAATTATTTTCTAACCCATCTGGCAGGATACAAGTCAGTAGAGGAGACACAACTTGTTTTTATTTACATAATTGAGACCTGATCAAAATAAGAAGGAAAGCCATGAAAAATCAAGGGTTTATATTGGATCCTCTAGATTTGCATTTCAAGTTTCAAAGTTTCTAATTTACACTCTTCCCTAGTATTTAACATTTAGACTTCCTTGGTATTTGAAAGAGAGCTTAAATTGATCCCTTAATTATTCAGTTTAAATTAGACTTTATCCTTGAATTGCTGAAAGCTACTGCTTGTCATTTTTAGCAATAATTTGTTTCAAGGTTGAGCTTTGCCTTCCAAAAAAGGCATAACATATTAAAAGGTCACTTCCAACTTTTGTCTTCTCAAATGACTTTGAACCTGTGTCTAGTCGAAAGCATTTTTCAGAGAAGTGGGATTATTTATGTCAATTACATATCTTCTGTTTTCATTAAAGACCAGAATTCTATGCCGACAGCAAAAGCTGTGTTTCTAATGTTAGAGCCAAAAGTCAGCCTGCCACTTTGAAAATCTATTTTTTAAAGGAAATTATGATTTGCTCCAATTGTGGGGGAATCATTGGGTAGGCAGCCATTAACAAAGCTAATAACTGCACTAACAGCACCTGTTATGGGAACAGAGTTTGCCTATGATACTTGATCTGTGACATTTTTTTGAAAGCTAATTGTGCCATTATTTTTAGAGCATAAAACAGAGATTCCTTACAGCTGCTTCTGCCTGGTACAGTGGTACCTTGGGTTAAGAACTTAATTCGTTCTGGAGGTCCGTGCTTAACCTGAAACTGTTCTTAACCTGAGGTACCACTTTAGCTAATGGGGCCTCCCGCTGCTGCTGCTGCACAATTTCTGTTCTCATTCTGAAGCAAAGTTCTTAGCCCGAGGTACTATTTCTGGGTTAGCGGAGTCTGTAACCTGAAGCGTCTGTAACCCAAGGTACCACTGTACTTGATCTTACATCTTTAGTGGGTTGTATTTCACTTCGAATATTGCAAAGTATAGATGGAGATAAATAAGCACAGCATATTGACATTTAAATAAAACCCCAGATAATTAAATATATTGAGCTCAGTCCAGAAATTTCTGGCTGACCTGATAATTTCACAGATGCCTTGTGCATTCAGCTGCCCCCATTGATCATGAGTTGCCCCACTGAAGTGTGTTTATATCAGGTCACTTCAGTACAACAGAAAAGCTTCCATGATTGGCAGCTCTATGGAGTAGAATGCCATTGACTTGAAAGCTCTGTTTGGGGGATGGGATGCGGAAAAGACTCAAAAGTGTGTTCTTAGCACCAACAAAGGGGCAGTGGTTTTACAGCCTCTTTCTAGGCTAGATTAGCAGTGGTCAGGTATAGAGTACGGTCATACCTTGGTTCTCAAACACCTTGCAACTCGAACATTTTGGCTCCCGATCACCGCAAACCCAGAAGCGAGTCTTCCAGTTTGCAAATATTCTTTGGAACCTGAACATTTGATGTGGCTTCCCATTGAGTGCCTTGGTTTTCGAAAGTTTTCGGAAGTCAAACCGACTTCCGGAACAGATTCCATTCAAGAACCAAGTTACTGCTTTTTTTCTTTTTTCTCTTCTTGTTTTGTATATAATTTTTATTTGTCCATTTAACAATATATAATTACATCATTATTATCCACTTTACCTCTCTGGCTCATTAGAGCCTATTGCCTTTCTTCCTCCTGCTTCATGGCTTTCAAAATTAACCTTTATATCATAGCATTTTATATACTTTCCAATTCTAGATACACTCATTATTTAACAAAAGTACTTTTAAACATTTTCTTTAACTCATTATATATCATTTCCCAGTAAGCCTTTACCTCTTTACAAGTCCACCAAATGTGGTTAAAGGTACCTTCCTTTTCTTTGCATTTCCATCACTGATTAGATCTTATCCTGTATATTTTAGCAAGTTATGATGGGTTTAGGTACCATCTATACATAATTTTCATAACATTTTCTTTTAAAGCAGTGCATGCAGTAAAATTAATACCTTCCTTCCACAACCTTTCTCAAGATTCTAGCTTAATATTATATCCAAAGTCTTTAGACCATTGTATCATCACCCCTTTAACCTCTTTGTCTTTAGTATGCCATTCCACTAATAATTTGTACATTTTCAATAATATTTTCCTCTTGTCATCCAATAAATCTATCTCCAGCCTAGATTAAACTGTGCAAAACCGTTTTTCTTTTTATCCTTCTTAAACACATCATTGATGATATTGCAACCAATTCCATCAATAACTCTTTTATTTCTTCAAATGTTTTAATCTTAACTGACTTCCTATTTCTATCAATAAATCTCTATATGTGGCCCACTCTTCTTTCATATTTAACTTTTTGACAGCTATTGCTTCTATTGGAGAGAGCCATCAAGAAGTTTTACATTCCAATAAATTTTTATATCTATTCCACACCTCATATATTGATTTTCTTATTATGTGGTTCAGAAATCCTTTATGCACATTTACTTTATCATACCAAAAATATGTGTGCCATCCATATCTGTTATCATAACCTTCCAAATCTAGCACAATTGTATTGCCTAATAAAATCCAATCTCTTAACCAACATAGACAGGCCGCTTCATAATATATTCTCAAGTCTGGCAGGGAGAAACCACCTCTATCTTTTGTATCTGTAAGGAGTTTATATTTGATTCTTAGTTTTCCCCCCTGCCAGATAAATCTTGATAATACTTTTTGCCATTCTTTGAAATGCCCCACCCTACTGATCACCAGGATTGTTTGAAATAAAAACAACATTTTAGGTAGCACATTCATCTTTACAGACTGTACTGCTTTTTTCTGTTTCTTTCAACTATTTATAAACCACTTTACTCCTTCACTTTCTAAGTGATGTGCAATGAAAAATAAAGAATCAGTTAAAATTCACCATAAAATAAGGAAACCAAAGTTCTTAAAATGCCTGCTGACAGAGGTTTCACGAGGAGGGGAGCTGTCTGATCTCAGCCAGGAGGAAGTTCAGAGAATTGGGCCTGCGATACTGAATAGGGAGTCTTGCTAGCATTTAGTCCCTGAACGGAAGCAGTTTTTAATGGCTCCCACTGATTGAATATCTGAAGCCCTTTCAATGGAACTGACTCCACACTGTATCACGAAAGCAAAAAATTTCTGACCTAGAGAGGGGGTGCTGTTTTTATCCCCCCCAATAACGGGATCAGAGGGTTTCACATTATGAATTGAATACAGGGAAGATTCTACATGCCATCATTTAAACTCTATTCAGGCAGTGTTTTTACACAGATAGTTTTATTATCAGAGAGCCTGAGGCATACCAGAGAGCCTAAGCCTAGCATGATGGAGAATTCTTTGTGCCTGCCTGAAGTAAACTGTAAAGGCTATTATAGCTTCTGAGATCCACTCTAGAGTTTTCTCGAAAAGTAATACTCCACAAAATATTTCTGCCACTTCCTGTGTTGTCAACATATGGAATACTCCGGAATGAACCAGCTTAAAGTAAATTAGTCTTGAGCCATCATTTAAACACTCTTGACATGAAATCTGCTGGTCTAGCTGTGAGATCATAAAGAGCTGGGGAAATATGCATCACTCTCAGGTAAGCTATATTAATTCCATATTCCCAGGTTATAAAACTGACAGAAAGGGTACTATCAGTCAGCATCATCAATGCAGTAGACACTGATGCTCATTCAGACAATATTTCTACTGTACTTCAGTATGTGTTTTAAATATAATGATGATCTCATAGCCTAGTTTCAAGATCTACCAGCCAGAGGTTGACAAATGTTATCCCTATTTTCAAAAGTGTGTGGGGGGGGGAGACCCAGGTAACAACCAACCAGTCCACTTAACGTCAATACCAGGGAAGGTCCTAGAACAGATAATTAAACAGGCAGTCTGTAAGCGACTGATGTCTATGGGAAGCCCACAAGCAGGTCCTATTCCACAGTTTAACCATGTGATGTGTGAAGAATTACTTTCTTTTGTCTGCCCTGATTCCTCCAACATCTTCTAAAACTTCCAAATGTATGGAATCTTATAAGTGCACGAAATTTTATGGCAGGCATGTACAATTTCCTCGGCAGACACATGCATACGGACAGTATTTCTGGAAGGTTTTTAAAATACAACAACTGGCCTATAACATGCTGCAGAATCCTCCACAAAAATCAAGGAGTTCCATGGCAAACATGCAGAGGTTGGATGGCAGGTGGATAGATCTGGAATGACTTCCCTGTGGGAGGCAATTTTAATCCCCTCTGTAACAGCATCAGTAATGAACTTTAAGAGGGACGGGTGAGATAAATGAAGCCGTCATTGTCACTAAACAAACATTGCCGGGGTGTACTTGGTCAAGACAGAGCACTAATTCACAGGCTGTAATAGAGCTTTCAACAATTCAGTGGCCATTAGTTACAGACTCAGTCAGGCTGTCCCACTGGTTTTCTTAGAGAGCTAGGAAGGGGCGCTACTGGTGCAAACAATAAGAAATAATGCTTGGCAGCCTGCTCAAGAGGAGCAATGTCATTTTAGGCTACGGCTATAAAGCTTTCCCCCCTCTTCCTTGCTGATGCCTGGTGCCGCAATATGTCAAGTTAATTAGCAAGCCCTCTGCACCTCTGAAATTATGAAGAAAGCGCTGGGCTCATTAAGAACACACTGCAGTGCCCTGGAGTAGTACCACAGATAAAAGAAAAGAAGCTGAACTTAGAGGGCTCTTTCATGGTGCAAGGGTCAAAAGTCAGAAAACTTGTAAAATCTACCACAGATGAGTCTCTCTCTGACAAAGTGCAGTTTCCTGAGAAGAATCGCACAAGGTTTGGCAGCTGAAGAAAGACGAGTGTGTGTATGGGGGGGGGGGGTACCATTTATGACGAAACGATCTGCACTAGTGGCAACCCCTTTTGACCCCTGAGCTATGGAGCACTAGCACAAAATATAGGAACTCTTGGAGTTTAGCAGTATTTTTGGAGAGACTGGGAAGCAGTGGAGAACATAGCCTGGAATTTTTTTTACGAGATTCTCTTTCTTTGACATTCTAGTCATTTGGAACTTTTTGTTCATACGACTGCTGTGTGGATAGGAAAACACTGTTACCCAGAGCATTAAATGAGTGAGTATTGATTTAGTTTTCAAGAATCCATTAGAACTTGCATTTTCTCCCACTGTAGACTGTGATACAGGTAGGCAATTTTAGACTCTTGGCCAGATGAAATGGTCTTACCAGGGTGGGGCAGGGAGTGAGGAGCTCTTTACATGCTCATGTGTATTACTTCATTTACTTTTAAATGTGGTAAGCCAAACCTGCTGGATTTGTAGGAGTGCCAGATGGATGGTTGTAGCAACTACTGCAACTGCCCAGACCTGATTTGTGCACAGCTCCATCCATCCACACGGGGACGCAGGTGGCGCTGTGAGTTAAACCACAGAGCCTAGGACTTGCTGATCAGAAGGTCGGCGGTTTGAATCCCCGCCACGGAGTGAGCCCCCGTTTCTTAGTCCCTGCTCCTGCCAACCTAGCAGTTCAAAAGCACGTCAAAGTGCAAGTAGATAAATAGGTACCGCTCTGGCGGGAAGGTAAACGGCGTTTTCGTGCGCTGCTCTGGTTCGCCAGAAGCGGCTTAGTCATGCTGGGTACATGACCTGGAAGCTGTACGCTGGCTCCCTCGGCTAATAAAGCGAGATGAGCGCCGCAACCCCAGAGTCGGTCACGACTGGACCTAATGGTCAGGGGTCCCTTTACCTTTTACCATCCGGCAAAATAAAAAAAAGCCAAAAAAGCTCTGTTCCAGCACCTGTACTTACATCCCTTTGTGCTGCAAAATATGAACACCAGATTTTGGCCCGGCAAATATGCATCCAGTAGATGCCATAAACTTTATTATGAATTAGTTTAATGGAAAGCCTCAAGGGAAGAGATATTGCATAACCCGAGATCGTAAAATATCTGATACCACGGGCATAATGTGTGGTTGAGGTTGCAGATTTGTGACGTGCTGCGGAGCTTCTCCACGGTGAGAGAAGAATTATTTAAGCTGCGGGGGCCATTTATTGCCTTACATACTCAAAAGGTGAACATAATTATCCCATCAATTACCTGAAAAGCAATGAACCTGCCAGATGTAAAGAGCCCTGCAGTAGAAGAAGAATGGTTTGGAAATGTTAGAGAGAATAACAAAACCTCAGGAAATTTGCTTCACAATTGTCAGTTGTGAATCCCCTGGGGAGCCGGGGCGGGAGGCCCTCAGTGCCATGTACCGTACCTGGCACATACAAGGACTGTAAATATCACTATTCATTACAGCAAGACACAATTGGTGTGCCAGGTGTGAGGAGAAAGAGCCAGAGTTAAAAGAGGCAGCGAGAGATCTCTTGTTCTGTTTGATCCCTGGGTCTGGAAGACACTGGCTTATTTGCCATTCCTCAGAAAATTCAAGGCTGACCAAGATGGATTTAAAAGGCAGGGAAACAGAAAGGGCATATCAAGTTTTGTGTTGATGACTTCTATGTGGGGTGTCTTCTATGTGGGATGACTATGTGTTCATGACTTCTACATTTTCTCTCTCTCTCACACACACACATTTATGTATGTATGTATAGCACCGTAGTGATTGGTGTTCATCTCTTTCCACAACAGAACCAGTTGCTACTGTTCAGCAATATTCTCGGCAGATAATTAGAAAAGCTTCTCAAATTCAAACCTGCAGCCCTCAGAAAGCTGAGATGTAAGAACTATATAGATATGCATAGAATATAATCTGCAATCCTAAACAGCTGTATCCTTGATCCTACGGGAATTAAAACTGCATTTCCGGGAGATAAGAAAATGCCCAACATAATGTGCAGAAGACAGGTGGTTTGCAGTGATTGCTTTCCTTTGCACTTGTTACCTTTAAAGATTATGCAGACTGTGCTGCATAATCCTTTGCAAATTGACTCAAAACGAAGACCTGTTGATTTCAGTGCTTGCAAGTTAGTATGCTTAAAATTTCAGCCTTAGACCTGGTTTGCAAAAAGTGTTCTGTCACTTGACTGATCTTGGCAACAAAGGAAACCCATCTAGCCTAGTATTTCTCCCTCTCCTGCCCCCTCTCTTGTGAATACCAGTCAGAAGAGAGTTGGGGAGGGGCTGTAGCTCAACAAAAGAACACTTGCTTTGCATGCAGATGGTCTCCAGATGTGATTGGAGGAAAATTCCTGTCTGAAGCCCTTGAGAGCAGCTGCCAGTCAGCATTGACTAGCAGTGCTGTCTAATGAACTACATGGGCCAACACTCTGATATGGCGTGAGACAGCTTCCTATGCCCCCCCCCCCTCTGGGTTCCTTAGGAACATGTTGAGGATTTATTTCTTTATTTCTGAAATTTGCCACCTTTCAACATTTATTTTCCCAAAGCAGTGCACAAATATAAAACGTAAACATTTTAAAACAGACGTCGAAATTCACAAATATTTAAAGAGGGAACAGCACAAACCAACTGATCTCAAGCCAACAATTCCATCACAAAATATAAGAAATCTAACCCACTGCCATTAAAATACAATGCCAGAAAATAACCACAAACTGTATGAAAAGCAGATAGAAATAAAAACATATCCAAGGCTTCCCTGAAAGGAAACAAAGAGGGAGTCAACTGGACCTCTTAGAGATGGGAAAGGGATTTCCATAAATATGAGGCCACCACTAAAAGGACCCTGACTCTCATGCCCTTAATGCAAAGTCATGATAACCACACTCTTCTGCTCACCCAAGTGGAAGTCCCTCAAATTCTGCATGCCCTACTTCACACTAAATGCCATGTTAGAAGTTTCCTTGAAACCCAGGAACAGCCTCTGGGTTAGATTACTACAATGTACTCTATGGGGGGCTGCCCTTGAGGGTGGCTGAAAGCTGCAGCTGGTGCAAAATGTGGCTTCTCACTGGGACAAGATATCACCACCAAGCCATTCCTACCACAGAAAGAAGTACACTGGCTACTGGACTATGTTCAAGGTGTTGGTTTTGGTGTATAAAGCCCTATACAGCTTGGGACCAGGAAACCTGAAAGATCATTTCACCCCTTATACACCCAATTTATAACTGTGCTCTGCAGACAATGGCCTCCTGCAGATACCATTTAATCAGGTGATCTACTCCATACAATATCAGAATCAGGTCTTTAGTGTTGTAAGACCTACTCATTGGTAGTTGTTCCCATAGATAGACTGGTGCTATCTCTGTTGTCTTTTCTCTATCTGCTGAAGGCCTTTCTCTTCCAACCTGTCTTTTAAATAGGGATTTTTCCTGGTCTGTGTCTGTAGTGTAATTGATTTTAGGTTGTTGGTTTTTTACATGCTCAAATTGTTTTTGTCTTTTGTGCTTGCCACCCTGGGCTCCTTTGGGAGGATGGGTGGGATAACAATTTAATAAATATTAATAAATTGTATTAGTCCCTGCAAGTAGGGATCACTTCCAGAAAAGCTAGCGAACAATATGAAAGTCAGTACAAGGGACTCCAGTTTGAACAGCGATGGCTTCATGTGGCAAAGGAAAGTTAAGGCAAGAAGAGCAAGTGATAAAGTGTATATAGTTTTTTACAGGAAAACTAAGATGAAGGGAAATGAAAGTGCTTTTAAAAAAATGAAGTGGGAATGAGGGTGACACCTGCTATAAAAGAGGAGCTGAAGGGGAAATAAAAACACCTCAATAGATAGTGCAAGATTCTTTGTAAGATGAAAAGAGCAGGTGACAGGGAGCATAAAACTGGAACTGCTGACAGTAATCGTTCCTCCTATTATGGACTTGTGATATTGTCACCTCCTGCTCTGACAATAAGACCACACAACGTTTTCTCATTACGTGGAGATCATTTTTTACCCTGACTGCCGTGCCAAGTCACACTCCACTCATCAGGCATACTACACAAGGGGCAAACCAAATCATTGCCGTCAAATATTGACAATGGCAGTGTTGCTGTGAAATCTAGGATTGCCTTTTTCTCCTGTTTGGCAAAGAGTGACTTTTTTTGGTGACCTCCATTACATTTATACACAGACAGTGGCAGGAACCTTAGCTGTCTTCCAAACAACGTGTTCCTTCATGTACCTTTTATGTTAGTCTCCAGAGGCTTGTCATTTTTATTCATGTATCAATAGTGGAGCTACAAAGACTGCGTACAATTACCTTTTAGGACAAACCAACCTATTACAGTGGTAAAATGAGCAATTGTTCTTCCTGTACTTTTTGATTAATATTTTCATACTATTACAGTGGTAAAACGAGCAATTGTTCTTCCTGTACTTTTTGATTTATATTTTCATACTGGGCTGAAAACCTTTGTAGTTTTCCCTCTTAAATTTCTACAGACTTATTTTTGACAGCTGTACTAATGCTGTTCTGTCCTGCTTTGTGTACATCTATGCCAGAGCTTTCCAAACTGTGTGTCGTGACACACCAGTGGGGCAGCTGCAGTGTGTAGGTGTGTCGCACAAACACTCCCTACACTCCTCCCGGGGCTGGAAAGTGGTTAGTTTAATCTCTAGTTTGCTAGTAAAACTGAATTACTGTGTTGCAAAATGATTCAAGGCTAAAAAGTGTGTCACCAACATGAAAAGTCTGGAAAGTTCCAAAAGGCACAGTGCAAAGAGGGCTGCTTATGCAATTTTGTGACTGCACCAAGATTCTCTTTTCACAGTTTTAGTCAATGTATCTGGCGATGTTCCTTGTGTTGTGGAATGAAGTTAGACCATGTTGGAAGCTAACAACAAATGTTTTATTAACTTTTAATACAAAAGACCTCCATCTTCAATAACCTGCCAGTTTGTGCCTTTTCTACTTCTCTGCAGCTCGCCACAGCCTTTCATTCCTTGCTCCCTCCAGCCCACCATTTGAAAGAGCATTACTCTGGCAGCATGTATGTTCACTGATAACCAGTAAAGGTGTGTGTGTGTGTGTGTGTGTGTGTGTGTGTGAGAGAGAGAGAGAGAGAGAGAGAGAGAGAGAACTGAAATCTGAAGCAAATTGTGTATGCGTGAATATTTTAAACAAAGTACCGGTTTCTTTTAAGGGAAAAGTGCAGATTGAGAATATATTAGTGTTTTCTGCAAAAAAGAGCAGGTACTTCAGAACTCGACAGACGTTTGGAATAGGAGAATTTTGTAAGGATTCTTCTTTGTTCAATTTTGTTTATTTCCAGAGCAATCCAACTGAGGTTGAGTGGTGGTGGTGGGAGCTCTGATTGTCTCAAACGGGACAAGATATGAGAAGCATTCCCCTCCCTTTTAATTCCAGTTCAGTTGTGTTTCCTGATGCACCACACACACACACACACACACACACACACACACACACATCTCCCATTGATTCTTCTGAGGTGAAAATTTGCTATACAACTTCCAGGCACTGACAGTAGATGTGGAATGGTCATGGATGCTGCAAAGAAGGCTACCTGCAAACCACCCTCTCTGCTGAGGAAAGTGAGGTCTATGGTTTCTTATGGCCCCTGAGAGACCCCACCAAGCAACACAGGAATGCGCCTTTTGAGAGTTTCTAGCCTGTCTTTTAAAGCATAAACCTTCCCTGCAACAAAATATAACACTAAGAAAAATTAAATTACTAGTAAAAAGAAGTAAATAACATTAAAATAAATTGTTGTTGTTGTTCCTTTTTCCCTGACAGGAACTAAAGCTGGCTTATAGCTAAAATAGAAACAGCTAAAAAACATAGTAGGAGAGCAACCTTTTTTTAAAAAACAAAACACAATTAAATATCAATAGAATATATGTGTATGTGTTTGTGTGTGATTTATTAAAATATACAAAATAGCTTTGAACAATTACAGGATTGCATCCCTAGTCATGGAGAGTTTATTTCAAAATGCATATTCGTTCCCTAAGTGCCCCCCATCACTAACTTCATCGTGTCCGAATGTTAGTATGAAGGTCTTACTTCCAGGCATCACTTTATTATAGAGAAAATAATAGCATCCTGTAGCACCTTAAAGTCTATCTAATATATTGCATAAGTTCTTATGGACCCTTCATCATATGCATGAAGGATTATCATCAGTTGACATATTTATATTTACAGATACCTTGGTGCAGCTTAAAAGGGAAATGGTGTTGTAAATAGTGGGGTCAAGTGGCAATGAACTGAACAAATGTCTGTGACATTTGAATTAGAATTGGCAAAATAAACTCAACAGCAGTAATGGGCTATAATGTAGCCAGTCACTATGTTAAAGAACATTATATTAGATAAAAAATAGTATTAATAGCCATTTTGGATGTTGACCAACAGTGAAGAGGTTGAATTGCAGAGCATGTTCACACCTGACTCCTGGAATACTGTCTTAATACTAAAGTGGACCTTGAAAATACTGAATATTTGTGCTCCCCAGTCAATGATTCAGTAAGGCTGACAAAAATTCTCTGACTTTGTTGGCCCTGGAAGTGGAAGAACAACATTTCATTCAGATAACTTTGTCTGCCATGGTGAATGGAACCACATAATCAAGAATGAGCTCTGTATAGTATATGGTGCTTAGTATGCATTTAGTATAGAGCTGCTTATTCCGGATGCAAAAACAAAACCAGCTTTTTCTATTTCATGCGTGGGATTCAACTAAGGAGCCTCATCAATGGAAACTCTGCACAAAGACTTCTACTTCTGCAATGGAGCTTTCTGCCCTCTCTTTCCCCGGCACATCCTTACCCCCGGAAATTGGCTCAGGTGGGGATGAGGTCAGGAGAACCCCCAAAACAGCACGGAGGGAGGAGAGAGGGGATCATTCCATCTGCCAAGCTGAAAGGCTTGGGCTGATGGAATCAGCAGAAGAATGTGATATGGAATTGCTCTCCATATTTCTAATGTATTTTTGGTAGTGGTGAAATAGCCTTTACTGTGATCCCCCCCCCCTTATATTCATTTAATCTAGTAAATTTTCAGCCTTCCTACTGTATTTTTCCTTGTTGCATTTAGTTAATTACATTTGTTTCTCAGGTTATCAAAAAGAAAAGAAACAAAGCACATAGCTGTATCAAGTAAGTTAGACCAGGCTCAGTGAAGTTAATAAACCTAAATTAGTCATGGCCGTTAATTTCAATGGCCCTGCTCTGATTGTCACTAACGCTGAATAAAACTGTGTGTTTGTAATAGGCAGGAACTGTGTGCATTATTAGATGTGACAATTCAGATGGCATTTATACATCTCCCAGCATGAAAATATGCACAAATTGCCCAGGCCATTTTGTTTAACAGATGGCAGGAAGAGAGAACAGGGAACAGAGAACAAAATAATCTGAAAAATCAGTGTATACATGCTCATATCTTAGTATGTAGGCTAACTCCTGGTGTCTTAAGGTTGGCTGTTCTGATCTGAAGCATGTTTAAATGTGAAATGACAGCCGTGCACTGCAGCTGGACACCTGTAGGGCATTCTATAGCAGCACAGAAATTAAGAGTGTAAGCTTTCTTTGGCCACTACTTCAGTATGAAACACTTCCTGCAGTAAACAAATTCAAATACTTTCTTCAAATAGTTTTCCAGATTTATGCCATCCTGGTCCAGTTCTCCTTTTTTTGAAAGGCAACCAACCAGGAGGGTTACTGAGCCCGCAGCCATAATAAAAAGGTAAAAGGTAAAGGTAAAAGACCCCTGGACGGTTAAGTCCAGTCGAAGACGACTATGGGGTTGCGATGCTCATCTCGCTTTCAGGCCAAGGGAGCTGGCGTTTGTCCACAGACAGTTTTCCGGGTCATGTGGCCAGCATGACTAAACCACTACTGGTGCACAGAGGACTGTGACGAGTGCCAGAGTGCACAGAAATGCCATTTACCTTCCCACTGCAGCAGTACCTATTTATCTACTTGCACTTTGACGTGCTTTCGAACTGCTAGGTTGGCAGGAGCTGGGAAAGAGCAACGGGAGCTCACCCCGTCGTGGGGATTCGAACTGCTGACCTTCTGATCAGCAAGCCCAAGAGGCTCAGTGTTTTAGACCACAGTGCTACTTGCATCCATAATAGGCAAGCAGAAATATTTTAGCCTGTTCCAACACTTAAATCATTGTGGTGGAAAGGCTTCTTCTGCCCCATCTGCAACAAAACATGTCTCTCCTGTATTGGTCTCTAACCTTCCAACAGTTTGACTTCACGCCCAAAGGCGTACTCCTCTGCTGTCTCCCGAGACAGAAGGATGCCAACAGCAACAGGAGGTTAAAAGTTGTTGCTGCCCGTAATAAAATTCACCCCCGTGGCTTACCTAAATTATAGCCAAATCATCTTCCACTCTGCCAGGTTCTATAAACAGTATCTAAGAAGCCCCTTCCCACTTCTGCTTCTCTTCAATTCAAGTAATGGTGTGATAGTCATTCTACATCGGATTAAGGCAGCTTTCCCCAACCTCGTGCCCTCCAGATATTTTGTGTTACAACTACAGGCCGCCAGTGCATCTAAATGGTGTGTGATCACTGACTCACATGCCCTTTTGGACCCCAAAGAGGGAAGAACAGAGACAGAACGAGGGGCAGAACGGGGTGGAATGGAACCCCTGCACAAGCTGGTCATCTCCTTCACCATCATACCTGACCACTAGTCATGCTGGGTGGGGCTGATGGGGGTTGTAGAACAACAACATGTGCAGGACACCAGGTTATGGAAAGGTAGATTAAGGCAACTGTGCTATAGCCAGTTCACAGGAGAAAAAGGTTACTTTGATGAAATGTCTTGATGTCATCAGCTCTTTAAAAAGCAAAGTTTAAGTTCATTTGTTTGCACTGCGGACAGACTCTGAAATGCCAAATATTGCCTCTTTGGGACAATTTTATCTGCAGTGTAAAATGGCAGTACACACCATACCACAGTGTTACATGCTTTTCAACAATTTAAATGCAATGAATGTTTATAAGGGGAATGCAAACAGGGATAACAAATATATACTGTAGAAGTTTAACTTAGTTCCCAAGTCTGCTCTTATGTAGGAGTCTAGCTCTTAGCCCTGCCAAATGGTAAACATATAGGCGTCTGCTTGTACTAGGAGCAACTGATGGAAGAATAAATCTGATTACATGAAGAAGAACAGGATATTAGTAAACAAGACAAACAAAAGATTGTTCTGGAAATATGTGTTCATATACAGGTAGCAGAGAACTCTTGTTAAGTAAGGAATGAAGTCTAAAGGTGCTATCACAAAACATATGGAGAAAGGAGCTGTTGTCAGTCTTCCACAACTACAAGATTTTTTTTTTTAAAAAATCCATCAGGTATGCAGTTCAGTGTGGAGTTCATCCTGGTTTCATTTCAGAGAATCAGAGAATCACAGAGTTGGTGGGGTCATCTAGTCCAACCCCTGTAATGCAGGAATCTCAGCTAAAGCATGGCAGATGGCTATTTCTGGTATCTTCAGGTATCTTGCCTGAAATCCTGGAGACCCATTTTCTGTTAGCTTAGAGTTAATATAGAGCCAGATGGACCAATGCTCTGATTTGGTATAAGGCAGCTTCTAGTATTCCTAGCCAGAATGGAACTGGGTTTGTACTTAGGGTGAGATTCTTTTCCCCTAGCAGCTTTTATGCCTACTTGATTGAGATAAGTTAACAGTCAATCCATTTCTTCAAGAATGCATAACCTCATACTGAAGAACAAACAGTTGTCTCAAGTAGCACCCCATAGTGTTGATCCAGAAAAATCCAGTGTGACTGTTTCATGCTCACCCATCCTTTTGTGATTATCTGCCTATTGAAGCTGAAAGAACAGAACTCCTTATTGTGAGAAAGATGAAGGACGAGCTTCATTTGCTCAGAAATAGCTTCATTGCTTATCTCCCAGTGATATTCTGATTAGAAGTGAATCGAAGACACAAAGGGCTGAATGTCATCGGAGCCCAACATCTTGGGGTTATTTCGTATGCAAGGTGATTCTTTGGACTTTGCCGTACTGATCTACACTGTAACAGCATATCAAACAGAAGGAGTGGGCAACATTTGAATTTTGACCAGAGGCAATTCTGAAAGTCAAAACTACAAATAAATAAAATGAGAAAGGCGGGGGGGGGGGGGATAGACAAGGCAAGTCAGGAGGCCTGCCTAGCAATCCAGCAAGTGCACAGAAATGGCAGGTTTCTGTGACAGGTGACAAATTGCATCAAAGGCTAACATATATCATGTCAGAAGATGGCAGCAAGTGAACAGCAGCAGTGACATATTCAGCTGCACGAGACTGGTCTGTCATCCCTTGCTTCAAAAGAGATACATACATGTGCTGTGAAGATGAACAAGGCAGGCCCATCCAGTGGTAAGCTGGAACTTGTGGCCAATGAACAAATCCTGAAATCACAATGAAGAAGTAGGAATGTTGACAGCACCAGAGCAAATAAGGAGTTCAGCTGGAAGACAACTTGATGCAGAGACAGAGATGGCTAGGATGGGTAGGGGTTCCGCACTATTGTAGGGCAAGAGGGGCAGCATTGTTATGAGAGCATCGGGGGCAAGGATATAAGGGCAAAGGAGGAGGTGAAGAGACAAAGCAAGGTACAGATTGGGGACAACTTCAGACTGGATAAGAACTTTGCATACCAATGAATCACAATGTTTTGAGAAACCATCCTGTGTAATCATTAGGAAATTCACACTGAAAATTCTAAAAACAAAATCTCACTTGGATGTCTGTTTGAATAGACATATTAACACATAACTAGAAAAAAACCTGAGATGCATAATAAGACATTTTATGTTCACATTTTGGTAAAACAATGATTTTGTGGTTTGACACCAAAACTGATCATGGGCTCCTTATATTGTCTAAATTTATTTCTTACCAAAGCTTTTAAAAAATAATAATCCAGAAGTCAAAGGAAGGGTTTAGTGCTTGAATAATAAACAGAATTCTAGGAAGAGTTAATGTTTATTAGACAGGCCCAGTGGCTACATATCTGGACAGACCCATCAAACTCTTATTAAGAGGAATAAATCACTGAAACATCAAATGACAGGACCTGACTTTTTAAAGCTTTGTTGCCTTTAGTCTTTCACAGTCTGTTTTACAGCTTATCTCCTTTACCATATTGCAGCAGTATTTTATGGACAGGCTACTCAGTTTTCCATTAATCTGGAACAGTGTCTTGTGGATTCCTTTTAACATTTCTGTCATGCAGGATCATATATAATGTATATGGAAATAACAGGTGGATAGGCACATTGATGCATTCAATTCCTAAAATGAGCTTTCTGGCATTTTGGTCAAACATGGCACAGTCATTTATCTTCTACAGTTTACTAAATGAAGCCCATGGATGATGTTTCATTTCATTCTTTCTGTCCTGTTAAATTTATGCCAGGTGCTGCTTTGGTGGCAGTCAACCCTTTGAGTTGTAAAATCCTATAACTAAGCTCCTTCATTCCCACAAACAACTAAGAGGACAATCTATTTTATTGGCTGCAATGGATGGTTCCTTTTGTGCCACACTGCAACGAAGGAAGGGCAAAGGTAATAATAATAATAATAATAATAATAATAATAATAATAATAATAATAATTTATTATTTATACCCCGCCCATCTGGCTGGGCCTTCCCAGCCACTCTGGGCGGCTTCCATAAAAACCAAAAATACAGTAAAATATCACACGTTAAAAACTTCCCTGAACAGGGCTGCCTTAAGATGTCTTCTGAATGTCAGGTAGTTGTTAATCGCTTTGACATCTGCTGGAAGGGCGTTCCACAGGGTGGGCGCCACTACCGAGAAGGCCCTCTGCCTGGTTCCCTGTAGCTTTGCTTCTCGCAATGAGGGAACTGCCAGAAGGCCCTCGGCGCTGGACCTCAGTGTCCGGGCAGAATGATGGGGTGGAGACGCTCCTTCAGGTATACTGGACCAAGGCCGTTTAGGGCTTTAAAGGTCAGCACCAACACTTTGAATTGTGCTCGGAAACATACTGGGAGCCAATGTAGGTCTTTCAAGACCGGTGTTATATGGTCTCGGCGGCCGCTCCCAGTCATCAGTCTACCTGCCGCATTCTGGATTAGTTGTAGTTTCCGAGTCACCTTCAAAGGTAGCCCCACGTAGAGTACATTGCAGTAGTCCAAGCGGGAGATAACTAGAGCATTCACCTCTCTTACGAGACAGTCTGTGGGCAGGCAAGGTCTCAGCCTGCGTACCAGATGGAGCTGGTAGACAGCTGCCCTGGACACAGAATTGACCTGTGCTTCCATGGACAGCTGTGAGGCCAGAATGACTCCCAGGCAGTACACCTGGTCCTTCAGGGGCACAGTTACCCCATTCTGGAGCAGGGAGTCCTCCACACCAGCCCGCCCCCTGTCCCAAAGAACAGTACTTCTGTCTTGTCAGGATTCAACCTCAATCCATTAGCCACCATCCATCCTCCAACCGCCTCCAGACACTCACACAGGACCTTCACTGCCCTCACTGATGAACAGCCCAGCAGCTTTATGTAGATGTTAAAAAATCATGGGAGAGAGGATGAAAAAAGTGAACACTCACCCCCCAACACCACTTTCTGAACAGGAGGAAGGAGCAGAACCACTGTATCACAGTGCCCCCAGCCCGTCTAGACGGTCCAGAAGGATGTTATGGTTCATGGTATCAAAGGCCGCTGAGAGATCCAGCAGAACTAGGAAACAGCTCTCACCTTTGTCCCTAGCCCGCCGGAGATCATCGAACAGAGCAAAAGTATATGAAGATGGACAATGTGGACGTCCTTATTGTATATACCACCAGCACCTGTTCCCCTGTGTCCCCTACCAGATCAAAACGTTGATTAATTGCACAGATTGTGGCAATATAATAACACACTGTAGGACTAATACAAATCTTAAATCTAATATAAAGTGCAGTCTTTCCAAATGCCTTTAAAAGCAAACAGTGGTTCTGATTTAAAAGAGAGGTAGAGCTGGGTATCATCCGCATACTGTAGGCACCAGGGAAGGCCTCTGTAGGCATTTGCGTGTCCCTGGGGTATCATGTTGGTGACCCCTGCCATGCAGACTCCTAGCCAAACTACATGTTACTGAAATGTGAAAATTAGAGCCACACTTGGATCCTGGACCCAAATGAGATGTTTTATTGTTCTGTTAAGGAGGTTTACAAACTTCTTTTAGACAAGGGGGAAGAAACCTCAGGCTCAGGGAGCCCTCAGAATTCTCCCAAAACCTCGCCTACCCTGTTTCACACTCCAAATGTTTTTGACTGCCTGAAATGTGTTCTTGCACTCTGATAATGCCTCTTGCTTGTGTGGATGAAGGACAGAGAGGGATGTTCTCTTCCTGTACAAACTTTAAATTCATTGCTTCAGTCACTTTGCCTTTGGTCCTGGCTACACTGACATGTGGCCCTCAGAAGGTAGTCTAGAAGAGAACCAAAAAAGATTCAAACGGAAAAGATTCCTCAACCCTATTATACATCTTCTTCTCCTCTTCTTTTTCTCTCCTATCAGTTCACAGCAGCTCTCCCTTCAGCGGCAGACCTTGAGAGTCAATATGAGCTCTTCTGTGTGAATTCCATGATGATAAGTGCCCCAAAGGCTTTAACAAAGCATTTAATTCTCCCTTTTTCATATTGTACCATCACATTCTCTAAACTAGCAATGGTGACTGCATTCTGCTCCTGGGTAGAAAGGATCTCAAACTTCCTCAACACTTTATAATGTTATTTCCTGAAGTGAAGGGTGTATTAACACAAGCTGGAGGAAATTCTAACACAGATGTATTTAAAAAAATAGCAGTGCCTGGGTTTCATCTTTTTTGTCTCTGCCACTGTAGAAGTGAGGATATACAGATAGGAATAGGGTTGAGCACAGAACAAGGCAATAAAGTTTCTGGAAAGGGAACCCCTGTTTCTGAAAAGGTAACCCCTGAAGGATTGTTCTGAAGTGATGAAAGAGGAGACAAATGTCAGAGAAGAGGGTGCATAAAGAAGTCTGAATAAGACCCCCATAAGGTTAGAACAATAAGATACACCTGGGGCTCATTTTGATCCAAGTGCCAGGTCAGTGTCAGAGCTCAGTGAGGGAACATGCAAAGTGACAACAAAAACCATGTGCAGAGTGCCTTTCCCTCACTACAAACTTACTAACTATATCACCCCTGCAAGTGAGGGATTAGGATGAAAATTGCCTCCTTTTGTTCTTTTTGAATAAGAGACTGAAATGATTAGCACCTTCAAAGCCTGACATCTCTTTATATGAGAGAAGCAATCGCCTGCTGGCTACATTCTTGTACAGATTAAAAGAAGGTGAGACCCTTTTGGTTTTTAAAGGATATTGAGTTTATCAAAAGTGTGCAATAACATGATAAATCCGGTTGGTGGCAGCAACAGCATCTGTTTTTTACTCCTCCCTCCACCCACTTGCTTTTTTAAAAAAATAGCTCTGCTTTTCCAGTAAATTGAAGGTGAACAGGAGACTGGCAAGGATGAAAACAGGTGCCCATTAGGGGAAGACACAAATAGGACTTCCTGGGGTGATGGGGGCACATATTTATTTTACCCTCCCTGTTTTTTAATATATGTAAATAATTCGGCACTCACTTGGCATATCAAGCAGAGCCAACATGAACACACTAGATGTATTTTTGCACACCCCCACCCTCAGCTCAGTGTCTTCAGTCTGGCAAGTTTTTCCCACCTGAGGTGACAGGACATGTTCCCTGTCTTAATTACTAACGGCACAGTTGTCAGTAAATGTAGCATGCATTAAGGAGCACAGAAAGCCAGCTATTAATGCCCCCTTTCCCAGGTGTTTAGAATGTGTTAAATCTGTACTTTTGTGGAAGTTGTTCAATCAATCCATTGCTGCTTCTGTTTTAACCCCATTACCTCCTGCAATAGCTTTTCTGTATGAATGGCTCATCTGCCGAAGCTTGCCAAGACAATATTTTGCTGAATAAATTAGTTGCTAAATCAGGTTCTCTCCTTTTCATGGGAGATCACATGATTCGCAATCCACCTGGGTAACTTTTTGCATGCTCTGAATGTGCAGGACAAACTCCTTTTCGCAACATGGAACAGGAATGCTCTTGTTCCACAGGAACAATAGCCAGAGCAACTGATAAAAGCAGATGCCACACAAAAAAAATTAATTGTTACTTGTCAGATAAGACATTGTTGCTGTCACCAGCAGATAGATTGTGCAGTCAGTACTTTGTTGTGCTGAATTTGAATATCAAGGCAGTGGCACAGTGGCATAGAAACTGCACTTCTTAGTGCTCAGACTGTAGTATTTTGTCTGCAGCCAGCATGGTGTAGTGGTTAATAGCAGTGGACCTGTAATCTGGTGAACTGGGTTCACTTCCCTGCTCCTCCACATGCAGCTGCTGAGTGACCTTGGGCCAGTCGTAGTTCTCTGAGGTCTCTCAGCCTCACTCACCTCACAGAGTGTTTGCTGTGGGGGAGGAAGGGAAAGGAGATTGTTACCCACTTTGAGACTCCTTAAGTGGAGTGAAAGGCCAGATATCAAGTCCAAACTACTCTTCTTCTTCTTCTTCTTCTTCTTCTTCTTCTTCTTCTTCTTCTTCTTCTTCTTCTTCTTCTTTTTCTTTGGTTTAGCCTACCCATGCAGCAGAATGGATGGTGCAGTAAAGTAGAAGAGTCCTAGGGTGGCAATAGGGGCTACGTATCATTAAAGAAAAAAAAAATGCAGTCAGGAAATCAGCACAGCAGGATGTGGGCTAGAAACAAGCCTCTTTCCCTGATGCATTTGATGTTGTTGTTTCACTTGCAGGAAGTTTGGCATATGGGAAAGTCATAAAAAGGGGGGAGCCATCTGAGGTTTTACAGTTCACTTTACGAAGTCAGGATTCTGCCATCTTCCTGTGTTTCATTTGTAGACCTTACTTATTTTTTTTGGGGGGGAGGGGTTGCTAGCTAGGCTTGCAATATATCAGGAAAATTCCTGACATGTCCTGGTTTTGGGGTGTAAAAATGGCATCAGGGGAGAATTTTGCAATGTGAAGGAAAAAGGAGTGGAAACAGCTCCAAAGGCTTAAAATAACTATTTTGGGGAAAGGTTTTCCCCCAAAAGTGGGTGTCCACTAGCGAATGTGTCCACTGCAGTGATGAGTGCTGTGTGGGATGTGGTTGTGCGGTTGTCACTATTAGCCACTCAAGTTTCTTGAGACGTATCCTCAGGCTGTCAAATTCAAACAAGTATGAGACGATGTGTGCAGTATTAGGTATACACATGATGGAATATTGGGTGTCGACTAGCACTATAAAATACTGGCTGTGTTGCCATTTCTGTTCCCAATCTTCGAGTCTGCTTTCTGATTTACTTAAGGACTCATAAATCCAGATGGCTCCAACTCATACACAGCAAAATTAGATCTATTGGTATTGACTTGGAATTATTATATAATTCTGGAAAGCAATATATTTATCACGATATCCAAATTAGATGAAGGGATATTGAAAAACAAAACATTGAGTCAGCTGTAAATAAGATCTGCTTCCCCAAGTTCTATGATTTAAATACAACCGATAACAAGACACTTATATCTCAAAGTTAATAATTCCAGCCCAACGCAGGACATTTACGTTAACCCAACTGAACATTTCCCTCTCAGCTATTTTAAAGAGCAGTTATTTAAACAGCCCTAGAAATTATAGACATTGTGGATGCTATTTGAATGTGCCGGACACTATAGAACATATTCTTTTCTACTGCCCACTGTACGACCAGCTACATAAACGGGTGCCTTCCCTCTTTTGGGGTAGTTTAACATCATGGCACAATGAAAATACCAAATTTTACCTGTCTGATATTAACCCAGAGGTAACTGCAAGGGTAGCTGAGTTTCTGTCAATAGTATCTCTTCGAGTGGTGAATGGCACGGTTTAATGGAAAGACACTCCAATGAAATTTTCTGTTGCTATGTATCTTATATGGATGTTTCTTTGTATATATATATATTTTAAACATTGAATATGGATGTTTTAAAATAGTCTATATCTGCAATGCTTAATAAAGGTTTGGAGAAAGATAAAAGACTATTAGCCAGTGTTCATGAAACCACTTGTAACAAATAGCACAACCCCTTTCTAATGAAATGTCCAATATTTGCCATAACTCTAAACTGCATTTTATTTTTGTGACTTTTAATTAATTATTGTAGGCTTTGTGTTGCTGTGCATAATGGGTATACTCATCTAGCTCTCCAAGCCAGGGATAGGGCAACTGTCACCCTCCAACTGTCATCTGCCCCAGCCAGCATGACCAAGCATGATGGGAGTTGTCGTCCAACAGTACCTGAGGAGCCACAGGTTAGCCACCCCTGTTTTGAACAAACCAACAATAGCAAACAGCAGCATGAGAACCCACCTCCAGGCACACTTACTTTTCATGGACACTTCGTTTCACCACATTTCCCCCTCTTTCTTCTCAAGATGTACTGTATTTTTCGCTCTATAAGATGCACCAGACCACAAGACGTACCTAGTTTTTGGAGGAGGAAAACAAGAAAAAAAATATTCTGAATCTCAGAAGCCAGAACAGCAAGAGGGATCGCTGCGCAGTGAAAGCAGCAATCCCTCTTGCTGTTCTGGCTTCTGGGATAGCTGCGCAGCCTGCATTCACTCCATAAGATGCACACACATTTCCCCTTACTTTTTAGGAGGGAAAAAGTGAGTCTTATAGAGCAAAAAATACGGTATGTGGTGCTGTCCCTCCGCAAAGCTGCAATGCACATTCTGCAAAGGAAGGAGGGAGGGTTATTCTACTGCAGAAAGGCATTCTCATTCTTTTTGGAGAGTTGGGCTAGGATAATGGCACTGAATAATGGCTAGCATTGGCATAGCATTAAGAAGAAAAAGACACGCACACCCAGCCATCTCAAAAGGCCCATAGTAAGAATCTTATGTGACCTGTTCTAACACTGTGGTCTTCCTTGTGGGCCCTTTCATTTGTTTGTTTTCAGAGACCAGTAATCATGTGGGAGGTTCTTTGAAGTGAACTGAAATACAAAATGAAAAATTGCCATTACAAAAAACAAACAAACCCAAACTGAAACCCTGCTATTTTTATTAGTTTAAAATATGTATAGTCTTTCAGGCCTTGAACCCAGCAGTGGGCGGCCTGAATCCTAAGGTTCTAGAGCTAATTTAATGTGGGTGGCAAGAAGAGAAAGATGGTGGGGAGGAAATACTGCAGAAAGAGAAAGGGGCCTCCACATTCATATTGCTATTATTATTTCCTGTTCCAAAATGGCTTCTCAGCAATTTACAATGATAAAAGCAATCCATAGTTAAAATATACAATAACACTAAGACACCCTTAATTAAAATATGCAATGAAGCAAACAATTAAATAGCATATCAATTAAAAGGTTTTTAAAATAATAATAAAAAAGCAGTTGAAACAATATAACCACCAGTTCAGGGCCTCCCATATTTCAACAGATCTCTGCCTCTGCCCATATTGGCTCTCGCTCTAACCACCAATTCCAGCCTTGCCCATCACCAATTCACAACACCACCCAACAGATTACCCTTCAGGGAATGCAGCCTTCACCAGAAAAAAAATCTCCCTCCAGTACTGCTTTAGTGAAGCAAGTGCTGTGTGGGAGATTTCTCCTGTATTTCCCCCCAGTGATTTTCCATCAGTTTACAAGAAAATAAATTGCATTCAAAATTAGCAAAAGGGAAAGAAATGTTTGTTGGAATTCTGGTGGGTGGAGTGTCATGGTATTGTTGTGCTTACTGTACTTTCAAGGTGGCTGAGGAGTGTTTGTATTCCTGCCCCTCCCCTTTCGTTCTACAAATTCATCTTCCTTGGCTTTCCAAGGGAATACACCACTTTTTTCGAATCAGGAAGTGTGGGCTGCCAGAGAGGCTGCAGTGCACTGGAGAAATGTTTAGGGAAGAAACCACAATACCACCCTTGGCTTCCTCATAGTGATGTGCTAAGCCTGAAACTTTGAACCTCCAAAAATTCAGAAGTACCCTAAGAATGCAGCAGAGAATTCAAGCTACTTTGCAAGCTTACACGAAGTTGGAGGATAAATTTTGGCACAGCCTTAGGTCAATCACTATTGATGCAATAAAAGGAAAGGTGGGCCAGGCAAAATAGTGTATGCACAACAAATATCAGTTATTTCAACGGGAATTAGGCACAGCCATGTTTCTCTTGCCTGAATCAGCTAAGTACATTTGAACAAGAAACAGTGAGAGATGGGTGCAAACTGGATATTTCAAGATTTATCCATTTAAATGAGTTCCTGGATTTGAACTGATGTGATTATACTCAGCATCAGTGGGAGGGCTCTGGTTTAATTTTGTTTTTTTTAAGTGGACCAGTATTGCCACCCAAGGTTTTTTATTTTGTTTTGGGGTGGAGAGGCTGGTCCTTTGAGTCAGTCCTTCTTCAGCTCTTGTTAGTTACCCAACAATAATCCACTCCATGCTTATGAGAAGTTACTACAAGGAGGAGGGGGGGGGGGAGAAAAGAAAAGAAAAGAGCATGAATACTTTTTGTTCCAGTAATAAACAGAGGATTCTGGCAGAGTTGTACACAATTTTATCATGAGGTGAAAACTCTGAAAGCCACTTAATGGTGTTGCGTGCTTATTTAAATAGTTGGTCCTAAACCAGTTTAACTCAAGTGGAAGATTGTATCTTCTTATCTTTAAGCAGCCATTGCCTTAGAGCAGAGCTGAAATTCCTCTAAGTCATTACTTTTTCTGATAAAATTTCTAAGATTTTTCTCTTTCTTGTACCCTCTAGAAAAAGAAAGCCACTCTGGAGAATTGTGACTGAATGTTCTCCAGCATTATCATTATTTATCTGGGATGAGGTTAGTCTCCCCACCCAGAAACACTGACCTGGACTAATCCTTGATTCCTGGCCATGGGAAGGATGAAAAAACAAAACCCCACTGCCCAGGCTTCCAACTTAATGCTACTTACAAAGGCAGCCCCCGTTCCAAAAAGAAAAAAAAGCACACACATTAGGAAAGAAGAAAGGAGTTGTGCTACTGCCACTGAAATTGTGACCTGCAACCCTGAGAAACACCAGAAATTACCTTATGATAAGTCACTCTCCCTGCTGGTAAGCTGTAGTGAAAGGAGGTCACCTGAATGCTGCTGTCTGCTACTGATGATGATGGTGATGATTAACCTACCTTTATCCCAGACAGTGAATCAAGCCAGCTTACAGAGTACAGTGGTACCTTGGTTCTCAAACTTAATCCAGAACTCCGTTCCAAAACCAAAGCGTTCCAAAACCAAAGCGCTCTTTCCCATAGAATGTAATGCAAAATGGATTAATCTATTCCAGACTTTTAAAAACAGCCCCTAAAACAGCAATGTAACATGAATTTTACTATCTAACGAGACCACTGATCCATAAAATGAAAGCAATAAACAATGTACTGCAGTCACACAATCAATCAACCGGTAGCTGAACTGGGTTCCACAAAGTCACAAAAACAAAACGAAAAGAGCCGCAAAAACAACAACACAAAATAAATACCAAAAACAGACGGACCTCAGCCTAACACTCAAAACGGAAGTGTGGCACTCAAAACAGAAGTGTGGCACTCAAATCGGGAGCGTAACACTAAAAACGGAACATGTTCAGCTGCCAAAAAAAAAGTTCACAAACCAAAATACTTACTTCTGGGTTTGCAGTGTTTGGGTTCCAAGTTGTTTGAGTACCAAGGTGTTTGAGAACCAAGGTACCACTGTAGTGCAAAGGTGGCATAAACATTTCCCCAGTACACTTCAGCCTCCCTGGTTGCAAGCACTTCTTACTCCGAAAAACCTCCAAGGGAGGAGTTAGCTCAGGATGTCTATCTCTAGGTTATAATTATAACTTTCTTGGCATAGTTTAAACAAGTGGAGGGAAGGTGTTAACTGTGAGAGGATGGCTTGAAATGTATAACATTTGTTATAATATAAATGATTTCTTATACCAAATTCATGCTTTTTCTGCCAAAGTAACTGATAGCCCCATTTTGCAGCTACCTGATGTTTCTGATAGCTTTGACCATGCCCTGTGCCTCTACAAAACTGATCTCTTTTTAAAAAAACAAAACAAAAACAAAGAATAATTGTCATTCTCCACTCATTACAGAGAACATCCTGGAGGATCAGTGATGTACGATGAAGGAGATGAGTCATCTATCACTTCTCGTACCAAATTAGCTCTATTGTCAGACCCCAGGAAGTTAGTAGGAAAGTAATTGAGGTATGACACATACTTAGTCAATGTTTGCTGGTGATGGCAGTCCATTGTGGAGGAATTCACAATATTTATGAGATTCCTTCATCTGAAACGCTACTACGCAGAGGCCTCAACTGTATTACAGTTAAAAATGAACAAAACTGTTGCACCATTAATTTATCTCAGATTCCCCCCCCCCCACTTTCCCATTATGAAAGGGGGTTCGCAATAATTTATCTCTTCTCTGCTAGACACGAAATGGAAAATTTTGAAAGTGGAAACTTTACAATGACAGCTTAACGGGCGTGTATCAACTGGTCTGTCACGCGCAGCTTGAACATTTACATGTTAATGTCAGTTCACAGAATCCGACATAATTTTTCAGATTCCCCACCCCCACCGCATCACAAGGACTGAGAATATTTAACTGTGTGCATGAGTAAGACAGGACTGAGGGTTATTGCCAGGGCTGGGTCTGACTTGTGGCTCAATGAGTGACCTTCTGAGTTTTTAAACGATAGCATTCTTAAGCATGATGATTCCTTGTACAGCTAGGGAGAAGCAACAATATAATCCACTGCATTCCCCCTCCCCGCAGTTAGCTCAGTGAGGATTATTAGCTCAGTGAAGGTGGGTGCTCACAGGATCATACCTTGAGGCAGGCCATTGTTGTCTAACTTGGGAGTTAATATCTGTACAATCTATACATGTGGGCCACAGAATCAAACTGAAATTTTACATTGAGGTCCACCTGACAGTTACTAAAAATGAATTTCACTTGACACAAAAGCAATTGCTTATATTCTGATACCCAGGGAATATTTCAGGTGTCAGTAGTGAGGGGAGCGAAATACACACCAAGAGTCTATAACCTGCTGTTGGATATATTTGGATATTATCGGACAAAAGCAGTTCACTAAGAACAGATGATGTGTAAGTGGGAGGATAGGATTTCAAACCAAACAGTCCTTTTGTAATATGGACACATTCGGCCACCTATGTACCCATGTGGTTCCCATCCCTTTTCAACACACACACACACACACACACACACACATCTCGGTGTCTCTGTCATTTATTAATTTGCTTACAATAACTTCTGTAAAAAGACATGTGGTCTTCTGCTAGCTTGGCCTCTGTGTATGCTGTACAGAACTAGAGGGCATCAATGGCATCAAGGATACAGCAGCTCAGATACCTGCCTTGATGCCCCTCTACGTGGTCTTTTCCCCACAATGGCTCAAGTTCATTTCATGCGCCCCTTCCCCCCATTTTGTCATTGCCTATGTTTATGAGAAACCCTCAGCCTGCTAGATCACTCCTCAGAGTATCTTACTGTAAGAGCTCCTGTCCCAAGGTTTTAGGTTTACCCTTGTGAATTCAGTTTCTTATTTTTCCAGTCTTAGGTTCCATTTGCATTGTTTAAAAGAAAAACCTTATTAATATTCATCCCCATGTTTTTGTGCATTTCTGCTAATATACACATTTTGTATGCAATTTTGCTTAATATACACATGTTGGCAAGTAATGTCCCTTAATATAATGCATTTTGTATGTTGTTTCTCTAATATACATACTTTTATGCACACTTTCCCCTTACAGATGCATTTTATGCACACTTTCCTGGGTTAGAGAATTCAGAGAAGCATGAATTTAAGAATGACGGCTGTGTTGCAGCTTGCATATTGTTTTGGGAAGTGCAAATTAGCTAGGTTCACATACAGAGATGGGTGTTGAAGCAAATTGCTCATCCAGTCCTACTGTGGCAAGTTATTTGCTGCAGTTCACTTATTTCCGTCTTCCCCTCGTACTAAATGCATGTGCATTCATACAGTGGCGTAGGAAGGGGTGTGTGGTGGGTGTCGTCCGCCCTGGGTCCCATCACTGAGGGGGGTGACAAAATGGCAAAAATATGTGCTTTTGAAAAAAATAATTCCCACACCCACCGCATGCCCCTTCCTACACCACTGCAGGAGCACTCTCCCCTCGAGTGATTTCCAGAACCCAGAAGCATTGCTGGCTCCAAATTTGCAGACAGAGCACAGCCTTTATGGCTAGTAGCCTTCTACAGCCCTCTCCTCCATGAATCTGCCTAATCCAGAGGTGTAGCTAGGTTAAGGTTACCAGATTTTTTTCAAGAATCCGGGGACACTTTTTGAAAAGAGAGAAAAAAAGTTATTTTAAAAAAATCTTTTTGTTTTTGTTTTTAAAAAAGAAGTAATATCTTCTCTTCTTGGGTCTCCTCTGTCGTGTAGCCTTCCTCTGGGCTCCAGCCTGCTCTCTTGGAGTGCTAGCCATAATAATAATAATAATAATAATAATAATAATAATAATAATAATTTATTATTTATACCCCGCCCATCTGGCTGGGCCTCCCCAGCCACTCTGGGCGGCTTCCATAGAAACCAAAAATACAGTAAAATATCACACGTTAAAAACTTCCCTGAAGAGGGCTGCCTTAAGATGTCTTCTGAATGTCAGGTAGTTGTTTATCGCTTTGACATCTGCTGGAAGGGCGTTCCACAGGGCGGGCGCCACTACCGAGAATCCGGAGACTATCCCCTGGAAACAGGGATATCTGGTAACCATAAGCTAGGTGAGGCGGTGCGCACTGGGCATCAGGCTGCGGGGCCTGCAGCATGTCTGAGCCACACATCTCTCCTGAGGGGAAGGCAGCGGGCAGACTGCCTGCAAACTGCACACTGCTTTTCTGAGCAGCATGGGGCTTGCATCTGCCCACCGCCTCAGCCGCCCTACAGCTGAGGGGGAGGTTGTGGAGGGGCTCCACGCAGCGTGCCCTGCTTTGGCTCGCCCCGACTCCATGAGCAGCTTGTCCCGCCCCCATGGGTGGCTCGCTCCACCCCCAGCTGCAGGGCACACGTGCCGCCCCGGGCACCCGAGTGGCTAGCTACACCACTGCATTCATACATAAATGGAGAATGGTTCCTAAATGATCAAAAGGTACACATATTAAGAGAGCAAAGGCATGGACGCACACAAAGAGAGAGAAACCTTAGAATGCATAGAATTCTGGAACAGGTTAATTGTAAAGCAGCACTGAATTTCTGTGTCTCAAACTTTGTACGACCCTGCGCCCTGTGAGATGCTCTTGACAGTGATGCATGATCAGGCCTTTTCATCAGCAGCACAGATTATGGAACTTGCTCGGCACCCCAGGAGGTTCAGTTCTTTTCAACCTTGAGTGCATTCAGACTGCAGGTGAAAACTGTTATGATGCTTGAACAGAGCCGGCCCACTGATAAGGCATAGTGACACACCCGCCTGAGGCAGTGGAAGCGCCTGAGGTGAGGCTGTGCCTGCCCCCACTCTCACCAGCAAGCGGGGGACAGATAAGAAATTATAACTTATGACTCAGACAATATGGGGCCCAAAATCATAGTCAATATAGCTCCTTGATATTTTTTCATCCAGCCAGAATTATTTGCCTTGACTAGCAAATGCATCCACCACACTTATAGTCAGCATTGTACTAAAAACTCCATAATATGGAAATGATATAGAAAAGCAGCTTATGGATACATGCAATTTTAACAGTACTTATAATTTGTAGCGTTTCTCACCAGAACGATTTCCCAGGTGGCATTTAAAATACAATAAATAAAAACTGTTTCCATCATTTAGACTATACAAAACTGTTGTTCCTCACTGTTTTGTCATCCAAAAATAATGCTTGACTCACTCTTTTCAAACACTGGGAAGCACAATGCCAAAAGTTCTCCTATGTACATGTACAGTAGCAAGCCTCTTTTCTTTTAGTTTGCAATAATTGCCTTGCCTTTTATATTAAGAGAGCAGCATCAAGTGAATAACTGAAATTCAAAAGCAACCTATAAAAGGTACCCATGCAGTTTTCTTTTGTTCCATTTTCCTAAATGTACTCGGAGGCTACTCTGAGAATGATTGATCTGTGTACAGACTGATTCGTCACCTTTTTTAAAATGTATGCAAATTTAGGCTTTTCAGCTAGCTAGTAACATGCTTGAATGGCAGACAATGCAACAAAAATGCCTTTAGACAAAGCTTTTACTGTCCTAAATGCTACAAAGGACCCATTTATAAATCAATCACTCTCTTCCTCTATGCATCCATTGCCAATTGCCTTTTAACATTCCATCCAATCAATGCTCCTTTAACTTTTCGTATTATTTGCTGGCATTCATAAAAGTCACATTTGTTTTAGAAAAAAATAATAATCTAGGAGTTGATATCACCGGGCCTGCTGGCATTTCTTACTTCTTTATTTTTATTAAAAGTGTTATCAGATTTCACAGATGCACAGAGACATTCAAACTCCAATGCTTACAGCAAGTATATGACTGGGGGGGGGGTGTTTTCAAGCTCTTGTGGGGGGAGATATAATCACTGAATGGGGGGGGGGGAATTGGCCATACTCATATACCACTAATATCTGCTATTAATTGTTCTTACACACTAATGAGCATCCTGCAGTTGTGCCCATTGCATATTCAGCAGCCTTCTTCAGTTCCACACAGATTCTGATCAAGCATGTTCACCAGTTGGGATAACCATGGTTTGAAATATCTGTATCCATTCAAACTGTAGGAATTGGCAACACACCAAATGTATGCAATCTTGATGACCCTTTGGTGTTGTGATCCTTTGACATTTTGGCAATTCTGTATCATAACTGACATATGCCCTGACATTTCATTAGGGATCTGACAAATTACTGCATCTGACAAATGTACTGATTGCAATTGCTAACACACTGCTGGTTCATGAGTGAGTGAAATTGGCCTTTCAAATGTTTCATAGTGGAGCTTTTTGGATTGCACTTTCAGACCTTAACAACAAACAAAGAAACCTTATTCCATTAGACACTGGGATTATTTCATCGTAAGCTTGTCAGCCAGTGTTTACAAACCAATAAAAACCTGCGGTGCTTTCATACTGCATGTTTAATTATGTCTGGTAAAATGAAAAGCTGCCAGTGTTTTGAAAGAGATATGAATTGTTCTGTAAGTTTTGTTGTTTTAAAATTGCTATTTACTACAGAAGCTGTGATATCACTCTCAACACAAACAGCATGCATACAATGACTGAATCACTTTGTACTTGCATTTATTTGCTGCTTTCCATTTATGAAATATGCTTAGCCCCTTGTTATCAGCATATGAGTGTGTGTTTGTGTGTCACAAAGAACCTCATAAAGTGTGTGTGTGTGTGGGGGGAGGTTTGCAAAATCAATTCATTTTCTTTCATTCTGTAACTATTAAGAAGTTCGAGACAAAATTGGGCTTCTGTTTCCTCTCAGAGTAGAGAAGTGTAAAGGCTTGATCCTAACATCAAGAATTTGTACTGCTCAGCAGATGTTAATCTACCCAGCGTTTAACAGGCCATGTCTACCCTGCAGCATACCTTTTACCTAGAACATTGGTACTGACAACATTTAGGAGTTTATAGCTACTCCCAGTCATGGATCATTTGACTGTACCCAGTAGGATGGGCAGCAATGACTTGGCTCCATGGAATGGCAATACATCATGCTGAAAGACCAAAGTGTTTGGTTTCTAGAGACTAATGGAGCTTGCGCTTTTCTTCCTTGGACTGCACAAGCCCTTGGTAGTTTCCAACCCATCCTCGTCAGAAAGGGAGAAACCAAAAAGGGGAATATTATGAATGCTATGTGTAAGGATAGAACTGTTACAGTGTTCTGGCATGTGCATAGCCAGAATTCAGTGCTGATACAGCTTGAAATGTCCTTGAAAATCTAGCTTGCCTGTAATTCCTGAATGGGTCATCAGCCCTGATTCTCATGTGCTGAAATGAGGTGTTTGGTTTTTCCCCATGTGCCTATGCAGTCTACACAGGTGATGAGTGTAAGCAGTCACACTTAGCATCTGTTCATGCGCCAACAGCATGGACATTGGCTATTTACAATAACCGCCAATTAAATATACCTGTCCTCCTGGATTACTGAAATCATGCGGTTGTCTGGGTAATGTTTAAAACACAGTATGTCCCCAAGGTGCATTTGAAAAGAGAGAGAGAGAGAGAGAGAGAGAGAGAATGAATTATACAAATGTGTGGAATAAAGGAAAGTTTTCAATCACATTTTCATTTGTTCTTTCTGTTCCAAAACAGAAGGTGGCTCAGTTCACCCATCGCTAGTTTCAACCATATGAATACCAGTGTTTAGCTGTAGGATGTGCTTTCAATGCTGAAGTGTAACACCCCTCCACATAACTTGCTTTATTCAGCATTCATTTTGATTTGCCCCCACAAAGCTTTCACAGTAGTTAGACTATATACAATCTTTACTGAACATTCTTTTTGATTAATTTATGTGATTGTTATATGACCATGACCATTCATCCTGATTGCCTTGTGGGGTGTGTGTACACGTCTTCTTGTTAACCATTCTTTCATCTAACACTTTTCAGTGCATTTCGCTATCGCTTCCGGAATTGCAGAAAGTTAAGTGGATTTGCTGTGGTAGGGCGACAGAGTGCATTTAAAAGTACAAGTCTAATACATCTGAAGCCCTCTTGAAAAGGACAGTGTGGATGCACCATAGAGGAAAAAAATCAAGATTAGGTATAGGGAAGGCTGAATCTGTTAATTTCATTTTCTCCCATTTTCTCATCCCCACCCCAATCTCACATTCTGTTCTTCACATTTTCTGGGGTTGGTGTGTGTGTGGCTTTATTTTTGTCCTCATGAAAATTTGTCAGCATTTTAGTCAAGTACCTGATAATATACAATGTTTGTATGAATGTTTTTCCTAAGTTACACATTTTAGCAAACTACTGTTCCCTCATTTCATGGGAGTCAACTCCTAAGGTCCCTTTGCTCTCCCCAATGAAATATTTGAGGGGGCTGGGCCTCCCCAAAGATGGACATTGTAATTCAAATTGTGTGTGCATGTCACGTCACGTGATTGATTATGCAGGACAGGGCTTACCTGCCCCCTCCCTAATATTTTATTCAAGTTGGCACCTCATTTAATGCATTTTTGTAAACTATGTTCACTAGTTACAGATAGGTAGCCGTGTTGGTCTGCCATAGTCAAAACAAAAAAAAATCCTTCCAGTAGCACCTTAAAGACCAACTAAGTTAGTTCTTGGTATGAGCTTTCGTGTGCATGCACACTTCTTCAGATACACTGGTGAGGTTGATGGACTTCCATTTCATGCGGCTCAATGTGGTGCCTTCCATAGTTCCAGTTACAGATAGGTAGCCGTGTTGGTCTGCCATAGTCAAAACAAAAAAAAATCCTTCCAGTAGCACCTTAAAGACCAACTAAGTTAGTTCTTGGTATGAGCTTTCCTGTGCATGCACACTTCTTCAGATACACACGAAAGCTCATGCACACGAAAGCTCATACCAAGAACTAACTTAGTTGGTCTTTAAGGTGCTACTGGAAGGAATTTTTTTTGTTTTGACTATGTTCACTAGTATATTCACTTTTGTACATATTATTTGACTGGAGAGCAGCATTGCAAAATTCAGAGATATGTGAATTTTGAAGTATATCTCTTTTCTGATGGCTGTGCTTCATATTGTTTTGGAAGTTGTGTATTCATCTTTCAATACAAACATCATTGATTTTTGCCCCCATTCCTAATCATTCATTACACCTATGAGGATACCATTGAAAACAGAATTGCTTGGATGAACAATCCCCATGTGCCAGAAACTGCAATTACCCATGGCTATAAAACACATATTTATTGCACATGTTGTTGTTGTTGTTGTTGTTGTTGTTGTTTTCACTGCATGGCCATGCCAACAATACATTTGCAAAGGCAGAGATGCAATGTGTAAGATACATCAGTTGTATATTTTATTTTGTGAAATAATGGCTTTTTCAGAAAACAATTTTATTTTGCAGGAATAGATGGGAAATGTTAGTCCTCTTCAAATTAAATTACAATGAACATTGTGAGGCTATGCTTGAACATTTCTTAGACTCATTATTTATTTCCCAAAGATTTCAATAACTTTGAATCTTACATGATTACTCACATGAAGGGAATATTAATAACACAGGATGCATTTGTTCACAATGGTATAGGTGATATTGTTCTACTCTTACTATATAGAGAAATAGAGGCTAAAAGTCATTAGCACAGGAAGAACTGAACATACCGTAGTAATGAAGTTTTATATCCAGCTGTAAGAAAACTGATTTGATTGTGCATGTGTATGTATGTATGCATGCCAAACTCCATGTGGTGTCAAAGGTTCATGAACTAATCTACCTATGCACATTCTCTCTCTCTCTCTCTCTCTCTCTCTCTCTCTCTCTCTCTCTCTCTCTTAAACATAGCTGATGGTCAGATGAAGAAATCTGCATAAGGGCCTTAGTATGGAGCATATCACTCCCCTTCCATAACAGTTCCCTTATTTTATTTATTTATTTATTTATTTATTTATTTATTTATTAAATTTGTATCCTGCCCTTCATCTTAAGATCACAGGATGGTTCACAACATAAAAACACAAAATGAGGACACAAATTACATAATAAAGCAAAAACAAACCAATAACCCCCCTATGTATCCATCAGCATAACTTAACTTTTCCCTCAATAGGCTACTGTAAAATTATGCAAAGGTTTTGCCACATCAAATATCAATGGCTTCACAAACATGCACAGTTAAGGACTGGCACACCTCCCGAATAAAGTTTACAAAATATTCCAGTGGAATACTACTTAGCACTTGATTCCTGAGTGACCTTTAAGTTCCCTGTTAACAGGAACCTCATTTGTTGAAACAAAATATATCTTTGCTTTATTCTTTATATTACATATTTGTTTTATTGTTGACCAGAAAACAAAAATGACACACCAGGATATTAAGATGTTCCCAGGGTAAGTTATCTGAGCGATGACTTGAGGCCGATTTGAAACCTTAGTATGCTGGATGAACAGAAAACAATTGATAATAATAGCAGGTTGTATCTGTAGTCACTACATTGCTGAGAAGCAGTCTGAAAATTAAATGAATGGCTCTGGATTTCTCTAAGAATTTAGATATGTTCCAGCATTCTAGTGCCCAAGGCTCTCTATTTTCATACTTATCATTCTCTTTGTATCACCCACTGATTTATTTTCCTGCAAAAACAGCTCAATCCATTAAGCTCCCAAGTCTGCTTCTGCTGTTTTCAAACAAGACAACCAGAGGTATGCCTGCACCCCTATCGCATGAAAATGCATTTTTGTACATTTGCTTTATCAACATTTCTGCCTTTTCAAGAGGACAGATAGCAAGAAGAGAAACCACAATTTATGACCCATGCACATGCAAAGGGTTGATAGATACCTGCCCCCCCCTTTCTATAAAATACTCCTTCCTACGTGTCAGGTGGACATTGCTGGGTCAGGGGAACTTATTTACAGAGAGCATGAGAGTCAGGAAAAAAACCTCAGGCATCACTTTCACTTTGTCAGAGAATTTGACCATATAGGTCAAATTGGACCAGACAACCATATAATGTAACCAATAAAAGTATAAGCATAAATAATATAGGAAGCTGCTGTATATCACATCAGACTATTGGTCCATCTAGTTCAGTATTGTCAGCACTGACTGGCAGTAGCTCTCTACAGCTTCAGGCAGGAGTCTTTCCCAGTTTTACCTGGAGCCACCAGGGATGGAACCTTGGACCCTTTGCACCCATGTGTCCTACTATAGAGCCATAGCCCTCACCCAGAATAATTTTGAAAACCGCTAACAAAGAAAATATCCTCCAGCTGGACCAGGAAGACTGAGCTTATAACTCCACATTAAGAGGTCTAAAGTGCCCAGCTTGAGTGATGTTTCAGTTCATCCAAGATCTCAGTTTTGCAGGACCAGTGGTGATGAGAAGAAACAGTTCAAAAACTGCAAAAAGTATTGGGTGCCATTTTGGTCAAGAAACAAAGTGGCCCGACATCGAAACGTTCTTTAAGAGAGAGAAGGGGTTTTAGATATAGGAATGCTTTCAGACAAGCAATAATTCCAAATAATATATAGAGCAGAGGCAGTGAAGTGTCATGACCTCCGGATCTTATTGGACTGCAACTCTGATCAGCCCCAGCCCAGCACTGCCAATGCTCAGGGATGGTGCAAGTTGTAGTCTGGTGGCCACCATATTGATTGCCTATAGTTCAGAGTGTACAACTGCATGGAGCATTGTACCACATGCCCTACTAAAGTGGCATTTTAGACAGCTTGAGGCAGACTATGGCTTGAAACAAAACAGCAGAAACATCGGCAGGCTTCCCCCCCCTTCAGTTCCTGTCGCTATTTCCCCCTCCCAGGAGAGAGAAAGAGAGATGCCCTGGAAGTTCAGAGGACCCTCTGGAATGACTGCCATGGAATGGATAAGGGAAGCTGTGCTGGAGAAAACCCTTGATCTATATAACATTTATAGGTCTTTAGTTGGCTTATCACCCCTTTGCATTGCAGGCTCATTTCCCTCCCTGTTGTGACGGGCCAACAAGACTTTACAAGCTATTGCATTAGGTAATCCATACCCTCTGTGATCAGAGTGTTTGGAGTCTAACTCTCATAAGCCTCAGTCAGCAGGGATGTTTAGAGCTGTGGTCCAACAGCATCTGAATGACCACAGGTTGACCATCCCGTAGCATTGGGGAATTCTTGTTTTTAAATGTATCTGATTGACTGATCAGTTACTGCTCATTAAAGCAAGTTGGTTTTTACAAACCCTGTTTCCCAAGCCTATCAGACTAATCTTATATTTACTTCTAGAAATATAGCAACTGGATTAGAACGGTTTCTTTTTTAATAATTTGTGATCAGCTGCTAAGCACTGTAGGAAGCATTTTAATTAAGCAAGAGTGAATTCTAATCACATGTGACTGGCTTGTCAGAATCAATATTAAGGAATAAGAAATCTGTTGATTTGCATAAAAACAAACAGCTTTTATATGGTAAAAAAATAAAAAATGCTTACAAAGGAGCAAAACCATTTAATGGTGCATAGTGATGACAGCAAACAGGTTACGCTCAGACCACAATAAATTGCAAGTCTAGATTTGTGACTAACGTAAAGGAACCTTTCCAATATGGAATACACAGCGTTGGCTCTTTGGGATGGCCCTTGAGCATTTTCACCCTTCTTGGACCTTTCTTCCTCAGTGGTTCTACCTCCACAGTGAAGCAGATCCAAGGGGCTCTTATCAGGGGACCTACTGTTGATATGTGGGCTTTTCGCAAATGCCCAGTTCATGCCAACCCTTCACCCTGGCTCAGGGAATGTGTCATCACCGTCAGCTAATAAATTTCTATCCCACCTTTTGTCCCCCAGGAATCAAGGTGGCAAACAACTAACTAGGAAAACAGTGCAAATAAAAATGCAAGGTAAAAAAAAATATTTTATTTTGACATATTAATAATCATAAATAAATAAGAATAAAAATGTGCATCCCACCACTGAGACCATTCCATTGTAACTATCCAACCTCCCCAAATTTCAACACCTCTTGTGATGGTTTTATCCCTTTCTGTTTTAACAGTACAAATTCTACAAACACCTTCCATATCTCCTCAAAATCATTTCTCCTGCATATTTCCTGTCCTACCTTAATGGCACATGTTAATTTATCGTTAATAGCTATATCCCAAACCTCTTTATACCATTCTTCCATTTTATATTCTGCTTTCCCCTTCCACTTCCTGGCTATAATAATTTGTGCAGCTGTCAATAAATTTGTGAGCAAGTCCTTCATAGCCTGTGAACCTTCCACCCCATCGTAAATTGATAATAATGCTACATCTGGACTTTTGATGAGCTTTAACCCAGAGATTTCTCTATTATCCTTAAACACCTTTTGCCAAAAAAAATAAAATGTACAAGGTGTCTTCCAGCCATCAAATGCCTGAGTGAACAGGATTTTTTAAAAAAATAAAAATAAAAATATTTCTCCTGAATGTTAATAATGAGGAAGCTGCACCTCACCAGTGGAGTGCATTGCACAAATAGGATACCACCACTAAAAGGACCCTGTTATAGCTCAGTGTTAATCAGGTATCAACTATCAGGAAAGGTGCCTGAAAGCTGAAGGAGACAGATGTCACTGAATGGTTTCCCCCTTTATCAATATTCTACCTCAGATACCGATTCTGGAGCTACATATGTTGCCAGATTTTGGAATATCTGTGCTTCACTCCTAATCTCCACTGTCCTTAATCTGTATGTCAGCAGCATCATAGACTTCAGCTTTCAAGCATACACACACATAAATGTGTGAACCCAGTAATTCCCAGCTGCTACCAAGTGCTTTACATCTAAACTTTAAAGGAATTGCAAAGTGGGAGGGGGGATGGAATTACCTTCCTCTCTTTTTAGCTTTGTCAAATAATCAAGGTGATGGGGTTTTTTGGGGGGGGGGATAAACAAGCAAAGCTTCTGCATTGGCAGTGTCAATATTTATATAAAACATTTTTTTTCACCTCAGTTTTTCACTGAAAATCTCCCAGCATGGCTTAGAAAAATCCGTAGTAAGACTGTCTCTGCCCTCAGGTGCCAGTTCTTAAAGTTGCAGATTCTTAGAACAACCAGCTAGAACAGAAACAGTTTAGGTAGCCTGATGGAATAGGTGCTTCTGTGTGTGAGTTGGGGAGAGTAAATGGGAATAGTCTGCTTCCCTTTTCTCTCCCCTAGTTATACTAAGGTGGAGTCATGAGCTCTTTGTTGCTATCTTCTTCCTGCTGGAGAGGGAGACAATAAGGTTCTTGTCTAGCTTTCTAATTTGCGTGTTATAAGCCTACCATGACAGCTTTAATCACTGTTTCTCTATGCATGGAAAAGCTACCCCAGCCTGTCTGTTAAAGGCACAAAAACCCTATTAAAAGAATCAGAAACTAGTAACCATGCCAACTCATCTTCGCAGTGGCACAAACAAGTAGGATGCTAGTCAGCTTAGAATGAGGAACAAAAAGGAAGTATAAACACACAAACATAGAGAGAGAGAGGCTATCCCCACACTGGGCACTTACTATGGAATAGCCACACTTTGTTTACTCAGTTTTCACAGGGCATCTGTACAACGACATTAACAAAACAGCCTCCTCTCATTTTTTCCATGTTCAGCATTTGTTTTCTTAATAGCTTAGAAAAACTCTATTTTTCTGTCCTGGAAATATTTATAACAATCCCCTTATGCATCCATACCTTTCCCCAAGCAGCATTCCATGAATATACAATGTAAATGATACAGTCAAATATTAAGCAGCTTGTAAAAGGTAAACCTAAAGGGACCCCTGACCGTTAGGTCCAGTCACGGATGACTTTGGGGTTGCGGCGCTCATCTCGCTTTATTGGCCGAGGGAGCCGGTGTACAGCTTCCGGATCATGTGGCCAGTATGACTAAGCTGCTTCTGGTGAACCAGAGCAGCACACCTTCCTGCCGGAGTGGTACCTATTTATCTACTTGCACTTTGACGTGCATTTGAACTGCTAGATTGGCAGGAGCAGGGACCAAGCAACGGGAGCTCACCCCGTCACAGGGATTCGAACCGCCAACCTTCTGATCGGCAAGCCCTAGGCTCTGTGGTTTAACCCACAGTGCCACCCACGTCCTGGATTGAGCGGTGGTGAGAGGATAGCACTGTCCTTTCCAGTGGGTTGACTAAACATGTACCATGAAGTTTCAAAACCACAGAATCATAGAATTGTCATCTCTGGTCTATGTGGTTTTTAGTGCTCTAAAATGTCATGCCCCACAAGTGTCCCGGAAAAACCGTGGCATCCCATTTCCCCACCCCCTACAAGAGCACAGTGGCCATTTTGTGTGCTGTGCTCTTGTGTGCTTTTGTGCTGAGATCTCACCACAAAGAAAGTTGCATTTTCACACGGTGCCCCAAACCACACATTTTTGGCCACTGTGAGAGCATGCCCCCCACCAAAAGCACATGAAAAAGTGTTGATGATTAGTTTTGTTGGTATTCTGCATGATTATAGCCTGTGTAAAGATTGCTTGGCCATTTTCCAGATTTTGTGTTGCCATATCATTTTCTATGGTCTGTCCCTCGTCTCTAGAAATCAACTCTATCAGACTAACCCTTACCTTTCCAAACAACCTTGCCTTTATGACCATTTTATTATCTTTCCCACTCCATCCTCATGGCCTAACTTTGCTGAGGGGGATGACTCATGACTGAAAGTGCAGTGAATAGGAAGGGACAATTTAACCCATTCTCACCCACTCCCTGCACACTGCTCCCCCGCCAAAAAAACCCATCCCTCTTCAACATTCAGAGGACTGCTTACTTGGTTTACTGATGTGTGGAAGGTGGTTTGCTATTCCGCTTCTAGTTTAAAGCAGAATTATGGTTTGGTCCTGCTTTATCTTCCCCCATCAGAGGTTGCAAGTATTCTCATAATCAGTCTTAAAGCTAGTGTGTTTTTTTGCATGTGGAAAGTATGCTAAGAGCCATTAAAATGAACAAATTGACACAGCAATTTCATGATAGACAGGATTAGGGCATTTCTAGGATTTGTCATGCCTCAACTGCTAATTGTATGTTTTCTTTAAAATAAAATTTTAAAAATGGCCTGTGTTTCTATCCCACACAAGCACCATTAAAATGAGTGGAAATTATTAGCAGTACAGTCCTTGATAGCTGTTACCTCCTGTTAAACAGCACATTTCACACGCAGTGCATAGCTGGGGCATACTCAAGTGCTTTACAAATACGAACTAATTAATTAGAGGTGAACTAACCTTCAAAAGACCAGAGTTCAGGCATGGCACAGATAAGAATAATACTTAGCATTCATTGGTGAGTTCCATTATCAAAGTACTTCACAAACATTACCAAATTGAAGATGTAACCTTGAAAGTAGTTTAAGTGTCTGGGGCTCCAAGTTAAAAAAGAAAAAAAGCATAGACCTTATAAACTGATTCCTCCATGATTAATTATAATTTATGATTAATAATGATTTTGCTGAGACAACACACCCAAGCTGATTGAGGATGCAAAATGGGACTAGGACTTCCCATTTATCTTTATTTCATTTTATTGCTTATCATCATGTTCCTGGGGTCGAACACCGTCTGTTGGATTGCAGGCAGTATACGTCCACACCATGGCCAGGGGAGCACCTGCCTTTGCAAACAAGAACAGCACAGGGAATTTCAATAGCGTTAGCAGAAGTGTGTGAATAGCTATGTGCCTGCCTAAAGTCACTACTGAGCCCTGTGATTCCAGTAAGAATGGCTCGGTAGTCAGTAATGGCATTCCGGTGACCCCCTTTTATGATCCTAATCTTTCAGCTAGGAAAGGTAGAACTTGTTTTGGCTAAAGGAACAGACCGTATAATTGTAAAAAAGAAAATGATTTTACTTGGTAATAGAAGTAATTAAAATACAGGAGAGAAGTATAAAAATCATGTTTTTCAATACTATGGATTGTACTAGCTGCTCAGCTTATACACCAGACAAGCCTATTTCTACAGATGCAATATTTTGCATGAAGCAAAGCTCATTTGTTATTCAGTTCATACAGGTCATGCTTATCAATATTACACAGTGTGCGCGCAGAGAATTACTCTAAGGCTTTGGTTGGAAGAGCATGCATTTGTTTGTGTTTCTAGGTGCTGGGAGCTCTGGCTTGCAATTATGCTATTAACTATTTATGGGTTTTTATGGAAATTAATGTTGTTCTTTTGCTTTGAGCCTCACAAAGTCGCAAAAACAGTCTACCGTTTTTAATGATGTGCTGGAGTCTGAGGAAAAGGAGGATGCCCACACAGATAACAAACCCCACCCCATGTAAGAGCTTACGCAGTGTATGTAGTGTCTGCAAATATCTCCTTGACAAACAAGCACAGATGGGTTGGATTCTGAAAGGATTTTGGAGTCATTCCTCTAGAGTGAATGAAGTACAACCCAGGAGGGACCTGTCAGAGAAAAGCTGACCCTGAGGTATATGCCAATATGGTCAGCTGTGAGAGGACTGCATTTTGGAGGCAAGCTTTGGATACAGAGTTTACTAACAACAGTAGCCTGCTGAGTGATGAGTTGCCAATGTCTTGGAGCTTATCATCCAAATCAATGATGAGCACACATGTCCACTTAGGACAAGCCAAAACCCTTTAAAACATTTATTATGAGAAAAGGAAAATTAGGGTTCTTGCTGTTTTCATTGATAGAGAATCAGCTTTTACTAATTAAGTGGTCGATGACATCGGTGGTGTCACTGTACAACAACAACAAAGAACACAAAATTTGACCTAAACTCTGCAATTCTTATGAATGGAGAACATCGGATGAAACAGATTCATGCTGGTAATACTGTACTAAGATCAGAAGACTATCAAAGGAAGATTAAGATTAGAAGAGCTTATCTATTTATTAGTTTACCTATTTTCCATTCATTGCTGAAGAATACTGATCAGTCAGTAGGGAGAAATGAGTATTTTGTTACAGTCATCCTGAATAGATAGCACTGTGAAAAATGTATTTATGAAAGAAAACCAGCTGGCTCAAGTCGATGTCAAGTGCCTTTTCATGGTTATCTGCAACAAGACATAGCAGCCCACACCACACAGCAAAGACCATTGTTATATAGCATTCCTGGGTGTATTATTTTATTATCCCCTACATCTGTGAATGATCCAGATAATCTGCTATTCACCCAGAAGCAACACAAGCTCATCCATGATGCCTGCAAACCGCTGTGCTAAAAAGCAAGGCTCCTTCAACCATAGGTTGAAGGCTATAGAGAATCGCCTGTTTTGGTGACCAGCTGCAACTCCCAGACTGGTTTTAAGGGAAGCACCATGCAGAATAACTTTCCAGTAAACCACCTGTGTGGTTATCAGTGGGCGGCCAAATTATCCCTGTCCATTAAAGGGCAAAGTTGGCATACCAGCCAAAGTTGGTAGTGGATGCTCCATGAATTTACGTTTCAGTGTTGACATTTGCCGAAAAATGCTTTTCTGCATGGTGGCACTTCACAAACCAATCCTCAATAGTGGCCCCTCCCTTCCCATGATGGTCACCACAGGGACATCTGAGGGACCAACTTGCCCTGAGAGGAGTGGAGAAGGAGAAGGAGCAGCTTTTTCTAACAGTCTTTTCTAATTTATTGTAACTTTTTTTTATGACGCTTATTGTTGTAATCATATGGCAACAGCTGAGAAAGGGCCAGGGCCAGGCTTGCTTTAGGCACAGTGATGCAGCCATCTTTGGCAGTGTGTTTTGGGTGTCAGGAAAGGGCCGCAAATTGCTAGTTATTTAATTGATTTTTATAGCAAAAATAATACCCTGCCAGGGTGGAATTGTGGGATTTCCCACCCCTCCATTGCCAAAATAATTTGAGAGGTGCTGGGTACTATGTTCTTTGACTCGGTAGTGAGTGGAACAGCTCCATTTGCTTCTCTGGCATGAGCCAGCCTTGGAGAATCCTGAGGTGCTGGCATGGGTGATTTTATGTGATTTGGCTGGCATACTATCTTGGGGAAAATCAAAACACAAGTGACAGAGAGCTGACAATGTTAATTCAGATGAAATACAGAAAACTAAGGACAAGCAGACACATAAGAGGCAGGCACTGTAAGAGGCAGGATGAAACAAGGGGGGAAAAGCAGGAAAGAAGCTAGCCTATTTAAAACGACTCTCTCCAAATGAACTCCACACAGTTAGGTACAAACAGGGATTGCTAGCCAGTAGACTTTTCCTCCTTCCATTAGCAGGAGCTGATAGGAAGCTGAAACCCAGGTGAACAGGGGTGGTCTCAGGTCCACCTACAACCCAAGGTGTTGTGGTGTGAATACTCATTCGGTGAGAACAAAAAGCGTTTTCACTCATCATTCAGAACACCACCACATGAATTTTTACTGGTGGTCTCCACATGTGGTAATACTTGAATCGCCCCTTTATAAAGTCTTTACAACAGATGAAAGAGATGCAATCATAACAGTGGGAGCGAAAGCTGATGTTCACAGACGTGTTGCAGTCTGAATCAACTGAAGAGGGACAAATCAGTAGGGAGAAAATTCAGAAAAGACAAAGTCCAACTACAGTAGATGAGCAATAACATAATCATAGATGATACTTTCTGTAAGGAGAGGTGTGTGGACATGAATTTATGATATGGTTTATTTCTGCAGATCATGGCATAAGTATAAGAATGACATAACTCTAATATGACATGGGACCCTCCATGTTTAGCTTTGGTGACTATGGAATCGGTCACTGCATCTGGTGTTCAAGGAATCATAAGCAGTGGAGGGAATGCAGGGCTCATTCTACACATCCCTGCTTCACTGTTCAAACTGAATGTCAGAAGACGGGGAGATTTAGGTTTTAAAGGAATATTGTTGAACTTTCCAAATGTGCGTTTTCAAACTGTATAAGAAAGGAATGAATTTTGACCAAACTATGAACTAATTTTCACTTTCCATTTTGTATTCAGCCTACAAAAACTTGAGTAAACTGTATTTCTTAGCAAATGTAACATGATTATCCATTCTATACTATCAACTGACTATCCTGATCCATAAGTTGTGACTCGGTCAACCGTCTTTCTCTTTTAAGTCCATAGCTTGCCTGCAGCTATTTCTTCCTGCACAGAATTTGGATCAGATTTATAAGTGAATGAGTGGATTGGACTGACAGATGCAACAACTGAATAGAAAAAATGTGGTATCCTTTCTGGTGAACAAGCTCTCTAACTTGGAAGAACTTTGCTATTTGAATTGGGAGGGGGGCACTCAATAATAATATGAGATTGACTCTAGCTTTACTTTCTAGAGCCATCTATCACATTTATAGTCCTTTATCAGACACAACATCTTTAGATTGTGGTTCATTTGTAACTGGTGACATACTCCTCAAAATTAAGCAAAGGAAACATATCACAAAATCAATTTATGCCTATTACTTTGATATAAAATGTTAATTGTTGCATTTGTTAAATGTGGAAAACAATCCTCAAGGTTCTGTCAGCATATAAAACCATGGGTGAGCATAATAAGACTCTGCAGCTGACATTTCCCTTCCACTGAAATATCATGATTGGCATGCAATAGAATAGAAGCGTGGCTGAATTTATGTTGCATTAATCATCCTTATTTTCATGGTAACAGAGAGTGATGGGGAAATCTTTAAATCACACATTCTCCATTCACTTTCTCCTTCCTGTTCATCAAAAGCAAATATCAAAGCCTTTCAGTTTTAAGGTAACATGTGACACTGGGGTTTCCAATGTTGCCAGTGCAAAATTCACCAAATGTGCTGACATAATGAACCCCAAATTATAAGTGTTGGGCAGCATAAGGTAGAAATAAACCTGAACAAGACTTTTAGTAAGATCATTGTACATTCGCTCTGAAAGAGCTAATAAGATTTCTATCAGCAGTGACATTTTCTATTTTCCTCAAACTAAAATGTGGTGTCATTTAGTGTACATGGAAATAAGATGATAAATACAGTATACCAGTTTCAAATGTGTAGGATTTTATGTTAACGCACAGTAGTTCAATGGGGGTGGGGAGTAAGTGCCTGCAAAGTTTAAGTACAATCACAAATATACTAATTAGCTGGAGGCAGAGAATTTGAAAGAGCTTGGCAGGAAAAGCAACAGCTGTGCTAAGGTTTTTGTGGATATTGTCTTGTCATGACCAGGCCACAGAAGAGAGGGGAGGGGGAACATTATCTCTTCCTTAAATTTCAAGCTGTTCAAGTTGGCAATAAATTAACAATTTCAGAAAGGAAAATGGCTGCTTTACTGAGGATTCACAACCCCACACCGCCCCCACTAGCATCCTAAGAGCTGCATGTGGAAGTTTGGTCACAGAAACTGACACACTGCTAAGTGGAGTTTCAAAATGCTTCCTCCTGTGCTTCGTGTCCCATTTATGGTAAATAATTATGGGAATCAGTTGTACAATTCCAGCAATCTTTACCGATTGTTCAAATACAACTCTCTGTTCCTACCACTTGCAGGGGGATGCCATATTCAGGTTCTCCACAGCCGGTTGGATTTTTGCACGTTGTGCAGATTGTTTGCTGGTTGTGCAAATTTTACTCTCACTTTGTGGGGAGGCTTTTTTTTTAAAATAAAAAAAGATTCTAAACATATTACAGCATAATAGGGTGTGAAGGGGGTATAATGTTTCCACTGTCCCCATTCCCAGCAGCAGCAGCAGCAGTGCTATATTTACCAAGATGGTTGGGTTAATAAATATTGTGCCCTGCAGATGTTGGTCATGCTGGCTGGGGCTGATGGGAGTTGGAGTCCAACAATATCTGGGGAGCACCACATTGCCCCCCTTCCCCGTGTATAACTTTAACAATAATCTTTCTCCTTTTATTTGTTTCCTGATGTCAGCATTCATCACACCTCATCTAAAACCATGTTGTTGTTTGTTGTTTAGTCATTTAGTCGGGTCCGACTCTTCGTGACCCCATGGACCAGAGCACGCCAGGCCCTCCTGTCTTCCACTACCTCCCTCAGTTTGGTCAAACTCATGTTAATAGCTTCAAGAACACTGTCCAACCATCTTGTCCTCTGTCGTCCCCTTCTCCTTGTGCCCTCCATCTTTCCCAACATCAGGGTCTTTTCCAGGGAGTCTTCTCTTCTCATTAGGTGGCCAAAGTATTGGAGCCTCAGCACTTCAGGATCTGTCCTTCCAGTGAGCATTCAGGGCTGATTTCCTGAAGAATGGAGAGGTTTGATCTTCTTGCAGTCCGTGGGACTCTCAAGAGTCTCCTCCAGCACCATAATTCAAAAGCATCAATTCTTCGGTGATCTTAAACCATAATATAGTATAATTAAAATAAACAAGAATGTGGACATCCTTGTGCCATGAGAAACATCATTCTTGATATATTTAGCTTTATCCTTTAACTTTCACTAAACCTAGTAGCTCTAGCAGATTTTCTTCATCCTGTGCTTTTTTAAAAAGCAAGGTTAATGTAAGTAGGATATAGGCAGAATATAGAATATTATGCGAGCAAATACTGCACATAAGGAAGTGTTAAATGTTTTTTTTAAAAAACAGAGTAATGTCTGTCATTCAGCATTAGCTAATGTCTAGAGCTTTTCAACCTGGGAATAAATTTTCCTATCCTGCTATTGCTATGAACCACCATCCTCACTCCCCACTGAAGGTGGTAAGGCATATTTTCATTTCATATTCTTAAAGAAAACTGCTGTTGTCCAAACTCAGTGAAGTAATAATTTTAAATTGAGTTGGCATGCATCCAGTTTTTAAGTGGCAGAACTGAGTCCTTTAGTATCATTTGCAGTAAAGGTAGAACAATTGTGCTTAAAACAGTCATTATTAACTCAAAGTCCTTATGGATGTTTCCTCAGACACAGCTTAAGGAAATTAAATTAAGGCCTGATTCCATTTCCATTGAATTTGGTGGTGAGAGCATAAACAAACAGTGGATATATGTGTGTGAAAAATAAGAGCTGGAAAAGCTCAATGTTGGTTGATGTCCTGCCTTGGGCTAGGTTTGGGAGACAGTAAACTTTCATTCTTTACATAGTATATGAGTGAAGCTTTTTTTGTCAGCATCACATGGATAGGTGTCTTATTATTGCATGGACAGCTGGAGTCCCCCCAACCCCAGGCGACCCCTGAGTGGAATAATGACTCAAGACAACGTGCTATGGGATTAAAATTGGCCCCAACTTTATTAGGTTTCAGATGTAGGGAGACCTTGGCTCAGGCATTGGGTGTTTATCCTTCCCAATCCCCAGCCGGTTATCTGGGGGACATCAGGGTTATCCAGAATGTGTGGGGATTGGGCTGACTCTGGAGAACATATATTCAAACAGAGAGCTCGCCCCCCCCCCCCCCCGTTTTGCCACCGTCACAGGGGACAGCAATGACAACCTCTTGGTGTATGGCCAATGCCTCCCCTCAAGACCCCTTTAACAGGGAACCCTGGGATTGCAGACACAAGGGGGACATGGGTCACCATTTCACCCCCTCCCCCTATTTAGGGAAGATAAACTAAAGGATTCCACCCAAAGCCTGAAACTGCTATAGTTGTGACGTTTTGCTACGGGGAAGGCAAAACCTGACAATGCAGGAAAATTCCTTTCTGGCCCTTCAACAGCGATCATGATATAGCAGCCCCTGAGTACCTGTGGAGAGGAGGTTAACTTGCAAACATGAGATCCGGGGGGGGGGCTGCACATGACCACGCAAAAGGCGCCCCCCATTTGATGTGGGGAGCGGTCATTGTTGGTGGAGCAAGAGATCAGAGGGCCCAAGGCATGGGGACAAACAAGGGAGGACACCTTCACCTTGGTGTGGCTCCTCTTTATACACAAGGCAGCAAGAAAACTATTTTATGTAGAGCAAAGCAAATCCATTTTTGCTAAACAACTTAGGTTGCAGTGGTGTCCAAACTTTTTTCAAAGAGGGCCAGATTTGATGAAGTGAAGGGCTGTGAGGGCCGACCAAACGGCTGACCAAAGTTGTTAACCTTTTTTTAGGATTGCCCCTTTATTACGGCAACTGATCTAATGATTCTCTCTCTCTCTCTCTCTCTCTCTCTCTCTCTCTTTCTCTCTTTCTCTCTTTCTCTCTTTCTCTCTGTTTGTGTGCAAATGTCCCTTACAGTGGAGGACAAGGGGAATGTATGTGTCACACTTTTCTAGATCTTGGTATATTATGATATTCTGCTTTTATCCAGGAACCTTCCTACAAGGTATGCCTCTTAATTATACAGGTACAGAAGAGAAGGTTTTTAGAAGGACAGGTAAAAACCTCATTTACATGGCATTAGGAAACCAAGAACAGCAAAGCCAAACAGAGTTAGTAACATGGTGGTAATCTGCAATGTCATTAGGAACAATTGCACTACTACTCAATGAGTCGCTCCAGGGCTGTGCTATAATTTCCCCCCACCACCAACAATTTATTCTAATTCAAAAACTGGGAGACATAATTAAAATATGACTAGCAGCAGTTTAAAACCTTGGGAGAGAAGTACATCATGATGGATTTATACCAGTTAGGCCTTTACTGGGAATCAGATGCCTTTCAGCTATGGTGCAATTAAAAAGAAGAAATCTTGAGTTGTGGTTTCTTTATCCATTAATCTTCCCAGGGCCTTTTTCATGGTAGGACTATGAACCAAAGAATTTCAGGACCATTTATCATGGCAAAATGATTTTTGAATAAAACTGCAAAAGGCTAATGAATTTGCAATTAGCTTTAACGATGGGCTGTCCAAAGCCATTTCTTAAACTAGCCTGGTTTTTGCAGTGAAAATACAGTGACATTGTTTTTCCAGAATACTATATGAATAAAGATGTAAATTAAAATACATACCTGGTTTCTTACTCTAAGCTCTTTTGCAGTGGAATAAGAATCCCTTGTTTAGATAGTTGCTTTAGCAGATAAACAGTACTGACACCTAAGTATTTTTTCCTCTGTCTCTCTCTCACACACAAACAATGAATACAGGTTTTAGTATTGGGAATTCAGAATTCTGTTCTGGAAATTCTTGTGTCTGCACTGTGGTCAATTATGTTTTCAAGAGATGTGCCTATGTTGATATAGGATCAGGAAACACTGGGAATTTCATGGAAATGGATCCAGGCTCCCTGGAATAGTGTGAAAGATGGCAAAGTAATTGCTGGTGAAGAGGTAAATAGTGGAAATTGCCTCCTTCCTTCTGCCCACAAGAGCTACCGCTGGATTTCAGGTATTTTCATTTTCAGAAGGGCAATGCATGTTATTTGCATTGTACTATTTTAAGCTTTCACAACAAGCCATCTTCTGAAATCTTAGCAAAACCCATAGCTTGTGGGAATGAAATAGGTATACGTCAAACAGACTTCTGTGTGTACTCTGCCTTCAGACTACAAAACGCAACACAGTGCAACTATGAGCAAAAATATTTACCCTCAAGGAAGTCAGGCACCCCAAGCCAGCAGGGATGATGTGCATACATACAAGTGGTGCTGATGTACATGCTGATGCTAATGCGCATTGCTTTGCTTCCAGTCTTCCCTGAACTTGAGGCAGGTGTAGATTGATGGATGGCAAAACACAGCCCCATAAGGGGCCCAGGAGTGGCTTGCCCTGTGGGATAAAGCCATAGCAGTAGCCTCCTGGCAAGGGAGCCATTGCTGCTTAGTGGGAAGGATGAGGTCAGGGTTGTAGCAGTGCATCAGTAGATTGATCAGTAGATAAATCTAGGGCACTAGATTGGCTTTACCGGTGCACCTGCACAGCCTTGCTGTCTCCACTGCCTCCCTGGTAAGTGGCAACAGAGCTGCTACTGCAATGATATTGTCATAGCTCCGCTGCTGATGGGGCCATTAGGTAAGCTGTTTTCATGTGCATTCACAGGATTTTTTTTGGGGGGGGGGGGGAGGAAGAGTAAAACTTTGAAAGGGAGAAGGCTGATTTCTTACAAAAAGATTGAAAAAAATAGTGCCTATACATTAGCCTTGTATCTCAGGTTCTACAAACTCTTGACGTCTTTTAATAAAATGAAATCTAGAGGTTATGGTTCATCTGGGGGGCAGCTGTCCACCCATGCCTAAATGATTATTCAGTTTTGAGGCTATAAAGTTCATGCCTCATTGCACACTAAAGGTACAATGAACAAGCTACATATATGGAATCATATCTAGGGGCACGAATTAGAGTGAACAACAGATTATGTGCTGAGCAGAGGAAGTACAGCAAATAGTTGCCCAATGTTTTAATCAGTTTACAGAATTTTTAAAAATAAAAGTCTTTGTGCTTGAAGCTAGGGAAACTGAATTCCTGCTGCATGTTTCAAGGCTTTGTACTGCTCTTTAATTGCTTAAAGTGGGATATTACGCCAATGATACAAATATATAATGTGGCAACACCCATTCGCACTGATGAGGGGGGAAGATGAAACACTGCCTAGCAACTTGATGTGGTGTCTGCCTTTTCTGCTCCAAGTGCACCCTTATTATTAAGGGTGCAGTCTGCTTTAAATGTGAAATATAGGGTTTCAAATGCTGTGAACTAGAGAACTTCTTTCAAATGTAAAATTAATGAAATTTTGTCCTCCTTCCTCCCCTTGATTTAGCTTCGTTTGTTAAAGTAAGATAGATGCTGCTATTTAGTCTCATTCATTTCTGCCACAATAGCATTAAACAGGAAATGAGTAATTAATGGAGTTTTCTACCACCACAGTGAAACAGGGAATGTATCCATATACCCTTATTAATAATATGAGGTAAGAGAGGTAAGGAAACTTTCTCAAGGTGATATTGGTAGCCTGCAGCACAACTCAAATTATTATCCAGAGTTTGGTGTCTTTTGACCTATCAGTTTTGCCATAATATATTCTCCTCCCTCCCTCCCTCCCTCCCTCTCTCTCTTTCATATTACCATTACATTGTTTCAGAAGGTGTTTTCTCATACCATGTTTTTTCTCTTTGTCTGTGCCCTTCAGGGTATTATCTGTGCACAAAATTAAGTATCCAGGAACTGACCTCCAGATATCAGCAGAAAACAACAAAGGAAAGATAAATATCAATCACTGTGACTCCTCTTTCGAAATGAATGCAAGGCACAGTGAAATGCATTATCTACCTTCAATTTTCTTTTAATGTTTTCTCATACTGATAATGAGAATTCCAGTTAATTCCACCACAGAGTTTGAAAAGGGGAGAGAGTTGTTGTTAAAAAAAAATGCTTGATTTGAATTGTGACCCCTTTTCTCATTTCTAAGAGGCTAACCAATTGCAGATGACTGAAGAAAACATCCTATCCCTTTTGGGGGTAGCAGCTTAAATTAGAAACATTGATTCTCAGCTTATTACATCACAATTGCAACTTTCTCAACACAGGGGCTTTCTTGACTACTAATCACAGATTTCCAGGATCTGAAACTTAAGTAAACAGAAACGATTTCTCTTGCTCGCTCAGAGCAGGTCAGCAGAACATATAGCCTACCAGTAACGTGTTGTAGTTTTTGGAGACTTGATAGACCAACTGCATTTGCTGTCTTTGCTTGGGATTGCAAAAGGAATAAATAAATAAATTCACTTTGGCAGATCTCAGGTTGTGCAGGTTGTGCTTTAGAGTGAACAATCATGTGATTTCCCTATACAATTGATTCTGTTGTAGTGAAGCAGTCATTTCTGATTTATTTTTAAAGAAAGATAGATAACCCATAAAATATGTCTGAATAAGATTATTTGAAATAAATCACACTGCAATATGGTCAATCCTGGAAAGATAAAATACAGTTGTTTGATCACAATTTTAAAATGGAGTGCAGTAGTACCTCGGTTTAAGAACAGCCCTGTTTACAAACTATTCGGTTTACGAACTCTGCAAAACCGGAAGTAGTGTTCCGGTTAGTGAACTTTACCTTGGTCTACAAATGGAAGCCGAACAGTGGAAGGGCACTGGCACTCTCATTAAAGAAAGTGTGCCACGGTTTAAGAACGGCTTTGGTTTAAGAACGGACTTCCGGAACGGATTAAATTCATAAATCAAGGTACCACTGTACTGAAATCCCTCCTCAAAAAAGCACAAGGAGGCTACATCTTCAACTGGATGTCCTTTGATAATCTTTCAGATAGCTAAGCCACAATCAGACACATGCTGGCCATGCGAGAAGACAGTAGGATTTGCAGCTCTGTGTGGCTGCCTTTGGAAGTTCACTGCTGAAACTTAAGTTTACACATATGCCTGCCAAGGGCACTTCCAGCCTGTCACTATTTTCAAGTGGATCACAAACTTGCACATTCAGAAGCTGCACAAATATACAGTTGTACCTTGGAAGTCGAATGGAATCCATTCCAGAAATCCCTTCAACTTCCAAAATGATTGAAAACCAAAGCGCAGCTTCTGATTGGCAGCAGGAAACTCCTGCAGCCAATCAGAAGCCATGGAAGCCTCATTGGATGATTGGCTTCGAAAAATCATTCAAAAACTGGAACACTCACTTCCGGGTTTCGATCGTTTGGGAGCCGATTCATTCGGAAGCCAAGGCATTCAAGATCCAAGGTATGACTGTAGTTGATTGGCAGTCCTTGCATAACAAACCCACTCCCCCCCCCCCAAAATGGTCCTCCCTACTAACAAAGAGTGAATGTACATCATATCCCTGTAGGCAAATCAGGAGGAATACTCAGTAAAGAAGTCATCTGGAATCACCCCTAAATTAGAGCACACCTTAGGAAGTCAATATTAATTTTCTAGCAGACTTGTTCTAATATTCCACTCCAATATTGAACCCTAATAAAACTACCCTTATGGTTTAAGATGTAATCTTTGTCTTTGAGCTCCAATAACTTTTAAACTCATAATGTTAACCTGTTTCAGGGCCCGCTGTCAATTTTAAGGGCTGGTGAGAAGCCCAATAAAGGACCCACAGCTATAGTCACAGAACATTGATACTTAGCACTGGTATATACAGCTCAGTTTATCATCTCTTTCTGAGATACATAAGCAAACAAAGGATGGTGTCAGCAGGAGTTCAGGGTATCTTGATATGGCATGGGATAGAAAGTCGAGGAAAGCCTTTCTTAGCTATCCACCGTCATGTTAACTATCCAAATTCTGAAAATAGAGATCTCAATAGTGAGGAATGGGGGGGCATCTTAAATATAGATTTTTTTCTTAGGAGGGGGCAGGGAATGTTTTCAAGCAGACCTTACAGATAGGGGAAAGTGAAGACAGTAGAGTAGCATCTGTTTAGAGACAGAAGTCCCCCATGTTTTTTTTTTAATTAAAAAACCCCTGTATGGGATGAAGAAAAGCTTGATGAACAAACATTTGGCAAATTTTTAGACATAGCCAGTTTATTTATATACCACATTTTAAAAAAATACATCTGTGTTGAAAGTAGTTGACATAAATAGTCTAAAAACAGGAGTAATAATAGATAAGAACAAGTATAACATCACCACAACTTATCACTAAAAATAACTAAGTTCATTTAGGGACGCAGGTGGTGCTGTGGTGTAAACCATGGAGCCTTGGGCTTGCCGATTGGAAGGTCGGTTCTTCAAATCCCCGCAACGGGGTGAGCTGGTATGGCTTCTGTAAATCCGGGACTGTCCCTGGAAAATAGGGACACTTGTAGGGTCTGGGCCTGCCCTGTGCCCCCTACTCTAGTCTGCTGCCCTCAAGTGCAGTGAAAGGCACTGTTTTTTCACTAGTACTGGAGTAAGATTCAACTACTAGTACGATTGGCTTCTGTATGCATCATGTTGTCCTTTGCCACATGAAGAAAAATGTATTGAGCTGGTCTTGCATTTCTCTGGTAGCAAACACATAATCTCTCTCTCTCCCACCACCTCCCTCACTTTCTAGGTTCCTGTTACAGAACTCTGGCATTGGTTCTGTAGTTTTCAATGCCGTTCGAGCATTCTTAATGTAGGGAATTTTTTATGATATCCTTTCGGATGAGTAAACTGCAGGATAAATGGCAGCTGTTTAGAATATGCAGCACATGAATCCTTAAAATCAGAGACCTATTAATACTAGGAAAAAGCATTCGAGATTAGAGACATTACACATTATCATGCCCATTTATTGCATAGTGATTTGTTTTTATTTTTTTATTTGTATATATTTTCTTCCATATTCTGTTCTTTTTCTCCTTTGCAGAATCCAGGGTCACAGACTTATGGCTGGCAAAGTCTCCCCCCCAGACACTGACTAGCCAGATGCCTGCTTCTCTTCGACAAAGTGGTTGGTCTCACATGCTTTCAGACCATACCCTAGGCATGGGCACTCCCTTCTGTTTATATTTTATTAATGTATTTTTAGCATGCCTTTCAGAGCACAGCATGGCAAATAAATTTGGCAAGGCAGTTAAATTGATATAAAATAATTATATACATTATCACTTCCGGGTCGGCGCCATCGCCGAATGGCGGGCTCCCTCCGAGCTCCGGAGGGAGCCGGCTTGGCAGGGGCTGGGTCCTACCGCACCGGCGATGCGGGGACCCTTAAAAACCACGGCCAGATTGAGGCCGTGGACATGGAGACTCGGCTGGCACCGTTAGCGCCCTCCCGACTCGTGAAGGAGCCTTTTTAAAGGCTACGGATCGGGTGCCGGGGAGAAGCGTGGTGCTTTGAGTTCTCTGCTATCCCTGTCGAGCGCAGCCGCATGCCATCCGGCGGAGAGCGCTGACTTCTTCTATTGAAAATTCGGCTCTAAAGAAGAACCCGTGAGTAATTGGAATATGGACTAAAAAAAAAAAGGGGGATAAATTTTTAAAATTCGGAGCGAACGGGGGAGGTGGAAAAAAGGAAGTCAGCCTACCCCTAAATTGTAGAAGAGCCAAAACAAAGGACTGGACAACTAAGATCGAGTGTAACCTTATCTTGCCGAATCAGCAACTTCGCGAGGGAAAATTATAAGATTGAGCTGGAGGAGAAAAGTGGAATTGTTTTAAAAAAAAAAGCAACCCCCCCGGAATCCCTGGAGCGATTCGTGAAACTGCCTGGAGAAAAGTGATGGAGGTTTTGACAGCTGTCAAAGAGCTGTCAAAAAGGAAGATTAAAATAGAGACTTTGTTATGAGGACTTTGCCGGTTATATTTGTTACAAATTGAATACAAACTGTTTTAAATATCGGTCAACAAGCTACTTGGTCTGGTGGATGTGATTCTGGAAGGGAACTTTGTTACTGCAATCCACCTAGAGGAGCCGAGGGACATTGCATGTGTTTTTCACAGGAAATGTGAACAGTTGAATGGAACTTTCAATCTCCTGGGAAACTGCAGGAATGGAACACTATTTTGTCTACAGAGGTCTACATACTACAGGAAACAATGGAACTATTTGTTGGAAAATGAAAGGAACATGATGTAATGCTTTGCTTCAAGAATAACAAACCTCTGCAGAGACACTAGAAACTTTTGGAAAAAGAACATTTCTGTGGGAGAACAGAGAAATAAAAAGGAGGAGAATGATTGATAAGAACAAGGAAACAACAAGAACTGGACAGAACTGGGGGAACATTTGGGATATTCAGGTTTGACAAGCTTATGGATACAAAATTGGAGTTTTTACTCCTGGATATAAAAACCTGGATAGAAGAAATGGGCCCTTATTTGATAGACTCCTTCTACGATTGGACATCCGTAATTAAAGACTGGCAAAGAATCGGAGGGATATAGTATAATGTGGGAACTCCAGGAAGATATTAGAAGTGGAGGGATAGGTGAAACGCAAAGGGGAAAGAGGGGAGGGAAAATTGGAATCCAAAGGCTGTAAAATTATTATTTACATTTATCTTATTTTCATCTGTACTATGTTTGAAAGGGGGAAACCCGTGGAAGGGTAAAGATCGATCTTAGGGGACGAGAATTTGGATAAATTGGGTTATTGACGAAGAGTGTAATTTGGGGATAAGAATTTGTTGAATTTAATTGCTTATTTGGAAGATTTGGAACACAAGAGGGGGTAGGGAGGGGAAGTCCTAGTTATTGGCAATAGATTGGATTTAATTTGCTTTGATTTGTTCTAATTTGGAAAACCTTAATAAAAATTATTATAAAAAAAATAATAATAATAATTATATACATTATAGCAATTATACCCCCAGTTTAAAAACAGTGAAGTTTGGTAAGTATCATTTGTCTCATACGTTTAAATGTAACAAAATTGCTCCCATAACTGTAGCCTTTGGAGAATATTTTTCAACAGCAGGAATTATCATGAGAAGGGAAGGAAACCATGGATACCCAATATGTTGGGTTCCACCCAGTGCAAATTTAGCTTCCCAGGTAACCAGATGTTTGGTTTTCTTTGGTTGGGGAGGGGGAGAGGAGGAAGTTAAAAGAGAAACCTTCCACTACCCTGCTACAGCATTTTTATGACTAACAGGTGTGCTTAAAGCAATCTCTCTTTTAAATCAGCTTTAATGTTAATTTCTAATTGCAAAGGTCTGCAGCAAATAATAAATTCATCTGGCATATATATTTTAAAACTGGTATTAAGAATAGTTGATTACCCCACAGATATTAATCCCTCATTTCTGCGACTCACTCGCATTTCATCTTGTCTTGCTAATAAATGTAGTGGCATTTATGTTTAAGTCAGCCAGCTACAGGATATGTGGCATTACGTATTTTATTCATTAAAGGATATTAGCAAAGGTGGTTAGGAAACACATCTTCATCCTTCACATATTTTTAATATTTTCTCTAATTGAATAACGACATGGATCTCTTTAAAATTCCTTATCTTAAGCCATATTTGCCACCATCAGTGCCATGCAGCCTGTGGAGAAATAACCTTTTAAAGTGTATTAGAATACAGTGTATACACAGTGTGCTGTGTACATGGGAATGTCTGAAGGGTTAAATTTAAAATACTAAGGATGATCTTCACCTAACCAGAGCCAATGAAGCCTTGTTCATTGTTTTCTCTGTGTGTCCCCCATGCCACAGAAATTGACTCAGGAAAAAACCCCAGAATAGTGCATGGGGGAGATGGGGGGACATTTTCTCTGGCAAACTGGAATGTTTGTGTAGGCAGAAGAACTGGAAGTAATTGATTTTGAATTCCACCCAAAGTATGGGGGAAATTCTGGGGAATGCTGGGCTCTTTTCCTGCTGAGTTAGAGGATTGTAACATTTCACTTCTGATTGTTTCGCTGGATACAAAATTTTGGTCACATATCAGATGGGGAAAGTGATCTGATGAGGAAGGTAGAATAAATGGGGCAGCTGATGTTTTAAATATTATTTTGTTTTATTTTCAACTTTTTTTAAATCACTGATGTGTTTGCCACCCTGAGCTCCTTTGGGATGAAGGGTAGGATAATAATAATAATAATAGATCAATACACATTAAGTTCTGAACCCAACCCACTTTTTCAGTACCCTGAATTCCATATCACTACTGTTTTTGTGGTCACGTGGAAACCTGTCAGTTTCATGCCATTGTGAAGAGGTGGGAAAAGGTGGGAAGATGCTCAAAGCAGTCTTAAGATTGTCATACACACTGATCAGATCAACATTCCGCTTTGGGGGACTCTGTTCATCTCTGATTCTTGTGGCCTTCTCCCAAGTATCTGATAATGTCCACTGTCAAAAAGAGACATACAGCGCAATTCTGGGCAACATGCTGTTGTGCTCAGGGCTTCCCTTCCCATCTGGTTGGCTGTGAAAACAGGTTGCTGGACAATAATTAGTTCACTGCAGAATTAATATTCTTTATGTCAGTAATTGTGCTCAAATGTAATGGACAGCTAGTAATTTCCCAACAAGAATTATTTCAGTTCTTTCACATCAATAATATTGCTCAAATGGAATAGAAAACACTGGTAATTTCCAATCAAGAATTCTATAATTAAACACATTTTTTTCCAGTAGGCACAACTTAGTTGCTTTGATTAATTTGGTGATCATGGAACTTTCTTCTACAGGAACTAATGTGCTTGGGATTCCAGATCAGAAAGAATGGGATGGTCCAAAGAAAGATAAGGAAGCTCATTAAGCTCTTGAACTGTACTCTGAAAACCCTTTAATCTCAGTGAGACACCAGGTTGCTTTATTTTCTGAAGGTAATGTAACTGTACAAGAATGCTTCTTAATTCCTTTGTGCCACTTCTATGGATGTGAAATATATTTACGTGCTATTAGATCATTAGAATGAGAGGTAAGGTCGAAGGAGATCCAGATTGTTGTTTGTAGGCCTCTAGGGATTGTGCATTCTGTGGGAGAGTGATTGGCAAAACTTCCTACCTCCAGTAAAAAGTCTGGAGAAGGTACTGTGCACAGACTTACTTTTGTGTGACCCAAACACTTAAAAATTAAATTAAGAATATGCATCTGTTATGGTTGACACAGTTCTACAATTTATGGAACGTACTCTGACAGTCAGAGGTTGAGGAAAATGCTGTGGGAAATTGATAATAAAACTCAGAAGCAAAACTATAAATTGCTGATTATTCTGTTTATAGGTAACATGGTGATATCCCATAACAGCTGCTCCAGGAAGAACTTGCACTGATAACCATGGCTCAGCCTCCGTTAATACAATACTATACAGTCGATTCAGGAATCAATTTTCAGAGATAATTCTTTCCTGCATTTTCCAGAGTATTTTTTTCAATCTTTACCCCACCCCACCCCCATCCCTACATCCTCACTGGTTCAAAATGTTCCCTTGCCAAAACAACAATACATTTTTTTTTAAAAAAAATGATGTTCATAGTTTTCTTTTCTCTATCTGTCGCTGTCCCAAGGCTTGCTTCTTCTCCAAGTGATTCCGGCCAATCAGGAATCATGTTGTATCCACAATAAAGTCATAGCACTACAAAGCTAAACATATTAGGCTTTACTGGGGTCACATTTACTGGACACATTTTGAATTTTGAGAGAGTGCTGGGGGCTCCACTCACAAATAGTTGCTGTGGAGGTGCAATAATGCAAAATTAAAGAGACAGCCATTCCTGACATCCTTATGCTTACCACGGATGGCCAAAATGTAAAAGCTGTTCTCACCATGTTCCCTTTCATTTCAGCTGCCCATGAGTACTGTGTTGGTAACCATTGTGGTATACAATAATATCCCCTAGAATAAATGACGCCAATTATTGCCTTCACTCTAAATTGGTGGGTTGGAAAGAGAAATGGAAGGCATTCCAGTTGCTGAGGCAGTAAGGGATATCTGTCATGAATATGGTTTGCCCGCTTTCGAGAACATCAACAAATTGCCCAAAGAGGAGACAATTTTTGTAATGACTGAAGATGTTCACAAAACACCCTCCTGAATACTTAGCCCTACTTTTCATTCAGCTTCTCTTATTTATAGTGTTCTGTAACCTATCACTAGATCCTTCACATATGCAATTCACAAAGATGTATAGCCCTCAAAGCAGACACTGAGGTTGATGTGTTTTGTTTTCCTTATGGCAGTAGAACCAAGATTGATGGAATTGGGTCAAATGAATTCATTGTTAAAACTCACTAAAAACCATCAAACTTTTACAAGGGTAACTGCATCTGCTAATGAGATCAGATGTTGCATAGCAGTAAATCAAGACTAGTAAGATTGGAATTTACTATCAGTAGCAATGCTGCTTCAAAATACTAAAACCAGCACAATTTAATGTTTTCCTCACACATCCTTCTATTGCAGAGAACATTTTTAAGGAGCAATCAGAATATTTAGGCTAATCTTTGCAGTGACAATACCGAATCTCAAAAGGCTTTTTTTGGGGGGCGGGGGTTAACACTTTGTCACACTGTTGTTTTTCATACTATTGACCATAGTTGGTACAAGTGAATGAAAAATATGGTGCTAGTTGAGGGCTTTTCCATTATAAAGCCAGCAATTTTAAGATTTGTATTCTGTGTTTTTCTTATGACTAGACACAGACTCGGCAAGCAAAATCTATTTCATTTAGATTGCACTTTCAAGTCATTCTGGAGTAGGAACATTGTGGTTTTTAGCCATAATATGTCTTCTGAAACTGTTTTGTAGCATTTATCTCTATGATAGTTATGTGCTACTGTTAAAGAAAGAAAGAAAGAAAGAAAGAAAGAAAGGAAGGAAGGAAGGAAGGAAGGAAGGAAGGTGTGGGGCATTTTCTTTTTACTTTTATTTGAGATGCTATGGATGAAATGCTACTTTATTTGAATAGAGAATATTTTTATGCACTTTTAAAGTAAAGGTAAAGAGACCCCTGACCATTAGATCTAGTTGCGGATGACTCTGGGGTTGCAGCGCTCATCTCGCTTTATTGGCCGAGGGAGCCGGTGTACGGCTTCTGGGTCATGTGGCCAGCATGACTCAGCTGCTTCTGGCAAACCAGAGCAGCGCACGGAAACGCTGTTTACCTTCCCGCCGGAGCGGTACCTATTTATCTACTTGCACTTGGACGTGCTTTCGAACTGCTAGGTTGGCAGGAGCAGGGACCGAATGACGGGAGCTCACCCTGTTGCTGGGATTTGAACCGCTGACCTTCTGATCAGCAAGCCTTAGGCTCTGTGGTTTAACAAACAGCGCCACCCGCGTCTCTTTTAGAAGTGGTTTAAATCTGGACAATTGTGCATTTTCCGGGTTGACCCTATTGAAGGCTTGGAACACAAAATATAGTTTTGTGTTGGTGACAGCGAGGTACACAAAGAAGACCACAGGTGGTGCAGCAATCTGGCCTAAATCAGGCCCTATGCTGTCACATGACATGAACAGGGCTGGCTGAAGATCCAATGGATCTCAGGCTGGGTCAGCCCCTTCCTGACCTCCAAAGACTCCACATTTTAGCTGGCTGTCACCAACAGGGATCCTGCCAGTGGCACATTTGCCTTCCTGCATGTCCAGCAGGTAGAAGGGGGAAGTCTGCACTGCTGGAGTGAGACTGAAGGACACCAAAGGCTGGCAGGGCTAAGTGGAGCAGCACTTCCTTTCAATCCAACCCTTCCATTATATTTTTGGGTAGATATCATTAGATGAATATAAGCCCTCTGGATGAAAATAGCGATTTTGCTAACCCAAAGTTGCATAACATTACGTTTGTCCTGGTAGCATTCCAAACCTTAACAGCTTATGTCACCAGGAGCAAGGTCTCTGAAAGACAGCAATCATTCAAAGTCTTTCAGCTTCACTTATATCCTCTAGTTTGCCGGGTAAAGAAAAGTCTGTAAAAAAGATATGCAGAAGTCTGTAAAAAGATGTTAATTTACAGAGCAAGCCTAACTATATCTGCTCAGAAAGAAGTCCTGTTGAATGCAATGAAGCTGACTCCCTGGAAAGTGGAGTTAGGGTTGCAGTGTTAATATAACTTATTTTTCTTCACTAGGGTCTTAGGGCAGGAAAAAGCAGAACTCTGCACCTCTAATATATGTGAAATGTTAACGCATTGCGCAGCATGTGAAGGAACCCTGAGCTGACATTACATAATCAGTACCCAGTGGGCAACATACAGTCATGCGCCAGAGCATTTCATTATCCATCATTGTGTTGGTTTCAACAAATATTCACAGCAAAGATGATTGAATTTAAAAGAATGCATTGAATTCACAATGCGCAAATTTAGACACAAAACCTCTCTCCTTATATTTTCAGCCATTGCTTTCCAATGCACTGGGAAGCGGTATTTCACATAATCACTGTGTGACATTAAATTAGATAGTTAGGAATGTGGAGTTGCTTAATTTGGGATTGGCTGTGTGTCATATTTAGCACAGCAGCAAAGGCAAATGGCATCAGTGCAGAGGCGCCCACGCAGTCCTTGCCTGCCCCAGAGTGAAATGTGTCTCTTTGGCCACATTTCCCTCTGATACCACGGGCAAGGGATGTGGGTGGCGCTGTGGTCTAAACCCCTGAGCCTCTCGGGCTTGCCAATCAGGAGGTCGACGGTTCGAATCCCCGCAACAGGGCGAGCTCCTGTTGCTCGGTGCCAGCTCCTGCCAACCTAACAGTTCAAAAGCACGCCCAGAAGTGAAAGTAGATAAATAGGTACCATTCTGGTGGGAAAGTAAATGGCGTTTCTGTGTGCTGCCTGGTTTCAGTGTTCCATTGAGCCAGAAGCAGCTTAGTCATGACCCAGAGAAACTGTCTGTGGACAAATGCCGGCTCCCTCAGCCTATAGAGCGAGATGAGCGCTGCAACCAGAGTTGTCTGCGACTGGACTTAACTGTCAGGGGTCCTTTACCTTTACCTTTTTACCAGTGGCATGTGGCCCTTTGAAGTTTTCCCAGAAACAAATGTGGCCCTCAAACTAAACTGGCTCCCCACCTTAGGTTCCTGTCCATTACACCGTACTACTTGGATGTTTGGATTGCTTCATAGTTTCACTGCCAATGGTTCAAATGTTTTTTTTTTAAACAAACAAACAAACAATGGGGGTAAGGAACATTTATAAATTGTGAGGGATAGGCCATGGCAGCAGCCCTTTGTGAGAGAATAGACCCAGTGTTCATTGCCATTGTGAGTTGTGCTTGGTAACTCTATAGATGTTTCACTAAGGGTCTGGATGTTGAACAATGTGTGAAGCACTTCAGACTCCATATATGCAAGGGTTTAGTTGAGCACCGCCCTAAAATATTTCTTTTGCATTCCATTAAAGTAGCTTTGCCAATCTGGTGAAGTAACATATGGTTATTAATGAATTTATCACCATTAAATACTAAACTATATACAGTGGTACCTCGGGTTAAGTACTTAATTCGTTCCGGAGGTCCGTTGTCAACCTGAAACTGTTCTTAACCTGAAGCACATCTTTAGCTAATGAGGCCTCCTGCTGCTGCCACACCGCCAGAACCCAATTTCTGTTCTTATCCTGAAGCAAAGTTCTTAACCTGAAGCACTATTTCTGGGTTAGCAGAGTGTGTAACCTGAAGCGTATGTAACCTGAAGCGTATGTAACCAGGGGTACCACTGTAATGCATTTGTTATGTCACTATCCCATTTACTTCAATATGCTATCTACTGATAGCAATTTTGGGGGAAGGGGCCTGCAGACAGAGTTCCCAATATTGTGTTTCCCCCGATGCCCCTGGTTATGTATCTACAGCCCTGAACAACAGTCTTTATGAAGGAAGATGGAAAGGGAGGGGGGGATCTAAAATCTAAGAAAGGGAATTAAACATCAGCTTCTTGAAATGTGACATGTTTTCAGAATCCACAATTGATATAATGAGATTTGGAATACATGCATTTACTCAAGGTAGACTGTCAAGCAGGAGGATCAGATTCAACCATTAAGTCAAAGTGAACAGGTATTTGTGTATCTATATATAAAATGCTCTCTGTCTCCTGTTGGTTGAAGACTTAACAGGGTAAGACTCAATGGAAATACTCCATTAAATTCTATGTGTATACCAGGAATTATAGCTTTGCTTCTTGCTGCCCTTGTGATGCCCTTTTTGACGTTCCTTTTTAAGTATTCATGAAACGTAACGTGTAAAATCTGGTGGCAATTCTAACTTGAAAGAGCCACTGAAGACTACAGCTTGTTCTCAGCTTGCTTTTCTCTGTTTTCCTATCAGCTGAACTGCAGCCAGTAATAGCATTATGAGCCAGAATTACTCTACTGCTCTCAGAGAATCCGTACAATACTGATACATAGCTCTATTTATATTTTAATGCCAGGCACAGTGCATGCTATTTCAGGTAAGTTTTTATAGGGGATGGATCCTGTCATTTATGAGATAAGTTCAACCTTAGTTGAAATCTAATGTAACTTTGCTTTTGTATTTCTCTAGTGAGTGAAGTCATTTAACTACCGTAAGTCTATAAAGACTTAGTTAAGTGTGGGGTGACTTACCTACACACAAGTATACACATACCAGCCACATTTTTTACATGAATTGGCTTCATCACATTTTGAGTAGCTGTGTTTCTGTTCCATGTTCCTGGGCATGGCTGATCTATGAGGCAAGAGCCTTTTTAAGCCATCTGTGAGGAACCCTCAGTACATGGGCCTACTTAGGCCTGCAAACCCATTTTCCTCAAACCAGGGTCACTTGTGATGTCAGGTGTGGGACAAATAAAGATACAGTTGCCAAGGAGCAATTGGGAGTTTAAAAAGTGCACTCTTGGTTGTTCCTTGGCAAGCAGGGTTTGCTGACAGCACTGATGAGTAAGTTCATCTTTGATTATTTGCAGGCATGGTTTGCTTTAAACTAGGCTTCCCCAAACTCGGTCCTCCAGATGTTTTGAGACTACAGTTCCCATCATCCCTGACCACTGGTCCTGCTAGCTAGGGATCATGGGAGTTGTAGGCCAAAAACATCTGGAGGACCAAGTCTGAGGAAACCATGCCTACAAAAGACTTTAAAGACACGAGCAGAGGGGGAAAAGCCAGTCAGCTGAGGGAAACTGTCTGTTTGCAGGTGCCGTTTGAATCCCAACCACACCTACAAATGGTTAAAGCAGGATTCTCAGTCAGTGCTACAGGAAGCTCCTTTGAAGCTATCACCTGGAAACATAATGATATCAGGTGATTGCCAGGTGGGCAGCCCTACCCATCTGTCAAAGTGGCATACCAGGTAGGTGGGGTCAGATTGTAGCACAGTTCCCTAGCCCTGCACTAAGCATTTCTGCACTAAACGTTTCAACTTGTGGACAAATTTGCCACAAGTGATGCTTATATTACTTCCATTTTCATAACAGTTCTTTTCACCTAGCTATTTTTGAAACCCAGGATGGTTTAACAACTGCCTGAAAGCCTGTGACACATCCTTTTGTTTTCATAGATTCTTCCTTCTAACTTGTTTTACTGCACATTAACAGAACTGTTAAACTTCCTCTCACTCTCACAGATGCAGGCAGCACAGATCCCATTGTACATTTTTTTGTTTTGAAAAAGAGGATTTTTTTAAAAAAAAACAGAGTAGGCAGAGTCATTGCAAGAAAATAAATGTTAAAATATTAACATCATCTGAGGGTCAAAAAATAGAAATAAGACACAATGAGTCATTAGATAAACCACAGCAGTTTTTTAATCTATATACAGTGGTACCTTAGGTTACAGACACTTCAGGTTACAGACTCTGCTAACCCAGAAATAGTACCTCGAGTTAAGAACTTTGCTTCAGGATGAGAACAGAAATTGTGCTCCGGCGGCGGGGTGGCAGCGGGAGGCCCCATTAGCTAAAGTGGTACCTCAGATTAAGAACAGTTTCAGGTTAAGAACGGATCTCCTGAACAAATTAAGTTCTTAACCCGAGGTACCACTGTAATAGCAGGCATGGGGGGGGGGGGACTTTCATGAAGACCCTGGAGATGACAAAGGAGGTTTAACCTGCAGAAGAAGAAAAAATAGCCGGTCTCATGCAGTTTGTTAAAATGAAAGATTAGTTGATTTGGGCAGCAGTTTGCAAACAATGTTGTTACGCTGCAGGTCACTATCTCTGTAGGTTTCTCTGAAATCATTTTGCATCCACTTACTCAATTAAGTCTTGTTTTACTGGAGAGAACAGATGGAAGGTTTTCTGAGCCCTAACTGCAGATGCCAGGGATCCAACTCGAGACCTTCTGCATGCAAACATGTGCTGCAACTCTGAGAAGAAGCCTGTCCTGGAATGAATAGCCTGGCGGTCACACTGAATACCTGGCATTGTTGTGATACAGTTGGGACTACAGTTGGAAGGAGGCTTCTACTGATGGCCTGAGGATGGGAGGGATTCCAATACTAGTCTGTAGGTGGAGGCCAACTGTACCTTCAGTTGTTTTTACTGCCGTTTTGTCATGTTGAACTTTGTTTAGTTATTTGTGACTATTAGAAATAATGCTTGAAACACAAAACCGATCTGGAGATGATTTTTCTTCTTTGGCGATCACCCATAGCCGAGTAAGATTGTCTTCCCTAAACATGGTTTTAACAGCGAGTCCATAAGTGATTGTGGAGGCCAATTCTGGATCCACACGTCCTTCCACAGTGGGGACATTGGTTTCCAGGCGGGAGTTGATCACGGTGTGGATTTGCCAAGCATGCCTTCCTCTTAGCATATTTCTCCCTTGCGTCCTGAGTTTGAGTGTCTTCAAAGCCCATGACACCTTTGGTAAAGGCTATTCTCCAATTGGAGCACTCTCAGGCAAGTGTTTCCCAATTGTTGGTGTTTATACTACATTTTTTTAGACTTGCCTTGAGACAGTCTTTAAACCTCTTTTGTTGACCACCAGCATTACGCTTTTCATTTTTAAGTTTGAACACATTATTGGGTGATGGGGTGAGAAATTTGATTCAATTTGCATTTAAAGGCAGACTTACCACATTCACTCTTCTGAAACAAAGTGCAAAGTGGAACCTTGGAAATTAACACTTCTCCAAGTTTTAGGTGCAGTTCTCTAATGAATGTTTGCAACAATTCATGCATTAGGAAAAAGTGGGCATAAAAGGGTATTCATAGAATTGTAGAGCTGGAGATTCATCTAGTCTGCTCACCTGCAAATCAGGAATATTTTGTGAAAACAACATACAAAAATGCATTATATTAGGGAAAGTTGCTTGCCATCTAAGAGTCAAAACTGCATACAAACATATGCTTATTGGAATAGATTTGCACTCATTTTTTTAATGAGGATTTTTCCTTTAAATCACAAATCATAGCAGAAAAGTGAAGAACTAAATCTAAGACCAGGGAAAAATGAGAAACTTGCAGAACAGAAATGGGCAAAGTTGTGTAACCATAGAAATTGGGGTAGGCGAAAGCAGCTCTCAATGCAGTTAAATGATAGTTAATATACATTGCATCAGAATAATGCTCCTTTATCTTCTCTAAGAATACAACAAAGTATGGAGAAACGTAAAACTGCTTCCTTTCATTTTCTATCAGCATGGCTATATTTTGTTGAAAGATTGGTGTTCAAATGTGATCTGCATGAGCTCAGCTTCCTTGACTAGCGGCCAACAGAGCAGAGATTCAATTAAGAATCAGTCAATATGCCTGGTGCACTGAGGCACAACCACTTGTAGAGCAGTTCTACGCAAACTAGGTTAGGTGTATTCTGTTGCATTTTTAAAACCCCAAAGTAGTAAAGCTAACTTTATTTCAGAATTATTAACTAACAGCAACTAGAAGAAATATCATTTTAATCCATACTTTAGCCCTGTATGTTGTGTGTGTGTGTAAGAGGAGGGAGGGGAGAATGCATATATATATATATATATATTTGTACCTTGGACATAATTTCAGAACATCAGATATTAAGAAGGTACGTTCTGAATACTTGTTTGTGGCTACAATTTCCTCAGCAATTGGCGCAGAATGCGGCCTTAGGGAGAAGGGCAGGTAATAAATTGCTATGATGATGATGATGATGATGATGATGATGATGATGATGATTTAACCATAAATGCGATATGTACATGATAAAAATCATTGCTACCCTATATGTCTACACAAAAAGCAGACATGTTGGTCCAGAATAAGAAAATTCATATTACAGTGATAGCTTTTTTCAGATCTATCAATATTTCACAAAGTGGTGTGCAAGTTTTTGAGTTCCCCAGAACTCTACATCAAGCTAGATGGTGTACAAAGGAGGGGAGAGAATAAAGGTTGGCTGGTGGTAAAGCCATGAGTCTGTTTTTTGTAAAAGTCTTAAGACCATACATTCTACATCTGTACAATTACTATAGAGTTATCTAGGTTATCTAAGCTAGTAAAAGCAAACCTTATCTGCACTTGAATCTTTGTGTAGGAAATAACTACTAATCCAATGACTTTTACAAACTGGCTTTTGCATTAAATGTGTATAAGTCTCTTCAGTCTGGGATAGACTGTAAAAGCACAAATTAAACTGGAGCTAAAATACTTTGTCAGTTTAAAATTCTATTAATGCCTTAGCTTGCTTTCCAGTTACCCACTCTCTTTATGAAACCAAAGTATAATTATTAGAATAGAAGCTGAAATCTTGTTTTTTCCCTCCCTTTTAGAGATTTAACAAAGACTTGTCCTGTTTTTTAGTCACTTCCTTGATGAGAATATTGAGATCAGTGGGACTCTTAAAAGCATTTTATTGCTAGATAAATACCCCTTAATGATACCATGGATTTGCCAATGCATTACCTCAACTGTTTTTATTACTTCTGCCGCAAACAAGGGAAAAAAGAATGGCAAGTCAATTGTGAGAGGAAAGTGACATCCTAAATCATGTTAATAGGCATTCTCCTAAATAATTCATCCCACATTTTTTTTTTTAAATTATAGGCACTTGATAGGTACAATGTGTGTCAGAGTAAGTAGCAATTCAGGTTGCCTCCACTATTTGCAAAAAAGATCCAAGCACATACAAGAAATTTAGATTTGTACAATTAAAGAGTTCTGTTACCCTAGAGCAATACATTAGACTTTTTGTTGTTGTTGTTGTTTAGTCGTTTAGTCGTGTCCGACTCTTCGTGACCCCATGGACCAGAGAACGCTAGCCACCTCTGTCCTCCACTGCCTCCCGCAGTTTGGTCAAACTCATGCTGGTAACCTTGAAAACACTATCCAACCATCTCGTCCTCTGTCGCCCCCTTCTCCTTGTGCCCTTCATCTTTCCCAACATCATGGTCTTTTCCAGGGAGTCTTCTCTTCTCATGAGGTGGCCAAAGTACTGGAGCCTCAGCTTCACAATCTGTCCTTCCAGTGAGCACTCAGGGCTGACTTAGACTTTTTACAGTTAGGTAAATGACAGGGATTTGTCACAAGGGCACAAGGAGAAGGGGGCGGCAGAAGATGAGATGGCTGGACAGTGTTCTCGAAGCTACAAACATGAGTATGACCAAACTGCAGGAAGCAGTGGAAGACAGGAGTGCCTGGCGTGCTCTGGTCCATGGGGTCATGAAGAGTCGGACACAACTAAATGACTAAACAACATCAACAAATGACAGGGAATCACCAATCAGAGTGAGAAGGACAGTGAAGCAGCCACAGGTAAGAGCAATAAGGGTACCAAACAAGATGTTTAAAAAGGCAGATATTTTCACAAAGTACTTTTTCAGAAATTCTTTCTATTCCACACAAATAATTTCTTTTCACACTTGAAAACAGAAAATACTTGATGTAGTGCTATTTTTCTAGAAAAAGAGGTGCTGGAGCTCACCATGAATACCTCTGTGGTTCCAGCACCTCTGAGGTGGGCACCATTGACATTACAAGATAACAGAGTTCTGGCAAGTTCCGGTAGAAGAAAAGGCCCTGATTTGACATAGGCCTAAAGAACTCCTTGGAATGTTTTGAGTGGTTCAGACTTCTTTCATCAGAAGTAAAAAGTTTAAGCCAGGAAGTTAGCTTAAAGTCTGGAATCTTTGAAAGCTACTTTTCACATGATTCACATGCCAAGTTCAAGAAGAGGTTAGGAAGGTATTGTTGCCTCCACCAATATCTGCAACCACCAGCTGAGAAGCATTTGTAGATGGGCAGGAAATCTTCCAGCCTTGAGATTTAAGCTAAGTTAACCCAGGAACCTGAGATGACAAAAGAGCTGCCTCCTTTCCATTCAAGGTCTTCAACCTAGGTTGCCTATAGCTCCAAAATGTGCACCCAGTTCCTATTAATTTTAGTTGAGATTTCTTAAGACATGTGTCTCAGTTTGAAATTCACCCACAATGTTTGCATTAGGATTTCAATTCAGTGGCTGTGTTCAGCAGCCTACATTTGCAGTAATGGTACTGTTGGAAATGGATCACAATTACTGAGTCCCTGTAGATTACCTGAGTTTTCCCTGCTGGGCTTTGAGTCACTTCTGCTGGGCTTCCTGACAAAATTGAACCTTTCTTCTGTTAGCATTCTGAATCCATGGCACATGTTTGACAGCGGAAGTCTTACAAATGATTGGTGGAAGAGCCCGGGAGAACACAACTTGACACCTAGGTTGAGCACAATGTTTGTCAGACAGAAAATCATGCTTTTGATGTGAAAATTGGATCAAATTAGCACAATATTCACTATACAAAACTCAAAGAAGGCTGTGTAAGTGTGTTTTGATGACAGGCCTAAAGCCACATACTTGCCCAACCTTCTCCTCCAGTCTTAAATTCACCGGGAGACGTGTGGGGCAGCTTCATTAAAGAGCTCAAAGATATGTTTGGTTCCAAGGGAAAATGGATATAAACTAAGCAATTATCAATTCAAGAGCTGTAATAATGTTCAGAGGAACAGAACATCAACTCATGATGTCAAAGCAAGAGAATCTCTGAAAAATGGAAAACAAACCAAGAATCAAGTTGAATATTGCTCTGACGCAGTCAGCATGGAACTTCATGTTACATACAGTCCCATGATTCCCCTTTGGGATCCTTTTATTATTTTATATGGTACATAGAAGCATGGGGAGGTGTTCCCAGTCAGTGGAGGCCAGCTTTCTCCAACCTGGTGCCTGCCAGATGTTTTGGAATATAATTTACATCGTTCCTGACCTTAGGCTGCAATCCAAAGCTCCTGTAGAGTGAGTGATGCAGTTGATACTGGCATAAATTGGCAAATGATCTGGCCTGGTAATATAAGGGATCTTGAAAATAACAGCACAATCCTAGACACATCTACTAAGAATTAAGTCTATTGAATTCAAGGGCTTACTCCCAAATAAGTGGATTTAGGAATAATAATAATACCAAATTGTGAAGCTATACCTTGAGTGGTTTTCTAACTTTCTGAAAGGAGAATTCTATTCTTTTGGAGCCACTTTCAGGCCATAAACAACATACCTATGGGAAAACTGAAAATTGCAGTAAACAAAATCTTAACTATTTTAGGCCTAACTGTAAATTTTAAGCAAGGAGAACGGCACTTAGGGATTTTTGAAATATTAACTGGTTTATAGATGCTTATAAATAAATACATTTCAATAAAGAAATCACAGAGAGCAGGATCCAAGAAGCAATGTAAGTATTCTGGAGGTTTATTAATTGTGGCAGTCCAAAAGTAAAATCAGCAACTCTCTCTTTCGTATGCAAAATTCCCTAAGAAGAACTAGGGGGGCCTTTGCATTCCAGGCAATAAAAAAGAATAAAATCAAAATAAAAAGTATAGGAGTGCAAAAAACAACAACACTATTCTGAGGACAAGAAAGAAATGATTTTGATAGAGCAGATTTGATTTCCACTCATGTACATGTCAACAAAAAATTCAACAGAATCACCATGTTTGGGCAATTCAAATAGCTGTCCTGTCACTACTAATGTAAACGCTGTCAAACAGTTTCTCCATCTTTTAAATTGTGCAAGATTGATGCTCCAGTCCCATGCTGTGGAACACTCTTCCAGCAGAGATTCAGCAGGTGTTTGTGCTTTTGACTTTCAGGCATCTCCTGAAAACTACTTTTTCCCCTGATAGGCTTATGCAGTTGCATAGAATTTTCTTGAGCAACCCTGTTATGCTGATGATTGTCCTGTATTGCTTTTAATATATATTTTAATGGTTTTACACATGGGCTTTTTGTTTTTTTACCAGGCACTCGGCAAGAACATGTTCCTGTACCTTTTAAAAATGTAATAACTTTTTTTGTTGTTAGCGGGGGGGGGGGAGGGAGGAGCTGGAACGGCTATATGCCCAATGCCTGAGCCAAAACGCCACCTATATTCAATAAAGTTGTGGCCATTTCTAATCCAGATCATTGCATACTTGAGTTTATTAATCACATTTTGCATTAGCCACTGCATGGTGGGGGGAGGTGGCACTGCGACTGGGTCCACAATAAACTAACTTTATGATGAGTTCCCCCCCACCTTTTTCAAGAAAAAAACCCTGGTTTTTCATTGCATTATATTTTCTGACTGTGTGGTATTTTGGGTCCTCCTTTAAAGAGGGCACGTGTTGTGGTGAGACCTGGCAACCAAACCCTGTGTTGTGGGTAGGTACGTTTGGATAGCCACAACACCCAGTTGGTAGGTCCCTTGATGCAGGGTTTAATCAGGCCAATGGGACACAGGCTAAACGGATCAAGGGACCTATATATACCTATGCACGTGACCCAGAGCTTCCTCTTTCGGTGCATGCACCAGAACACCCACCCACCTCTCCCTATATTTAGGGCTTGCACGCTTCACCTTGCTATGCCGTCATGTGTCTTCTGTCGTTGGGACAGGGGCACGGCTGATTGGCTGTTGCCATTTGGGTTTCGTCTGCCACGTAGCAGATCGTCACAACTTGTAAGTTTGCGGACAGGCTCTGGTTCAGGTGACAGGGATGGTAGAACACTCTCGCCATCCCTATGTGAAGGGTATTCTGTTAAAGGAATCCAGGGACTCAGTGGTTTGGTGCGGGGGTTGTGCCCATGCCTGAGTCCAGGGGGACACCTTGGTGGTGGACAAGGCGTGTTCCTGGCTTTCTTCCTATATGGGTGTTCACCCTTGGCTGACCTATGCTGGTGCCCTGGGTCAGCGCTGCCTGCAAGAGTGCAGGGAGCTAGTTGAACCAGAGCCTATGCAACCACTCACTTGCTGTAATCAATAAAGTTGTGGCCTAAATTCTGCTAAAAACCAAGCCAAAATTTGAGTCTTGTCTGAATTTATTTAGGGGGGGGGGTTTAAAGGTCTGAACATGCAAATGAATACTTTTATACATACATACATACATACATACATACATGTATGACTTGATTAATTGGAACTAGCCATTTCCGGAGCTGTTCTCACACACCCATTCACATGTTCACTGACTAGTGAAAGGACACTCAAAGACACACCAGGTAAGGTCAGCGTGCCCCTCTGACTATGTCACCAGCAACTGCCCATTCAGCTGAACAAGTGAAAGGTGCCATTGTGCATTTCCATGCATTTGGAAACCCCAATAACATGCCACTGTGTTCAACTGAAAGCACAAATATCAGGTAGCATGGCCAGTGAGATGCACCACTGGGGTATGTGGCAAGCCAGCATGGTTCTGCTGTGTCTTCATGCATTCAGTGAAATCGTTTTTGTGAAAAGGGCTCTGGTTAAGGACAATTCTGCCTTCACCCATGAGCCTCAAAGGCCACCTTCTCAAGCCTTGAGAGCCTTTTGGGAGGCCTGTTCCATGTGCCCTCAATGAATGATGATAGGCAGGGAATCGTTAGGGCCTTTTCAGTAGTGGTACCCCACTTATGAAATAGCCTTCTTCAGTAGGCTCACCTTTTGCCACATTTGTAGTATTTTCAGTGCCAGATGAATACCTTTCTGTTTTAAGTAAGTTAAGTAATCTGGGCTTCTGTTTTTAAATCTGTTTCCAATTTGGGTTCTATGGTGGGTTCTGGGGTTTGTATGTTTCTTTGTCTCTTTGTTGGTCCCCCCCCCCCATTTTCCATAGTTTCATGGTTTACTTTCACATAAAAAGAACAAGTGAGACCCCAAAAGATTTGTTGTTGTTGTTTAGTCGTTTAGTCGTGTCCGACTCTTCGTGACCCCATGGACCAGAGCACGCCAGGCACTCCTATCTTCCATTGCCTCCCACAGTTTGGTCAAACTCTTGTTTGTAGCTTCAAGATCACTGTCCAACCATCTTGTCCTCTGTCGTCCCCTTCTCCTTGTGCCCTCCATCTTTCCCAGCATCAGGGTCTTTTCCAGGGAGTCTTCTCTTCTCATGAGGTGGCCAAAGTATTGGAGCCTCAGCTTCACGATCTGTCCTTCCAGTGAGCACCCCAAAAGATACTTAAGCTATAACTTTTTCAGTGGCAAGTCAGTAGCATAATATCTGGCTCCAAACCTAGAGAACATGCTGGAAGGCGTGCGGAGAAAAGTGACCAAGATGATAAAGGGTCTGGAATGGAATCCAAGCCTTGTGAGGAATGGTTGAGCCTGGAGAAGAGAAGATTGCAAGGTAACATAATAGCCATCTTCAAGTATCTAAAGGGCTCTCACACAGAAGATGAAGCAAGCTTATTTTCTGCTCCTCCAGAGGATAGGGCCTGAACCAATGGATTCAAATGACAAGAGAGGAGATTTTGACTAAACGTTAGGAAGACGTTCTGACAGTAAAAGCTGTTTGAAAGTGGAACGGACTCCCTCGGAAGTGGTGGACTCTCCTTCATTGGAGGTTTTTAAACAGATGTTGGATGCCCACTTTTTACATACCTTTAGAATAATTAAGATCTCTTTTACTTTACAATAGAGTGTATAAACGTATCAATGATTGGGTGCTGCCGATATATGATCACTTTCTAACTCACTGTTTAAAGGCAAGACACTATATTTTCCTTGTAATAAACCAATCTTTTGAGAGGTTTTTGGTGTGGAAAGTTCTTTATTGGGGATAAAGGTAAAAGCAACAACTGCGAAAGTTGCATTTTGGAGTCATCTGCATGATGATACATATGTGGGTTTCAGACATACATCATTACAGGAGAGGTTAAAAGAAAATCCAGATTGAGGGAGTGGAAAGTATGGGAAGGTGGTGATTTGGATGAGAACGTCATATGGACAAAAGAGAACAAATGGGGATACAGGAAGCTTGCTGTCCACGTTAAACAACAATATAGATGAGCCCATAGATTCAGACTGAGATTGAATTCATTATTACAATTTTTCAAGATATGTAATAATTATAATACCTTTATTGTCATTGTACAACCTGTGTACGATGAAATTAAACGAGCCTCCCCACCCCACCCAAACATTCAATCTCTTATCGAACAACACACCACTTCACAAGTCAATTTTGCTATGTTATTTTCCGTTCAACAGCCTAACAGCTCACAGATAGAAGGTATTTTTTAGCCTGCTGGTATGACTGATTATACTTCTATATCTCCTGCCTAAGGGTAGAAGATTAAATAGGTGATGACTGGGGTGTGAGTCATCCCTGAGAATTTTTCTCGCTCATAAGGCAACGATCCCTTGCAATGTCATCTAGCAGACTCGAGGGACAGCCCATGATATCAAGTGCTGTATCCACCACCCTCTGTAGAGACTTTCTGTCTGTGGCTGTCAGGCCAGCATACCACACTGTAATATGTGTCTAATTCTGAACATAATCTGAGGGGGGGGGGAAACTACTTGGGGTTGAAGAAATACACAGCCGAACATGGTGGTTTTTTCCACGTATACCACAATAGTTCTCGATAAATGATTCATGAAAACTATAGATAGCAGTGGAAGAAGATTAGCAGGCAACATAAGAGATTAGGTCCACCTATCATTAACTCCTACTCATGTCCAGTAAAAGCTATATGATTTCACAGAACTTGCTAAAAGCAGCAATCAGCTATGCTTTACAAAGCAGGTGTTGTAAAAAGCCACCTGAGAGCTCTCTTCAAGCATCACACGGAAATCAGCATTCACACAGTGGAGAAAGGTATAAAATCAAAAATTCAATGGTTTGAATTAGATGCTTTTCTCCCCTTGTTAGTTGCTATTCACATAATGCCTTGCTGGTTATTCAGTGCGGTTGCTATTTGAGATACAAACAGTGACTGCATTAGAAACCACACTTCCTTTGAATGTTTTCATTTGTTTATCACTAATAATTCTGCTGCTGTGTGAAGTGTTGCAGATTAATGGACAATCCTGCTCTCAAAATTCCAAATAACGTAAAGAGAACTACAATGTTTCCAGTGAATAGGCCTGCACTGTGCATGGCATCTAAATAAACATGTTGGACAAAAAGATGTCTGTGCTAAGTATCTAATACTTAGCCTCCAATCATCCTTTTTGTGAACTGATTTCACATGGCAACTTACTTTTGGAGGACCTAATGTCACAATGTACTTTTTAGTAGGGCTGTTCATTGTTCAAATCTTCTTGTGAACATTTAATATGATGCTAGAAAACACAGTTACCATTTCTCAGCTTTCCTTCCAAAAATATTTGCTTCTTCATTTGAATTGCCCCCATTGCCTTGACTTCTATCACCATCACATACCGTCAATGACATCATCAAATAGCTAAAGCTGACTGGCTATGTAACATCTGATACCATCACTTTTACACTGCAATGCCAGATTGTGCTAATCCAAAAATTGGGGAAGAAGTCACGGACAGTGTAAAATCTGGTACTGAAAAAGTATAAAGCAGGGGAAACTATGAAACCTAAGGGCACCAGAAAACATTGTTTATTTGCACAAAGTGATTTTAGTGAGAAATGCCCATTCTGCCAGAAGCATTAGTTTTTATTTGAACATTGATTGCAGATTGGTAGGGAGCCTAACCTTTTATTTATTTATGTATGCAACAACCTACTGTGTTTGAGCAAAGGAAGGATAAGAGTGAAGGATAATGTAAGAATTTAAGAAATAGTGCTATTGCAATTCCCACTTTTACCCCCACTCTCAATCTCTTTCCGTCTTCTGTATTTTGGAATGGTTAAAAAGCTTATATTGTCATGAGTTGGCTTTGATCTCTTTCTGCCAGCTGACAGCTTCTTGTTAATTTATGCCACATTTGCCTAAAGCCGAGATTGTCAACTCAGTGTGTGGCACTTCAGCCGCTCAGGTCCCATTAGGATGAATGAAAGATGCAGAAACCAAAGCTTTTTGAACCAAATGGAAACTGGAAGGAATGCAAATGATCAGCTTATATTTATCCAGAGAGGTAAAGGTTCTGTGCACGCTGGCCATCAATTCACATTACGCTCCTCACAAATTGAATTCACTTTGATGGGACTGCAATGGCCAAAGGCTACTCCACATTATCAGCACCTTTGGATTATATAAGTGCAAAGGTTTACCCTGGAAGTTTCTTTGGTAGATATAAATGCAATGATTTGATTCAGATCCCTGCCAAGTGGTTTACATAATGCATGTCATAGCCTGAATTTTTCCAGGCTTTTCATTCATTGTGAGCATACACACACAGTTGAGGTTATAATGCAGGCAAAGTTTCTGGCATAGGAGCCAAATCCTAGGGACCAAGGTCCCTTCAGCTTCCCCAATAAAATATTTGAGGGCACCCCCCAAGTTGATGGGCACTGCAATTCAAATGTTGTTTTTGTGTGTGGTGTCTTGTGATCGATTATGTGGGGCGGTGCTCTTATTCAAGTTGACACCCCTGGTTCCTGGTTTTATTATCACTGACCACAATAGCTTCTCCTGAATCCAGAAACTATCACAGGGTTTGAAAAAAAAATATACCGCTGGGATTGTTTTTGCTTCCTTCTCATCCATTAGTCTGAAATAACCTTAAAATGAGCACCAACCCCACCTTGAAAGAGGTGCTTAATGAAGATGCAGTCTTCCTTTCTTCTTCTTTTTACTAAATCTGTTTGGCTTGCCATTTTTTTTGCCGCTGACATTCAAAACCTGCCGTCAGGGCTCACAACTTAAACCAAAATTGATGTGCTAGAGCGGGGAGGCGGGAAAGAAACAGGAGAGAGAAAAATAACAACCCAGGACTAAGCTAACTGGCATTCCCCTTGGGAAGTACAGTGAATCAATACGGCACTGGGAGAAATGAAAGCATTGGAGTAGGGAAAGAAACAGCAGTCTTTAATAGATGAAGTAGATTATAGGAGCCCCAGTCGAAAGCATTTTCTTCACACTGGAGTCCCAAGGAGTTCTTCATTGCCCATTGAGTTCTCAGGGTTCTGTTGAAGTCAGACTTTCCTTTACCATTGTATTCTGGTAAGAATGACTTGGGGTTTCACTTTTACAACACCCTGTTGTAAAAGCATCCACAGCACCTCAGGTTCGTAAAGTGCAAATGGCTACTTGATTTGCAGGGGCTGAGGAATTCAAAAGAAGGGTGAACACATTCTGTCAGATATAGTAAACCCCCTTGCTTATATCATTCAGGCAAGGCCAAGGTGAAGTACTTAATGGCTGCTACAAATCTATATGTGAGCCCTCTCAGAGGAAGTGAATGAAAAGGAGGGAGTTGTTATTCATGTGACAGGTCATTGCACTTTCAATAGTGAAGATGCATTAGACAAACTATCTGTTCTCCAGTTCTCAAGAGGCCCCAGATTGTTACAAGTCATTTTGGAGAGATTCACTCTCACCAGGGGGAAGTGCTGCTGTCACAACAGGTTGTTGCTTATGCCTTGCACACCCTTCTGTACTCAGAAATGAAAAGGAAGGATAACAACTCACAGCAATACAGTTTAACAACCTAACAATTATGACAGTTAAAAGATCAATGAAAACAAAGAATGAAGTTCAAGTTCAAGCATACTTGCCTAAGCAAGTGCGTCTCCAGGAGCTGGAGGAATACTGATGGGGCCTCTCATATTTCAGCAGGAAGGGCATTCCATAACATTGGTGCCACCAGTGAAAAATCCTCCTCACTTTCTACTAAAAGCCAATCATCATTGTCCTTGGGCAAAACTAACTGGGTTCCATTTGCTGATCATAATTTACTTAGGCGACAGTGGAGAAGAAGACAGTTTTTTAGAGTTGGTCCAGAGTTGTTGAGAGCTTTATATGTAAGTAGTGGAATGTCTAAAGTGGCATTGTGGCTAATAGGCAACCACTGCAGAAGCTGTATTACTGGCTTGATACATACCTGATAAGGAGCACTATTCACAACCTGGGCCCCAGCATTCTGCCCCAGCTGCAGCCTCCAGACCAACTGCAAGGAAAGCCCCATGTAGTCCAAATGCGAGGTTGCTAATGTGTGTCACAATGGCCAAATTATCCCTGTCCATGAAAGGGTGCAGTTGATACACCAGTCAAAGCAGGTGATAGGAGCTCTTAGGCACAGAGACCTCCACAGGTGAAGATGGCTCCAAAGGAGGTTCCTCAGTTGTGAATCTCTGTCTTCAGAGGACGGGAACTGGTTCTTTATTGCTATGCATTAATAATTACAATAAAAACATATTGTGTGTGTGAGAGAGAGAAATAAAGGCACTCCAAAGTTTGAAAGAAAGATATTGACAACAAAACTGAGGGATTTACAAAAGTTTAAGTACACAACTTCCATCATTTGGGACTGATTACTACAGTTGCTTCCAGAAAAACGTGTTTAACAAGCAATCAGACTGATCTGTTTGCTGAAAGATTAGACAGCTATTTAATGAGTGTTCTTCTTGATCTGTTTGTGAAGCGATTAGATGATGTTTGGTCAAAGCAAGTGCTACCCCACACTTCCCAGTGCATTTCCACTTCTCTTTCCTTATCACTAAAAGTCCAGTCTTTTGCCGAAGTGGGTTTGTTGTGCAAGACTTCCAAACTAGCTTTGATTGTGCAGTCTGAATTTTCTGTTACGAATCCCACCTGAAAAGAGTGAGAGTTTGGAAGTGTGTTCCAGTCCAGCTTAAAGGATAGATGGAATCTGATTCTGTCTGTTCTGCTCACAGAATGGCTTTTGCTTCCCAGTTAGAGGAAAATCAGGCCAATATCTTTTAGCATCTTGCTTGAAGGTTCTTCGTGGGTAATCACTCGTCAGACATCTCGTCTCCTATTTTGTTTTTGTCTGCAGTGCCTTTTCACTCATAAATTGAGAACCTGTTGTTTTATTCAACAGTTTGGCTTCATATTGTTTAATAGAGAGCACCCTATGCTGGTTCCCATTGATTTATTGCCCCCTCCATGCAGATTAGTCTGTTGTAAATATATTTCCTCTCATTTCAAGAAAAGAAAATCTGTGTTTCAAAATGACAAGTGCTATGCGCTTTACTCTGCAATGCATTATGTTTTGACTAAGCGAATCTTCTGTCCAAAAGCCCATATTATTGTGATGGATAACAACACTGTATATTTCACAAGAGAAAGGCGAACAGACTGACTGACTCAATTTATGGCGAAGAGGCAGGAGTAAACAATAAGGAGTGTTCTTTTATGTAAGTGTCACATCGTAAAAAGAGAAATTACTATATGCAACTTTTCAAATGACGACATGGTAGTAGGTCTCCACATACTTGGAAGCCACCCTAGATTTTTTCTTGGTTGAAGTTAGCAGTCAGTATTTTAAAGGCAACGGGGGAAAGTAAGAAAAGTAAATATTTACTCTTACCCCAGATCTTTCCCATGTTAAAGGTAAAGGAACCCCTGACCATTAGGTCCAGTAATGACCGATTCTGGGGTTGACCCATCTTGCTTTATTGGCTGAGGGAGCCTGCGTACAGCTTCTTGGTCATGTGGCCAGCATGACTAAGCTGCTTCTGGCGAACCAGAGCAGCACACGGAAACACCGTTTACCTTCCTGCCGGAGTGGTACCTATTTACCTACTTGCACTTGACGTGCTTTCGAACTGCTAGGTTGGCAGGAGAAGGGACCGAGCAATGGGAGCTCACCCCGTCATGGGGATTCGAACTGCCAACCTTTTGATTGGCAAGTCCTAGGCTCTGTGGTTTAACCCACAGCACCACCCGTGTCCTTCTTTCCCAGAAGTGTGCATGCACACGAAAGCTCATACGAAGAACTGACTTAGTTGGTCTTTAAGGTGCTACTGGAAGGAATTTTTTTTGTTTTGACTATGGCAGACCAACACGGCTACCTATCTGTAACTTCTTTCCCATGTTACACGGTGACAAAATCAATTTCTAATAAGAAGGAAGTAAATACCGAAAGGATATTGGTCACTTGCATATGTTTTAAATACTGTGGTTAGATGCTGGTGGGAGATACTTTGAGTGCCGCTGCCTTTAGTAGCAATATTCTTTCTTTTTCAAGAAAACAACTGATGTGCATCTGGTGCAAAACAGGTGGGTACACAGGAGACATGAGCAGTCAAAGACAGGAGTGTGGGTCGAATAAGAACACCACTTTATTCATTGTGGTACATTGAGGTTTCAGAAGAAAATAGGGAGGATAAATTACCCTCCAGCACATCCTAAAGTGCTCAGACATTTAGTATTTGTTTTATTTTATGTGCTTATATACTGCTTTTTGTCACAAGTGACCTCAAAGTGCTTTGTACCATGGTCTTCTTATGTTAAGTTTTATGATGGTGTTTCAGTTCTTGCATGTAGAATTTCTAAGAATTGTTAGCTGCTTTTGAGGAAGATTCACTCTGTTTATTTTGAATGTAATTTAAATTGGTGAATGAGGGCCAGTTAATTGAAAGGAATTTAATTTGGGACAGGATCTCAGTGGGAAATTAATTGGGGGTAAATTAACTGACAAGGAACAACTTATTTGGGTGATCCAAGGTGATGTACAAACTAGTTGAAGAATTGCTACTGGACTACACTAAGGACTCAGCCACGATTGTCAAAAAACAGTGTTTTGAATGCGTTATGAAGATGCAACACCAGATGGTGCGGGAGAGCAAAAGAAATTCTTTGCTGTTTCGCATAGCGTGTTTCTCTCTTTTGTTATAACGATTAAATTCCTGACTTGTTTATAGAGTTTTTCCCCTGTGTGTAGATCCACCCTAAGGCTATAAATAAGTGTCCAGGCTTATGAGATAAAAGAGTAGATGCAAATTTAGCAAAGATTACTAGAATTTATTTAATTTCTAATTTTCCAGCTATGCTTATACATTCCTCTTTCATTTTTGTTTTTGGGTGGTACATATCTTCATTTTGGGGGGCAATGTGTAAGCTGCTAGTTTATAGTCACCCTCAGCCCACACAGGGCACAAAACATAGGCCCTAAGGGCTGTTAGTACTCTTTCACCACATTGTTCACATACTGGCAGAACAGGTGCCTCAGGCCCTCTAAACTATACCTCACCTCCTACTGCTACCTCCCTCTCTTTAGTCTCTACACACCTCACAGGCCCAAGAACAACTGCAAACGAGGCCAATGGAGACAGGAAGTAGGGCTTATGTAGCTCCAGCTTGTCCCACCACATTGACTGTTGGGCTGGCATGGTTGACGTCTGCACGTCCTGCCCCCATCTGTGACCAGGTAAAACTTTGTTTTCCCTTTTGCTTTGGAAGGTGGAAGATGGAGCTGTATTGTAGCTTCCTGATTATTAAGCCGGCAAGTTTCATTTTAAAACACGCTCGGTTATATTTGCAACATATTACAGAAGCGGGGCTTGAGTCTGAGCTAAACGAAAGTGAATGCCAGAAATTGGATCTCAGCAAGAAATGCAGCCAGTTGCTTGGAACATGCACCTTCATTTCCTATGGATGTCACATAGATAAACATCCTTGGACAGATTAGGCATTATTTACCCTTGCTTTTCTCGCCACCCCCCACCCGCCGCCCACTACATATGTGTAAATGTATTCCTTCTGGGTTCCGTTCTTTATCTCATTAATGCAATTGGAGCATGTAACTCCAATTAGCCTTAATGGCAGGTGCTTGTGGGGCCTTAAGGGAAGATGATACTCCTGCTAATTTAATTCCTTTCTGGCACAGAGGAGCTAGCTTTATTATGGTAGGGGAAGTTGCAGGAGTGTCTGGCTGCCTTCACTAGCAAATAATATCATCTAGACAGGGCTGCAAAGAAAGGGAGAGCAGTATAAGCAGAGAGTTGTGTAGGTGATGTAAAAAACAACAACAACCCTGTGTTTATTTCTAACCTGGGGACAGCATATCATGTTTAAGAATCAGGAAAGAGAAATATGCATTGTCTCTTTTAGGAATCATTAAGATTTACTACACAAGAGCTGAAGAAGTTCCTTGAGGCAACCTTCTTCCGATGACCTCCTGCTTGTGATAGTTCATGTTCTGAACAGTGGGGTAGGAAAAGGCATTCTTTTTAATGATCTTATTTCAAAGAGAGGAGCATGTATGAGTACAGAGAGAGAGTAGGGGGGAAGCATTCTTACAGAAGATTTAGGATGTCTATTTTTTAAAGGAATGTGTCTTGGTGTGGTCTATGGTTTTGCCCTTTCTGTCCTTTAGCAGATGAGGACAGAGAGAGTTGTATTAGGCGATTGTTGCTTGCTGGAGGCACTCTCTCTGGAAAAGGTGTAAAGGTAAAGGACTCCTGGACTGTTAAGTTCAGTCAAAGGCAACTATTGGGTGCAGCACTCATCTCGCTTCATGCCGAGAGTGCTGCCATTTGTCTGCAGAAGGCTTTCTGGGTCATGTGGCCAGCATGACTAAACCACTTCTGGTGTAACAGAACATCGTGATGAGTGCTAGAGCGCATAGAAACGCCGTTTACCTTCCTGCCTCAGCCATACCTATTTATCTATTTGCCCTGGTATGCTTTTGTACTACTAGGTTGGCAGGAACTGGGACAGAGCAAAGGGAGCTCACCCTGTTGCACGGATTTGAACCTTCCAATCTTCTGATCGACAAGCCCAAGAGGCTCAGTGGTTTAGACCACAGTGCCAAGACCCTGGAAGTGACTGAACTATTGTGCTTAAGAGAAATATGAAAGAGTTATGAGGTGAAATAATACTCCTTCTATCCAAATCCTACTTTCTTCCTAGGGTTACCAGCTCTACTCCCCCACAATGTTTTCTTTTATTCTTATAGTTGCTCGTTTGGCAGAGAAATCAGAAGATAGATAGATAGATAGATAGATAGATAGATAGATGATAGATAGATAGATAGATAGATAGATAGATAGATAGATAGATAGATGATAGATAGATAGATAGATAGATAGATAGATGATAGATAGATAGATAGATAGATGATAGAGGATAGATAGATAGATAGATTGTTGATATTCTTTCTTGCAACAAATATCCATCATCATTACTAAACATTCATTTTCCAATTTCCCCCCTCCCTGTTGACTTTCCTCAACCTCCATTTCTGGTTTGGTACATCAAATGGTACAATCTACTGTTTATATATGATACTATGTTTTCCCATTGTTATATTTCTTGTTCTCTGTAAATAAAATTGTAAATGTTTATTTAAATCCTGCTGGTGAGTCCATATTTTTTGTTGTTTCTGCAGATATGTTGTAAAGGGATCCCATTCTTTTTCAAAGTCACTATTGTCCTTTTCGCACAACTTGTCCATTAATTTTGCTAACTCTGCATAGTTCATCAACTTTTCTTGCCATTGTTCTTTGGATGGTACTTCTCCAGTCTTCCAATTTTTGTGCTATTAACATTCTTGCTGCTGTTGTAGCAGAGAAATCAGAAGTTCTAATAGAAACGGCCACCTCTTTGGTCTCTAACTGCCTGTCCTCAGATAGAAATCTCAGCACATGGGACATATTTCTTGTAATCATTGTATATGTCAATATGACATCATTGTAATGAGTACTCATATTTCTTGCATGAATGCTACAAAAACTGCCACTCACATCAGTGTCAGTTGAAGTGACAATTGGTTCTACAAGTGCAACTTTCCCTGGACAGTCGGTCCTTACCTGCCTGCAATTATAGTCAAGATGGAGACTGTCAAGATGTGGCCGTTTGAAGGCAAAATGATCTGGAGCTCCCTGGTAACAGAGTTGAAACCATTACAGTATCTTCCTCCAAGTGGATTCAGTTCAAATGACTGAAATCCATATTAGATATAAACTTTCCAATGTGATAGTTTACTTCCACTTAAAAATCTGCTGTGCCTTGATTTTCCAGTGAAAACACAATCCTGGGTGACTGCCTGGAACCCCCTGGAATCTTTCTGCCTCTCGGCAGAGATTGAGGATGGTGTGTAACAATATTTTGAAGTACTTTCTCTTTGGAAAGACATTTGATATGACCTGAAATGCAATTTTATACTATGCTGATCTTACAGGATCTTACTCCAGCCTAATGTTTTTTTATTGCTTGATAAACTGCCTTGGGTCTATGTTTTAGAGCAGGGGAAGGAAAACCTTGTAAGTCCAAGCACTGCAAGCCCTTGTGAGGAATTTTCCAGTGTGCCAAATGATAGTGGTGGGTGAGGACACACACAAAAACACAAACACCCCTCCATCCTGGTAAGAGGCATTATCACAATTCCAGGACACATTCTGACCAGGCCCAAGCACTCCAGGAATATGTGGAGCAGGACCAGAGAAAGTAGATGTCCTACCGAGGCCAGGTGTCCTCGGAAAGTGCCAAGGGCCAGATAAGGAAGCCTGGAGGGCAACATACACACCCACAAGGTTTCCCACCCTGTTTTAGGACAATGAAAGTATGACATGCAAAAATGTAGTAATAAATGAACAATATTAATATAGTTAATTCAAAATGGAAGTTGGTTTGGTAGTTGACCTAACATCTGAACCGTGAGATTATTTCATGCTGTGCCAGTGACTTAAATCTTAAATCCTTCTTCCAGAAGCAGCTCAGTTCCTCCTTCACAATTTGCCTCTGTGTGAAGTGTGTGTGTCCAGGATAGCAGTAAATCCCAACAGAACCCTTTATCTTGGGCCGGTTAAGGGTGAGTTCATTCACTATCTTAATCATATGGTATAATTTCACTTACGATCTGCTAACCTGAATATGTGGAAATGCTAGCATCTGTCTCCACATGGTGAGTCACCACAGATCATTGCCTCTTGCCACCTCAGGCACATTATCCAGTTGGGAACCAAGATATGAAGTGATAAGAAGCAATGATCCATGTAGACTCACCAGGTAATGATTGATGTTAGTAGCTTGACTATGTGAGTTAGCTGTAAGCCTGTCACCTCAGAGAAATTCACAGATTGGAATATGAATATGTTAATAAAGAGACACTGTGATCTAGTGATAGAATCCTCTGAATGAAAACTTCAAGTATACATAGAAGCAGTCGGAAACTGGAAGTTCATACTCTGATGTTGACACTGAGGTATTCTGTTAGTTCACTCTTTCTCCCTCAGATATCAGCCCTTCACTCACTTCCATCCAAACTTTTTGAAACACCATAGGGCCAAACATGCACATTTGGACTTGGGGAATGGGCAGCTGTGGCAGGGACAATGTGGAACAGAGAAGTAGTGGGCAGAGAAAGGGTTAAGCACCCATCACTGCTTCTCCTCAAATAACCCCTTTCCTCCAGAGTGGCTTTGTCTGAGGCAACTTTATTGAAGACCTGTGTACACTGTAGCTGGTGTGTAGGGGAGTGCAGGAGCAGACAGGAAACCACAAGCAAGTTGGTTCCTTCTGCCATTCCTCTGTGTCCAACTGGTCTGTGGCACAATCTGAAAGAAAATCAAAATTACATACACCAACATTAGAGGCTGGGTAGGCTGGCCATCATTTTATGTTCCTGGAGCAGACCAGACTTCCAAAGTCTTCTCTCTGGCTTCTTCAGAAGCCCCACCTATTTGGAGCCAAACAATGTGGCGGATTGGCACCCAGCTCCACTCACAGACTCCTCTCTTTGCCCAGCTATGGGGAGCCTTGCCCTGGGCAGATGTTTCCTTAAGCTTCCTGCCCTTTCCCCTATGGCCACAATGGCCCACAATGACTGCTCTTAGTAAGCTAAAAACAGGAAGATTTCACTTTAGTGAATTACTTCCAAAACATAGTGATGGATGGGATCTCAGAATCAAGTGTTAGTGGCCTTCCTTCTAACCTAAACTGTTCATCTATGCTCTGAGACTCTTTCAGAGAAGGGGAGCCTTTTGGATTTAAAACACAAATCTTAACAAAACAGAACTCCTATTTTGCATGCTGCTCAGCGCCCAAGGATAGGTTGTTTGTTTCAAATTCTCATGGAAACAGCTGGAGCCATCTCAATGGAAATCTCCACTGAATGAGATTGAATTCAGATCATTTCCTTACTTCAAAAGAAAGTCTCTGGACTTCCGGAGGCGGCGCGAATGGCAATGGCTGCCCTCTTCTAACCGGGAGAGGGAAGCTCCGCTGAGAAAGGATCGTCCGCTGCGGCGAAGCGGAGACCCACTTTGAAAAACCACAGGCGGCAGAAGCCTGTGGTCTCGGGACCCGGCGGGCGCCAGGAGCTACCTCCAAAACGTTGAAGGAACCTCGTAAGGGGCTCCGGATCGCGGAGGGGGTAGCGGCGCTGTGGGTCGTTTCGCGGTCAACGGAGCGAAGCCGCATTGCTGTTGCCGGTGAGCGCTGACCTCTCTTCCTGAAACTGCTGATTCGGAAAACAACAACCCGTGAGTAAATAAGGACTTTACAAAAGTTGGAGACTCAAAAACATTGAATTTGGCTGAAAGCGGAGTGACGAAAAACAGGAAGTCCGTTTTCCGCTAACACTGAACTTGAAAGTAAAGAGCTGGAGGAGTGGAGGCAAAGAGTGAACTTTTACTTAACTGATCTGGGCATCCATGGAAATTACTTCTAAGCAGAATAAGGATTTTAAGCAATTGATTTTATGACTTTCATTTGGACTGTGTTACCTTTCTTCTATTTGGATTACAACTTAAGCAAGAAACCCAGGTGCTGGAACTGCCTGAGTAACTGAGCAGCCAGTCTGCAGGGTTGGATACTTTGAACTTAAACTTTGAAACAATCTGAGGGAGTTTGAACTGGATACTTTGAAGCACCTCATGGAATACCAGTAAGCACTGTTTGAAACATTGTGACTTTTTAAACACTAACTCTGCAAAATCTACTTTATTGAAGGTTCCTGGACATTAAATTAGATTTTACTAACTTTATTGGAATTGATCTCTTCCCTAAAGACATTTTAAGCTCCCCCTAGAGGATTTGGGATTTACAGCAGTGACATTGTTTTACTTTCCTTTTCCCGGCCTCCTGTTTGATTGCCACCATCTGGGCCGTTGTTTTCTCATGGGAACAACTCAGCTTGACCTTGACTTTTAGATAACTTTGGAATGAGTGGCGCTAGAAAAAAGGGACCAAGAACTAGACAAACAACTTTAACAACTTTAACCGCAGCCTCTCAGGCACGTAGATCATCTGTGCCTACTTTGCCTTCGGAGGAAGAAGCTGCTTCTCTGCCACGGGCAGGGGAGGGAGAAACTGAGGAATTACAATTGGAAGATATGGCTTCAGGAGCAACTGGCTCTATTTTAGAGAGAATTCTTGAAAAATTGGAGTCTTTGGACAGAAAAGTTGATCAGCAAACAGCCAAAATTGATCAAAATACAGAATGTTTAAATAGACTATCTGGACAAGTTGCACAGAATGCTCAAGCAATTGGAGAACTGAAGGAGGCTGCAGGTGAAAATCAGAAATTGGTTGAGGATACCAGCCAAAGACTGGGAGAGTTGGAAAAAGAGGTAAGACCACTCAGTAAACAAGTAGGTGAACATCAGACCTATCTTTCTATGATAGAACTTCGGAACAGGGAGACCAACTTAAGGATAAGGTCGATACCAGAAGTGGAAGAAGGCAACCTAGCTGAGTTTCTGACTAAAGAATTCTCCAAGTTTTGGAACCTAGAGGAAAAAGACTTTAAAATTGTATCAGCTTTTAGGCTTGGAAGACTTATAAAAAAAGAGAAGCCCAGAGACTGTTTGATTACGTTGAGATCAAAGGAGGAAAGGGACAAGATTTTGGGCCTGCATTACGGAAAGTCACTGGACATTTCGGACAAAAGAATTGAAATTTACAGGGACATCCCTAAACAACTGTTGGACCTTAGATCTGATTATTTGGAACTAGTAAAATTGTTGAGGAGCAACTCAATCATCTTCAGGTGGGACTTTCCCCAAGGATTATCTTTCACTTTCAGAGGGAAGAAGATCAAAATTAGAACATTGGAAGATAGAGATAAGTTTCTGACTGCATACGGAGAGGACCTTCATAAAGGACTTGAACTACCCGCGGGGCCTGAACCACCAGGGGTACCTGCACCATTGGACCCTAAAGACCCGGGGAACAAAGTACCACCCCAAGGAAAATAACCAGATTTATTCAGGATGTCTCTGCAACTTTTAAGTTGGAACATAAATGGCTGTAACATTCCGGAAAAAAGGAGGAAAATTTTTCACATATTAAAAAAGGAACAATTGGACATTATTTGTTTACAAGAAACACATGTGACTAGGCTCCACAGAAAAGTATTAATAAATAAAAGGCTCGGCCAGGAATTTATATCTTCGGACACAGTAAAGAAGAGAGGCGTGGTGATATATGCAAAAGAGAGTCTTTCACCCAAATTTCTATTTAAAGATGAACATGGAAGAATTTTGGCAATCGAAATACAACATCAAGGAGAGAAAATCCTGATATTAGGAATTTATGCACCAAACGAAGGTAAATCGGAATTTTATAAGACGTTGCATGAGATTATGCTGGACTATCTGGACTATAACAACATCATAATGATGGGAGATATGAATGGGGTTGTATCAACTAACATGGATAAGTCACAAAGCCAAAACGTCACAAAAGACGGAAGACTACCAAAGACCTTCTTTGAAATGACAGACAATATGGATTGGATTGACATCTGGAGAGTGAGAAACCCCTTGGGAAGAGAAGGAACATTTTTCTCTGAAGCCCAGCTGACTTGGACAAGAATCGACCAAATATGGATAACTAGAGGTCTGGCACCCAAGGTCAGAAAGGTGGAAATCTGCCCAAAGACCTGCTCCGACCATAATGCACTGAAAATGGATATGACACTATTACCAACCGGTTCCTTTAGATGGAAGATGAATGACAACTTGTTTAGAGACCAGGAGATCATTAAGAAGGCCCAAAAAACTCTGAAGGACTATTTTGAGATAAATATGAACACTACGGTGGAAAAAAGAACTATTTGGGACGCAAGCAAAGCCGTGATGAGGGGGTTCTTGATACAACAGAATGCTGTAAAGAAAAGGACACAAAATGAGAGGAAAGACAAGATTTTGGAGAAAATCAAAGAATTAGAAAAGAAGTTAAGATTAAATCCGAAGTCACAGCCGATTCTGAGAGAAATTAAACTTCATCAAGCACAATATTCTAAACTGATAAATCAGGAAATAGAGTGGAAGATTAAACTAATGAAACAAAAAACCTTTGAATCGGCAAACAAATGTGGGAAACTGCTAGCGTGGCAGTTGAAGAAGAGACAAAAATTAAATACAGTTACGAATTTGGAAATTGAAGGAAGAAACATCCAGAACCCCGCGGAGATTAGAAAATGTTTTCAGAAATATTTTAAAAAATTATACACTCAAGGGCCGCAGGATGAAGTAGAGATTAAACAATTTTTGGAAAAAAATGGACTTAAAAAACTCTCACAAGAAAATAGATCACTCCTGAGTAGTAAAATAACACGACAAGAGATTGAACAAGCCATTCAGAACATGCAATTGGGCAAATCTCCAGGACCAGACGGGTTGACCTCCAAGTATTACAAGACATTAAAAGACTATCTGATACAACCACTGATGGAGGTCAGCAATGAAATTATAGAGGGGAAGAGGGCGCCGGAATCGTGGAAAGAAGCTTTTATCACATTGATACCCAAATCGGAATCTGAAAAGACACAACTCAAGAACTATCGTCCCATCTCCCTTTTAAATGTGGATTACAAAATATTTGCAGACGTTTTGGCAAGAAGATTTTAAAAAGTTCTAAATGAAGTAATCCATAAAGACCAGGCAGGCTTTCTCCCAGGTAGACACATGTTTGCTAATACAAGAAACATTATTGACATTTTGGAACTTTTGCAAACAGACATAAACATAAAAGCAGTCTTAATTTTCATAGACGCGGAGAAGGCCTTTGATAATATCTCTTGGAAATTTATGAAGGGAAATTTAAAAGAAATGGGAGTGGGACGGGGTTTTGAGAATGGGATTGATGCAATATATTCAGAGCAGAAGGCAAAATTGATAGTTAACAATGTGGTTACAGAAGAGTTTAAAATTGAAAAAGGTACACGACAAGGCTGCCCGATTTCCCCTCTGCTATTCATTTCGGTCCTGGAAGTGCTCCTGAATAGGATTAGAGGGGACCGGTTGGTGCAAGGGATTCAGGTCGGAGCGAAACAATATAAACTTAAAGCTTTTGCAGATGACCTAGTTTTGACCTTGCAGGAGCCAGAATCTAGTACAAAAAGAGTATTACAACTGATTCAAGACTTTGGTCGGGTGGCGGGATTTAAACTAAATAAACAGAAAACCAAGGTGTTGGGGAAAAACTTGACAGATACAGAGTCAGAACGGTTTCAGAGAGAAACAGAACTAACTGTGGTTAAAAAAGTAAAATACCTAGGGGTAAACATAACAGCAAAAAATCTGAGTCTATTTAAGGATAATTATGAAAAATGTTGGTCTGAAATTAAGAGAGACTTGGACAGTTGGTCAAAATTGAAGCTTTCTTTGCTAGGCCGAATTGCTGCTATTAAGATGAATGTATTGCCTAAGATGTTGTTTTTGTTTCAAACATTGCAAATTGTGGACAAGACGGAGTGTTTCAGGAAGTGGCAGAGAGATATTTCTAAATTTGTCTGGCAGGGCAAAAAGCCCAGAATTAAGTTTAAGATATTAACTGATGCGAAAGAAAGAGGGGGCTTCGCCCTGCCAGACTTAAAACTGTATTATGAAGCCGCAGCTTTCTGCTGGCTAAAAGACTGGCTACTTCTTGAAGACACTGATGTGTTGGATTTGGAAGGTTTTAACAATGCTTTCGGTTGGCATGCATATTTATGGTATGACAAAGTTAAGATCAATAAGGCCTTTAAGAACCATATTGTCAGGAAAGCAGTATTTAATGTCTGGATAAAATACAAAGACTTATTGGAAAACAAGACTCCGAGGTGGCTTTCGCCTCTGGAAGCTAAGGCCCGAAAAAGACCCAATATGGAGGCCAAATGGCCAAAATATTGGGAAATATTAGAAAAAGATGGAGACAATTGGAAATTGCAGAGTTTGGAGAAAATGAAGGATAAAGTGCGAGACTGGTTACATTACGCTCAGATTAAAGAAGTTTTTAAAAATGACAGAAAGTTAGGGTTCCAGGTGGAGAAATCGAAATTGGAAACAGAATTGCTAGAACCAAAGACTAAGGTACTATCTAGAATGTACAACTTGCTGTTAAAATGGAATACACAAGACGAAACGGTTAAATCGGCCATGATAAAATGGGCACAGGACATTGGGCATAACATTATGTTTGAGGACTGGGAAAGGTTGTGGACCACTGGGTTGAACTTCACCGCATGTAATGCTCTGAAGGAAAATGTAATGAAAATGATATATAGGTGGTACATGACCCCAGTTAAACTTGCCAAAATATATCATTCGTCTGACAATAAATGTTGGAAATGTAAGGAAAATGAAGGAACATTCTTTCATCTCTGGTGGACTTGCCCTAAAGTGAAGGCCTTCTGGGAAATGATATATAATGAGTTGAAAAAGGTATTTAAGTATACCTTCACTAAGAAACCAGAGGCCTTCCTTCTGGGTATTGTCGGCCAGAAGGTGTTAAAGAAGGACCGAACATTTTTTCTGTACGCAACAACTGCAGCAAGGATACTTATCGCCAAGAACTGGAAAACGCAAGATTTACCCACATTGGAAGAGTGGCAGATGCAGCTGATGGACTATATGCAATTGGCCGAGATGACTGGCAGAATCCGAGACCTGGGAGAAGAGAGGATTGAGGAAGACTGGAAGAAATTTAAGATGTATTTACAAAAACATTGTAATTTGTTTGAATGTTAAGAAGGATGCTAGATTATAAATAATTGGCCACCACTAAATTAGATTTGAATTTGATTATAAGTGAGGTTAAAGAAAACACAAACCTTTTGGAGAATTATTAGATTGTATTTAAATGAGTGGATACAAGATTGTAAACAAGTTGATAATTTGCTTGGAAAAACTTTTTAACGATGTAAGTGGGAGCGGGAGACGTGAGGGAGTCCAAAGAAGTGATGAAACCATGTTTTGATATAAGTAATGTTGTTTATTATTTGTGTATTTGTATCAAAAATCTTTAATAAATATTTATTTTAAAAAAAAACAAAAGAAAGTCTCTGCTTGCTCTGCAATGTTGTTCATTACATCAAAGAGGCCCATTCAGGCCCTGGGCAGAGAATGGGCCAACTCTTGAAATACGGGTGGAGAAATTAAACCTCTAAACCATATGTACTTAAGAGTCTAATTTCACGATTAAGTAAATCCTGTTGCAAGTATCATTGCCTACATCATAACACAATGAAATGGAAGTGGGAACATTTCAATGTGTTACACAGAAGCTCAAAGGAAGAGATTAATCCAACAATAACCAACTACAGCATTTCTTGAAGTAAGCCTATTCATTTGGAGCAGCTGGCAAATTAGGATTGTTTCAAAAGGTGTTAGGGGACAGAGCTCTGTTGGCAATTTTAATATGGCATAAACTTTCATTTAGGTGGTTAGGGAGCTTGAAGAGTATTCAGTTCAGAAGCAAGTGTTAGTTATGCACAATATATCAAATGCAGAACAATTATTTTCCTTTTTTACATAGTTCCATGCATTTCAAATCTTGCCTGTACCCAGTTTTGGAAACAGATGAAAATACCGCTTAATTGCTTTTTTTAAAAATAAAAAATCCTCCTTTCTATCCACATTCCAGTAACTTTCCAGCTTCTCTGCAGTTACAAAAAGAGAAGGTATATGCCATACTGAAGGTCTCCTAAAATTCACTGCCTTTAAACCACACAGCTAATGAAGCTTTAACCATGACTGACCTAAGGGTCAAATTGAAATACCTTCAACGGTATTTAGTTTATTTCCTGGATGTTTGGTTTGTTGGGTTTTTTTTAAAAAAAATGGATCTGCAGAAGTTCTGTTATGCTGCAACAAAATGAAAATGCAAGTAGAGAGCATTTGGGCACATGCAAACAGATCCATCTCAACATCATTTTGTAAGCTAGGACCTATGTGCTCTGCCCCAGACCTTCCATGTTGAGTGTGAAGGTCTGAGGGCCACTTGTTTATGTACTTGATTGTACCTGCTTAGAACCAGTCAGGGACCCTGCATTATCATTGTTCTTGATTGCATGGAGGCTTCTCACTACATTCACTTGAGGACACTAAAAAGCCCATCATTCCTTCTCATTTACCATAGGAACATTGGGGCAGGAACCTATTAAGGCCAGCATGTGCATAAAGACTTTGCAAGTGTGGTAAGACATATGCCTGCCCCCAGACTCTGTTTAAATTCCCTGTTCAAGCCTAATGACCAAGCTGGGCTAGAGTCCACAGACTAAAGTAGAAAACCAGTACAGAAATTATCACTCACCCAGTCTCCTCATGCCACTTCTCCCACAAAAACGGTCTCCTTCCAGTTACATTTTGCCCCATAAAGGAAAATATAATGGTGCATTATCTTTTATCATGTTATTCAAAGCAACCACTGGTGTTGGCTTTTACTAGTGCATGTAAAGAGTTCACTAAGTGCATGTGGATGTATGTCTTTGAAAAAGTTGTGTCCTGCCCTTTCTCTAAGGAGTTCAGTATAGGAAATTCCCAGGCAGTCTCTCGCTCAGGTATTGCTAAGATCTAGATTATTTTACTGAAAGGATGGAATTCCTTTGGTACCTTCAGACCATGTTCCAAATGTCCTTACACATCAAGAACTGGTAAGCAGTGTTTAACACATGGAATTAACATTAGCTGTATTGCAGTCAGAAATGAAAGAGCCTTTTCAGATTGAAATCAGACAACACAGGGAATGCTAAAAAGTGCTATTGCTATGTTTGCTTGGGGCATGCATCTGCAGACTGCTTCGCCATAATCCAGGGTAAACTCTTTGGGAGCAGAAATGACTAGAGCAATGTATCTCAGATTTGTGCTAGGGGAACCATTCCCAGCTGCAACCTTGTCTCTGTCCCAGAGAATAGGCTGGTATTTTTCCAGTAGGGCTGGCCTAAACTAACCAAAATTCCAAAAGGATCCAAGCATGGGTAGTTTATGGATTGTATATTCTAGGTAGTTGGGTGCCCATGCAAGGTATTCAATGGAGAAATGGAGATGATATCACAGCTTTCAAAAAATGAAAATATATAACGAAAGAGCAGTTAAATGGTTGTCTCTTGAAGATGTCCCAAATCTTTCCTTTTGGGTCTTTCTTCCCCTCCTATGTCCTTTCCCCCGAGTCCTCTTCTGAGTCTTCTTCGCCTCCCTACACCTTTCTTCCTCCTCAAAAGTTTTGTGCCTGCTTTGCACCCCTGAATCATTATCCTCTTCTACAGGGCCCTCAAGAGGCCATAAATAAGATCAGTAATCATTCTCGTTCTCATCTTTAAATCCACTCTGCTTTTTAAAGGCCTTCAACAATTCCCTCTCCACCCAACTTCCCCTCAGTGCCCCATGTAATCTCAGGGGTCTTGTTACTTGTCTGCATGTCTTGTTATGTGAGTAATGTGTTCCAAGAACCGTCATGTAAACTACAGCTTGGTAGGATTTCTGAATTACATCATAAATGAGTTGGTTAGAAATATTTCACATCTATGAACCCCTACATGTTGCTCCAAGTTATTCACCCAGGCATTTGATCAGGGCAAAATGTGATCAAAACTGGCAATGAGGGATTGTATATTTACTCTCTTGAAAGTGTAGCACAATAGTGACGTGAACAGAAAAAGGCTTTTTTCCAACATGAGGAAACATTCAAACATCTGTCCCTACCTGCAATCTGAAGCAGTAACGTTTAATGCCAGTTTTAATATGGAAATTCTGAAGTGTGTTGTTTGGCTATAAGTCATTTACAGGGAACCTGTGACCATCCAGGAATTGTTAGACTCCCATGGTTCCTGACTGTTGGGGCTAATGGAATTTAGCAGTGGCAGATGGTCATCACTTGACCTACTGGGGCAGCTAAGTTGAGATGGAGCCAAAGGGAATATCCTAGGTGAAGGTAACTGGTTCTCATTTTTCCCTCATCCTATTTCCTTACAAGTATACTGTTGATTCAAGCACAGCAATGATGCAGTTACTTAGCATCAGACCTATTGGTGGGGAACCTCTGGGCCACCGGGTCTTTTTGAGCAACCCACACCCACCTTTCCTGGACCCAACACCATATATCACATCAGACACAGGAAAATTCAAGTGGTGGACAAAAGGAAGGAGATTTTGAAGTCCTCTCACAGTATTTTCAACCCTCTTTGAGGTGTCGTGAAAGGTACCAAACTAAGGACACCAAGTGCTGGCTTGGAAAAAAAATGCACAGAGAAGCAAATGTGTTTTCCTTATTTTCCTCTGACCACGATGTGGCCATTCACTCTACTTCAGAGCTGTGATTATTATGGCATCAAGGTAAGCACTGTGACAAATTTTAATGAGCTGGCTTAATATTCTTGTAACTCATTAACCTACACCAGAATTGCCAATATAACCGTTTGACTCTCAAATGTTTGAATGACCAGCACATTATTCTGCCACTTTTAAAACATTTTAAGTAGGAAACATGTTTATACAGAAATTAATAGTGCAAGTTAATTATCTGATATTAAGAAGTGGACAATATATATATAAGTGCCACTGATAAAAAAAAATCTGCATAAAAATGGAATGTCTTCATCTACAAAGGAGTTGTGGTTCTTCTGATCATACTGCCTCTCTTTGAAAAATACTATCTTTCTCCAAAGCTAATTTGTGCAAAATCTTAAATGTGTCATTTTGGCAACTCCCCAGGTGACTATGAAGACCCTCGTCAAAGCAGGGGACTTGTCATATGGCTTATTTCAGAGTGACACAGTGTATGTTTTAAATGCTGTGATTCAGCATTCAAGCTCTTGGCTAGCTAATGTAGGTGTGACGATATAATGGAGGGAAAGGATCATATTATTTTCAAGTTGTCGAAGTGGCAGGTTAGCTTGTGAAACCTGGGAATGGCTGTTAAGGGAAAGCAGGCACACTGACCTATGGTGTGTGAACTAATAATACTGCTCAGATGAGGGATGGGAGAGAAATTCCTTTCAGGTTGCATTTAAAGGCAAATGTACCTAAGTTGTACTTTCCAGAAAAATCAACAGACTGATGAGCAGCCAGTGATTTCATATTTGCATTTCTCTGAATTTTGCAAATAATGTGTACCAAAAAATTAAATTCATAAAATTTATACACTGCTTGATGGTTTAAAAAAGACCTCAACGAGGTTCACAAATAGATGGAACAATAAAATTGAGAAAAATCCACAACCATACAAAAGCTAAAATACTAAAACAGGTTCAAATGACCTCAACTTTCTAAGCATCTGGGTTGGCTTGTCTAAACAAGAATATTTTTAGCAGGCATGAAAATGCATATGCTGGAGGAAAGCATGCATACAAATACATATAAATTAATGAAAATAACACACACAAATTTCCTAGCAAAGACATATATATTATGTTAAAATGCTGACCAATTTTCATGAGGACTGGTCTCCTGAGAGAGGCATGCTTCCCATGTTAGGGTGAGAATGAAAGATTGGAATCTCTTCATAAGGAAAGGACAATTGGTTAGCAAGGAGTAATTTACTACAGTTAACTCGCAACCAGTTGGTGAGTCAGTAACTGTCTTCTTTATCACTGTTGAGGAGAATTTTCATTCCCCTGGGTTTGATCAGATTCTGGCTACTAGTAAAAATTACGCCACTACGTGACTTAACAAATACTGGCATATGCGTCACAGAAACATCACATAGTTCTGATTACCATCATGAGTTTGGTCAGGCACTTGGTGATATGGGACTATACATGGATTTTAAAAATGAGTTAATAAAATTTACGCAGATGGATATGCAGATGGGTACATAAAATTCACTCTAACGGTACACTCCTATGCATGTCTACTCACAAACGAGCACCACTGAATTCAATGGGATTTACTCCCAGGTAAGCATGCGTAGGATTTCAGGCTTAATAAATCAAGAGGAAAAAGGATTGCAGTAATTATTCATAAGCTTTAATGGACTCAGAATCCATTACCTTAGCTAATGAAAGCCTCTTGTGTATCATAGGAGGCAATTCAGAGAAGACATCTGTTCAGTGTTTAGTTGTGGTTAAACAAGAAAATTATCTTATACTCATCCAAAATTAGGAGAGAGAATAATGGAATGCAGTACCATAATACTGTGATATAAGAAAATAGTGTGTGTCAGGTTGGATTCTCTGCATAAAAAATGTCTTGATGACATAGGAAGAGGACCCAGAGACGGCTCTTGACCTCCCTTTGCCCTAAACCTCCTCTCTGAAATTTAGAAAGAGACTGTAGAGAAAAATGCAGCCAGGAAAGGCAGAGTGTTGTGTGTAATATGGTGGGGTTTTTTTATTGAGATGGCTTGTTTTTTAAATGTTTTGGCTACAGTTTCCTTTTGTTTTAAAGTTACTTCTATTTTTATAATTGGAAGAGAGGGAAATATGAGCGAGTCAGCAAAAAAGCTAGCTGGTGATTACCTCACAGCATTCCAAGACAAAACCAACTGAGTTTTGATTTTGATTTCTGCTGTACTCTAACCTGCAGTGAGGAAAGAAGATCTGCCTCCTGCTGCTTTGCAAGGTGAGGGGGTAGAAAAGGTGCTATGGTTTAATGACAAGAGGGAGTCTTGTGCAACTTTCTCCTAGGTAAACTCAAGTGCAAGAAGCAAATTCTCTTGTCAATTTAGCCAAGATATGTATGCACCTTCTGATATCTTGCAATATTTATTCTTGTTCTTTTCTCTTCAGGTGGTTCTGTTTTCACTGGGCCACTTTCTACAACGCTGTCAAAATACAGAACAGACCTCCATTTAGCTCTTTCTTGAGGTCAATATTCTTTCTGACTACAGCACTGAAATATTGCATCTCTCTTTTACAAACATCTTTGGATGGATTCACTCCTGAGATCTATTACTGGTAGTGAGAACCTGGTATGGACTGTATGACTCCTTACCTTTACTTTTAGCTGGCAAAAACGGCAGAGAGAGGGAGGAAAGGAAGGAGGGAGAGAAGAAAGGAAGGAGAGAAGAAAGGAAGGATAAGTTTTGGATAAGTCATTAGGTTGAGGTCTACTAACAAACTGTTCCCTGTACAATGTCATAGGGTATATTCTTGTAGTGAGCATGCAAGCTAACATAACAGAAATCCAAGACCCTGATCACTGTGTTCCAAATTCAAAGTGATGGTGATGATGATGATGTTCCTGCCCAGTTCTTCTTGGCTCCATTGGGGTCTGCTGGGCACCTGTCTGGAATCTCTGCTGCTTCTGTAAAAGGTGCGGCAGGGTAGACGCTGCTGCTGTCAGCATCACCTTCGCTGCTCCAATGGAACTCCAGTGGAACTCCCTGGAATGGGGCAAGGAAGATCACAGAGTTGGACCCAACAAGGAAACTGCTGGATGCTAGCCAGCCCCGGTACAAGCAGTGGGTCTGATTCAGCCCTCTCTGCTGCACCAGCCTATAACTATAGGACTGCCATATGTCCAGATTTCCCTGGAAATTACCAGGATTTCAAAGGCAGAATTGACTCCTGGGGGGGTGGGATTTCCAAAAGGCTGTGCTTTGTCCTGGATCTTAGGCAAGTCAATTGAAAAATTGTGCTTTTTGGAATTTTACTAAAAAATGCTAGCAGTAAGGACTATTTCCTCTGGCATCATGAACTGTTTTCTTTCAGAACTGACAGTATAATTTCATATTCTGTTGGCATGTTACAGTCTGAGATAGTGAACGCTAAATCAAAAGTAACTATGTTGTGCATTATTTTTATTATTAACATCAAATTGGGTGACAACAATAAACTTCATATTGTTTAATATCCTTAGTTGTTTTTTTTATTTCCCATATAGTAAGGTTTAATTGGAATTTGATTCCTATGAAGGTATTATTTCATGTAACCATTCCATATGTACTAAACAGTTTTGTGACTGATTTACTACCAGTGCAAAAACTCTACTCTTCCTCTGCCTAGAGAATGGTTGATGAAATCTCTGCGGAAATGGACAAATTAACCAACATAATTCATCCAAGAACTTGATATTCTTGATCAATGAGCTGTGCACAAAAATGGTGCCTATTTATCACTCCGTAGAACTCAAAATGTAACTGCATGAGATTAGCAAGAAACTTACTTCTGGAATAATTCTGTTTTAGTTTGTAGTGTGAGCTTGTGTGTGTGCAAGCCTAACAGCCAGCTGTTGATGGTTGGGGTCATGGCTTAGGACCAAGCACAGTCACCTCCTTGCCAGCAGAAATATGTGCTGCTAATGGCCGAGGGAAATGACCTCTGCTATGATGGAGGCCTGAGATCCATCCAAGTGAATGGTAAACTACCATTGGCAATCCTGTTGCCAGCAACAGCCAACAGAAATCCCCAAAATGAGTGGAGCAAAATGGGGTGGAGCAAAACCATAAGTTTTGGATCCTCTGAGGACCTCCATTTTCTGGCCCTTTAGAGGCAACAGCATAAATAGATACTCCCTACATTAACCTTCCCTTGAGTTAATATTGGTGTTAGTATAGATAATAACATGGAACTTTACACTAATTACACAGAAAATGTATAAATCCTTCAATTACACAGAAAATGTATAAATCCTTCAAGTTCACACTGAATGCACTTGCATCTGTAGTTCACATTAATAATAGATAGTCCTGGGTTTTAGTAGAGAGAAGCTCTATAATAGCCCTACCCTCCAGTATTTTCTTATCTTGCTTGCTGCTTCGTTGCATGTTGGTACAGGTTCTGGTTCTATAAATAACAGGAATTGGCCTAAACTGACCACTATTTCGATCCAGTATTGTCACTCTTTAGGCAGAACACTGAATAACTTTCACTTGCGATTGTTGCTTTCTGTAATAAAATACCTGGGCTCCGAAAGTTTCTTACCCTACAGTTTCAGCTCTTGGGATGTTCAAGGAAAATCATGCAATGTTGACCCCTGACTCTTCTGGAATTGCCCAGCAGCATCCCCTCTTACAAAAAGACAATATTTCCTTATTTCTCCTCTTCCCCAATATATTCTCTCTGCAAGGCTTTCTCATCATCCAGTTCTTTCCAACTTCATGTTATCACTTTGACATTCTTTGCAAAAAATAAATGAGTAATAGCTTAAGAACAGTTGAAGATAACGCTAGCTATTTTGGGATGCACATTGTTGATGGTGCCATTGAGGCTACCTGAGCCTCAAGTAACAGCGAAGGATCCATAAGTACCCCCAAATTATTACCTGCTTCTTCAGAGGGAATGTAGCCCCATCAAGAGCAGGCCACCTTCCATCCATTCAGTCTAGGGAATCGCCCACTAACAGTGCTTCAGTCTTATCTGGATTGAGCTTCAATTTGTTGGCCCTCATCCAGTCCATTACCAAGGCAAGACAACAATTCAGCACATTCACTGCCTCACCTACCGATGGAAAGGAGAAGTAGAGCTGTGTGTCACCAGCATATTCCTGACAATATATTTCAAAGCTTTGGATAACCCCATTCAGTGGTTTCATGTAGATGTAAAACAACATAGGGGACACGGCCTTCAATTTGAACATGGACTTCTTTATAGTATTGATTTTATATGTTCATAAAAGTGCTGAGCATCTAGATTTTCCTGACACAAAAGAGCTTCGAAGCTCTCCCTCTGCCTTGCTTCCCAAGCAGGACTTTCTCCTCTCACAAGGTCTAGGAAGCTCTTGTGAAGTTCCACAGGAACTTGGATGGCCCCACAAACATCTCACAAGAGCATCCTGTGGCTTCTGGAGCTGGCACACCAATATCAGAAGCCCCAGGATGTTTGCATGGGAGATAATTTCCAAGGCTTTGTGTGTACACATTTTTGCATATACGCGGAACCCGTGGAAGTGAACCCCATGTAAGACTGTATTATGAGCTAAATCCAGAAAAGATTTATGGACCCAGATTTTTCACCTACCATTATGGGACAACATCTTGTACCCAATCCCATGTTAGCCCTGCTGCCAATGGAAAAGAACATCAATCCAAATGTTAAACAAAAAGGGTTGGTCTTCTTTCTTATGATAGCCGTGAGACAACTAGTTTCTTTCATTTTTTAAAAAAACCCTCCCACCACAGAAACTTGGATCTAATATGTGTGGAATATAACACTTGTGGAACACTTAACTCACTACTGGAAGGTGATAAGATGAATAGCAAAGAAAGATGGAATTGACTCAGTATGGTTTCAATTTATATCATTTATTAACAATACTACAGTAATCTTCCTTCCATCTCAGTCACAGCAACCACTATGGAGAAATTACCTTAATGCTTTAGACTGATGTATACCCAGTAGATGTGAGCTGAATCTGTAATGTAAAAGATTTCCCAACTTTGTTTTGATGCCATGTGGATGTCGGCGTACAAGGTTTAACTTACAGTATGTACATGCATTTGTCTTGGAAGACAACACTTCATGTTTGGTGATTGCATTTAAGATTTCCAAAAAAGTTTGTAAATAAAAACAAAGAAGTACATTCCATGTAGGAAATAAAACAGAAGACCTGGTGGAAGGGTGGGGTGGGGACGGAATGGTTGCAGTCAAGTGAACCGAAAGCCATAAGGATATCACAAAATTTACAAATTGTCACTTTTATTCAGATTACCAGTGTTTTAAATACAGTGGTACCTCAGGTTAAGTACATAATTCGTTCCGGAGGTCCGTTCTTAACCTGAAACTGTTCTTAACCTGAAGCACCACTTTAGCTAATGGGGCCTCCTGCTGCCGCTGCGCCACTGGAGCACGATTTCTGTTCTCATCCTGAAGCAAAGTTCTTAACCCGAGGTACTATTTCTGGGTTAGCGGAGTCTGTAACCTGAAGTGTATGTAACCTGAAGCGTATGTAACCCGAGGTACCACTGTACTACTTTTGTCCTTCTTGATAATGTATTCATCTTAGAGCAGTACTGGACAAAACATTTCTTTTCTCTGACCATGTGATTTACTAACACAACTTTCCTCTCCTTTAACAACTAGGAAAATGATGTCCCACCTGATCCAAAGTGCATATATAAAGTTTGCAAGAATATGATATACTTATAAAGGTCAAAAGGTTAAAGACCCCTGGACAGTTAAGCCCAGTCAAAGGCGACTATGGGGTGTGGCACTCATCTCGCTTCTGGCTGAGGGAGCTGGCGTTTGTCCACAGGCGGCTTTCCCATGTGGCCAGAATAACTGAACTGCTTCTGGCACAATGGAACACTGCCAGAGTGCATGGAAATGCCATTTACCTTCCTGTCGCAGAGGTACCTATTTATCCACTTGCACTGGTGTGCTTTCAAACTGCTAGGTTGGCAGGAGTTGGGACAGAGCAACAGGAGCTCACTCCATCATGTGAATTTAAACTGCCAACCTTCCAATCGGCAAGCCCAAGAGGCTCAGTGGTTTAGACCACAACACCACCCGCTCCCTGCCATTACCTGTACCTTATCAAGGAGTACGTGCTCTGGAAAGGTATTTCAACTGCCAGAGGCATGATTATTAAATCAGACATAAAAGGGTAAGGGTGTGTGTAATATAGCTAAGAACTCTTCTTCTTTTCTTCTTGTTAACCAGGAAACGTGGCAAAGTAGCTGAATCCATGTCAGAGTCAGTCTAGGGAATTTCCTCCAAACATCACCATTTTCAGTTTTGAGAAGAAGAGAGCAAGCAATACCGCAAATCATTCCAAGCAATGCCCACATGACAGTTACCTTTCGCTTTGCTCGATTTTATGTATTTCTCCTAGGTTCATTTGTAATAAAACTCTCTTCTCTTTAGCTTTCAAACAGAGCACACAAAAGTAATTGCAGTTTGCTAAGAGCACAAAACTTTCAGGAAATATAATGGGTGTCAAATAATTGACAATCATTTTCTTCCTTTTCATTTCCCCCTTCTTGTGAAGCCTATAAAAATATAGACCTTTTTCTTCTTGTGAAAGATATTGCCATTTCCTTTTTTAACTTCTCACAAATGACCTTTTTTTAACATTTCAGGCCAAATAGCTAAAACATTACTTCCTTCCCTAAAGCTCCTCTTGCATGTTAAGATCAGCAGAGAAAGCCCTCTTAGTAGTTCCACTGCTCTCTGAAGTTCAGGGGTGGTGGCAGTCCACCAGAGGACATTCTTTGTGATAACTGCTAGGTTATGGAACTCCTTCCCCAAAGAGGTATGTCTGGCACCTTCATTATACAGCTTCTATATATGCTGTATAATGTGGTATGCTGAAGATGAACCACTTTGTTCTGGCCTTTGACATTGAGACACGTGTTTTTGAGACCAGTCATATTCCTGGGAACATGATTATTTAAAACTCTGTTTGGTGTTGAAGTTCAGATTGTTATAATCCACCCCAGAGCCTGCTGGAGAAGGGTGGGTTACAGAAATATTAACAATAGTTCTGTACATCCTCTTTTATTTCAAGCTTCAGTCTACACACATTCTGGGTGTCTTATGGTAACTTCTCACAAAAATCCCCCACCCACATCAGAATTAATAATTCTGTTCAAAGATGGAGTCTCCTTCTTTGGAGGTCTTTAAGAGGCTTGACAACCATATGTCAGGAGTGCTCTGATGGTGTTTCCTGCTTGGCAGGGGGTTGGACTCGATGGCCCTTGTGGTCTTTTCCAACTCTATGATTCTATGTATGCTCTGCCAGAGAGTGAGTCTAAATGGTCATTTCTTTCTTGACACGTGGCCACGGAGATGAACAAGAACAGGATTTCTCAATCTCTGAATTGGAAAATAGATTTTTGTGATACTTCATTACACATTCTTCTGCTCACATGGGTATTATTCCTTGCTGAGGCAAGAAGAAAAGTAACTGAAGGAGCAGTCTTGAAACAACTGACATTTAAACTTATTCTCAAAAGGAAAATAGAAAGGCAATTTAAGAGGGTGGGTGCTGAATTCAAACTCGCCTCTTTTGTTCAGGCTGGGAATGGTTTGGACTTCACCTATATCAGAATAGCTCTGTTTGCCCATTGTCTCCCACACATCATTTGATTTCTTGAAAGAACATTGGCCCTGAGCCTGATGCTCCCTTCTTGTCCATTGCACCCCTACAGCCAGCAACGTCCTCTTCCCTCTGTGGAAAGGCATCCATCAATTGTGGAGAGCCTTCTCTGCTCACGGAACTCAGACCTTCCTGGATTCTAAATCCTCCACATACTGGTCTATTTCTTGGTTGTTAGGTGGAATTACTGTTCCTCATACTAGTGTTCCCTGGAAGGTAAGGGCTGTCATCAACACCACAGACTGGCTGTAAACAGGCTCCTTGCTGTTGCAGGATCATTTGCCCCATCAAGAAAGAAGTATTATGATATTAAGGTTATTACACCCTTAGAACAAGATCCAGCTGGTGATGCTAAATTTAGTTTCACACTGTGACTTGTGGGAATTTCTTGCAGATGGCAGTCATCTCATCTGCATTGGCAAAGGTAAAAGCAATGTAATTTCATTACTTGCATTGAGCCTCATTCTGTGGCGTATGGTACAAAGCACTGACACTCTGAGAAGACATATTAAGCTGTTGGTTAGATATCATTCAGATAATGAAATGGCCTCAGCCCTTGCGCGTGAACAACATAAGAATCATTTGGGTTTGCTATTTGCCAGGTGCTGTACTTTTACATTCCACAACATTTGTGGCATGCCACACTTTCTGAGGAACAAACACAAATGAGCACTTAGCCATAAAGCTATCACTTAGTCCGGCATCATTTATCTGTCTTTGATTTAGAAACTCTTTTAACTGCAGGTATAAAATATGTGCCTGCTTTCATTCGCTAAGAAATGACTTTAAAATGAGAGTAAATTCACTTGAGATCATTATTTTGATGTCGTCTATACCTGCTTACCTGAGAGTAATCCCCACTGAAGTCAACGGGACTTACAGCTTAGCAGTTCTCTATATGACTGCATATATGACTATATGACTACTTTATTAAGCACAACATACAACCAAAGATTTAAAAAAATTAAAATAAGAATGAAGGCAAAAGTGAGTAAACAATGTCATTTTATTATTTTTATTTTCTTTGATTAAAAATCATGGTCTCAGTAAGTGCAATTTTTATCACCATCAAATGAAACTAATAATAGGCTCCATTAGGATCACTGTTACTGGTATAGTAGAAATCACACGAGGGGAAACACCTGAAAAGGCCTTGAATCTTTTGGCTCCCAGCATTGTCCAGTTCTTACTACTTAGCTGGAGAGCTGAGGTACAATGAGATAATTATGGAGGTAGTTGGCATTTGCCTGGGGAGACAACGGAGGAGTGCACCTTTGCAGGTGAAATCAAACTGTTGTAAGGTTATGGAGTCTGCTGTGGCTGTAGAGACTGATATGGGAGAGACATGTTCTGAAGCAGCTGGGGCAGATTAAGGCACCCAGTTGGAAGTAGTATGCCTCTGAATACTAGTTGCTGGAATCGACAAGTGGTGAGGATGCAGCTGCGCTCATGTCCTCTTGCTTGCAGGCTTCTTACAGGCATCTAGATAACTACTGTGAAAACAGAGTTCTGGACTCGATGAGCCTTTGGCCTCACCCAGCAAGGTTCTTCATTGAGAGATCTGTACATCACCGGCTTCTTCAGATCTGCAGGTGCCAAGCTAGTTTTTTTTCCCATGCCCCCATTATTATATTCTATTTCACCCAATAGCATAAAACTAGTGGTTTGGGTGGGCAAGCAGTTTCCAAAATAATCACAGAACAGAATGTTTAGGTTTAGAAAAAAAATGGTATTTAAGGTCTTGGCAATAAAAAGGAGAGACTTTGAAAGCTATATTTAGCAATGTTTACATGTCCTATGACACACTACATTCACGACTGATTGAATTATGGTGCTTGAAATAGTGATGGCATGAACTCCACAAATCAAGCTCAGAGTTTGGCTTGGAAAACTCGGTTGTTTGGAAAACAGCAGGTGTTCAGCTGATCCCCAATTAGGTCCATGAAGATGTTATTGGAACCGAAGCAAAGTCCAAGCCCCATGGTCCAAGCATCTATTCTCCAATCCTTTTACTTTGTCTGCTGCTCTGGTGATGGCTGCAGTTGGAGAAACAGAGGGAGAAGCATCACTGTTGGTCACCCCTTAATTTACCTTGCTTACTGCTTTGCCACCAGTGGAATGAAGGAACAGAGGAGACCTTCTGTCTCTCCCTCCTTTATCCAATGCCTGTGAATCTGCTACAGCTGCATGCTAGGAGCAGAAGCATTTTAACATGGGGAAAAACTGCATGGCATACAGCCATAAGAGTACACAGACAGACAGAAAAGGGAAAGGGAATAGCTATGCTGCCTTGCACCACTGCAGGAGCAGCAAGAAAATTAGTTGGATTCGGTAGGACATGTGGGGGTGTTATTGAGTTGTTCTTCTTTTTATTTTGATTATGTATTTTGTGTTTTTATACTGTGATTTTATCCTGTGAACCACCCTGAGACCAGCGAGTATAGGGTGATATACAAATTTTAATAATAATAATAATAATAATAATAATAATAATAATAATAATAGATGGTATGAACTAGCCATTAGACCAGGGATAGCCAATATAATATTCTTCAGATGTTGCTGGATTGCAGCTCCCATCATCCCTGACAAATGGTCACTCTGGCTGGGGCTGATGGGAGTTATAGCCCAATAACATCTGGAGGGGAACATCTGGCTACTTCTGCAATTAGGCAAAGGGAAACGGAGTCCTAGCTGCATTTCCCCAGCCATCCTCAAAACAGGTAACTAAAGTCAACGTTCCAAGGGTTTCTCTTAAAAGACCTCAAGGCCCTGTATATCCAAGGGCCGAGGAAAATACATTGCTAGAAACCCTCTTCTGGTGTTCCAATCAGCAGATTCCACACATGTGCATGCTAACTCTACGCTCCAACTCCACTCTTGTCTCCCTCATGGTAACTGTCAGAAGTGGGAATCTTGCTTCTACTCATATTCACTCCTGGTGTGATGCAGAATCCCTAATTTTCAGGATTGCCTCTTTCTTATTGTTGTGCCCAGTGCTTTTCTTCTAGAAAAAAAAAGGTGCCGGTTCTGTGTTTCCTTGAGTACCCCCAGAAAAAAGTGGTTGTGTCACATATAGCTTCAGACGCCTTTGTTTACATAAACAAGAATGACTTCAAACATTTCTTTTCATCTCAAGAACATTTGAGAACAAACCACAAAACATTTACCCTTCAAGATGGCCTAATTGTGAGCTTATACTAGTTATTTCCTTTGAATGCTGAAGCTAAATCTAGGTTTTCATTTTTTATGTTTTTAAAAAGGAGCCTATTAACATACTGCTCTTTATGTAAGTAAGGACTTTGTTTAACTTTCCAGGTTAGCCCCTTTCTTTGAGTTTCCCTCAAATGGTGGCTGATGACGTTTAAAGGGGTCAATTTTTCTTCCCCTGCCATTAAAATGGCAAAGTCACATTCAAGTGAATCAGCTTTGTATGAGCACAACTTCAGAAGGAAGAAATGGAAGTATGGTAATTTATTCAAGAAACTGATGGATTCTTGACACTTAAATGATCTAAGCTGCAAAGTGATTTAAATTGTCGCATTGCACTTGGAACCTTTTCTCCCTCCTTCAGAAAGAAGCTGGTGGGACAAATTTTCTCAAAAGGAAAACTTCCGCCATTCAACTTCAACTCACATCAAAGAATAAAAATAGTCACTTTGTTGGGGGAAGCACTGTCAGTCCTACCAAGAGATCCTTCCTAGAAATGAAATAATTTCTTTGACTGGCAAGGAGGAAGGGGTGGTGCGAAGCTGGAAAAGTTGGGTCTTGACCTAGCCAAAGTTAAATACTCTTAAGCACCATTTATTTCTGTAAGAGCATCTGCTTAATTGTTCCCCCAAGAGACACTGACTTTCCCCAAGGCAAAATTTACCCTGTAGCACATGTTATGAATAGCATCCTTATTGCTTGGGGGCATTTTCACAAGACCATTGTACTGCACAAGAATAAAAGAGAGAGAGAGAGGGAGGGAGGGGGGGAGTCTTTTCTAGATCAAAACTTATGATGTCCTTCAGTTTTTACTTACATGAAGCAAATATAAATATGCCAGAATATGAAAGTCTGTGACAGGACATGAAACACTGAAGTAAATCAACAAATAAATATTCTAGGAACAGCAAAAATAGCCAAGACAAAGGTAAAGATATCTGTTTTCCGGTGTTGTCAGATGGTATTCTATGAGATCTTTAATCAAGATGTTAACAACATTTTATTCCAATGCACATAATGGGTGCTCACACATCACATTCAGTGAGTACAATCTGTGCACCTGTGAGCACAATAACTGAACTTTATTCACATGTAACTGTGAATGAGGGTACAGGTAGTGGACATGATAGTTGAGTTAGAAGGCAGAGAAGTTACAGTGCACAGCAAAAATTTGAAAAAGAAAAAGAAAGTGGGGAGAGTTGTGCTAGTAGAACTATTTTGTTGGATGCCACCATCTCACTTTTCTTGTGTTGAGTCTAGGACCCTAACTGCACTGTGCTTTTAAAACAGTATTATGTCACTTTAAAAAGTCCCTCAAATAATCCTGGGAACTGTAGTTTGTTATGGCTGCTGGAGTTCCAGGATTCCTTTGGGGAATGAATGACTGTTCAGAGTGGTATTATACCACTATAAATATGTAGTGCTCTTGGGGCCTAGGTCTCACATTCCAGTTTTGTCATGTGAATCAGCCCTTTGACTAGGTAGTGTTTGGTTGGTATGATGGGGTCACCAAGTATATCACACCTATAGTCAAGAAACTTCCACTATGTTTCTGGACACAGTGCTGGTTCTAACCATTGCAGTCCTAAATTATCTAGAGCCAGAAAAACCCAAAGACTGAATGATCCTATATGAAGCTGCATAGCAGATGTCATTATCACCAGCAAAGTCACATGCAGCGATTACGACGCTGGCTATCAGAGAGACAGCTTTTTCTAAAGCTGAGCCTCAACTGTGGAAAATTACCACAAAGTAGGTTTACCTGATGCCTTTGTATCCATCCTTTAAGCAACTAGATCCACTGATGTTACAGAGAGTCTTAGTGGTCAGAAGCCCCTCTTGAACAGGAATGACTTGGCCACTGTCCTCCATGCTCTGGCAAACCCCCACAAGAGCCAACTCCTAGGGGCTGAGGTCACTCCCCCCCTCAATAAAATATTTGAGCCCCCCAACAAGTTGATGGGCATTGCCATTCAAATGGTGGGTGAGTGTCATGTCATGTGGGCAAGGCTAACCTGCCCCCTCCCAATATTTTATTCAAGTCGGCACCCCTGTAACCTCCAGATTGGATTTCTTCAGTACACTCTCCATGAGGTTGTCCATGAAGATGATTTGGAAACTTCAATAGTTCCAAAATGTAGCAGCGAATTTACTGGCTGGGGTTCCATGTAGAGCTCATGGAACCACTGGTTGCTAGTTTGTTTCCAGGCCCAATTCAAAGGGTCACATTAGTGCTTAAAACCCTAAAAGATTTAGGTCCCATATATCTGAAAGGCTGTCTCCATCCTTACCAAACTTCTTAGGTGTTAAAGATCAGCAGTGGGAACTTCTTGGTACTTCCTCCACTCTTCAGAAGTACAAGGAATGGCGGCCTGGGAGAGGGCTTTCTCTGTGGCAGCCCCTGAATTGTAGAGTAGCCAACAGAGGTAGAAGAAGAAGAGTTTGGATTTGATATCCCGCCTTTCACTCCCTTTAAGGAGTCTCAAAGCGGCTAACATTCTCCTTTCCCTTCCTCCCCCACAACAAACACTCTGTGAGGTGAGTGGGGCTGAGAGACTTCAAAGAAGTGTGACTGGCCCAAGGTCACCCAGCAGCTGCATGTCGAGGAGCAGAGACGCGAACCCGGTTCCCCAGATTAGGAGACTACCGCTCTTAACCACTATCTAGGATATTTGATGCAGAGCTTTTTCAGTATGCTAAAGATGTACCTCTTTGCCCAAGCTTCCCACCCCCCACCCCACCCACAGCTGAGGTATTCTGTTCTGGCTGGACTGGTTTTAATTTCATAATTGCAAGTGTTTGATTTTTTTAAAAAGAATAACTGTATATTATATTATTGTAACCTGCCCTGGGAAATTGGAGCAAAAAGTGGGCAAGACATCAAATGAAATCAGTCAGTCAGTCAATAAAACCAGGGTTTATTTATTTTTTTAAAAAAAAGGTTTTGATAGGCTTAGGGCCAAAACAAATAAATGGTTGCTGACCATCTATGTTTTTATTGCTGTTGTTTATGTAGAATGGCACACAGTCCTTTTTGTAACTGCTTATATTTCATCGTATTGATGTGTTCATAATCTGCAGGCAAAGTCACCTAGAATACCAGCCAATGCACAGAAAATAAAACTAAAAATGGATAGGTGTGTAGTACAACACCCCTTTAAAAGAAAGGCTATGGAAGGTGAGGTATGATCCAGGCACCATTTATTCTCTCTCCATATTTTAATCCAGGCATGGGCAAACTCGGCCCTCCAGATGTTTTGGGACTACAACTCCCACCATCCCTAGCTAACAGGACCAGGGATGATGGGAGTTGTAGTCCCAAAACATCTGGAGGGCTGAGTTTGCCTATGCCTGTTTTAATCTGAAAGTCAAGATGCTTCAATGATCCAAGCTTTGCAATGATTGGAGTTCTGCTCTGCTTCCAGCTGCCTTAAGTCCATCGGTCTTTCTTGGGAGGAAACGCAGCAGAAAGAGAATGAAGCAAAGCCTTTTTTTTTGGTACTTTGGGCAAAGGGGAGCTGTCGGCTCAATGCAACTGACCACTTCCTGAGCCGATATTTAGAATACTGTTGTTGAAATGAAGCTGTCCTGGCACTTTCCTATTGCTTTTCAACTTTTATTATTTTTAATCCTTATTTATTCTAATGAATTGGAAAGATTTTACCAGGCTCTTAAAAAAAAGAAGAAAGAAGGACTAGAGCCACCTAAGGGAAGCTTTAACAAGTATGGTAAAATTTCTAAAGAAGCAGAGCAGGATTTTCGTGCATTGCTAGGTTGCTCTTGAATTCCACCCAAAGCAAGGTTCTTTAACAAAGTACAGGAGGAATTTCATGGGAAACTAAAGGATGGGATAATACTTTTAATACTCATAAAAGCACAGTGGAGTACCACATCTTGTGCTTCATAAGGATTTGCAAATGTGTCAGTTTCAGTTTCTCATTTTTCCAGTCTAAAATTTCATCCCCTCCCAGTTTTCTGCATCCTCTGCATTTCCACATCTTTTTTTAAAAAAATAAAAATAAAAATCCACCATGAAAATTCATCAGTGTTTTAGTGCAAATTTATCCTAATGTACTATGCACATTTTAATATGCTATTTTGCCTAATAAACATATTTTTCTGCACAGCAAATTTCTCATACAAGGCATTTTTGTATGCTATTTTTGTATGCTATTTTCACAGATTGTCATTGACACTTTACCCCAGTATATGGATTTTTGTATACATTACTATTATTACAAATTTTGGAGAATTTTGGAGAAGTGCAGATTTCACAAGATGGCTGTGTTTCATTGTTCCAGAAGGTGCAGATTATACAATTCATCTTTAAATGCAAACAAATTCAAATTTTCTTCCCATCCCTAGTAATGTTAATGTTCCATTTTTCTGTGATGAAGTTGTAGTGATCAATGGGGAATTTTTTTTGTCTTTGTATTTCTCTGGAAATAAGGTAGCAATGTTGTTTCATAGATCAGATTTGTAAGTTGTTCTGTGAGTTTCCTTGTAAACCTATTTCCAAAATATTCAGTATTTTTTACTGCACCTCTAAAACAACATTGCTACCTTATTTCCAGAGAGAATAGTATGTCCCTCATTGTCGCATGAAAGACAAAAAAAAATCCCCACTGATCACTACAACTTCATCACAGAAAAATGGAACATTAAAAAAAAAATATGCCTGCCATCCAATTATGAAATATATGGAACCTCAGCCAGAAAAAGGACGTCTATTTTTGACTTATTTTATATTAGATTGCTGCATCCTGTTTACTTGTGCCTCTAGCTTTGAAACACCCCAGTGATTTAAATTAGGATAATAAACCTTGTGAACTGTGAGAGCATTTGGAAAAATAAATAAATAAGCATCTACTGCTGCTGAAATGGACAGATACATAAATCTCTATGGTAGGGCTGCCTTATGTCTGGATTTTCCCAGACATTACCAGGATTTCAAAGGTGGAATGGATGTCTGGAGGGAAAAGACAAAATACAGCATTTCTTTTTCACATTGTATAATCTAATTATGAGTGTCCACATCGCTCCTAAATGACTTGAAGCTTCTTGCAAGCAACTATGCATGAGCTAGGCTGACACTAGTACATTCATTAATGTGGATGATTTTACAGCATCTGAACTAGGCCTTCAAAATAGATTGCCCTACTTCCTGCCCCACTCCCCTGTCTCACCCATTCTTCTGCCTCCCTTCAACCAAGCTCATTGTGAACATTTAAATAAGGAAGGCTTACAATGCAATCCTAGTCTACGTAGAAGTATGTTCTGTTGAGATTGATGAGACTTACTCCCAGGTCTGGGTAGTGCTTAGAATTTCAGCTTTAGAGGCTTTTCATAACTGTCACCAGGCCCTTTAAAAAGGTAAATTATTTTTTTCAGAACTTTTCTGAGAATCTGTCAGAAAGCTTCATCTGTAGCAGCTAAAAAACTCCAACTGATCACAGAAAATGCATCTGAAGAGTAGCTCTTGTTTACATTCATTTTGTTTAGCCAAACCTTGTTCAACAGAGAGCTATAAATAATTCCAGACACTTGCAATTAGTGTTTGTTTCAGTGCCTGCACCTATGAAATTGCAATATTCATCACAAGGATGTACAAAGCCGTCCCTTGTTTTAGTACAAGGGACCATAAACTTTACAAAGCGGCGCTCTTTTCATGTAGCTTAATGTAACGCTTTTCAGACTGGTGAACACCGTATTTTACAATGCATTTTCATGAATCATTGCCCCAGGTCTTACCAATTCCTGCGGGGTGGGGGGAATGCTTCCATTGGTTATCTAACTACTGCGTTCCATGAAAATATCTTCTTTTGCAGAATACAGTTTGTTAGATACATATCATAGGCGTCTAATTGTTTTTAAAGTCATGCTTGCTCAAAAAGTTTTGTCAAGGTTGGGCGCAAACTTCAGGCTCATAGGATATGCTTTGTTTTTCACTGGAACGCCAAGATCTAAGAAGCACAGCCAATGCAAAAGGCATATCATTGAAATGAAAGCACATGATGCTATGGAACATATTCCAACTATAGGAATTTTCCCTCCAGAACCAAAACTGTTCTGAACTCCAGGGCTGGCCCAAGACACTTTGGCACCCGAGCAAACCAGAAAATGACACATCTTCCCATCAAGGAAGAAAAGGTGGGTGTGTTAAGTGTAATTGTTTAATTGCACACTGAAATGGAGGGTGCCTGTATGTATATTGCTGAAGGGTTTAACACTGGAAAATTCCATCAGAGTTTTCCTGAAGATTAGCCTAGGGTGCTGGTGGTTTATTCTGAGAAGTTTATTAAGGGAAGCAGGCCCACCCTGTTTCTGAAGCCGACAACACTATTCTGGTGGTCTTGCATCAGGGCTTTGGAGGGAACTGGGAACATAGGAATCTGTCTTGTGCTGAGTTGGACCCATGGTCTATCTAGCTCAGTATTGTCTACATTAAGTGGCTGCAGGTCTCCAGGGTTTGGCCAAGGAGGCATTTCCAGCCCTACATAGAAATGTCAGGGATTGAATGCCTGTGACCTTCGACATGCAAAACAAATGTTCTACTGCTGATCCAAGGGGAGAGAAGAGAGAAGGAAAACTCACTAGGAAAGAGGGGTCGTTCTTATTATATGCACCTTTTGGAAGTCAAAATCTAATACAGCTGCTTTTGAATTTTCCTGCTAGCCAATATTTACTGCATGTGTTTCCAGATCCGCTATCCTTCTACCTGCTCTTAAACTCCCTTTTTTGGCATGCTTTAATTAACATTCCTCATTGTCTCTTTACTGGCATTAACATTTAAACAAGAAGTGGGACTTTTCTGCCTTCATTTCCAGAGAATAATGCTCAGAAGGCTATTTTCATATTTCTTTACAATTAAAAAGAAAATTGTGTCTGCTCAAATACAGTGATCTTTCCATACAAAATTGGCTGCTTGGCTTTCCTGAAAGTTGTTTGTAAAGCCCCTTTTAATTTAAGCATTTGAGATGGAAATCAGTGAAAAACAAAAACCCAGATGCAACACTTTTCTTTTCTACAATGAGCACTGATCTGAGCCAGCCTGCGCTTGAAAAGTGTGTGGATGTGTATAATTATTATGCCAACCAAAGAGAAAAATAATAATCGTAAGATGTTAAAATACAAAATTACCCCAGATGCCCTTGTCTCTTTTTTTTCATCAGTTATTCAGGCTGAACAAGAAAATATGTACTCTTTATTTTAGGCTGAAAATACACTTTTAAAGAGTTGTCACTTGGAGTTAACCATGTTGCAGAAGCAGCAACAGCTTGTGAAATAGTTTGCTGGAAGTATAGTAAAGTATAATAAAGTGTCGCTGATCAGTGACTGGGGGCATGGGATCTAGTGCCATTATCAGAGACCAGTGCTTTTTTCTGGGGGTATGCAGGAGTATGCATACCCCTAAACATTTTGTGAATGTGTACTTTTGTCCATTTACTGTATTTATTTTTCCTGATTTGGATTATAAAATGGTGGGTTTTCTGAGTCAAAATGAGAGTACCCCTAAACATTTTTAAAAGAAAAAAAGCACTGCCGGAGACCATCATGAAGTAGCACCATAACTTCAGGCACAATGAGATCTAAAGCTGCTGAACTGCTCACAGAGCTAAGTGCCTCCTCCTAACACCCCAACAATTTCTCAAAAGATTTCTTCCCCTACAAAGCAGGCTTCCATTTCCCTGCCCAATTCTTCGGGCACTTAAGGTTTCCCTTAGGATATCTGTAGATGCAGAGTTCTGAGCTTAGCATGGAATTGTGAGACGGCTAAAAGTAGTGTATGGTTTCTAGCCCGTCAACTCAACAAACTTCCTGGCTGCCGATGCTTCTCGATATGAAAAAGCCCCATAAGAGAAGCTGCTATATCTTTCCCGAGCTTTAACTGAAGGGTGGGGGGTCTGGGCATGTCACTGATAAAAAGCTATACTCTCCACCACCCTTTTTCTTTCCCCATTCCTAAAATCTGTCTGGTGGTGGCAACGAGAGGCTAATGGCAGGGCCATGTTGGGCAAGTGTTTCCAATGGCAACATTGGGTGAGCTGGTTGGATCACCTTAGAGGGCCACAGTCAAATAAATAAATACCAATTCCCACAGGAGGTGTGTTTTTTAAACAAGGGTAGTAGCAGTGTAGGAATTACAAGCTGCATTTTGAATAACTAAATTATATTTACCTCATTAGTCCATGAGAAGTTTGACACATTCTCCAAGAGGATGGGTTCGAATTACCCTGGTAGGTGAAACAGAAAGATGGCCTTGCCCTTTCTTCAAGTTTCAAGGCTTCAGCCACAACCATTGAAAAGGCACAGTTGCCTCTCTTTTCTCGGGGTTTCAGTTCTTTGGCTCAAGGAGCCCCCTCAGCACATTTTAGTTATCTGTACAATATGTGTGGCTTTCACATGATGGTAGCTCCTCCGATGGGCTTTCTGCCCCTCCCCCATCTACATCTTGGCATTTCAATATTAAATGAAGCACATGCTTTAAATATGAATTTTCTCCTCCTGCTCCTGCTGCCAAACCGCCTACGGTGCTTTCCCCACAAGCTTTCAGTAATATTCCTTTATTCCTCTCTTTGACAGATAATCCCTTTGGAAAGTTTTGAAGATGTTTTTAATAGACTCAAGGACAATAAATGCTTCTTTCTACATTGCCTGATTAAGAGGATAAGAAGCCCCCAAACCTTTAAGTAGTCCGTTATATCCTTTGAACAGTAGTTTAAGTGTAGGGATGATTGTGCAGGTTCTCATGGGATGGCAAGACAGAGGAATGTCCTCCAGCATCATTTGGCAAATTAGCATCTCAGGGATAAGACTCAGCTAGAGTATCCCCCTTCAATACAATTCTTGTACTAGTGTACACAGCCCTGAATAACAAGCCCAGGATACCTTAAGGGCCACCTTATCCTGTTCACTCCAAGTCGATCACTGAGACTATCAGGAGGAGCAGTTAGTGGTTCCCTATGGACCCGAAGCAGCAAGGAGTCAAGGCTTCAGTGTGGTTTTCCCAACTCTAGGGAACTTTCTCCCTCAAGAAGTTAGGCGAGCACCGTCCCTACTGAGTTTCAGGCACCTTGCCAAAACCGTCTTACTGGGTTGAATGTGTGCATGTGTGTGCAAAGTTGCTTGTCGACCTCAATATGCAATAATGATACTTATGAAACAGGATTGGTTAATAAAATAAAAATTCTTAATAGCATTTCTTTACAAAACAGAGTGATTTATAATAAGCAAGTTACAGATCAGGGCAGAATAATATTTCAAAAAACTGGACTGTATTACAAAGCATTTTTTTTTCAAACATCCATTTCTCTTGGATTATTGCTGAAAGATACTAATCAATCTATTTCAGAAATCTCTAGACTAATTTACAAACATCCATAAAATAGTGAAAAAATTGCATGCTTTAGAAACCTGGTACATTTTCATGCCTCTGGACTAAAAAGATGAAGACGATAGCAAATGAAGAACGTTTTAAAGAGAGCTGGGTGATGTTTACAGAGTCTTTCCCTTGATTTTAGCCAATGCTTCAGGGTTGTTTTCTTTTCTCTCTGTTGATTTTTTAATTTCTGGTTTCATCCATGGAGGACTGTGTGACTTCTGTTAACAGATGGAGAAAAACACAATCAGTGTTAAAATATTACAAGTGGGACTTGCAGCACAATGTTGCAAGGAATCTCCAACCTTCGGTACTTTCTTTTAAACACCTGCTGAAAACTTTCCTATTCTGCCAGCCCTATGCAGGCAATTAAAAGTACACCCCCCACAATGGTCTATTGTTTTTATTTTATTTTAGATTTAAACATGTTTTTTAACTTTTTAGGATGTTATTGTTTGGTTTTATGTTTTTATATTGCTGTAAACCATGGTATATTTTTATGATGCAGCAGTATATACATATTTCTTTTTATAAATAAATGCAATAAAATAAATCAGTGAAATTTCCCTACCCCAAAAGAGACTGGTAAAATTTCCTTTGGTAAGACCCAGGCTCCCTTGAAAGGCAGGTAGCAAATCACTTGGCTTGCAAGGCTTTCAGAGCCTCAGCAACAGCAAGGGGGATTTTTCTGTTTCACTCCAGACCAGGAGAAGAGGAGAGAAATCTTGCTCACTGGCATTCCCTCCCCATTTCATCCACAAGGCTATTTTCAGGAACCCATGTACACCCGCCATACATGATGTCAGATGTGGGACAGGTCTGCTCCCCTTCACGGGGGACAGTATTGTGGAATGGGATCTGGGACCTCCCAGTGTCCCAGCTGTGGGCGGAGGGATGCCACTCATGTCATAGGGACTCCTGGCCATGTCACACACCCCAGCTGACCAATCAGAATGGCTAGGGGGCGTGGCTGTTTGCTGTTTAAATGGTGGCATGGCTGGAGGGCGACCTCCTTTTGCCTCCCATTAACCTAAATATTTGTGTCCGTGTGTTTATTATTTAAGGGAACTGTGGGACCTGGGGCCTTGACATGCAAGTAAGGGGTGGGAGAAATGAAGGGGGAAAGAAAAACAAACACCAGAAAGGGTGTTTAGGAAGACTTCAGCCTGTAACTTCAGGTATAACTTCAGCCTGCAAAAAACATTTTTGTTTAGGTAAGCTTATCCAGACATGTAAAATGGTGACGTGCTTTAATTTGGTTTTAGCTTATCATTGATTTTCATTATTTTTGAATGTTGATATACTGCAGCTGTTTTTAATGCCTTCTTCTTTTTTTCTACTGATAATTGTATTATTTAATCCTTGATGCAAACAGCTTTGAAGTTTCATTACAGTCAAGTAGTATGTAAATCTTGTGGAATAAATAGCTTGTAAACAGAAGGTGTAATTCTCAATATCAGTGCTCATTGGCAGGGAACAGCTTTGCTACAGCAAACCTTATGCTTTCTAAGAAAATACATCCATCCTCTTAATTTTTACATCAGCAAGGTCAGAAGGTATTGGTAAAAAAATAAATAAGAAATCCATATAGCCTGCATTGATAGCACCAAAGCGTCCTGGTGGTTAGTTGAAGTTGAGGGAAATATGAAAAATTTCAAAGACACAAAATATATACCGGTAAATGTTCTGGATCTTCCAAAGTATTGGAGATCTTTATATTATGTGCTGTCTTTTCCAGGATCCATGCATTTTTATACCACATAATATCTGCCCTGTAAAGTCTCCTGTGTTTGTGCTATAGATATTCTGACTGCTGCCAACAGCTTTGTTTTAAGTTCCTTAGAACATAATCATTTATTATGACCAGTCTGTATATTTAACAATGAAAGCAGTGAGGTCATTTGTATAGTAATCTTTATGCTAGTCAAAACCTCCTGATATACATTAGACCAGAAATCCTTTGCAAATGGGCACTCTCATCACAGATGGAAACATGTTCCTTATGTGCCACATCCACACCAACACACTAATGCCAGTCTTGGGGTCATAAGGACATCTGTTTTGGAGGGTGGTGCCATCTATGAGAACTGTCAAATGACCATCCCTGGGTGTCATTTTTTGGAGTGCTTTCATTAATTATTGCACTCAGACATCTCTTGGAATGCAGATGTTTCAGAAATGAAAACAACTGAAGAAAACAAATCTTCACATTTTATAATTTGCTCAGTATTTATAGAGACAACAAGATTAGCACCTGCATATCTGGGTCTGTTTCTGCCACCTTTAGCTGAAGAGAGGTTGAATTGTTCTGGTTTCCTAAGCAAGTCTTGCCAACCTGAAAAGGGAAACCATGGCATCGTGATTCAACCAATCAATCATAATTTGTATCTCAGTCTAGTAGTATACAACAGAAAATAATGGTCCAAGAGTTTCTGAGCACATCAACCCCATATCTTTTGTAACATTTGAAGATTTGAATGCAAAGAGTTGGAAATGTATCTCGGAAAGGTGCAGCTGGGTAGTGCTCTGGAGCACATTTTCAACAAGTATGCAAATAAGAACAGATATGAAAACATGCAGACCCATTATTTCCTGTAAAGGAGTCCTAATTCATAGCATTATCATTATGTCATAATTAAAATAATGGAAATTATCTGTGGCAAATAAACAGGAAAACTCTCAGAGAGGAACAGAGTATTTAATTATTTTATTTGCAAAAAAATATTATCCACACACATTTATTCGTGTTATTTAATAAAAGTACATTCTTGTTTCTCTTGCTGAGATAAAGAGTGTTAATTGGCAATTAACCGAAGTGTGGAACTTCAACCGTATTAGAGATGCAGGGTGGCTGACTATTTCACTTGTACAGTTTCATGTTCTGTCTTTCTATGGGAAATCATTTGAATCTGAATGACACTTCCCCAAGATATTTAGAATGTGTTCCTGGGGTGTATCAAAATACCAAGAAGTTGTCATAAATAAGCAGTGACTTCCAAGACACCTAGTATCATCAATTTCTGTGATATTTTCAAACATATGTAACATTTCATGCAACAGGACAATTTTATGCTAAAATTACTTCCTGCATTCTTAATATAAATGTTCTAAATACTCCCCACTTAGGTCATAACTATATTAGTGGCAATAGTGTGAGAGAGGCGAGTTTGGAGGAGGAAGAGGAAATAAGAAAGGAGAGGGGAATGGTGATTGTGAGAGCAGGCCCTGAAATAGTGCTGTTTATAATATTATACTGTTTATAATAAGTTGGGAAATGCTCCTTGGGTTGCAAAATCAGTGTCACATGAAACAATGGCCATTAACTTTGATGGCATTTAGAGAAAATCATGGAGGATGAGTTAAAACATTGTCGCCATCCGTCTGTCTTGGGATACAATGGAAGAGTGTGCCTTTGGGGTTAAAGTCAAACCACTGGACATTTATAGCACCTGCTGTGTCTGTAGAGACAGATAAGGGAGAGACATGTTTTCTGCAGCTGGGGCAGAGGAAGGCATCCAGTTTTGCTGCTACAGGTGCACCATGGCATTTCTTTTTTCCTGCACTCCTCCCAGTGGTCATTCCTCCTCTGGTCACTGCTGTGGATACATGACCTGACACTCTGTCTCCAGGCACTGTGATTGTTAATGAGTTAATGGCTAATAGTAATAGTGACTTTACAGAGACTCTTAAGTCTGGAGTTCAAGAATTAGTTGTTGGTAGCAACAAGAGGAGAGAGCTCTTGTCTTTATGTTGGCCACTGTGAGAAACAGAATGCTGAACCAGCTGAAATACTGCTTTGACCCACTAAGATTTGGCAGCATGTGACCCATAGATGAAATCCAACTGTCTGCCATCCAGTTAGATTGCTGTTGGCCACCACACAAGCGAAAGAACAAGGAAACTGCAGTCTTGCCTCCCATAATATTTTATTTTTTTTGTAACTGTAGGATCAACTTAGCTTGAGTAATCTGCACAGAAGACTTCCAACTGTTCACATGGGGTGTTCAAGAGAAAACAAAGTTTCAGTTTTCCAAAGTTCCTTGTTGTGAACTTCAACAGCCCATCTTCTTATAGAAGACAGCATTCAAGACTGGACCACCAAGCAGCCCATCGGTCTATTTGCAGCAGAATCCTATGCGTGTGTACTCAGAAGTTGAGTCACAATGTGTACAGAAGCAAACAACCCAAATTGCACACCTGCATTTCTTGCATGCAAGTGCTCCACTCCTTTGGATAGCAGGGGTTTTTTTGTCTTACACTGATAGATCAGGGATCTTTCATAGGGATTATAGTTCATGTGTTTTACAATATGTTTGTGTGTGGATGTAATATAAAAAACCTATATTTTTTACATAAAATGTTAGAAGCGAAGAACAGGATCCCTCCCACTCTCAGCATGATTTCTCATCTTGGCCCCTTTGGAGCTAGTTACTGTTGATACAGGATACTATGCTGAATGTACCACAATTCTCAAACCACCATGTCTTCCTCCTCCTCTCTCTTGCTATGCGTGCCTAGAGTACTGACAACCTGTCAGACACACCAGCTGCTTTTACTTATGAACAATAACAATAACCCCATCAGTGTCAATTGGCAGAGACAAAACCAAAATATAATGCCAACCCAGAGTTGCATAGTTTGTGAAGGAGTGATAGTTCCATCCAAAGTGGAGTGACTAACAGCCTTGTGTGCAATCGACTGTGCCATGAGCAATGTATCCTTTCACAAATGGATAAGCATTTTTCTTCTTAGATGAGATATAAGGTTTATGAAGCAGGTCTTGATCTCATCCAAGTTAGGCTGCCACAGCCGCTACTGCTGAAGCTGCACATATATAATAATTCCTGTTGTTTTGGCTCATTCTTCCATTCTCAGACATCCTTCTGGCTCTCATCCATTGACAAGATCTATCCATCTTAGAGAACATCTGGTCTGATACTTCATGGATATAAGTTTCAAAACCCTTAAAATCAAATGATAAGAGTGGACAAGATATTCAACCAGGGCAGGTGGGTTGTGTTCTTTCATTCCCTCATCTAGGTAGTTTTGGTTGTAGGTGGACAGAAATGCCTTTCTCCATTCCATTGCCTTATCCACAGGCAGAGAAAATGGGAGAGGAATTTCAGAGAAAGATGGTGTAAAATAGGGTTAAAAGAGATTAAAAATTTCCCGACACAGTTTACTATTGATGTTCAAGGCAGCGGTACTCCTCCCAGTGGCCAAAAGCCACCATTTTTGTACTTCAGCATGTCCCTGGGAGCTGGAAGCTCAGGATTCAGAATTGTGCACAAAGGCTACAAAAATAAGATAAGCTTCTTCTTTGGCGATCACTCGTAGCCGAGTAAGAGTGTCTTCCATAAACACGGTTTTAACAATGAGTTCATAAGTGACTATAGAGGCCAATTCTGGATCCACACATCCTTCCACAGTGGGGACATTGGTTTCCAGGTGGGAGTTGATCACGGTGTGGATTTGCCAAGCGTGCCTTCCTCTTAGCACATTTCTCCCTTGCGTCCTGAGTTCGAGTGTCTCCAAAGCCCATGACACTTTTGGTAAAGGCTGTTCTCCAACTGGAGCACTCGCAGGCCAGTGTTTCCCAGTTGCCAGTGTTTATACTAATTTTTTTTAGATTTGCCTTGAGCCAGTCTTTAAACCTCTTTTGTTGACCATCAGCATTACGCTTTGCATTTTTAAGTTCGGAATAGAGTAGTTGCTTTGGAAGATTATCATCTGGCATCTGCACAACATGACCAGTCCAACAAAATTGATATTGAAGAATCATTGCTTCAACACTGGTGATCTTTGCTTCTTCCAGTACACTGATATTAGTTTGCCTGTCTTCCCAAGTGATGTGCAAATTTTTTTGGAGACACCGTTGATGGAATCTTTCAAGGGGCTGGAGATGGCGTTTATAAGTGGTCCATGTTTCACAAGCATATAATAAGGTTGGTAGTACAATAGCTTTGTAAACAAGCATTTTGGTTTCCTTGCAAATGTCCCAGCCCTCAAACACTCTGCACTTCAATCGGGAGAAAGCCGCACTCGCAGAGCTCAGGTGATGCTGGATTTCGGCATCAATGTTGGCCCCCAAAGGAGTCCCTTCAAAGTTCCCTTTTCCAGTGTAGACCTCCAAGGTGTCTTGGACATAGCTTATCACTTTCCTTTGTACAATAAAGCAGTTTCTCCTAATTTGCTGGTAGAGGCATGGATCAGTTTCATTCCATGGATTAGGTTCACTTGCCATGGATAACTGAGAACACAAGGCTAAAACTGTAAACTCTGTGGAAAACCCCATGGCCTGAATCTGACCCATTAAGCCACTTTTGGTGCCTACCGCCTCCACTTCCATTTTGCATTAGCCATTTTAGAATCATCAGTGACATCCAAAATCACATCCAATATCACATCCACTTTGATTTTGGGCAATCACAGCGGGCTAAATGGAAGGCCCTTGCATAAGCAAAATGATGCCCTAGAATGACATTACTTTTAACCATGCCCAAGAAGGGGATATTAGCAACTGGCCAGTACAGTAGTTACTTAGATATTCCAAATCCAGAGAGGGTTTATTGTGGAGTGATATTACCACTGCCTCGTTCAAGCAAGCAGGCAAGGCCGCTCACTCTCGCGAGGAGGCATTAGTCACCTTCCTGGCACAGCCACTTGCTAGTTTTATCAGCCAAGAGGGGCAAGAGTCCAGAGCATATGTGATTTACCTAATCAATCCACCTCATCCACATCCGTGAGCCTTAGTAACTGAAACTCATCCAACACAACAGGACTAGACAGTGATCTGAACACCCCATGAGATTCATTTGCTGCGACAGCAGAGTCAAAACATGGTTTTATTATAGTTCAAGAAATATGTTCAACAGATATTGAAGTAACTGCTGGTCAGCATTTAGCCAAATACCAAGAATTAGCACAAATTAAGTCAAAGCTGCATGATTATTTAATTTCAACAGTTATACTGCAGCATTTTACTGGGTGTGGGTGTATATTATAGCAATTCAGAGACTGAATAAGGTAAGCATCTTACAGGCTACTGATAATTGCTACTGTGTAGTATCAGGAAAGTGATTTAACAGAACAATCAGGCTATACATTTCCAAGGCCAAACAAGGGGACTTTGAAAGACAATTTTACTAAGGTATTATTCATTACTTTTGGAGGGCAGCTCTATTGCTGGAACACCTGAACAAAACAAAAGGACTCATAAATGTGTCTCTGTATTATTAAAACAATAGATTTTGGGAATCTAAAAGGGTCTATTCCATGAATGTAGTAGCTTTAATATAATGAATATGGACTTATTACAAGGTGATTATACAAATGACATTGCCTCAAGGCCTCACCCATATTTAATGTGCTGGCATTTTAGGTCATCTTATAAATTTTTCTCTCTCTCTTTTGCTGGACTGTGTACTCACTTCCCTGTGTGTATAGAAGCCAGCACACCATAAAACCCTGCTTCAAACATGCAGAAAAAGCTTCAGGCAGCAGCATTGCAATGCTTCTCTGAAAGAAAGAACACAGAACTACATATTCAATAAAGATAGGGCACTGCACTACTGGTGCTGAACTGCAGCTGGTAAGTATTACCCCAATACCGAATTTACAAACACAGTATTGTTGTGAACAGGGATTTTCAAAGGCTTCTTTGAGTTGATGAGGAGGTGAGAGTTTGTTTCAAATTAGTCCTAATATAAATGATATTACCCAGCAAAAGCAAGCTCACACCTCTCAGTGAGTTTGTATACATACTTAAGGTACGTTTGTATACATACTTAAGATACATATAAGAGGCTCGTTTACAGTTATATTTTGGGAATGATTCATGTTCTTGTGTAGCTGCATTGTTTTACACTTTCTGCATGTCCCATGATCATATTATAAAGTAGTTGTGTTGCATGGAATAGTTTTTTTTAAAATAGTTTTTTTAAAAAAATAGGAATAGTTTTTTTAAAAAAAATTCCAGTTCATTTCTTATCAATCAATATTTTTTTTTTGCTGTGGCGTGTGCATATTTTTATTCTGAAAAAAGTTTGAGAATCACTAGTGTAGACTCTACTGAGGTAGATGGACCAATAGTCTGACTTGGTGTCTGATAGATTCCTACGTTCTTATGATAAAGGCTTTTTGCCACAATTTCCCATGTAGAGACAGACTTTCAGTTGAATGAAAATGATGATTTATTTATTCAATTTTTTAGAAAATGAAAATGTATCAAGGCAATACCAGAACACAGAATTACAATTGCATTCAAACACAATATCTCATCCTGCTTTCGTGAGGAAAAGGCAGAAGATGCATTCTACTCATTTGTTTCCCTGGTGTGTGAAGGTAAAAGGATGTGGTGAGCAGCTATGCCCTTGATGCCATGCATGTGCAAAGAATTTCTTTCTGAAGATGTGAGGGCTGTGTGTGGAAACACAAGGAGGTGGGGTTATTGGGATGTAACCACATACCAACAATGGGATGTGTTTACTTGGCCTCAGCACATTTCTTCCTTGTGCACCAGGTGAAGGCATGAGTAAACATTTTTAAAGGGCCTTAATTTATTAGGTCTGGTGTAAAAAAATGACATGGAGCTACAGTGACTCCATATCCCATTACTCTCTCCAGGGCCGGATTTAGGTTTGATGAGGCCCTAAGCTACTGAAGGTAATGGGGCCCTTCACATGTCCAGCTGTCCTTTGTCAACAACAAATTGTCACTGTTTTTGTGTGTTTAATATATGGTAATTTATGGACCTAATAGGTATCTAAAGCCATTTGCACATGCACAATGTAGGCACCCTATATATAGAAATGAGCAAACCAGTGATATTTTAGGGAGCAGGCTAGCCCATTACTTACATCATTGGAGCCTACACAACACAAAACACTGTTGCTGTATGTAGGTTTTGTTTTATTTGTTTTTTATCTTATATTTTGGAAATGCACATCCAGGTTTTTCCCCCTTTAATTGTTTTGGGGCCCCCAAGAGAATGGGGCCCTAAGCTATAGCTTGTTTAGCTTATACATAAATCCAGCACTGGCTCTCTTCTTGTAATGTCTAATACAAACAGAATGTGGTTGGACAACAACATGAGGGGCAGCTCCCCAACAACCTCTCTGGTTGCTGGGCAGCCAAAAGGTGCTGAAGTCACACCATGCACCGTACAGTGGTATCTCAGGTTACATACGCTTTAGGTTACATACACTTCAGGTTACAGACCCTGCTAACCCAGAAATAGTGCTTCAGGTTAAGAACTTCGCTTCAGGATGAGAACAGAAATTGTGCTCCGGTAGCGCGGCAGCAGCGGGAGACCCCATTAGCTAAAGTGGTCTTCAGGTTAAGAACAGTTTCAGGTTAAGTACGGACCTCCGGAACGAATTAAGTACTTAACCCGAGGTACCGCTGTATGTGTTTGATGTTATAAAGAAAAGAAAAAATGGAGTAACAGCAATAGCTCTGTGTCTCTTATAAGATAACCCTTTGTGAAAGTAATGATCCTCCACCAGGCTTTCATAAGGGCATCCAGGCTTGAAGAAAATATAGCTGCAAAAGTTCGTTTAAACTCTTCTTGCTTATGTGCACTCTTTGGGATTTATAGGGTGAGTTTGCGCTTTTTCTGTCACAGAATTTCAATGTGGACTTTCAATCTCTATAGCATGGTATGAAATGAAATTCCATAACACTGCTTGGAAGATTAAGGCCATGATCTCTGGATAATCATCTTGCTTCTCTTACTTAATATCTACCTGCAAGTCCAAGTTGCTCAACAAATGTTTCAGAGTCAATGTTGAAAATGGGGCGATATATTTTCATGTGGCTGTTCTTATTAGCTCTACATGGAGTGACAGACAAATAAAGTATGTGGGAGTTAAGGCAGAGAGGATAGCAAAGATGGATGAGTCTGTGTACCCGAGAGGCCACTGTATTAAGCAAGGAGGATACAATTCAGTGGAGGTGCAATGGCTGATATGAAATTATCTTTGGAATGGCTGCTCTTGAGAAGGGAGGAATTATGTTATTTTAAGAACCAAGGTACTGAGTTATATTGCACAGTAGGGAGAAGCAACAACACTCCATTATATGCAATATTAAGGCATTTAACTAGGATAATTTAAAACCAAAAAACAAAGTAATCTGAAAACAAGTCATTCCTTCCCTCAAGAGTTAAAAAAGAAGTTACATCTCGGGGTTACAGTATGAGATAGATTAGTGACAGCACAAATGAATTTAATATTACCAAGGCCACAGTCCTTTCCTTTTTCACTGAGGCAGCAATTTTGTTTTTCCTAAAGTTCACCTTAAAGGGGGGGGGAGTGGCTGCTTATGCTATCAAAGGCCACATTCTCCTGTATAATGAAATTATTCTCCTCCCCTGAAAAAAACGTGAGAATTTAAAATGCATATTTTATGGCAAAACATTTCCAAATACTCTTTGTCATATTGTGCCATAATAGTTGCATGTCTATAGATTGAATATACTGCCTTTGATTTTTATTGCACACAAAATGTCCATTTATAGCCTAATTAGAAAGTGGAGTTCATCCTTTTTAGATTCATCTTTGTTTTGTTTTACGCTGGTTTTAAGGTATATGCTTGTTTCTTGGTGTAAGTCCTATGAATTACTTTTGTAAAGGAAAAAGAAAAGTGATAAATAAATAAATAAATAAATAGTTCTGTCCCAATCATGTTGAAAAGACTTTCTGCATACTTATGCAAATCAGGGTGGAATCGACACACATATAAAAACCGTTGTGAAAATGCTTTTTTTAAAAGCATTTTTAAAACTACATTGAATTTTCCATAAGGCTCACCATCGCCATCTAGTGTCACATTGTATATTGCATTTAAAACACACTTAAAACGTTTTATTTGCAGCTGTATAGCTGAATCCTAAGTTAGGATGAGCAGACTTTGTTCAGGAGCAGTCCCATTTCCCCCCCTCTCTCTGTTTTCCTCTCTCTGTTTTCTTCCTCTCTTTTATGGCTTGATTAAAGTCCCTGGTTGAAATGAAGAACCAGCTAATCTACTTCTTTGTAGACTGTGAATTTTTAAAAAACTATCTGTCAGGGTTTCAGGGACAGAGAGCGAGGGGGAGGGGTCCCAGGGCGACGAGGAAGAGGACGACGACGACCCGAGGTTGTCAGTGAGTCCGTCAAGTGAATCCGAGGATTCCCAAAAGGGAGCCCCCCTGGTCAGGCCAAGGGGCAGTAGAGAGGGAGGCAGTCAGAAGCAGGGGAACGAAGGGGGAGTCCCCAGTGGGGGCTGGAGATCGGGACCGGCCTCTCCGTCGGAACGGAGTGAAGGGGGTGGAGTTGCCAGTGTGTCAGAAAGAGCAGAACAGGAAGCAGAGAGGGGAAGGAGTTCGGAGCAGAACGTCCTGCCGGAAGGGGAGGAGTGTAGTACCGAGAGTAGCGTAACGGTCGAAAGGAAGGTCAGAGGCAACGTACGCGCGCCAAGTTCAAATGTGGAGGCGCGCGGAAATGAGGAGAGCCCTGAGGAGGAGCCTGGTCCCAAAGCACGAAGGAGGGGGGAGCAGGGGTCAGAAGACTCAGCCTCGGGGGAGTCCCGGAGGGAGGGAGCACAGGGGGGCAGAAAGACCCTGCGGAAAAGGAAGGAGAGGAAAAGGTGGAGCAGTACAAGCCTCGGGGGAGTCCCGGAGGGAGGGAGCACAGGGGGGCAGAAAGACCCTGCGGAAAAGGAAGGAGAGGAAAAGGTGGAGCAGTACAAGCCTCTTAAGCTGGTGCAGGGGCGGGACTGACTCAGAGGGGACTTCTAACATCTAAGGGTAACAGATGCTGAGCCACGGAGCTTGGATGTAACGACAACAATGTTCTTCAATAAAACCTTTTGTATATAACTTGGACTGGATTTTGGTCTCTTGTGAGCTGGGACCTCGGGTGGCTCTGACACTATCCATCCATCTATCCCTCCATCCCCATATAAAACACCAAAGCATGCAATTAAGGTAGTGTCAGGGAACTGCCATCAGAGCGCAGGGTGGTGGAGAGGCTCTCGGATGCTGGGAGACCCTCGGATGCTGAGGAGGGAACCAGCAGGGGGAGAGGGAGAGTTTCCGCTGAAGAAGGAGGGGAGGAGGAGACAGTGTTGGAGGTGAGGCACAGAGACGCTTCAAGCGAGACCAGTGGTGAGAGCTCGGGGCCTCCCCTTGGGACGCCCACTCTGCGCAGAAAGCTGTCGCGCAGAGAATCAAGGAGGAGACTTTCTGTCAAAGAACTTTTATGTTGGAAGAAATTCAGGAAACGCCCACTGACGGATTCTGCCACTGATTAAGGCAGCCACGCACTCATGGCTGTCCGGCTAGAGAGAGTTTAAAACTAACCACAAAACTGGGAGCTTTTTAGCGCTTACGCACAAGCAACCCCTTATGCCATTACAGCAATCCGTCAGTCATTGACGTTGTTTGTGCGAAGGAAGGGCATCATGAGCAACCCAACGGGAGTTGGAGGAGCAGAGGGAGCCGGAGGAGGACCAACTCTGGAGGAGAGAAACAGAGATTTGGAACACCAGCTGGCTCTGCTAACAGCGCGACTCGATGAAAGGCAAGCTCAGGATGCACAGGGGAAACCCACCCCCATTGCAAGGAAGGTACCGGGACTGGTGCATAAATTCGGGGGGGATCCAAAGGACTACCAAGCCTTTAAGACAGAGATGCAGTACGCTCTGAACCTGCAGTATGATGACTTTGCCGACGAGGGGGCGAGAGTAGCCTTTGTGATCGGACACCTGGAAGGAGGGGCTAGAGAATGGGTTAGACCCCTGATGGCATCGGATAATGACGCCTTGAAAGACTTGAGGAAATTTTTTTTAGCTATGGACTTGATGTTTTCTAGCCAGATTGAGCAGGGCATTGTACGCAGGCAGTTGATGGCGTGCAAACAGGGGAATCAATCAGTCCGATAGTATTGGGCGCGATTTGCTATGATCATACACAGACTGGGGTGGGATCTGGCTTCGGACCCGATACAGATGTTATTCGAAGAAGGCCTAGCCCCTGCAGTGAAAGATGAACTTTCCCGCGCGCCCCGCCCGCAGTCGATGGATCAGCTGACCAAGGCTGCGCTTGCGATTGGTGCGCGACAGGAAGCAAGGGCTCTAGAGAAGCGGGAAGGTGGAAGAGAGCGTTGGAATGATTTCCGCATTCCTGAGATGCCAGAACAGTCTTCCCAGCCAGTGGAGCCAATGGAAATTGGAGGCGGCGCGCGCATGGGGCTTCAAATTCAAACGAAGGGCGGAAGAAGGAGGGGAAAGCCACCAAAAAGTGTTTCCTCTGCCAACAGCCAGGACATTTTGCCAGGGTCTGCCCTCAAAGAAAGGCATGGCAAGGAATGGTGGGGGCTGTTGGGAGTGAGAAGGAGGGGGTTAAGGAGCAGGTAAAAGCCAATGCCTGGCTGCCGACGACAGGGCACAGCAGCCAGGCCAAGGACCAGTGAACGTGCCCAAGCCTGAACCCCCCCCCCCTGAGCAGCCATCGCCATAGGGGTGGTGCTAGAGCTACCCAACGGACATCCACTCACGATAAAAGCGCTGTTAGACTCAGGCAGCTCTTGCAACTTCATGAGTAAGGAATTCGCGTCAGAGCATCCGATACAGACTCTGCCCCTAAGTAGTCCTTTGCAAGTCACCACGATTGATGGGAGGGAACTTCTGGGGGGAGAAGTAACCCAACAGACTGTCCCCATGAGAATGAGGGTGGCCAGGCACACGGAAGTCATTGCCTTTCACGTAGCCACCCTGGCGGGTCCACCCATCATATTGGGAATGAGCTGGCTGGCGCTACATGATCCGTTAGTGGGATGGCACCAGCGGACGGTCTCTTTCGGGTCAGCTCACTGCTTGGAACACTGCCACGGGGGGGGGGGGGGCGGGGATGGCAATGGCCAGTTTGGCAGGACTGGCGGTGGGGAAAAAAGGAGAAATACCACCGCAATACGCCGACCTGTGTGACGTCTTCAGCGAAAAGGAAGCAGATAGACTACCCCCCTGGCGTACAACCTGATCAGAATGAGGGAGGGGGATGAATGGAAAACTACCATGTTTACCCCCCTGGGGGCCTTCGAGTACCTCGTTATGCCTTTTGGATTACAAGGGGGTTCAGCATGCTTTCAATCTTTCATGCATCACGTTCTAGGACCCTTGCTGTACAAGAACTGTGTAGCCTTCTTAGATGACGTGTTGATCTACTCAGAGGACGAGGAGCAGCATGTCAGAGATGCCCAGGAAGTGCTAAGCAGGTTACAGGCAAACCAGCTATGGGTCAAACTGGAGAAGTGCCAGTTCCATACAAGAGAGGTGGAATTCCTGGGGTACCGGTTGTCCGACAAGGGATTATCCATGGATCCGGGCAAGGTACAAGCGGTACTGGAATGGAAGACACCTAAGACCAGGAAGGACGTGCAGAGATTCCTGGGGTTTGGAAATTTCTATCGGAAGTTCATCAAAAACTTTGCCCACTTAACTGCACCCATCACCGATTGCCTCAGTAGCAAGAAGAAGTTCGTATGGACGGAAGAGGTGCAGCAATCTTTTGACCAACTAAAGAAGGTGTTCGCTTCGGAAGAACAGCTCTTGCACGTGGATCTGCAGAAACCAATGAGGGTGGAGACCGATGCATCAGACCGAGCGGTAGGGGCAGTACTGCTCCAGCCGGGAAGAGATCCGTCCGACTGGAGACCATGTGCTTTCTTCTCCAGGAAGTTGAGCAAGTCGGAACGGAACTACACAGTGTACGACAGGGAACTGCTGGCCATTTATGAAGCATTTCGACGATGGAGACATCTACTAATAGGGGCACAACACAAGATCCAGGTGTGCACAGACCATAAGAACCTGGAATACTGGAGGATGGCAAGGGTACTCAACCAGAGACAAGTGCGATGGGCACAGGAGTTTTCCAAGTTCCATTTTGAAATTCGCTACGTACCGGGGGAAGAAAACGTAAGGGCGGACGCTCTCTCCCGGAAGCCAGAATATATGGAGGGAGAGGGAGTGCCGGAAGAAAGACATGTGATACCCAAGGACCACTGGGTGTGTGGGGCAGTATTGGTTGGGCAAAGAGAACTGGCAGAGGGGACCGAGGGTGACGAGTACGCCCAAAACAAGCTCAGAGAGCTCTGGGGAACGGGGAAAACCCGGGGGGTTTTGAGGGAAAAAATGGGGCGCTGTACTACAGGGGGGCGTTGTATATACCAGAGGGGCAATTGAGGAGTAGAGTACTCAAACACTTACACGACAGCCCCATGGCAGGACATTTTGGTCAACACAAAACCATGTTGCTAGTCACCAGGCAGTTCTGGTGGCCAAAGGTGAGGGAAGATGTACGGGAATATGTCAGGGGGTGCGACCGCTGCCAGCGAGCCAAAGGGGAGAGGGCAGCACCAGCGGGGTTGCTGGAACCATTACCCACACCAGAAAGGCCATGGGAGGCAGTGTCCATAGATTTTATGACAGATTTGCCCAAATCTAGGGGGGAAACGGCGGTCATGGTGGCAGTCGACTTGTTAACTAAGATGTGTCATTTTATAGCTTGCTCACATGCGGTGACGGTGGAGGAAACTGCCAGGCTGTTTGTAGAACACATTTTTAGGTTGCATGGCGCCCCCTTGAGGGTGGTCACAGACAGAGGAAAACAATTCACGTCCAGGTTCTGGAGGAAGCTCATGAGCCTACTGCAAGTGGAGGTCAATTTCTCGACGGCCAGACACCCAGAAACCAACGGGCAAGCGGAAAGGGCAAACAGTATTTTGCAACAATACTTGAGGTGTTATGTCAATGAGAGGGAGAGTGACTGGGTGGAGAAATTAGCCCTGGCCAAATTTGCCTACAATAACGCCGAGCATGTGTCCACGGGCATGAGTCCATTTATGGCCAATTATGGTTGTCACCCTAGGGCCTTTCCAGGGGGAGGGGAGGAAAGATGGAGTGTACCGGCGGCAGAACATTTTGTAGAAGAAATGGAAGCAATACACCAACAGCTGAAGTTGAATTTAGAGAGGGCCAAGGAAGCGTACAAAAGGCAGGCAGATAGGAGCAGGAGGGAAGGAGAGACCATAAGGGTTGGGGACCGGGTGTGATTGTCAACACAAGGGTTACTGTTCAAGGGAGGTTGCAAGAAATTGAGACCGAGACGACTGGGCCCCTTCGAGGTTACACAACAGGTGAATCCGGTGGCCTTTAGGCTCAACCTGCCAGACAACATGAAACTACATCCAGTATTTCATAGATCCTTACTATCACCATACAGGGAAGGGCGGGAATTCCAGGGACTGGAGGGAGAGGTTCCCGTGGCACCACCAGTAGAAGAGAGGGAGCGCAGCAGTCATGTAGCAGAAATACTCGATTCAAGGTGGAAGGGTAAACAGGTGGAGTACCTAGTGGCGTGGGAAGGGGAACCGGAGTCAGAAAATGCATGGGTACCAGCGGAAACCATCAAGGATGAGTTTCTCTTGGGGGAGTTTCACCGTAGGTTCCCAAGGAGGCCCAAACCCTTAGCTAGGTTCTGGGAGGAGCAATTTGGCACCACAGACGATGAAGAGGAGTTTGAGGGATTTCCGGACTCTGGGCAGGAAGAGGAAGAAGAATCTGAAGAGGGGGAATCAGATTGGGAAGATTTTTCAGGAAGACGGGATAGTAGTAGGTGGAGAGCAGTTTTCGAGTCATCAGAAGATGGGGGAGATTCTTTCCGGGGGTTCCCAGCCTCACCGCCCAAAGAAAACGGGAGGACAGGGGGTGAGGGGGGTCCTGGAGGGAAGGTGGATGTCAGGGAACTGCCATCGGAGCGCAGGGTGGTGGAGAGGCTCTCGGATGCTGGGAGACCCTCGGATGCTGAGGAGGGAACCAGCAGGGGGAGAGGGAGAGTTTCCGCTGAAGAAGGAGGGGAGGAGGAGACAGTGTTGGAGGTGAGGCACAGAGACGCTTCAAGCGAGACCAGTGGTGAGAGCTCGGGGCCTCCCCTTGGGACGCCCACTCTGCGCAGAAAGCTGTCGTGCAGAGAATCAAGGAGGAGACTTTCTGTCAAAGAACTTTTATGTTGGAAGAAATTCAGGAAACGCCCACTGACGGATTCTGCCAGTGATTAAGGCAGCCACGCACTCATGGCTGTCCGGCTAGAGAGAGTTTAAAACTAACCACAAAACTGGGAGCGTTTTAGCGCTTACGCACAAGCAACCCCTTATGCCATTACAGGTAGCATTCGTCAGAGTTCTAAATTACAGAGGACCAGCAGCAGATCAAATATCAAAATCCCTTTTCTCTGTACCCTCAGCAATACTGGTTTTCAAAAGGCTAGTTCTGGCAATGAAGTAACAGGAAGCTTATACACTGCATGTATGCTTCACTTATGGAAGAAATATGACCAGAACTAAATAACTGGACCTCAAATTAACAAATTCATATTATCAAACTGGCCATTTTACAGATAGCTAACTTTCCCCAAACTCAGATTTTAATTAATCAAGTTTTAAAATATCTGTAATATGGAGCTTTGCAAGGCCAAGGGCAGCCTGAGCAGACAAGATTACAGATGCTTGATAAATGGAGCTAATTGGTGTTGCATCTTTATAATGTCACGATCCTTTAAGTCATTTCTGTGTAGACTCTGCACTCTAGAGCTCTCTTTTGTATCTATGAAATACAACATAATAATTAGAATTTATCCTTGTGGGGGAAGGGACAGGGGTGGAGAAATGATCTATTTCATTAAATGTATCTCTGCTTCCTGCTTCCCCTTTGTAACATCTTCTTCTCCCTGAACCCTGCTAGTAAATGCCATGGATTGTGGGCAGGCAAGTAAAAGTTCTATCAGCCATGCTTTATTGAAATGTCAGATTGGTCCTTACTTGCATTTTTAATATGGGGGAACAACACTGTCTTGACTAATGCTTACATTTTGTTGTTGTTGTTGTTTACTGAATCAAATGTCAGTAAAAGGAAAGCTTAGGTGTTCAAAACTCAATGATGTTGACAGTTTATGACTACCAATTGACTGTTAAGGAAAAGTAAGTTTATTTATTTCTACGTTTCCAAATGAAATATGTATGCTTATGATACAATGATCATCCTCTTTATACAGCCACTAGAAAGAGAAAGAAGTGAGGAAATTGTGAAGTGAGATATTAAACTACCTAGGACAATCAGAGGCATGGCTCCTGCCTTAACACATTACTCCTTCTTGATCAGTTTAGCATGCTGTTTGATCAGAAAAAGTACCTGGATGCGGAAACTCAAGTGATGAAATATGCAGCTTGATCAGTAAAGTATGTAGAAATTCAGCAAGTTCCAGTAGGTAGCTCAGCCAGTGAATTATACAGCAAAGCTAGGGAAGTACCCAGCTGGGAGCATAAATTATGAAAGTGGCTCAGTCAAGTATGCATCTTCATTAAAAGAATTTGGGAGGAAAAAATAAAATAGTAAAATTCAGCATGTCTCTTGGCTATTAAGTTATGCAAGTGGATATGCAAACGGCAACAATGGGACTACAAAGGTATTCAGCTAAATCAATGAAGCAAGACTCTGCTTAAGAAAACGGCACACTGCAGACCTGCCTGGTCTCATGCAACTTGTTTATTATGGTCGATGAAAATGGAGCAGGTCTAAATTATAAGGATTCCATAGGCTCATTAGAAGCTGTGAATGTATTTTTTCCAACTTGAAAGAAAAATGAAAAACCAGAATAGGGCTTATTTACAATCTTCTCATGCCACCTAGAAGTTACTTATACATGTGCTTACTCCTATGGAAGATGTGCAACAACAAAAATTGCTCATTGACCAGTCTATGTGAAAAAGAAACACTAGCCAGACCATCAATCTTCATTCATTTTCAAATGTAACCATGTCTTCACCCTGCACAAAGTGCTAAAGAATTGTTCAGTGGTGTATGTTGTGACTGGGGGATGAAAGTGATGTAAAGAGCACCATTTTAAAAGCAAGGAGCAGTCTGGTGTGCTCCAATAAGGTTCATGTTGATATGGTTTGATTCCCCCCCCCCACACACACACACCAACTCATACCAAGTAACAGATTAACCCCAATATTTTAAGATTTGTAAAGTTCTTGAATGGAATTGGCACGGGCCTGAAAGTCTTTGCTGTATTACATCTGAGATAGATGTTGATTCAGCAAGCTTAGAAGTTAGAAGTATCTTAGAAGTTAGAACCACTAAACCACCTACTTTGTGAACGCACTCCTGCACCTTCATTAGTCATATTGCTAATTCTCTTGGGATGAAGTAGTGCGCAGCGGCGTAGCGTGGGTTGTCAGCACCCGGGGCAAGGCAAGTAATTTGCGCCCCCTAACCCGTGGAGCCAGGTAGGGGCAGAGAGCTGCGAGTGCGAGCACGCCCCCCCAGATGTTGCACCCGGTGTGGCCGGCCCCCCCCTGCACCCCCCACGCTACGCCACTGGTAGTGTGTCCCTGTGTTTTAACCCTTATTGACCCTTTAAGGGAAACAGGGAACAACTGAAGTTTAGGCCAAAAAGTTGGTCAATGTCAAATAAGATTTTGTCAACATCCAATTTTCTCCTCTCAATAAACTCTACTAAGCCAAATAGCCAAAGGTGAGTGATCAAATTATGAAGCTTAAATGCCATGGTTGCTGAGAAATATGTACATGATATGGTCCATTGCTCAGCGTCCTCTGCTACCAAATGATTAATGATTTTTCAAAGGATTTGTTTAGTGCAGAAGTATGGTGGAAATAAATAAAACTGTTATCATTTTTTTTTCTTTTAAGAAAAGATGACCAAGGGCAAAGAGCTGGAAATCTGACATAGGATGATGAATGTAAACAATTGAAAACAAAGCAAATTGTTTTATAAAATGCTCAATTCTGATTCTTGGTGGTACTAACAATGATTAAAGTTATGCATCACATCCCTGTGTATATATTGCATCAGCAAATTGATTTATGCTAGACTGTGATTGCTTTATTTTCCATGAACGGTGCTATCATTTAATGAATTGAATTCATAATAACAGCATGTTTGTCTGGTTACCTGGGGTTAGTAAGGGCTTATATTCAGGTATTGCCTTTTTCTCTCCCCCCCTTGAATTTTGAAGGTGTAGCTTATATTTGGGTGTGACTTATATTTGGGCCAATACAATAGGTTGTGTTATTTTTTTAAAAAAATACTTTATTTTCACTTGTACAACTTGTATACAGTGAGATTACATGAGCACCCCCCACTCAGCTCTCTTAGTCTCAATTCCCCTCGTTTACTGATGCACACCCACCAAATCCAAAAGTCAGTTGCCCTGTAGTTATCTTTTTGTAGTGATCAGGTGGGATTGCTATGAGGAATTATAACAAATATAGAGTAAGCCATCTGTGTCAGCAATGAAAGCATTGCGTTGACTGGGTTTAAACTATTTTGATATGATTCTTGATCAATCTACACCCCTGCATCCCCGTTCCATTTCTCTCTTCCCCACATGTCACGTACGCAGCAGTTGCTTTGCCAGGCAGGCATCCTGTGCCATAAAGATAGTAGGAAAGTTACTTTGATGTAGTTTTCTTATATATAATCTTAAAATGTTAATCTTGGAGCCAGGAAACAGATCTCACATGAAGGTGGTAGTGATCTGGTCTTTCTGGCCATCCTTCTTATCATGTTTATTTCTCACCTCTGGGGTTGCCAGATGCACCCCTTTGTAGTTCTCAAGTTATTTACTACCCCTTTGTAGTTCTCAACATATTTACCCCAAAATATATGCATGCTAATGAGTGTTGTAGTGTAACTTTTTCCCCATGTGGGGTTTGAATAAATGCTCAGAGGAAATACCGTATTTTTCGCCCTATAGGACGCACTTTTTCCCCTCCAAAAATGAAGGGAAAATGTGTGTGCATCCTATGTGGCGAATGCAGGCTTTCGCTGAAGCCTGGAGAGCCCCACCGCGAGCCCCACAAGCTTGGGGGACAGCGGGGAGGCGGAACGCCGCCATCCCGCTGTCCCCCGACTTGGTTAGAAGGCTGGCGGGGGGGAGAAGCCTGCTCCTCCCTGTCGCCAGCCCCGCAAACTTGGGGGACAGCGGGGAGGCACAGCGCGCCATCCTGCTGTCTCCCGACCTGGTTTGGAGGCTGGCAGAGGGCTTCCCCCTCCCCCAGCGACGCAAGCTCCCAGAGCGATGCCAAAGCTGTGCGCAGCTTCAGCATCACTCTGGGTCCCGTTCTGGGGGCTGGGGGAGGGGGAGGCTCGGGCTTGCGGAGAGCTTCCTGTTCTGGGAGCTGGGGTCAGGGGAAGCTCAGGCTTCCCCCACCCCAGCCCCATGCCTGGGAAAAAAAAATAATTTCCCCCCTTTATTCCCCCCCAAAAAAATCTAGGTGCATCCTATGGGCCGGTGCGTCCTATAGGGCGAAAAATACGGTATGATTGGTTCTTACGAGCACTGTGTAAAAGATTTTTTTGCTAATAAAATGGCCTGGTGAAGGGTGTGGTTTATGCATTTTCTCCGAGAGCCTTGCTGGTCAAAGCCTCGTGTCTTGTTTTTAATCAGGGTCCAGTCCTTCATTCAGTTGATGTAGCGGAGGGGATTTTAATCAAGCTTGGAATGCATGGGAGGAAATTTTTCCTCCCTTGATATAGTTCCAATGAAAAGTGTTCTCCATGGTGTCTAGTAACCCTGGAAGACAAGGTTCCAGAGGTATCTATCAGAATTTGCCTCCTAGGGATGTGAGCTGGCTTTTTCATTGGAACTGTGCACATACTACAGTCCCAATGATAATCTCCACCAATATTTACTAAAAACGGGGGTGGGTGGGGATCAACCAGGGCATTTCAAGTCATAACTCTCATAAGTTGTATGTCCATTACAACCATCATTACCTTCCTCATGTTAAGAAAATGAACTTCTGCAGTGAGGAGTATTCAATACTGATGGATAACTCTGGAGAATGAAGGTTCAAAATCATAACAGGAGGCTCCATCAGTAGAGAGGGTTACCTTTCCAGCAGATGGAAGCCAATGAAACTGGCAATGGTGAGATAACGGAGGTAGGTATTTAGAAATACACTTTAAAATTTGCTGACATTGACAAAATCCGATGCTCAACTTTCAGATTTTGAATGAATTCAACAGAGAAAGAAAATACACTGGTGCAAAACTATTTTCCTGTTTGGCAGCTAGTGTAATCAGACAAAGAATCATACATTTTCCACAGAGTACCGACATTTAATATGGTTTGGGCTCATTAATTACATATGGCTTCTTTCACCTCTTTTGTACAGTTTCTTATGGATCATTATTGGAAGCAGAAGCTTAATGAGAAATGCTAGCCCTGAGAAATTTACACTTGCTCCTACCGAGTAGTAATTTATCTTCAGATCTAACTACTCAGAACCTAATCCTATTATTCAGTCTTGAATGTGTTACTGAATTTCCGTTACTTTATTTATAATGAGACGAGAATGGCAGAGGATTAAAGAACAGGAGGAGAACAGTTAAGGTTTTGATTGCGTTCAAGTCAGGAAACGCAGCCCAGCTTATCAAAGTAATGAAGTTCCCTGCCTTCACCCAACGCATCATCTGCTTAGTGATGCACAATTTTATTCCTCCACCACTTCAGAATTGTTTTGCTGATTAAATAGGCAACTCAGAAGTACCGTTCACATGATTCTATAGCACTAATTACTGAATAGTTAACAAGTGCTTCTCTGAATTCTTAACTATTCTGTGTTTCCAGTGCTTTTCAGACAATATAACAGATAGTCAAAAGGAAGCACAGCCCACCCAATGACAAGGTAGTACAAATATTCCAGATTTCAGATTGTGAACATTCCAAGGGAACAGATGCTGCAGCATGCTTTTTAGGTCATTTTATTTTATTTTTTTAAACAAAAAATGTATCTCTGACAGGCTTCCTTTCTAATGGGGCAGTTATATAATTACTTATCTACCAACAGCACATTATCGTTAACCACATCTCCACGTGAGGGGAAAATTCAGCTGCTTACTTCATACAACGATTTCCCAATTTTCACAAAGCATACCAACCCATTCTATGTGACACACATCCAAACACACCCTTGCAGTATTTATTTATGACACTGATACCCCATCTTTCTTCCATGCAGCTCAAGGCAGTGTATCTAGTTCTCCCTCTGCCATTTCATCCTCACAACCACCCCTGTAAGGAATGCTGGTTGAAAGATAGTGAATGGTGCACCGTAACCCAATGAGCTTCATGGCTGTGTGGGGATTTGAACCTGTGGCTCTCTCCCACTTCCACCCTCTAGTCTGACACACGAACCGCCTCTCCATTTTGAATCCCTGCCACTAGGCATAAATAACAAGGCATCAGGCTAGTCAAGATTTGCTGTGATTTGCTACACTTCACAGTGACTTCCTATTTGTACCACCAATACTTAGTGACAATGCAAGCAGAATGTGCATCCCTATGGAAAATAAACTGATTTGGTGTGGTAAATTCACAAGTGAATAAACCAGGTGGATTACAAGCAGTCGATGATTAAATCACATTTCTAACATTCCTTTTTGAAAGCTTTGCAATCCTGTTAATTAATCTCTCAAGCAAAACCAGGGAGAGTAGACTTACATCAAAAGGCATCTCCTTTGTAGCACCTGAATATAAAACAACCTTATTCCCCCTAATATAATGCTATATATCATATTCTGATCATTACAACCAAATAAATATGCATCTCTGCACACAGTGCACATTAAGTCTTGACTTCTGAATGGATTAAACTTACATCTTGTGAGTTGCATTCCGAAGTGCTTTGATTATTATCTTCATTTCTTGAGGAAACCCGAAGAGTCTCTTTGTCTTCAGGAACTCTTTGCTAGATGACAAGAAAGATAAAAGACTGTGAAAAAATACTGCAGGGATATTTATCTGTTGGATTCGTCTCTGCCTTCTTTCAAATAACTGTTGTAAACAATTACTACCTGGAAATCAGAAATCTATTTCGAAACATTCAGCAGCACAACTATTATTTGCTATCTGTTGGATCCGAAGAACTGTTTGACGCTCTTGAAAGAGAACTCTCCTGCCTCTGAGCACCCCTGAAAAGCATCTCTTGAGGGCCAAGGGACAGGGATAGAGCTTAGGATCTGCAGTGGGAGATGCTAAATGCTAGAAGCACCTTGCATGAGTTAAAAGGTAAAGGTAAAGGGACCCTTGACCATTAGGTCCAGTTGTGACCAACTCTGGGGTTGCAGCACTCATCTCGCTTTATTGGCCGAGGGAGCCGGCGTACAGCTTCCGGGTCATGTGGCCAGCATGACTAAGCCGCTTCTGGTGAACCAGAGCAGCGCACGGAAACACCGTTTACCTTCCCGCCAGAGCGGTACCTATTTATCTACTTGCACTTCATGTTTTCGAACTGCTAGGTTGGCAGGATCAGGGACCGAGCGACGGGAGCTCACCCCATCACGGGGATTCGAACCGCCAACCTTCTGATCGGCAAGTCCTAGGCTCTGTGGTTTAACCCACAGTGCCACCCGCGTCCCTTGCAGGAGTTGAAGCCCCACAAAATCTGCTCCACGGTGTTCCCCAACACCCTGGAGCAGATTTTGAAAGTGACAGGGTTACAAAGGAAAGGGAGGAAAGGGGAAGTCTTACTGCATGTGTGAAGCCCTCATGCAGTGAAGGTTTGGGTGCAACTAATGGTTAAATCTGTCAATTCTGGTTACTCTCAGTTTCTCATTTTTCCACTTTTGTGTTCATTTCTCCACATTTCCACATCAGTTTGCAAATTATTTTGATGTATCCCCCAGTCAGCAAAGATGAAGCCTATAAAAAAGGGCTATTATCGACCACATGTGTGGAGTAAATACTTCCAAATTTGCCCATTGGAAATACACAGCTATCGTATGAATTAATTGCTACTGAGCTTAAGTTATTGTGGCATTTTGTTTCTAATATAATTTATTTAAATCTCGTTGTAACAGTAAGATATGCAATTACTAATAACGGATATCTAATTACAATTTACATCCTAATTATAAAGAGCACACCATTCACAAGTCAAATAAAAACCTAGTTAGCAGTCTGCTTGTACAACTGTGCACTCAGGGGTGAATCATTTTGGAAAGCACTCCAGCCCCTTATCCAATTTGTCTTTGCATTTCTGAAGCCTGCTGATGACTTTCATATTTCAGGACTGTGTGTGCAGCATATGCAGGGTTCCGCATTCCAGCAATACTTTCACAAATTAGAGAGATTTACAGGTGAGACCTTTTCATGCTTGACCAAAAATCACGTTTCAAATTTCAGAAACTTAAGAATTAAGTAAAGCCGTTTGCAGTCCACTTAACTTATGCATGGGCTTGCTGATGAAACTAAAATCTATTTGTGTTTGCACAGCTTTCAGTAAAAGATAATATATAAAAGAAGAATTAAACATCCAGTTTGCTTGAAACAGAATAGCAAGCCAAACTCATTATTTTTCTGTGTTGCTCTCCAAATTTTGTGCTGGAATAAATGATACATTCCTGTTCCAGTCTATGCTTCCTATTTTCTCTCTCTGCTTCAATCTATATAGTTCCATTTTCATTATAAACTACTTACCATTTCTCTTCTTTGTATTATTATAATCTTCCGTGTCTTTCATTATCTCTTCACTGCCTAATACTGCTACGTGGCTCTCTAATCATGATGCTTCTAGTTAGTGACCTTTTTTTGACATTGGTATGTCATTTCAGGTTTTTTTCACCGAATAAGCTAATTTTCAGCTGTTCAGATAGCTTCTCACTCACAACACCTTTTGCATCAGATTGTAACACCCTTGCATTCTTTTTTATTCTTTTTTATTCTTTTTTATTCTTTTTAAATATTTATTAATATTAACAACAAAATATAACAATATGCCAAAACAAGAAAGAAACAATTCCAAATCTTACAGATTAGACTAAGAATGAAAGAAAATAAAAAGAAAAAAGAAAAGGTTACAGACGTTTCAGGTTACAGACTCCGCTAGCCCAGAAATAGTATCTCGGGTTAAGAACTTTGATTCAGGATAAGAACAGAAATTGCGTGGCGGTGGCGCGGCGGCAGCAAGAGGCCCCATTAGCTAAAGTGGTACCTCAGGTTAAGAACAGTTTCAGGTTAAGAATTCTCTCTTATTAAATAACATGCTGTGAAATTTATGGTTTTTGTCCATAATTTTTCTACTCTTTGTATTCTGTTGTATGGCCTAGATCTTGTTCCTACTTTTTAATGCCATTTCCCTTTTCTTCTTTTTCTGATTGTCCATTCTGTAACAATTTGTAGATTTTTGAGATAGTCTTTTGATTATTGTATAATATTTCCTTTTCCCATACCATTTTTTTTTATATCAAAACACTTTGATTTTTTTATCCTTCTTGAACGTTGCTGTTAGCTGGTAGTATTCTAGCCAATTAACCCCACTCTGTTTTAGTTCTTCAAATTTTTTCACTTTTGGGCAATAATTTATCTCCTCCACAAGTTCCCTATATGTTAGCCAATTATCTTTCATGTTATTTCTATGACTAGCCGATGGTTCTCTAGGCGATAGCTACCAGGGAGTTTTAGTTGTTACTACTGCTTTGTTCCTTTCCCAAACTTCAAGTAGGGCCTTCCTCACCAAATGGTTAGTAAAGCCTCTATGTGCTTTTATTTTGTCATGTCCTAGGTAGCCATGCCACCCAAAGACTTTGTCCCAGCCCTCCAAATCCAGAACCTCAGTTAAGGATACTGTTCCTTATCACCTCTATAATCTCTTCAGTTCTCTATATCCAAATTTAAATAAATATATTCACTGCTTTCGATTTCCGGAAATTTATTTCCTCTGACATAATCTCTAATTTTATTCTCTTCTTTGTGTTCCAATTTGTATAATTTTTTTATAGAAATTTCTGAACTTAACTTTTATTTGATCTGGGTCTGTGGTTTCCTTACCTTGTTCTATAATTTTATTTATAACTCTTTCCACTTGTCTTTCCTTTGTTAGCCAACCCCCAGTAATGTCCAGGACGTATGGCAGCTCTAGCTATTATGAAGTGAGAAGAAATCCCATTTCCATTAGGCTTGGAGTCCAGCAACCTGCTCTATGACTCCTTGAGTGACCTATGAAACATAATGCTAAATCATAATTTACTATTACAGGAATTAACTTGGGCAAACCTCATGCTCATTCATTCTCACTCTCTCCTCTTCCATCAGCATGCCTGTGAGGAGACCGGAAGCATCCATGTATCATTTTTAAACTAGCAGTGCTCTCATTGACTGTATACTGCAGGTTCAGGAAGGCCACAGGAATGGGGTAAAAGAGAGAGAGAGGGTGAGGAGGAAGGGGGAGGCTTATATATACATATGGTCTCTGTGATTGAGATGTATGTGGTGAATGTGAGGGAGGAAGGGGCAGGGATTTGTGTGTGAGAGACAGATCCATACATGTCTATGGGTACGCAGTGCTGGCACTTTTCCCAGCTCGAAATGTTAAAGGTTGCACTTTAATGTTAAAAGTTTAATGTTAAATGTTAAAAGCTGCATTTACTGTGACAACTTCTTGGTGAGTCCTGGCACCTTTTCTTCTTGAAAAAAGCACTGAGTAGGACACAGGTCACCTCACAGCAACCATGAGTTTTCCATGGGAGGTTTGTGCTATGCCAGGCCACCCATGGCAGCTATTTTGTGACTGGCACCCACAGCACTTTCTCAAATTTAAAAATGTGACCACTGGTTTAAAATCACTGGGAACCCATGGTTTATTGTTCTGGAATGTTCCGTACCCATAGTCCTCTGCCTTCCTGTACCTCACCTCAGCCTAGACCTTTCCTTTGCCCTTTCCAAAAGTCATAGATTGATGTGCATTATAATGAGTGAAATAATATTTGATCCCCTATCAACCAGTCAGATGTCAGGGTACCTGGTATCTTCGCTGTATGTAACGAGCTGAGATTAGAAGCACCTGCTGTAAGGGAGAGGTTTTACCTGTAATCCCAGCTCGTTACAGTACCAGAACTATATGGGGGGGGGGGGACTTGTCAATGATCTCAGGGCAGCTGGGACCATAGTCACAATGAAAACAGTTGGTAACACACCGCACTGCGAAGGAATGAAATCTTGCAGAGCTTGCAAGGTCCCCTTGCTCAAGACAACACATGTACAGGCCCGTCTGCAGTTTGCCAGTGCACATCTGAATGACCCAGAGGAGAACTGGGTGAAAGTGTTGTGGTCAGATGAGACCAAAATCAAGCTCTTTGGCATCAACTCAACTCACCGGGTTTGGAGGAGGAGGAATGCTGCCTACGACCCCAAGAACACCATCCCCACCGTCAAACATGGAAGGGGACATATTATGCTTTGGGGGTGTTTTTCTGCTAAGGGGACAGGACACCTTCACCGCATCGAAGGGATGATGGAGAGGACCATGTATCGTCAAATCTTGGATGAGCACCTCCTTTCCTCAGCCAGGGCATTAAAAATGGGTCAAGGATGGGTATTCCAGCATGACAATGACCCAAGACACACGACCAAGGCAACAAAGGAGTGGCTCAAGAAGAAGCACATTAAGGTCCTGGAGTGGCCTAGCCAGTCTCCAGACCTTAATTCCATCGAAAATCTGTGGAGGGAGCTGAAGGCTCAAGTAGCTACACATCAGCCTTGAAATCTTACTGACTTGGAGAGGATCTGCAAAGAGGAGTGGGACAAAATACCTCCTGAGATGTGTGCAAACCTGGTGGCCACCTACAAGAAACGTCTGACCTCTGTAACTGCCAACAAGGGTTTTGCCACCAAGTACTAAGTTGTCTTTTGCAAAGGGATCAAATACATGCATTATAATGCACATCAATTGCTGGCTTTTGTCTTCTGGGTTTCTGGGGGTTGTCCTGTTGTTATTCTGTCTCTCACAGCTACAATAAACCTACCATTAAAATTATGGACTGGTCATTTCTTCGTCAGGGGGCAAACGGGCAAATTTAGCAGGGGATCAAATACTTTCCCTCCTCACTGTACCTTAGGTCAGGATTACTATACTGCTGAGGCCATTACTGCTTGAAACAGAACAGGAAATAAGCTTATGATTCACTCTGTGAGGACAGGGCTGAGTTGGGAATCATGAATTGGGGCTCTCCATTTCAGGAGTGTGGTGAAGGTTGTAGTTCAATGATTGAACATCTGCTTTGTGTGCAGAAGGTCCTATATTCAGTCCTCAGGATTTCCAAGTAAGTATGGGAGAGACGCCTGGAGTGCTACAGTTAATAAGTGTCAACAATATTGAGGTAGATGAACCAACGGCAGTCCCTATATTCATAAGGGACATCACACTAGTATTTGGTAATGGGATCAAATAAATGAAATATTGGAAGACATGCCTCTCCACACCATTTTCCCACTGCAGTTGCTTGAAATAATTTGAGCAACATGGCCAAGTCATAGACTATTTAGATATAACAAGTGTAGTGTGAGGCCCTATTATCCCAAGGAGATAAAATGTTCAATTTGCATCAAATAAATGAAGCAAGTAAACACAATGAGAACTGATGGGTTTTTTTTTTTTTTTTTTTAAAAAGAATAACCATGCAATAATAACCAATATGGGAAAATCTGCTGAAGACATGGCCTATTAAGCCAATTACCAGGGTAGCTTTGAAATATATGACTTTACCCTGTGGCATTAGTAGACATTTACGATTTCACCTTAAATTTAGATAGCAATGTTTCTAAATTTGACAAAGGCCCCCCATTGCCTTTGTGGTACGGCTACTCACATTTAGAATACAATTACACTTCTATCAAAATGCCCACTTTAATATGAAGCTTCATCTTATCCCTCCAATCTGGCCAGCTGAAGTCTGCTGATGCCAGCTCAGTTAACTCCCTGTGAGGCAACAATAATGACAGATGAGCAGCCAGACAGATGGCAACTAATAGGCCAGGACTAAACCTAAGCTTGGCAAGGCCCACTGTGCATTTGAACATCTATCTAGGAGAGTATTTTTTCACAGAAGGTCAGAGCAGCTTGGTAGGAGAAACTAGCAAGAGCATTCTGGACCTCCAGTTCTGTGAAGAGCCTGTGTCTCCCATACATGACCCACCCCTTCTGGAAGAATCAAAAGCACAAGTCTCTGTAGGATGCTTCACACATAACAGCAACTGAAAGTAGCTGTGTCAAATGTGTCAATTTCAGTTTTTCCTCAGTTCTCACTTTTTCCAGTTTGGTTTTCTACATTTCCCCATTGGGTTGGGCAGATCTCTCTAATATACATGTTTTATTATATTCCTCCTTCCCTAATTACACATTTTTTTGCAAAACAATTTCCTTTTATAAAAAGTATTTTGTATGTTATTTTCAAGACTATATTCATTTATAGACGTACTCTATTATATGCATTTCTGTACACATTATTTGGCTGGGGGACTACAATATGAAATTCAGCAACATGCTAATTTTGAAGGATAGTTTTTTTCGGTTTGCAAATTGTTTTGGAAAGTGCAATTACCATATTTTTTTGTGTATAGGACTGGGTTTCCCCCCTTAAAAATAATGTCCAAAATTTGAGGGTGTCTTATACACAGATAGATCTTCCCCCATTTTCTTAAATCAGAGTCCCCCAAAATAGGGGGCATCTTATAGACGGAAAAATACGGTAAGTACCGTATATTCACATTAAATGCAAACTTAATTGAACTTCTCCTCTCAAAATTGCAGCTTGAAGAGGATCTGTTTGTGGTGGCAGCGCTTTCTGAAATCTGGGGAGCAGCAACGCACAAGATGGCCTCCTTACTGGTGGTCCTTAGGCTATGTAACTCCTTCCCCTTGAGGATACACAAGGTATTGTCTCTTTTAAAATTCTGCCAATAGTTTACGACACATTTCTCTGCTCAGATCTTTGAATGGATCTAGTTCCTCTTTGCAACATTGTTATATTTGTGGAAAATTATTTCTGAACAGGTTTTGATTAACTGTTTTAATCGTCATTTTGAAATGTTGTGCACCCACTCTCAGGATCTTTTGGTGATGAATGGGTTATAAAAGCAATAAATAAACAGCTATGCAAACACGAGTAAACTGAAAAACCTCCCATTTGTAAATGTGGTTAAACCAGTCCTCACCAAGCTCATGCCTTCTGGATGTTGTTGGATTTGAGCTTCCCCCAAGCCCCAACCAGCATGACCAATGCATGACCTAAACATTAGGAAGAACTTCCTGACAGTAAGAGCTGTTCGACAGTGGAATTTGCTGCCAAGGAGTGTGGTGGAGTCTCCTTCTTTGGAGGTCTTTAAGCAGAGGCTTGACAACCATATGTCAGGAGTGCTCTGATGGTGTTTCCTGCTTGGCAGGGGGTTGGACTCGATGGCCCTTGTGGTCTCTTCCAACTCTATGATTCTATGATTCTATGATTCTATGAATGGTCAGGGATGAAGAGAGTTGTAATCCAACAACATCTGGACATACAAAGAGAATGGTAGAAGATCCCAGGCATTTGTTATAATGTTTGGTTTCTCAATCTCTTTAATGAACATGCACTATTGTTCAAAAAAATCTGAAAAGGATCTGACATGGTTATCCTAGGCCAAACTTTTCCCAAAGTTAAAGCATTATATTCACCAGCTGTTCCATAAATCACCCTAACTAAATCAGAACACAGCTGGCAAGAAATTCTAAATTAATTTGCATTCATTTGATTAAAAGAATAAAGGAAAACCCTAAAGCCAAACTGATTGCCCAAAGTGGTGATTATTTCCTTGCAGGCATCATGCAGGTATCAATTAGCATAAACAAGAATTCCCTCTCTGTGCTAAAAAGTTTTACTGAACCATATTTTATGGAGGTCACCATCTCTAAAGTGAAAGAATATAATCAGATTTTTTTAAAAAAAATCTTCACCAGTTACTACTTTCTCTTTTCATATTTTGAAAGAGAACACCCAGCTGATATGTGCAATAGATTATTAGTTTACAGCATTACATTCAGATTGGTAGACCTCACTGTATAAAGAAACCCTCAGATTGCCAACTCCAGGTTCTGAGATGCTCCCGGGCAATAAACCCTCATTGGACCTCCTCTCCTTCAGTGACTCTAACAATTATTTGCTGCTGTAGTTGCTTCTTTTCCCCATCATTGCTATTACCTGCTTACTAGCAGTGGGCTTGCATGTTTCTCTGAGTCTCATGAGCAAAGTCATTGGGAGTCTCATAATCCCAGCAGGGTCACCCAAGACAGTAAGGTCAAAGGGGAGGAGCTAGACAAAGAATGATCCAAAAAGTCATCAGTGGCTGAACAGGCGGGTGATAACAAGCGATATGTTACAATGGCTGTGAAGGCAGATGAAGGCTGCAGCAAATAAGAATCTACTGGTCGTCGTGATACTCTTGCCAATGGAATAGAGCCTTACTGCAAAGCCTTTGTGTTGGTCAGTGTGCACTGATCTCCACACATAAAACAAATTCTTGCACAGGTGTCTTCCAAAAAGCCATCCCAAACCCAACCCATCCCTCTCCCAAAAAGTTCTATGGTGATCAGCAAATGGTAATGGTGGCAGGACCGTGAAATCTGGAAGCCCCTAATCATGAACCGGCACATGGCCGTGGATACAGGTTCTGTCGTTCTGACTTAAGGAGTGAGGCAGTTTAGTAGCTTGGCAGTTGTATCCATGACTGGGCAGTCCTATTTAAGGTCCACTTTGCTTACCCCAAAAAGGGGGAGGGGCAAGATAAGGTGCTGTAAACATAGTCTGCCTCTTTTCCCCCTGACTGTGTTCATGGAAAACAATCTTACTTGGCTACAAGTGATCACCAAAGAAGAAGGAAGAAAGAAGAAGAAGAAGAAGAAGAAGAAGAAGAAGAAGAAGAAGAAGAAGAGGAGGAGGAGGGCCAATGAGAAAGCAAGGATCTGCACCTCAACACCACTGTTTGCTTGTTCATACCTCTGGGCCAGAATGAGAACAAACAGAATGCAGTAGTGAAGGGAAGAGGATCCAGGGGGCTTTTGTAGGTGCCCCCTTCTATGGTGTGGCTCCTTGGCAGATGCCCAACCATGTTGGTTTGATGCCAGCATGAAAAGCTTATGCCAAGTAATTCAGTTGTTACAGAAACCTTGCTTAATGGCTAAAGCCACACAGAGAAGGTCATAGCTCAGTGAAAGTGCAGCTGCATAGTACGCTGAAGATCCCAAGTTCAGTCCATATCATATCCAGGTAAGACTGGGACAGGTTCCTGTCTGAAACCCCAGAGAGCTGTTCAATATAGACAATACAGTGATACCTCGGGTTACAGACACTTCAGGTTACAGACGCTTCAGGTTACAGACTCCGCTAACCCAGAAATAGTACCTCGGGTTAAGAACTTTGCTTCAAGATGAGAACAGAAATCGTGTGGCAGCGGTGCGGTGGCAGTGGGAGGCCCCATTCGCTAAAGTGGTACCTCAGGTTAAGAACAGTTTCAGGTTAAGAACAGACCTCTGGAACAAATTAAGTTCTTAACCAGAAGTACCACTGTACTGAGCTAGATATGACCAATGATCCAACTCAGTATAAGGCAGTTTCTGTGTAACTAATCCTATGGTGTAAGATTAAGCCATATTCCTTAGAAAGTGCACCTTAATGAGATCTGACAAGTTTCAGCAATGCAACAAAAATTATTGGCATTATTGTACGGTGACCTTGCTTTATCTCCTGTCTTGCCCCCCCCCCTCTCTCTCTCTCTCTCTCACAAACACACAGTGTTGTAAATAGGTGTTAGGCAATGTAGTGATACTTTGGCTTCAAGCAAATGAACAGGGGTAGGACAGCTTGACCCCAGACATGACTAAAAAGCGGCTGCTTAATTGCTTGCCATCTCAAAAAGAACTTCAATAGAGCTGTGGCTATTGACTATTGAAGTGAATGAATCTTGTGTCCTGGTCCTAACCACTTCCCAGAGGACCAATAGCACATGGGAGTTTGCTGCTTCTGCTGCTGCTTCTTCTTCTTCTTCTTCTTCTTCTTCTTCTTCTTCTTCTTCTTCTTCCAGAAAAAGCACTCCATAGCAACTGATAGTGGGCCTCCAAACACAGAGTCAAATTTCAGCCTAGTCCCAACCCTTTGCCAGACAATTTAGTAGAGGCCTCTGATAATGGAAGGTGGAAGGTGATTTTAAGCAATTCCACCTTTCCCTAAATATTCCTGTACCACCTTCCATGCTGTTCTGAAGGCTTCCCAACTTTTTGTAGTAGTTGAGGGGAGGTTGCAGGGGGAGAGGGAAGTGGTGAAAAATCACTCCATTAGGTGAGGTATATTTTGGAATTAAATCCTTTCTATTTGTGGACGCGGTTGGTGCTGTGGGTTAAACCACAGAGCCTAGGACTTGCCGATCAGAAGGTCGGGGGTTCGAAACCCTGCGATGGGGTGAGCTCCCATTGCTCGGTCCCTGCTCCTGCCAACCTAGCAGTTCAAAAGCACGTCAAAGTGCAAGTAGATAAATAGGTACCACTCCAGCGGGAAGGTAAACGGCGTTTCCGTGCGCTGCTCTGGTTTGCCAGAAGTGGCTTAGTCATGCTGGCCAGATGACCCGGAAGCTGTACACTGGCTCACTTGGTCAATAAAGCGAGATGAGTGCCGCAACCCCAGAGTCAGTCACGACTGGACCTCATGGTCAGGAGTCCCGTTACCGTTACCTTATTTGTGGATTTGAACAAAGGGATTCCACTAAGTGGAAATCCCTTTAGGAAAAAGACAATTTTGATAGGAATTGGAGTACATGTACACATGGTACATTTTAAAAAATCACCAAATATCCATCAATTTCTAATGATTCCCTGTGTTGGATATATTGTGTTAAGGAGGACAACTCCACATTTAGACATTGGACTTTTGTGGGTCCTCCTCTCAGTTCTCTCAAATGTTGATTAAACTTTAATCTGTTTCATAATTTTCATTAAAAAGTGGATTATTGCTGTCTTGCATCTCCAAACATGTTCATAGCCTATTTCAGCATATGTTGTAAGTATTAACATATGCAGTACCAATGCTAGTAACCATGCTTTTACAGTGGTACCTTGGGTTAAGTACTTAATTCGTTCCGGAGGTCCGTACTTAACCTGAAACTGTTCTTAACCTGAAGCACCACTTTAGCTAATGGGGCCTCCTACTGCTGCCACGCCGCTGGAGCACGATTTCTGTTCTCATCCTGAAGCAAAGTTCTTAACCTGAAGCACTATTTCTAGGTTAGCGGAGTCTGTAACCTGAAGCGTATGTAACCTGAGGTACCACTGTATTATTGTGACACTTTCCCCCATTTGTTTCAAAATCTTCTCTGTGGGTCAAAGGCAAAACGGCAACTTCCTCAACTGCCTATTGATAAAAACACAGGAATACATCGTTTCATTATAAAACCCTGAGACGTTCCACACCGCACAACTCTTTGCCCCAGACCTACTGGGCAAACTAGTTGCTAATAGTGGAAAGGAGGTCTGCTGGGATCAATCTATGACAGTAACAGATACAACAAAGAGAGACAACAAAGCATTCCATGGGATTTCAAGAGCCTGGGGAAAGTGTTCTTTTCTCAAAGCCATTTCTGACCCCATGGGGGAAGAGAGGGGGTTGCGGTCTTGCCCCTCCCCCAAGCGCGGGGGCTGGCCTGCTGCCCCCGCGAGAGTTGGGGGAATCCCTGGGCGTGCCTTCCACCCATCCGCCAATCGGCGGGCTGGGGGAGGCGTGGCCTTGGCATACTTAAGGCCAGGCACGCCCAGGGACCACCCTCTTTACTCCTGGCCAGCTGAGAGGTTTCCACGCGCTTGGAAAGGGTAACACGCGCTTGCCGGGTCTCCCTTCTCTGTGCGGTTCATTTAAACCTCCTTGCTCTTTGGAGCCGATTCCTCCCCTCGCCTGCTGTCGCTTCGTGCGTCCTTCTCCCCCTCCTTTAGCCCTCCTCCCCCCCCCTTGTGCCGGAACCCTGTCTGCGTGGTGCTAGCGGTTTATTTTTCAGCTTCCTTTCTCACTCTCCCCCGTTACCCCCTTACCTCTGCGGATCTCCGTGCTGGTTGCTATAGAAGCTTGTGGGCGTCACATGGTGAAGGCTCAGAAGCCATTTTAGCTAAGGGCAGACCAGCAACCTCATCCACCCTCCGGCCGCCACTTTGAGGAGCCTTGTGGTGAAGGCTTAGTAGCCATTTCAACTGAGGGCGGAACAGCGACCACCCCCACCTTCCTACCGCCATTTTGGGGAGGCCCAAACCACAGGGCGTCATTGTTTTGACACCAGGTGCTGAAGCCTGAGGGGCCATTTTGAGATAGGGCAGAGTGCACTGGCCGCCATTTTGGGCAACCACGTGGGAGGACAGGGGCAGCCATTTTGTTTAAGGGCAAGGGCCTGGCAATTACTTTTGATCGTTAAATTCTTGCCTTCCTATTCCTCTGAACTTATAGATATTTTCATTGGGCATTGCAGCATCATTGGCTGCTGCCGGTTATCGTAGGGCTGCACATTTATTTTCAATTTGAGGAGCGTTTGTAAGCTTTTCTTCCAGTGTTTGCAAGCAAACTCCTGGTGAACATCGCCATCTAGCGGCAGGAGTGATATTAGCAGCTTTATCGGAAGTGTTATTTTATGCCTTTAATTGGCCTGCAGCCTGTGATTGTTTGCTTATCAGGTTGCTTAATTGCCTAGTCATTTTGTTCCTTTAATTACCTAATTCTAAGTTAATTTATTCCTTTAATTCGGCGGCAGCCCGTGATTTAATTCCTGTTATTGTGTTCCTTTAATTCGGCAGCAGCCTGTAATTGTGTGCTTATCAGGTCGCTTATTTGCCTAGTTATTTTGTTCCTTATATTACTTAATTCCTAGTTATTTTATTCCTTTAATTCGGCAGCAGCCTGTGGTTGTGTGCTTATCAGGTTGCTTATTTGCCTAGTTATTTTGTTCCTTTAATTACTTAATTCCTAGTTATTTTATTCCCTTAATTCGGCAGCAGCCTGTGATTTAATTCCTAGTTATTTTATTCTGTGGTTGTGTGCCTATCAGGTTTGCTTATTTGCCTAGTAGTGCTAGATAGTATATTGGCTTTAGCAGCTAAAATACTAGCTAAGCTTTTGTTGCCTCTTGGAAGTTAAGCTCCTGTTTCCCTCAAGATTGGAGAGTCCCCCTAGTGGTGCAGCAATAAAACTGCTAGCACATTTGCAAAGCTAAGCAGGGTCCGATGTGGTCTCAAATTGGATGGGAGACCAGGTGTTGAAAAGTTTAACATCAGATTACTAGATAAAGGTGGAATATATTTCATTTTACTGTTTTACTGCAAAGTATAATATCTGCACATTTAGTCTCATATATTGAGATTGACTGGTAGGAGGAGTAGCTCAGGCAAGTAAAACACATAGTTATTTCTGTGATTTACATTTATAAGTGGGACTTATTTAATACTTTCGCAGGCAACCGTTTTTAGCAATCATTCAAACTGTGTGCTATTTGCCTGAATTTCTCTGAGTGTCTCAACAGCTGGGCCAGTGCTTGCTATCAGCACTCTGGTCACAGCTAGCCCGTCCCAAGGTGGTAGTGCAACCAGGGGGGTGGAATTGCTGAACAGTGCGGTGTAGATAATACTGAACCACATTTCACTACAATAGGTAATTCTGAAATAAATAAATAAATAAATAATAAATAAATATAAAATAAAATAAAATATAATATAATATAATATAATATACAGATCCTAAATTTTGCTAGTCCAAGCCTTGGTGCTGTGTTGGCAATACTGAACAAGAATCGCGCACAGTTCATTATGGCTTCCGGCGGGGATCAGCAGCCATCTACTTCTGCCAACCAGCTAGCACCCTCAGCGGCCAATGGTAACGCGCTAATGGCTGCCATGCCCTGTGACCCACAAGCCTTTGCCCAGTTTTTCATGGCTTTTGAAACATTCTATAAAAAGTGTAAGCCGGGGCCTTTGGCGCTGCCAGCCCCTGAGCCATCGCAGGACGTGATTCCTGACACTCTGCCTTTGAATCAGGGGCAGTTGGGTACGTCATCTGCTATAGCTGCAGGTCCCCAATCCGATACCACAGCAGGGGGCCGCCCCAATACCAGGGCTAGGTCCGCCCTAGCTAAAAAAGCTGCTCAAGGAGCCGGAAAGGGCAAGGTGCCAGCAAAGGGCAGCGGCAAAGCTAAGGCACACGAAAAAGGGAGCAATAGCATCACCACCTCACGAGCGATAGGTACACCTAGTGTCTTTCAGGAACAGCAGGCTACGCATAGTTCCACTGAGGACAGCGCAGGTTCCAGCCGTGAGGAAGAGCGTGAGGATCCACAATCGCCTCAGACAACGGCCAGCGCCTCTAATAGTGAGACGCAAGGGGGTAAGAGGAAAGCTAAAAAGAAGCACACCTCGGTTAAGAAGAAAAGGTGCAAGCATTCCGAGACCGAGGAAGAGTCAGGTACGTCCTCTTCAGATTCTGATTCCGAGGGTTCGATGGATGGCTATTGGGGTATTGGTGAGAATAATCACGGGATCCCGCTGTGGGCCCATGAAAGGAGGGCCAATTCTCACCGGAAAACCTTCAATGGGGTGCTAGAGTGGAAAGACGGGGCATTGGTAGAAGACGTTAAGGTCGCTACCAATCAGCCCACCGATTTTATCCTGGGGAACCACCTGTCCAAAAGGAAGAGGAATAAGATCCTCAATGGGGATTACGTGGATATATTTTCCCTCCTCCCTCCAACCAAAGTAACCGGTAAAGGTGAAAAGCGTCGCTCCTATGGTAAGAGGAGATATCGCACGCCCAGAGCAGAGCGCACCTTCGAGAACTGGTTGGATGGGTACCAGGTTTTCATGGGTGTGGTATGCGCAGCGTATCCCAAGCGAGCCATGGATTTAGTTGCATACCAGGCTCATGTTAGGCGCGCCCGAGCCCTCGCGGGAGAAAACTCAGCATTAACTTATGATGAGAATTTCCGGAGAAATGCCTCCCTACATCCTACCACACGATGGGACCTTACGGACCCTAACTTCTGGGGCGAGGATGTAAATCCCTACATTGAGAAGAAAAGTCTGGACGCGGTCAAGGCTGGTAAGACTGAGACAAAGCGTCGGCGCCAGTGTTGGGAATTCAACAGGGGCGTTTGCTCACGCCCCTTTTGTAAGTATCTCCACGAATGTGAGCGGTGCTGGGGTAATCACCCTGCATCCGCGTGCTTTAAAAACAAGCCACAGCCCTTTCGGGGGGGCAGGGGGTACTTCCAAAACAGCAGCAGGGGTGCCCCCGATTCTGCTGCCCAAGGAACCAGCAACCGCCAGTAGCGTTAATCTTTGCTTGGCCTTTTCCCCCATCCGCTTGCAGCCCCTCAAAGTGTTGTTGGATCAGTACCCAGATAAGACAGCGGCAAAATACCTGTGGGAGGGGTTCTCAATGGGATTCAGAATCCCGGTGGCTACCCCCCCCCCAATACTAGGGAGGCAGGGAATCAGAAATCAGTCAGGGAAAGGCCCGATATAGTCAGAAAAAAGATAGATAAAGAAATCAGAGCTGGTAGGGTAGCCGGGCCATTTCCAGAACCACCCTTTGAGGGCCTTCACGTGTCTCCGCTAGGCATAGTACCAAAAAAGGCCCCGGGCGAATTCCGCATGATTCATAACCTCTCCTACCCAAGGGGAGGCTCGGTCAATGACTCAATTCCTCAAGAACTTTGTACAGTGAGATACGCTTCCTTCGATCAGGCCGTCAAAATGATTCGTAAATTTGGCCGAGGGGCCTTTTTGGCAAAATGTGATATTGAGTCAGCCTTCCGCCTTCTCCCTGTACACCCAGATGATTTCAAATGGTTGGGTTTCAAATTTGAGGATGCGTATTTCATTGACAAAGCTATGCCCATGGGTTGCTCCGTGGCTTGTGCAGCATTCGAATCCTTTAGCACATTTCTAGATTGGGCCCTACGCTTCAGAACGGGATCCGCGGGTGTGTCTCATTATCTCGATGACTTTATTTTGGCAGCAGATAGCAAGCCGCGCTGCTCCGCCTTGCTCGAGGCTCTCACGTCCCTAGCCGGGGAACTAGGGGTACCCCTAGCCGCCGATAAAACAGGGTCCGGCCACTTCATTGGTTTATTTGGGTATCGAACTAGACACAGTGGCCCAGAATTCCAGGTTGCCGCGAGAAAAGCTAGCATCCCTCAAGGCTCTGATACAGCAACTTTTGCCTCTCAAGAAAGTTACCCTAAGACAAATCCAATCCCTGCTAGGCCACCTTAATTTTGCGTGCAGGGTTGTTGCCCCGGGCCGCCCATTCTGCGGCCGCCTGGCTAGACTGTCGGCCGGGCTGAAAGCCCCTCAGCACCGGGTACGCCTCTCCAAGGAAGTTAAGGCTTACTTGGGTATTTGGCTACAATTTCTGGAAAAGTACAATGGTATATCATTATGGCAGGATGCCTTGGTGCTCAACTCTGACTTTCAAGTTCATTCAGATACAGCCGGGTCGTTGGGTTTTGGGGTCTACTTTCGTGGCCAGTGGTGTGCTGAAAAATGGCCCCCAGACTGGCATGGCCAGCCCATTACTCGGGACCTTACATTTTTGGAGTTCTTCCCCATTGTGGTGGCTGTACACCTGTGGGCAGACCAATTCCGCAACCACAGGGTATGTTTCAATACCGATAACCAAGCAGTCGTAGCGGTTCTCTCTAGGCAGTCCACTCGGTCGTCCAGAGTGGGAAACCTATTACGATCCTTTGTCTTGTTGTGTCTGGAACAGAATATATGTTTTTCGGCCAAATTCGTGCCCAGCATTAATAACGACATTGCGGATGCTCTATCTCGTTTCCAGATGGAGCGCTTCCGCTTATTAGCGCCGGATGCGGAGCAATCATTGATGCCTTTCCCGGAGCACCTCTGGAGGATTAGGAGCGAGAAATTATGAAGGGAGTATTCGGGGCTGTAGCCCCATCCATGATGAGGTCGTACGGGAAGGCTTGGGCCGATTTCTTAAGGTTTCGCATGAGCTTGCCTGGCTCAAGTCATCGTGCTACCCCCACTACCAGGGAGGTCCTCCGCTACCTGGCGCACCTGAAGGATTTAGGCAGGGCCCCAAAAACGCTTAATATCCAGTCCGCAGGGATTTCATACTTTTGTAAAGCCTTCTTTGAAACCGACCCGTGTGCGGCATTCATTGTGCGTAAAACGCTAGAGGGATGGCGCAGGCAGCACCCCCCCCCCAGCTCGGACAAGAGGCAGCCCACTACATATGATTTACTGACACGGATACACAAATCACTGCGAACTATATGCTGGTCGAAGTACGAGGCGCGCCTATTCTCGGCCGCCTATTCCATATCTTTCTTTGGTGCTCTACGCGTGGGCGAGGTGGTCTGCGAAGGAGGGGGCACCCACTCGCAGAGGGGTGTGTTAATGAGTGATCTGACCCTCTCTGGAGACGACCTCATTGTCCGGGTGCGGAGCTCAAAGACGGATCAGCAGGGCAAGGGGGCCCTAATTCGGCTCCCAGCAGTTCACAGTAAAGGCCCCTGTGCAGTGAGGGATATGCGGCGTTTCTTGTACCTGAGGCCGAAAGGACCCGGCCCACTTCTGTTGCACGCAGATGGATCCCCCCTGACTAGGCATCGATTCACCAGGGTGATGAGGTCGGCATTGTCGGCATGTGGTTTACCGCCACTCGAGTTTGCAGCCCATTCCTTCCGTATTGGAGCGGCCACCACAGCGGTGCACATGGGGCTTTCCACCGAAAGGATAAAAGAATTGGGGAGGTGGAAATCTAATGCGTATAAGGCTTATGTCAGAAACAATTTATGACTAGGACTGCTACCCCTGACCTCTGTTCCCCTGTCCATTTACCTTGCAGATCCCAGGAGAGTGCGCATTTGGTTGGTGGGCCACAGTATTGTTCACTGGGCCAGGAATCGTGCCTTGAGTTCTGGAATGGGCAGCAACTTGAGTTTACCTGCTAACGTGGAACTGGTTTGGATAGCGCGTAGAGGGATGCGCTGGAGTGAATTCAAACCAGTGGTGATGGCGAGGGCCGCGGTTGATGGGCCGCCCGATGCCCTGGTGATTCAGTTGGGTGAAAATGATCTGGCTTACCGTAAAGCCATTGATCTGAGATGGAACATTTTCGACGATTTGTCCGAGCTGGTGGCAACATATCCAAACATCACTATTTTATGGTCCTCATTGCTGGAGAGGAGGACATGGCGGGATTGTGCGAGCCCAGTGGGGGTCAACAAGGCTAGGAAAGTTTTAGAGCGGGCAGTTGGACGTAGAGTGGCAGCCCTGGGCGGGTGCGTCATAGGGCACCCAGGCATTCAGTTCAGCAACAAGGCCCTCTACAGAAAGGATGGTGTGCATCTTTCTGATGCCGGAAGTGATATTTGGCTGGATGACATTATGTCAGGGATTAGGAGTTGGTTACAGGTTTGAAGGTATTGGCGGCGAGCTCCGCTCGGGTGGCGGTTAGGCATTGGCTGGGGGTTCAATTGTTATGCAAATGGATCGGCGGGAAGGTACGCCATCACCTTCCCCAAGAAAAGGAGTAGTCCGGTAAAGGACTCCGGGGGGCGTTGTCTTGTCCGAAACCTGGGAAGGTAAGGGCCTCCGGCACGCCCCCGAGCGGTGACACCCGTGGGATCCTAGTTGGCATACTTCAACAGGACCCCCCACGGTTCGTGTTAACCCATCCCGGTCACCATGCCGGGTAGTGGATAGGTGCCAATGCCTAAGGCCAATACCTTCAATTCTCTAATCAATAAAGTTGTGGCCTTTTCATGCCCAATTAACTTAATCAACGTCGCCTGTGTCTTTATTTCTGGGGGGGAGGGGTATTGACACGCAAAGCCATTTCTGACCCCATGGGGGAAGAGAGGGGGTTGCGGTCTTGCCCCTCCCCCAAGCGCGGGGGCTGGCCTGCTGCCCCCGCGAGAGTTGGGGGAATCCCTGGGCGTGCCTTCCACCCATCCGCCAATCGGCGGGCTGGGGGAGGCGTGGCCTTGGCATACTTAAGGCCAGGCACGCCCAGGGACCACCCTCTTTACTCCTGGCCAGCTGAGAGGTTTTCCTGTCCCACCCACCCTTAGGTATAGGTTAGCTTAGGTAGATATGACCTTGCTGTGGACTTCGGTTGGTCGCCGCAAGGGGCCTGGTAGGAATTTTTCCAAGTTGGCGAACTTACGGCCTTTTGGTTTTTTCGCCTACCTCGTAGCAAACGTCACAACTTTCTCTAGTATTGGCGGTTAGGCATTGGCTGGGGGTTCAATTGTTATGCAAATGGATCGGGGGGAAGGTACGCCATCACCTTCCCCAAGAAAAGGGGTAGTCCGGTAAAGGACTCCGGGGGGCGTTGTCTTGTCCGAAACCTGGGAAGGTAAGGGCCTCCGGCACGCCCCCGAGCGGTGACACCCGTGGGATCCTAGTTGGCGTACTTCAACAGGACCCCCCACGGTTCGTGTTAACCCATCCCGGTCACCATGCCGGGTAGTGGATAGGTGCCAATGCCTAAGGCCAATACCTTCAATTCTCTAATCAATAAAGTTGTGGCCTTTTCATGCCCAATTAACTTAATCAACGTCACCTGTGTCTTTATTTCTGGGGGGGAGGGGTATTGACATGCAAAAGCCTCACACACTGCTAAGAGCCCCACTTAGAGGGACTAGGCTGAAAGATGTTCTCAATAAAAAACGGGGGAGTTGTGAGCACTACTTTAATATACGCCCCCTGGGAAACTATGTGTTTCAGAAAGTTACAGTATAGAACATTATTTCTTACACTTGGGGATTTATGGGGGGGAGGGGAATGTACTCTATGAACCTCTGTCTTCTTCTTTGGCGATCACTCGTAGCCAAGTAAGATTGTCTTCCATAAACACGTTTTTAACAATGAGTCTGTAAGTGACTATGGAGGCCCATTCTGGATCCACACATCCTTCCACAGTGGGGACATTGGTTTCCGGGCAGGAGTTGATCATGGTGTGGATTTGCTAAGCGTGCCTTCCTCTTAGCACATTTCTTCCTTGCGTCCTGAGTTTGAGTGTCTTCAAAGCCCATGATACCTTTTGTAAAGGCTGTTCTCCAATTGGAGCACTCACAGGCAAGTGTTTCCCAATTGTTAGTGTTTATGCTACATTTTTAAAGTTTTGCCTTGAGACAGTCTTTAAACCTCTTTTGTTGACCATCAGCATTACGCTTTCCATTTTTAAGTTCGGAATAGAGTAGTTGCTTTGGAAGATGATCATCAGGCATCTGCACAACATGACTAGCCCAACGAAGTTGATGTTGAAGAATCATTGCTTCAACACTGGTGATCTTTGCTTCTTCCAGTACACTGATATTAGTTTGCCTGTCTTCCCAAGCGATGTGTAAAAAATTTCAGAGATACCGTTGATGGAATCTTTCAATGAGTTGGAGATGGTCTATGTTTCACAAATATATAGTAAGGTTGATAGTACAATAGCTTTGTAAACAAGCATTTTGGTTTGTGGTTCGAGGGCCTGACCCCCACGAAGTGAAATGAAGACACAAGGACACGTGATATAAGGTTAATGGGCTAGAAAAAGGCCACAACTTTATTGATTACAGCAATGAAAAGGTATTGGCTTAGGCATTGGATCGAAACAAATGGGTTTATTCACCAGTAGGTGGAGCCTGTTGATGCTAATCCAACTATAGGCTCACCTCTGCTGTCACCGAGGGTCGTGCCATGGCCTCCCGCCAAGCAGGCATCGGACAGAATACACGACCGCCAGATTCCTTTAACGGAATACCCCTAAAAATTGAAGGCATAGGCGATGGCCACACCTAGCACTTCGACACACCACAACACATTATTCCAATGCCTAACCTACCCACCAATACCACAAAAGTTGTGACGATTGCTACGAGGTAGGCGAAAAAACCAAAAAGCCTAATGCCAAATGGAAAAACTCCTCCCAGCCCCCCCCCCCCGGGGCAACCAGGGCGACCAACCTAAGGTCCATAGCAAGGCCAATGACCTAAGCCCTAACTAAAAGGGAGTGGAGGGTGGGTGACTCGCGATGGGACGACGACGAGGAATGAGGCCAGGAAGAGGCTGGTGCTGCAGCAAAAGGCTGCTGAACACGCCCCCTCCGCGGCACCTGGTTGGGTGGCCACCGGAGGGCGTGAGCGCCAGCCTGGTGAGCTGGAGGCAGGGGGCAACGCCCCCTGCTGGGCAGCGCTCGGGCTCCCGCCCACAACCACTCCCCTCTCTTTCAGGGAGGAGAGTCTTTCCCTGCGTATATGTCTGTGTGTAGACACACACAATGGGATTAAGTGCAAAAATGTATGGCTATACTTGGACTTAGAATTTAGATTTCAAGCTCTTGAGGGCAGAGAACTGCTTTTTGGTTATGTGAAACAGTTCCTGCTTTTAGGCTTCCCATAGGAATCTGGATGGCCACTGTAAGAACAGGAGGCTGGACTAGATGGGTCACTGGCCTCATCCAACAAGGGCTTCCTGTGTTCATATAGTAACAGTAAAACACACACATAAGAAATAGTACATGTCTTAGTCTTTAAAGTGCCACAACACTCTTGCTTGTATTTACAAAAAGAAATAGGGATACGTGTCTCTTACTGTTCTTAGTGTGTCATTTCCATGTGTTTAGTGGTATTAGATTTTAAGTCTTATATAAAAAGACAAGCTGTAACAAACCGAAAAGAAGATAAACTGGAGAAAAACCAAGAATAAATACACATAATAGTGTAATCCTATTCATATCTGCTCAGAAACAAGCCTCATAGATTTAAACTGGACTAGTCCCAGATATGTGCGTTAAGGATTGAAGCCTTGTTTATTTATTTTTTTTTTTTAAGGAAATGTATGCACAATGTGTTATGTCACCTTGGAAGAGGGCTAGACACAACAGCGCCTCCTTTTGTTGCGTTTAGCATTAGTTCACCTCCATTATCTATTCTGTGGGAGGTTAGGAAAGTGACTGGGAAATGCAGAAAAAATTGTGGGATAAATGACTTGTGTAATGGAAAGATGTGTAACTACCACACAAGTGAATCAGGATGAATGCACAATAAAGACCAGGTATTGCATGACCTCCATGTAAGTTTTCTGCAAGCAAATCAGAATGAATGGTCAATAAACAGATTTTTATTGGTTGTAACTTAAATTTTATCTTATGACATTGTGGTTGACCAAGACCTGGTTTCCTGTTTTCTGCATCTGTGTTGCGAACCTAACTTCAACAGATTGGCTGCATATGTAGGAAAGCAACACAAAACATTTATCTTACGGGAAATTGTAGAGGGAAACCCAGCAATGTGGTCATTGCTTTTTATTTGCGTCCAGTATTCCAGCATTTTTGTTCCCATTTGTGCAAAAGCAAGCCAACTTTTCTGGGATTGCATCCAGAATACAAATGGGATATTTAGGTTATAAGCCTGAAGCCACTTTATCCTATAAGATCCATGCATTTCAATAGATGTGTTCCTTGCTGTTTTGACAACTGGACTGTCACTTTGATTTCATGTCTTCTTCTGGAGACAAAAAGTAAGAAGTCATCACAGGTTTCTTTTTAAAAAATCAAGTTGAGAGACAGAAAGAGACTGACCAAATAAGAGTTCTCTTCTGTATATGAGCTCATTGTTTCCGCAATTATCCAGTTTGCTTTGTCTTGAGTTCTGCCATGCCACCCTGCACTTAAGCTTACATCTCAGTTTAAAGGTCTGATAACTGTGAAAAATACTTATCAGCAGAACAGCCCTGCAGAGTAGCAGCTGCTTTGCCAGCTGGAGATAAAGTGCTCTAGGTATTATTGCAGATGCTTTGAGATTTCTGGCAAGTCTCTGAAGGCAGTGCTGGCACTGCCCTCTTCACAGTCAATGTTGTCACTGCCTTGTTTACTTTCACATCAAGACAAAAACTACAGGAGATCACTTTATAACTGATCTGTTTTAAGCATACAGCTTTATTATCTTAACTCCCAAGTTCATTTGTTTTGTTTTGTTTTACTTTAACGCCTTTCTGTTCCTAAATTCCTTCTGCTGAACTATAGAACAGAACAAGACAAAGCATTACAACTCACAGAATACTAGCCTTCCTCAACTGAGGTAGTGTAATGTTGTGGCTAAGAGGAAGTATTTGGTTCAGATTTGATTTTACCGCCATGAAAATTCCACCTTTACCTTATAATAATAATAATAATAATAATAATAATAATATAATAATAATAATAATATATTATTTATATCCCGCCCATCTGGCTGAGTTTCCCCAGCCACTCTGGGTGGCTCCCAACTGAGTGTTAAAAACAATACAGCATTAAATATTAAAAACTTCCCTAAACAGGGCTGCCTTCAGATGTCTTTTAAAAAGACTCAGCCTCCATCAACAAAATCAAGATAATGATGTCAACCTACCTTTACATAATAAATATTGATAGAGAAGCATGAAGAGTATGTTGAACATTTCAAAGCACTATATAAATATATCAATCTCTAATTAGTTTGTAAAATACACTGATTTCTAAAATATTTAAATTTGTAGTTTCAAAAATATTATTGAAATTTGTGTTTGCATTATCTTGTTTCTAGAGCTAGCAACAACCAAACTTAGGAATCCTGCATAAACTGTGTTTGTCCTAGCAGGGAGTAGATTGCAACTGACCTTCCTGCTCTAAACATTGCTTGCAATTGAATGCTATAAGCCGATGAGCTGCTCAGCATATGTGCACAATCAGTGCTATGATCACAGGTAATCACAGTCTTTGCAATGAGGGGTCCTGTGCCTTTTGTTGCAGTGTGGTTTTATCCTGTGGCAATGTCCTTGTAGTTCTACATTCATAGAACACCAGTCTCTCACCTTTCACACCCATGCAGAAAATCAGTCTTTGTAGTAGCAGAAAGTTATTTCATTCGGGGGGAGGGGGAGGGAATGGCACGTTGGTTTGAGCCTATGTAAGAACTCGTAATCGGATAGCAGTCATTTTCAAATGGTTTTTTTTGGGAAGCTTATATTAAGTTTTTCGGTTAGAAGATCAGCAACAACAGACAAGCTTCTCTGAAAATTCAAATTTATATCACACTCTTTCTCCCCAGAAGGAGTGCAGGGCAGCTCAAATTAATAAAAGGAAATAAAACAATTTGAAACAGCACTGTAACATATCACTGACATTAGCTGCATGTACCAAGGTGTATGGGAAATCTCAACAGGACTATACCATATGAACTAACTGTACATCATTGAACACATCACAGAATACTTTGTAATGTCCAAGGGTCAGTGGCTAGCTTGGAATTCATTCATTCATTTATTCATTCATTCATTCATACAATTAGTTATCTGCTGCCACTTTGGGCATAGAATACCCAAGATGACTCACAATATCATAAAAACACAGTGAATATAAAATAATCAAAACTGCCAAAGGCAGCAACATCGTCAATTATTTTAAAAGGCTAGTTAAAGCACTTAATGAAGACTATGAGGGAAGCCGCATAGCCATCGCCGGAGAGCGCTGACTTTTTCCTGTTGACAATTGGACTCTAAACAAGTACCCGTGAGTAAGAACGGAAAATTGGATCAAGAAACATTCAAATTAGGCACTGAAGCGGGAAGGTTCAAAACAGGAAGTCCGCCTCCCGCTTTTTGTAAATAGACTGAAGCAAAAACCTTGTAATCTAATAGCCTGGAAAGCTGTTTGTAAAGGCTGGAATTTCCTGCATTTTAAACCAATAAACCCCCCTTGGAAGCAGGAGAAAAGGGGGGGGGGACTTGACTCTTTCAGCCTGCAGGAGAGAGAGTAAAGGAAAATAAATTTCCATCGTCTCAAACCTGGGAACGGGGTGTCAGGATAGAAATTGTTGGAGACGTCCATTGACTGTAAGTGGAGCATTTTGACAGATAGTTAAAAAAGAGAAACAAACTGACTTCAATGTTGCCTTCTGCATTCTAAAGAAACAAAGTATTTGAAAATTGAAAGTAACTTTCTTTTGTTGGATATGTCTCAAAAAGATGGATACAAATAGAAATTGTGTCCCCTAGAGGGAGCTTGTCAATTTGTTGCTGCAGTTTACTTGGAGACCTTACAGCTGTGAGATTGGGATTGTGGGACCAGTCGTTTGACCTTGAATAGAAATGTGTTGGGAGGAAGTGTTGGTGACTGCCTTTTGTAAGACAAATGCTTTGCTGGACCAGTTGCATGAGAAGACGGATTTGATGAATAAGAAGTTGGACTTGATGACTGCTGTAGTCAGTGAATATGGATCAACAGGAAACACGGTCACATAAATTATACAGCGACCAACTCAGGAAACTAGTTCGACTGGGCAAGTGCAAGGGCAGATGAAGATGGAGGAGGCTGTGATCGCACCTCAAGCAATACAAATGGAGAGACCCGAAGCCCTGCAGGAGCATAAGCCACTGTTTTGGAAGATTGAACTTGGAGTGGGCCTGAGAGAGTCTGGAGCTAAGGAGGCTCTTAACTTTGGTGGGACTCTGAAACATGCTGATAATCATTTTCTGGATAACTACTTTTCGGATTACAATGATGATGGCGGGGAGTGGGACTGTGGGGAATGGGCTAGCCTGACGAGGGAAGATGGAGACAACTATTGGTTGGAATCCCCCAGAGACCTACTCCTCAAGGAGAAAGGGAAGAAATTAGGAAAGAGACCAACAAAAGATAAGGAAAAGTGTAAGCATAAACAAGAAGAAGAAAATCTGCAGAAGGGGCATAGAAGAGACTTAAGGGCCTCGGACATAAGATCACCAGGTTGATGGACTGGATGGAATGGACAGTAAGGACTGACAAAACCCGAGACCAGGAAGAAGGGACGTTGGATGAAAATTAGGGGGGAAAAGGTCTATAAAAGGAATTTATTATTATTATTATTTTTGGAACTAGTGTAAAACTAATGAAATATTAGGGGGAAATGTTGGAATGGAATTATCTGGCTTTAGTAGAAAGGATATAAGGAGTTATGTATAAATATGGTTTAGATTTAGACTTTTAAGGTTTATTATGGTAAGATAAGGTTAAATAAATTAAGGTAAATTGAATAACAGAATATGGTGAAAGATGGAAAGGATTTGCTGAGTTAACTAATAGGCTAGACTGTTAAGATAAATTATTTAAATAAGAATTGAGAAAGATGGAAAGAATTTACTGAAACAACGAATTAAGTTAGAATACAAAAATGGAGGTGTGAGGAGGTCAAGGAAATAAGCAAATGAAAAGATGTAATATGGGATTTGTATTCTCTTTTCTTTCTTTCTTTCTTTTTGTTTGTTTTGTTTTGTTTGTTGTGATGTTGTTATGTTGTTGTTGTTTCTTTTATGTACCTGTTCTTTTTCTTATTTTTTCTTTTTTCTTGTATTTTTGAAACTTTGAATAAATATCATTTAAAAAAGAAGAAGAAGACTATTCCTTGACAAATAATCTGATATGGAAAGGGAACCTAGATCGCAGTAGGCTTGAACACTGCTGGTGTTGAAAGACATGCATTGTATAGGCATTACGGGAGTGCACAGCAAGAAGGCAGCAGTATGCTTGCAGGAACAGCAAGAGCGACCTAGGAACTTCAATTCAGCCTGGACCCTGAAATTTAACTTTCTCTCTCAGCACAGTTGCATTGTGCCATTTTTAGATAACCATCTCACCGGAGAAAACTTTACTTCTGATCTCCTTTAGGCATGCTACCATTTATAAGCACTACATATTCCCTGAGCACCCAAAAGCTTCTTATTGCACTTAATTAACTACAGTTGCCTCATCACCCATTTCTAGAAGAAAAAGGAAGGAGGCAAGCATTTTCTCCACTTTGTACAGGGCAGTAAACTGGCTCAAAAAAACCCCAAAGTTTCCTAGGGTAACAAATTATATTTATTATACCTTTATGGCATCAGAATATATGAAACTATAAATAGCTTTTTCTGGGTATTAAACACCCTGACTATTGCAAAGTCCATTAACACTGAGTGCATACTAGTATTATGAATATGATTGCTGGTAATAACAAATCCAAAAGAAAATCCAGTAAACCGGTTCATTAACATCTGTATGATATTTGTTAAAAAAATATGCCTCATGGAATGAAGAATGTTTTTCCCTTCTAGGTTCTTACATATATCGTTTTGATATAGATTCAATTGTGGTCATTGATCATTGTTAGACTACTTATCCTGTTTCTGTGTAGCAACAGTAATAGACTGAGAGCAAGCCTTGTGTCACATGCTTCCTCTTCCTCCATTTTTTTTTTTTTTGCAACCTATAGAACACTTCCTGTGTTCAATAGACCACAGTTGCAGCTATATCTCTATTTACAAACCAGAGTATAAACCCTTCTTTGGGAGTAATAAGAAAATGTGGTTTAATTAACCATGGTAGTAGTGCTGAATCAAATGCAATGCCTGTTTTCAGGGTACTTTATTAGACAAATATTCTCAAATTTGAACTGGGCCACTGAGAGCTGCAGTTGTTTTTATTATTATAACATTTTATTGTTTTCTGCTATGTTCTTACTCTTCTGTTGAATTTGCAGCTTCAATTTATACTGCATTTTTATACCTTTTGGTTTTCTTTAAATTTTTAAGCTGAGGTGTTTAATCGTATCATAATGAACACATTTAAAAATAAGGCATGCCAACTAACAAAACAGAGCCTCTCAAAGCAAATGTATGTAATGAGTTCTGCTACAGATGGCAATCCTTGATGGTGTTACATTAGCCTACACATGGGACCTATACATAGCCCCTGAATCTCAAATTCTGGAGTACTGTCTGACCACCCTGTTTTGTAATACAGTGGTACCTCAGGTTAAGTACTTAATTTATTCCGGAGGTCCGTTCTTAACCTGAAACTGTTCTTAACCTGAAGCACCACTTTAGCTAATGGGGCCTCCTGCTGCTGCCGCGCCACCGGAGCATGATTTCTGTTCTCATCCTGAAGCAAAGTTCTTAACCCGAGGTACTATTTCTGGTTTAGCGGAGTCTGTAACCTGAAGTGTCTGTAACCTGAAGCGTATGTAACCTGAGGTACCACTGTACTGGGGACTCTCAGAGACGGGATTTTGTATTAGGCAATCATTGTTCTGATACAATAAAACTATATTTGTGCAAATCAAGAAATGATTTGTGGACTGCAACGCATATGTATAAATGAGAAAAAGAAATACAGTTAAACAGGGGGTGGAAGCTTGCAAAGAACAAAATTATCATCATAAATGCTGTTGGAACCCGAATTCCAGACAACATTACTGCATTATTTTACATGACAGAAACTACACTATTAACACATTACCTCCATCACAACTGGGCAAACAACCCAGCAGAGGGTCATTGAACATAGTGAATTCTCCAAATGGCTCCCAATTACAGAAACACCTGTGCCTGTAATTTTATGCTAATCCAATGGAAAATGCAATGTTCAGCACTACGAATCTACATAATTTCTCATTTATTACCTGTAGAGTGTTAGCTCATTGTTTTCAGATTTTGTTGCTGTTTAAAGAACATCATTTCAAGGGGAGCTGAAAGGACATACTCAAAGCCCTTCTGCGTGTGCAGTTATTGACACTCAATCTTTCTGTATCGACATGTGAAGATATACTTGGGAGAATGCATGATGCTGAATAAAAGGGAGAACAGTTGAAAGATTAATGCAAACATTTACAAAAGCCAGCTCCCAAGCTCAAGGGGGTATGCCGCTCATGATAATATACACCACCTCCTCTGAACACAGAGATTGCCAGCAACCAACAGCAATATGTTGAGAAGACAGTGACAATGGTAAAGTAATTGCTTCATGTGATTATCCATGGGGATTTTTTACTGTAACTGGGTGGGTGTTCCCACACCTGCCTGCAGCTTCTGTCACTTCTTTACTTTTTGGCTGAATTATAACAGGGACATAATATTCAGCGGAAGAAAGGAAACACAAACGCAGCTTCTCTCTCATTTTCACAGCAATCTTAGTATGCAAAACCCATGGGTTGGAAGGAGCAAGGTTAACAAGTTCATTGATAACCTAAGAAGAAAGCAAGTCTCATTAACTTGCATTTGCTTTGCTATGCATCTTGATTTTTATCCCTGCTGGATTTTGAAGGGGAGGCAAATGTTCTTCTGTCATGTAATTGTGCTCCTTTAAAGCCAATTTAGCTAATGATTCAAGCACTTTCCTAAGGACAGAACCATCTGTGATGATACAATGCAAAGAGAAGGGTGGGCTGGTTGACTCTGAAATATGCTAGCTTCATCCAGGCTACAAACTCAGGCTGCACTCCCCTGGTGAGCGTTCCAAGCATCAGATGGTGCTGGGGTCACAGTGCAGAGCCAGACATGAAGAGGCTCCTGTTCAGAAGATCCCAAAAAGGCCACAGACTCATGAGAAAATCATGTCCAGGCTCTCCTGGAAACCAGTAATGCTTCTGTAGATTGATTTCACTGAAGAAGAAGCACTGTCATGCAGCAATGGGGAGAGTTATTTTTGTCACATTTTAGTATGAACCTACACAAATTCCCAAATCAATATGCAGACCGAGACATAGTTCTCCTTAGAAATGTGCACATCTTTGGGTTTCGTGATGCAGTTCTCTCTGGCCCACCGCATCAAGTTTGTAATGATGAACCCAAGGAGCTTACTTATTCAGATTGGCCCTGAAGAAAGAAAATTGTATTTTTGATTCAGGCATTTGAAAATTCATTTCCCCCCCCCTTGCTTTCTTGTCTTATATAGTCCTTTCTGTCTTTGCTTCTAGAATTCTCAGATGCTGCTACTCCTTTCCAGAACTCTTTGCAGATGTTATGCTGTTCCATTCTAGAATCAGCAGCAGTCAAGCCAAGACACACTGCTTATTCTATCCATCTTAGGGTGGCATACATGTCATTGTTGTCCATTTTATTCCCACAGTAACACTGTAAGTTACAAAGGGACAAGAGAAGATGATTCCTGGTTCAAGGTCAGATCTTCCTAAACTAGCACTTTATCCGCTGTATTATGCTGGGTCAATCCAGTATCTAGTTCCCATGCTTGGAATGATGAGTCCCTCTTAAATGGAGTGCCGTGATGCAAACTAACTCTGCCCATTAGCAAAAGGTACACTCTGTCAAATAATTTCAGCTCTTCATGCTACCCTACTATAAGAAAACTCCAGTAAGCAACCCCTGTGCGTAGATCACGCATATTCTTATGTGTTGCATGAATATTCACATCATAAACCCATTTGAGGGTAGGCCATACCTCAATGGAAGAGCAATTGCATAGCATACAAAAGATCCCAGGTTCCATTAAAAAACAGATTCTTGCCCACATGCTGTATGCAATGTAGGTGAATTAAAATACTGTCATTGCCACTAGCGAAGATGAAATCCGAGCAATATCCTCAAGCCAGAAAAAATATAGATAGGAAAAGTAAAATAGAGCAGAAGAATTACCAAAAGGCTTTTCTGTAATGTTTTTCACTCTGCCTATAAATCTGATCAGATTTGTAACCTAAAATGCCAGCCAGCCTGATGATTTATTATACAGCTAAGAAACTTCCTATTACCCTACTGACATTTGTGCCATTAAATATTTGCCCTCTTTCCATTTTAATCAGATTTTCGGGGCTTTGTAAATTGTCTCTTGAAATCACAGTATGACGGAAAAAATCCAGAGCAGCAGCAACAACAACAACAAAAAGGACCACCCAGAGTACTTTGCTTTGTGACTCTTCCATATTACAAAAAATGCAGAAAACACACTACATGCTCCAATATCTATGTTTTAAAGGACTATTTTTCAGAGTGGTATATACTATCCTTCCAGAAAAGACACAATATCCATTCCACTGATATCTGATGGGTTGAAAGCAGCTGATATCAATGGGGAAAAATATCAAGTGTTATGGGAAGCTTTTTGTCAGTTTCACAAAGGGAGCTCTGGGGACTTAGAAGCACTCATTTCTCTTTACATTGCAAAGATTTCTATGCTTCCCACACAGCATCAGCAGCATTTGACAACATATGTGTAGAATCTGTCTTGTAAACTATATGAGATGAAAAAGTGGGGCTCATGGATCCATGGGATCTCCTTCCACGTAGTGAAGGAGTATTTATTTGTAGTATATCCATGAGTGCCTTGACATATTTGTGATAGTCAAAACTAAAAAATGCATCTACCATATATACGTTTATCAAGGAAGAAATGAGCTATATTATCACTAGAAAAATTATATTTGTTTTGGTAATACAAACACATACACACACATCTTTGGAAAAGGGGCTAGTGTACACAGCAAAAATGGAGAATCTATTTCAAATGTTGTTAGACTCCAACTCCTATCAGCCCCAGCCAGCATGGCCAATAGTTGGGGATGCTGGGAATTTAACAATGAGAGAAACAGACCATATGAATAAGTTAATTCTTCCGTAAACTCATGCATCTCTCCATTGAAATGGTGAATGAGCACCTACTCTGTAAATTACACAAAGCGTAAAAAATGAAGCATAAATTCATAAATTCTCTTGTTTTCTGATTCCTCTGCTTGTTGAATATTCAAATCTACTTTGTGTTGTCAGACTCCCTTAATTCAGATCCCCTAAGAACCAAACTAGATATGTAACAGGCAGCTAAAATCTTATGTTTCCTTAACTAATTACAGGGGAAAACCAATTTACACTGCAAAGGCAGCATCTAAGGAGGCTTCTCTCTTCATTTCCCCTCATGATCTGAATAGAGATCTCATCTTGGAATAAAAACTGTCCCATCGCCCGCCCTCTCAGAACAAAGTCCTCCTGGGTGCCAGTGGGAATTCTCCCAGCCACCCTCCCAAGGCTCATAGCTGTGTAGGAAGGGTCACTCTTCCAATCACAGTGGGAGACTGAAGAGACAAAGCCATCCGTCCCCATATGTAGACGCCCCCATTTGTAATTAGTAACGCCGAGACAAAAAATTAGCATGCATGTGTGCCAATGAATGTGAAAAGAAATTTCATTTCAAAGCTATAAAATTATTCATGGGAAAACAAATTTCAGTAAAATTCTCATGGTCAAGGTGCAAGGTTCTTGTTTTGCTTAGTTTTGAGGTATTTGTGGATGTTCTTTCATTCATTCTACAAATCATCTCACCAGCGGTCTGCACTCTGCAGCCTTCCTAGGTGCCCACACTTATATCAAAACATCAGAAGGTAACTCCTCCGATGTGCCTTTTTAAAAATCAGGAAGCATGGGTAGTTGCAGAGTGCTGGATAGATATTTACAGGAAACAGAGGGCAGTGTTCAACTCAATAGTTGTCCTAGCACAAGGATTAGCACTAAAATTATGGGATTTTCCTGTGCCATCCTCAAATCTATTCTTGAGGGCAGAGGCAGATTCTGGGCACTGCTATGATGTAATGCAGGCACAGAATGGAAGCCTAGAGGTGCCCAATTTTGGCCTCACACCGCTGAAATTTGAAAGACCAAAGTCTGTATATCACCTCTACTGTATTTCTCCTGAGGCCACCTCCTATTGTAAGCTCAAAATCCTGCACTGATCAAAATACTATCGAAATCCCAATAGAAATTCTCAGTCCCCTGACAATGAGGCACAACAATGGAAACATTTAGCCGAGGAAGAAAAGTGAAGGAGAGATTTTGGCACAGCACTAGTAATTAGTTAAGGAAATACATAGCTGCCTGCTACATATTAAGTGCATGTCTGCTTTGGCCCTGGCTTGTGGTAAGAGCAACAGTAAGCTTAGATCCTAGAGAGAAAAGCGGAAATCTCCATGTACTTTCATGTGTCCAGGGGACTTTTTCTTACAATCTGAAAGCATAGTGTTCCCTGAAAATGCCCAGCCACAATATAATAGTTTAAGGGGGTTTTCTTGTTTGTTGGTTTTTTGGGGGAGGGGGGGTGTCACATGGATTTAAAAACTAGTAACCCTCTAACAGTTTTAACAACCTCACTGGCCTCCTTAAACATCATTTCTCCGTGCTTAGTTGCTTAATAAATTGTAACCTTGCTTTGCACTTCAGATCAAACAAAAACCTGCTTTTATGTATCTGTGATACATACACACACATGCACACATATATACATACTCATTTTTCCATTAACAGAGAGAGAATATTTGCAAGGAATATAAAGTGGCAAAAGCTTTAGTATGGTTGCATTGCACCTTACGTGACGGTACTAAAATTAGGGTAAACTTCAGATGATACATTTTCAGTGCTTCATTTCACTTTCACATAAGAGAGGGATGTTTTCCCCTTCAGGGCGAAATACTAAATGGGAAGATGCTAATGAAGTTCCATGGAGCTTCGCTGCTTAACTGCACACCTTCTTGTTGTGGTTTTGTTTTTTAAAAAGTCCGCATTTGCCTTCTCCTGAAGAAAGTCTTATTCCATTTTCCTGCAGTTTTCATGGTCAGAGAAGATGTCCAAGAAATATCCATGCTATTTGTGCCTTGTTCTTATGACCTCCTGTAACAGCAAATTTGGAGTAAAGACTGCTGTGCCAACTTGTGCTGTCAAGTTGCATCATGATTATAGGTTGACTTCAGTAGGTAGTCATGTCACAAAGCTACAATATGGCACATATATGGGAATAGGAACAGGAATGTGGCAAAGGCAAAATAGGATGAAACTCACATTCCATTCCATTTTAGAATCATAGAGTTGGAAGGGACCATGAGGCTCATCTAGTTCAAACCTACAGTGCAGGAACCTTTTTGCCTAATGTAGGGCTGAAACCATAACCCTGGGATTAAGAGACTCATGCTCTACCAACTGAGCTAGGTAGCCAAAGAAAAAACTCACGTCCCATTACATTTACAAAAAAAACCCTTGTTTGTTATCCCTAACTAGAACCAGAGGTCTGCTTGCAATGGGTCAAGCGACAGTTAAATTGTTGCACTTGTTCCCTGTTGTTGAGATGGCATTCTGGCTTTTGGCTGCCATATACAGAACAGTAGCATCCAGTTTATATTTAATGTTTGGGCATTTGGTGGGCAATCCATTCAAATCCATTAGTACATAGTTACAGGCTAATGCGAGTTTGGAATTCCATCAGAAATGAATTGATGAGATTGAGAGTCCTGGCTGAAAGGAATATAAGGCCAAATTCAGTACTGTTTGGAGGTCGGTTGTGTGTCTTTGGTGAACTGTGAATAGGGTCATAAAAGGACTTCGGAAAGGTTCAAGGAAAGCTAGAAAGAAAGGCAGCTGGCAGATGAAGAAAACTGAAGCTGATATTTCCTAAAGCAGAAGCTAAGGAGGCTTGCAAAAAAGGGAGTGTGAACTCCCACAGCAGCCTTTGAGACAGCTAAGGCCATGGTGGCAGAAGGTGCGGACTTCTGGTGAAGACCTCAGTAAAGCTGAAAGGTAACTGAGAAAGGTGAACCCTGAACAAAGGGAAGACTTCAAGAAAAGCCCTCTTGACAAACCTGTGAGTTACCTGGGGGTGGAGTTAGGACTTGACTAAGGCTATTATAGACTTAGGGAAAATAACTAGCTATCTTCTTGAAGCAACAGTAATACCATTAAGTAATAGTAACATCTTACATCTAATAATAAACCAAGTTTTATTTTACAACTTGCAAGATTACATATGACATCAATAATACGATTCAATATATTATAAGATCTGACTTACTTCTAAGCAAGTATAGTCTTTTTTTGTTCTGTGCCTATACCCATCTACTTTATCTGAAAGAGGATAGGATATAAATACAACTGTTTGAAATAAAATAGAAAATGAGAAATACAGCAGGTATTTGATTCAATTTGAAAACACCAGAGTCACAGGGTTTTTTTTGAAAAAGTGGAGACTAAGCAATAAAGGTCTGCGCCACTAGGCTTCAAAAAGATGGTGGTTTGGAAGTGGGATATAAAGGTCTGCTCCACCTAGGCCTGCCAGACACCTAGCACAGCAGTAAGAAATGATAATAGATTGCAAGAACACAGTTTGCATGATACTTTTTTAGCCTTCAAGGTAAAGACGTTGCTGTAGAAGTCTCAGCTAGTGATGGTGCTGAAATGGAAGGGCTTTGGAAGGTGACTTAAGTGCCCACACACTGCCACTTGCTAGTTCTGCAGCTGCTCCTTTCCATTCCCAAAAACTTACCTGAAGCATATAAAGTTGCCTTATACTGAGTTAGACCATTGGTTGCATTGTCTACATTGATGGGCAGCTGTTCTAGGTGGCAATGCTGTTGAAGCTGGCATGCTTCATGACTCTTCGAATACTGAAATGAATGTGCTGTGGACATAAAAGTCTTTGGGATATACCTTTTCACCCCCAAGGTGCCTGAGGAAGTAGAGAAAGTAGGAGTATTAACTACAGTCGTACCTTGGTTTTCAAACAGCTGAGTTCTCGAACGTTTTGGCTCCCAAACGACACAAACCCAGAATTGCAAATGTTCTTTGGAACCCGAACATCTGACAGGGCTTCCGGGGCTTCAGATTGGCTGCAGGAGCTTCCTGCAGCCAATCAGAAGCCGTGCTTTGGTTTCTGAATGTTTTGGAAGTCAAATGGACTTCCGGAACGGATTCTGTTTGACTTCCAAGGTACAACTGTCCCAGGACTCCTTATGAGTAGTACATTAGCACAAATAGCAATATCCCAAGCACCAGAACGCATGGGATATGTTTTGGGGATATGTGTTTGGGGAACTACATTTCACAGGGCCTTGATGGCCTGGGATACTGCAATTTCAGCATTCCAGATCCTTTCCCGTAAGTTCTAAGCTCCCAGTGAGAGCATAACCTCTGTGTCCAAAGGAAGGACCTACACTTTCAAACCTAGCTAGTTCTGATCCTTACATATACAACACCTCCCTAGCTCCACAAATCATTTCATATTGTCTCATGCATGTTACAAGTTGACCTTTTAGGGAAAGCCATTTGTCCTCCTGTAGCTCTTTACTCATCTTTGTTTCCTCTCTTCCTTGTTGTTCTTCACAGCCACAAATTCCTATACTTCTCATTATTTTCAAATTAGGAAGTGACTCCTGAGAGAGAAAAGGCACTTCCCAAGAGAAGGAGACAGACAAATACCGGTATGTGTTGTCTGGAGCTAAAATTACCTTTCCCTCTGTATATCATACTAACTGGCTAGGCAGCACTCACAACCAAGTTGGTTTACATTAGACCTTCACATGGCAAAGTAATACCAAGGAATGGACATTACTGAATATGCTCAGCTAATTTTCTTCAAAGAGTAATACTGCAATGTACTGTCTTGTACTTGAGAAAGTTAAGATGTACTGAATTCCATAGAAATGAACAGGATATGTTAGATGCACTGTGGATGTGGACTGGTACCCAAGGCACAGTGTCTAAAGATGCTATTTAGATCTCAGTCTTGATGTTTTATGAAACAGTGTGGAATAGGCATCATTTTATCTTTCTGTGATATTTCTCCTGTATTTGTTTAGTATTTTGTTTAGCAAAATTATTTCTGTTGAATAATATCCATTTAACTTACTTAATTAGATTCTTATTGTACTTTTAGTGTGAAAGCCACTAGAGAGTACAGACCATGTACAGATGCAGATTTATGAGTGTATTTATCACAGAGGCTTTGCAAATTACTCCACAATGTTCGTGTTTCTGCTGACACTTCAGAATCTAACCCTTGCTCTTCTCTCATATACAGTATGCTCAGATACACCAATAACAGTTAGGCAGGGTAAAAAGCAGTCAAACATGGCAAAAAGTGTGGGGGGTGGGGGTGGAGGAGAAGAATCATTATGCCTAAACAGGGAGGAATTCTTGACTGAGAAAATGAATAGGGAATTACATTTCTAAAACATATTTTTGAAAACAGAAATGTTGTTTTTGTTGTGACTACAAAATGCCAACTGCATACAGTATGTCATAAACTGACATTTTTTTAAAAATCAACGCTGTTCAGAAGCTATCATGACTAGAGATGGCACGGAGCGATTATACAAGTCATCTCACCTCACTTCCAATTCAACAAAGATAACTTGCATAAAGGGAACACACAAACTCCCGCTATACAAAGGAAAGCTTAAAGCAGGTTTGGGGAACCTGTGGCACTCTAGATGTTGTTGAGCTACAACTCCCAGCAGCCCCATTCAGCATAGCCAATGGTCAGGGATGTTGGGACCTGAATTCCAACAACATTTGGAAAGTTACTGCTTCTTCTACTCTTAAACTAAAGGTAATAGCACATGGGTTTTCCACAATGTGTTGATATCAGTTTTTCAGTGCTGAGTGTTGACTGTTTATTTTCCCCACATTGATTCCTAGGAAGACATGCAAATGTTACACCTGAAAGTTAATACACATTTATTTCCCAGGGAAGAATTGGAATCCTTAGGCCCACTTCCACATTTCAGCTGCCTATGCATCTTATCTCCAGGAACAGATAATAATTTGCATTTGCTCCTTGGTAATGTTAAGTTAAGAAAAATGACATGTCATCACTGCACAGCATTCCTCTATCCCCGCTCCATTTTCTTAGCTTTCATCTTTGGGTGGGCAGGAAAATGCTGAGTAATAGTCATATTATCATTCACACATTTTATTCAACCAAATGTTACTGGAGGGAAGTAAAGGAGACATGGGAAGTGTTTCAGGTTAGTGGTGGCAGCCACATAATATTGATAGCATGCAGTTTGGGCCCAAGAGACAAATAAGCATTTGTGCATTTTGACTTCAGAGGAGGAACAACAAAACTAATACTTAGCAGGGAGAAGAGTGATCTTAAATAATCCCTGGCTCTGCTATCATTGACATGATGCGTATCTGCACACCAGCATAATTGTGCCACATCTTGCTGTGGTTCAACAACAGTACCACACCACACCCTGGGCCTGAAGTCCATAAGGCACAAATCCACAAATCTAACTATATTAACACGTTGCTACCATAGCGCAAGGATTAAGATTAACAAAATGTACTCAAATGGTTCAAGGAAGTGCATCCACCCAGTGCCCCTGGCCCAGTTTTCCTGTATAGAAGAAGAAAGAAAGAAAGAAAGAAAGAAAGAAAGAAAGAAAGAAAGAAAGAAAGAAAGAGAGACAGAGAGAGAGAGAGAGAGAGAGAGAGAGAGAGAGAAAGAAAGAGAGAGAGAAACTAGGGAAATTGGAGAATCTGAACTATTTTGTTTTCCTTTGGAAGCAGTCATGATAATAAAAAAGCAATTAGTCACAGGCTAGTGAGCAGTTCTTTGTGCACAATGTTCTATGTAAAGCATCAGTCACACAGACTATCACACAGGGCCCCAAAGGCAATTATAGTCGACAAAGAAAATAAACACAAGTAGGTTAGAATGTATCAGAGCAGAGGTAGGACCTGTGGGTGAGAGGGACTGACGAGGAACAAACAGAAACAGATCACAAGGATATCTGGGACTTCTTGAAGGGATGTGTAGGGTTACAGTGAACAGAAATAATAAAAAATATACAGATAATGAGGGCACAACTTTCCTTAAATAGAAAACAGAGAGCACGTGTTACACATGTGTGTGTGTGTGTTTTTAAATTGTTGCATGCTACCCCAATCTCTGAGTGGTGCAAGATTCCAGGCGTTCCAGGCACTTACCCAGGGTTTGTGTTTCCTCTGGGAATGAGGAACAGCGGAGACTGTGGTGTCTTTATGAGATATGGTTTATTCACACATATATGCAACCTGTGGCTATGATGGGGGGTGGGTCATTGCATTCATTCCCCAATAAAGTCCTGCCACAGCCTTAGATTCCAGCAGAAATCAGGCCTGGCTCTCTCTCTGCCTTTTCAGCCTGCAGCTTTTGCACCCAGCTCTTAGCTCACATCACAGCAAACCCTGTCTTAAAAACTCAGGCTTTGCCCTTCTATCTAAAAGTTGAAGGAGGGGCCGCACCCATCTGGAACAGAGTCCCCTTTCCCTTTATTCTCTTAAGGACTCATACTTAGTGGGCCATTACTAGGCTAGCCTGGCTATTCCAGGAATTAGAAGGGGGCCCAGGCACCCCCAAACTCATAAGAATATATAGCAGCTCTTGCATATTAAGTGCTATGAGGAGGGCTTATAAAGCATGTTTCTAAAATGTTTTGGGAAGTCAAAACATATCACTTGACTTAGATTTGCAAGCTGCTTGTCCATTTTCCATTTGAAATGGAAAGCTAACTAGGCACCCTTCATCTTTGACTAACCATCCCACGGCTGTTCAGCCAGCTAAACCTTGCGTAAGTCCCCTCTGTTTATTTCTGGATAAATATAAATAATTGCCTAGGTAACCATTCATTCACAGGATGATGAATGCCATCACTTGTGCTCTTTGATTGCCTCCAGTAAAACATCCTTTCTGTGAAAGACTATCAACTGATGAAGTGCTTCAAATCACTGTTAATTTATCACTGTTTAAATCATATGACCATGCAAATCTATTCACAGTGGGCCCATGAAATTAGGGCTCACTGAGCCCTATAGTTATTTGGGTGTATGCAGGTGCCATATTATCATTCAAGGAATGGTTTTTTAAGTAAAGAGAGCCAAAATATTGTATTATGTTTAACAAGGGCTACCCATTTACTATTTTATGTACAGTGTGCACATAAGTATCTAGTCACTCAGGATGATAAATATTCACTGCTCAATTTTCAAACATGGTTAATGAATGGTTAAAGGGAAATCATCTCTTTAAACCACCAGGAAATTGGATTTCCCTTCCCCTATGCTTTTCCATAAGCCTTTTTCTAGACCAGCTTTTAAAGACAATGAGATGAGACTTATTACATTAGCTGTCCACTGAAGGTCAAACTGGTTCAAGTGTCTGCTAAGGTTTTCAAATAGGAAAATCAAAAATAAGTTCCATTGGGAATTGTCAGGATTTCAGCTTATATCCGTAGATTGTTTCTTAAATCATTCAGGACAAAATAAATTGAATTCCTGCATTGTTGATAGCCTACTTTCTCCACATTTTTATGGTCAATGATTCAACACGTTTCAGTTTAAATGATTAGACGTACAATCTGTGGCTGAATCATAAAGGTCAATCTGCCTGATTCATTGCTGAAAATTAATGCTCTTTTCTAGTGAATGTTTTCTGGATGGTATCTTAATCAAGTGCCAGACAAAAGAGGAGTAATTCATCACAAGCCACCTTTCCTACTTTAATTTCTCTTTACGTTAGAACACAACTTTATAATACTGGATTAATAATACATGCATCATATAGAGATACCACATTAATACTCATTATATAAATCATTAATGAATGCTTAATAACATTTAATTCCTCGTGGAGTTTGCTGGCAGTCGCATTAAGCTTTGTAATTTACAAACTATTTACACTTCCCTTGCAGCAATAGAGAAGGCTAATAATAATAATAAAAAAATAATTGTATGATCTCAACATATGCCTTCATGTGGGTAACATTCAGGAAGGCTTGGCAATAGCTATGGTTTTATCTAGGGGCACTGGCTCATGGGAGGATAAGCTGTTTTGGGCCCCCTTAGTATTTTGGGAGAGGGGGCCCAGGGCCCCCCATTGTGTGGGGCACTCAGACATGTGGGGCTTGGAGTGGCTCTTAATATCTAATGAGTGAAAGATGGGTTATAAACATTTTAAATAATAATTAAATATGATTTATTTGACTTTATAGAAAACAATTCCTTTCCCAAAACAATATTTGCTCTTTCTGCTACAGCTAAAATATATACCTGGTGCTGTTTTGTATTCATCACAATTGTCAGGTAAGTGAGTGGAATTATTATTATTTTATTATTATTATTATTATTATTATTATTATTAGAATCTAGGGTTTGTGCAAACCAAGGAAGCAGACTCAGATTAGTACATTAGATCTATGCACTCAACTCCCTTTTGGATTCAGCAAATCTTGCAGATGTGATTGTAATAGCGGAAAGCATATTTCAAACTGGATGCATTAGATCAGTGTTTCCCAGCCTTGGGCCTCCAGCTGTTTTTGAACTACAATTCCCATCATCCCTGACCACTGGTCTTGCTAGCTAGGGATGATGGGAGTTGTAGGCCAAAAACATCTGGAGGCCCAAGGTTGGGAAACACTGCATTAGATGACCCTCGGTCCCTTCCAGCACTAAAATCCTATGATTCTGTGATACTCAGTTTATTTTTCACTCCCCATCTAAGGCAAAAAGTACACATTACTTTAGCATCAGAATGAACATATCCTGAAACCCAGTTTTTTTTTTTTTGGGGGGGAGCCCTCATGGGCCAAACTGGGACCAATGCCGGTCCAAATCTGGTCCAAGGGTTGCCCACCCCTGGTCTATACTACAGTGCCTTCTAGGCTTTTCAGATAAGAGACCTTTCCAGCCCTTCCTGGAGATTTTGAGATTGAACCGGGGACCTTCTGCATGTAAAACAGATGTTATATCATTAAAACTATGGTCCTTCCCCCTTTTCATTGTGGAAAATTAAAATGGCAATCCGTACACTCAGAAGTGTTAGAATTCCTGCTCCATGATTTCAGTCGTGGGATTGTTGTCTATCACATGTCAGTATATGTTTTGACTCCACAGAGTGGGAAGTGATGGAGACAGGATGTTTGTGTTGCTGTGTTCCATGAAGTGGGACTATTATCCTTTGTTCTTTTTCTCTTTGCTGTCTGATGCTAGAGAGAGAGGGAGCCATGTTGCAGTGCTCCGTGTGTGTTTATATGTAAATAAAGTAGATTAGCCAAAATGCTGAGTTGTTGAGGTCTGTCATGCAAGTTGCGAAGACTCTGTGGATCCCTAAGTGTGCCGGTGTCTGTTGGCATCGGTCGCTGTGATGTTCAAGCAGAAGAAAGCTCTTGAAGCTCCCGAATGATCGACCAGGAGGGAGGGAACATGCCAGTCGGGAATGTCTCTACCAGGGTCCTACTCAAGTGTAGGCTGAACTCCTGACAAGAAGACGGGGTAAATCACCCCACCCCACCAAGAAGGGCTCCAGACAGGCATCAGGGGTGGGTACTGCCAGGGTGTTGGGGTCTCAGCAGCTGCAAAATGATGCCCAAAGTTTAAAAATGAATGCCAAGCGTTCTGCTAAAAGCCTGCTGAAAGTTCACATTCTGCAACATGAGGCACATAATATTTTCCTTCTAAGGATAAAATTAATCTTACAAAGCAATGTGTCCTCATGAATGACACAGATATTAGGCATAAGAAACAGGCCTGTAATAAACAAGATATTTCTGGGTTCTTGCTGACAGGGTGTCATAGCAACAGCTTGAAGTTCTTGCCTAAGAGGAATATCTTCTTTAGAAATGAGGGACTTTGACATGTTTTGATAAGAGAGGTCACATGGAGGTAAAAAAAACCCCAACCTATACGCATTAGGAAAGCTTCATATCTCTCTCGTATTGGAAACGAAAAAAGAACCTACCATGTAATTAAATTTATATTGTCTTATATGCTCTTCGGAGAAGAATGCTTTGTGCAAAAAGGTCAAACCATGAATTTAAATTGGGATATTATGATAAATGAAATGATCAGCATTGGTTCCAATTTTAGCAACCAAAGTGATTTCTTTTTTTAAAAAATGATTCTAATTTAGGAACACTTCTTGGCCTCCCCTCAAAGGGAAATAATTATTGCCTGGATCTTCCTAGTAATGCCAGCTCTGTTGATCACTTGTTTCAAGAAGTGGTGATTTGGATCCAAAGGACACGCGCATAGATCCAAAGGACACGCCCTTATAGATCAGTGGCTAGAGCCACATAGATAACCATGAACCTATATTGCTGGAGAAGGGAAACTCTGATCCTAAACCTCTGCTGCCTTGTGGAACATCTTCGGGAGAAGAAAGGGCTAAGGAGTAAACCCTACACAAATCCAGAGTGGAGTCCGTGAGACACTTGGATAACATCCTATACCGCCTCCTTCCAGCAACACCTGCAGCCAAGCTGGTGCCAAACTTATCGTTCTGCTTTCCTTTGGACCACATCAGTGAGGCTGATAGGGGGGTCTTGTCATCAGGGCAGCCCTGGGGAGGTAACTTCAGTATTGCTGTTGCAACAACACCAACACAGGAGGCAGCAGTTACAGGTCTCCAGCAGTTTGATGTCACCCCATTGTCTCTCAAGACAGACGGGCGCCAACAACAATAATATTGATGGGGACTACATTTTGTTTTCAATGGATTTTGACTACTGCTGTGCTAATTACTTTCATTTCTACAGAGTCTGCGCAGGAGTGATTGATCTAAAGTTCTGTCTACATTCTGATGTGTTCTCAAAGGTCCTTTTTGTGGGGAACTTTTGTGGGGATCCATACTGGAACAAGAAATGGCAAGTTCTAGGCAAGGGATCTCTCTCTCTCTCTCTCTCTCTCTCTCTCTCTCTCTCTCTCTGTGTGTGTGTGTGTGTGTTGCAGCATTTGCACCTGGGTCAGATATGCTGAACAGCATTCCCTGCCCCTTCATAATTTGTAGCCTCAAAAGGAATTGATGGATCAGAAAAATTTAGTGACTCAAATGACCGCTTTTCAGCCTTTTGCCTTTTTCAGCCTGAGGGTGACATACCCTCATAGACAAGCTTCTGGGAGCCGACTGCCAAGTGATGGGCAGGGGCCAGAGGCAAAAGTGGTTGAAACAAAGGATGTGACTCTAATCCTTATACTTTATCTAGACTCCAGAGAACAATTCGGGTATGTAGAATTGTCATGGAGTTGTGACTGGGGAGTAATATATTATTGCAAAAAAAGAAAAAAAGAAACTTGCCAGCTAAGATAGTTCATAATCTTTCTGAGATCATAGTTCATACATTTTGTCCTGAGTTTGTTAAACATTTTAAAAAATTCTCTGCTAATGTCAATTCAGATAAAGGATATTATTATAGTACCATGTTACATTGGGTGAGCCTTCGGTAAAAGAGTCCTATGTAAAAGAAGAGCAACTCTCCTTTTGCTAGAGGGTAGAGGAAATAGCGGGTGACAAACATGAAGTAGTACCATTGTTTAAACTTGTTGGAGTAGGGTGTGTGGAAGGGAGTCTTATCTTTACACACACACACACACACACACACACACACACAACCATAGTGGAAATTTTCCCCAGTGGCACAAATAGGGGCATTTTTCAGAGTGTCTAGTTTTACGGATTGGGGGCCCGGCAATCTATTTGCAGTGGGATAGTGAAGAGAAATCCCTCATGTGCAGTCTTCCCAGTAAGCATCAACTCCATGGCTAGGCCAGTAATTAATTAAAGACAATACATAGCTGCACACTGAGCAAACATCTCACTCGGCCTTAAGGCTGCAGTCCTATGCACACATACATAAGGCATGCCACTTGCTGGAGAGTGGGTTGTATGAAACTACGGGGACAACAGGATTTTATATTTATTTGTGGCACAAAGAAACTAGTCAGAGACTGTGCCCCCTCCTTCTCAACAATGGACCTGCCATTAGTAAGCATGCCTGGGAACCAAAGGACACAGAGATAGGATGGCTGTCACCCATTGCCAAAAATCTCTTATCTCCTTATGCATACTTTCTAAGAGAAACACACACTGACTCCTACAGGGTTGCCCAAGACAGATATTGTCAATGTAATATGCATTTCAACCTATAAATGATATGTAAATTTGACACCGAGAAAAGCCCATGATTTGGTAACTGGATGGATAATCCCTTGAAGTTATATTTACAAGGCAAGACATACACTGAAGGTTAAGCTGCTTCTTATCAAAAGTGACAGGATTCATGAGCACTGAGACTCTGAATTCTGTGTAACTTTTTAAAAAAAGCACACGTACACATTAAAAAAACAACACCTGAGTCATATACACTGATGGAAAGGAAAAGCTCGTGCAATTACAGCTAGGGCTAGTTAGCTTTTAATAGGAAGACAAAGTCAAGGACTACATACATAACAATGGCTGTCATCATGAAAGTGTTCTGTGATATAATTCCATTGCAGAAGGTATAATTCTGGCTCAAACCATGATTCCCTGACAACCTATTTCACAGTAGCGAGTTTTCAAGGGTTTTGTAATCATGGATAATGTACAAATTTACAATAATGAGGTGTCCATGAGTAGAAGAGCAGGATTATGACCCATTATTTTCCCTCAGACACATTCATGGCATGTACCAGTATGAGCAATATCTATGAAAGATAATATTTTTTGGTGAATGATGTTAAGTAAGTATTATGTTGAGTATATTAAAACCCACCTGTTAGTGATTGCTAACCCTGGAGTGTGGCTCTACAAGGCTGTGACCAGAAAAACGTTGCTAAGAAGAAATTTAAAGTAAATTTAGGAGCCCCTCCTTTGGTAAGACACCTGAGGAATTCCAAGGGGAGCAACGTTTCGGAGTCATGATGCTGGACTAGCAGCTCTTATGCTTTTCATGAGGTGCCTTGGGATTACCTTGTTCTCATCCCGAAATAAGTATTAATAGCAGAGTGTCACCTCTTGTAATGGAGTTCATGTCCATGATTCCATTGAGAGAAAAAAGGGGTCTCTGATAACATAGACAGTAAAAGCAGGAAGAGGAAGAAGGATCACTAGCCATGTGAGCTGCTGGCTACACCACTCAGCATTATTGTAAAGGAGGAAACACATGTAATGATATGCATGAGCAGGTTCTTGCCTTCATGGAGGAGTCTCATGTGTGTAAGCTACTTTTCCACAAATGCCGAATGTTCAGGCCCCATAGTATCCAGTCATTGCATCAGAGCTAGAGCTGTCCTGAATTGACAAGGATCATTTCTCAGCCGTTAGAAATTACAGTGGTACCTTGGTATGCACATGTCTTGGTTTGCAAACGTTTTGGATTACAAACATGTCAAACCCAGAAGTGCGTGTCCCAGTTTGCAACCTTTTTTTGGATTACAACCCATGTTGTTGTTTTTTGGATTATGAACAAAAAAATTTTGGGGGCCCCATTAGCGAAAGCACACCTTGGTTAACAATCTGTTTTGGTTTACAAATGGACCTCCGGAATGGATTATGGTTGTAAACCAAGGTACCACTGTACCTGATTCAGTTACACCAGCTCTGCGAATGTGACTAGTGGACACGATTTTGTTCACTTAAAACAATGGAGTGTACATATTTGTACATCCCTAAAATGAAATTTGAATGACCCAAGTTAGTAAGCAAAGGGGTGGATGGGTGTACAACACCATGAAATTCCCTGATTGTCCAGCCTGGAGTTGTAAGGGTATACATGTGCATACTCAACTTGAGAAAATAAGTGGGACTTGTCTATACTTCATGAAAAAATCCTTAAAGTTATTTATTTAGTAGTGCTACAACAGAGGATTACTGACACAGTGATGGCAATTGCTGGTATGTTTGGGGATTATATGCAGCTGCTATTACACCATCACCACTAAGGCACCAATGGTTGCTACTATATGTTACTGGATTAGTGAAGCATTTAAAATTATTGCAAGTCTTCTACACTGCCGCTTGATTCAAATTATGCTTTGCATTACTGCATTTCAGTAATAACCAAGTCCTAAGAATGCAATGGGATAAAATTTCAGTCATGACCAATTTGTCTCATTGCTTTCAGCTGCAATTAGTGGCAACTGGCCTTTGCAGGAATAGGAATTATATCAGTAAGCTCTGTTGAACGGTATATTAATTACAGGCAGTATCAATAAACTGCATACCAAATAGGAGAGATTATGTACTATAACAGTTAACTATGCAGATGAGGCTTCTATAAGAGCAAATATCCCAAATCTTTTTCAGCAACAAGAAAAATAGCAAAAAGTAACTTCAGTGACAGCAAAGATAGGCTTAGCATTACCTTCAAAATTCATCCTAATCTTTCAATGAATTTAAAATCCTTCTTAGTTCCAGTTTGATGGACTTTCAGGACACACTCTCATTTTTAAAAAAGAAGAAAAAGGATACCTTGGTGCTTGTCACTTGAAATGGAATTTTTGAACCATTTGTAACTGGGGATGTCTGTCTCTCAGTCGGTCTTGAAGGGATTATATTTGTAGTGGGAGGCTGATTGTGCAAAACTGAAGACAGGCAGAGTTGTACGGTCTCCTTCAGAGCCTTCAGCTGTGACTCCTGAGGGGGGAAATGTCATTCGATCTTAACAAGAGATTACAGAGGATCATATTTTACTCTGCACTTTTTATGTTCACACTCTACCATTTTCAGCAACTAAAAAACCGGAATGAAAACCAATGTATGACTGAGCACACAAATGAAAATAGGAACCAGGCATGTGACACAATGGCTAAGTGTACTATTCCATTTTTTTCTCTCATAGGAAAGAGGCATTTCTCTTTGGGAACTCCTAGCTTGTTTCTCACCTCGGCTATCTGTGTTTCACACACTGGAAAGAGGACAGGATGGCAGTGGATTCCCTGCCCTTGTGCTTCTTCCAGCCTTGGGTCAGCAACTTAGCTTTGGCCATAAAAAAACACAGATTCCAGGCGGTATGAACTGGTCCAGAATGCCTCGGAAGGTGGTGGCTCTTCTGTGTTAGATTCGATAAAGCAGCTGCTATATGGCCACATATAGCGGATTCTGTGCATTGGATTTCTGACATTATCAGAGAACACTATGTTTCTAAGGGGAATGTGAGAGGTTCCAATAATCCAATGCACTGCTAACCCTACACCTTTCCTCACTGCTGCTTGTACATCAACCCTCAGGATGTTGTGACGATGATGTAGGAGTAAGGAGTATAAGCAAGCCCCCCATGGGAAGACTCAAGCCCCTATCTTCTGTCTCCCATCACAGTCTTCATTCTCACTGGACTACCAGATGGATTTTGGTGCTGATCCATGTGAGCATTTTGTTCTGGTTTTCACCCTTTCCTTGGATATGTAGTCTGCCTCTTGCAAAAAGTTTGTTGTCCTCACCTGGGCACCAGGACATTTGTGCTAATTTCTGAAAAGTGTCTATGTGGGGAATATTAGGTACTGGAGAGAACATAGACTATGTGACATGTGCGCTGGATTATTGGTGCCTTCCCTGCATGTGAAAGCATTATCAACAAGACACATCCACCAGTGACTATTGGCGAGTTTGCTGGTGTTTCTGGGGATTTCATTATGGTGTTGCCTCTGCTGCTGGTGGAACAAAGAATCACCTCACATTATGCTGGCATCAGCCCAGGCATAGTAGCCACCTAGCTAGATGAGATTGCTTTATATTTTACAACATATTCCTGTCTCAAGAACATTTTCACACAGCACACATTTTCTCTCTGTAATGATGCTCTGTGCTATAGGTCTTACAACATCACATCTTTTGGGTCCCAGCTGTATTTGGGTATTTGAAGTTGTAAAAGTCATAATGATGCTCTTGCCCCTTCCTGAGCATGCTGAGAGAGAGGAAAGAGAGATGGCTCTTCTTCATCATCTTCAATGAACAAATGCCTGTACTTAGACTGTCATACTGCAAGAACTTCCCTCCTTTCCAGGGGGAATACTCATTATGCATACAATCAAATATATGTCTACAGTTTTACAAGAATAAGATCCTACGTTGTCATATTAGACTGCAATCACTGTCTATTAATAGAGCTGAAAGATGTGCTCAGAAGAGTTCTTACTTTGTCAAGAGCTGCTTTCTCCAATTCTTCTTTTGCAATTGCTAGTTTTTGTTCCAAGTCTGTAAGCTGCTGTGCCTGTGGGAAATTTAAAAACAAATTAGCTGGTATAAATTATAACCCTATTTCGTCTAACATTTCTGCGAGGAGAGTGCGAGAGTTTTACTTTGGAAGGTAAGAAAAATAGATGAAATAAAAAACCCCATCTTGTCAATATAACAAATTCTCTGGGGAATATTACAATTGATAAACTGAAGGAGGCCTTTGGTGTGGGAACATTTTATTACAGTATCTAAATCCAGCCTTGTTCAGGTGAATGTTTTGTCATTGATTTGAAGGGGAGGGGGGGGGAATCTCATCTTGTGCTAAAATATTTACAATCCCCATCAAAGCATAAGCATTTCATACACAGTTGGTAAATAAATACTGCATTGTATGTTTCTAAGATGCTTAGGATAGAACTACATGTTGCAAACATGTGGAAAAAGCTAAATTTTACTTCTCCTAGTGGAGGAAATCATCTTTAGGATAGGTAATGTGGAGCAGAAAAGCCAAGAGGAGTGTTTCCTTAATTTTTTCTACTCTTGTCACATCTCTATGCAAATTGCTTTGCCTCCTTACATTTCTTTCATCTCACATGCATGTTTGCATCTCCAAACATGTTGGCTCATGTAGATAGAAAACCTACCTGAGGGGTGGGCATGATTAGAAGTAGGAAAAGTGCTTACTTTTGACCCCTTGTAAGACTGCTTTTCTGTATAGGGTAGTGTGAAAAATGTGCTCCTAACTGCTCCTATTTATTTCATCCTAGATTTTTCTCGAACCACTAGATAGAAGATTTGTAGCTTAGGCACTGCTTCATTTCTTCAACTTAAGGAACCAGCTATTTTTTCAAAGGTGTTCCACTTCCTTGCTTCCTTTCTGATAGACCTCCAAGTACTAAGCTACATGCCTTGTTTCTCTTCTTCTTCTTCTTCTTCTTCTTCCCCTCTGAGAATGACATAACTGCTGCTATTTGAGCTGGCCGATAGTATTAGAATAGACTTGTAGAGACTCGTTCTGCATAGAAGGATTCATTATGGCAAAGCAGACTAGCACTGTACCAGTGCAGCCATCTGCAGGGAGCTCAACAACCCCTTGGTATTTGAAATAATGGACAAGGCTGTTGGAGGATGGATGGCGGCTAATGGATTGAGGTTGAATCCTGACAAGAAAGAAGTACTGTTCTTGGGGGACAGGGGGTGGGTTGTGTGGAGGACTCCCTGGTCCTGAATGGGGTAACTGTGCCCCTGAAGGACCAGGTGTGCAGCCTGGGAGTCATTTTGGACTCACAGCTGTCCATGGAGGCACAGGTCAATTTTGTATCCAGGGCAGCTGTCTACCAGCTCCATCTGGTATGCAGGCTGAGACCCTACCTGCCCACGGACTGTCTCGCCAGAGTGGTGCATGCTCTAGTTATCTCTCGCTTGGACTACTGCAATGCGCTCTACGTGGGGCTACCTTTGAAGGTGACCCGGAAACTACAACTAATCCAGAATGTGGCAGCTAGACTGGTGACTGGGGGCGGCCGCCGAGACCATATAACACCGGTCCTGAAAGACTTACATTGGCTCCCAGTATGTTTCTGAGCACAATTCAAAGTGTTGGTGGTAACCTTTAAAGCCCTAAATGGCCTTGGCCCAGTATACCTGAAGGAGCGTCTCCACCCCCATCATTCTACCCGGACACTGAGGTCCAGCGCTGAGGGCCTTCTGGCGGTTCCCTCACTGTGAGACGCTAAGCTACAGGGAACCAGGCAGAGAGCCTTCTCAGTAGTGATGCCTTGCCCTGTGGAACACCCTCCCACCAGATGTCAAAGAGATAAACAACTACCTGACATTTAGAAGACATCTGAAGGCAGCCCTGTTCAGGGAACTTTTTAATGTATGGTATTTTAATGTATTTTTAATCTTTGTTGGAAGCTGCCCAGAGTGGCTGGAGAGACTCAGCCAAATGGGTGGGGTATAAAAAATAAATAAATAAATAAATAATAATAATAATACAATGGAACATGTCAGAAATTGTGAATGGTATGGGAGATGGGCTTGTGACAATGAGTGTCACAGCACCATCCAAATGGACACAAATATGATCATTCCCCATATTGGAGGGAGTAGAATCAGTGCTGCTTACTGGGGCCAGGAATAATTATTCCTAAAATAGAAACCACATCTCACAATGAAACTAGCAAAATTATTAGTAGTATAATTGTTCTATTTGTAGATTTAAATGGCTTTGTGGAGACATCCAGTGTTTATATAGGGAAAGGGAGAAAGGATACTGGACCAGATGGTTATCTCTGCTGTAATACATTTTTATGAGGCATTTAACTCCCCCCCCCCTTTTTTTGCACATGAATTGCCCTGCAAGGTTTTAACTCATAAGTCATAAAGGACATCACATTTAGGGCTCTTGGCTAAATATTTCCAAACAGGCAATTGCTAGAGCTTATTGCTAATTTTTCCCAAAGATCCCACCATCCAGATGTCTGACTTTCATATTTCCTTTACAGAACTGCAGGAAGAGACACTTTCACCCTCTCAATCTTTAATGTGTGGCATTAGCAGGCTGGTAGTTGGCATGAAATGCAAAAAAAATAAAATGGCATGCACTGAATTAAGACATGATGTTAAATATATTAAATAGACTCTGAGCAAAAGCAATGTCAAAGTGAATGGGAATTCTTCCACCAATATGAAAAGTAAATTAGGAAGGTTCAGTAAAAAGTTAGATATTTTAGAATCATAGAATTATGACTACGTAGAAGGGACTACGTTGGTAATCTAGTCCAACCTCCTGTAATGCATGAATCTCTTGCCCAATGGGGGTTCAAACCCATGACCCTGAGATTAACAGACTCATACTCTACCAACTAAGCTATAAATCCCAGTCAACTGAATGCAGGATTTCAGTCCACACAAGGACTTAACTGTGGAGACTCAGGTCCAAATATCTAATCAACCCCTCTCAGGGGTGCTCCTGAATCAAGCTAAGTATGTGCAAGTATGTTTTTTGTAGGAGTACCCATAGTGCGATATTTCATCCAAATTTATTACAGTGGGTTACAGATGAAGTTCAGGAGAGAATAGCCTTTGCTGAGAAAAAGAGAGGTGGGAAATATTGTGCTATTTATTCCCCCTCCTACCAAATAACACTAGGAGTTTTGTGTGCTCCAGAACAAAAATGGAAGAGTTTTCAGTCTTCAAAGAGGAAAGCTCACCTAAGCTGAAATTGAGAAAGAAATCATCCTGGCATGCCAGAATGAACACTCTTCCATGAACAGCATGGAAAAGTACAGATATGTCCCATGCCCGTTCCTGCACATCATCAGCTCACCTTTGTAAAGCAATGTCCTAATGGCTTAGAGTTAGGAAAGATCTGATGGACTTTCTAGTTCAACCTCAGTATCAAAACAACCTAAAACCCTCTGATGGATGACATTCTTTTATTGAAAACCCCTCAGTGAGGGAAATTCAAGAATTTCTTAGCCAAGAAAGGTTGCTCTAGGGTACAGTGAAGCTACGTAAACCAAATCCATCTCCCTGTAATTTAAATCCAGTTTAATCATCTCTAATTTTGGGCATGAAAAAGCAGCACCTGGAAGAATTTGACACCAAAAGTATTTTCTTGCCATGGCTGCCATTTGCAGTCCTTCCAAGATAGAAAATAATGAGCCCAATAGAGTATAAACATTCTTATTCACATCAGTAAATCCATTAGTGGTTTAGCCAGAACAGTCTTTTAAACAAAATATATATGCATTGCCCTACCTATCATTTAATCCCATTTCATGAGAAAGAGAGAGGGAGAGAGTGTGTGTGTGCGTGTGTGCGTGCGCATGTATGCACAAGCGTATACATGCATTTTGGTTTAACTAATTGACTTTAATGTCTGAATCTCTTTCACAAATCCTTTTTTCGTTCACAGGCCATTGAATCAATAAGCTGGAAGTATCAATCCTCCTGCCATATAACTTGTATAACAAACTGCTGTTTGGTCATTTGGAAGTCAATCATGCTTAAAACCTCTACCTTTTTATTGTTAGATTATTCCTAAATTCCCTTTCAAAGTTGTTAAGGGGAAAAAATGTTCATAGGTTTCCATTTTGATAAATTATGATGCAAATTTGGACTTTGCATTAAAGATGATGAAACATCTATCACTGTAGCAGATGAAGATTAGCCATGGACTGTGGAGACCCAAAAGAAAACCTGCACTCTCCCCACTAGTACTTTTCACCCTATTCTATCTCACAGGGTTGCTGCAATGATACAATTGGAATGTGGCTAACCCTGTGCTGCCCTGAGAACATTGGAAGAAATGTGGGGTTCAAAAGGGATAAAATCAGTTGTGGTGTTAAGCCTTCTAAAATGAATTCTCAAGTGCATACGTTGGCCATGGTTGGCATCCCAAAAATGGCGCGTAGAAGGCTGGGTGCCTTTTACAGCCCCCACCCCGGGCCTCTGTGTCCCCAAAATACTTGGAGGGCTCTCCAGAACAATCTGTGCTGTGGTTCAGGGGCTGCTGTTGGAAAGAAAATCAGTGGAACTGGTGGCCATCTGGTGCTTTCTGCTTGCTTCAGAAGGTAGGATATAGCCCTCCAGGTTGAGGTGGGGAGATCATTATACTTAGGAAATGTAACTGGGAAATGAGGGAGAAACAATCTTGGGTAGTCATTATGAGAGGCATAATGAAAATTAAGAAGTAATAGTAAAGGAGTGTATCACCTCAGTACTGGGAACAAAGGCACAACATCAGAAGTGAACTTTAACAGATTAATGTTGCTTTTTTCAAGTGCCAGTTATGAAAGTCTTAGCAATTGTTTCTCTCTACTGCAGTGGTTTCCAGATTTGCTTCATTTAAGCAACCCTTTTGATATTAAATAATCTACCAAGGAATCCCCACACATTTTCCACAAATTCCCAGCACTTTGCAGAGGACTCTGTCCAGGGAGCACAAGACAACAGACAGACCTGTTAGGTTTCATCGTTGCACACAAACAAAAATCCACCGTATGTATATCTGACAAACAAATATGAACATAACATTTTACAAACACAGAACATAAAATGTGATATAGCATGTCAATGATGTGTATTATATTTAAGGCTACCTACTTATGCAATATATAATATAGAACAGAAACAGAATGAATACATATTGTTTTTCACATGATACACATGAAATTCTAATAGGATTAAAGTTCCATTAATGAAATCCGAACTCTACATCAGCTCCCGTGAACCACAGCTGAAAAAAGCCAATGTTACTCAAAGTTGTCTTAATGAGAATTCACATTTAAGAAAACTTAATATCTAATAAACATTCCAAGCATAGCTACTCTTGATTACTATTGATCTAATGGAAGATTTCAAATATTGTCCTGAATAAAGTAGAACAGTAGAGTGGATGCTAAGGAAAGGGCTCTTAATGAGAACTAAAATTCATCAGTGTGCCACTGCTAGCACAAGGTATTGTGCAGTTGCTTGCCCAAGATCATGCACAATTGATAAAGATAGTGTTTGCTCTAAGTCCATATTGCACGAAGTTTTCAGGAAGTTCTTCCATTAGTTTGTTGAACAGGACTGTCACCAGAATTTCTGCCAGCCCTAATATTTCTAGAGTAATTTAAAAACATCTTTGGAAGTCTCTTCTGCCCCACCATAGTGAAATGTTTATTTCATTTTAATATTCCCTGCTTCCTAGAGATCACAGTGTATTCCAAGTGGCCTTTCATAGTTAAATTGGATGCTATGTTACCAAATGAAACTTTTTTCAGTATGTTGCGCATAGTTTATATCAGAAGTAATTATATATTAAAAGGATCTTGAATTAATTAATTTCATTGAAATATGAAAAGAAAATGAGACAATATGTAAACACTGAGTATAAGAGGGCCTTCCTAAAAGAACATTCAGTAATTGTAATAATTATCCTTTCAAATGCATATCCTATTTAGTTTCAGAATCTTTCATTTTGCGAACTGCAATTGTATACTTGAGAACAATTCATTGTTTCTAATTAAATCCTTTTTTTTTTTCCTTTTTAAAAAGCCTGATCTACTCTCAGGTTACTTTCGGGTATACATGTTTAACGTTTCACTAAAAAATTAAAGACAGATAATAATTGTTTTGCCCAATTATACTGAAAAGTTAAATCATGGTGACCTGAGAAATAATTATCCATTAAAAGTTTTGGAAATGACAGATGAGACAAAAAATAATGAGCAGTTTACAACTGAAGAAGTTGCTGGCAGAGACTACTGTAGTTCCCTTTTATCCCATTCTAGCTAAGACCTCTTCAGGTGTTCAGTCTGAATGTATGAAGAAGCGAGGGAAACATGCTGTGTGGGCCCTACCTCTTCAATGATTCTGCATGCGCCAGGCACATTCCATGGCCAATGAATGATTGACTTGAGCCTTACTCACACATACGGCTTCCAACAAGGGGACAGGAACCCTGGTCAATCACATATGATTCCTCAGCTCGATTTAGCAGCCAGGACTGCATATGTGTAGCCCTGTCAAGTAAGGTGGAATTGAATGAATGAGCTGTGCAGGAGAGGGAAAGGGCTGAAATTAAGTCCCCACTCCCCTTCTAGTTCAGTGAATTGGTGTACTTTCCAGTTTCTCTTACATGGTGACCAGAGCCAGCCCACCATGTTTTGCTACATGGCCGCCCCCTCCTTCTCCTCCCCTGCTGTGTGTCTGCTGGGAGCAGTGGGCAGGTGCGCAGCAGGGGAGGGAGAGGAAGCAATGCTGATGGCTGACAAGAGCAGGGCATGCTCCATGGAGGCCTGATCTGCTGCCTTTCCCAGCTATCTGGAGCCCACTGCCCTGAGGCAACTGCCTACTTCGCCTCATGGGTGGGCCGGCCCCGAGAGCAACATAAATGTAGCCACAGCTTCTGCATGCATAGATGGTAGCGTCACAGTCATGATGTTTAACATTTGATTCACTTGTGGCAGCTTTTCCCTATATGGAGATAATTTTCATTTTGAGGGACAACATGTACATAGTCACTTGATGTCTGTAGTGTGTTTATTATAATTGTGACGGCATTCTTCAGGAAATATATAGATGGATTTATCAATTTTATCTTTATTATGACTGGGGTTTTTTGTTTACTATTCATTAAGTAGGCAGGATCCTCCTCATTCTTTTACTCCTGTTATTAATGACGTGTAAATTTATGCTGTAAACTGTCCTGTGATCTTCAGATGAAGGACAGTATATAAATTTAATAATAATAATAAAGTCCTAAGTAGATATGTGCCACTGGAATGCTTACAGATCCTAACACCGCCTACACACAAAATATGGATGTAATTCTAATTTGGGCACAAATTCTTACAGACATGCAGCCCTCCATATGTTGCCTGCCTTGTAGGCTCTCTCTACACACCCATGTGTATCTCATGTACACAACAGTTCACCATAGAATTGTAACTACTCTACTCATCCCAGACACCTCTGGAGCAGAAAAACTTTCATAACTATCTTTAGAATTAAATTAGAGGTTTCAGAATCCAAACAGACGTTTCTGGAATGGGAAACAATAATTTATCAGAACAATGGTGGAATTTTTTTAAAGAACCTTCAGAACTCACTCTGTGCTTTTGACAAACCACTTCCCAACCAATTTTCTTTGAGCATACATTCATTTCAGACTGAAAATAAAAGTGTTTCTCTACATGCCCTAGAGTGTAGGGATCTGGACCAGAGATCTGCAAGACAGTAATAAATATGACGTTACGGTATTTTTCAATTTTACATTTAACTTTCAGAGTTAAATAGTCAAAACACGGATAAGCAATGTAATTTAAACATTGCTTATTCCTGCATAGACATGCATATGATTGCACTGTAAGTGACTTTATTTCTGTTACTGTTTATATATCTATATCTCTCTTTAAGCATAATTGTCTTTGTACTGCAGCTGTACATTCTATCTTTCCCCAAATTAAAAAATGAATCAACAGTGTGCACTGTTAACTTGTTCTCTCCGTATTAAAAGTAGCTAATTACATATCCTAGCATATCCTAGCAAAACTGATATTCCAGGGAGAATAGAAGCTATAAACACATTTCAGCAACAAAAAGATTCCTTCACTATTAAAATGTAAAGTACTGTTATCTCCTCAAATTGAAATCCCTATAAAATGCATTTTTATAGTGCCATCAATCTGTCAACAGCTTGCTCTGTGTAAGTAAACTTCGGTTTAATCAACAAGACTCGTGGCAAGACACAAATGCCATGATGACTTCAGTTTCTCCTAACCTTGGGGCCTGAAATACTCACAAATCTTGCAAATGTCAGACTCCTTTCAATATGTCAGTGCTAGTTAGCCCAGTTTCATACACCTTGTGTATGAAATCTCCCCTGAGCTGAATGCAGCCAGGTATTGCAGCAACACAAGGGCTTCTTGACAGAAGAGTGAAGTAAAAGTGCTTTAAATAATAATTTTAAAAATCTGTCCTCCCCACCTCACCAAGACAACTTAGAGCACGGGTGTCAAACACAAGGCCCGCGGGCCGAATCCGGCCCGCCAGACCTCGTCATGTGGCCCGTGGCATCAAGGGTGAGGAAGCGAGCTTCTCGTCCTTTTTACTGGTCCCGACCCAGATTTTAGGGTCTGCACTCTGGCGGAGGCTCTCTGCCTTTCTAAAAAGTGACCCACGCGAACAGCCTTCCCTGCCTGCTTGCAGACAGGGCTCCAACCGACACGCCCCGTCGGCACTGCCTACCGGCTGGTCCCACAACTTTCGCCTGCCTCGCGGGCCGGGCAAAGAGGCTTTCTGCTGGCTCGCTCCACTCCGGGGCTTGCTGCAGAGGAGGCGGTCCCGCGAAGCCAAGCTCGGAGCCGGCTGCCTCGCCCCTCGGAGCCTCCCGGGCGCGGCTGTTCGAGGGGGCGGGTGGCATGCGCTGCAACGTTTGGAGCCTGAGAGAGCTGCAGAGGCTGGCAACGAGGGCAGGGAGCGAGAGCTACGCTTGGGACCCCGCTCGCTCACTCGCTCGGGCCACAAGAAGAGGCCACTGCAGCGCTGCAGCTGACGAGGAGATGGCCAGGGGCGCGGGCGGTGGGGCCAGGAGCTGGCTGGGGGTCGCCCTGGTGGGTAAATAGCGGGGCCGGCAAGCGGGGAAGGGAACCGCGGAGGCGAGTTGAGAGCGGGGACCCGGTGCAGGTCCTGCCGCAGGCGGCGCGCCCCGGCTGGGCTGGGAGAGGTGAGGCTGCTGCCGGTTCAGCTGCGCAGAGTGGGGTGGAGGGAGCCGGCCGGCCAGGCGGTGTGCCACACCACAAAGCAGGGGCGCCTCCCACCCCGAAGAGGACCGCGCCGGCATCTGGGCGGCTGGAGCAAAGTGGGAGCCTGCCAGCAACTTGGCTGCGGGAGCCTGGCTACGAAACACCCCCCCTTCCCACGCCAACACATCAGCTTTCTCCGGGCCGGAGGACTTGGCGGATAGCCCCCTCCCCGGGAGCAACTGCAGCAGCTCGGGGCCCCAGCAGGACATCCTGGCCACCCGCGCCCGCAGTGCCGCTGGGGCTCCCTTGCGAGGAAGAAACTGCTGCTGTCCAAACTGCAGCTCCGTATCCTCCGACTCCTGAGTGCGGCGGCAAGGCGGGGGGAGGCAACAGTTGCTTCTGCTCTGCTCTGTTGGGACAGGCTCCTGTCTCCTCCCCATTGGAGCTCCAGTCTGCCTGGAAGCCCATCTCGTCATCTTTTTAAAAAATCATTATTATTTCTTCTTCTATTCTTATTTAAAATCGTACTGGAATCGGTATATTAAATAGTGTATAGGTTCAAGACAACACACACCAGTGCCTAAGGAAAAATAACTTTGATAAAGTCCTACAGATACAACTGGCCCTTTGAGGGTGACCAAACTGCTGATGCGGCCCCAGATGAATTTGAGTTTGACACCCCTGACTTAGAGACTGGCTGGTGACACAATATTATCAGAAGGACTACAAAGTGATGCCATGATGGGTTCCATAACGGTTTCACCTCTATGGACTCTGGTCCATGGAATCCAGGTTCCCAAACTTTGTGTGACACCATCCTTCATTGCTGGTGAGGCTAGAGATGCTCATAATTCTCCTTGCTACTAGGCTTAATCTAAACTAGCCATTCAGTTTTGTTTTCATTGTGTCGGTCCCCTCCACCCCCACTTTATGTTCAGTGCCTGTCTGAAACAACCAATCCCAAGATTGTTCCCCAAACTTTTGCTCATCTTATCTGAACTTGCTAGGAGTGCTCTTCAAAGCGCAAAACTGAGATAAAAAAGAGGAGAGCATTTGTGGCTCCTGCAGGGGCTTCTAGAGTAATATCATAAATAAATTAAAATTATTGTTTGCTTCTCCCATCTCCTTCTGCTGTCTGCCCTATTATTAACATTTAAATTGTAAGCTCTGCAGGACACATATTTATTCTTTAACTGATATGTATTAAGCTGTCATGTATATTAACGGTGCTGTGTAAATGAAAAACAATAGAAATACATTCTAAATATGACATCCTTAGTGCAAAAGGTTATTGACTGTAGTTCAGGAAGAGTATGTATGATATAACTATGTGAGATCTTGTCTAAGAAGAAAGGTTAGTTACAAAGTTTAAAAGACATAAAACATAATAATTTCACTCACTGCATATGCATACATACATACATACATAAGAAAAAACTAGGTATGTTTGTGAACAAGACATAGCAAAAGAAATGGGGTTGTTATGTCAGTTCACTGCACTAACATTACTTAAAGAATTTATAGCAGCTTTTGAATATGAAGAAGTAGATATTTTCCCCTTGTGAAAGAAATTTCACAGTGGTGACTTTGTTGAAGATGAGAAATAGATATAGAAACTCCCAGCTAAATTCAATATGTTATCTTAATAACAAGAGACGTAAGCCTGGAGACAAGAATCTGAAAGATATTATATTTTTATTACTGAACTGCTGTTAGCATATTGTTTGCAAGAATAAGTACTGAAACCTATTTTATTCTGGATGGGCACACTAAGGATTTCAGAACTGGCAATGGCTTGCTTTTTTTCCTGCAAAAAATACCCCACTCCAACAGCCCTACCCTTATCAGCAAGACTCTTTACCAAACCATTCTCTTCATCAAGAATGTTTTGTCTAGGAGAAAAGAATCTATTGCTTAGAATTTCATAAGCTGAAATTAACAATCAGTCAAGAAAAACTGGATTTTTTTTCATTTCCCCCAAGGTTGTATTGAAATGTTCATTTCTTCAAAAACTGAAAAGAATGTAAGAGTGATGCTTGAAACTCAAGATAAAACATGCTAATGTACACTGGGCTTTTAATGTAGCTTCTAAGCACCGAAGTCAATTACATTTTATGTCTTCATTCATGTATATCACCTCTTCAGTAAAATTAGGGTGTCTCCTTACCTACTGCTGTTAGTGGTTTCATGAAAGCCTCTCCTCCTTCCGGAGGGGAGGGGTTGTGAGCGGGAGCCAATTCCCACGTCACGCAGGGGGCATTCTGCCCCCTGCCCTGCCATCTTCGCTGGCGCGGCACGCCTCCCAGTTGGACACCCAATCGGGTGACACCGCAGGGGCATGGTCTAGTCGCTCAAATGCGGCTGCGCCAGCTCTCCCTGCCATTGCACTGCCAATTTTCACGAGTCACCCACCCACCACTCCCTTTAGTGCATAGCTTCTCGCTTGACCTTGCTATGGACCCATGGTTGGTCGCCCTGGTTGCCCAGAGGGCCTGGTAGGAGTTTTTTCCAATTGGAAAATTGGGACCGGCCTCTTGTTTTTTTTCCACCTACCTCGTAGCAATCGTCACAACTTTCTTGGCATTTGGCGGTTAGGCATTAGAATGTGTTGCTGGTGTGTGGAAGGGCAAGGTGTGGCCATCGCCTACCCCTTCACTTATGGGTATTCCGTTAAAGGAATCCGGCGGTCGTGGATCCTGTCCGATGCCCTGTGTGGCGGGGGGCCATGGCACGACCCTCGGTGACATCAGGGGAGAGCTTATAGTTGTATTTGCATCAACAGGCTCCCCCTACTGGTGGTTAACCCTTCGTCAGACTCACCCCTCTCCGAGTAGGTGGAGTCAGATTTGCTGTTGTCCAATGCCTAAGCCAATACCTTCTCACATCTGTAATCAATAAAGTTGTGGCCTTTTCTAGCCCATTAACCTAATATCCTGTGTCCACGTGTCTTTATTATCCCCAAGCGGGGGACGGGTCCTTGAATCACAAATAGCAGTTCTCAGTGTCTACTAATAGCCCAAACCCAGGTGTGCTGCTTTGTATATATATTACGGTGATCTTATGCAAAGGAAGGTAGAGTTCCTTTACCATAAAATAGGAAAACCAACCTCAGAAGGTGAGGCTTTGGCCAGCCACATATGACCAGGTAGGTGAAATTTATGATGTTTAAAAGGGCAGTTTCCCATTGCATTAGGTTTCTCTAATGATGCACATAAGGATATGTCATCTGCAAATATTGTGGTTGGGTCTGAGGCAATTGCAAGCACAGCAAGATGCCAAGAAGACTACTGGGGCAACGACAAGAGAAGATTTGGGAGTAGGTAAAGAAAAGAAGTTTGAAGGACATTCTGGGGAGGCCTGATATATGGGCCACAAGGTAAGTTGCTCTACTGCAACCTGAAAAATACCTTCCAATTCGTCACTGCTTCAGGAGACAACACAGAACTTAGGTTGCCCCCATTTGCCTATCCAATCTCTTACGAGCGCTGCAGCATACCTGAAATCTTACTCAATATGACAGGCAATTCACTGCTGCTGTGCATTTCAATAAATGGCAGTTTTGAGGATGCAGTGAGAATCTCTGTGTCTCATGCCCCACCACCTTTGTGTCAGGAACAGACTGGAGCCAGAAGTGTATGTGACTTTCTGCTTGGAGAATGATCCCACTGCCAGTCCCAGCATGGTTGTTGGTTGGCAGATCTTGATAAATACTCTGACACCCACTCCCTAAATGATGTCCCACTACAGGAACCTACAGATCTGAGGGATTCAATGTGCCCTGGCTCATCACAGAGCCTATCCCCTCTACACTCATTGCCAAAACCCCAGGAGCAAATGGCAAATGTGGTGGCAACTGTAAGCAGGTGGCCAGGCCAAGAGGTGCAGTGCGTACCTGGGAGTATGAACCCAGAATGAGCCTCATTCTAGAGGGGAGGAAGTCTCTATGCATCACCTGGATCAGGGCCCTGCTAATGTTCTAGGAAGGGCTGGGAGCAGGTGTAAAACTGGTTGGGTTTGTAAGAAGATGTTTCTGGCACAGCATCACATTCTGGTCAGTTCCTGTTGTCCTGTGACTCTGTGAATGGTGAAGTCAGGAATACAAGCCCACAGCAGTGGTAGCAGAAATGCCACAAGGAGTTGCAGCTTTGCTGGCCTAGCCACTAGATACTTATTGAGAAATATGAATGTGTTGGTTTTTGTATCGATTTCTCTATGATACTGTGTACACACACACACACACAAGTCTAAGGAAACAGAAATTAGTATATGTCTCTGTGTGTCTGAAACACATTTTAAGCACACCCCTTCCCTCAAATAAATTCTAGGTGCTGTAGTTTACCCCTCACAGAGTTACAATTCCCAGCAGCCCTTAACAAAGAGTGTGGTGTTGATAATGCCAAAGTTGCAGGTTTGATCCCCGTATGGATATTGCCGCATTGCAGGGGGTTGAGCAATATAATCCTCAAGGCCCCTTCCGAATTCACAGTTCTGTTATTCTGTTCCCAGAATTCTTTGAGGGAAAGAATGTGCTTCAAATGTGCTTTAAAGGTACAGAAAAGAGAGAGGGGCTAAAATAGCAAATATTAGAACTGAGAGATGAGAGATTAAACCATAACTTAAGGAGACAATGCCTTTCATGCGACTATCTTCACAGTCAAACAGTATGCAGGCTTTAAAGTTGTATTCGATGCTTTATCAGAGATAGGATAGCTGACTTTCAATCTACAGACCTGGCTTGCTCACTAAATCAAAGATTGGGAGTCAGCTACTAACCTTTTAGCACATCAAACAGATGTGAACAATACATTTACCAGCTGTGAGTTAGACTTTTAAAAAGACTATTGTTTTAGATGCTGTCTTGATGAGCACATTAATGACTCCAGAAGCACTGCTGCATGCTTAATGGGCTGCAGTAAGGTCTGTTTTGATACTACTGTAGCCCGAGGGTGAACAATAGTTGCAAATACTTCTGGGGATTCTTTCCTCATGAGATTTCTCTGTGTGTTCATTATATCCAGCTAGCTTCATTAGTTCCAAATTCTCCAGTGCAAATGAAAAATACAAATTTCGTCCTTTGACAGAGCTCTGTGAATAGTTGCATGTATGCTCTGTTCCTAATCCAGCTTTGGCTAAGAAGAGCCATATGTCAAAGCAAGCTTTTAGGCATGTCACCGGTCAGATCAAGAATTGCAAACATAAATTAGATATGCACAAAAATGCACATTGGAATGCTTACCTATCTGCACTGCATTACATTTAGTTTGGTGCCCATTTTCATGCACATCCACATTCTGATGCACCTTCTCATGCGTAAACAACTTCTTAAGGTAAAGGTAAAGGTAAAGGGACCCCTGACCATTAGGTCCAGTCGTGCCCGACTCTGGGGTTGCGGCGCTCATCTCACTTTATTGGCCGAGGGAGCCAACGTACAGCTTCCGGGTCATGTGGCCAGCATGACTAAGCCGCTTCTGGCGAACCAGAGCAGCGCATGGAAACACCGTTTACCTTCCCACCGGAGCGGTACCTATTTATCTACTTGCACTTTGACGTGCTTTCAAACTGCTAGGTTGGCAGGAGCAGGGATTGAGCAATGGGAGCTCACCCCGTTGAAAGTATGATTAAAAACTGGTTCATGGCACACATGTCCTCAAAACAAATACCGTATTTTTCACTCTATAACACGCACCCGACCATAACACGCACATAGTTTTTAGAGGAGGAAAACAAGAAAAAAAGAAATATTCTAAACAAAACAGTGGATGTATGATTTTTGTGGTTCATGCTGTGGCCACAGACATGTGATCTGACGGTGAGTTTGGGGTAGCCCAATGCAAAAATCCTGAGGATCCATGTGGATCCATGCTTTGTAACCACGTTTTTGCACTACTGCGGCCCCAGGCAACAGTGTGTGCATGATTTTTTTGGTGCAAGCTGTAGCCATGGACATGCTATGTGATCTGATGGTGAATTTGGGGTGACCCAGTGCAAAAATCCTAAGGATCCTTGTGGATCCGTGCTTTGTAACCAGGCTCTCTGTCCCTCTCTTCTCCCCACTCAGTGGCTCTTCTCCCGCTTTGCTGTTTCAAAGTGAGCAAAGCGAGCCATGGAGGAGGGAAGGAAGGGGAACCATGGATCCTTTGCTCATGACTGCAACAGATCCCCCCGCCATCCGTAGGCATTCGCTCCATAACACGCACAGACATTTCCCCTTACTTTCTAGGAGGAAAAAAGTGAGTGTTATGGAGCAAAAAATATGGTAGTTTTTTTCCCTTTCATCCTCCTTCCTAATCTGTCCTGTCTTTCATTAATAGTGAGTCAGTGTGTCAATTTTTAATCTTTTCTCTAGTTTAGTAGATTTGTGCACTTGATCATTAGCTTCACAAAAGTATGGTAGCAAATAGCTGCCAGCATCAATTCATTGCATCCTTTTAGATTTGTGTGTATGCTAAAGATAAGGAGATGACAATTGGGCATTATTCAGGTTCATGGGTGTTGTACAAATTGCCGTACTTCAGTTCTATCTGTGTGTCTAAATTGCCAATAATGGTTTCATTTATATAAATTATAAGCTGTCCTGGACTAGGAATGTCTGCTAGGAGCTTCACAGAGCTTTTGATTCACATATAAATGTTTCCATTCACATGCATGTACTTCACTGTCTGATTTCTTATTCTGGGAGCTGATAAGAATAAATCAAACGTTGCCAATGAAAAATTTGGCAGCTCAAATTTGGGGAATGTTGATGGGCAATTGTGATATGAAAGTGGCTTACCATTTCCCCTGCTTCTGCTTTTGCTGCCACTTTGTGGCAGTGGCAGTCTTCCCGATGGACACTAGCTGGTGGTAGCAATTTCTACCCCCAGAATGCCCCTGGGAACAACTCTAGATCATCACAGAGACATATAGGAAGGGGTGGGGAAGATGGTAGCAAGTGGCTGCCAGGACAACTACTGGTAAATCCCTCAAACTATCCCATTTTGCATTCACAAAAACAAACAAACAAACCTCCATTAACTATGCCTGTGAATCAATGTTCTGATGTGAACTGAAAATTAGCCCTTATATGAGCAGAACATGCCCAGGAAGGTCATTTTTGGGTTCAACTCATTGACTTTAGGACTTCATTTTACTTCCAACTCTGCCCACATTTAGATTCTGCTTGCATGGTATGTATTTTAAATGAAATCCTGAGCTTCTTTTCAAAGGCAATATTTGCTATGAGAATTTGAGTAATTGTATATTTACTTAGTTCCAATTATTTTCAGCAGGGGAAAAAATAGATCATTTCCCCCCCATTGCACATCACGTATTTCTTACTAACACTCATGAGAATAAATCATTGATATTTTACTTGATGATGTGATCAAGCCACTATCTCAACTATAGTCTTCACTGTGAAGAACAGGTTCCATTTTGTGTGGGTCTGTCTCACTCTTTTATTCAGTGAGGCTTCTTGATTCATTTGCCAATCATTCTCTCCTTTATTGTTCTGGTTTGTAAAAGGAGGACCATGATAAGACAGAAGAGAGAGCAGAGAGGGAAGTCGGCAGGGTGTCATGGCAATATTTGCCAGAAATCTTGGTTTTACCATAATTACATACATACAAGTCATGATCCATAGCTTCATTGCATAAACTTGAGTCTTAGTATTTCTCTATAAAAGCCGCCCCTCTCATTTCATCCCACTGCTACTGGGAATCCTCTAAAATACATACAAAGTAATATATCATTTTTCTATTGCCCCCCCCCCACTCAGACAACAGAAACAAATCAAAGCAGAAAACATGTTTAAGCATTTGAAACACTTCTAGACAAAAAACAATAATCCCAGAAGCCTTTCATTTATAATTGGATCTGAAAAGAACTAGCATATGGACTCTGAGTGCCCTTAAAAATGGCACAAGTTGTATTCATTTTCAGATTACTTTTAAACATTGTTATGTATTCCAAGGAAACACACATACAGCATATCATTTCCAGACATCTTTGTTTTGGTTTTTTTAAAAATAATGCAACTTCCCAATGGATAATTCTAGCCTAAAATTTGTTTTGCATATGTGTTACGTATTGCAGTACATGTAATGGGATGAAGTAAGGTGGGATGACATCCCACTTCTTTTCAGACTACCCTGTAAGAGGTTTCATCAGCCTGACACAAATACAGTAGGGAAACATTTATGGATAAGTAAGAAAATGGGGCTTTACATTTGTATTGCTTCATGGGAGTGTTTTCAAGCTGTGTCTCTGGGTCTTCATGGAAGTTAATCCAGGGGAAGAGGTCTTCAGGGAAATGATGAGAAAAGACAGGCTAGCTTCCATCCCCCCCCCCCCCCGCTACCTGGGTTCTGGATGTACCCAATGCACAGCTGGGAGTAACCATGAAAAATATCACAGCTGGTCAGAAGAGGTGTGGACGGAACTGCAGAGTTTCAGTGGGTAGTTAAGATTTCAGTGTGTTTGATTAACGTCCCAGCGCTTATTATGGAGGCCAGAATGGCTTCTTCATTCACTTTGATTCAGCAATGGTAAGGTAATAAACTGCTCACTGGAAGGACAGATCATGAAGCTGAGGTTCCAATACTTTAGCCACCTCATGAGAAGAGAAGACTCCCTGGAAAAGACCCTGATGCTGGGAAAGATAGAGGGCACAAGGAGAAGGGGACGACAGAGAACGAGATGGTTGGACAGTGTTCTCGAAGCTACCAACTTGAGTCTGACTGAACTGCGGGAGGCAGTGGAAGACAGGAGTGCCTGGCATGCTCTGGTCCATGGGGTCACAAAGAGTCGGACACAACTAAACGACTAAACAACAACAAGGTAATACAAAGGTATATTCCTTGATGCATAAGGGTGGATGTGGAGACTGGATTAGAGGGCTTTTGTCCTAGGATGCAGATATGAAATAGGGACCTAGCTGTATTCATTTCCTTCCTCATCTCAACATTCCCCAAGGCCTCCATGGGGGAAAGCAAAAACACTTCTTTTCCCCTGCACCAAAGGTTTCATTCTGTTTCTGGAGCAGAGCCATTTCCTAGTAAAATGCAGAGGAGTCTGCTGGACCCACTCTCCCTCCTAGAAGCCATGGGTCTTGTACATATTTCAGTGATGGAATATTTCCTCAGCCATAACTTTCCATTAATCGTATGTTGCTCTCTAGCAAATATGTGGGGAAAGCACAGGGATTTCTCAGAAGACAAGCCGATGAAGAAACAAGAATATTAAGAAAGTGGTCTTAGTGATGTGGGCTGTTCTCCTTCCCTGGAGTAAGGCCCTTGCATTAATCTCATTACATTTATAACTCCTATTCTTCTGCTCTCACAATGGTGATGGTGAGTAGTCTTTGGGCAGGATCACAGAGACAAAAATGAAGGACCGCATAAGGGGTCTTGTCAGGATGCTACATTATAGCACCAGCAGTAGCTCATGTGCAGATTCCAGTTGATGACTAAGACCACTGGAATGACCCATGCAAAGGTGGATTCAAATTATCAGTCAGCTCCCTGATGGCAACCATCTAACACACTAAACCTTGGGGTTGTTGTTTCCAATATAGTTGTGGCTATTTCCAGCCCACACCTGGACTCTGTCTGCTATTCCAAGTGGGGGATTGGCTCCTGGAAAATATGCCACGTGTATGTGGGCAACAATTGTGATTTGCTGTTTTAAACTTTGTTTTGTATTGAATTGCTTTATTGTACACTGCCTTAGGTATTATTTAATAACAGGCAAAATAGAGATGTTTTAAGTAAATAAATAATGGGCACAGAATGAAGCCTACATCCTGGAAAAGACCCCTAAATTTAAAATGCAGATGAATGGAAATGGTGACAAAAAGAAGGGTAGGAGACATATATTCAAGTTTTAACACAGATTTATAATTGCTTGTATGATGTAATATTTATGAACTGATATTGGGTTAATGGTCTATAAAACCATAATTAATCCATACCAGTGAATAGGTCAAGCAAAGGTTGTAATGAATCAAAGCTCTCTCTCATCTTCACATGAAGATTCCTTTGCTATTTTTATAAACCTGTGAAGGAAACAAGAGCCCCTTTCATCTCTGACATGTTAGAAACAATCTTTCTATTGTTTTGTAGCTGCTTTGAATGTAGCCTTGTGCATTAAGAAGGTTATTACATCTTTAATGAACTGAAAAAATCCAATTTGGAAAGTTTTGCGTGCCCCTGAGGTGGCCTTAAGGTTCCGGACTTACATTTGAAGTTAATGGCAGCTTTAATACGTCGCCCAAGTTATTTTGTGTGACAAGGTTAGGCAGATAAATTTAGCTGGAGTGGCAGCAGCAGCTCTGCAGCCATTTCAAACAAGAGGGGTCCTTCAAGCTGATTATGCAGGTGCTGCTATTACTGAAAAACTGAACAACTGGTTTTGTAATTGACTTCAAAAAAAAAAAAGGTTGTAGTTCTGGCCCAAGCTGGCTATGTGTTTTTGCCTTTGCTCTGATTGGGACTTTGAAGATGCCCTAAGGAGAAGCACTAGAGATAATTAAGATGCTGAAGATCTCAGAAAGTTAGTAGTGCATTTTTAAACTGTCCTGAGCTCTAGGCCAAATGGAGCTTGAAAGGGAAGGGGAATACCCAGCTGTGATGAGATGCAAGACAAAGCAGGTCATCATGTGGCTAAGAGTAAAATAAAATAGGAGGAGGGAAGAAAGTCATGTTGTGCTGAAAATATCTTCTGTGTTTGCCAGACCACAGCCCCATCTATTCTCTATCAGTGAGTGGGAAAATTGCATCCAGAAATGATCAGAGGGCACTATTATGTGAAATTCTCATCGATGGGGTGCAGGTTTTGCTATTGCATGTCCTCTTGAGGTGGCCATTCATTCAGCAAGCAAGTGGTGTGTACCTGTGGATCTGTGTTGGTGTTCCTGTTGTTCTGGGATAATTCTCTGGCACACTGGTCAGATCTAGTTCCCCACCTTTTAGATAAGTCCAGCCCAGTACCCACCAAAACTCTAAAGTGGCTTACTCTAAAGCGACAGAAAAAATTAAGTCTCATTTACAAGAGAAGAAAACTTTCAGCACAACTCTAAAAGAAAGAAAGAAAGAAAGAAAGAAAGAAAGAAAGAAAGAAAGAAAGAAAGAAAGAAAGATGGAGAATATATGTTGATAGTAGATTGTTGGGCTAGGACCTTCAAGATTAGGGTTCAAATCCCAATTCAGCCATGAGACTTTCTGTGTGACCTTGGGCCACTCACTGCCTCTCCATCTAAACTACCTCACAGGGTTGTTGTGGGGATGAAATGAAGAGTGGTGAGCCATGTATGCCACCTTGAGCTCCTTGGAGAAAAAGGCAATAAACCGATCCCTCAACTAACAAAATATGTTTCCATGTGGTTCTATAGTCCTATAAGATTTTGGATGAAATGATGTACAGTGGTACCTTGGTTCTCGAACTTAATCCGTTCTGGGAGTCCGTTCGACTCCCAAAGCTGTTCAAAAACCAAGCAGAAGCAGCATCAGACGTTCGGCTTCCAAAAAACATTCACAAACCGGAACACTTACTTCCAGGTTTGCAGCGTTCAGGAGCTGATTTGTTCTGCAACTAAGCTGTTCAAGAACCAAGGTACAACTGCAGATCACTGTTGCTCAAAGAGGAACACACCCAGTGCTTTCTTCTTCTCCAGGGGGTACTCAAGGGTATGCAGTACTGGCACCTCTTTGGGGTTGTTGTTAAAAAGTATGGTGTTTACTGTAACAACTTCATGGTGAGTACCGACACCTATTTTTCTAGAAAAGTACTGAACACACCTCAGTTGGAAAAGTCAGCATTCCTGAGCCCTTTATTTTCTTTTGGCTCTCTAAAGGCCAATGAAACTATCCTGAATTGAATGGGTGAAATAATTTAACTTCCTCCCAGCAAATGTGATTTATAAATCAACAGCTTTGTATACTGATGTGGCCAAAGAGTAGCCTAAGAATTTAAATCTAAATAAAAAGTCCAAGAGCCTGAGGGGCAATAAAATAAAACAATGGCATAAGAATAGGAAAATAAGCAGTGAAGCCTTCCCATAATAAATGTACTTGGTGACATAATGCTTGCAGTTGCAACTGTGCTGCTTCATTGATTTCACTTGGTTTTGTATGAATAAACATGAGAGCGGTCAACCATATGGAGTCAGCACTAGCAGCAGTGGCGAAGCTTGATCTTTTTATTTTAGAAATGGAGATGCTCAATGAAGCAGTTGCCTCTTCTAATACTCACATTCAGCGGGTGACGTCCCTCAACCGTAGCTCTGGGTATTCAACTGTGAGTGATCTGTGCTTTCAGTCCATGCTTTTCAGACCTTGCGCTAATTAGAGTAGGGACTGAAAGCTGGAATGGAGTGGATGGGGAGTCAAAAGAGCAAATGTTTAGGGTTGAAGTGAGTTCCTCACCACTACCACTTGCTTATTCTTGAGGAGGTGAAACATCTTACAGACCAATTCCTGCTTTAGGCCAGGGGGAAAGTTTCAAAGTTTTTTAGGCCAAGGGTGGCATTCCCTTCCGAACAACATTCCATCAAGGCCAGCAAGAGGCAATGTCAAAGTTCAAAGACCAATTCCAACCATGCAAAACATTAAAGAGAGGTGCAAGGCAGGGCTGGTTCAGAGATGAGGAGAGATGAGGTGTGGCTGGGAAGAGAGTGTGGTGTGGGGAGACTCCTCACTCCTGCTTTAGGCTGCGACAGATACGGATCTCATCTGAGCCAATGATGCAATTTAATGCAGAGTCCAAGAAAACATGCTCAATGAGGATAGACACACACACACCTAGTTTCTTGTCACTTCTTTAGCTCATCCCTTCTCAATAATTTTAAGATAGGTATATCCCAATGAACTTACAGTGATTTCTTGTGATTTCTTAAAATAATTTTTGTGCTGCCTTTAAAAATACAGTATAGGGCATTCAACAAAAATTGGAAACACAAAACAATAACTGGACAGCAATTAAAATCAAGCAAAGCCAAACAATTTAAAACACCTGAGGATACAAGATCTAAGAACCAACAAAAAGCAGTAAAATCGCTAAAAGAAACCCAGAAAAATCAGTAAAAAAAAACCCTTATAAGAAAGAACAAAAAAAATTCCTTCCAGTAGCACCTTAAAGACCAACTAAATTAGTTCTTGGTATGAGCTTTCGTGTGCATGCACACTTCTTCAGATACACTGAAACAGAAGTTTCCAGACCCTTCTATATAGTGAGAAGGTGGGGAGGGGTATTACTCAGAAGGGTGGTGGGAATGGGTGATTGGCAGATAGCTGTGATGAGCCTGTTGACGATTCTTAACGACTGCAATAGGTCTTACAGGAAAAAGCAAGGGGTGAGAAGGTGAAAAATGGCTTTGTCATGTATAATGAGATAAGAATCCAATGTCTTTGTTCAGACCAGGTCTCTCCATGGTTTTAAGTTTGGTGATAAGTTGCAATTCAGCAGCTCCTCTTTCCAGTCTATTTCTGAAATTCCTTTGTAGTAAAACAACTACTTTGAGATCTTGTATAGAATGTCCTGGGAGATTGAAGTGCTCTCCTACTGGTTTCTCTGTCTTGTGATTCCTGATGTCTGATTTATGTCCGTTTATTCTTTGGCATAAGGTCTGGCCTGTTTGTCCAATATAGAGAGCTGAAGGACACTGTTGGCATTTGATGGCATACACAATGTTAGACGATGAGCAATTAAATAGTCCCGAGATGGTATGTGTGATGTTGTTGGGGCCAGTAATGGTGTTGTCCGGGTGTATGTGGCAGCAAAGTTGGCATCTGGGTTTATTGCAGGCTCTGGTGCCAGTGTGTTAGCTCTGGTTGTAGTATTATTGTGGGTTAGGAGTTGTTTAAGATTGGGTGGCTGTCTGTAGGCAATGAAAGGTCTTCCTCCCAGAGCTTGAGAAAGAGAACTGTCATTGTCCAGGAGAGGTTGTAGATCTCTGATGATGCGTTGTACTGTTTTAACTTGGGAGCTGTATGTGATGACTAGAGGTTTTCTGTTATTTTCTTTTTTGGGTCTGTCTTGCAGCAAGTTCTCTCTGGGTATCAGTCTGGCTCTGTTGATCTCTTGTCTAACTTCATCTGCTGGGTATTTTAGTTCTAAAAAGGTTTGCTGTAGATCTCTTAGGTGAGAGTCTCTGTCTGTCTATATACAATGGACTGTTTGGTATGTTTGGGATGGTAGCTAGAGGCATGTAGATATGTTTGTCGGTCAGTTGGTTTACGGTATAAGGTGGTGTCTATGCGCCCATCCTGTATTTTTATAGTAGTGTCCAAAAAATTTCCACCAGAAATTCAATGATTTTCACCCCACAATCAACCTAACAATGAATCAATCTATGCAAGAAATACATATACAAACAGTCCATTGTATATAGCCAGGCACTACGTTACAGCCACATCTGTTCCAATTCTACAGACAGAGACTCTCACCTAAGAGATCTACAGCAAACCTTTTTAGAACTAAAATACCCAGCAGATGAAGTTAGACAACAGATCAACAGAGCCAGACTGATACCCAGAGAGAACTTGCTGCAAGACAGACCCAAAAAAGAAAATAACAGAACACCTCTAGTCATCACATACAGCTCCCAAATTAAAACAGTACAACGCATCATCAGAGATCTACAACCTCTCCTGGACAATGACAGTTCTCTTTCTCAAGCTCTGGGAGGAAGACCTTTCATTGCCTACAGACAGCCACCCAATCTTAAACAACTCCTAACCCACAATAATACTACAACCAGAGCTAACACGGACACTGGCACCAGAGCCTGCAATAAACCCAGATGCCAACTTTGCTGCCACATACACCCGGACAACACCATTACTGGCCCCAACAACATCACACATACCATCTCGGGACTATTTAATTGCTCATCGTCTAACATTGTGTATGCCATCAAATGCCAACAGTGTCCTTCAGCTCTCTATATTGGACAAACAGGCCAGACCTTATGCCAAAGAATAAACGGACATAAATCGGACATCAGGAATCACAAGACAGAGAAACCAGTAGGAGAACACTTCAATCTCCCAGGACATTCTATACAATATCTCAAAGTAGCTGTTTTACTACAAAGGAATTTCAGAAATAGACTGGAAAGAGGAGCTGCTGAATTGCAACTTATCATCAAACTTAAAACCATGGAGAGACCTGGTCTGAACAAAGACATTGGATTCTTATCTCATTATACGTGACAAAGCCATTTTTCTCCTTCTCACCCCTTGCTTTTTCCTGTAAGACCTATTGCAGTCGTTAAGAGTCGTCAGCAGGCTCATCACAGCTATCTGCCAATCACCCATTCCCACCACCCTTCTGAGTAATACCCCTCCCCACCTTCTCACTATATAGAAGAGTCTGGAAACTTCTGTTTCAGTGTATCTGAAGAAGTGTGCATGCACACGAAAGCTCATACCAAGAACTAATTTAGTTGGTCTTTAAGGTGCTCCTGGAAGGAATTTTTTTTGTTTTGACTATGGCAGACCAACACGGCTACCTATCTGTAACCTTATAAGAAAGGTTTCAGAACCTGTGAGATCATCCTAGTTCATCCTCACAAGTATGCTTTGAGCCGGCTTAGGCTGAGAGATTGTAAGTGGTCAAAGATCATCCTCTATGCTTATTGAGTGGCATTAAAACCTGGATTCCAACAATCTGCTCACTGCAGCACATGGGTTCTTCCACTTCCTTGATCACTTGCAATATGCCCCCCCCATGCTACTCACTGCCTGATTATAAATATGTTTATTCAAACATAAGTCCTACTAAGTTCAAATTGAGTTACCCTTGAAAGTATGCCTGAGACTCCAGAGCTAGACTGTGAACATGCATTCTTAAAGCCCAATACCATGCATATTGTTGTAAATAAAAATATGCCCTTTTCCCTTATGGGGTATCCAAGAGCCCATATAGAGTCCTTACATAGGTTCCCTATTGGTAGGAGAAAATAACAGAGGCCAACCAGAGAATATTGAGAAGCAAAGCAGCTAGTAAGCTTGATCTTTATTGATCTGTTGCAACAGGGTGCTCCCCTCACACACAGGAAAGGAAGAGGACCTAGAACAATGGCCTGCAAGGCCTTATAAAGACTATTGAAATTGCCACCCTGTAGATCAAGCCCACCCCCAGAAACATTATGCATACATCACAGAAGGGGTGTAACCTAAGACCACCCCTCAGATACATCCCACCTACATCACAGAAATTTAAATGTTGTTTTTCTCTTGTCCTTGTTTATCTCCTGTCTGGCAGGTTACTTGATTGGATTTCCTGGGGAGCCTGGCCATTCTTTTGTAGTGGTAAAATACTTATTTCCTGAGCCAGGTCACAGGCTCACACCTTGTATCTTAAATGTGTCCTTAAGACAGGATTTGTGAGGAAAGAGACAATGGGGAGACTTTTCCATTTTGACCATGCAGAGAAACATTTGCTCAGTTTAGGAATCAAAATGGTTCCAGGTTGGCTTTCCTGTGCTGATCTATGTACGTGTGGTTATGAACGTTGCCATATATCTAAGACCATGTGGGCTTGATCTACAGGGTGGCAATTTCAATAGTCTTTATAAGGCCTTGCAGGCCATTGTTCTAGGTCCTCTTCCTCTCCTGCGTGTGAGGGGAGCACCCTGTTGCAACAGATCAATAAAGATCAAGCTTACTAGCTGCTTTGCTTCTCAATATTCTCTGGTTGGCCTCTGTTATTTTCTCCTACCAATAGGGAACCTATGTAAGGACTCTATATGGGCTCTTGGATACCCCATAAGGGAAAAGGGCATATTTTTATTTACAACAGATGGCGACCACGCACGAAGGGACTTTTGGTTACCCGGATTCTGGAAGCGAGGAAGGACTGGTTATCCAGCGCGCACCAGGCAGTTTGCCAGGAGGAATAGCCAGTCTTCCATCGATCCCAGGGTCTGGAAATAACTGGAGGTTCAGCGGGGCTAACCAGAGGAAGCAACGCTTGATCAGGCCGGCCTTAAACAACCAGTCAAGAGATCGTGGGATCACCAGGAACAGCGCATGCGGAAGTGAGTATTAAGTAGGAAACACGGGTAGTGGGTTGGGTTCTCTAAACCACAGCAACCAAAATTCTTTAACTCTTCCTTTTCCCTTCAAATCTAAATTTTCTATTTTTTTCCTCATCTAAAAATTGCCTTCTCCTCCTTTCTGTCCCCTTGATTTCAACACCAGCCCTAGCCCTTCGGAGTATGCCCAGGCAAAAGTTGTGTGTGACTTCTTTCATTTCCCTTCTACAGTCTATATGCTGACCTATTCCTTCGGAGTTTTGCCCAGAAAAAAGGTCGTGCTTTTTCTTCTGTACTGAAAACTATAACTCCCAGGTGCAGCCGCACCTCTGCCATGGCGATCTTTGTTAGAGATGACCTGTGAGCAGAGAAAGCAAGGGCACCTGATTCCTTTCCTTCTTTGTCATTTCTGAGTCCCAATCTGGCAGTGCGCTACGCAAGCGTCCAGTAGGGAACTCTCAGGTTAGATTGTAAGAGGCAGGAGGTTGCTGTGGGCTCCCTGGCTGAGAAATGACCAAAGGGGGGGGTTGAGATCGCTGACCGCACTGTTAGCTTAGTAGCCAGGAAAGGCCAACAGCTGTACCAGCCTAGTAAGTCAGGCCAGACGAACGGCGGTGTGTCACAGTACTAATTCTCGGAGTTGTCCAAATTGAGTCTACTGTGGGTTATTTATTGTGTTTCCTGAAAAGTGGGGATAAAATCCCGGCTGCAGTATAAAAGTAAAAGCTAGCGCTATTAAAATTCTTAAAATGGGTGCACCTCAATCAAAAGAAATGAACCTGCAGACTCCTGATGGGAAAGAAGCCCAGTTGGTGCTTATTTCTGGCCTGGACTCTGACAGTCCCCTTCAATTTGTGTTTAAGAAACATTTTTCCAGTGTTTAAATTGTACTTAGGTAACATCCAGCAGCTGCTTATCTTAAATGTGCCATCTAAAATAAAAATGCAAGCTTGCTCCAAAATTTTAAATCTAAGAAAGCCATGTTGGGCCTTATCAATCTTAAACAAGACAAAAATGAGAATGAAGTGTTTGTTATTTGTTATGTTATGTTATGTTAAAATCTACGAAAGCATATATATATATATATATATATTTGCTTTCGTAGAGGTAATATATATATATGCAGGTTTTGGTGTCCTCGGGTGTCTTCCCGTGTAAAAGTTGGGGTGTCTAGGCGACGTTTCGACGAGGTCTCACTCGTCATCTTCAGGCTGGTGCTTTCGGCTTCTTGTTACTGGAACAGAGCGGGATCTCAATGTTTGAGTTCCTATAAATACTGTAGAGGGGGTGTGGTGTCTAGCCTCCAATGTTCTGGGCAGAGAGGAAGTTCCCAGGCTAGTGTGCCTTTTCTTCTTTTGTTCCTTAATTACTTGAGAGATACCTTGAGTGATTTCTTGAGTGATATCCTGAGTACCACTTAGGTGGGTCATTAGGTGTGGATTAGTTGCTAAAGTCTTTGTGTCTTGACCTCTTGAACTTTGTGAAGAGTTTTCCTGAGAAGATGGCTGTATTGCACTTAGTTGTGCTTTGGCTTGGCTTCGTGTATAGGGGCGAGCTGTGGTTTTGTGGCTTGTGTCAGCCAGATCTGTGTAGGGATTGCAGGGGGGTGCAGCATCCGGAGGTGCCACCATGGATTGGCTACTGGATGGTGTCAGTAATTCATCTGTGGAGAGGGTCTGGGTTTGGGTCTGGTGTGGTTGATTGGTGTTGGCGTTCTGTGTGCCTCTGGATCTGGTGTCAGTTTTTGTGGAGAGGGCTAATTTCCAGATGTCTGGCAAGCGGGATGTGTCGTCACGCTTGTTCATGTTGTGAGGGTGTTTCTCTATCTCGATGGCTTCCATGATTATTCTCTTGTGGTGATGTTCCGTGTTAAAGAGCAATTTGGAATCTGCAAAATTAATTTCGTGTCCTGTTTCTTTCATGTGTTGGAAAAGAGAGGAAGTTTTTTCTTCTTTTTTGACGGCATTCTTGTGTTCTGCGATACGTGCATTTATTCGTCTGTTTGTTTGTCCAATGTACGTGGCTGGGCAGACTTTGCAGGGTATTTCATAGATCCCTTGGTTTTCCAACTGGATTTTATCCTTGGGGTTTCTGAGGATATTGGCTATTTTTTGGTTGGTGATCCCGCTCTGTTCCAGTAACAATTGAGATCCAGTAACAATTGAGATCCCGCTCTGTTCCAGTAACAAGAAGCCAAAAGCACCAGCCTGAAGATGACGAGTGAGACCTCGTCGAAACGTCGCCTAGACACCCCAACTTTTACACGGGAAGACACCCGAGGACACCAAAACCTGCATTCCTGTACCCGTGAAAATCTACGAAAGCATATATATATATATATATATATATATATATATATATATATATATATAAATACCGTAAATGTTTGTTATTTGAGAGAGGCTCAAAAGAGTCTTCCTCCTTGTATGTACTTCATTAAGCATATGCCTATGAAAGTATGGTCTTCCTTCTAAGAAAAATATCTGAGTCCAGTTTTAACTTTGATTTGGTTGGACAGAAGAGTTATTGTAAGGCTCCTGATATCAGTCTCTATAAGACTTCCTGGCCTCTTTTCTTAGAAAATGCCCCCCCCCCTTATTTCATTCTGTCTCTTTCAGGGGGTTTTTCTTCTTACTTCTGTGCCAGGTAATTTTACACCCAAGTAAGCTTCCTTTAAAGGAAACTGCAAAAGGGGGAGGCATAGATTACTATTCCTCTGCAAATTCAGATTAGGCTTACTATTCCTCTGCAAGTTCAGGAAAAATTGTCACTTTTGTATTCCTTTTAAATCAAATCTATGGCTGTTTTAACTATGCTTTATAAGAGATCCTCTCCCTATCTTAGGAAATCATTTGTCTAGGAACTTGCACGTCTAAGGAAGTAAACTCAAACGTCTAAGGAAGTAAACTCAAACTAGTCTCAAGATCTGCTAAAAGGGTTCTGTATAAAGTTGGGTACTTTTATTTTCCTCTTCCTTAGTACATGATAGGCGCATGGCTTGTGGTCTCTTCCCCAGTTGTGTCTGTGTACATAAGTATGTGCGTGTTTCTGGTAGTACAAATCTTGCTATGAACCCTGTATTTTAGGGTTGGACTAGATGACCCCAGGTCCCTTTCAACTTTCCCAATTTTTGGCTGATGAGTTGAAATTTAGCCCAGATTTGCTCTTTGTTTTTTAAAGGTGAGAGGTGAAAGCCGTGATGTTTTGAAGCAGAACTGGTGATATCAGGCATTTAAGTGATTACAGTGTTTATCATTTTGTCTATTATTTACAAAAATCAGACTTAAAAGTCTACTCAAAGTTTAAGCACATACAAATTCATATAATCAAGTAGAGTAGCCTTGACCAATCCTGTAAATAAAGGGCAGGAAAATTTTGTCTGCAAATGGTAAGGCTGAAATGACAGAATGTTAAAAATCTTATGAAGTCTGACTCTCTGGCCATTTTTTCCCCATATATAAGGGCGTGGCAGATTGTTCCGCGAATGGCCAGAGGGATATTAGCCCTTTCCTGTACACAAAGGAAGCAGTCCCTTTTGCTTCGGCTACAATTGCTAACTTTATTGAATACTTTAATTGCTCAGTTTCTCTTTTTTGTTTAAAAATCTAACCCTATTTTTAAAATCTACTCCATACCCTTCCCTTCCCTTATTCAAATGGTAATTTAGCCAAAGGATTCAACATTTTCAATAGTATATAAGGTTTGCTGAGACATGAACTCTGCACATGCACAGAGGCTAAAAAAAAGAGAGAGAGAGAGAGAGAGAGAGGAAGGAAGGAGGGGGGGAAAAGGGGGGAGAGGAGGTTTGCAGAGCGTGTGCTTGCAGGGAGAAACCTATCCAAATTTCCTTATGTAAAACTTGGAACCATTGAGGGAAATCACCCTTAATGTGTCTTTTGCTCCAAGGGCTACTTAATCAAGAGGTTGCCAAGTTTCAAATCTAACATGCCAAATTCTTTTCACAGGTAAATATCAAAGCACTCCCACTGTGAGTTCCTCTCTTGAGTAGTTTGCCTCCCCAATGGGATTTAAATTTTATAACAGGTTTTTTTTGTGTGTGTGTGTATGCCTATGCATTTTAGGAACAGCATTTCCTGACTGACTTCTCACATGAAATAATTTTCCCTTTTAACAGGATATGTGAACCCCATTAACAAAGTGTTTGTCCCTTCTTTTCTCCCACAGCACGAATGATAATGAGGGGATGCAAACAGTGATTTAAATACTCTATAAAAAGTAATTGCATTTGTATTTCTTTTCGTCTTTCTTCCCTTAAAGCCAAACAGTCACTTTCTTTCTGTTCAGCAAAACAAGTCTGAATCCCTGCTATATTAGTTTATTTCCCTCTATCTCTTTGTGGCTTTGACACTTTTTTAGGTTACAAATAATCTGTTCATTTATTAATCAGTTTTTCATTGGGTTGTTAGAATGCCAAAACAGATTACTTCAGGTTACTTCAGGTTTCTTTAAAAAATTGTGTGTCTTAGCATTTATTTTTTGGTTCCTCATAGGTCAGTGTGTGTGTGTGTGTGTGTGTGTGTGTGTGTGTGACTTTGGGGACATGTCCATCACATGTTGAAAGTCATTTTCATCAAGTTCTACTTATCAGATAGCACATGCTGAATTTTAAGCCTTTTCCCATTGTTTTCCCATTTTTTAGTCCAGTAGTAATCTGTGTTGTTTTGATAATATCTTTGTATTATTTAATAACAATTCTTTTCTGAATCTGATGCCTTTCTTGTATTGTTTATAGTTCTCTTTCTCTACATGTGGAGTAATTTTTTACTTTATATGAAAAAAAAACCTAAATGAAGGAAAGCAAACAAACTTAGCAGATAATAACAGTAATTATATGAAAATGTGATAATAATAAAATAAGTAAAATGCTTAACGTGCTAAGATACCTCAAGGAGATTGGGGGGGGGGCTTTTGCCCCTTCTTTTTCTAACTCTTTTAAGTCCCCCAAACCCTGCCCCTTACAGGATGTCACTTCTACAGATGTGCTACTACAGACCTATGATGAAAAAGCTTCGCCACCACCTGCAGCAACAGACACCAAAGTTTTCAAAGTGCCCACAGCTATCTCTTTCAAAAGATATAGACTGACGGGGGAGTGGGGCTGACAAAGGGGGGAGGAGTTGAATTGCAAGGACATTTTCTCACTTTCGAACCTCAAGAATGTGCTCCAGCATTGAGAATATACATGCATAGAAGATCACAATTGTCTCAAGATAAGCAACTGATATTTAATTAGTTTTTTTTGTATTATGTATTATTACGTAGGAATGTTGAAATGTGTCTGACAGTGTGTTATTTCCACAAAGGGGGGGGGCTATTTTTGTGTGTAATTGTTTTTATGTTTAATGTCTTATTCCTTACACCCCAGTGGAGGATTCTCATACATTTTATGCGTTCTAATAGCTCACACTATTGTGTAGTCCAATGTTTAGATCAATTTATAACCACATTTCATTGTCCCACCTGGCACTATGCCAACCTTCCCTACCCATTTTAAAATGTGCTAAAACTCATTTTACCAAGGAGAAGCTTCAGGATCCATGAAAGCCCAAATAACAAGAAAAGTGTATATGCCTTTATTTAGCAGGAATGATCCATTATAGAGTTAAATTGACTTATTTGGACAAGTGCCCTTTTTAAGAATGGTTTTCTTTTAACAAGATTGGTTTGAAGAGTTGAGAACCATGAGGCAATACAAATTCAAATTGGACTCAGTTTGAATTGGGCAAGTGTATCCAGGCTGCAATTAGCTTTTTGGTCCTTTAAGTGCAAGTGAGCAACTTCCCATGAGTGCAAGACCACAGCCTAAAATAAAATCCCATAGAAAGGCCAAGGCAAAGACATCTCTCTCATGATATGTCCAAACCTGTGGCAGCTATGGTGAATGCCAGGCGACATGGTTAAATGAAAGCCCCGAGGGGATTCAACAGACAGGATGTGTTGCTGTAGCACTATGCCAGTGTGAGACCACAGAAGAGCTAGCTTGACACCTGAGAAACACACAAAAATGGTGAAGGACGAAACACCAACTGCATTTTTCAGTCAGTAGTGGACCTTCCTGCTAAATGTAAAGCATAGCCACTATTGAGAAAATGTTTCTCCCAAGAGCTAGAATGCCACAAGTAATTTAGTAACAGAATGCAACATATGTTATTTTTATATGATATATTTATACAAAGGCATCCATTTACAACATACAATGTTATTATTTGTGGGGCAAAATTTTTTAAGAAAAATTCTAGCCCCAAAGGGGGGATAATGTGATAGGAATTTTATGGTCTTAGATATATGGCAACGTTCATAACCACACGTACATAGATCAGCACAGGAAAGCCAACCTGGAACCATTTTGATTCCTAAACTGAGCAAATGTTTCTCTGCATGGTCAAAATGGAAAAGTCTCCCCATTGTCTCTTTCCTCACAAATCCTGTCTTAAGGACACATTTAAGATACAAGGTGTGAGCCTGTGACCTGGCTCAGGAAATAAGTATTTTACCACTACAAAAGAATGGCCAGGCTCCCCAGGAAATCCAATCAAGTAACCTGCCAGACAGGAGATAAACAAGGACAAGAGAAAAACAACATTTAAATTTCTGTGATGTAGGTGGGATGTATCTGAGGGGTGGTCTTAGGTTACACCCCTTCTGTGATGTATGCATAATGTTTCTGGGGATGGGCTTGATCTACAGGGTGGCAATTTCAATAGTCTTTATAAGGCCTTGCAGGCCATTGTTCTAGGTCCTCTTCCTCTCCTGCGTGTGAGGGGAGCACCCTGTTGCAACAGATCAATAAAGATCAAGCTTACTAGCTGCTTTGCTTCTCAATATTCTCTGGTTGGCCTCTGTTATTTTCTCCTACCAATAGGGAACCTATGTAAGGACTCTATATGGGCTCTTGGATACCCCATAAGGGAAAAGGGCATATTTTTATTTACAACAGATGGCGACCACGCACGAAGGGACTTTTGGTTACCCGGATTCTGGAAGCGAGGAAGGACTGGTTATCCAGCGCGCACCAGGCAGTTTGCCAGGAGGAATAGCCAGTCTTCCATCGATCCCAGGGTCTGGAAATAACTGGAGGTTCAGCGGGGCTAACCAGAGGAAGCAACGCTTGATCAGGCCGGCCTTAAACAACCAGTCAAGAGATCGTGGGATCACCAGGAACAGCGCATGCGGAAGTGAGTATTAAGTAGGAAACACGGGTAGTGGGTTGGGTTCTCTAAACCACAGCAACCAAAATTCTTTAACTCTTCCTTTTCCCTTCAAATCTAAATTTTCTATTTTTTTCCTCATCTAAAAATTGCCTTCTCCTCCTTTCTGTCCCCTTGATTTCAACACCAGCCCTAGCCCTTCGGAGTATGCCCAGGCAAAAGTTGTGTGTGACTTCTTTCATTTCCCTTCTACAGTCTATATGCTGACCTATTCCTTCGGAGTTTTGCCCAGAAAAAAGGTCGTGCTTTTTCTTCTGTACTGAAAACTATAACTCCCAGGTGCAGCCGCACCTCTGCCATGGCGATCTTTGTTAGAGATGACCTGTGAGCAGAGAAAGCAAGGGCACCTGATTCCTTTCCTTCTTTGTCATTTCTGAGTCCCAATCTGGCAGTGCGCTACGCAAGCGTCCAGTAGGGAACTCTCAGGTTAGATTGTAAGAGGCAGGAGGTTGCTGTGGGCTCCCTGGCTGAGAAATGACCAAAGGGGGGGGGTTGAGATCGCTGACCGCACTGTTAGCTTAGTAGCCAGGAAAGGCCAACAGCTGTACCAGCCTAGTAAGTCAGGCCAGACGAACGGCGGTGTGTCACAGTACTAATTCTCGGAGTTGTCCAAATTGAGTCTACTGTGGGTTATTTATTGTGTTTCCTGAAAAGTGGGGATAAAATCCCGGCTGCAGCATAAAAGTAAAAGCTAGCGCTATTAAAATTTTTATTTACAACAATATCTTCTCAGGAATAAATCCCATGGTGTTCAGTGAGACCAATTCTCAGTTAAGAACTACAGTACTAAGCTGATTCTGCTGCTGTCTGTAATGACTCACACTTCTATAATTTGGCACACTTATTTAAAATGATTTCTATTGAAATCAGGGAGACTGTATTCCTAAAGAACATGGTAAAAAATAGAGGGTTGCTTTGTTTCACTAAATCTGCAGCGATTTCTCAGTTTGCACTTTTTTGGGGGGTGATTTCATAATTTCAGGTGAAAAGAAATCAAGTTATAAAAAGCTGATGAGATGATAGAAGGAATCTATGTTCACCCATATAGAATTTTCAACATAGAGCACATGTCTAGAATAGGTTCTAATGGCACACAAAAGCTCTGAGAGCTTTCTTCATCAGAAAAAATTATTAGTAATAGAAGGATAGTTTATAGGGTGTTTTTCATTGACAGTGTACTGAATAGAGCAGTAAAGAATATAGAAAATTTGCTCTACTTATTGGGCATGGGTGCAATCAAGCACATTTCCGTAAGTCACAAAGGACATGCCCCTCCAACAGGGAACAAATTACACCAGCTCTGGGACACTGGAAATGTCTTTTTTTTCCCATTGCACTCAGTGGAGTGTCCTCCTGAGGAGGTATGAATAGCAAAATTCAAAGCCTGCCCCTACTTGCAGGATCACAGGGCTCATTTTTATTTTTTTTATTTTATTTATTGGATATATATATACTGCCCTATATCCGGAGGTCACAGGGTGGTTCACAAAATAAAAATAAAAATGGTCCTGACTTTGGATTGTACAGCCAAGCAAAAAAGTACTTGTTGAGGATCAAGCTTTAGTAAAAAGAATCTTTTTGTGCTCCTCAACCCAAATGGGACTGAACTCCAGTGAACATGGTGGGTTGTACTTAAGCGTATCCAGGATTGCTGTAATACTGTTGTGTGCACACCAACCTCCAAGCAATGAGAGATTACAGGCAGGGGCATAGGAAGGGGGTGTGTGGAGGGTGTGATCCACCCCAGGTGCCACCTCCTGGGCGGGGATCACCATAACAATCACCCTTGTGGGCGGCCCGCCCCGCCCCGGGTGCACGGCATGTTCGCCGCTTTGGCCAGCTATTCTATTGATTCCAGGAGTTCCAGAGCTTACCCAGTGTTGGTTTCCTTGGAATGAAGGTCAATGTACATATGGTTATATGGATATATGGTGGGAAGGTTCGCTGCATTAAACTTTAACAGATCTTGCCTACCCATCAGGTTCCTAGATCTCGTCCCAAAAGGCATAACTTTGGATTCAGTATATAAAAAGACAACCTAGCTTTCACTACAGTCGTACCTTGGATCCCGAACGCCTTGGTACTTGGATGTTTTGGCTCCTGTATGCTGCAAACCCAGAAATGAGTGTTCCAGTTTGTGAACGTTCTTTGGAACCCAAATGTCCTGCAGCCAATCAGAAGCCACACTTTGTTTCCAAATGTTTTGGAAGTCGAACGGACTTCCAGAACAGATTCTGTTAGACTTTGGAGGTACCACTGTATCAGCCAAAACACAGAGACCACATTGGCCTATTGTTCTCCATCCCAGGATGATGCAGCATCTAGTCAGGTGAGGTGGGAAAAGGCTCACCCATTTGTCTCTATGGCAAGAGGGCAACCGCTTTGGCCATGTAAATGGCAGTACTTAACTGGCCAGCTAGGGGCATTATCTTATAACTTGACTGACTGGTTCAGCTTCTTCTTCTACTAGTTTCCAAACCTCAAAGATACAGGATCACAGATATGTAAGGGATCTATGGATAGCATCCATATTGACCCCCACAAACATATAACAATACTTTCAAGAAAAACTAGGAAATAGACATAGATAATCAGACAGGATATTTTTCTACTCAGAGGTCAACTCCAATGTAATTTGGCATAGTAAAATGTCCCAAATTTCACTCAATTTATTCATTTCCCAACATTTATATACCACTTGTGTATATAAATATAGCCAAGTGTGTTCTGCCAGAAGAACAGCACTTTAATCTGCTTCCCAGAATCAGTTTTTGCTTGGGGGAAAGAAGGACTTTTTAAACCCCAGTTAATTAGTTCTTAAACAGAAACTAATGAATTGACACAGGCAATCTTAGCGAATAATTTTCTGCTTCAAGCCATGTTCAGACAAACTCCTGAACACACATCTAAACTGAAGTGTGAAGTTCTGATGATGATGATGATGATGATGAAGATGATGATTAATTATACCCTGCCCATCTGACTGGGTTGGCCCAGCCACTCTGGGCGGCTTCCAGCATATATAAAAACATAATAAAACCTTAAACCTTAAAAAGCTTCCCTATACAGGGCTTCCCAAATGCTTACAAGGCACGTTTCCAAGTAAAACTACTTGCACATGACATCAAGCTATCACAGATTAACCTAACACAAAATCCAGATTACATCTTGGTTACAAGCACAAGGCAAAGATAAAATTCATGAAAAGCATGCAACTCAAACAGGTGAGTCAATCCACAGACTTTACATCAAATAACATACATGCAAGTTGTTGTTAAGAAATGACATTTTAAAAGACATTCTGGAACACCTCTACCCTGTTATAGATAGGAATGTGAGGTTCTGCATCTCAAATCCAAATGAAAATCCATGAGGTAGAAGATGAATGTTTTGCATGCATAAGGCAGGCATGTGGGTATCATTTGCCAGGCTGATATTGTACTTCCTTCCCGGCTTCACTAGCTACAACTAACACGTGCTGTTGTACAGCTTGTACCATTGGGGGAAGGTGAAATCTGCAGTTTTCTGGGCACTGCTACAAGCCCTATAATTCCTGATCACTGGCCATGCAAGCTGAGGTTCATGGGAGTTGGAGTCCAACATAATCTGGAGGCTAACAGGTTCCCAGGCCCTGTTGTGCCCATTTACTAAGTAAAACGGAAGGGAAATAATTCTGTAACTTTATAAGTACACAGAAGATTTTCACCATCTCTGTGAAAGGAAATCTCTGGTGGGATGATTTATTTACAAAAAATAAAATGGAAATAAAAAGCAATCCAGCCTCTTAAATGAAAGATTTAAAGTATGGTTGACCAGAAACTGAAGAGTCTTGCTCTTCATTTCACAATTTTTGAACTTCTGTAACGGAGTCATTTTTCATCCAATATTTTGAAAACTTATAAACCTCATGAAACTGATGTCAGTTTCAAGAAGCTGTATGGATTATATACAAACTATCACTTCTATGCTTAGAAAGGCTAGACTACTGGAAACACCTTAACTGTGACTTCACTTCCATGGCTATATAATATGTAACAGTGGGAAAGTGATAAATGAGAATAATTGAAAACATTGAAAACACAACTTTGCTAGATGTGTAAGAAGTCTGAATATAAATATAAGTGAAGTAAGTGTTAGTACACAGTGCTAGATAGTTTGAAGATTTAGAATTAACAGACTTCACCCTTTAAGAACATTTTCTTAGTGAAAAACTGCTGAAATCATTGACATTTCCGACAATGTATCACAGAAATCAAATTTGCCCTTTAGTTTTCCAAATCCCTTTGAATATGTATGGTGATAGGTAGTCATTTCTGCCCCCCAGCACAGGTTAGAATAATAAAACCATTGGGCCATATTCCCTTAATGTTACACTGCCTGTAAGCAAATACCTTTGCCAGCTCAAGTGACAAACTCACCTTAAAAATCAAATCCTTTTTCCCATAGCGAAGCTCCTTCAGTTGGGCTTGAATCTTTTTTGACTGCAAGCAGAGGATAATACATTAATCCTTTAAGTAATTTATATTTTAAAACCTGCAGAGGAAAATATATTAAAGTTCAGGTAATAGGACAGTATATCTGGGGTGGGGGGAGGTTTGGTAAAATTACAACTGTTGATGAAACGAGCTGTGTTTGCTACAGCTATGCTGGTCTTGCATACATTATGCACATAAAACAAAGGGCCAAATTTATCACTTTATAAAGAACATGGCAAGAACAACTGAGACATCAAGAATGAGATTGCTCTTAATACACATGTTGGCCTGGAACATGAGTGCAAAGTAAGCTAAGTCAGGTCAAGGAGACTTTGCCTTTCCCTCTTTCACCCTTAAGCTCTCTTTGGCTCTCAAAAATAGGTGATCAGAGAACCCTTCTGAACAACATGAGTTAGGGTGCAACAGAATGTCAAAGGGTGCAACAAATGTCAAACTACATTGCCCAAAATTGAGTGGAGCTACTTTTCATCATTCCGTTTAACTCACAAAATATGGATCTGCACCTCCCCCCCCACAACCCCCATGCTACTTTGTTTAGGATTATTTCCATTCTATCTCTATAATGATCTCTATAAATTGGTATAATCAATTAGGGCTTGGAGCTATCCAGACTTTTCACAATTTGTAGTGAGAAAAAAATCTGTTGGAAATTGTTTTTCATCACTTTTCATCTGCAAATAAACCACTCAGGATATTCTTGTTTGCAACCACATGAAGATGTGTAACACGAAGCAGCTTGCTTCCATGGGGATTTAGTCGTGTTTACCACACCATCACAGAGACACAAAATAAGTCTGCAAACCACTTTGGGAACAGCTGGAGCTGCTCTGACTAGGGCAGTGGTGGCCAAACTTGGCCCTCCAGCTGTTTTTGGACTACAGCTCCCATCATCCCTAGCTAACAGGACCACTGGTCAGGGATGATAGGAACTGTAGTCCCAAAACAGCTGGAGAGCCAAGTTTGGCCACCACTGGACTAGGCACACTCTGAGGTCCTGAGAAGTTGCTGAAAGGTTCCTGGTGGAAAGGTACTGGTTCTGGTCATGCCACGCCCCCCATACTCTTTAAATTGCTTTCCCCTGAATTTGCCAATTCTGTTAAAGTGCTTTAGTGGGCTGGGGGGGGGGGAGTGCTTTGAAGCATTGATGAGTGTAAACCCTATAAAGCTGCACACACAGTGACTTAATGCCAAGAGGAGCATTAGAGAAAGGACCTTGTAACCAAGGAGCTTGTAACCAAGGACATTGTAACCAAGTGGTAGCTCAATTCTATGCATATCTACTTGGATGTAAGGCATATGGAGTTCACAGAGACTTCTACCCTCGTAGCTTTGTATGGCATGGCATCCTAAATCAGACTACTGGATTATCTGCCCCATTAGTTTGTAATCTAACTAGAAGTTGCACTGCAAAGTCTCAAGGAGGTATTTCCTAGCCCTGCTGCATGTGATCTTTTAAGCTGGAAAAGCCAGGGTTTGAATTTGAACCTTAATCGTATGCATGGAAAGCATGTCATCTAACACTGAACTGCAGGCACTCATGAGACAGGATCATTTTTCATAATTAAACTCTGCAGATCAGAAACATGAAGTGAACTTCCTCCCTACATGCTGAACTTCGCTTTGTCTCTTGCAGAAATTTTATTCAGCCGGTTCTATTTCACAGGCTGCCTAGTGGCGTGATGGCAGATTGGAATCACAGGTATGAGACACTTCACTACAAGATAAAACTGAAAGCTTCCCCCCCCCCCTTTGGAACAATATTTAGAACACTGACTTCATGGTCTAGAGGGAGCAAAATCAACCTCAAAAAGAAAATGTTCATTGACAGCTACATGGCTACAGACCATTTTCTCTTGGCTTAAAAACCCTATTAAGCTGAGAGCGACATTAGTTAGTGAGGGCAACTTTGATCTTATCCATGCTACACTGCTGTCTTTAATGTCACACTGGCCAGTCTTGCCTGAACATGATCTATTTTTTTAAAAAAAAAAAAAAACAGAAACAAGAGCAGAAATCCTGCAACCCCACCCCATAGCTATTTATTTTAGATAATTAACTTACAAATTTTAAAGGTATTATCATTCATTCCAATTGCGAAACTGATGCTGAATTATCTGCTTTGTCATAATCAGACTCAAGCTGCTATTAATTTTTCAGTTTAATAATATTCAGTATATTGATAGCTCATTAATACTGAGTGAAACATTGGAAGCTGCGTTATACCAAGTCAGAAAGTCTGTGTATTGGTGTTATCTGCTCTGAATGCAAGTGCTTCTCCAGAGTCTAAAGGTTTCGCTTATTTCCTGCTTCCTGATCCTTTCAACGGGAGTAGCTAGGGAATGAACCATGGAAAGCTTGTGCTTTGCCACAGAGCTATGGTCCCTCCCTAAAAGAATTTAGGGCTATTGCCTAATTCTGTCAACCATGATCAGATGCAGGCCTACAAACAGGGCTGTTTCCAAACTATTTTGCAAATTAACATGCTGAGCGTTTTAGCTCATTGACTAAGTTCAATATAATGTGACAACATCAGAGTTACGCAAGCTGTTCCGAATCAGGGACCTATCTTTGGAATCATCAAGATTCCATATGTTTAAGTTATCTCATAGGAACATAGGAAACTGCCTTTCACTCAGCAAAGTCACAGATCTATCTGTCTAGCTCAATACACTACACTGATTAGAAGCAAATCTACAGGGCTTCAGACAGGTGTCTTACTAGCGATACCATGCCTGGGATGGGCCAGAGTGCCAAGATCAGCGCAGTGCCAATGCACTGGCAGAGCCAACCTGGCAATGTAGCACCCTGCTTGTGGTTAACGCTTAGCTGGAATGAAATATTCAACGCAGCAATAGAGAAATTAAAATAATAATTTATTTGTCAGACAAATAAATGAGAGGCACAGTGGTATGGTTACCAAGCTCTGGCCTGGCCTCCTGCCATTCTGGCCAGCACTTATATTTCCTTAATCCAGCCCCCTTGCTCCTCCTGTGGCTGCCTCTGTCCAATCAGCCTGGTTGAAATTCCTATTGGCTGTTTGCTAGAACCAATCACAAAAGATACACCCACTTCCTTCTGTCCTTTTATGGAACACAAAGAGCTATATATTCTTCCATCTATAAATGACAAATAAGTAGTAATATATCTTACATGTGTCTCAACAAGGAATCTTAATTACCAGCTCACCTCTTGCCCTCCTTGCCCTATTGCCTTCCAAAACAGATAGTTAATCTTGAATTTTTATCTTCAACAGATGTCAAGGATCTTGAGTTCACATCAACATTGAAAGATCTCCTTCATTTGAAGGTTTCTAAACAAAAAGCCTGACAACTATATATCAGGAGTGCTCTATGGCGTCTCCTGTCTGGCAGGGGGGCTAGGCTGGTGGCTGACTTAATTTCAGGATAGTTAAAACTCTTACAACTATATGAAATAAGAATCTAGCATTTCTTAAATCCTTTGCATAATTACATTTAAGCCAATATATTTAATACATTATCATAGGTAGCCTTTTAAAAGGAATAAGGCCTTTGTAAAGTAAAAAAGGAACTCAGTAAAAAAAACAGCTTCAAAAGAAGCCTCTTCAGTTTACACCCCTCCTTTCACCCCTCCTTTCCAGCCAGTTGCTTTCCCATTAGCTCTTCCCAACATTTATTGCCCTTTAACTCTCTCAGTTTAAAAAAAGAAACAGCTTTAAAAGATTTCCTTAAAATGCTCTCTTTTTCTGCCAGCTAGATGCCTCTCCATTGCTCTTGGCCTTTTTAACCTTAGGAAGAAGATATGGCTCATTTTACTGGGAGGCACATGGTATCATTTTATTATTTACTCATTCCTAATTATGTGTATCTCTGCTTTTTTATCTTCTGTAACATGTAGGATCAGTGTCCGCTCTCAGCCTGTAATTTCCTTTTTTACGACTTTGAGAATTGTTTTCTGCTATAAATCAGGGGGCCCCTTGTCTAGGAGGAAAAAACATTGCCAAGGCCTTTTAGGCAGCTGGTCTTTTGCCTGGCATGAAACATTTGAAAATCTTTAACATACAGGCCCTGATTGAAATATATAAGCTTTGATAAAAAATGCAGGCTTATGATTAGATGCCTCAGCAATCTTGCTGGTGTATCTGTCCTGCACGGACCTCATTACCACCTCACCCTTTCCCATCCTGGTAGGCAGCAGTGACATAGGCCTCTGGAGGTTATAATGAGTGACACTGTGGCATCCCATGGCCTGATTTGGGGATAGGAAGCCTTCTTACACCAATCCAATTCCTTGGTCCATCAAGCTTAGAATTGTCTACAATGACTGGCAGTCGGTCTTTAACATCCCTACTTGGAGATCTCTGGGATTTAACCCTGAACGTTTTACATGCAGAAGATGTCTTCTATCACTGAGCTATGGTTGCTGTTTTTAAGTGAAGAATGCATTACAGGTTCTGTTATATTAGGTAAACCCACAGCAAGGCAGGTTTATTATTAACAAACCTTCCTTTATAAAATGTATTTCTCTTATAAAGCTGCTCAGTGAACAATTCTAGAAGCTTGTCAACTCACAAAGATCTATGGGCAAAAAATACTCAGGGGCGCAGATTTAATATGAGGCATCGGGAAGTAATATTCCCTGTTTACCATTTAAATGTAAACTCTCGTGTTACATTATTCACAGTTGTGTAGCAAATATTAAAATGTGCATAAACATCATGCAAAACAAACAGAAAAGGAACAGTTGTAAAGTAACAGTGCAGATCAAAATATGATGTTCCCAAATGAAATGTTATGGAGTTACAGAAGAAAACCACTGATGTTGGCTGCATCCACACAACTAAAATGATTCACAATTTAGATTAAAAAAGAAAATGGTGATTAATATGATGACAAAGAGGTGAGCATTCCTTCTTGCCACATTGTGTATATTGAAAAAATTATTCAAATAATTGGCTAAAGATGTATTCAAGGAATCATGTTGTACCCTCTGGAAAAGGATATCCATATCTATATATCCTAATAGTTTCATTTAGGGCTGCATTGAAAAAGCAGCCCTTTCTGTTGGCTGCGAAATTGCCTTCCTGCATTTAACTCCCCCCCCCCCCTTTTTGAATGAGGACCTATGAACATGAATGAAGTTTTCTCACTGTTCATGGGGAGGCAGGGACACCTCTTATCTTCTGGCTTTTGTGTGTGGTTCTCAGTGCAATATGGGAAGATAAGAGAGTACATTTTCCAGTTGCCTAGGTGGGCCTTGTGTCTGTCAAGGACTGCATTCCCCCAAGAGTACGGTAATCTGTTAGGGGCTGCACACAGGCAGTGAGAAGGAACACAGCCAAAAATGGGCAGGGTTACCTCCTTTTCGCTCATATTTTCTGTCACCTGCTTCTGTGTCTTCCTTTCCTCCCTAATAGTGTATTGGGGTGAAACAGATAGCTCTTCCTATACCAAAGGGTTATTTCTGGTTCCTTGGTATGTCATCATTCATGGACAGATCAGCTATATACTTACCAACAATCTAGTGCATTAAAATATATATTAACAGTTTGTGGTTTTCATTCTATTATACTTAAAAGCAAAAATGAAGGGTGCAAGAGTACAAAAGGAATGAACAGACTTGAATAACCTGCAGTTAAAAGAAGCAAGGAAGATCAGGTGAGTCAGAAAAGACATGGACTTATTCCATTTTACATTCATAATGGGTTTTGACTAGGGGCGTAATCTGGTTTTTTTAAAGTCAAACATGGATAACGGTCTGCTTAAAATTAGTGCAAACCTGATCATGTAAATTAGGCTGAATTGCCTTCACCAATGATTTCCGCAAATGTAATTTATCTAATAAGTGTGCCACATGAACAGGAGAGTGATCACAAATTTAATAATTTGGATTTAATTACAGTTGTCCTCTGTGAAATGACAATTACGTTTGTTGACTGCATTGCTGTTAACACTCCCTGAACCTTCTCTTACTTTTTTTAAAGCATTGTGTTTTGATATTAATTTCTCAGTGCAGTATTGTCTTTTTAGAGCCTTGAAGAAAGAAAAATGTTCATTAAATATTCCCCCTAGTCAGCTGTACTAAGATATGCTAAAAAAAATATTAAATTGCTTAATCAATCAATTCATCCATTTATTAGCAAGACAGCCACCAAGCTCCCAACCCATTCTGTTGTACCTGACAGGGTACAAAACACATGGCACTGTTTGGGTTCATCAAGAATTCTACTCCTGAGGAACAGAGTAGGTGCCAAAGCTATTATTCTGCCAACAGTCATTCTTCTTTCAAGTATGATAGCAAGTGTGATAGCTTTGCATGATCCTGCTATGGCAACAGAATGAGGGGATGGCTCACCAGAAATGTACTGTAGCTACCACAAAACAAGCACAATCCTATTTGTGTTAAAATGTGGCACAAATATATTTTGATGGTAGAAAGGGTCTGCCCCTTTTGTCTCTGCATTGTGATTGCAAAGAGATTCACACTTTACCATAGCCAAACATGTTATTATGCTGGGAAAGCAGAAATTAAGATTTTAAAGAAATGTTCTACTTCTCACCCTGTGAAAAGTATAAAATTATCTGTTTGCACAAGAGAGGGGGTGACAGATTTCAAACAACCTTCTGCACATTTTGATTCTGCTGAAATCAACCGTTTTCAGCACAATAGTTTTTTTATCATGCTTTAACAATATATTGCTGCTGATCTCAGAAACATCTGGAGTGAGAGTCAAACTAAACCCGATGGCAGCAGATTGTGGTGCTTAGACACAGATCAGCCCCAGTCCAGTAGAAATATTAGGTGGTATATCTGTATCTTAAGTCAGAAGACAGGGGTTGTGAATTCATAGGCGGGAGGACAACTTCTCAGAAAATAAGGTGGGCCATTTTGAGGCCCCCCCCATCAGTCTATATTCTAAGCCAATCAGATGTGAACATGAGGAAAGTCACACATCTGTACTTGAAATTGCTCAATCGATGGTATGGACCTGCGAGGCACCAACTTGGAGCTCCTCAACCTTGTCAACACCATGCCTTGTCACCATCCTAATGACCAGCAGTACTGCTGCCACTTATGGGCACCACTGCCACTTCCTCCTTCCATGAACTGCTGCTTTGTGACACTCTGAAAAGCCTAAACTATGAGCCCAGATCACAGGTGCTGACTCAGATGCACAACCACTTTTGCATTGAAGTTTGTCTTCATTATAGCTGTTCACTCCACCAAATTCCTCAGATGCTCCTAAAACTCTATTTCTGGTGCTCAAGTGGTTCAAAGGAACTGAGGTGCCCTTTAACAATGACTCAGGGTGGCTGCTGTTTTAAAATGACAATGTGTCCTTTCTCAGATTTTCAACCCATGGCCTGCAGCTGCATATACAGCTACAGTGGTACCTTGGTTCTTAAACTTAATCCATTCCAGAAGTCCGTTCCAAAACCAAAGAGTTCCAAAATCAAGGCTCACTTTGCCATAGAAAGTAATGCAAAATGTATTAATCTGTTCCAGACTTTTAAAAACAACCCCTAAAACAGCAATTTAGCATGAATTTTACTATCTAATGAGATCATTGATCCATAAATTGAAAGCAGTAAACAATGTACTGCAGTCACACAATCAATCAATCAATCAGTAGCTGAACTGGGTTCCACAGAGTCACAAAAACAAAACAAAAGAGTCACAAAACAAAAACTCAAAATAAATAGCAAAAACTGACAGACCTCAGTAAAACACTCAAAACAGAAGCGTAGCACTCAAAATGGAGCACATTCGGCTTCCAAAAAAAAGTTCACAAACTGGAACACTTACTTCCAGGTTTGCAGTTGCGGGTTCCAAGTTGTTTGAGTACCAAGGCATTTGAGAACCAAGGTACCACTGTACTTCTGTGACATGTTAGCTGAGGTCTTTGCTGAAATTTCATCTGCTTGGGGACAGGGATGCTATCACAATATTGATGAGTGATACTCAGCCAAGTCCTACCTAAGTTATTTATGTTTATTAACTTGAATGGGTCTCCTCTCAATAGGACTAGCATTGACTACCACTCTCTGTTCGTAGAAATATTTTGCACATGTTTGACACAAGAGCTTCTGAATGTGAAACAAACTGAAAATTCTAGTGTACACATTCTATTCCCAGCATATACATATCATATGGCTTTTCTATAACCCATGTGTGTGAAAATATGAAGCATCATTAACATTGCAAGGTTTTTGAAACAGTGGTTGGGCTTCTTATTAGATTTGAAACATTGCTTAGGAGTTTTATTATATTGAATTATTCACAATATTTTCTATCTATTTCCCCTTTAAAGCAGATGAAATAGCAGAATTTTTATGATTGACTGCACAAATGACTTCAAGACTCTTATTCTTGAACACGTATTTGCATTATGAATGAACATGTAAGAATCTACTGTAGGTAACCAGACACTTTTGTGCACAGGATTGTCTTGACACTTGAACAGAATATTTTTTTTACTCCTGAAATAAATTTGTGCAGTGGCAGACTTGGGTATTATTGTTCCCTGTCCAAGGCCAAAAAGTTCCTCCACCTACTAGTCCTTGGGTTGCCTTCCCAAAGGTGGGTAAGGAGGCACCTGGCTTTGGGAAGGAGGCACGAGAGCTCAGCAGGGTCCCACAGCCCTCCCATCTTTTTTTCAAATCTGGGAAAGCGCTAACAAGGTTTTGGGAAGGTGGACTCTAGGACCCTGTCAGAGTCTCTTACCTCCTTTCCAAAGCCCAGCACCTCGCTTACTGGACTTTGAGATGACACCCCCTAGGCTCAGCACCCAATGAGTGCTCACCCTTGCACATCCCTAAATCCGCCCCTGATTTCAACAGGCTTCACCAATAAATCAATTCCTCCATTGGACTTGCTGGGGTCAGAACAAAACAAATCCTACTCACCTCTTCAGCATGAATGCCACAAAGCTTGCTTCCAGAAAGGAGTTTATTTTTCAGGCTTTTATTCTAAAGGGAGAAGAATAAATATATAGATATATATCACGAGCATGCATTAAATTATTAAGAAATCATCTAAATATTTTAGCATGGTATATGTAAATATATTTAGGATAGCAGTGAGGACAAAAATACATTAAGAATGAAGATAAATATATAAATAGCACAAGTAGTGTTTTCTCTTTCCTAGATGCCTGTGGAATTTACTTTTAAATAATCATTTGAGGAGACAGAAAAGCACACTTAAGTTTTCAAAAATAGACGGTCAATCAAGGTGGAAAGTATTTGTTTGGACTAGCCACAATATGGGCTAGAAAGGGTGATAAGTTATGGAAAGACACTTTCTCCCACTGTTGACTTAAATGAAGCAATTCTAGTTTTTGCTATGTATGGACTTTGTTCCTAGTTTTAGTGCATTTTCAGCACATGAAGGGGCTTGTCTGAATTCCCCCGATGTCTACACACATAAACGTCACTAGCTCAAGTGGAAGCTGCGTTGGCACAGGGCATAATCATGTGAAGCATCCTTGTCACAAGTCACCATGCTTCAAATTTGACTGGATACGAAACCATGTGGGACCTGCAAATACTGTTCAAGCAATTTAAGAACTGCCCCCACAGTCTTGTTACTTGGTAGCCGATTTAATATACAGATTCTGTAAACAGAGAGACTGAGTCTATTTTAATTCCATTCATCGTCATGCTAAGAATACAGTGAAGCGGACCAGAAGACTATCTTTGCTTATATGCAGGCACCAAACAAGCCACACATTTTAGTGTCTGTGAAAAATTTCCCAGATACTTTGCAACAAAAGCTGTACCAAGTCTTTTCACTCTTCCCCCACCTCCATTTTCTGCCCTCATTATTGCACAGAAACCCATTACTATCTATATTTCATTACATGTGGGATATTAAGAAGCCTCATGAAAAAGCTAAAGTGGTTTCTAATGGATCTTATGTTTTTTTAAACACCATGCTACTCCAATCGAGGAGAGCTTGCATAATTAATACCACATTTTTAATATATTAACAACATTTACGACATTGACAAGCAGTGCAGATGTTCTGGATACAGGATGATCCTGTAGAGTAAAGTGAGAGGCAGACTGCAAAAATTGCTTTCAGACAATTTCCCATTTCTGGCTTTTATACAGCAAGTGTAATAATAGTATAGCACTTACTTACAGAGTCAAATAAAGCTCAGGAACCATTGTCTCGAGCCCTGGAGGCCCTATTTCTTTTCTATAAAACGCCACTTTGGGAAGGAATGATTCTGAACAGAGAAACAGCAGGGAGAAGACTCATCACTGTGTTGCTTTGCCCTGCAAAAGGGTACTGAAACATGTTTTGGCAGCAACCCAACTTGGGCAAAGTGGATGCTGTGGGATATGAAGAGGCATATAAGTAAAGGATTAAGCACTCTCTCTTCTACTGTTGTTTCTCTACCCCTCCTGAGGTGTGTATATATATATATATGCTTTCGTAGATTTTCACGGGTACAGGAATGCAGGTTTTGGTGTCCTCGGGTGTCTTCCCGTGTAAAAGTTGGGGTGTCTAGGCGACGTTTCGACGAGGTCTCACTCGTCATCTTCAGGCTCGTCTTCACTCGTCTCTCTTCACACAAGTGCCCATTAATGAAGCCTTGACAGCTATTCAAAACAAATACAACCCCCCCGAATACATCTTGGACCTGACCAACCACTGCCTAACCAACACGTACTTCATCCACAATGGACAAAGATACAAACAGATAGAAGGAGCACCTATGGGATCACCCCTCTCACCGGTCATCGCAAACCTGTACATGGAACACTTTGAAACCAATGCTTTAGACAAGTCAGAACACAAACCCAAACTTTGGCTCAGATATGTTGACGACACCTTTGTAATTTGGCCACACGGGAAGGAAAAACTGGATAGCTTCCTCACACATCTCAACAACTTACACCCCAAAATACAATTCACTATGGAAATAGAAGCCAACAACCAACTTCCCTTCCTTGACGTCCTAATCTACAAAAAACCTGATGGCTCCCTAGGACACACTATCTACCAGAAAAAAAACACACACCAACCGCTACTTACATGCACAATCACACCACCACCCTGCACAAATAAACTCCGTAGCCAAGACTCTCATCTCCAGAACCAAACGCCTGGCTGACAAAGACCACTTGACAACTGAGTTACAGAATCTCTCAAATGTGTTAATTGCCAATGGATACCAGCAAAACAGGATTACGAAGCTAATCCAAAAGGAAACACCCCCCAAAAACCAAGACACAGAAGAAAACAATGGCATGGCCCTCCTTCCTTATATCAAGGGCACTACAGATAAAATTAGCAAAATCCTCCATAAACACAATATCAAAACAGCCTTTTGCACCAACCAAAAAATAGCCAATATCCTCAGAAACCCCAAGGATAAAATCCAGTTGGAAAACCAAGGGATCTATGAAATACCCTGCAAAGTCTGCCCAGCCACGTACATTGGACAAACAAACAGACGAATAAATGCACGTATCGCAGAACACAAGAATGCCGTCAAAAAAGAAGAAAAAACTTCCTCTCTTTTCCAACACATGAAAGAAACAGGACACGAAATTAATTTTGCAGATTCCAAATTGCTCTTTAACACGGAACATCACCACAAGAGAATAATCATGGAAGCCATCGAGATAGAGAAACACCCTCACAACATGAACAAGCGTGACGACACATCCCGCTTGCCAGACATCTGGAAATTAGCCCTCCCCACAAAAACTGACACCAGATCCAGAGGCACACAGAACGCCAACACCAATCAACCACACCAGACCCAAACCCAGACCCTCTCCACAGATGAATTACTGACACCATCCAGTAGCCAATCCATGGTGGCACCTCCGGATGCTGCACCCCCCTGCAATCCCTACACAGATCTGGCTGACACAAGCCACAAAACCACAGCTCGCCCCTATACACGAAGCCAAGCCAAAGCACAACTAAGTGCAATACAGCCATCTTCTCAGGAAAACTCTTCACAAAGTTCAAGAGGTCAAGACACAAAGACTTTAGCAACTAATCCACACCTAATGACCCACCTAAGTGGTACTCAGGATATCACTCAAGAAATCACTCAAGGTATCTCTCAAGTAATTAAGGAACAAAAGAAGAAAAGGCACACTAGCCTGGGAACTTCCTCTCTGCCCAGAACATTGGAGGCTAGACACCACACCCCCTCTACAGTATTTATAGGAACTCAAACATTGAGATCCCGCTCTGTTCCAGTAACAAGAAGCCGAAAGCACCAGCCTGAAGATGACGAGTGAGACCTCGTCGAAACGTCGCCTAGACACCCCAACTTTTACACGGGAAGACACCCGAGGACACCAAAACCTGCATATATATATATATATATATTTCCCCTTAAACAAAAGAAGGTCATCACAATTCAGTGCATTCACTTGAATGCAACATGTGTTTAGGTCTTGTGAGTTAATTATTTGGGGAAATCACCATGAAACTGGTGCATAATCTTTACAATTAAAAAAAATGTTGGTCTGGAAAGCTTTTCACACTAGATTAGACACACTAGATGTAGGCTAGGGGTCTTCAGGAACCTCTCAAGAGAAGAAGGAGAAGAGGAGGAGGAGGAGGAGGAGGAGGAGGAGTTTGGATTTGATATCCCACTTTATCACTACCCGAAGGAGTCTCAAAGAGGCTAACATTCTCCTTTCCCTTCCTCCCCCACAACAAACACTCTGTGAGGTGAGTGGGGCTGAGAGACTTCAAAGAAGTGTGACCAGCCCAAGGTCACCCAGCAGCTGCATGTGGAGGAGCAGGGACACAAACCCGGTACACCAGATTACGAGACTACATCTCTTAACCACTACACCACACTGGCACTTAGGAGTGCCTAAGGAGGAGTGGCTTGCGATTTTGCTCCCAAATTCAATAGCTCCATTTTATTAGTGGGAAGGACCATTCAATAAGTCAAATGAACTCCAGTTGGCTGAGGTGGGAAGTAATCTGACTATGCAGAGATTAAACATCAGGAAGAACTTTCTGACAGTAAGAGCAGTCCAACAGTGGAATGGACACCTTCCTTGGTGGTAGACTCTCCTTCCTTGTAGGTTTTAAAATGGAGTTTGGATGGCCATCTGTCTTAGATGCTTTAGTTGAGATTCCTGCATTGCAAGGGGTTGGACTAGATGACCCTTGGGGTCTCTTCCAACTCTACAATTCTATGATTCTGTGATTTTATTAACTGCAGACAAGGTCAGTCTGGGGAGAGGGATTGCCCCTCTTCCTGGAGAGGAGGCAGAAGAAAGGTTTCTGCTTGTCACAACCAGTAGAAGGAGTATCAGAGGAATATCCTTCACCTTGATGCAATAACTCTCAGGAAAAATGAAAAGAAAAGAAAAGGGCTAGAACATTTCTCTTTGATTAATTTCTGTTAAATGCCATCCCATTACTTTCCACACTGCAGCACGCAGTGCCTAGGAAATCCACATCAAAACATATTTCAAAAATGAAATATGTGAAGTCTTTCAGTGACAACCAGCTGTAAATGATATGGAAACGAAGCCCTATGCATTTGATTCTTTTAGAAAAGCACACTGCAGTAGTAATGCAAATTTATTTCTAACTAGTAATAGCATCCTCTAAAATTATGCATGGGAAACATGTTATCAATTGAAACAGAATATTAATTGAATTCAGTACATCAAGCCAGATTTAAGTCTGCATTCTAATGGAAACTCTGAAAGTTTGAGTTGTAAATAAGACATTTCTTGGTTTTATTGGATGAAATCTGCTTGCTAAGACTGATGCAAAAAATAATTCCCATTTACTGTTTACATTTGAAATCCCTCATGTGTCCTTTGCACAATTCCTGGGTAATGACAGCATGCAGCATCTTGTTTCACACACATTTTAACTTGTTCCTGTCTATTACCCACTGAAAGTGGCTCCTTCTGCAATGATAAATCGCTTCAAGCTGCTTGATGCAGGTGTTTGTGGCACTATGAGGCAATGAAGAGGAACTACAATATTATTCTACAGAGAACTCAGAATTCACACTTTCAGCACATCTCCTTGTTTCTTTGTAGCACCTATGCAAAGCCAGTCAATCAGCACAAAGTGGAAGAGACTAAGGATTTTCCGCCATGCATTAATTGACTTTGTCCTCAACAAGGGTACATGTCTGAGCTGGCACTTCACAGCTATAGCCTACACTGTCCCTTTTGTTCTTGATGCCAAGAGCCAATTGGTCTAAGCCATCCTTAGGTTACTTTACACCTGCTGAGTCTTATGCTGTGCCAAGGGCAGTTTTTAAATATACTTATGGATTGATTCTACAATTTTTTGCATAGTGCAGGGGAGCCTCAAAGCAGCAGCAATGCACTTCAGCTTTGGGGAGCTTATATCTTTCTTACTTTATCTGGATTTTTTCCTCTGGCCCGGTGTTCAATATCGTAAACCCACAGCAAAGTATCCAGGCAGGAGACAGTGGGAAATCTGGCACAAAAAGTGATTTTCTTTCCAAAGACAAATGCAGAGACTCTGAACTACAGTTCGATCTAGTCAGGCCAGAGAAGAGGAGGTCAAGGGCATCACAGCGCTCCGAAGGATAACTCGATTAATTATAAACCAATCCGAAAGAAAGCTTGAGAGGAATACTGAAAGCTGGCTGCATTTTCACAGTGAACAGAAAGAAATCTGAGACCTGGGAAGGACATGGTAAGCCTAAGGCAAGAACATCACACTCTTCACCTCAAATTAAGAATGATTTTGAAGGTAACTTCTATTCACTGTTAAAGCAGGAGGTGTTAAATTCAGTGATAATTACTGTGCTAATGCATTGCTCATTTGGCTATGATACCTCTGGAGGTGATTATGGGGGAGGGACATTGAATCTACACAGAGTGCATATCCCAGTTGTTACACTTCACAAATGTTTGCAACAGCTTCTTGTACCACCAGCCCACTCCACACTACAAGCAAGTGCAACCCACAAGGTCCCTGCCATCGCTGCTAGGGAATCATGTTTTGAACCTGCAAAAAAGGATAGCTCCTTCTTCAAAGGTACTTGTGTTAACTCAATTTCATGGCTTCCACCTTAGTACCAAACAGAGAGTGGGAAGTGTCCATAACACCTTTATCTTAACATTCACCAACACTGACACCTTTACTTCTTTATGCAGGGCCCTAGCTATGGAACTCACTTCCATAGAAGGTGGTGATGCCCGCCAATGGCCTTGAAAGAGGATCAGACAAAATCATTGAGGTCTATTGATGGCTACTAGCCACAATAGCTACACTAGGCCCTCCATGTTTGTAGCAGCAATGTCTCTGAATACCAGTTGCTGGAAATCACAGGAGGGAAAAGTGCTCTTGTGCCTGAATCACCCTTGCAGGTTTCCCACACGCATCTGGTTGGCCACTGTGAGAACAGAAAGCTGGACTAGATGAGTCATTGCCCCGATCCAGCAGGGCCTTCATATGTTCTTAAGTTTAGTAGTGTCTATATAAAAACAGGAAGCTGCCTTATCCCAGGTCACATTGTTGTGGGAATGTTCAGGGAGGCAGGAGAGGATATATTGTTTATTAATATCCTTCCTAACTTGCGCTAGCAAGTTCTATAACTTAGCAAAGTTTTACATTCCCCTTTCAAATGCACAGCAGACAGCTGGTTGCAGTCTTGCTTAAGCCTCTCACTATCATACAATTCAGTATTGAATTGTATGTTCCTGGTAAGTTCTCTTTTAATCCCTCTTAAAAAGAATAAACATGCCACAATCTTGTGTTAAGTATGTAAAAGAAGTTTACTCACACCATCAGTTCACAGTTGGATCCCTGAAGGCAGACTTAGTTACATACGTGTTGATCTATCCCATATGGGGATAATCCCAGTGTCCTCTGTTGGCTGAAAGTCAACAGAGTATTTCTAGCTAAAAAAAGCTGCTCCAACGACAGAGGAAGTCAAAGAGAGGGGAGAGTGTGCTGTGTGACTTGCCCTTTTGTTACCTGGGCAGGTAAGGTCACGCCCACCTCTGGTCACATGCAAAGGAAGTATGTCCCAGCCAGTAAGAAACAGAAAGTTTTTGACTGGCTGGACCAAACATTCGCCCACATGTCCACTCTAGGAAAACAAAGAATGCTGTACTTGACTGCTACTTATGGATCATATCCCACAATTGTCACACTATTTGTCTAGCTGTCCCAGTATTGCCAGCAGCTCTCAAAGTTCTTACCTGAGGTCTAGTTAGAACATTGGACTAGGACCTAAGAGACCAGGGTTCAAATCCCCACTTAGTCATGAAGCTAATTGGATGACTTTGGTCCAGTCACTGTCTCTTAAATGAACCTGCGTCACAGAGTTGTTGTGAGGGGGGAAATGAGGAGGGTGAAGACTGTGTATGCCACCACATTGAGCTCCTTCAGGAAATGCTGAATAGAAATAAATAAATAAACTGGAAATAACAGAGATTGAACTTAGAACCTTCTGCCTGCAAAGCTTTACCTCTGAGTTATGGAATTTCTAAGATCCTCAGGTACACTTTGAGAATGACTCATGCATGGGCAATTTTGATTAAAAACTTAATTTGCCTGAATGCCTTTTCTTTTTCTTTTTAAGAGACATTTTGGACAGTTAACCTCCTTCCTTGCCCATCCCCATGGCACAGGCATACCAGTGATCAGTGTAGAAGCTTGCTGACAGCATGATGAATAATGATGTCATATTTACTTATTAAAGCAATACTCAACAAACCTCACAAGATGACAGGTTAAATTTATCAAGGGCACTCACGGGAACCTGTTGCGAAGAGCAAATGAACATTGTTGTTTATAGTTGGAGTGTTATTTGGTGTTACTGAGCTCTGACCACATTGCATTGTTTTGCATCTTGATTAATACTGATGATATTCCTTCTCTTGCAGTTTGCAAAGCACATTTAACCTGTGTTCAGGTTGGGCAAATAATCTGGCTGTTCAACTAATTATAACATTGTATTCATAATAATAGGTTGATGATCATGATAATTCAGAGGAAGATACTGTCCAGCTTATTTTTCACTATTCTTCATTTTATTATTTCAACTACTGTTTTGCACTTCTAACCTGCCCTATCTTCAAGGCTCATGATGGGCACAACACAGAAGCTAACAGCAAGAAGCTAACACAACAGAGCCTTTCCAAGTTCCCTTCTTGCTGTACACAAGCCTTGTTTTAAACTTCCACTCCCTGCCACTCAGTGTCACCCTTTGCATGCTCCCTCAAACCTCTGACATTTTTTTAAAATTGTCACTTTTTCCTTTCAGTGTTCTTCATCCCTGCTTTATTCAAACCTCTGTCATTGTTTAAATTTACCACATTACATGATATAGCCAGTTGCCCACTGACCTACAGAATCATCATGTGAGTGAGAGCCCTGACGGTTTGGTCAAGCAAAATTTACTTAGGCCTGGATTTGATTTCTGCACTGATGAATGATCTTAAACCTTCAGTCAGGCTTGGACAAAGATTGCAACGAGGCACCTGTGATCTTTTTCTGAAGGCATTTGCTGTCTCACTGTCTAGGAATAAGTTTAAAGAAAGCAGTTGTCCTGGACAAGTCACACAATACAGTGATCAGTTAAGGAAAAAGGAAGTGGGTGTTCTCTGAGCCCCAATCCAAATGTTATACTCAACACATCAGTCATGAGTTTCCTCCCTCCCACAACTATATGTCTTATTTATGACAAGTATAAGACATTATTATGGGATATGTGCACATTCACTTAGCAAATGCTATCACAGACTGCCTGCAAGGTATGTCAGGTCAAAGCCTACTAGGGACCACAACGCTTATCTGCATGCAAAACTACTGGAAGGTAGAGCAGAAACACCACTTTAATAGGATACTGATCATCCACCCTTTCTGGAGATGCAACTTTATTATTTTCCTCATCTGTAGGCGACTTGAATTGTCTTTAAAAGCATCCCCATTCACAGTGCAATAATCCACACAGTAACCAGGTCCAGACATTACAAAGGCATTCATTCAATGCTTTTTATATTAATAGAAAATATATTTTATACTTAACCACCAAGTTAAGCATATGAAACACAACTGCTCAAATAGCCAGGGGTTTATTTTTAATAACCACTTTCTCTTTAAAATACAGTAATTGTTAACACTAAACATAGCCCTTAGATTTAGTGAAAATGTCTCATTAAATCCAAAATAAATGAATCACCAAGGTAATTTGGGTAATATACAAGAGCAGTGAAGTGTTTGCGTCCTCTTCTCATTAAGCACATTTAATAACTAAAATCTGTTCTTGGTCTATGACATTATTGCTTGCTTTAGTTCCTAGTAATTTCAGCATCCCAACTGATAGGAACCATAAGCAAAACATGCAAAATCTTGGTGACCATATTAATGCGTAACTGTATTTCCTTTATTAACTCATTAACAATATTTAAATCTGGTATAAACACCTAGCAAGATAGAAGGGAAGGGCCATGTGGGACCATGGCAAGCATTAGGGTCCACAGCAGAAGAAAACCCTAATTAAAACCTGTGAGATTGTCCCACTGGTGTTCATCAGTATCATCTAATTCAGTAAGTGAACCAATTCACATCTTTCTGCTAAACACTGATTGGTTGTGCTTCCCCTTCAATGTGTCAAATGCCGTCATTTCTATAATAATACACCAGAACCTATTCTCATATAAAGCATCAGCAAATGACATGGCCCTTTCTGAACTGTAACATGTCAGGACGGAGATTGCAGATTTGATGCTTAGCTGCTTCTTGTTGTAACAGTTTGCTCATGTTTACATGAGCAAACTAGACTCTGTGCCGTTTTGAAAGTTTCTGTCACAAATAGTTGGCACTGCTGCATGAGAGTTGAATGAAAGTAGCTCCGACCAAAAGAAATGTTACTAGGCCCTAGTTTTAACCATACAGTTAATATCTAATATTAAATAGCAAGCAACGTACTGTTCAGTGGGAGAAAAAAGGAACACCATTATGCAGGAAGGCTCACTACAAATTAACCAGTGTCTTCTCCCGGATATTAAGAAGTGGGGGCATAGTGTTTGTTTATGCAAGGAGAATCACGTTCTCTTTCAGAAAATTATTTCCCACAATCAATGCCAATCTAGACATTTTACCCACTGTCTGGAAGGCGTTATTTGTTTTGATCAAGATAAATTTGAGTCTGCTTTCCCTTAATGAATAGAGTAAATCAAACTATGCTGAGCCCATCTTCAGGACATTTTATATAGGAATCATTTCTCCTCCCCGAAACAAAACAACAACAAAACAAAACTGCATTGTGCTTCTCTGGACGACGACAGGGCTGATTGCCAAAATGAGCTATTTCCCATTTCCTATTAAATGATGGTTCTTTACAGAGGTTTGATAGCACAGGGGAGGGTGCGTGGGGAGGAAACAGCAGTGAAGGACAAATAAATATCTTTGAACATCCTACTGTGTTTTCGTTAGCAGCGTTGGTATTGTGAGTTATGCAAATTGCTTTTCAGCAGAGTAGGAGTTTGCTTTATATGACATGAAATGGTGAATTTGCTAAAATCCAGGAAGGGTTGCCCAGCCCTTCAATCATACAAGAGAAAGATAAATTGACTTTCATGCAGCTTACTATAAGGAATCTAAATGAAGTGGAGTGGGAGGGGGCACTTCAGCCAGAGAAATGGATGATAACTTTTATAAACAAGAATAACGCATAAGAGACAATAATGAATGTGTGTGAGTGGAAGAGCCACAACCTCAGAGAGAGAACATCATTCAAAATCAGTCTATAATACTACACATACATGTGTGTTCACACATGCACATACACACTCCAATGCCCTCTTCTTATTTGGCTCCTAACTTGATAGACAGATGATAAATTAACTGGATTAGAAAAGGAAGGAAGGAAGGAAGGAAGGAAGGAAGGAAGGAAGGAAGGAAGGAAACAGATGTGGCAACACCTGTGGCAGTCCAGATGTTGGAGTACAACTGCCGTCATCCCTGACCATTAGACATGCTGCCTGAGGCAGATGTTCAACAGCATATGGAGGTCCAGAGGTGACCCACCCTGGAAAAAGAATGATAGATAAAAGTGACGTATGTAGGAACCCAATGAGATGTGGGGAGTGTTGACAATGGACTGAGATGTAAAGATGTCTGCAGAGCAAAGAAACTGGGGAAAGAGGATGCCAGGGACTAGAGCAGGTGTAGGGGTGTGTGTGTGTGTGTGTGTGTGTGTGTGTAGTTATTCCTAGGATATTTCTCCATGCAATTACTTTTTCCTTTAGAGTGGCCTTTTTTTCCCTCTGTGAAAATTATTTCACTTCTTTCAGTAGATTGGTCCTCCAAATTCGGGAGAATATAAATTCAAATTTTTGTTTGTAAATTTAAATTAGGGAAATTTGTTTCACATTGATTTTCCCCTAGCCCGCCCCAGCAAGAACATTTAGCCAAACAGCCTAGATGGTGCCAAGATGGCCAGGTGCCTTTGCGTGCCATTGGAGCAAGAGAGGCAGAGCGGGAAAATCCTTGGTGCCAATTGGTACATTCCTAAGGCAGTCCAAGGAGGCAGGCAAGACTTGATCCGTACTTAAGGAACAATCTGCCTTCTCTCCAGCCTCTCCATTTGCTGGAGCAGCCTCCCTTTCTGTCTCCCAGTGTGCTTCAGGGTTCCCACTAGGGGGCCATATAGGATTTTTTTCTCCTATTCGTATTTTGGATTGCAGATTGTTTTGTTTTTTTGCCTACTTCACACTGAATATCAGGATGGAGTGCTTAGGGTTTTCATATTTTAAAAAGTGAGAATCAGGATGCAAAAGTCTGGGGGGAAAGGGTTTGGCCAAGGTTCGGGGGGGGGGGGGTTGTTGAGCGTTTTTAAAGGGAAATTGCCAGAACCTACCCCTTCTGACATGCAGACGGATTTTCAGACATTACAGACATTTCCACCCAGACCTATGGTAACCCTAGGAATGCTTGATCTGCTGTGCTGTTAAATAGGTTAATCTTCTGGATTTTTTTCACTGGGTCAGGAGGTCAGACTTCCTTACCCACCTGAGGTGGACTAAATGACTAAACAACAACAAGGGAGCCATGCCCAGTTCCTTAGGCAAGGCTGGTTCATCCAGGGGCTATAGTTATTCAGTTCAGTTTATCTCCTGCTCCATAGTCAACCTCTTCTGCTGGTTTTAATTTAATATCTAAATAAAAGTGGCCTAGTTCAGCCCCAACTTGAATTCCTTATTGCGACTCAATTCATTTTAGCCCTTCCAAATCTGTGAGACCAGCCAGACCAGGTTTCTGCAGAGGCAACTGGGGCAGGGCTGGTTTTATATAACCACTGCCTCAGTTTTGGTTCCTTCATCAACTATTCAACCAAGCAATCATTTATTGTGTTTGACTAAAAGCCATTACAAAATCCTCAGCTATTCACAGCACCTACTCTAGAGCTTTTGTCCCTCCCTTCCCTTCCCTTCCCCTTGACTGTGGCCTTTGGGAACCTGGTTGTCTGCCTGACCTGACTACATTCCTGCCTCTGGCCCTGCTATGACCTACCATGAACTCATCTCTGGTCCTTGTGGGCTCACCCCCATCCAGACCTTTGGATTGTCCACAAAAGGAATCAGAATTTGGACACTCCTTTTTGCTTCTTTGCTGGGTGTTCATCTGTTCGTTGGGAGGTATCTATGACTGTTCAGATAGCTCTTTTCCACAACCTCCCCCCAAAACCCTTCAATTTATTTCTACACAGTTTACCTCAAACTTGTTATAGAAAAGCATATTCACTTAATGATTCCATTCACGTAGGAAGCATTTCTAATTAAAGCAAAGGAATGGATTTAAACAGAGAATCCCATTTTACAGTATTTGATTCTGAGATGTAGGGTAATTGCTTGCACTATGCAGGATTGTGTAGTGAGGAAGCCTGGTGATTCTTTGATGCTTTCTTCTGAAGGGAGTGATTGGGAGCTTCCAGTGCTGCTTGCAAGATTCAGTAAAAACAGAGCACCTTTTCAGAGATATGTCAGCCTGCAGCACCATCTTTCCATTTATTTGAGAAATGGTGCAGAAGTGTTTGACCTCCGCAGGCTGCAGATTGGGCTTAAAAAGTCCATTACTGTGAACTGACAGCACCACCAAAGGCAAACTGATAAAAATGAAATGAGCAACATCCTGAAGCTATATATGCAAAGAAAAAAGGGGGGGTGTAATCTAAATATCAAATGTGTTATTGAATTCCTGGCTTCCAAACAACACTGCTGCTGCATTGAACAAGCGTGGGAGGAGGCAGAGTACCACTATTTAGCTCTACATCTTTTATCTTTCTTCTACAGACTGTAGAATAGTGCATTAAGTTCTGGCAGGTTAGTAAACATTTGTATTGTGACCATTGTCTTAAATATACCCTTGTGGAAAGAGAATAGGTACAAGAAACAGGAACAGATTACCAAGATTCTTGGAATGAAAATGGCACTTAGGTTGCCCTCCCATTAATATAATTTGTAAGTTGGTTCCCCACCGCACCCCCCACATAAATGCAGGCAATCGTCGTGCTAGTGAGCTTTCTGTTCCGAAATTGCCCCAGTGCATATTTTGTAAACTATTGCATGTGCTTGTGGAGTCCAGCTGTGTACTTTTGACACTATCAGGATGTGCATTGAGACTCTGAAACCATCTCCCTAGAAAAGTTAGACTGGCTAGAAGTTAGTCCTTCCACTAGCAGGTGAACACTTTCTTATTCCAAGAGGCTTTTGGGGAACTGATTTCTTTTAATGAATGAAATGGTGCAGTACTGTTTTTATTGCAATTATTTGTATAGTTTTAACAGTATGCCTGTGTCTGTTTAATTGTTGTTGTTTTTTAACCCCCCATGTTTTTAGCTGTTTTTATTTTTCTCTGTAAGCCACCTTGAGAATCTATCAGAGAAAGAGGCAGGGTATAAATAAATATATAATATTAATATAATAACAGGTCTCAATTCAGAGCAGAGGCCCCTTGCTGGCAATTTCTGAAAGGAAAGGGGTTGTACTCATGACAAAAGTACATGATTAATGTCACGTATATGTTGAGCACAGAAAGGGAAGAGAAGACTATTGCAGATATCATCAGAACGTGAAAAGACAGCAGAAGCAGCAACTTACCCAGATACTAGGTCTCAGTCAAGGAAAAGGTACACAAGGGACTCCATAAAACCAGGCAAGACATTGGGGATTCTTCCTGAATGTCCCTGTATTAAGGTCAGGAGGCAAGTAGTGGCCGCTCTTCTATATTTTAATAGGCCTACTGCATGTAGGTGGTCATGCAAACAGCCAGAAATGCTGCCAAGTTACACATTTCCTGGCATAGACATACAAACCACAGCACATGAATTGATTTTAGAATGTATTTCAATTAATTGACTGTGATTTTATGTAAACTGTGCTATTTTTACTGTTGTTAGCCGCTCTGAGCCCGGCTTTGGCTGGAGAGGGCAGGATATAAATAAAATTTTATCCTTCTTCTTCTTCTTCTTCTTCTTCTTCTTCTTCTTCTTCTTCTTCTTCTTCAGCTGGGCTCAAATATGAAGCAGTATTACAACCTCAACAATTCTGATGCAGTTCAGAATGCAAAATGGGTTTCTACACAGGCATGAAGAGTGCTTTTTAACACTGGTAAAACCAGTGGCGAGTAGTTCCAAGGGTGGAACTGAAACAACAGGGGAATGTTATAAGTATAACAACTGTTTGTTTTCTTCTCTGGATGACGCTTTGCTCGCAGCACGCATTGATACTTTAGGGGGAGTATGTTACTCTAAAGCACCAAAGCTGCAGCAAGCAAAGGCTCTAGCAGCTCAGTCAGCTGCTTGTGGCTGCAAAGCCAGACAGGATGTTTGTGACTGTTGCCATGGAAACAAAGGGGCAGTCCATTCTCCTTATTGAGCACAGGATGTGAGCTCAGTGTGTGTCATATGACCTGTACAGGATGTACATGGGTGGAGTTTGGAGTTTCTCTCTGTTTGTTGAAGAGAGCAGACATCTTTTACTGTATGGCTACGAGAGACAGAAATAAAGACATGTAGATACATTTCTGTCTGAGTCTGATTCCCCTCCCTGGGGATATGCAGGGAGCAGGGAGGAGGAGAAGCAGTTGGTGTGTTTTTCTCACAGCCTGGGAAAAATCGCCGGAACGGACGTCGTGTGTTTTTCCTGCCGGGAGTCGCCGGAGGGAGGTCAAAGGAATTCAGCCAGTGCCTGTACAGATAGGCACATACCTCTGACCGGGCCAGAATTCCAACACTTCTTTCTCCGGCAAGCCCGTCTTGGCGAGACGCCATTTTTTAACTGCGTCATAAAAAAAATTCCTCTTTCTCACAGTTCACCAATCCTCTCTCCTGTTATAATCCACCCCACACAGTTCTTGAATTCCTGCTTGTGATTAGTAAAAATGCAACGATCTTATTTCTATCTGGGGTGAAGGGTTATTAATATCACATCGTGCAAAGAAAAAAAATTTTTTTCCTCCACCCCCTTCATTCCAAACATACAGTCTCTTAGTGGTAATTCATCAGAAGATTTACTTATCCGTCCGTCACTCCCGGTCACAGAGATCCATTAATCAGCAGTCTTATCTCTCGAACGTTACTTGATGTATGTGCTTCAGCTTCATTCCAATCGTATGTTTCCAATTATAATTCCGAGCTGAAGCTAACCAGCAAACGCTAATTGGAATCAGCGTCAGGAAGATCTGACTTCATCGAGGGCTCATGCCAAGTGTTCGGCACCCCCATCTCTCGGATCAGGGGGTGCATTGTGAACACCGCTGGCAAGGCAGCCCCCCGTCTCCTAGGGGTGGCAGGAAGACTGCACACTTCCCATAGCAGCCCCTTAATTACCTCGTATGGGTCAGAGAGATGTTATTTTTGGCCATCTTCCAACGCGCCACCTGGTGGCCCCCGGGGGGGAAACTTTTTTCTTTTCTTCTATGTGATTAACCAATAACCCCTCCCCAAGAAAGAACCGTCGCATAACTGACCTAAGCAGGATGATTAAAAATTGTGTGGAAATGAATTACTAACCAAAAGTTTGGCTTATGGAGATCGAGAAAAGAACAAGGGCTTTTGATGACGCAGCAATAAAAAGGGAGTCGCCATGTTGGCAGGTTCTGTCGAAAGATTTATGATCAGGAGGAGGAAGCTTTGTTTTCATATTGGACCCCTGGCAGAACCTCCTCAGAGGACTGAGAAAGGGAGTGACAGACCTGTGAAAAATTTAACGAGTAGATGGTAAGAGTGTTTCTTTATGGAAGCGATGAAATACAGTAGCTGTCTGAATATGACGCTTGGACGAATGGAAAAACCCACACAGGATTACAAATTTGTTTCAACTTGCTTGTGGAGACTATCAGAGGTCACAAAGACAAAAAGAAAGGAAAAATATATGAAAATAACAAGAAGAGATGTGGAAAACAACAAGAGAGGATTGGATAGAATTGTGAACATTATTTGGACAGATTTGTGGACATTAAAGCATCAGCAAAAAGAGGATTGGATCCCTTTCGGAAGTTGAAATATGGGTAACCCCCAACAGAAAATTTAAAATTCGGCTTTGTAATTTGGAATTTATGTAATTTGATTTAATTGGTCTGTTAATAAAAATTATTTTTTAAAAAAGAAAGAACGACACTCCCCCTGACTGCCTTAAGGGAAAACGTTTGCTGTGTGGGATGTGGTAGCCAATGGGAGGATGGATCTAAGATATGCATCCTTGTAAATAACACTCGTCTGGACTAGCCAGTTTACTACTCTAAGCAGCTCTGCTGGCTGATTCACCAAGGATGTCATAGAGGCTGAGAGATACAATCTGTTTGCTCCCACCACTGAGATGGTAAGGATTGGCTACATGTTTGTACTTCTTTTGGGTCAGATTTGCAATAGGACCTTGCACCACCTATGCCACAGTTAGCATCCCGCCTGCTTCATTGCTTTGACTGGAGGAGGCACTAAAGAGGGACCCTATCAATGGCCCCCTGCATCTCACTATTCAGTAGTGAAACTAGGGCCTTGGCATGAACATCAGTCATGCCACCTGGAAAATCCACCAGTCTTCAAAAGTCCCTCAGATTCCATCAATCTGATTGTTCACCCACCCTCCTTTGGGGTCAGTCACAGACAATCCAAACCTCACTCTCAACTTTAACTTGGTCTATATTACAAAACATATGGTTTCCACTCTTGCTTAGAGAATCTTTAAAGTTCTCTGAGCAAGAATAGATTCCCATATTTTGGTAATCCATATATGAGCGGAATAGTATCTTCTGACAGTATGTACAAACTTTTATATCTTCTGACAGTAGGTGCAGACTTTAAGTCAATGAGGCTAGACCAGTCCATGGCAGCAGAACAAAGTAAAACCATTTGTCCTTTGCTATCTCTTCTCACTGTGACAACTAGGCCAAGTTATACCAAACTAGCAAACTCTGCTAATGATCTATGTCTCCATTCTTCTAGAATAGTTGCAGAAACCATCTCTATGTGTGCACTTCATCTGAGAGCCATTTTGCACATAATCAATAACCTGGATCAAACTGACCTGGGTTTTAACACAACATGATGAGCTAGCAAAAGTGCTTCTGAAAAAATCTACAGCAGTTTTATAGTAATTCATTAGCTAACCTTTTCAACTACAAGAGTGATATAATTTAAATAGCTCAGAGATTACTGGCCTGTATCACTGAAGTCAAACCCACATTGCTTAATGTGAATTTATTTTATTCCATTTTATTCCATTCACTATTGCCCCCCCCCCCCCACCATCTGCTTTATGCTCCTTTATAAAGAAAATAACTACAATAACAGCTTCAGTAAGAGTCTGTACCCTTCAGGAAAGCACACAGGTTAGGTGATCGAAGGATCTTCATTTCTTGCACAGATAAAAAGTTCCCATTTCATCCCAACTTTACTGAACTGGCTCAGATCTTGCCCTTTCTTGAAAAGGTAATTTTCTAGGCAATAATGTGTCATTACACTAGGAGAAAGCTGTTTACCCACACACCCCAAGACAAATGGAATGAAAAACACATCTCCTAAGAAGAGCTTCTACTCCATACAGTACTGCAGTACAGATCCTATTCCAATGGAAATGCTGGTTTTGCAAATGCATGTAAAACAATCCCTATAGAAGGAAAAGAAACATAGATTGAGTTTCAGTGATCTTGGAGAAGACAGGGGTTTTCATGCAAGGAACGTTTAGATATTATTTTTTAGAAAGTGAATTTTCAAAACTTTTTTTGGTAGAACTGGATGCAACTTGCAGGCATCTGACACATTTCAGAAATACTTTCTCCAGACAAATCGTAGGCTGTAATTAATGTTTTTAATTGATTTACAGCTCATGGCTTGTCTGGAAGAAACCACCAGCTTGGGTTTGAACAATACGCAAAGTCAAGCCATAATTTAGCTGACAGTGGTGCAGCAGTAGAAGGACTCCGGAAGTCCTCATGCTCACACATTTGCAAGTCATGGCTTGGCTCCCACAGATATGTGTATTTGAATTGGAGTGACCTCATCAAATAAATTTCTGTGATGAAAAGTTAGAGCTGCTCGTTGAAACAGAAAGCCTTCCTAAGACGTTACTAATCAGTTGAACACAAACATTTGAATTCATTTAAATTTTGAAGCCCATTTTGAATCGTCATCAGAGTCATGACAACAGTGATAGAAACAGACACCAAGAGTTGCCATCCTTACAAAGCAAAATCATGCGCTACCTTTCTCTATGAACCTTTCTGCACTGACCACTTATAGTGGTATAGCTGCCATTTCATCTGGTGTGTCAAAGAGTGAATTTGTAGCTGATTGTCTCCACTTGTGGTCACATGTCACTCTTATTACATAGTGGGCATGGAGTTTTTCTTTCCATACTAATGTTGGGTTGTGCCTTAATTGAGAAAAAATCCATGGCTGTAGTCATACTCCTTATGTACCGCCATGTTCCTTCAGCCAGTAAATCTCAGAATGATGAGCATGAGCCTTTTCACAGCTCTTTTTTGGGGGTGTGTGTGTCTTTTTTTAACACCTAGTATTCAGGAATATTGTGGGAGTATCAGAGATGTCTGATGTCTATGGTGAACCTGGCTATTGTGATGTAATTCTGTCTGTAGCTAATGATCGCTATCAAGCACACTACTTTGGTCTTTATCTGCCAGATCTTTCTTTTGAACTGAGCTTGAAAATGGACAGCTCGCCCCTGTCAGAGGGAAGTAATGCAAAATGTCTCCCAAGCCATGCCCATCAACCCCTCCACACAGAAACGGGGACGACATAAATCCATTTCAGATCTTTCCCAAAATATGGATTGCTTGTAGTAGAATAAAAGTATTTTTTCAGCGAATTATTCAAAAATATTAGCTGAATAATGATGACATTTTGTGGCGGCATGCTGAAAAATGTGACACACTCACTACACCCATCAACTATACCACAGTAAATGAAAGTAGAAGAGCCCTACCAATCTCTTTTTAATACCGTATCAGCCCGAATATAAGCCACACTTTCCCCCCAAATTCTGACCATGAAAAGTTAAAGTGCAGCTTATATTTGCGACCTTACAAAAATTGGCTTGGAGTGGGCTTGTCCTCAGATGTTGCCTGGTTTTGGCTGGGCCGGCTCCCAAGGTGATGTCGCAGTGAGGAGGAGGAAGGGAGGGAGGAATGCGGATGAGAGAGTGAGGAGGTCTGCAAGGAGGAGGAACAGGAGATGCAGCTGGTGTGCTGGGACTGGTGCTAGCCCGAGGTGCTGCCTGGCTTTAGCCCAACGAGGGGCACGTGAGTGCCACCAGCTGCTGCCTCTCTCTGCCCATACTGTCGGGAGGGGCATGGTGGTGCTGACCCTCTGGAAGCCCTGCTGCCCACCGCTGTTGCCACCGGCAGTGGAGTAAAGGCGATGCCTCCGTGGCCTCCCTCAGTCCCCGCTCCTCCTCGGGTATTGTCTCCCCCCCCCTTTAATTTTAAAGGTGCGGCTTATATTTGGGTCAATACAGTACTTCTATAGTCTTTTGTTAAAGCAAAAGCCTGTTTAACAAAAGATTCCTCCCCTAGTTTTGCAGAAGGCTATGGATAAGTTGTTTTCAGAAGAGGGATCCTCTTACCATGAAATTTTTTTTCTTGCATTAATGCTTTTGCCCGCACTCCAGATGTCTCCCATTATTGATAGCATTCTCTCTAACGTAGCATCTGTGCTTGTGAAAAGCACCTCAGACAAATTCGACTGGTTGGTGCTATTTAAGATTGTTGTGGGTTAGGGTGGGTGAGTAAGAAGGAGGGAGTGTCATTTGTTTTCAGTATACTCACCTGTGTTTCCACTACATTCCTGGGGGGGGGGGAACCACCAGAAAATAAGAAAAATAAGAGTTGCAGGCGTCCAAAATCAAAGGGATACTTGGTTTTCATTGATTTTTCCCCACAGATCAAATAAAACCCTTGTAATAAAAATTAAGGCCTAGATCCTCAACAGTTCTATTAGCAACCGAATCACACACAACCTCATAGGAATCATTAAAGATAAAGGTAAGCTGTAGCAGACCTTAGATTGCTGCAAAATTGGTACAGACCACAAAACCATCAGAGGAGCAATTTAGATGTAACAGTATCTTTTTAATGTGAACAGTTGTACTTAAAATTTCTACTCATGTAGAAATCCTGCACTATAGACACCATCCCTGCTATATATCGGGGTGGTGTGTTCTTGGGTTCTGCATTTACATGATCATTTTTGTATATTAGAACATCTTCAGTATAATCTGATCTATTACAGAACAATGAACGTTCAGAAATGTGAAGGTTTTTGATGTCACATTTTGAGTGGGAATGGAGAGATGAAGACACCATCAATCCAAGCACCCTTGAAAATGTCAAAAGCACCAGTTTTTGCATGCATGAAACTGAAAAAAGTTATTGGCACTGCCTCAAAACTAGGCCATGGTCAGATCTTGCCTGCTTATATGCACCACAGCTGCCATTCTTTCTCCAACAGGAGGGATTGTTTTGAACATTCAGGGTTTTTAATCTGATTGATAAAACTTTCTTCAACTCACAAGAAGGATTATGGTCACTGAAAACTTCTCATTGTGCCATGACTGCATTTTCATTTATTTTTAAGAAGCGTACATAGAAATATGGATTGGCAACTCCCCAAATACTTTACCTTTTGCTTCCAAATTGACATCTGCTAGGAATTTTCATATTCTTGTATCACTGTCATGCTGCATTATCAGTAAATTAAAAAACAATTCCCTTTCTCCCTTTCTTTCTGGTAACATTCACACATCACACAAAATAATTGTTTAGAGCGGCATGCGTGAGTCACAGTAAGCTTTGGGCTCCCATGCTCCTTCCCCCCAATTAAAACAAACAAACCAGAACAACAAGGCAGATACATTGTTGGGATTCAGAAATGCAGAGCTGAAAGAGAAATTATTTCAAGGGAAGGGAGAGAGCTAGCATTCAGAACATGGTGGTGCAATGCTAAGCAGATTGAATACCTTTTATTTTGTTGGCCAGGCTTTGCCTCACATTTACATCTCACCAACACCAACTGGGAAAATAAACCTTCATGAGAGTTTGTGTCAGATGCAGGAAAACTTAATGGGCCAGATTCAACTGAATACTAGTGGGAGTCAGTGCAACAAGTTCCACTAGCACAACATGGCTTCTCTCCTATCTCCTTTCCCTGGGCATACCCCCAATTTGGCAAGGGGCAGCAGGAGATCTCCCAAAACAGGACATGAGAAGAGGAAGGAGCTCCATTGTCAGACAAATGGAAATGATTGCACTGACGAAGCAGTTTCCTTAGCACTCCCCTGAGTTCCACCCAATTTTAAATGAATAAATAAGGTGCTAAGACCAGAAAAGAGGACTGTGTCACTTGTCCATCTCGGTCATTTTGGATTAATAACCTGTGATGTCACAGGGCACTCCAAATAGCCTGGGAAGCACTGGCAGAAGGAAAACTGCATTCTCCCCCACACACAAATATGATAGTGTGAACGTGGAATTCTTAGCAATAGGCAATCTGGAGTAAAGAAGTGTGGATCTGTAGCAAATGTGCTAGCTTGTGGGAGATAGCTGTGAACAATATATCAAATGTCACTTGTCTGTGAAGAAGAGAGATGTGGTGCCACAGTCGCTATTCATGCTTGGGGGGGGGAGGGAAATCTCTTGTTCTAGCCAACGTTTTACGAATCTAGATTTTCCCTGGGATTGAATAGTTTTGAATAGTTAAAAAAACAAACAAACAAAAACAAGCAAAAGTCTGGTGGATAAATCTGAAAGACCTGGTAAGTGAACCAATTCCCTGTAGCTCCCTAAAAAGAGCAAGCAATTGTAAAGCATTTGTTTCTCATTAAGAGAAAATGTTGCAGGGTGGAAACTGGCAGCTATTTATGAATTTGGGTATGGTGTGGCCTTGAAAGAGTTAGCAAACCTTCTTAGGCTTTTCAGTCACAACCAATGGAAAATCAAAAGCACTGCACAGCTTTGCAGTTGGCTGCAGAAAGTTGTAGGGTATGTCTATACAGTTTAAATTGTAAACATAATCAACACAGCTCAGTACCTACCCCCTGAATAAAACTTTGTAGCCTCTCTTGTTTCTTGTGCAGTATGACAATGATTTATGAGAACACTAGATGCTGTTATACTTACTGGCTATTTTGTGTGCATTCACAATCTTTAATAAATATAGAATCAATTTCTGATGCATTATCCATCCAATACGCATATACTTCAGCCCATTGCTTGATAAATAGCTTGAATGAAACATGCTGAATTGGGTTTCTGAACGTATAAAAATGTAGGATGCAGTTTGTACTGGAGGCATCCATTATTAAACCACAAATTTGGTATACTTATGTGTCTCCTGCCCCCATTGATTTTTTATTTGGCTGCACAAAATAAACAAATAAATCATAACAGCAGTTATTATTCTGGAGACAATTCAACTATGATCAATATTTTTTTATAGGACAGCAGTTGCCAGCATACAATGGTGATACAAAAGGTTAACGCTTCCAACTGGTGGTGACCATGAACACTTTTCTTGTAATGTTTGATCAAGAAAGGAAGGAAGCTAGTATGATGTAGTGGCTAAGTAAATGCGATATCCCTATCTGAACTCTATTCTCAGATACAAATGTTTGCAGTAATCTTAACCAAGCCACTATGGGCTCAGCCTCCATCTGTAGAATGGGCACAATACTGGTCTATAATGCAGGGCTTTAAGGTGTTTGTGAATTGCATGGAGTACTTTAGACATGCTATGTAAAATATTGATAAGCATTGTTATTGGTAGATGGCTGACATTGCTCATGGTCGCTGCCATAATGAAAAATGCCAACAATAAAAGCTGTGTAGCTTGATACACCCGCAACTAAATTGTATAGAAATATAATCCACAATATAAACTACACATAAATTCACTGAGTACCAAGTGATTTATATGGAAAGCTTAGCCACTCGCTACTGCAAGACTGAACAGAAAATGTGCTAGTTGCTCAAGATCTTATGCTTCATTTGCTAAGCAAGACTCCAGCTACCGGTATGTAGCATTTTCAGAGGAAAGCAATGCGGCCAGGTGCCTGGAAATTTTTTAAAAGTCAAAGCATTTGTTCATGGCAGGAAAAAGTCACAAAAATAAACTTCCAAAAGTCTTCAAAGCAAACAAGCAAAATGGGTATCCACTGTTGACTTTCCTTAAAGGCTGTAGCTTATTCACAGAAGAACAGAAACAAATCTCTAATAATTGTCCCGGCCTCCAGCATGCCAAGAAAAACAATATTTTCACACTGCTGTGCATTCTGCATTTATGCTATTTTTAAATGCCTCTCTCAATTCAGCATTGAGATTTATCTATAAAAGCCACTATCCAAAGGAGCTATAAGCACAGTGGGCAAACAGTCAGGAACTTTTATGTTGCCACAAACAGCTTCCATCGCTGAAGTGTTACTCCACTGTTCAGTTTGGGGAAAACAGCTTGTTTCTTCAGCGATGGAAACTGTTAAGGTATCTACAAAAAACTATCCACACCCAATGAGCAGATTTAAAACTATAAACATATGCTTAGTGCTAAAGTACATATAGAATCACAGGTATATTTAAATGACATTTCTTTCTGCATTGTAGGAGTGATTTGGTTACTTATACTAGCTATAAATGGATGGCACTGACTTAGTATTCTTGAAGATACAACAAGTATATTCATAATAGAACAGAAGGTAAGTCAACATCAGAAGGTTCAGTGCAGTAGTATGCAGAGGGCAATAACAGATTAACAATACATGTTTTGTATATCCGCAAGTGCCTATATAGGGTTCAGATCATTCCCACAAGTAGTTGATTCCCAAGGATTCCATGTGGCATAAATTTGGCTTACTGGATCTGCTGAGCAATATTCAAGCTACTTGAGATGCTGGTTTTATGTGTCAACTAAAGTACCCACAATTATTTCCTCTAAGTAGCTGCTATAGTGATCTGGTTCATATCACCTAGGGTTCAAGATTTGGGTTAGATGGAAGTATTGCAATCTCACCTTCCTCATTTCTTAGTGATTTACATTCAGGCTTATTTTCCTTCCTCGGAGTTTACATTTTATAGTAGGAGATCTACTTTGGATTAAATACAAACCCTAAATTTACATTTTTGAGTTGATATATTTGCATGTTCTAAGAGTGCTTGAGAGCAGGGGAAAGATAGCTTCTGTCTTCAGCAGTAATTGAATATTTGCCTCCCAATTCCAGCTGTTGTGAGTTTAATAACTATGCCGCAGCAGCAGCCGTAATAAATCAAAACTCTTAAACGCAGAATTAACTATGAGTGTATGAGAAAATCCAGGTCAGTAAATTCATCCTAGGTGTTCAAAATCTGCACTTTTTATAGAATACATATGTAGCATATGCATATATATTTTTTCAAAATTGAAGATCTGATTAGGCTCTTAGAATGACTTCAAATTTACCTTTTAATATGATTCTGTCTGACACAAATAAAGAGCAGTGACAACTTCCACCCAGGAGAAATCTCAGGTTGCAGACACACAACCCATCAGAGGAGGGTAAATGAGCTGGAGGAGGGGAGGGGCCCTACTGTTATTGCAACTGCTCCATGGGGCTCAGAGCTGTGGACAGAGGCTAGAAGCATGCACATGTGTATATCCCACAGATCACCATGGAAGCTGCTGTAAGTGCTTCTCTTGCCAATAAAGAGTTAACTGTATCTGGGACGGGTCATGACAATTACCATTTAATTACACCCTCTTATAGTGAACTCGGTGGTTGCAGAATTGGAGCCTAAGCAAGGCCACTAAGAAATAAAACAGGCATGCAGCCAAGTTTAATCTAGCTAAAGACTTAAGCCTTCCTCCTTCATGATAGGGCCCAATACAGACTGAATACCCACATGAGCTATTTGTGTGAGGCATGGGGGAGACCCCAGCCCTGGAAAGTATATGACACGATTAAATGAACATTTTACTTGGTCCTTACCGATTCTGTTCAGTATGTTCCTAAGCTTTGCAATGACCATTACAAGCTTATCAAGTTCTTTCTTTCAGTACCAGTACAATCAAATTAGCCTTCAGCACTGACGCAGCAAAAGAAAGTAATGACATTGTGGATCAAATCTGATTCCCACCCACCTCTCTTGATCAGTGCTTATCAAGAAATCTCTCAAGGCCCTGGATGTACGATAGCCAAGACAAGGAGCATGACACTGTACAAAAGGGAAGGGAGACACTGAGACATTAAGACAAACTAATTAAAGGCCTTATCTGATTTTCAAAACCAATTTTGTAGCTGTATGCACATTTGTGTGTGCATGAATTTTGCAAATCGGGGAGAAGAGAGTTTGATCATCCTTATAGGAAACTAGAAGCCTGAACAAAAGAACTGGCTGGTTAGTTTTAAAAAAACCCCACGCAGCTAGCACAATGCTTTGGGGCTCTCATTGCCCCCTTAGTTTATGAGGTCATAATGTCTCAGTGACAGCAGGGATCACAATTAAAAGATTTTCCATCAAGTTCTGGAGTCCGACCCAGCAAACCTCTCCTCTGCTTGCTTATTCCTTCACCTGCTCACCACATTCCCATTAAGAACATTCTGTCCTTCCTGTTTTTAGGACATAGCATTTTGTTTGCATGCACAAACACAACTATTTCTTTTTTATTTGTTTCCCTCTTTCTTTAACTCCCTGTCTCCACTACCCATGGTTTCTGCAAGCTCTTTTCAGACAACTGCTTACTTTGCCCACCTTCCTTTCATCAATGCCTTTCCCCTTAATCAGCTTCTCTTCCTGTGCCTTGTACCATATATGCCATCATCTTAAACACTGGGAAGTTTCTTCAGAGTCTCCACTCTGATTGGTCCTGCTCCAGTTCCATCTCTCCCTTCATCTTCCCTGTGGAAGGACCACAGGTCCGTGGTAGAGCAATGCTTTGAATACAAAAGGTCCCAGGGTCAATCCCTGCTTCTCCAGGAAGGGCTGGGAGAGATGTCTACCTGAAACTCTGGAAACACTTAGGTAGATAGACCATTGGTCTGCCTTGACAATAGGCAGCTTCCCATATATCTATGATGTTGGGCTCCCCATCCTTAGTTTCTCTAAGGGAAAGCAAATTGAAATGCACTTCAATTTGCATAAAGTTTAAAATGTGTGAATTAAGAAGCTTCATATTTTAATACAGTAGGAACAAACTACTCCTACATATCTGTAAGCTCGGAAACAGAATGCATGCATTGAATGTAAAACTCCCAGGCTGAATCATTGGTATCTCCAGATTAGGATTATCTTGATATATAGTAGCTTCTTATGTTTCTCATTATTATAGCACTCTATACCCAAACATTTGTGAAACAGGACCAGTGGCTCTTTTCTTCCTGTTCCTGGTTCTTTAGATCTAACCGTTCCATTCTATATCCAGTGGTACAAATACAGAACTTAGTTTTATCTTCCACAAGTCCAGTTTAAACTATGCCTCCATGTCCTGTGACTATAGCAGGTAATATAACCACACACAAATTTTTTGGCACAGGTGATCTAGAAAAAAAAATGTATTTACTGGAAGCGAGAATGGCTAGAATTATTTTTGCATGGAGCTGCACTTAAGATGACTGTCATAATACGTGATTAGAGAAGACTCTGAGCATATATGCCAGGCACAGAGGGAAACAGATTTAAGACTTTTCTTCATATTAATACCCTTTTTACAAGCCAAGTTGGCATTCTGCATTTTGGCAAAAATAACATCAGAGACAAAAAGGGAACAGTGTTTTTTACAGAGGCAGCCAAGAGACCTGAATGCCTTTCTGGAAAAAAACATAGTCATCATTGCTACTATGGAAATAATGGCCTGGTTTTTAAACCGGTTACTACAGCTCCCAAAGATTTCCTGAAGGAACTAAGAAATCTTCAAAGTAATTCAGTTCAATAAAGCAATCCAGGATTTGCTGCTAGTGAGGCCTCAAGGCTATGCCAAAAGCATTATTTTATTATGTCAGTTCATCAACATCTTGTATGATGATAATGAAGAACATTGGTCATGGTGTTGTATTTAATGTCCCCCCATGTAAGTAAAGGTCTCAAAAAATTACTAGTTACTGGTACATATGAGGTAGGGAGAAGAATAGTTAGCAGAGTGAGATGGGAAAGAGGGGCATCCTGGGATATTACAGAGCAATTTTGAAATGAAGTGGGGAACCATGTGAATAAATCTTTAGTAAGCTGATCCATAAAAGAAGTATAGTGTAAATTTACTAATAAGATGGCATCTAGCACCTGCAGGATTAAATAGAATTCACAGGGAATAAGTTGGATAACTTATTGAAATTATAAAATGGAAACTGAAGGTTGTGCTTGTAAGAGAAAAAGGACAAAGTAGCAAGTAAGCAGGAGCTTGTTATTAGAAACTGTTGCAAGGGAAGGTAAGGGAGTTGGAAGTTTCTGTGCCTTGTGATTAAACCAGGAGAAGCTAGTAGAAGAACGTGTATGGAAAATAACTGTCCCATTTCTTCTCTTTGCTTGTAAATGTATAAACACTTGTGTTGCTTGCATACTTGATGTGCCACCCATCAAATACGATGTCATGTTGCACCAGCCTTGCAATGCCTAAAAAAAATGCCCTGTTTTGCTGACTTCTGGAGTCTGGAATGTATTGGCTGTCTAGGTTGAACCCACAGGGCATTGGTCATTGAACCCCCATATTTACCCAACAACTCCCTTTAAATGTCAGAATTGTCAGGACAGCAATGGGCATTTACTTCACATGTGGTGGGAGTGCCTGATCATAGCAAATTACTGGAGAACAATGTATTTTAGATGTAACTGGATGGACCAACCCTGTTGTTGTTCCTTTTTAACCTTAATGGTAAAGAAGTGGCTTAAAGATTGAAACCATTGGTCTCTATCTTAATAGTGGCTGCAAAAATCATATGGGCCAGATGGAAAAAACCAGAATATTCCAACAGAGTGGAAATGGTTAATGACGTGTATACAATTTGCAGTTATGTACCATTGGACATAATTTGTATCAGGGAAGGAAGGAAGAGGGTGTAAGATTGAGTTTTCTAATATATGGAATCGCTTTATTGATTATTTGGATACATAAAATGGTAACATAAAACTGGAAAGATATTTATGTAGATTGTGTAAATTATAAATTAATAAAGAAAAGAAAGCTTACCACCTTCTTCTAAACTAGTACATCACCAGGGAGTAAGCTCAAATGAATTCTGTTACACTTATTTCTGAGCAGACATTGTTAAGACTGCAATATTAGACCTTCTGGCATCTATTCCCCTTTCTCTCTCTCTTCTTTTTAAAGTTTATGCTTAGCCAACTTCAGTTTCATTTAGTTCCAAACTTTACTTCATTACCTGGGCAAGTATCAGCTGACGGTCATACATGAATATAGAATAATTAGAGTACAGTGGTACCTCGGTTTAAGAACAGTCCGGTTTAAGAACGATTTGGTTTACAAACTCCGCAAAACCGGAAATAGTGTCTTGGTTTGAGAACTTTACCTCAGTCTAAGAACAGAATCCGAACAGTAGAAGGGCACCAGCAGCGGGAGGCCTCATTAGGGAAAGTGCACCTCGGTTTAAGAACGGACTTCCAGAACAGATTAAGTTCATAAACCGAGATAGTACTATATGATTGCCCATTTTTACCAGTCTGCAGATAAAATCAACACATAACGCTCCTGATCTACATATCAAGTAATTATATCATTTCATTTCCACCCACATTTGTCTCCACCTCCATTCACTGCCACCAAATGCATCTGTCTTCAAGTCATGCTCAACTGCCATTTCCTATTATGAGTTGTTAGAAATTCTTTTGAAATCAGTGCCTTTCTTTTGTTGTTGAATGATACACCAGGAAAGCTCTGAAATTGAATTCAGCTAACCTAGACCTCACCTTGATAAGAGTCTGTCTCTTGGTTGATCTAAGCATTAAACACTGGCAAGTGACAGCACAGACTGGACTGCTGAAAATAACCCATTGCTGAGCTTGGTGACTCCAGAATATGTGGTATATTGTTATGGCGAAGCATGGGGATCAATAGCATTGTGTGTTTGCGCATGCACACAAACACACATATATACACACATATTTTATGTAAATGCAGAGTGAATCTAATGAGCAATCGTTTGAAGTAAAACAAATCTGGAAAAGAGCTACTAACTTAGAGGCCCTTCTACTACGTTAGATTGCAAGGCATGGAAATGAAGCTGGTGAAACAAGCAAAAGTTCCAGGGCCATCTCTAGCAATCAATAGGATCAAGCAGTCACGGTTCAAACCGACGATCTGCCTGAGAACCGACAGGACCTTTGTTTGATGCTTATAGGATGTCAGATAATATCAGGCTCCATTTTCATAATGCATTCTGTGCCCATGCTGTAAGCAATGCAATACAAAATAAAGGTCTAATAGAATGTGACACGGTGTCACTAGGTAGCAGTGTTGTACTGGCTCCTTGGGAATATGGCTATTTGAAGAAAACCATCTGCTGAGCATTTCTGCCTCACTAGGTGTTTGCACAGAGGGACGCAGGTGGCGCTGTGGGTTAAAGCCTCAGCGCCTAGGACTTGCCGATCGAAAGGTCGGCGGTTCGAATCCCTGCGGCAGGGTGCGCTCCCGCTGCTCGGTCCCAGCGCCTGCCAACCTAGCAGTTCGAAAGCACCTCCGGGTGCAAGTAGATAAATAGGGACCGCTTACCAGCGGGAAGGTAAACGGCGTTTCCGTGTGCGGCTCTGGCTCGCCAGAGCAGCGATGTCACGCTGGCCACGTGACCCGGAAGTGTCTCCGGACAGCGCTGGCCCCTGGCCTCTTGAGTGAGATGGGCGCACAACCCCAGAGTCTGTCAAGACTGGCCCGTACGGGCAGGGGTACCTTTACCTTTACCTTTAGGTGTTTGCAAATGGAAGACAAGTGTTCATTAGCCAAAACACTTTAATAATAACTGGGTTATCTAGGCCACTATTATATACCACTGTTCCTCAACCTTGGGTACAGAGTTACTGTTGTACTGCAACTTCCATCATCCCCATGCAGCTTAGCTATTGGTCAGAGATGATGGGTACTGTGGTCCAACAACATCTGGGGATCCATGGTAGAAAAACACTGCTCTACATTGACTGGCACTGACACTCCAGGGTTTCCTATGGTAAACATTCCTAGATTGGAGATTCCAGAGATTGAATCTGAAAACTTGTGCATGAAAAGTGTGTTCTGCATGAAAAGTGTGTTCTACTGAGCTACAGTCCCTATGGGTCCTTTTCCCTTACACCACTGTCAAAACATCATTTATGAACTGAAAAATAGCAAGCAACTCTTTTCATCAATCATCTCTCTCTCTCTCTCTCTCTCTCTCTCTCTCTCTGTGTGTGTGTGTGTGTGTGTGTGTGGTTTTTTCCCCTACCACCACAACTATAAAAAGATTATGAATGCATGTTGTCAGAATTCCTGCTTTAGGCACCTCTTCCAGATAAAACCATGCAATGCCATGGCCATAAGACACAGGAAATATGTCAGTTGTCACTTTCAACTACTATTTAATAGCTATGTCAACAAATACAAGGAGGGCACACACATCATTTTGCTTGTGTGTTTTAAGGCTGCAATCCTAAGCATATGTATGGGGAAGTAAGTTATATTGAAATCAAACTTCCATTTAAACGTAGCTGTGATCAGGATGCACAAGATTAAAATTAGTGAGGGGCTCTCTGTTGTTGCAGCTAACTTCAGGGAGAAAGGAGCTGGGAGAGAAATAAATAGCCATGTGGGTCCATGTTTTGTGATACTTTGGGCCCACATCACCAGAAGTTTCACAAGAATCAGAATTTAATCTCTTTTCATTTTAATCCTTGGAAATGAGAGGTGAAAGCAGGACCTATACCTGACTTCCTGAATCTTCAGTTCGATAATGAAAGCAGGGCATCCCAACCAATTCCACAAAAGAACACAGTGGGTTCTGAGTAGTTGCTTTTTAAGAGACTAGGACTTTTTCCCCTGGTCATCCCTGATTGGCTATTGGGCTATTCTACCTCAAATGTGCCCTTAAATGGTAGTAATGACTCTTGCTTGTTGGCATGGAGGATGAAGATATATTTGTGTGAGAGAGAGACTGTAGAAACCTCTGACATTTGTGTGGCTTGAAAGCAACCTACTATCTGTCATTCCACCCACTCTTGCCTCTGTCACTCTCCACCATGGGCACGTGGCCTGTGGGATATCACCCAATAAGGAATGCAGCTCTCAGGCCTTTGATACGAAACAGAAGGAAAGATAGGACAGTGCACCCTATTAAGGACATCAAAAGAAGAAGAAGAAGAGGTTGGATTTGATATCCCGCCTTTCACTCCCTTTAAGGAGTCTCAAAGCGGCTAACATTCTCCTTTCCCTTCCTCCCCCACAACAAACACTCTGTGAGGTGAGTGGGGCTGAGAGACTTCAGAGAAGTGTGACTGACCCAAGGTCACCCAGCAGTTGCAGGTGGAGGAGCGGAGACGCGAACCTGGTTCACCAGATTACGAATCTACCGCTCTTAACCACTACACCACACTGGCTCTCACACTGGACTTAATGTAACAGGATACACCTTAGGGTTGCCATATTTCAAATAGTGAAAATCCAGACAGAATAGTTGTTGAACATTTTTACAATTTTCACCCAGACACTGCTTCACACAACCCTACAAACCATTGGTGGGAATAGAAATGTAATGGTATACAAGGAATCAGGTTATTGGAAAACAGCCATTATAGGTTTTTCTGTTTGGGGGTTTTGTTTTGTTCTTGCAAAAGAAAAAAATAGATACAAGTAAGAAGGAAATAAGCAATAATGGAAAAAATATGAAGAGAAGGAACAAAGTTGATAAGAACAATGAAAATCAAAGCCTTTCTTCCTAAGAAAGGAAAAATAAAAATTATCTGAGATCTTGTTTCCTGCTGTGATAAGAGCAGATTATCAATATGAAAAAAGCCAGTGAGAAAATATAGAAGTGACCTTGAATGCATATTGTAAAAAAAGTCTCTTGAAGCACATAACAGCTGTGGCTGCAGTCCATGTTGACAAAGAAATAAGTCCCATTGAAGCCAATACTTTTTAAAAACTTGATTTTAACATAGATTTTTGTTGACAATTTAATGTAGATTTTAGGTTCTTCGTAAGCAGCTCAGATGTTTTATTTACTATTAAGCAGTATACAAATTTTGCTAAATAAAATAAATAAATGGAGTTTTATCGCAATGTGTTATATTATTTTAGCATGTTTCATGTCACATTTAAGGCTTCATTCCAATCCACCTGCCCTTTGTGCCAGGCTGGAAGCAGGGGGTGGGGGTGGGGCTTGGATTGTACAGAGATGTTCCGCTGCTCAGACCTCCGGGCTTCCACTAACCTCTGCCCATCCTGTCCAGAAAACATGCAGGCGGGCTGAAGTACCACTGGTGGGATCTTTGCTGGAAGTAGTGTGTGGAAAATTCCAAAACTGTTTGTTTTGTGGATTAGGGGAGGCTTAGTTGTCCTTGGATCGGAGCCCAAGTACTGCTATCACTTGACAGCATCTGCCTAGTGGCTGTGCCAGGTCCAGTAATTTGCCTACCCCAGTAGTACACGGATTTGTCGTCCACCCTGGCTGATGTGAGTGTCAGGACTGAGATTGCATCAATTTGCCATACCCCATATGCTGGGGTTTGTATTGTTATGTTAGAGAAGATAACACCACACTCTGTGGAAGAACTATAAGCTATAATCTTTTGAATTATGTTAATTATTTGTCTGCAATTTTGTCAAATGGCTGCTAGAAATCATTGTAGTAGAAGTAGCTGTATACTTCTGAGGAGGATTTTAAATGTTGTTTCATTTTGTTTCCCACAACAATTTTGAACACAGTTTGAATTGTAAATACCTAACTGGGAGGAGGGACTGGTCTCCTAGCTGAATCCAATATTTCATCAGGGCATTGCAACACAGAGAGCTTAACAGTCTCTGAGTATAATGGCACTAGCTAGAGGCTGCACAATGTCTTGTGCAACACACATGTTGGATTCAGCAGTTGTGCTCTTGAAAGAACAAGGTTCCACGAGCACAATGGCTATTGTGTTGTGACTGGCCTGACACAACTGGATACCATCCATCACATTGGGGTTTAGCTGGCACTCTGCCAAGAGGCAGTTTAACTGATGCTTTTGCCCCAGAGGGTCTTGTGCCTTAATAAGTTTCAAATTATAACAGTCGGTCGGAATGCGCAGCTATTATATAATTTAGTGGAACGTAAAGAGGTCAACTTCTTTTGTAGGCATTCTATTAAAATCTGTTGGTCCACAGTTGTAAACCAATGAAGTTTTGGGATTACAGTGAATGTTCTTAGTTGGAATGTTTTGGCTGTAAAGAATATAAGGCTCAGCACTGTTTAGGGGGTAGTTAGGCAGTCTTTGAGAGGAGGGAGCCAAGACAACAACTTAAGCTGAAATCACGGAAAGCAGCAGTCAAGAAGGTCTGCAAAGAGGAAGAGACTCCAGTTGCAGTTTTTGGAAAGAGCTGAGGCCAGTGTGTCAGCCGTTAACCTGAAGAAACAGAGAGTTCCCTCACTAGGAAGACATCTGGTGAAGACCTCTAGGGTAAGTGGGATGAAAGGCCTCTAAGGTAAGTGGGATGGGAAACTGGGTGGGTGGGTGGGACTTCCAGTGAAGTCTTCTAATCAGCCTGCAGAATGAAGCTAACTGGATAATTGGTATCAGTATAGCAACAGGAACTAGAGCAAGTGCACAGTCATCTTTTTAAAGCAGGAGTACAGCATTAACGTAAATGGAGCAACAGTAGTATTGATAAGCCGTTATTAACCAAAGTATCGCAACATATTCAACCTGCAAATAAATCTATCTTGTTATGTTATTTTAAGCTAAAATGAAGGTTATTTAGTTTTAACTTTCCAATCCTGGTGTTTTTGTCCCATTCTTATAGCCTACTATTTTAAGTGAGTAAATGCATACAGAGGCATCCCCACCCTTCCTGGATTTTAATGATGGCAATGGGGAGATAAGACAGATAAGGAAAGCAGATACTCTTTAATATATGGTGTATTTGGTAGAGTTCCTGTGCATGATAATAATATAGTGGTGAGAATATTAAACCACAGCTGGCTGCATTCACTGAAAGTGGTCATAGTGAGGGTTGGCATCAACCATTTGAGCGATGGAGGAAACATTACCCTTTGTGTGGCCAGTGTCATTGCATGACCAGGGATCATAAGGAAGGAATAAAGACTCTGTCAATGCTATATGGAATTAAAAATAGGCCACAACTTTATTAAACTTCTGAATATAGGAAGACCTTGGCTTAAGCCTTGGGCATGTATCCCTCCCAGCACCCCAGCTGGGGGGAACTGGGGATCATCAAGGTAAATGGGATATGGGGGTGCTCTGCGAGACGTAAGTGTAGCAGGCAGCCAGGCCCATATACCCACACACAGGGTAGTTCACTGACAACTTCTCAGTGTATGGCCAGTGACACCCATACATATAACCCCTTTAAGAGGGGACCCTGGAATCGCTGCTGCAGGGGGTTGTGTCACCACTTCATGCCCCCCCCCCCAAAATAGGGAAGAAAAGACTAAAGGATTCCACCCAAGGCCATAACCGCCAAAGTTGTGATGAATTGCTACAGGGAAGACAAAACCTGCCAATTCAGGAAAATTTCTTCCCGGTCCTTCAACAGCAACCAGTCAAAGACCGTAGCAGTGCCCACTAAACAGGAAGAAAAAGTTAACCTACAAACAAGAAACATTAAACAAAGGGAAGGTAGGGAGGGTGAATCTCCAGAGCTGACTGCCTGGCTATTCTCAGCTCCACCCCCTATTTATAAATGGGGCTGGCCCCACCTTCCAGCAAGAAACTTGATTACTGAGGCTGGGCATGAACTTCCAAAAATTAACACTGAGAGGCAAGCCAGCCCCATTTGCCAGCAAGCTCCCTGGGGACTGTAGCACCATGCGCCATCCTGCAAAGGGCACCCACAATGTAAAGTGTGAGTGCTCATTATATGACACAATCTGTAGATGGCACTGGATTTAGTTGTGTTTGGATTTAATCAGGATTTTCTTATACAGTGGTACCTCTTGTTGAGGATGCACCATTCTGGAAGCTTATTGTCTGGCTTCCAGAATGGTGCATCCTCAAGTCTCCTATGACACCCTCACTCCCAGTTTCATGGTGGCAGTCAAATCTGGTTGGTTACATGGTAATGTGACATTAGCACATTTGTGGTATCTTCCTTGATTGGCTGAGGTCATTTTAGATTAGAAAAAGCATGAAAGCAGCAGCAGTGAGATGAATGGCAGTAAACAGCAGCTAACAAAAAGGAGGAGGAAATAGTAGCTTTCCCTATTGTCCTTCACATGTGGGTTTTTGTCCTCATTTTAAAATCTGGGGATTATGAGAAATTTGGCCTTGTAGCCTTTGCTGATAAATTTAGTTTTAGAAAAGGCAATAAGGATAGTAATGCAAATTGATGCAAGCACTGTGAGTTTTATCATGTAAGTCATTTGGCTGGTGGCATTGAGGAAAAATAAGTTAAAGAAAATGTTGACATGATTGAAAATAACTGATTTGAAGATTGAAATATTCATTAATCAGGCTGGATAAGGCTTTATAAAGGTAAAATGGAAGGTACTTGAAATGTAAATTAATTTGAGCTGAATAATTATACATGTTAAATAGGTAGTTTTAGGCTTCTTGAAGTGTTAATATTTGGGACTAATGAACTGTAAAACGATGATGGGGGAAGAAATTCAAATAAATGGAAATCTCCATTTGCTGCTTTTCTTACTGAAATCTAAGCATGCTTCTAGAATTTTAGGTAGTACCTTGCAGCAGTTTCGCCCATAGCATACTCTCTCAATCTCTACCCATCATGGGTAATTTGAGCTAGCTGAGAGTCCAGGTGTGCCTAATGCATATTTGTGGGTAGGTGGAGAGGTGCCTGTTCTTTAAAGGAGTGTGACTACTCCTAAATATGACCTCCTTGGTCCTTGAAGTACTTGGCATCATCCACCCATGCACAAATGCCCTTTTTTGAGTACAGTGGTACCTCTACTTATGAGCACCTCTGGTTACGTATCCTTCGGGATACACACGCAACAAGCGGGAAGTATTTTTCCAGGTTTCGCCGCACGCGCATGCGCAGAAGCACTCTATCGCGCCGCGCACATGCGCAGAACAAGCACCTCCGGTTGTAAAAACCTCAGCATCTGACTGGAGCTCTACAACATATCCCTTCCACAACTGCAGGTACCACTGTAAAGTGCTTGAGAGAATAGTGACAGTTCAGCTGTAGAACGGATTATCTTGACAAATTTCAGTCTGGGTTGAGGCCTAGCTTTGGGATGAATCAGCCTTGGTCACCCTGATGGATGGAAAAGTGGTATAGTGTGGGTTGCCAGTGCCCACAGCAAGGCAAGTATTTTGCACCCCCTAACCCATGCTCATTAATTGTTCCTCATCATCCTGGAAAAAAGTGACAAGTGGGGTGGTCTGTCCTGTGCATTATTCAACATCTTTATAGATGACTTAGATGAAGGAATTGATACTCATCAAATCTGCAGCTGACACCAAACTGAGATATATGTTATATTAGATATATGTTATATTAGGGGACATTGCACACACGCACATATATGGTGAAATTACACAAAAATACATATTGGGATGCAAACTGGGAAATTGGCGAACTGAATTTAAAACTTTAAAAAAAATGAAATTGAGAGAAACAGGAATTGACACAACTGTCACTCCTTCGCATACTCCCCCCCACACCAATTACCTCAGAAAATGCATATGAACATTCTGTGACTCATGACAATTCAGGAGCTAACGTAGTTCATTAAACAATCGGGAGATTTTAAATGAAATAGGGTCACATAATCTTAAATTACCATTTTAAAATGTATTGAATGTCAACTGAATCTGTTATTGGCCTAAAATAGAAGGTACAGCAACACAACATTTTCTTGTGATTTTCACATCACTAGAATCCACTACCATATTTTCAAAGCCGCTCCAACGAAACAACTGTAACCAATTCCATAATCTCTTATATAGAGTCTCTGAGGTAAGGGTAAAGGTACCCCTGACCATTAGGTCCAGTCGCAGACGACTCTGGGGTTGCGGCACTCACCTCACTCTATAGGCCGAGAGAGCTGGCATTTGTCTGCAGACAGCTTCTGGGTCATGTGGCCAGCATGACTAAGCCGCTTCTGGCGAACCAGAGCAGTGCATGGAAATGCCATTTACCTTTCTGCCAGAGCGGTACTTATTTATCTACTTGCACTTTGATGTGCTTCAGAACTGCTAGGTTGGCAGGAGCAGGGAGCAACGGAAGCTCACCCCGTCATGGGGATTTGAACAGCTGACCTTCCCATTGGCAAGCCCTAGGCTTTGTGGTTTAGACCACAGCGCCACCCACATCCCTCTCTATGTTGTTGTTTAGTCGTTTAGTCGTGTCCGACTCTTCGTGACCCCATGGACCAGAGAACGCCAGGCACCTCTGTCCTCCACTGCCTCCCACAGTTTGGTCAAACTCATGCTGGTAACCTCGAAAACACTATCCAACCATCTCGTCCTCTGTCGCCCCCTTCTCCTTGTATCCCTCTCTATAGAGTTCTGAAACTGAGTACAAAACATTAAGTGTGAGCTGATTATTTATCTTACAGCTGGTACGTCCAAGGATTTAATCTTGAGATGCATGAGGTAATTTCATATACTGTTTAAACCAAATAATCCATGCTTTGTATATCATCTTTGTAGAAGAGAGCATAAGGAGAAAGGTTATCTGTGTTAATGGCTCAAATGTCAGTGCTTCCTTTAATCCATTCTTCACTGGTTACATGTTTGACTTTGTTCTGCTTGAACTATGGGACTGTACTGCCTGTAACCCAACTTTCCAAATGAATCTGTGCTCCTTTTATCACTTCCCTAATTATGTAGCAAGCCTGACACACAAAATCTTCTACAAGATTTTCAAGCAACCCTGCTAGCTCTGATTCACATTTTATAATCTCACTTCTTTGGTACACTTAAGACTTCTTTGATTCCTTAAGAATATCTACATTTTTTTTCTTCCATTGTTGATTGAAATGTTTTCAGCAATGTTCGCAAACTGTAGTCTGCAGACCATGAATTCCATTCAGGTGGACTGTGGAAAGGTTGCAGAAAGGTAGAGAATATACATCCTTGGACCTGCACTTACATTTCTTTTCCTGGCATTCATTTTTGCCCTGGGCTGGATTTATCAAATGGGTTAACAATGTCCTGACCTAGGGCTCAAGTTTTTCAAAATCTGGCTTTGCTACAGTCTACCATTCAAATGCACCACCCTTAAAATGTTACCAGTTAAAGGGTCCCTTTTCAGAAACCTGGCCAAGACACCACTGTTTTGGATTACGATACTGGTACCTCAAAAATAAAAAAAATAAGTGGTCTGCTAAGACAACCAGCAATGTTCAAGTAGTGCAAATTTTATGAACTGTTGCAATAGGGGAACTCACCTGTCTAACTAAGCAGTTGGTAATACAATCCATATAACAATAACCATTTCCCATATTTTCCCTCTTTTGCCTTTGGTCCTTACTTTTAAAAAAAACAGGTGCTGACAAAGGCATGTGACACTCCTAGACTCCCAATGGCATGAAATTCTGCTCATACAATTGAACTTTTCCTTCCTCTTCTCTTCCCTTTAGCCCTTCATACATCAGTAAAATCTGCTCTGCAGAGCTGGGGGACATTTTGGATAAAATGTTTGGGCATGGAGCAGAGTTGTAAGTAACTTGTATGTTGTGCAAAGAACATTCAAGTTTCTTGACTCATAAAAGTCAAACTGTATTACCTTGATCAATAGACAACAGGATCTAGCAGGTAGGCGTGATTGTTCCAGTGCAGATATTCCAGCAGCATAACATAAATGAGGGCTCGATGAGTCACATTTGAAAAGCCCCTTTCCTACACAATAATCCATTCTGTACAAATGAGAGCTGGGACACATGCTTTTTCCATTGTGGAAACAGCTCTACATGTGAGCTGATACCATATGCTGAGGTAATTAAACTGCCATTTTGAACATCACTAAGAGTAGTACAGTACACTCAAGAGTAGTACAGTACTTAGCAGAGTCACATGGTCATCTCAACATGTGTGACCAATGGATCCCAATGGCATGAAGCTTACAGTGTCAGAGATATTTATATGACCTTAGATATATTGTTTTCCATCACACTTATATATTAGAAGATACAGAGAATCAGAAACTTCAGCAACAGCTTTTCTAGTTTTTTTATGCATTTAGATTATTCTAACTATAAAAGTGTTACTGCCACTGGGCATTTCTCTGCCCCCACCTCTCATCGTTAGCTATTTTACACTGGGAAAATGTACACTGTGTACAGGAAAATACATAATGCAGTGATGGCACATCATACATTGTATTTACCTAAACATTACAAGGAAGAGGTCAAAAGAGATATTGTCAGAGCTGCCCTAGGTCCCAGCTCACAAAGGACCAACGCCAGTTCTTGTTATATACAAAAGTCTTTATTGAAGTTCAGTTTCGATTTCAAAGCCGCGGTGCGCAGCTCTACGTCTTGAACTCTAGACCGCTGAAGCTCCGTCTGAATCTCCTCCCCCCAGGCACCAGTTTAAGACTCTAGCCCTGCTCCACCTCTTCCTCTGCTCTTTCCTCCTCTGGGTCTGCCTGTCCGCTGGGGTCTTGCCCTTTCTGGACTCTTCTGACGCTGAGTCCCCTGAGTCTTCCCCCTGCCTCCGGCGGGCTTTAGGACCTGGTTCCCAATCCGGGTTTTCTGCTGTGCCGCGCGCCTGTACATTTGAACCTGGCGCCCGCGCCCAGCCGGCAACCTTCCTCCTGACCGTTACACTGCTCCTGTCACTGCTTCCCCCTTCGGGGGGGCTAGCTGGGCCTGACCTACCCTCCGTTCCCTCACTCTCCAACAGAGGCGTGGTCAGCCCTGACGCATCTTCTCTCCCTGCTGGAGGAGACGCTGGCCCTGATGCATGGGACTCTTCCCCCCCACTACGCTCTGGTGGGGGAGCTGGCCCTGATCTCTCGCTGCTGCTTTGGGAGTCCCTGCTGGCCCCTTGCTTCTGGTGCGTCCCCCCTGGAACCCCCCTTGCCCTGGCCATGGGCGCCCCCTTCTGGGAATCTTCTTATTCGCTGGAGAAGCTCATGGAATCTCTCGGGCCACTGTCATACTCCCCTACGCTGCCCTCCGATTCTTCCCCTTCGCTCTCCATTTCCTCTCTCCCCTGTGCCTCTGCTCCTGAGCCCCTGACAGATATGAAGCAGTGGCAGTCTAGTTAATCCCTTGCTGTGTTAAGTGCTGTCAAAAATGCAATGCATACTCCAAGAGTTTTTGAAAGGTATGTCTATGCTAGGAATCCTAAGAGGTTTAGCAATGTGGTTGTCTTAAATCATGGGAATGTTCTTTTCATAAATAAAATATTACTAACACAATTTGAATAATAAGTTTCAAGGAACTTTCACACATATATAAAGGTAAAGGGACCCCTCACCATTAGGTCCGGTCATAACCATAACCGACTCTGGGGTTGCGGCGCTCATCTCGCTTTATTGGCCAAGGGAGCTGGCGTACAGCTTCCGGGTTATGTGGCCAGCATGACGAAGCCGCTTCTGGCGAACCAGAGCAGCGCACGGAAACGCCGTTTACCTTCCCGCCGGAGCGGTACCTACTTATCTACTTGCACTTTGACGTGCTTTCGAACTGCTAGGTTGGCAGGAGCAGGGACCGAGCAACGGGAGCTCACCCCGTCATGGGGATTCAAACCACCGACCTTCTGATCGGCAAGTCCTAGGCTCTGTGGTTTAACCCACAGCGCCACCTGTGTCCCTCCACACATATATACTGACCCTTTTATGTGAGGCTTGTAAATGGTCAATCACTTACTCACCTGTGGTGAATAACATGGCATCTAGGCAAAAAGTCAGGAAAGCTTTGAGAAATAGGGAGACTGTTGGTTCCTTTTTCTCTCTTTTTGACTCTTATTCCTTCATTTAAACGTCGTCCCAATGTGCCACAAATGCCCAATATAATGTGGATGCGTTTTAATGGGTAGGAGAGGATATATTATAGTAATTGCAATTAATTGCTCAAGACACCCATGTGTGTGGGTTGAACATCCCACCTTTGACAGCAAAATTCAAAGCATAGGAATTATGCTTGTTTTGAGCAAGTCCAACTATGATGTAAGTTGGCTCTCCCTTTCTTACCCACTTAAAAAAGAATCAGACAACAACTTGGGAAGTAAGTTTAAAAATAGAATTTGCTTAGTTATAACCTTGCATTGGTTCACAGCAATGGCAGCAATAAAAACTATGCAGCTAAATACTTATATTTACAGTATAACCAGCCTCAGGCCACAGGCGCAGCTAGGGGGGCAATCAATAAAAATACTTAACTAAGGTTCTTGCCCCCTAACATGAAGCCTGTCCCCCAACATAAATCCTGGCTATACCCATCCCATGCCTCAGGCATTTGCCTGTGCTGGACCAAGCAGAGGCATGTCTCCATTGCTGATCAAGAAGAGAGAGGGAGGCGAAGGAAGTACTATATGCTCCTTCCTCTTCAGGAGAGGAGGGGAAATGACATCACACAGAGCCCTATGGTCTGAGTATCTGCCTATAGCTCTGTGAACTTAGCCCCTTCTCATGCTAACTAGCAAGAATATCTATTTGTTAGGTTTGGCTGCTAATCTCCCACATATTGATAGGTAAAGTAGTAAACATTTTAATGGGCTAGTAACTTCTATGGATTTATTTGCAAGATCATCAGCTTTCTTGATTTATCCTGATTTATCCTGCCCCACAAGTCTCCATAAAGCAAGTTATGACTCTGTAAAGGGCACATGTATGGACCTATAGCTATATTCATGTGGTTGCTTCATGCAGCTGGTGACCTCTGTGCATGGAAAAGAAAATCTGAAAGGCTTGTTACAAGAGCAAGAAAATTCTCCACTAAATTATCTTGAAGAGGTCCTCTGGAGAAAAAAAGCAGATCTTTCCTACAGTTCATTTTGTTCTGTGTTTTTAACTTGTTTTGTAATTCAGTACAAAGAGAGACTCAAGTGCTCCCTTAATTCTTCTTTCCAGAAACTCTGACATTTATATCTTTCTACCTTAATAATAATAGTTTGGTGACCCATTTCTATAAGCTATTATATTGACAAAGAGGTTCATAGGGTCCTGCTGTGCCTATTCAGCTTGGTTGCTATGGGAAAATATTTACTGCTTTGTACAGATGTAGGAACCTAATCTAACCTCAGCTCAAATCCCGTCAATGACATTTCTGTACTCACCATAGTGTGTAGCACAGTTGTGTTGTGCAGCCATTCCACTTGGCTACCAGCCTCAGAAAGCCTCCTAATTGACCAGTTGACCTGGTTCCCAAGGCTACTCTGGGCACCAGATTTCCTTTTACATCCTGCTCACCCGCTTGTGCCGTTTAGCAATGGAGCTGCAGCACTGTGAACCCTCAGCTGGGCTCTATTTTCCTCTTTGTGGTTCGAGGACCCGACCCCGCGAAGTGAAATGAAGACACAAGGACACGTGATATAAGGTTAATGGGCTAGAAAAGGCCACAACTTTATTGATTACAGCAATGAAAAGGTATTGGCTTAGGCATTGGATCGAAACAAGTGGGTTTATTCACCAGTAGGTGGAGCCAGTTGATGCTGATCCAACTATAGGCTCACCTCCTGCCATGGCCTCCCGCCAAGCAGGCATCGGACAGAATACACGACCGCCAGATTCCTTTAACGGAATACCCCTAAACATTGAAGGCATAGGCGATGGCCACACCTAGCACTTCGACACACCATAACACATTATTCCAATGCCTAACCTACCCACCAATACCACAAAAAGTTGTGACGATTGCTACGAGGTAGGCGAAAAAACCAAAAAGCCTAATGCCAAATGGAAAAACTCCTACCAGGCCCCCCGGACAACCAGGGCGACCAACCTAAGGTCCATAGCAAGGCCAATGACCTAGGCCCTAACTAAAAGGGAGTGGAGGGTGGGTGACTCGCCACGGGACGACGATGAGGAATGAGGCCAGGGAGAGGCTAGTGCTGCAGCAAAAGGCTGCTGGACACGCCCCCTCTGTGGCACCTGCTTGGATGGCCACAGGAGGGGGCGTGAGCACCAGCCAGGTGAGCTGGAGGCAGGGGGCAAATGCCCCCCTGCTGGGCGGTGCTCGGGCTCCCGCCCACAACCACTCCCCTCTCTTTCAGGGAGGAGAGTCTTTCCCAGTCTATTGCATGGATAACAAATGGCAAGGTGGAGGAGACTGCCTCATTCATTCTCCAAGTGGTGTTTTGCTGTCCTCATTTGGAAGGGCAGGGTCCATAGACATGTTGTGGATGTTGTTGTTCTTACATACATGCATCTGGAAGGGCTGCTAAGAAGCCCTTAGAGGCATCCTAAGGGACTTTCACTGGCTCTAGAGCTGGTATCAGAATTGGAAGATCAGTCAATGTTCCTGAATAAAAGTGGAAGGCTTCAAAAAGAAGTTGAATTGGATGTAGGTGGCACAAGGAGAAAACCACTTAAAACCTCTCCCATACAAACTTTCCCGTAGCACCTGAGATGTAGAGAGAAAACTCTGCTCAATGTATCTTCCATTCATTAACAAACTCGTCTAGGCAGCTTGGATTTGGGCGCTCATTTTCTGAACATCTCTTTCAAGGGCAATGCCCACCAAGCTTTATCGCTGTCTACATTTCATTGGTTCCTGAAAACTTATTGTAAAACGGCATTTTAATTTGTGTTTTGAATGTGAAAGATAAAGAATGCATAATAATGCAATCCTATGTATTTACTCAAAGGTTTCACTATGTTCAGTGGGGCTCACCTTTTAGTCAGCCTGCAAAAGATTGCAGGCAAGACATGCTGTACTGATCATACTTTTCTATCGCTAGCCTTCTGGACTTTTTCTTTTTTAATTATAGTTTACAGTTTAATTTTAAATTGAATGTTAAATTGTATGTTTAATTTTGTGTTCCACATTGGAAAGCATCTGAAAAGGAAACCTATCCGTATATATAGTATAAATATAAATAAACTATAGATAGGCCAGAGTTCTTAGCTTGCATCGTATGCCTGTCTACAAGCATCTTTGGCAAGCAGCCTTTAAAAATTATATATAGGAAACTCTTTCAGGCAGAATCAATGCAATTCATCACAAAGATTTTGCCGGTACCATTAATCCCACATAAGCAATTTTTTTCTATTTCCTTTAATGTAAGGATTGCTTTTCACTTACATTAACTATGGGGTGAAAAATGTAATAAGTTTTTTCTACAACTTTGTGAGGGTTTGTTCTTTTTTAAAACCAAAACTATATCCGCCGACACTGGAAAATGGCATGCTAGGATTTTTGACTTACAAAAATATTTGATCTTATTTGAGTTCCTCAGGTCTTTGTCTCAGGATTAACTGAACTATTTGTATGTTTTGAAGGTGATAGGTAAGATCAGTGCTTTTTTCTGGGGGGGGCGCATACCCCAAACATTTTGTGAATCTTTGTACTTTTATTTTTCCCAATTTGAAATATAAAATTGTGGTTTCCTTGAGTCAAAATTAGAGTACCCCTAAACATTTATTTTTTATTTTTTAGAAAAAAGCCCTGGGTAAGATAAATGACTCATTGATCCTGTGCTGTGGTTGATTTCAGAGAAAATAGGATGAACCTACCCATCACTTTTGTGTTGCCCCCTTCCCCTTGAGATACAAAAAGATATAACTAGCGTTAGTATAACAAACTGGTTCAGGCAGCTTCAACTCCCACCCCACCACTCAAACTTAAGGGATTCTAGGCTGTACTCTGCTAGCAGCAGGTTATCGGCATCAAGATGGAGATATGGCACCCTTTTGTGTTCAGCTGTTTGCCTGGAATATTTATTAACAGGTCCTGAAGAATCCAAGAACGACATCTATATGTTTACACATGCATTTCCTTGGGAACTGCTTATATTTTCCATTCCCATTTCTATTTAAACTTTGCTTGATTGCATTGCAAACAGCACTTTTAATTTCATTTAATTTACTATATAGCAGTAAGGCCCAGCATGTCAAACAATATGCTCTCTTTTTTTAAAAAAAGCAAGTATCTGGTAGGTACACTCCTGGTGGAACATGTTTTATTAAGAATTAAAACCAATCTTTTAAACTTTAGTTTGATTTTGCAAGTGGTCATATTTCCTGTGTTCTGAGCCTTGCAGTCATATCCACCTATGCTATAGCTCCCACACTCAGGAGACTTTTGTTTGCCCCCTCCAGCCTCAGAAACCTACCACAGCTATAATGCACCAAACATGGTATTACTATTATTACTATTACTATTACTATTAAATATATTATCTACCCTTCACCAGCAAGTCCCAGGGTGGGTTACAACAATTAAAGAGTGGGGAATTAAACAGATTACAGCCATAAGAATAGAGGAGGCTCTGAAAGCACACATATCAGATGTCAAAGGTCAGGGAAAAGAACCTACCCAATCAATCAAAGGGAATTTAACCCACGACCTCACAGCACATGTGGGTTTTAATCAGCCATTGCTTACTTTTAGCACCTTTCCCATGGGTTGAGCTGGTTGGGTGCCTACTGATACAGTGTACTCAGATCACCAGGCATTGGCTTTTAGCACAACCATAGTTTCTTTTGGGTTTTGATTCAGTGACCACCCATAGCATGACCACTAAAGTTTGACTGTCAGTATGACTCAAGGCTTTTCATCAGCTAACTTTGTGAGACTGCATTGCACATACAGTGGTACCTCGGGTACCTCGGGTTAAGAACTTAATTCGTTGTGGAGGTCTGTTCTTAACCTGAAACTGTTCTTAACCTGAAGCACCACTTTAGCTAATGGGGCCTCCCACTGCCGCTGCACGATTTCTGTTCTGAACCCGAGGTAATATTTCTGGATTAGTGGAGTATGTAACCTGAAATGTATGTAACCCGAGGTACTACTGTATAAACAACCAAATCATCTCCCTGTTCAATTTCCAACAACAGAATAGGGTATTCTTTTGATCCCTTGTGAACAATCATAATATGGAATATTTCTTTGCTTCCTTGGGGTTATTAAAGGTGGTAAAGCTAAACTTCGCAAGCTTACAGAAAAGTATGACCACAGAGTTAGCAGTGCATCCAGGCAACAAGGATGTTTACAAAAAGGCCAGTGCTTTGCATTTTTGTTCACTGAAACATGCTGATGAAAGCACAGCGAAGTTCCAGTCTTGTTTAAAGAATAGCATTCATCAAAATTCATTAGGCACCGCTAAGCGTTTAGGTGAACCGATGCAGGCAGTCCCAAAGCAGCCATAAGCTTCAATTTCATACCTTTTATTTTTATGCGTCTTTTAAAGCGTTTTATGTGAAAGGAGAACATAGATTTTTGTATGACTCCCCAAGAGACATTTTAGCACATTTCCCATCCCAAAGAGGCTTGAGAGATTGCAGGTAGAAAATGAAATTGTCTCGCAGGAGCTGGTGGGTGACAAATGCTTCAACCAAGCTGATATATAATATAAAGTGGCAGAGAAGATCAAAGCTCTTTATGCTACCAGGGATCAAATACTTCACACAGCTGGAGGAGCTGCAAACCCCAAAATGTGCTAAAATGATATCAAATGGTTTGAAGAAACCTAAATTGAGTTATTCCTAAATATCACCTTTACCCGAAAACAGGCAGCTTAAAAACAATGAAATATAATGCAGGTATTTTTGGTGTTTATGATACTAACTCTGTAGAGATGGGGGAGAAATTAGTTTCTTTTGCATTTTAATGTGAGCCTACCTAATTTGTGCTTCCCAAACCAAAATGGAGTTATGCTTTGAAATCTGCACTGCTGTGATTTTGGAGATGCTGTTCTTCATCCAAATGCATGTGTACATATAGGCATATATTGGGGGAAAGTGTGTATTTTGGTGAAAATAGTACAAGAATGTCTGTATATTCCTGCCTGATCACTAAGTTCTGCAAGTGAGGCCAGTGGCGTAGCATGGGGAGTGCAGGGGGGGCCGGCCGCACCGGGTGCAACATCTGGGGGTTAGGGTTAGGGGGCGCAAATCCACTGGTTAGGGGGCGCAAATCCACGGGTTAGGGGGCACAAATTACTTGCCTTGCCCCGGGTGCTGACAACCCATGCTACGCCACTGAGTGAGGCCCTCTGCGTCATACGACAGCCTGCAGAAACCCATTTGGCAGTGATCAGGGAGAGGGCTTTTCTCTATTGTAATGCCCACCCTGTGTCATTTGCATCCCCTCTGAAGTGAGTTAGGAGCCAGTGGTGATAGGTTTCTGGCACATATTTATTCACTCATTCCTCTCAGCTGCTCCACTAAGTTACTTGCAAACGCTATATTGCATTCACTGCATGTGCTGAGCTTTTTTCATGGATTTTTATTTTAGATTATTTTAAAGCACCTTGACTTTTTTTTTTAAAGCTGCCAGATAAATGATTTTGATACAGTAAATGATGTTAGGGAAAATCTCTTGCAAAAATGTGTATCTTAGGAGAAAAGCACGCCAACTGCATAGGAATTTCCATGTGAACCTAAAATAAAATTTGTGATGCAGAAATGCAGTGAACTGACTGGAAAAAAAATGAAAGAGAGAGGGAGAGAGGGAGAAACCAAAATTGTAAGATTGATCCATCTCCTCATTTACAACTTTAAAGATGGCTTAAAATTGTTTTGTTTAAATGTGCTTTTTTTCATTGACCAATTTTGTTCCTGATGCTCCTGTTTTTCACAAGTTTTTACACTGATTTTATTGTTATTATTTTACTGTGTTTGTGATTCACTTTGAGCATCTCATGGGGGGGGGGGAGTTGTGTATAAATATTTATACAAAAATAAATAAATCAGCAAAACATAGGCACTTCTTCAAAAAAGGAGTGAATTCACAAGCCTACTGTAAATGCCCTTAAACGGTGAGACAACAACTTCTCACAAACAACATCTCACCACAGAGCTGGTGAATTTTTTGAATTTGGTCTTAATAGAACTTGATTGCTTTGAGAAACACTGTTTATTCATCCACTCAAAGAAATGAATCACTGAACTCAGTGGAACTTATATCTGAGTAGGATTGTGCTGGGAATTTGATGTAATATAAGCAAAACCAGATAGTTCCCATTTTCAATTGTACTATCTTTCTTTCTCTCTTGTTTTTTGAAAGACAATAAAACCTGTTTAGGGTTGCCAAACGTCTGGAATTTCTCGGACATATTTGGAATACTGTAGTCGACAGTAGTGTCAGGACAGAAATCATTAAAAAAATTGTCTGGGGAAATCTGGACGTATGGCACCCATGTTGGCAGGGTCGTTTGTGTCATTTACCAAAATAAAAGCTCAAAAATGTCATTTTTTGCAAATTTGCAAAACTTTTCTGGCTGGCTTTTCACTGTTTGGAATATGGCAACCCTATCGAGAATCAGTCTTACTATAGAAAATTTCAAATACTTGTTTCCTCCTGTTTCAGAACATATAGTTAAAAATCCATTATGATATCTTAGCCATAAGAAAACCATTCACTAAAATGTGAATTTAAGGCAAACATACATAGTTATTTCTGAATGTTCGTTTTTCAGTCAGGGCAGGGACAAAGAAGCCAGGACAAGAAAAACTGGGGGCGGGGGGGGGGGGAATACAGATTTCATGAAAAACAAGCAGACAGGAGTTTGGAACAGGCATGCTATCATAACAGGAAAAACCTGGGAAAGGCAGGCTTACCAAAGATACAAGTCACCAGAAGATAATCAGATATCAGAAGCATGCCAGATTAGCACTAAAACTCCAGGACAGAATTAACAACAAGGCAGGTGGGATAGAGTGGGGATGGCTAACCTCTTGGCCAACAAATGCTGCTGGACTACAACTCCCAACACTTGGCAGGCCACAGGTCGGCCATCCCCTAGATACAGATTTCAAACTTCAGGCCTTGAACACAAGATAGAATGTTGCACAATATATCATTAAGGGGTTAACTGGAGTCAGCAAAGACTATTTCCCTAGAATGGGGCCAGGTTGCTCAAAGGAACAAGGTGTAAAAACATGGCAGAATAGAAACTGGGTATTGTAAATACTCCAGGCATCCAGTCTCTGTAACTTTTTACTTAATTCCACAGAAACAAATACAGATATTTAATATACAGTAATTGTACACTATCATTAACAATGTACGTATTTTAGGTATGTTTCTGACAGCTAAGGATCCTCTTACCTCGTTTTGAAGATCCCTGATCATTTTGCTCTTCCTTTCCATTTCAGTCTTCAAAAAGTTAATCTAAAAATGAAAAATAACCTTTTAACTGATTGCCATAAATCCACCCAAAAACTCCCAAGAGAGAGGCATTTTATACTTTTTATAGATCAACTTTTACCTGAGCACCTTTTAGAAAGGGGATTCTTCTCTGTCCGCCCAAGCACTATTAACACTCTTTGATGAAACATTGGAAGAAGTCCTATATAACAACTTGGGCTACTTTTAGTGATAACAAGGTTGAAGATGGCTAGACAGCAGAAAAAGGAAACTGGAATGTATGGCAGAATGTGGAATGTATGGCAGAATTTGGCAGGTGTCTCCCTCAGAAAAACTTGCATAACAGATGGATGAGCATTAGTTAAACAGGATAAATTCTGGAGCATTTGGTTCTCATTCTTCTCATTCTCTAGGTTTTGGGGAGGTAGAAGAGATAGTAATTCCCTTTGGAAAAATAATTTACCTTGTGGATATATTATACTATGATCCCAGGATACAATGCAAGACTATATTTTCTGTCAGTATATAACACAGGCACGGACAAAACACAACACATTGCTGTGTTTTCTGGGGACTATACTACTTCAGGACATATTGGAGAGCACACATTGAAATGATGCATTTTTATTTTTATTTTTTTAAAAAAGAAAACCTTTCTACACAGGGAAGGCTACTTTAGCAGACCAGAGAGTTTTGACTAGAAATATTTCTTCTGACACTCCAACTTTCCTGATAAGGACAATTTTATCACTTCTCACATCATCTTATCCCTTTTTCAGAATGGTGTTTTTCTCCCTTTATTTCAGTCCTACCTATATAACTAGCATCTAAATAGCCAAATAGAAAATTACTAGAGTTGAACATGAGAAAAACAAACAAACCCTAATGCTGTGCCAAAATCTGTCCTCCAGTTTCTTGAAAGCCCCCCCCCCCCACTTTTTCTATCTCATTCTTGGGTTAATCAATAATTTCTTTAGATTATCCATGGATGCAGATTTTTTAGCTTATGTGAGCCCCGAAGGATAAATGTGATTTTTCTTCCAGCAAGCATTTCTCCAGTATTTTGCAGCCTCCCTCAGTGTCCATTCTTCCTTTTAAAAAAATCCAGAGCCCCATGGGAGGAGTTGCCACTTGTTATGTTCCCCTGGACTGAAACTGAAGTCTGGAGACCAGGGCTGCAGAATACCACACTAGTGGTATCATTTGTAGAATGAAATAAATAACATACACAAAGTCACTTTCAAGCAAGGTAAGTGCATCAAAAACTCTGCACCACAATAAAGAGAACTTATTCTAATTTTCTCTCCCTTTTGATCTTTTTGAATGCAATTTGTTTTTTCATTACTTGATGGAAAATCTTTGGAATAAAATCTCAGACTTAAATATGATTGATTATGATACTCTCCATTGCCTTAATGTGCTCAGACTAAAAGAGATCCATTATTTCAGAAAAAAAGAAAACTCAAAACAAAATAATATGCTCCATGTATAAAGCCTATGAAGATGGCATTCACCTAACTTTTTGTCATGTGATAGGGCAGCTATCATACTTCTTACAAGCATCTTATTAATGCTCAGAATAAACCATATGATAAAATGTTGACTAATATGCAGTGCCATAGTTATTTGCATTTCTCTACCATATATGTTACTTGGTCAGGAGGAATACACTGTCCCACATTCCTCTCCCATCTCAGGGTTGCATGTGGGACTTCTCATATTTTATATCTGTTCAGTTATACATGATTGATTGTGGCTTCTGTATGATTCCTTCAAGGATTTCTGTAATGTTTGTATTTTATTATTTATGTAGAATACTTGTACCCGACTCCCTTTGTAGACTTCAGACCCTGATGAAGTGGCTTACAAAAAAATCTCAAAATAAAAATCACACACAAATTGAGGTCAGGAACAGAAATTGCATGGTGTCCAAAGGACACCATGATTACTCAGACAGCGCTTCCTGTCATCATCATTGATCTTCCCTGGTATGCCAGAGAGCAGCTCCCTAAGGTGTCCTGAGGCAAGGGAGTGAGGCTGAGCAGATGGATCTCACACAACCCATAATGAAAGGAAGTCTTCCCTTCATGTCAGTTGGTAGTTGCCAGGCAACAGCTCCTGAATTGGTCCTGTGAGGCAAGTGAGCGGGCCTAAGCAGCTGGACTTCTCTGAGCCCAAGACTGAAGGAGTCTTCGCTTGCTAGCAGTTGGATGCTGCCAGTCAACAGCTCTCAGAGAGGCGCCCCTGAGGCAAGGAATTTGCATGTGAGGATTAGTAAGTGTTGAAAGGTTCAGTCCCTTAACAATCTCCACAGCAACTATGGTGTTATAGCTAGGTATCTAGATACATATATTTAAATTCCATAGATTTATCTCACTATAACTGCACTATTGTACTGTGTCAACCAGCTTAATTCTATGAATAACATTCCTCTTTATAGCTTCTTAAGTCTGTAAGGAAAAGCCTCTTGGCATTCACACCTCACTTCCAATAAATCAGAACAACCTGATGAAGTAAATTCATTTCACACATTTTTCTTAAGTGACTTCAAAAGCCCTGAAGTAAGATCATTCTAAGCACTATTTACTGAATCTCTCCTGCTAATTCCCTCTTCAGTTGCACTAATTTTCCTCTTGTCTTCTTGAAAGATGCATAGGCAATGATTTTGTCAGATGTCTGGGTCTTAACTGCAACCCACAAGATTATCTGTGATGGGTCTCTGCGCTTGTTTTCATATAATGAGCAATCCCCTTTTTAAATCATCTGGGCAAAATTGAGATCAGAAACTAATGATGTATTACCGAGATGAACTATATAAGCAACACAGAAGTGGTAAGAGATCAGCCACCCGGATCATCGTGGCATGGTGGGAAATACTTTGAACCTGTTACGTTTTCAACCATGAAACAGAAAAACAAACTAAAAGGAAACAGTTGTTAAGATGTAAATGTGAAATTATTTAGCTAAAGAAATACACTCAGGCTACATCCTATGCACACTTTCTTCATTGTACTAGGATGGAAGATAAATTGCTTCAGTCAACATTTTAAAACAACTCAACCCATAGTATTCAAGAAATAAGTGGAGAGGTCAGCTTGTGGAGTAGTGAGGTAGCCAAGTTAGCTGATACCAAATTGTTCAGAGTTGTTAAAGCAAAAATATTTTGTGAAGAGCTCCAAGAGGATCCCTGCAAACTGAGTCAAGGTTTTCCCCCCCTAAATTTCAATTACATATATGCCTACAGTGGTACCTTGGGTTACAAATGCATTGGGTTACAAACGCTTCAGGTTACAGACTCCGCTAACCCGGAAGTAGTACCTCAGGTTAAGAACTTTACTTCAGGATGAGAACAGAAATCGTGTGGTGGCAGCGGGAGACCCCATTAACTAAAGTGGCACCTCAGGTTAAGAACAGTTTCAGGTTAAGAACAGACCTCCAGAATGAATTAAGTTCTTAACCAGAGGTACCACTGTATTGGCATTGGACTGGTGGTGACTGTCTAGGAATGATACATGGGGAAGTATTCAACTACTGTATCTTGTAAGTGCAACTATTGCCACTTATAAAATGAGAGTTTCCCCTCCCCCATGAGCACTGCACATTCTTCACTGATCTGAGTTGGACGAACCCCTACAAAAAAAATTGGGGTGGGGAGGAATGGGGTAGAACATTAAGTTGCACAAGCAGAAATCATTGTACTGATGGAACATTCTCACAGTGCTATGTTAGGTGCAACCTCTTTTATTTATCGCTTCTCTAGGTTAAACAACCTTGTCCAACCTTTCTTCTTAGCATTTGGTCTCCAGCCCCTCTGTATCTCTTACTTCCTTCTCTGGACATGTTCTAGTTTGTCAACATCTCCTTTCAACTGTGGTACCCAGAACTGGACACAGTGTTCCAGTTGAGGTCCGCCTAAGACATAATAAAGTAGCACCAATACTTCTTGTGTTCTGGACCCCGCGCTTCTATTGATGCAACATGTAATTGCAGTAGCCTTATTAGTCACTGCATTGCACTGCTGACTCACTTGTATGTTAACAGCTTATTATTTAACAATATGCTCTCATTAGTGAATTTTGTTGCACCAACACAGGAAAAAGGACCAAATCTGAAGGATTTATCTGTTCTTTCTAAGGCAAAACATTGGTAGGCAGTTCAAGAGTACTTAAAAAGCACTTAAATAAGATTAGCAGCACATCTCAGGAGGATTTCATGCATCTCTATATTTAAATTAAGGCTGCCATTTAAAAATCTGGGAATATAGCACATTATCTGGATTCTGTATTTTTTTCAGTTTTATCGAAGGACAATGACATCATGTTTCTAGGAGACAAGCACTCAATGCTACACAAAACTGTGTGTTTGTGTTTCCAACCTTATTATACTTCTTATAGGAAATGAAGGTTATTTTTCATTTCCTGACCTTTATTATAACAGGCTTTAGACCTTGAAAAATTCAAATTAAACCATTTTCACCTCTGAAAAATAGACTATGTGTAGATGGTGATGATGTAATTCTAGAAGGCATTTACTTAACACATAAGATGGCTAGAAAGATACCCATGTATCGGGTGATATCCAATTGTGGTGTTCCACTTGCACAACAGATTTCTGCTTGAGCAAAATTGGACTTATCCTTTCTCCTGTCCTGTATTCAGTCCACCACAGCCTTCCAATTTGTTTTGGAGGGCTGTGAACCCTCCTACAAAGGGTAGGGAGGGGATCCCCATTGTATACATTGGCATAAATCTGAATTTTGCCTGATATTATTACTGCATATTATCATTATTGTTGTTTCACTTCCTTGCTTTTGGTCTTGTTTGCCATATAGGCTGAAACTATACCATCTGGTGTGCACCCCTCCCCCCCAAAAAGGGTTTAAAATGACTATGTTTGCTCTTTGGTAAACATTGCAGCTTTTTTGCCCTTACAAATAACCTTTGCATAGGTGCAGTAATTTGTCTTTTGGTTTTCCTTTGGCTGCAGATTCCTGACTCAACCCATTCCATCGCGTGGCAAGGTCCCAAACTTTCCCTGGAAGTGGAATAAAGACACATGAAACAGTATTATAGGATAATGGGTGAAAAAGGCCACAACTTTATTGATTACGGAATGTGAGTGGTATTGGCTTAGGCACCGGAAACCACACAACTATATCTGACTCCTGCCTGTCTGCAGGAGTCTTGGAAGGGTTAACCACCAGAAGGAGGAGCTCTGCTGATGCACATCAACTAGGAACTACCCCAGGGTCACTGCTAGGGGTGGTGCCATGGCCCTTCTGGGGCTTTGGACAGAGAGCACACCCCTCAGATTCCTTTAATGGAATACCAGGGAGTAAAGGAACATGTCCTCAGCTGTGTGCAGTTTAAATAGCCTGTGCCATGCCTCCGGACCGTCCGGATTAGACAGCCTTGGGATGACATGGCCGAGGACAAACCAATGGCACAGGGGCTATCCCACTCCATGCGTGTGGGGAGGGCTTGCTCCCAGTTTGCAACGTCATCTCCCCAGGGACGGGAAATGGCTTTGGTTAAAATGTTCAAAACATGAATTTTACCCTGCCCATGGTACAAAATATAAAATGTCCCACTCACGTCTTTCAACATGAGAACCTTTAAATTATTCTGCAATTTGTTATAATGCTCTTCCTTCAAGATAAGCTCTTGCCTCTTCTGGATCACAACACTGAATCACAGTCTCATTGCACCAACGTCTTTGGCATGTGGGAGCTGATCATTTCAGGACTATATCTGAGCTACATCAGGCATCACATACTGTTTTCAGAATGAAATGACTGAAATTCTAGAAAAAGGTATGCTCTCGACACAATTTGAGGTCCTGCTCAGAATGCAAAATAGGTCAGATATTTAACCCATATCTACAAAAAGCATTAATCTAAACTGCCTGTTATATTTAGGACCACTTCACGTGGCATGTTTCCATGTTTTCTCCTTAGATCTCTTAGTGATCAGTCCCACCATAGTGTTTAAAAGAGAAGTGTGTTTCTGTAAACTTATAGACATGTGGTAGACAGGGTCCTCCCATTACTTGTCCAGTGGATAATTTGGGACATCTAGGAAATGTGTGCTACATTAAACGTGGAGTGACTTTTACAAAGGCCTTTGGTACTTTCTACAGAAACTCCATCTTAAATTGGCTTGCTATATTCAGCTGCCCAGAGGGATTTAATGCAGAGGTGAGACAATCTTGCAATGGAACGATAGACTGATGGAGAAAGATGGTGTTTTCCCACTCTCTTCTGAAACTACAACTAGGGATGTGACCATGCACTAACTCTTTTTACTGCACAGTTTTGCTACTATGCTTCTGAAGGCTTTCCATGATGTTAATGTGAGAATAAAGATCTGATTTAGAGCAGATGGTAATCTATTTAACCTTGAAAAGCTCCTAGCAAAAAGTAAGGTATTTGAAGAAATCGTTCAGGTGCTATCATTATTGGATGATTGTGTCCTAGTACCTAATGCTTCAGAGGACAGGCAAGTAATTATTGATTCCTTTTCAGCAGCATGTACACATTTCAAGCTAATTATTAATGTAAACAACACAAAGAGTTTCATATCCAGCATTCAGGATGAGATTTATGTTGCACCAAAAATTACTAACAACAATAATGCCTTATTGATAATGGTTAAATTCCCACCTCGGGCAGTGCCCTGACTTGTGAATCAAGTATCAGTGATGAAAATGCAGAATCAAGGAGCAGGAAATAGTGTAGCTTTCAGCAAGCCTCACACAAACCTACGTGAGAAAAGAGCTGTGAGCCTTCAGACACAATTGAAGGTGCATAGACTTGCAGGATGTCTAGACAGGTTGAAACATCAAGTTGCTAGATCTCAACAGGGAGATTTCCATCCCTCCCCTCATTGCCCTTATGCCTGTAAAATTATCCTATAGGAATCTGTGGTGTGTCTCTCTGACTTCGGTTTCTCTCTCATTTGACTATGCGCTGAAGGTTCCAACTCAGGAGTTGTTTTCTGGTCTAAATAATTATGACTCCAAAATAGTTTCTTGCTTAGCATCTACCACAGGTTGGATAGCAAACAAGCATGATTATTTAGCATAGACTAGTAAATGAAGTAAAATTACAGAAGCTGGATGCTTCCACGAAAAGACAATAAATTTCCTAAATTCATGTTTATACTAGAAACTACAAAACCAGGAATACAAAGTACCATGTTTTAAAAGCTTCTGAGCCAAAGATGGTAAAAAACATGCGGATAAACAATCCAAATTTTCCCATACATAGTACAGACATTTGAGATGAATCCAATAGGATGAATTGTGTCAATGGATTCTGCATTTATCAACATTTCAGCAAGCTAAATTTTGTCTTAGCCACATAATTCGCTGCACATTAGATACATGCAGATAAAATAATTCTACTTAATTCCATCACAAACATAGAACTTAAGACCCGATGAAGAGAAAAGCAAGGGGAGGTTACACGGGGACAACTGGGAGATGGAAGGATCAAGCTGGTCTCCTTTCACACATTCTTTCTTCTGTGCAAAACACACTCCCTCTTTAAAGCAGAGAAGCAAACTATGGAGTATGTTAAAGTGATTTTAATGGTTCATTTCCCCCCTAGAGTTGCATAGTTGTGAAACAGCAATTTGTGCTTTTTATCTGCCTTTGACATCTGTGGTCAAAGGTAGTATGTGGATAATATTGTTAAAAAGGCACCCATCAGCCCATATAGTAAGGTACAAGGGAGGGTCTTAGCTATGTTGGTCTCAGCCCCTTTAATGCAGTGCAAAGTAATAGAATGATGAAGTAAGAAACATATAATTTATTTCAAGGTTCCTTGAGTGTAAATCTTTTTTTAAAAAATATTTTTTATTGCTTTTTAACATACATACATATCACAAACATACTTACACAGCCAAGAAAAAAAAGAAGAAAAAAAGGAAAAAAGAAAAACGAAACATGTAATACATAAAAACATAGACAACTCAACTTACATTGACAAACACTCATCAACTTCCCTTTATCTCGATTTCGGAGAAAAAGTTATCATATTTTTTTATCTGCAGTGTCTCATTCTTCAAGCAATTTTTACGTAGTAAGCGTTATCTCATACCTACTGTGATTTTTTCAAATATATATTTGTTTTTTATCAACATTTTTATTTTCCTTTTATTTTTGTTTCCATATATATCTTGAATTTATCCCATTCATTATTAAATTTTGTACTTTTTTGATTTATTTTCTGTGTCAATTTTGCCAGTTCTAAATAATCAAATAATTTAGATTGCCACTCTATTATCGTTGGGATTTTAGACGTTTTCCAATACTGTGCTATGAGGGTTCTGGCAGCCACTGTTGCGTATAGGAAAAATGTTTTATCTTCCTTTTTTATTTCTTCACCAATTATCCCCAGGAGGAAGGCTTCAGGTTTTTTGCTAAAGGTGTATTTGAGGACTTTTTAAAAATCATTATAGATAGATTCCCAAATTTTTTTAAGTATCTCACATAACCACCACATATGTATAAAGTCGCCCTCCTTACTCTTGCATTTCCAACATATTTTATCACCTGTTTTATAAATTTTATCCAATTTTACCGGCGTCCTGTACCATCTGTACATCATCTTATACATGTTCTCCTTGAGTGTTGTACATGCCGTGAAGTTCATACCTTTACACCATAATGCCTTCCATTTGTCAAACTCTATATTATAACCCAAATCCACTACCCACTTCACCATCACCTCCTTCACTTCCTCATCTTTGGTGTCCCACTCAAGTAACTGGTTGTACATTTTTGATAGTAATTTTGTTCTTCCTTCTATTATTTCAATCTGAAATCTAGATTTCTTCTCATTTATCCCAATTTTTTATCTTCCGTCCACATGGAGTTAATTTGGTGATATTGAATCCAGCCAGTCAACTTATTTTTTATTTCTTCATATGGTCTGATTCTCCACCCGGATTCTTTTTTAACTAATAGATCTTCATATGTCCTTGAGTGTAAATCATTGCAGAAATGGACTGCTTATGATTTACTGAAAGAAAAAAAGCTAAAGTCTCTGATTTCCAATTGCTTTTTAAGGAAGTAGCATATAGCAAACCACTGTTTGTTTTTGTTTCTTCAATCTAAACTTTCTTAGACTTCCAAGAGAGAAAATTTGCTTAATTTAGTTTAAAATTGCTATTGTGTATTTAAAAGTGAAAGCAGAAATATGATGTGTGGGTGTGCCTATGTATGTAACATTCCTTAAATGTTCTGGTCCCAGTGAATTAAAAAACTTAAAATTATTAGAAATATACTGAGAATCCCTCCCCCCAGTCATACCTTGGTTGTCGAATAGAATCCATTCTGGAAGTCTGTTTGACTACCAAAAATGTTTGGCAACCTGCATGCAAGCGGAAGCCGTGTCAGACGTTTGGCTTCCAGAGAATGTTCTCAAACCAGAACACTCACTTCCGGGTTTACGGCGTTTGGGAGCCAAAATGTTTGACTCACAAGGCATTCAAGTATGACTGTGTGTGTGTGTGTGTGTGTGTGTGCGCGCGCGCACGCACACACACACAAAAACAACAACAACACACACATCCAATGTATTCAGGCAGGTACACAACTGGCAAAATATTGTTGTTAAGAGTATAAGCAATAAGTTTGAAAGTGCCTAGTTCATATTTCAGGTTAACTATGACTTGCCTGTACAGTATAGTCAAGACACCATTTCTCACTCCCACTTTTCACCTATATACAATTGTGATCATCGCAGTGGTTTATCTTGTAAGGTTGCTCTAAGGATTACAGAAATAATAATAAAGATGTACACAGAGTAGGAAGGAAAGTATGACTATGCGCACCTTGAATGATCCATGAAATAGAGTGCCTTTCTGAATTTTGCTACCTGGCAAAGTTTTGCAAGACTTCATGGACCACAGTTTTAGGGACCCATATTTGTCAGATCTTAACAGAATCAAAATTAGGTATATGGTTGGTTAGTTATTTTTATTTGTATTACCATCAGGCATGCCCCTTTATGATGCTTGAGGCAAAAAAGAAACATTCCGCTCCCTTGTGATTCTTCACCCACCACTGCCTCCTCCCTTACCTGTGTTGTGAAGTGCCAGCAGTGGCCCTGACTTCTGGTGAGATCTTGCAAGATCTAGCCAAAGTCTCATGAGATCTTGTATGTTCTGTGAGGTCTCGCGAGATTTTGGCAATGCTTTGGAAAATCTCACTGAAAACCAGCACCGCTGCCAGCGCCACTTGTCTGCAGGCAGCAGAGGCAGCAAGGCAAGCTGTGGAGGCAAGTGTCAGGGACTAGCAGGACACTGACAAGTGTGCATGGGGGAAGGGGGGCTGGAGTCTGACTCAAGAAAGGGGTCCCGTGAATTGTGGGGACCTGTACCAGCCAAGAGGGAAGAGCCGGATGCAGGGGAAGCTTCAGAGATGGAGTTGGAAGAAGAGGAGGAAGAGGCAGGTCAGACAAGTGAAGGGCCGTGTGCTTCCGTTCCTTTCCTGCACCACTGTCTTCCAGAACCAGGAAGGGATTAAAGAGGAAGAGCAGAGGCAGCTTCCACATGGGCAGTTTATGGCTGTGTGTGCACAGCCTGTCAGGGGGAGGTACATAAACTGGTGGAGGAGGAGTGGCCCCCTACTGCAGCAACTGCTTCATAGAGCACAGACCTGGAAATAGCTGCCTGGATGCTAGACTGGTGTACATGGGCATTCAAAGCTGTAGAAAAAATGGTAAGTGTCCACTTTTGACAATAAAGATTTAGCTATACGCCATATGCATTCTTTTGGCTGGGGAGTACCCATGACAGTGAGGTGGGCATAATCTCTTGGGCTTCCTCCACTCAAGGCGAGTGTCTCACCTTGCCTCATCAATTAGCCAGGCCTACGATCAGGAGTGGTACCAATGAATTATCAAAGTTGCACCGTTTGGATTTAAGAGCCCTTCTGTAGACACATTACTTGTACATGGATTTTGTACATGTCCATGGAACTATCAGGGACTAGCTTGGAATCAGAAGAATGGTGGGAGAAACCAACTGGGGAACCCCCAAGGGAAGAAGGCTCAGAACCCAGGGATTGGTGGTGGGACAATGTTTAGTCATCAGAGGGAGAAGACTGGGAGGAGGAAGTGTCCAAAGCTGAAGTGGAAACAGGGCTTAGTGAGCCGAAAGAGTCTATGGCAGAGAGAAGTCCAGAATAAGAAGCAGAGGTTGAAGCAGGAGAGTGGGATGATGTCATGAACCAAGCTTCACAGAGCACATAATATATTTGAAAGTATCAAAATGGCCACCTAGTCCAACCCACTGAAGCAAAGCAGAACCAGCTATTCACTGCACATTTAACCAGACAGCCTGTGTGAACAGAACCTTGGGTTACAGGTGCACACCTTAAGAACCAAAGGACAGAAGTGAGCTCAGCAACACACTAGTTACTCAAGTTTGGGCTCTCCCAGAATCCTTTCAAACTTCAGATATGGGGATCTTTAGGAGTATGCCCAAAATAGATTCATTGTGTCCCTTCCATTCAAAATTGAATTGGATCATACCCATGTCGTTCAAGATTGTAACTCTTCTCCATCTTTATTTGTGTTAGTCCCTGATAGGTTAGGAACAACAGGTTGGAAGGTCCCTTCTTAAACCACCATGAAACAATAATACAGTGATAGCAAGATACCCTTTATATATTTATCAGCAGTGAATTCTTTGAGATTCTTTGCTTCCACAAAGAGCCTTCTATAGTATATTCAATATATACCAACAGCCTTGTTCATGCAGACATATTTGAGCTATTGAAGCATTTACAGAAGAGAGGGGCATGGAAAGGTTGGAGAAAATAATAACAAAGAAAGAAGAGAAGTTACTCACTGTAGCCTGCTGCTTTTCTGCCTTCTCAGCTGCCTCATTAAGCTGTTTTTGAAAGGCCTCCTGGAGCGATTTCATTTCTTCCCTAGTTTATCCAAGAGACAAAACACAAACTTCATCTCTATTGTACACGAGGAAAGAATGCTTTTGTTTACTCTCTTTTCATGACAAGGCACTTTTAATTACACTGAATAACCACTGGTTGTGCTTTGTTGGGGTGGCTTATTAATAAAGCCACAGATGCCCAGTGCACACCAGTGAGGTTCCAAAATGAAAATTCTTTTGTGTTTACTGTATAGATAGAATACTGTGCAAAATATTATCTAAGCATTCTTCATATTCTAATTCACTAACTCTCATTTTAAAGCAAATTGTTTATACTTAGATCTCTATCACTACCCCTCAGGAATTGTTTAGAAGGGATGAGTAGGAAAAGATGAGTTGCAAACTCTTAGGGAGACCCATCTTTTCCCATTATCTTCAGGTAGCAACTGAACTTCAGCTGAACATAGGCATCTTAAACAGAAGACCTAATTTTGGCCTCATTGGTCCAGATCCAGTTCCCAGACAGATAAGGTTCCTCAAAGTGAACGACACCTTCATAGTGGCACTTTCTGACAGGTGTTCTGAGGATCAGACATAAAGGTAAAGGTAAAGGTAAAGGTACCCCTGGCCATACGGGCCAGTCTTGACAGACTCTGGGGTTGTGCGCCCATCTCACTTAAGAGGCCAGGGGCCAGCGCTGTCTGGAGACACTTCCGGGTCACGTGGCCAGCGTGACAAAGCTGCATCTGGCGAGCCAGAGCCGCACACGGAAACGCTGTTTACCTTCCCGCTGGTAAGCGGTCCCTATTTATCTACTTGCACCCGGAGGTGCTTTCGAACTGCTAGGTTGGCAGGCGCTGGGACCGAGCAGCGGGAACGCACCCCGCCGCAGGGATTCGAACCGCCGAACTTTCGATCGGCAAGTCCTAGGAGCTGAGGCTTTAACCCACAGCGCCACCTGTGTCCCCTGAGGATCAGACATAGCAAGATCCAAAGAGATAAATCTTCAGGACAGGGAGAATGAACATGTTATGTGAGATATAAAACCACGCTGACGATGGGCGGGGTGAATCTGGTCCTTTTATCTGCCTCTGTTTTGTCCTGATTAATTACACAGAATACAGTTGCTGCTACGCGTAGGTCTTTTCATGTAGACACCAGCAGTATTTGAGATCAAGTGAACTGACAGATTTAAAAAACACCCCAGACTAGTTCTATGCTTACTTGGAAACAGGGAAGAGCATATCTGATAATTTTAGTTCCTCATTTTTCTTATCTTCATTTCTCTGCCTCAGTTGTTTTTAAAAATGTCCTCATGAAAATTCAGAGGTTCTTTTGTGCGAAATTTCTCCTGATATACATGTTTTTGTAAGCAATTTCCCCTAATATTATGCATTTCTGTATGTTATTTTCATCAATACAGTATATGCATTTTAATGCACACTTTATCCTACTACATTCTTTTTTGTACATATTACTTAATTGGAGAACTGCATTGGAAAATTCAGAGCTCTGCAAATCGCTGTGTTTCCATTTGTGTACTTTGCTTTGGTTTTTAGAAAGTATTAATTAGGTAGGTTGATCTTGGAATGTGAACTGAATTGAATGTGTCGCTCATCCCAATTTGGGAATAAGCTTCATTGAACTCAGTGGGACTTATTTCTGATTAAACATGCACAGAAGTGCACTGACTGTAGTTTAGGTGACGAAGCATGAAGCACAATCCAGATAAAATTAAAGGATTGTTAGGGGGTGATTCCCTAGACCAGATAGGGCATGCGTAGGCAAACTAAGGCTCGGCGGCCGGATTCGGCCCAATCGCCTTCTAAATCCGGCACATGGATGGTCTGGGAATCAGCACGTTTTTACATGAGTAGAATGTGTCCTTTTATTTCAAATGAATCTCCGGGTTATTTATGGGGTACAGGAATTTGTACATTATTTTCCAAAAAAACATAGTCCGCCCCCCCAAGTTCTGAGGGACAGTGGACTGGCCCCTTGCTGAAAAAGTTTTCTGACCCCTGAGATAGGTGGACAGCTGCACTCTCCTAAATGAGCAGTAGTTTGGGAGTACTTCTGAATCTACTACTGTCACTGGAGTTACAAGCTGTGGCCCTATATGGACAGGATTAGTGTAGCTTCTATTATATATTCACTGGTAACCTTCAAATTAGATTGCTACAATGTACTATACAGTGTATGGGGCTGCCTTTAAAGGCAGTTCAGAAACCTTAGCTGGCACAGAATTCATTGTCTAGATGGTTGATGAGGAGTTGAACTATAAAGCCATATGAGGTTCAGGACCCATATAGTTTAGGGACCACCTTTCCCTGCATGAATTTACCTGGACCCTGGGTTCATAATCTGAGGCCCTTATTCATATGTACATTGCAGGGAGGTGCAGAGGATGCAACACAAGAACTTTTATTTTAATTTAGTGGTGGCTCCCCAATTCTGGAATACTATCCTCCAAAAGATTCACCTGGCTCCATCACTATCAACTTTTAGGCACCCGGCAAAGGTTTATATGTTCACCCTAGTTGTGCCCTAGCCTGCACAAGAGTCCATCTTTTAGTAGCTTGGGGTAGGATTTGTCCTGTTTATGTTATTGCATATGAAGGGTTTTAGCCAATATTATCATTGCATTTTAAAATTTGCATCATGTATACTTTTATAACTGCATGTCACTTTGAGACATTTTTGTAGTCAGAAGTGAATAAACACAATAAATAATAATATTAATACTACAAGTATTAGTAATAAATAAATTTATTGAGTGCTGAAGTGAGTGCTGAGTTTGCCCAATCTGATTTACCATGAATGGTGAATATGGGTTGGACACAGATCCAATAAATGTGAATTAAGCTGTGAGCTGATCCTTAGTTTCAGTTTACCTTCAGTGATTTAGCCTGTTTTACAGCAGCTAGAAGCAGGGCTGAACTTGCAGTCCAGATCATAGAAAGAGCAAGAATATAAACTAGAGATTAAGGCATGTTGGTTTCCACTCAAGCAGCAGCTCACAGCTTTAATACAGACATGCAGCTGAAGAATGACAGGTCCCAGTCTGGGACACAACATTTTGATTGGACAAGTTATGTATTAAAACTAGGAGAAACTGTGTATACAGCCAATTAGGGTCAGCACAGTGATTCCTGACAGCTCAATAGGTAAATTGGAGAGCCCTTCTTATTCTGTGTTTTAGAAGATTTATCACAGGATGCACAAGACAATGTTTCAGGGCTGAGATGTTGTGCATCTGGCAGGAAGTCTTTGATGTGTCATTTAATCTATGTTCCATGGGAGCCAAACATACAACGAATGTGACGCATCCCTCACATTAATAACAAGCCAGTTTTCATGCCTTGGCATTTTATCATTGTGAGCGTCTTAAAAATGTGTGCTTCCATAAACAGGGAGGGTGGAATCATTAATTGTTATTTTATCCACAGAAGTGGTTTCCACAGTGTGTTCTTAGAGTGTCAGGAGAAAAATCTAGAAACAAAAGAAAATGCGCTGCTTCACCGAAAATGCTACGTTGCACGTATCATGCTGTCTGTCTCAGAGAATCAGCACAATGAAGTCAAGCTCTGTATTGGTTTCCCATGGAAACAATCTTCATGCATTTCAGATGGATTATGACAAGTTTGAAATGAAACTTCGCTTTGGGAAAAAAACAAAAAAACAAAAACAAATGCTGTCTGTTCATAGTAGTGATAGGAAAACTGCCCTCAGGTCAAACTGCAGTCATTTTGGAGATTATGAACATCTGGAAAGACATTATTTGTTTTTTGAAAGTTTGGTTCCAGCTCACTATGGCAGAGCATCTGCACTGATGCTGTCACATCATTACACCAAATTAGAATGCCCCCTGGGAAGAGCTGCTTTCAGCATACCATGATGGAGAAATTCACCTGGAAATTCTCATATGCATACAAATAGTCATAGGTTTTAGATGTGCTTTGTAAAATGAAGACAGAAGAGAGAAGACATAAATGCTTCTACATAGGAGAGGGACAGATTCAGGAGATCCATAGCCCAGGAGTACTCGGAGGCCTGGTTTTGCTTCTGTATGGCCAGGCATGCTTTTACCATAAGTAAAGTATTCAGCACCATAATTCAAAAGCATAAATTCTTCAGCAATCAGCCTTCTTTATGGTGCGAGCTTGACCATAAAGAAGGCTGATCATCAAAGAATTGATGCTTTTGAATTATGGTGCTGAAGGAGACTCTTGAGAGTCCCATAGACTGCAAGAAGATCAAGCCTATATCCATTCTGAAGGAAATCAGCCCTGAGTGCTCACTGGAAGGACAGATCCTGAAGCTAAGGCTCCAATACTTTGGCCACCTCATGGGAAAAGAAGACTCCCTGGAAAAGACCCTGATTTTTTTTTGGGGGGGGGGGGGAGTAAGACAGATAAATGTTGACTTGTACCTTTGTTTTTGGCCTAATTCCAAGAGTTTCTGTACGTCGGTTTTAGCAGATGCCTCATCGTTTTTCAAAGACTAAGAACAAAGGGAAGAAACAAGAAGTTATTTACCATTTCTTGTCAAGAAGCTTTTTACCATTTCTTCCATAGTAAAATTATTAATGGTGCCCCTTTTGATAAAATGCTTTCTGTGAATAGCATATTTAAAGCCAAGAACAAATGGAAATGGAAACAGCTTTGTTCGTCTGCTGCAAGGCTTCACAACATTCCCACATTTCTTTTGACTGACACCTTAATTGTCGTAAAATAAAGCCACCTTTGGCCCAACATCTCTATATGTCCCTCTGTAATTATGCCAGAGAAGAACTACTGCCTAATGTGAAGGTCAATGACAGATTCACATGTAATCTTCCTTTCATGGAGCTGGTCATTTTTATCCTATCCACATATAAAAATACATAATAGCCATGAGGGATGGGTGGATATATTTCTTATCCATGTCATTTTTGCCTATGTTCATTCATAAGTCTGCTCCATCCCATTTCTTTATTGATTCATGAAAAATCAATGAAGATTCTACATTCATGGGTGTAGAAGAACTACTTTATTTGCTGTTAGATGTGAACTGCTCCTTTCTCTCTAGTCAAAACTAGGTTCCATCACTCAAGCCATTGTCATGGATGTAGGAAGGGAAGGACCAGCCTTCTTCTCTAGATCATCAGGTTGTAGAAGCTGTAACAGTGCAGATGAGTTTAGGTAATGAATAGGGAAAATTTGGAAAAATATTTGCCATGTTTGAGTGGTGAAGAAGTGGTGGTGCCAGGCAGGTGTGTATAGTAAGAAGAAAAGGGCAATAGAAAATGGAAGGATCAGAGTCCATTTCTCTCATCCAAATCCCCACAATCTGGCTGTGATGTTTCATGGCTATTTTCCTAGTATATTAATCACAAAATGCTTGCATTATGAAATGGAGTGAATGATGACTATATGTCACAGGGCAGTTGGGGAGGATGAAGATTCATACCTGGAGGTTTACTTTAATTCCTTCAAGTTCTCTGGATGTCTTTGACAGCTGGCGAAGAATGTTGCTCCTTTCCTTAAAGACTTCTTTAAGTTGTCTTTCCAGTTCTTCGTAGCCCTGTCTAACCCAGAAAGAACATCAGTGAGATCATCTCAGAGCAACTGAAACAAACAAAGCTTGAAATCAGATCCAGTTTATTACATTTGCATTCAGATAGAAGCAGGATCCATTTCTGTCATCCTCTCATAGCCTCTCATCATGTCAAGCATATCAAAGTTATTCAGGTCTAGAAAATGAGCAGCTGCATTTGGGTCTGCAGGATTGTCCTATAACCCAGTTTTCTGGGGTTTGCCCAGTAGGAGGCAAAGTGTGCTGCCAGTATTCTGCTCAGTCATTTAGAGAGAAAGGTACATGCACCCACCTTTCATTGTTAATGAGGGAAAACACACAGAGAGAGTTGACATGTACATAAGGTATTACCCAATGTGATATGAAAAGACAAGAGTTGAACATCATGTGTCTGGATAAAGAAATTCCAGGTTCCTTTTGGAACTATTTCCCCCGGGTGGAATTGAGCTCTCACATAGAAAATAAAGGTTATAAAAATAAAGAAATGCATAAAAACAAAATAAAATACCATGAAGATGTTTAACAACACTACCAAAAATATAGTATGCCACCTAGTATTGATCATCAGTGTCTTACTGCTGACTTAACTAGTTAATGTTTTATACAGTAAACTCCAGCCTACACTCTACAATACCTACATGGCACCAGCAAACCTATCCTTCATTTCCACAAAGGAGATCAATAGCAAATAGGTGAGTTTTCTTTTTTTGAAATGTAAATCCAAAGTGAAAACCCACAGCACAATACTTGTCTGAGTCTGGAGCCAGAGAAAACCAATATCCATGTGCATTGCCGAGAAATAAAGCAAATTATATTTTGAAGCCATGAAAGAAAACACAGGGCAAGGGGGAATGGATCAGCAGGGAGCCAGTAACCAAAGTGAGTGAATATCCTTTGTACCGCAGGATCAATAGCTACTTCCTGTAACCCTGTTGTTCACCTGAATGTTGTCTAATGATGTCATTTAAAACAACTCTTGACTAAAAGAACAGTCATTCAAACAATATATACCCTTTGTGAATTCTATAAATGGCAACTGAATGTTATGTGGTTACACTGTCCTCCATTGCAACTCAGCTGAATCCAAGTTGGACCAATCAATGAATTTTTATTATCAGCTTTTGCCTGACATCCCAGAACCATTTACTATATCACTTTTAGAGAATATAAATGCATGGGGAAAACATCTAGAGCTGGTGCACATGAGCACTGCACCCTGTCCAGTCTAGCAGTAGCTGCACACCATTACACTACTGCTGGGTCAGACTAGCTGTGTGAGAGGATCCATGGTGAGGGGGGTCTGGAGCTCCCCAAAATACAGCTGAGTTCAGTACGGGCTCAGCTTCCATAAGTGAATTGGGCCCTACATAAAGATTCTGTAGCAAGGAATTCCTAGAAAGATGCTCAAGGTTTCCTCTCAATGTAGAAGCCAGAAAGTTGGAAAAGCACTACAATGAAGTAAAAGTACAGTCTTTGAATAGAACAACAACAACCACCACCATCACCACCATTGAATTTTTAAATGTAAAGGTCATAAAATGGGATGAGTGAGTGGGTGGCTGCGGTCTTGTGATCCAAATGGTGTCATGTTAATTAACTGTCCAATAGGTGTCTGTTATACACATACAACCTTATTTTCCATAGCACTTACTGCAACAAGAAACAATTTTCCCCAAGCCAAATGCTTGGATTATAGCTTGTGGAGGAGACTGAGGTGCACTGGTCGCTCCTGCTAGATGAGGCAAATTAAACTCATTTCCTCTTCTTTGTTTGTTTCCTTTGTACAAGAGATGACAAGACAACTCTATGACACTGTCTTTATTTATGTACTTAGTAACATTATTCCTCATGTTGCCAACGCTGCAGACATGAGTCACACAGTATGAACCAAAGAACTGTCTCCTTCCTTGTGAGTCAAGGGCAAGCTGCATTCCAACATTTATTAGCCTGGGATTTTCTACATATTTTAGATTCAGCTCATTGCTTTGAAACCAGAAATAAACCATTGAGAAAAACTATATCTCAGCAGTAGGGCACATACTGTGCAAACCTCAGTTCCTGGCATCTCAATAATAATAATAATAATAATAATAATAATAATAATAATAATAATAATAATAATAATAATTTATTATTTATACCCCGCCCATCTGGCTGAGTCTCCCCAGCCACTCTGGGCGGCTCCCAATCAAATGTTAAAAACAGTACAGCATTAAATATTAAAAACTTCCCTAAACAGGGCTGCCTTCAGATGTCTTTTAAAGATAGAATAACTGCTTATTTCCTTCACATCTGAAGGGAGGGTGTTCCACAGGGCAGGCACCACTACTGAGAAGGCCCTCTGTCTGGTTCCCTGTAACCTCACTTCTCGCAATGAGGGAACTGCCAGAAGGCCCTCGGCGCTGGATCTCAGTGTCCGGGCTGAACGATGGGGGTGGAGATGCTCCTTCAGGTATACAGGACCGAGGCCATTTAGGGCTTTAGTTAGAAGCATGAGACCATGCACGTTGCGGGAAAGGTATCTCTGCCTTTGACCCTGCCCATCGGAATAGTCTATACTGTGCTAGGTGGATAGAAGGTATCTTCCTATGTTCCTGCCAAATACTAGCACTATCATCTACTTACACATCTTTGGATAAGAGGTGCATTAATCCATATCAATGTGAGCTATACCTTTTTCAGTCCTGGCCCGTCAATCTACACAGTCATTTTTAATTATGGCCTCCATGCTTTTGTGTTGTGAGCATAGCAGAATGACCTGAGACATATCAGTGATAATCCAGGCACTACTTACACTTATAACTGTATGGAAAATCCATAAATCTTATAATGGACTGCAGGGGGCAGTAACCTGAACACTGGTCCTGTTAGCTAGGAATGATGGGAGTTGTAGTCCCAAAACATCTGGAGGGCCAAGTTTGGCCATGCCTGGTTTAGAGGCAATAGGTGTATTCTGTAGTGTTGGTCAGCATCAATGGCGGCAGCAGTGTTAGGGCAACAGGATTGACTGCCAGTAGGTGGCAGTGTTACTAGCTGGGGATAGCAGAATCTCTTTATTTCTTTCAGTTTCTTATTTTTCCAATCTTAAATTCAACTCTCCAGATTTGCTTCTGAATCTCTTTTAGAAGTCCTCATGAAACTTTGTCAGCATCTTAGTACAGTTTTTTCCTTATATGTACATTTCTGTATGTTATTTTGCCCACTGTACACATTTTTGCAAAGTAATTTCCCCTAATATACTGCATTTTGTATGCTATTTTAAGTAATGTATGCATTTATAAGCACAGTTGACCCTATGTGCATATATGTACACATGACATGACTGGAGAACTGCAAAATTCAGAGAAATGCAATATTAAAGGATGACTTTCTTTCCAATTGTGTAATATTTCAAGAAGTGTGAACTAGGCAAGTTTGCTTTCAACTGCAAACTGAACCAAATTTCCTCCCCATTCTTATTCTCAGCCCAGAAGCTTGAACCTGAACCCTAGTTCTCTTCCCCTCCCATTTGAAAAATTACATACCATGTCAGTGTATTGCTTAATTATGGGAATTTCAGCACTTGCCCTGATTGAAACTGTAAGTAGTAAGAGCTGCATAAGAGAAATGGAAACAATGTTTGTTACCAATGCATCTGAACAGCATGGGAACTTAATTACTAGATCTGAGTGAAAATTGTATTACTTAGGGTGGATTATTCTTCTGTTTTACTTTCTGATCTCCTGTTGCATTTATGTTTAAAATCTCTGGGTTAGTGTACATGCTGTTTATTGTAGCATTTATGAGTCCCTGGGGCATGTAAGTGTGTGTGTGTGTGTGGGAGAAGAAAATGTATGAAATCATCAACTGTTTGGGAATGGTAATTAAATATTTACTTAATTCATTACAGGCTCAGTTTTGATGTGCTGAGATCCTCCCATGCCTTTGTGACATTCATGTATGGAGTGAATGCAGAAACAGTAATGTGAATGCAATCAGCCACAAAGACTGAACCAGTACAAACCCATCTATGTGCATGGCATATATATGAGCAAACCTCCCATACAGAGCACAGTAATAAGGTCTATGAACCTGGCCTGGAGACTGCAGCTAGTGCACAATGCTGCTTCCAATAATCATAACCACCATTTTGATGTGGTGCCATCATGTAGGATCTTCACCGTCTGTCTGTATGGTACTCCCTATATCAACTGTCCTGAGTTTTAAGATAAACAAAGAGCCTACTTGAGGTCCAGCCAGTCTGTTGTTCACTGTGCAGGAGATCAGAACAGGGCTTTCCCTGTGGTTGCACCCCATTTATTGGTGGTGTTATGTACAACAAATCAAGATCTATAGTACAGTATGTGATTATCGTTGTAGTAGACAGGATTGTTGTTGTTTTTAAGAGCTGAAGTTTGTACTTTCAAGCTGCTCTAAACTTAATCTTTTAACATGCACATGGTATTTCCCTCCTTTCATTTGATAGTTCCACTCACCAATCCAAGCCTCAATATATAGCTGGTAAAATTAATAGGGCATGTTTGAACTTGTAAAATATCGTTCTGCAATGGTCTGGGCAGTGTGTAGAATTTGTATTAATGAAGGAGAGCAGATAAATAGCACCTCGCAATATGCCAAGGAAATGAAGTAATTTGTAGCTTGTTACATGAAATTGTCTAGTATCTGTCCTCAATGTATTGATGCTAAATCAGTCTAAATTTGAGAAAGAATTAGAGCAGAGAGTGCCTGCTCTTGAATCAAGAATAGATATTGCCATGAACATTGCTGCCCTTTATGCTTATTTATTTGACATCAGGATCAGTAACAGTGGTAGAGCACATGGCTGTCTGCAAAAGATTCATTTCCAGGTAGGGCTGGGAGGGTTGCCTGCCTGAGACCCTGGAGAGCCACTGCCAGCCACTGTGAAACTACTGTGTAGCTGGACCAATAGTCTGATGGTGTAAAGCAGCTTCTTAAAGTTTATGTAGCCTTCATTCCATTCCATGCTCCACAGAACTGTTATTTCCAGGATTCCCAAGAAGCAGCAATGACTGTCAAATCTGTCCTTTAGATATGCCCAGGTAAATTTAAAGTAAATAAAGTAATGGGGGGGGGGGGAGCACAAAGTCCTAGGAAGTTCCTAAAGAGGAAGGAAAGATGCAATGAAAGAACCTAATATGAACCTATTCCAAAATGAAGCATGTACCACAATGCAGCCACCCTTTGAAATTCATACTTCTATGAATTTTGCAGTGCTGTTCTTCAGCCCAAAATGCCTACAAAAATCCACATATTGGGGGAGAGTGTACATTAATATATAGATGTTCTATATAGTAGAAATAACATGCAAAATGTAATTAAATTAGGAGAAAGCATTTGCACAAATGTGAATGTTAAGCGATCTTTCACAGGTAAAAAATGTGCATAGTATAAGGGGAATCACACAGTGAAACCCAGATGAATTTTTGTGAGGTCTTCTTTAAAAAACAAAAGCAAAAGTGAACTGATGCAGAAATTTGGTGAACTGAAGTTAAGACCAGAAAAATGAAATAGTGGGGGAAACTGACCTAGGCACATTTGTCCATCTCTGTTAAAGCTAGAAGGCAAATGGGAAGGTAGGGGTGAGAAGCTCAAGGAAGAGAGATTTAAAGAAAACAGATAGCTTAATACCAATGTGAATACCAAGTTGAGATATTCACATTGTGGCTCAATTTGGAATGGCCTCAATGAAAGTAATTTATTTTCAAAATCAGTCATTTTATAATTCAGACCATCCCAATGTCTGGGCCCTGTCATATTTGCACTGATGTCATTGGGGACAATGGAACCTAGAAGCCCATGCTATCATGAGTCCCTGAACCCAATCCTTCTACTCCCTTTCCCATGATTTATGCTTGGATTTAGGACCTAGGTGAGCCACAACCAGCACCACTGGTTAAGTTGTGGGTCAGGAAGAGACAAGAAGGCAGCAATGACAACAGCTCACAACAGCAGAGAGAAGCCCATGTGAAGTCAGAAGCAAACTTTGAAGGGAGCTAAGAAGAATAAAAAGTTGTTCTTCAATCCCACTACCCAACTGAGCTTAAGCATTATTACTAATTAACAACAGTGACAGTCGCAGTTATTTTACCATTGTTTGGATTTGATATCCCGCCTTTCACTCCCCTTCAGGAGTCTCAAAGCGGCTAACAACCTCCTTTCCCTTCCTCCCCCACAACAAACACTCTGTGAGGTGAGTGGGGCTGAGAGACTTCACAGAAGTGTGACTGGCCCAAGGTCACCCAGCAGCTGCATGTGGAGGAGCGGAGACACAAACCCGGTTCCCCAGATTATGTGACTGCCGCTCTTAACCACTACACCACACTGGCTCTTGTAAACCCATCAACCTCCGTCACTCCCTCCACCTTCTATATATCCAACTGCTAAGTGCTTAGACTTCAGGACTAGATGCATTTCTCTCCTGAATAATACAAAGAGCAAGGGGGTGGGGAAGAAAATGGATTTTTAAGCCCCAGGGAAAAGCAAAGTCTCATTTTGCAATCTACCTTCTGTATACTCTTTTGACACATCCACTTCCTTGACTTAACAAAAAAACCCCAACAACCATGCACATAAAACCCACAGTCGAAAACTGGAGCATAAAGCACAGGCTGGTAGCACCCATGCCTGTCTGAGATCATTAAAAACACAGCTAGATGTACCCATCATAACTTAATAGTTCTATTATAGAAATAATTGCCATGACATCTGCAGATGCTAACATCTGCATATTTAACATATTTAGCTGTTTATTATAAATATGAATATTTGTCCCTTATTAAGTAACAGAACTCTTTCTTCAGTGCATGCTATCATCCACACATGGTTTGACAATTGCATTTGTTTATATGCTACTCACACCAGAGTGTATGAAAATGTGGGGGAGCAACTTTTACATTTAGATTGCTAAATCTGAATAGTTAGGATTCGTGGGCAATAAATTGGATTTATATGTTTGAAATACTTCCAACATCACCTCCCATCAAAAGAGATTCCAGGACAGTAGATAGAGGTGGAGAACCTTATTGACTTTATTGAATTATATTAATAGTTTTGATGAATTTGTTGCTGTTCGGTTTATTCATATGCTATTGTGTTTGATATTCTAATGATTGCAATTGTTTGTTTTTAATGCGATTGTGATTGTTGAGAGCCACTTTGAGCTAAACAGCTGAAGTTGAAAAAGCAGGAAACAAATATCAAAACAGAACAAAATGCACTGTCCTCCTCTAGAAACTGGAAAAGTGAAAGCACCTGAGAGCCTAAGAATCTCAAGGCATACTAATTGGCAATGGTCATTGTCATTGATCTGTGAACACCTTTGGGGTGTGTCACAGCATGCATGTCAGTTCTCTTATGACCACCTCACTGCATGATACCTGTGGCTGGATGTCACAGTGCGTAGATGCAATGCTGGATTGGCAGCCTTTATGGTTATGAAAGTTGAATACTTCCTGCAGGTCTGTGTCTATTTCCACTCTATGATATAGGAGGATTCAAGCAATAGGATAGTACTGGACAGGAGGCATTAATCAGGTGGTGAAACTAGGATCTGGATAGCTAGAAGAGGGGGTCTCTTAGGAGTCCTGAACAAGTAAGCGAATTGTCCAGGGCCAGAATGCTTGGCAAGGTAGTGTTCCCTCCAAGCTGTTGCACCAGTCACTCTCAGGTAGCAATGGAAGAGTTTTATAGTGGACTTACTTTTCCCATCTCCTCCTAGATTTCAGCAAGGCCCTGATCCAGACTATGCCCCAGACCAGTGGTTGCTTCCTTCTCCCAAGTAGGATTGATGGGCCTTGAGTAGTCAGACACTGTGTCACTGGTTTGGGGCTTCAGTGGGTCTGGTGTCACTTCTGCTCCTAAGGTCCTGGGGGTGAGGACTGGGTGGCAGTGCTGGCAGAGGGTTGAGTCCCTTAATACTTCAGCTTCCTTGGGCAGGGAGTCTTATAGGGGAAGACTTCCTGTTTTCCCTCAAATTGTGTTGACATTCTGGGGCCATCACCTGTGCTGAGGTCTACAGTAGAATCTTGCTCTTTGGATGAAGTCTGATCAGTGGGTTCTAAATAATCCTTTATCAATAAATTATATCAAACATACATTCCATGGTAGTTAATTATATTAGGGAATGTGAGATTGTGGGCTGATTGACTTCATATCCCAAATATGTTGCACAGATGTTGCTTACTATGAACCACTTTGAGAGACAAGTAAACTTGGGTTGGTTATATGTAAGATTTACTTAAATTACGATACTGTTGCATGAGAATTGCTCTGAAGACTTAAAGTGCTGCAATATATATATATATATATATATATATATATATATATATATATTCTAAGACCTCACTGGTGATGGTACAAGGGAATGTCAGTTGGTTCAGCAGGAGGAAGACTCAAAAATTGCTCCCTATTTGTCACCTCTGCTCTGGGAAATATCACCATGGTGATCAAGTCTTCATCTTCTCTTTCTTTGCTTTTGAAAAATCTGCTTGTACCGGTAAGTTATGTCAAACAGATCTATAACGGTATCACTGTTCCTTTGATGTATCTAGGAGAAATGCAAAGAGACACCCATTGTGTTTTCTATGCGCATCGCTTACTGAAGACATAGTCCTAAAAATTGCTTGGGAATAATTTAAAGAAACAATGTAAATAATGTAGAAAGTTTAGAAAACATGGATACTGAGGACTTAAAGAACCTAGAACATGTATGTCTGTACACAAATGTATGTTCTCTACCGGTTCAACTTGAGTGCGATAAATATTTCACTAGAAGACTATGAAAGACGGAATACCCTGGAATACTAAGTCTTTTCCTGCAGATTTGCTCCCACAGTTCAGACTGAAAAGGCTTTATGCAACTCCTTCCTGTTGTTGCTGATGTTGTTCTCACAGTGGCATTCGATTAGCAAAAGATGTTATTTCTCAGTGCTCCCTTGGCAGTGCCAACTTTCTTAGATGTTTGTGACATCTGTGAGAAACAGAGTTTTGTGTGTTTCTCCAGCTAAGTAAGCTGCTCTTTGCTATTCACGTAAAACTCGAGCACTTCTGCTTGATCTTACAAAAAAAAAAAAAAAAGGGCAGTTGGACTCCTGTAAAATGTGTATTGCTGCTAAATAATTCACAAGTTAGTCTAATAAAACGGTGTTAACCAAATGGTGGGTTTCAGCTTGAAATCAAAGATGTTCCCTAGCCTTTCTGAGCTGCAGTGCCTCACGATAAATTATTGATGCGATCATTACTAATACCACATTTTTTAATGCTCACCCTGTTGCAATTTTTCAGCCTCACTTTCCTTATTGACTTGTCTCGTTAAGGCAACTCGGCATGTCAGCACCACTACATCCTGAGTTGCACAGAGGCTGCACCCACAGTTCATGAATGATGCAGGCGGATCTCGGAACCCTGAGAACATGGCTCGTAACACACCCAACACTTTCCTGCAGGTGGACATTACAGAAGAAGATGGTGAGAACCATGAAAAGGGAGAGCAGGGACCTTGAAGGTGCTCATCAATAGTGAGCACCTGGGCAGGAGACTGAACAGGTATCCAGACCACCTGGTCAATCATCTGGAAATGTGTTGTGTTTATGTTAAAATTACCGTAATTACAGGCGGCAACCATTTTAGGCATGTCAGATATGTGCACGACTGCAACTGCACACTTCACACTGAACCCAGAAGTGACACAAAAACATCACAAAAGGGGGCAGGGCAGAACAGGCTCTTTGGAGGCTTTTTCAATTGTGCTTCAAATATAGGTGATTTCACTTAAACATGCATCACCTTAGAACATAACCCCTGTGTAAATTGAGCATTGTCTAAATCTGAATGTATACAAATAAATGAGTAATTTTCAAATTTTAAGCAAACTCTTTCTTGGCAATGCAACCTTGGAAAGAGCTCTTCTTCAGGGATATATATTTGAAGCAGCAGCAAGTTGTGGTGGGATGGAGTTGTTGAGCCATCCTCCTCATACAGGCATCCCTGCAGCTTGTCTGGATGGAGCATGGCAGCAGTGAAGACAGGGTCACATGGTTGCATCAGCAGAACTGTCACCACCAATTGGGTGCTTCTGCTGGACAAGGGCACACACATGGCCCAGAACTTGCTGCCACCCACATCATCCAGGTAAACAGCAGTGGTGCTGGTTTTATGATGGTGGCTCCACCCCATCACACAGAATCATAGAACTGTAAAGCTGGAAGGGACCCCATGGGTCTTCTAGTCCAATGCAGGAATCACAGTTAAATCATCCCTGTCAGATGGCCATGGTTCACTTCTGATATGGGGCTTAGTGCTTCTAATACTTTCTCTTTACCTTTGGATTTCAGATTAGCACAAACTCTCACTGCCACAATGCCTTTTTCTTGCTTCTCTGAAAACCTACCCTTAGTGAGTGTGCAGAACCCCTGGCAAACTACAGGAATGTTTCTACTAGGAAGTTTCTATTGTACATTTCTGCTTTAGGGCCAATAAAAGCCTGAGGATGAGTACCTCCTCTTCATATCCTTGATCGCTGTACACTGGAATTGTGGTTTTCAAGGATATACAGATCCTTTGTAAGGAACTAGAAAACTTAGCAAACTACCATGCCCAGGGAACTATGTGCTGGGAATTTTATGTTGGTAAGGGTTGGGGCCTAATGATGTCCTCAGGAGAAAGATTCCTCTTCCCAGGAGGCAAATTTTGGGGAAAGGAAGGACAAGTGAGAGGATTTGGAATGCATCTGAGCCCCAGGTAATAGGCCCCAGGTCTCCAATCTATCCAAGAGCATGAAAAAGCCTAAAGCCTAGAATGGGACAAATTTTACAATGAGCTTATTTGAGCCCAGTCCAACTGAAACTAAATTAGTTAATTTAGAAGGACATTTTCCAAATCTAGACTGGGTGTTAATTTGTTGTTACATCAGGGAGACATGTTTAAGTTCATTAGCAATGATGATTAGATGCCATCTGTAAATACAATATCAGGCAGAATTCACAGTTTCAACATTTTAGCATTGTTTGCTATATATAAATAAAATAAGCATGCTAGAGCACTCTCTAGCATGATGCAAACAGAATAATTTGTAATGCTAATTACCCTAATTTGCATAGGAAATTTTCCAATCCAAAATTTCCCAGAAAACCCACACCATTAGTTTAGGAGGAGAAGTATAACTTTACCTAGTTTTATGAATGACAAAGCTATGTCTTAAACATTATGCAGGATCTGGGACTAAATTTACATCTCAAATTTACCTTCCTGTCATCAAACAAGAGAGTATTGTGTGAAGAATTAAGGTTGTATATGATCATTTAATTTAGAAAGATTTATAATCCACTTAATAATAGAGCTCTCTAAGCCTTGTCCATAGTAAAATTGTAGATAAAATGCAGCTAATATCAACCAAAATATTAAAAACAAATATGTGTGTGCATGTGTCTTTAAAACACAGTTAAAAACACTGTTTTTAACACTGTTTAAAACTTTAAAATGAGTATATGTGGCTATAGTATGGTATATGTCTGGGTAGGCTTGTTGAAATACAAACCTTTTCATCAGGCATCTGAAACAATATGCAAGTTCTGCTGAGTGAAGTGGTTAAGTAGGCACATATTGGGCAAGGCGTTCTCCTAAGTTAGCCAGCTCCAAGCCATTATGGGCTTCATATACCAAAAATACAAAAAGCAGAAAGTGACTAGTAGTGCAATACTATATGTATATATATTCAGAAGAAAGTCCCATTGAGTTCTGCAGGACTTATTTCCAGGTACCCATATTCAGGAGTGCAGTATATGCTATTTAGTTATTGCATTTATGGGATGTTAAATTGGCTACTGTCGTAGAAAACAGCAGGAATAAGTCAGAGAAGGTAGATGTAAGCAGTCAAAGCAGGATGTATCCACAACAACAACATTGATCCAGCTGCAGTCTTTCTGCAAACAGCAGGAGAATCTAATGTAGCATCAGTTAGAAGCTTATCGTGCAAACAGAGACACACATGACAATGCTGAAAAAGTATAAAGCACAAGAAGAGGTTAATATAGGCAGGAAGTTTAAATTTCATCAGTAAACCCTTCATCACACTGGATTTCATGTATGAGTTCACTGCAGCTAATTTTAGCCATTGAGCCGTGAACCCCAATAACTTTCACAGGTTCCCAAGAAAGATGTACTTCATTTTCTTCAATAATCTCATTTCTCCAAGGCCTTTGGATAAATGAAGGCTGAGTTGTATTTCTCCTGCATGCAGTCTCAGCAGGTTACTGCATGCAATAAGAAGAGCTGCACTGTGATCATGAGCAATCATTTTTAAAGGGTTTGAATTACTATCAGATTTTGCAAGCATCTTTACAAATAATTGTCAGATTTATCTACAGAGTACAATGGCAAATGTAAGATGCCATGGATGTCTTTTTTCCTAGATCTGATTATGTTTTCCAAGAGGTATATTTATCAACCGTTAGAAGACAAGAAAGCGATTCAAGTCTACTCCCCGAGTGGTAATACCCTGTTAAAAAAAAACATTTATCTTTTAAGATTTGATTAGAAGTGATCAGCTGTTACCAAAATGCTCTAGAAGTCTTGATTATTTTTACATGTTCTTGACTTGAATGGGGCAATTAGTTCCTTTGTAATATAGAAGTAAATGTCACCTTTTATATAACTTTGCTAGAGACAGACAATTATTCTCTTTGTATTGTACAATTTTTTTTGTCATTCAGGTTTGAGAACCATTTGATGACACATTTTCTCTAGCACTTACTTTGGACCATCCATAAAGATCATGTTCTTAGATTCTTATATCCCTACTTATTCTCAACAAGGCATTTATATACATTTCAAAGCAAAGTGGAATTCATCATTGAGGGTAAGATATCCCTTCAACAATGGGTGATTCATGACTCTATCTCTTTAGTTGGGTCTTTACCTAGCCCTTTGAATGGTATCATCATGAAAACAAGTAGTCAGGGCATCTCGTTCAGATAATGCATTACATTCAAATATCATTGAGAATGGAGAGACAGACTGATACTCTATTTGGCTGAACTTCTTCTTTGGCAATCACTTGAGATTGTCTTCCATGAACACAATCTTAATAGTTAGTCCTTAAGTGACTGTGGACAATGGTGTCTCCAAAATTTTTCACACATCACTTGGGCAGACAGGCGAAGAAATGTCAGGGTAGAAGCAAAGATGACCAGTGTTGAAGCAATGACTCTTCAACATCAACTACATTGGACTGGTCATGTTGTTCAGATGCCTGATTATCGTCTTCCAAAGCAACTGCTCTATTCCCAACTTAAGAATGGAAAGTAAAATACCGGTGGACAACTAAAGAGGTTTAAAGATGCTCTCAAGGCAAATCTTTAAAAATGTAGTATAAACACTGATAACTGGGAAACACTGGCCTCTGAGCACTCCAACTGGAGAACGACGTTTACCAAAGGTGTCATGGATTTTGCTGATATATCACTATGGTAAACCGTCATTTTTGACATAACAAAATAAATCATATGGAGGCTATACTTCTCAGGAAACAGCTTTATCCTAGGAAAAGAGGGTGTCAAAATGCTTCTGATATTGGATTTTAAATAAATAAAATAGATAAAGCCAAGTGGATAACAATTTGAATGATTTTTGTTATTTGGTCTCTCAAAAGAGAGTTTCTATTTTGTAAGGCAATGGGTTGCATCCAGATTTAGAGGAGAGCCACTGGAATCAATGGAACTACTATAAACAGGATTTGGTCTAGATCTAACCAACGACAAGTTAACAAATTTGAATAAACAAATCTACCTCTTTGTGTTAGAATGGCGTTTTATTATTTTCTTTTTCATTACCTAAGGCAGACTGAGGCAAACCATGAGAAATAAAACAAACTTTTAAAAAGAGATGTAATAAAGACTTTGCTTTCACCAGTTTAGGATATAAACTTGTAGTTAATCTATCCATAACAGCTTTCTGCCCTCCAGATTAAACAGCACAATCATTCTCTGCTGACGGTCACAGCTCTGACCCTGACAGGAGATCTGTGCAGCAATTAAGTGATCCTTGGCTGTGTACACACAGCGTTAAATGTTAATTCCACTGCATCTTGTGCAAACTCGAATAGAGTGAACCAGGTATCCTGGTCCTCCCCAGTACTGCACGGACAACCAATTCATGCTCAAAGCATGGAGAAACTGAGGAGCAAGATGATTGGAACCCTCAATGTGAACTGTGCACAGATATATCATTCCAAACAAAGGTGAAACATTTCACAGTACCACTAAACCACCTGTCTGAAGGCTGCTGGGGAAAGAAGGATGTATAGAGCCCCATTACCACTGCTGTGCATGATGAAGAGGGTTGACCATGCTCTACTCAATCCTACAGCCACAGTGCACAGCAGTAAAGCAAGATGTACAACTTGAATAAACTTAGAGCACTCAGCCCTATCAGTATAGAACAATGCCATCAAATGTAGCCACTCTGCTCCACTAGGGTATGGTTGAGTTTGTTGCTTGAGGATTATAGTCTGATCCCACATCTCATTAAGGCAGAATATTGATGTGAGAGGCTTGTGGCTCCCCTTTGCTGCAGAAATGCACTGCAGTTTTTGGCACCTTTAATCAAAGTTAAGTGAAGGAGACTTTACATTAAGTGACAACAGCCTGCCCCAATCTTTTTGTTTCCTCTCAGTCATGGATTAATGAAGAGGCTGTCAAGTTTTGTGATAGATGTTGGTGCATTAGAGTGACAGTTGTTCATTGGGCTTTCTTGCAAAGCTGAACTTTGACTGATGGAGAGAACACAATTGTTCTAAGGCACATCTAATGAAAGAACAGCTGATTCCAGAATATGTGCATAGCTTATGGGTGGCAGTTACCTCATCTAAATCAGAAAGTGGATTTTCCATGGCAATAAAAACCCCTATATAATGAACTGTACATATTAAAGAATGAAATACTAGCCAGAAAAAAGTATGAACAACTGTTCAAGGGAGTTATGCATAACAACAAAACCCACTTAGCACTTATACATTGCTAGCTCTGCAAAATCATTAGATAATTAAACCTTACAGGAATCCTATGAGACCACTGTGGGGATAAATGGTGTTCTCAGTAATACCAACTCAGCATGTTTTGATTGCCACTGTTTAAACTGCCAATAAAATGGGTATGCAAAACCCTCATGAGTCAATGCTTCACCATGTTCATAAGCATTTGTTAGCACCTAGAGAATGTTAAAAGAAACATGTTTCTATCCCTCATGGTTGTTGCAAAAAAAAAAAGGGACACATTTTCTCCCTCTGAGGAACATTCCTAACATTACACATCTCTGGTCATTGTCTGAAAATGCTAGTACAGAATGTGTAACCTGGTAATTCACTACTAAAAACTGAATTCTGTGTTCATAGCAAAACTATGAAAGTGGGTGGTGTGGTAAAATTCGATGGAGTAGTAGAAAAGAGTCATTGCTCCATGTATATGGTGAAGCAATGGTATGCATATGCTGACGTAATATTTAGACAATGTCATAAGCAGAGGGTTGATTAATGGATTGCTTCTTTGTCAATCTACTGCTTACAAGGACAACATCCAGCCTTTAGTACTGAAGAACAATGACCACATTCCTTACTCTTAGGATGTTTAAACCAGGTGTGGAGGCTGTTGGACACAAAGTTCCATCGTCCCTAATCATTGGCTATGCTGGTCGAAAATGATAGGAGATATGTAGACTTGAACAATGTTTGGAGGGTCACAGGTTCCAAATTCCTGATTTGAATTCCAGAGTTCTCTCTTTTTCCTCCCCTCTCTAAATATAGTGAGTACAATGGAGATGTATGCTAAAACCTACTATGGGTTAGGAAGGGTTTTCATTTTGAGGAACTCCACAATATCGTTCATAAGAGAGACCCATGCCTATTTGTTCCATTCTATTTACATCAGAACTTAAGCGTTGCCTTACTAGAGCAGAGCAAAGTTTATCTAGTCCAGCATTTTGTCTCCCAGGGTGGCCAAATTCTGAAAGCAGAAACATGCTGCCTGTCCCCCACTGTTCATCCTGAAGTGCTATTCAGGTTCCATTTGATTTCTATTTCACACCCCTCCTGAGAAAACCCAAATTGCTGTTTGTTCCAATTCAGTGCTAAAGAGTGGTTTTCTGGGGAGAGGGGAGCAGCAAGACAAGAGGAAGTGTGAATGAGCCCTAAGTATAGAAGTTCTCTCCTTTAACTGTTGTAGTTGTGATGAAGACATACGTGTAATAAATTTAAGTACATGGTTAAGGAACACGTGACCTTCCAGATCTAGGGTGTTATTTGGTGTCACTACCAGATAAGTGAGTACAGCCATTCTGTCTACTCAGAAGTAAGTTCCATTGAATTCAAAAGCACTTGTTCTTAGAAGTGTGTACAGAATTGCAGTCTTAACAGCCGAAAAACTATGCTGAACTTCTATAGTGGAGCTTTGTTGGCTCTGCCCATGAATAAGAACTGGTAAAACTGGCTGGCTGATCTACACAGAACAGCGCAGAATTTATTTTATAATTATGGGACTTCCCTGCAGCTTTTAAACAGTTTGTTTATTTGTATAATTGCATATTCTTATTGATTTGAAAACCGGAGTTCTAGTATATTGTTGTTTATTTTACTGTATGTTTCTAGATTATGTGTCCCTCAACAAAATTTTCTTTTCTTTTGTGATTATATGGAATTAGGATTGTTAGATTCATGTATTTTTATTGATTTAACTTTATATATCTAAGTACATTTATATCCTACAGTTCTAGTTATGTCAAAGAGACATCAAAGAGACTGCTGACATGTAGGTATAACAGCAAAAGTAATGATTGTTCCAATATGGGGGAAATCCTTCCTTTGGTCATTGATCTTGTAATTGAAATCAAATATCCAGAAAACCTTCAGAATCTTTTATTTTTATTTTATTTTGCAGTTATTAGTCTTCTTTTGCTTAATGGTAAAATATATGTTTTAATAACAAGGAATGCGAGATATCTGGATATTGCAGAATGTATGAATAATGCATTCGGAGAAGGGAAAACAAGTTTAATAACCTGAGTCAGGCACTGCAGTTTTAAGCATCCTCTTTTATCTGATTTAATGAAAACGAATTATGTTTGTGAACGATAGGAACAAATCTTTGTTTACACAATGCTATTTTTTAATATAAAATATTTTAAGCAAGGTATGTATTAATCGGGGGAAAGCTTATGAGGCAGTCACCTGGGGTTAATTGCTACTTAATGTGCACTGCATTAGTCATGTCATTTTCATCTTGTGTAAATGGAGTTAATTTGTTTAGATGCACATAATGTGATATCTGATCCAAGGACCTTTTTCTGCAGATGGAAGCACGGCAACACCTGAATACTTGCCTCTCATCTCTTTTAGAGGCACTGAGGCAAATTGTGATCTTAATAATAACATATGACATCAGTCAAGGCACCTCAGAGATTACACAGTTATGAATGTGATCCATTATGCATTATGAATAAAGCATACTCTTTGCCTCTAACTAGAATAAGAGGAAAAGGGAAATTCAATGAGAAATCTAGGTAGGGAGTGTGCTATTATGGAGAAGAGGTGACCAATGTACAAAAGAAACCTAAGACCAACTGACCCATGATAGATCAGAAATGTCTGTGAAGTGTTTGGACTAAAATTATAATGCTGGATTTTAAGTACCGTAACATGTTTCCAAATGTTTGGATGATAAACCAGTCTGCCAGTTTCCAAAAGAAATGTCATAAATCCCATTCCTTTACATCAGGAGGGATAGGGAAGCTGTGGCCCTCCAGATGTTTCTGAACTAGAACTCTCATCATCCCTCACCATTGGCCATGCTGTCTGCTGGAAATTGGATTCCAATAGCATATGGATGGCCATAGGTTCTTCATCCTAGCCTTATATCATGTTTGCAGTATGATCCTATGCATTTTTGCTAAGAACTGTGTTGAGTGGGACTTGTTCCCATCTTAGTGTGCAGGGCCTAGCAAATTTGCCATGCTTAAAAGTGCTCTTTAGAAAGGGAGAAACAGTAGAGGAAGGCTCCAACATAAAATTTATGATGTTTGAGGCTCTTCATTTGGAAGAAAAAGACAGGGGGAAACACGAAAGAGATGTATAAAATTAGAACCAGCATCATGCAATGGACATGGTTGCCCATAGCTACAAAAGAACCATGGGATCCAGCATTTTCAAAATCTTTACATATACTACAGCTACTGCAAGCTTACAAAAGCAGGAATTCTACATTTTACATCCTGTTGTGTCCATCTTTCTAAAGAGAAAGAAGCCAGATCATCAGCCCATGTGATTGTACATTCAGTCAATAGGATTCAAATGGGCCAATTTTGCACAGTGAGCAGAACATTTCAGCTTCATCTCCTTAGTCTAGATAATGTAATGTGTGTTGTGCATAAGGAGCACACCATGTGTTTAAGTTTTTCTGTTCAATTTGCATTCAGCTGAGTGGGGAAACTCAGTATCTGCAAATATGGATTGGATTTGGGCACATATGTTAAAGGATAGCTCTTGCAAGCAGGAGAACTTTCTCAAGTAAATGGGGTGTTTGGGTTTAATTCCATTTTATAGGTGATAATCAAAAGTTAACTAATTCAGTACAACAAATACCTGTTACAGATAATGCTGCTCTTGGATATCACTGCCTGTGTTGGTTGCTATATTCTTGGGACCAGAGAAAGGTCTGAGGGAAAAAGGTGTTGTTTGTTGTTAAAAGTAAAGCAGGTCTTGGTCTGGTTGAGACCCAAGAACAGCCATATAAAATGTTGTGGTCTACCTAAAGGAGAGTGGTGTGTGTGAGAGAGAGATCTTTGCTAACTTGTAGAAAGCTTCCCAGGCCACAGGACATTTCCAATTTTTCAAAGGATGTTGATCCTACAAAATGCTTTCAACTTGGCACCATTTTGGAAAAGAGGAACAAAATTGATCTTTGGGCCTTAAGTATGGTGTTGTGGCCTTCTAAAACAGTGCACATTACTTTACCAGCCAAACAACATCACCCACACTGATTAGCTGGAAGCATCTGGACTTGTTACTCCCTGATAACATTGTAAATCTGAGGAGTCATCCTGGCTTTCAAGGTGAGCAGAATGGCCACAACCAAAGTGAACAATTGTTGGCCTCCTCTAAGGAGCTATTAAAGATAGCACTTCTACTTACCATAAGGGGCACTGAGCCACTTAGTAAAGGAATACAGCTCAGGTAACCCAAGAACGCTTCAAAGGTTGTATTGATTTGCCTTGTTCCTGAACTATAACCTGGTATTATTGAGGGGATTGCAGTGTTAAGAAGAACAGTTATAAAAGAATCTTTGTTTTTATAAGATTGCACTGTTCTATATCTTGTACTTGTTTTTCATTTTATCAGAAGTGTAAAATAATAGACACTAAAACAGTCCATACCACAGGCTCTGATAGTGCTGGATGTGGGGAAAAATTAACTGGTTACAAGTTTTCGATCAGCATTTTCTTTCCATGTAGCACTTGCAGACTTTCTACTGAATGAACTATACACACACACACACACACACACACAGAGAGAGAGAGAGAGAGAGAGAGAGAGAGACCTGCTTTTAACACACTGAGATTCCGGAACCCCTTAAATAGGCAGGTTTCTAGATGAAACATCGGCTCTGGATGCATTCCAGTCCGGCTTCCGCACTGGTCATGGGACCGAGACGGCTCTGGTCGCCCTAACAGATGATCTCCGCAGGCAGCTGGATCGAGTTGGGTTGGGGCTGCTGATTCTTCTAGACCTGTCAGCAGCCTTCGACATGGTCAATCATGAACTCCTGGACCACCGCCTTGCCGACGTGGGGATTCAGGGCACAGTCCTTCAATGGCTGCGCTCGTTTCTCTCTGGTCGGGGACAGAGGGTGGCGCTTGGGGGGAAATTGTCATCACGCCACTCCTTGGTGTGTGGAGTGCCTCAGGGTGCGATACTCTCCCCAATGCTTTTTAACATCTTTATGAGCCCCCTCGCCCAGCTTGACCAGAGTTTTGGGTTGGGTTGCCATCAGTATGCCAATGACACCCAACTCTATCTGTTGATGGATGGCCATCCTGACCAGATGTCTGGATGTCTGACCAGATGTCTGGAAACTGTGGCTGGATAGTTACATGGGAGCCGGTTGAAGTTAAATCCTTCGAAGACAGAGGTCCTCTGGCTGGGACGGGACAATATGGGATTGAGGAGGCAACCCCCATCTCTTGCAGGGGTGCAATTAGTGCCAGCACTGTCCATTAAAAAGTTTGGGTGTAATGTTCGATACCTCCCTCTCTATGGAGACGCAGATTACAGCTATAACAAAGGTGGCATTTTTTCATCTCCGCCAAGCTAAGCAGTTGGCTCCTTATCTCTCTCGCCCTGACCTAGCCACTGTGATCCATGCGACGGTCACCTCCAGCCTGGATTATTGTAACTCGCTCTACGTGGGGCTGCCCTTGAGACTGACCCAGAAACTCCAGCGGGTGCAGAATGCCACGGCGAGACTCCTTATGGGGTCTTCGCTGCGAGATCACATTCATCCGGTACTATACCAGCTGCACTGGCTCCCGGTGGAGTACAGAATCAGATTTAAGGTGCTGGTTTTAACCTTTAAAGCCCTATATGGCCTAGGACCCTCATACCTACAGGACCGCCTCTCCTGGTATGTCCCACAGAGGAACTTATGGTCTGCAAATAAAAAGATCCTCAAGGTCCCAGGCCGCAGAGAGTCCCAGGCTGGCCTCAACTAGAGCCAGGGCTTTCTCTGCTGCGGCTCCAATCTGGTGGAACGCTCTGTCACAAGAGACTAGGGCCCTGCGGGACCTGACATCTTTCTGCAGGGCCTGCAAGACAGAGCTGTTCCACCAGGCCTTTGGTCAGGGAGCAGCCTGACTCCCTCCTCTGGCAATCTGCACAGAATTTTGCTTAACGGTTGCCATCAATTTGATTTTAATTAATTTTTATAATGAAATGTTTTTAGATTGTTGGATTGTTTGATTGTTGTTAGCCGCCCTGAGCCCGGCTTCGGATGGGGAGGGCGGGATATAAATAATTTATTATTATTATTATTATTATTATTATTATTATTATTATTATATAAGTACTTGGTATTGTTATATAAATTCCCATCTAAATAATAAGAATGCAGTGAACATTTACGATCTTCCAATCCTAATTCAAAGCCACTGGTTAATCTGTAATGGGTAAGTGCACCACACAAGCAGAGTTCAATAATATTACTGTGAAATAATATTAACATTGCAAAAAAAGTGGCAGCTAGGCACAGATTATGGCAACCAGGTATAGCTATGGTTTAAAGAGCAATCTTAAGTATACTTATTCAGAAGTCCCATTAAGTTCAGTTAAGCCTCCAGCTGTTTAGAAAGAGGTGAAATCCAACTGAGTCTCTAGCAGATAAGAACATAAGAAGGTCCACCTGGATCAGGTCAGTGGTCCATATGGTCCAGCATCCTTTTCGCACAGTGGCCAACTAGATGCGTGTGGGAAGCCTGCAAGAAGAATCTGATCACAACAGATGCTGATGCTGCTAATAATAACAATAATTCAATGTCTAATGCATCAGATCTGTATTGTGAAAGCAACACACACATTTGCAGATAAGTTTCCTGAATATGCCAATGTGTAGGAAAGCAGAAATATCCACAGATATAAAGGAGCAGATTTCACACATGTCTAGTAGAAGCATGATTAACTATTCCATTCTTTCATTTTTAACCACCAGTAGTGCCTTGTGCTAGACCATTAACAAGGCACGTGTCTTATTTCCTTGGAGGGCTCAATCACCGAAAAGTATTTTCACTAGCTTCTTGGTAATTTTGTAATGTGAGAAACTGCCTGTTCCTACTGTGAGAGAGCGAAGAGCAAATAGAGCAAAATAACACATTTCCCTCCCCCCTCAGTAATAGAACAAATCAAAGAAATCTCTCTCTTGCTTGTTCTCCTTCGTTTGCATCTACAAAAAGCATTAAATAGCTTCAAGGGAGATATTTAACATCCTAGAGGGAAAGTCATATAAATTGCCAGTCAAGGTTATAGCAGTGTGGATTAACTGTTAACATCTTAAATATGCCCTGCAAAGTGCCTGTAGATTGCTGTGTTTCCCTAATAGAGAAATATGTTACAGTGTTGTAAGAATACATGCTATGGTATTGACATGGGGATATTAAATGGCTGTTGAAAAGCTGTGCTGTAATGAAGTGGCTGCACTGATACTTATGTTAACTATCTGACCATGAGCATAAAACCCAAAATAATATACAGAATTATGATCGCTTCAGATGTATCTCTTATGTTATGACCCTTCTGTTACATTATAACCTGCTTATTTGATAGTCTTTTTAATGAACTTTTTACAATGGGTCAAGTGAAGACAAACTCGCTTGAGAAACTGATCACTCAATTATGTAATTATGTCAACATGCAAATATGCTATTTCAATCCAGCCTCAGGTGGCACATGCTTATAATGAGTAATCTATCCATGTTTGATATTGCTTCCCTTTTAGCATTGTTTTATATATTATCTTCTGCCCTTTGCACTAATTTGTGGTGCTCATAACTTTTCAAGCTGCTATGCCATTGCATGAGCAAAGCCTAGTTAGAAAAAGTGTTGTCTACATGCAATGATCAGGCGGAATTCAAGCACTCTCTGATACTGTTTGGCACCTTGATGATGAGGTTGTCAGACCTCATTCACTCTCTAAAAAAATGTTTGGAAAAGATCAATATAATTACAGTTAATCAAACTGTACATTTGGGTAAACAAATTGCTGCTGCAGTTTTAAAACAAAGCAGACTCTGCTCGCTTGACATGCAGCACTACCCATCTTCACTCTTTGGCAAGGCAAGGTCTGCAGCAGCACAATCATTTGCGGAGCAAAACATGTTTGTTATTCTCTCTAGTCTATTCAGCAGAGAGCCAAAAGCGTGTGTTGTTCCCCTGAAGTTATTTACCCCAATTTGTTTCCATTTGCAAACAAGATTTTTTTGTTTTACATATGAGGCCTCGACCCCATCTGGGCATACAATCAAATATCAAAGAAAACAAAGTGATATTATCTAAAATGATCATGTCAACCCATCCCTTGGCATCAGAATCCTACTTTTCATCCATTCTGACATGCAAAGGCAATCATCGGTTTATTCCCACCACTGCTGCAAGCCCAGATGCTGAGGACAAAAAACAGTTGACGGGCATCATATTCATAGCCTGACAATGGGCTTACCACAGAGGTCAATCTGGCAGCTGTTGGAGACAGAATACTGGCACTGGTGCAGTTTTAGATGTTGTCCTCCCCTTTAAATATAATACTTCACATACTTCAAAACATATCAAGCTAGCTCTGTTGTGTTTGGGGTCTTTCTGCTCATTCTGCTGAGTGGAACCTTGGACTTTTGCCCTAAAGTCCTGACCTCTGGAGTAGATGGGCCCTTGACTCATAGCTGTCAACTTTTCCCTTCTCTTGCGAGGAATCCTATTCGGAAAGACTCTCCTCCCTGCAAGAGAGGGGAGTGGTTGTGGGCGGGAGCCCGAGCTCCGCCCCTAGCAGGGGGCGTTAGCCCCCTGCCTTCACCTCACCTGGCTGGCACCCACGCCCCTCAGCAGGCATCCATCCAGGTGCCTGAGGGGGGGCGTGTTCAGCAGCCTTTTGCTGCGGCGACAGCCTTCGCCCGGCCTCATTCTTCGTCCTCTCGCCACGAGTCACCCACCCTCCACTCCCTTTTAGTTAGGGCTTAGGTCACTGGCCTTGCTATGGACCTTAGGTTGGTCGCCCTGGTTGTCTAGGGGGCCTGGTAGGAGTTTTCCATTTGGCATTAGGCCTTTTTGGTTTTTTCGCCTACCTCGTAGCAATCGTCACAACTTTTTGTGGTATTGGTGGGTAGGTTAGGCATTGGAATAATGTGTTGTGCTGTGTCAAAGAGCTAGGTGTGGCCATCGCCTATGCCTTCAATTTTTAGGGGTATTCCGTTAAAGGAATCTGGCGCTCGTGTATTCTGTCCGATGCCTGCTTGGCGGGAGGCCATGGCACGACCCTCGGTGACATTAGGGGTGAGCCTATAGTTGGATCGGCATCAACAGGCTCCACCTACTGGTGAATAAACCCACTTGTTCAAATCCAATGCCTAAGCCAATACCTTTTCACTGCTGTAATCAATAAAGTTGTGGCCTTTCCTTGCCCATTAACCTTATATCACGTGTCCGTGTGTATTCTTTCCACATTGCGGGGGTCGGGTCCTCGAACCACAATAAGGGAATTTCCCTTTAAAAAAGGGAAACATTGACAGCTATGCCTTGATTTGGTCCAGAAAAGTTCATAGGAAAACAATTCTCAAGCAAATTCCCTTAGTTCAGATTTCTCACATTGCTTAATTTCTCTTCTCCCATTATCACCCTCCACACAAAAAACCTACACTTAGGGATGCTATTGAGCTTAGGTGTCGTAAACTCAAGACACTACATGTGAAGATGTTTTTCAGTATTATCATTTTCCATTTCACCACTGACACTCTCCCAAACATCTCTAGCTCAGGATGGAAAATCTTAGGCAGATGTAGTCCTCCAATCCTCTTTTTCTATCCCCTGGGATTCTCCCTATAACAAACCTGCAGCCACACACCCCCTCCCCAAGCCATGCCCTTCACCAAGCCTGCTTTGCACCTTCCACAGTGTTTTTGCCCAGCTGAAATGTGTCTTCAAACTATGATGATGCTTCTTGCCTGCCAGGATGAATGCTGGAGAAGGGTGTGTGTATTAGCTAGCCCACTGTACAAAGGTAAAATTTGCATGGGTTGCTATGTCCACTGTTGCACCTGGCCCTGCCCTCATCACTGTCAAAAGGTTGTGCAGAAGGGAGCTCCTCAAAGTTCCTCATCCATGAGCTAGCCAAAGGTTGGCACATTTTAGTTCCATCATAACTATGCTTTGATTTGTCTGGATATGGGGTATTTGCACGTCAAGGTCCCCAAGACACCCCCCCCAAAGAAAAACACAATTGACACTTAATTTTTGTTTAAGGTTTTTGGCATAATTTTGGCCACAACTTTATTCAAATTACAGCAATGTGAGTGGTTGCTTTGGCATTGGTAGCACTAACGGACCCCGCACGGGGACAACTCTGACATTCGCACCCCCCGCGAAGTCAGCAAGGGTAAGTCACCTGGGGAGAGAGACGGGACTGGGACCCATGCCTCACCTCTCCCCAGAATGCTCCCAGGGGCTTTCGTGGCCCTAGCCCCTTGCCAAGGGGTTTCGGACATGGGAGCCCCTGGGTTCCTTTAACGGAATACCCTTGAAGCAGCTGCAGCATTTTGGAGGGGCAGGCACAGCCGAATCCATACCCCTCCAGCAACCAATTCCAAGACCAATGCCTAACCGCAAACCTTACAAGTTGTGACGATTTGCTATGCAGTAGGCAAAAACCAAGTGGCACACACTAATCAGCCAAATGGACAAAATTCCTACCAGGCCCCTGCCCCAAAGCAGACGACCCCATGACAGGCATAGCAAGGTCAAGCAAACAGCCTAAAATTAGGGAAGGGAGGGCGGGTGATCCGAGGTAAGCAGCGAAAAGAGGAAGTTCCTCGCTGCGTGCCTTGTATTTAACAAATAGGGCTGTCAATCAACAAATGACAACATCTAGATTTCCCCAGTAACAGCCCGCCCCTTTTTAAAGGATGGCCAAACCATTTGCCTAGTAACAGTGAGGTGTCTTGTCAGCCCCGCCCACAACCTGTGCTCTCCATGAGGGAGAACACACTGTATCATATTTCAAAAACTCATTTTAAAATCTCTTGAGATTTTAAAGGTCAAATGTGAATTCTGCTGAAATGTTTGAATTGTGTTTCAGCTTTACAGTAAATATATGCAGGTGTGCTGCTGGTGAACAAAATACAAGTTGTGGCAGTTCAGATCAAGACCAATACAATACTCATCCATGCTCTTCCCATGTTCCCAGGTCATGTTCAGTGTGTGATTTGCACATCTTCTTGATATAGGGGATACATGAGTGAGTACACGTGTAGAATAGGGTGATGCACATAGTGTAGTTTGGGTTGCCACCCAGAAATATGGGGAAAGGTTTGCTTTGCACAGTGTTTCTGATTAATGCTCAGCAGGCCTTTAGCAAAAAATCATTTTGCTCAAAGGCAGCAATTCTACGGGTTTTTCATTCAGCAGAACTTACCCTGGTACCGTAAAGAACACATTTCAGGACCAGGGTACTCTGATGTTTTTGCTGCCTTCGGTGAAAGTGTTAAAATGTATTCTTTAAAATACAACAGGGAACAGTGTTTTCTCAGAGGTGTGTTCTGGAAACCAATTTTTTTTGCTGTTCATTCAACAGCAAGTGCAGAACTACTTCTGAGACCCCTGTATGGATATGAGATATGAGCCTTGCCCCTGGCTTGCAGCTTACATCTAAAGTAGGGGACACACAAGGGCTTAATGATATGTTTGTAGTTCCCCTAAGACCCAACCTCATAAAATATGTGATAGTGGCAAGGTAGTAAACTACCAACTAAGGCAGCATCAACACGTTTATCACAAGTTTTATAATTTATGTTATTTAATGGGCTGAAAACAAATGAGAACATCTAAATTTGAATTTGAGCTGTTATTTATTTAATTTGCCAACAAGCAACTGGACAGATTGAAGTAAGATAGTGGCTTCTACACCAGTGGCATAGCGTGGGTTGTCAGCACCCGGGGCAAGGCAAGTAATTTGCGCCCCCTAACCCATGGATTTGTGTCCCCTAACCCGTGGATTTGCGCCCCCTAACCCTAACCCCCAGATGTTGCACCCGGTGCGGCTGCCCCCCCTGCACCCCCCACGCTACGCCACTGTTCTACACCAGTGAGGGTTGTGTTTTTTAAAAAAAAAAATATAGAGCTGCTCTACAAATCCACTAGCACAGCTATTCATTACTCTCCTTCCCCTCTTTAGTTACATATAGGAGGGCTTCCACCTTTATTTTCTCAACAGTGCCTCTATGTTTAGCACCTACTTGACAGACAACTGAGAAGTGAACTGTTCCCCATAATGTCAGCAATAAGGAGATGTGTGCTTGTTTAATTTATTCCTTTCAATCACTGGTTATAAAGATGCAGAGCACGCGAGTAACTCACCAACATTAAAATCGACTTGATTTAGGCTGAATTATTTAGCTGCTTGTTTTAGGCTGGATTATTTAAATTGTGATAGTTCCCAAGACAGAAACGGAGGGAGGGAGGGAGGGAGGGAGGAAGAGCCAGCATAGTGTAGTGGTTAGAGTGTTAGACTAGGACCTGGGAGAGCAGGGTTCAAATCCCCACTCAGCTCTCTAGGTCACCTGGGGCCAGTCACAGTCTCTCAGACTAACCTACCTCACTACTTTTTTGTGAGGATAAAAGGAGAGGGAGCAGAACCATGTACGTTACACTGAGCTCCATGAAGGAAAAGGGGGATATAAATGTAATAAATACATGAATAAATACAGTAATCCCTTTCCTATGTATGTAGAATCAGACACAATCAAGAGACTACTGCATGGTTTGTACCTTCAGTTCTGTGTCTCCATAGCGTGGCCACTCAGGGAAGCTTTGACTCAAACTCCTTGGTTAATCAATGATGCTATCACTTCCAGCGGTGGAGGAAGCCTCTTGGGCATCTGGGGCAAACCACCCATAGGGGCAGGGCAAATCGCCCATAGGGATGGGATGCATGGCACCCATAGGGACAGGGTGTGTGGTGCCCATAGGGACGGGGGCACGGTGCCCATAGGGACGGGACACGGCCAGGGGCACCTATAGGGAGGGATGGGGCATGTGGCACCCATAGGGACGGGAGGCCTCAGCCACCCTACAGTGGGAGGGGGGAGGCAGTGGGCATGACTGCAGGCCCCACGGTGAGTGCCGCCTGCCATTTTGTCACCCCCATTAGGGTAAAACCCGGGATAGCCCGCTCCCTGCCCCCCTTCCTACGCCCATGATCACTTCTATGGTGTTCCATAATGTTCCATGGTTTTCAGATGTTGATAGAAGAAGTGTCAGTGCTTCCAGTCTTTATCATCAACCTTCAACTACAGTGGCATGTAAGCAGATTACAACTGAAGACCCTTCTTCACTGATGTAAATTGGGCCACCTACAGGATCTATGGAATAACTAATATCTGCTGAACTCCCTCCAGGTCCAATTTTCAAAGGGAGTACAGAATCTGATAGCAGGAGTGCTGGCTCTGAATATGGCCAATCATCGCATGCTGGTGGCTTGTACACAAGTCCATCCATGTTGTAATAAGGAAAAGGTCTAAGCGATCAGCATTCTTGAAATGTGCTCACAAGAGTTAAGGTCAGCACCTCAATTTCAAGCAAACAAGTTTAAGTGACATACTTCTGGATCCCTTCATTGCCTTAAGACTCAGTTCCATTTTCAGCATATACTGGAGGGAAGTACATAAACTTGTATTATCTAAATCACACACTTGGTACCATTCCCCTAACGGTGACCACAACAGCATTGAATCAAAATAACTTCAAAAAAAGGTATTTGATTGCATGGCAGTGAGATATGTGAATTAGTTGACAAGAGAGCATCAATGATAACTCATGCCTCAAGTGCCAGAGTACAATGAAGTGTGGCATATGCATTGCTTGTATGCTCCTGGAGATGTAAAAATGCATGTACCATGGGCCATAGGCAGCATTGCAGGAAATGCACCCAAAAAACCCCCCACAAGAAATCTAGGAGTGGCAGAGAGATACTTTGGATGAAGAATAGTTTCATTATTAGTATCCATGTTGTGGAGCTCAACGATTTGGATAATATGGGGAAAGCTGAAAGTGCACCAAAATGAAGCCCTTATAGAACGGATATTACATACAACGATATCTCAATTTGTTGAGACATTCTCCAAGCACTTATACTATCTGTGAATTATTATTTCTCTAATACAGGTAACCAGTGTGAGATGAATTCAAGCCCATTTTTAATGCTATTTATTACTTCACCCTTCCATCAGCTTTGGAGACCATGGCATTTTATCTTCACTTAAAATATCTTTTCTCTGTTACTTTTTATGATGCCTTATAAGCACCTCAAATCTAAAGATATTATGGTCACTAAACCCTACATATTCAGTCAGCAACAGATACAAAATCCATCACTTTCTCAGACCATAATCCAAAATAGTTTCTTATCCTTTCGGTAAGTATGCAGAAAAACTAAAAAACTAAAAAAATACGAATAGCACAAATAGAAGGGAATCTATCTATAAATGCATACTTTTTAACATTTATTTATTCATTTGTATTGAAGACATCTTTCCTTTCCAGAAAATATTTTGGTTGTTGCTGACGTTCATGTATAGAACTGAGACCTCACCTTAAACCTTGTGCCTACATGAGTAACTTTTGCCTTATGCATGGTTGCCCTTTGGCAAGGTTGCATATTTACTTAGGATAATGTAAGATTTCGATTAGAGCCATATGAACATGTCTAATTGAAACAGAAAACTAAAGCGGAGGTGGGGATACACAATCTAGCTTGGCCAGAGTTAATTATTCCACAAATCTTACATAAAGAAGAGAGTGAGTTTGAGGAAATTGCTTTTGTTTAATGAAATGAGTTCATGGACCAAACTCCCTTAGCTCCGCCATATTTATTTAATTATTTGCAGCCTCGTAAAAGAACACCTGCTTTGGCCCCCAGCTACCTTTGCCATCAATCAAACAAGTACTAATGTGACTTCGATTAAACAAGCACTAAATTCTTAGGACAGCATAAACACCAATTTATTACCAAACTCTTTCATGTCCTTATTGTACTAACTGTCAGAAAAGTATATACATCTAATAGAATCCTTACCTGTCACATGTCCTGCCAGATTAACCTTTACCCAGATGGTTAAAAGATCAACTCTTTGCAATCACATTCTGTTTCTACATGCTCATATGTCTTGCAAATGTCAGCTGGTATTTGGAAGTAGAGTCTGAATCAATTCTTTTCAAAAATGATACTCCTTCCGTAATTTCAGTAATTTGTTTTCACTAAGTTGTTATTAAGGTAATCTGATTAGCTGGAGACGTTAAAGGCCTTGGATTTCTTGCTTGCAAAACATGTGATCTACCACTGAATTTTTAACCATGTCATTTTGCACTTTAACTTGCCCTGGGACATTATGGTAAAGGGTAGGTAAGAGATGAAATAAATTTGACACTGGGGTCTTCATGTCAAAAAAGGAACAGGATGGTCTCAGGAGGCAGGAGGTTACGGCTTTCCTGCAGCTACTTAAGTCTGAATCTGGCTAGGAAGTGGAGAAGTACATTGCTCTGGGTTCCAGGATATGAAAGGAAGTTGGGATAAAATTGTGAAATAAATCACCTTAAAACATAAAATAAGATAAAGAACATGTGCAAAAACTACAGTTACGTTTAATAGTTTGAGATCATGGGGTAGGTCTACATTTGATGTAGCCTTTGTATTTTCTGATACAAATCAACAAGTCCGCTCACCCCTCTTGGTGCAACGGCATTGCGGGATGGTAGAGGCTTCACTGGGATGGTAGAGGCACCCAACATGGGAACTGGAACAGCCCTGCTCTTCCTGGTTGGGGGGGGGCGCAGAAGCCACCTCTGCCTATCAGAAAGCGGGCCCTAGCCTGCATCTTGCTTTGGCAAATGGGAATGCAGGCTGGGACTTGGGCTGTACCAGGGGGAGGAGCTGACAGAGCGGGTAGGCTTCCCTTGGATCGCCCCTTGTCCATTTAAGCAGCCTGCACCTGGGGCACTATCCTTTGTGTGTTTTGATACAAACCGACAAGATCCTCACCTCCCAGGCTAATGTGCAGAGAGAAATGGGCTTTCCCATTCCCTGAATGTTCTGACACAGCCCCCAGCACAAAGAATTTATCAAAATTCATTTAAAATTGTGTATTTTAGGGAAAATGTATTTAAAATTAATATTTTCAGAGATAATAGTTGCATAAAATGCATACTATATGAGAGTACCCATTTAAATGAAAAAGTTCTGGTGGTTTTTGTTTTTTGTTTTAAATTCATATTATACTGTTGAAACAGGGTAGAACAGACTTGGGAATGAACACATGCAAGAATGACATTTGCTGAAAATGGATTGATTTCCCTGTCCCTAAGTTTTTCCATTATAGCTTTGATCTTTAGTTTCCTGTTGTTTTGTATAACCAAACAACAAATCCACATGTCTCATCTCAATCTTTCTTGCATAATACACAACCTGGAAAACATGAAATATATACAGTCTGAGACACTCATCTCTTTCTTGCCTTTTTCCTAATTAGACAAAGGAAAGGAATATGAGCTACCTCTGAGGAAATAAACTGACAAGAACATTGCAGCCCCTCAAATACTGTCACCTTCCATTTCCTGGTATGGGGAGCATTGCCATCTTGAATCAACACTCCTCCTAATGAAGTGTTTGTATTAAGAAATCTAGCTAGCTATAAATAAGCACTGCGCAATGGAAGAAGCTGGCAAAATTACATCAAACATACAGTCAGTAAAAGGGACTTAACCTGGCATCAAAAGGACAGAGTAGCAACTAAGAAAACCTTTTTTTTCTAATTTGCTAGCTCAATGAAGAATCTTCAGAGGGGGTTCCATTAGTTAAATCTGGGGATCATAACTGGTCCCAAAGGGTGAAGTGGTAAGTAGCCATATTGGTATTGTGGTCCCAGGTCACTAAGGATTTTGTAGAGCAGACTATGGAGAAATACTATTATCAAGAGGCAAAATTTTATTGTAAGAATGTTGCAATGCTTTAAACACTGATTGGAATGAATGTAGTTAACTGTTAAAAGAAAGACTTTGTCTTTTATTCCTGGCTTGAGCCAATTAAGAATTATAAGGTATATGAGCTGTGCTGAAAGCCTGCCAAGTTAAATCTCACAGTTGTTCACTGTTGCTAAGGAAAGCACAGTGTACATTTGAAATCTTAGCTTTTATATACAGTTGTACCTTGGTTCTCAAATGTAATCCATTCCAGAAGTCCATTCAATTTCCGAAAACATTCAAAAACCAAAGTGCAACTTCTGATTGGCTGTGGGAGCTTCCTGCATTCAAGAGGAAGCCACGTCAGACGTTTGGCTTCTAAAGAATGTTCAAAAGCTGGAACACTTACTTCCGAGTTTTCGATGTTTGGGAGCCAAAACATATAAGTACCAAGGCGTTCTTTCATTGCTTCTTTCATGCCACGTCTTGGTATTATAATAATAATAATAATAATAATAATAATAATAATAATAATAAACAATAATTATGTATTTATACCCCGCCCATCTGGCTGGGCTTCCCAGCCACTCTGGGCAGCTTCCAAAAGAATATTAAAATACATCAAACATTAAAAGCTTCCCTAAACAGGGCTGCCTTCAGATGTCTTCTAAAAGCCTGGTAGTTGTTGTTCTCTTTGACATCTGGTGGGAGGGTGTTCCACAGGGAAGGTGCCACTACCGAGAAGGCCCTCTGCCTGGTCCCCCCCCCCCTCTCTCTCTCTCACACACACACACACAACCTCCCTCATCCCATTTAAAGGTAAGCCAAGCCCCGTTCTGTGCTATATGGAGGAAGTCAGGAGAGCATTACTGTAGCACCTTGGGATCTGTCTTTAAACTATTTAAAAATTTATTTAGAAAGAAAATACTTCTCCCATCACCAGCCATGTTGTTGCAAAGAAAAAAAACCTAACATAAACCACAACTGAAAGCTTAGCGAAAATTTCCCCCTGAAAGCAGAAGGAATTTCTCCCCATTTTTTGGTGAGGCAGCAGCTGTAACCAGAGTAGTGTGGGGCAATTAAGTGCTAATTGAAATAGTGTCAGTTAACAGTGCCATGGTTACAATTTTTCCATTTATGTCTTCAGCTTTGAAAAAAGAGGTGCGAATTGCTGCTTCCATTTTTACAAATATAATTGTCTTAAATTAATCTAATGAAGCTCTTTTGCTGCATCAGACTGAAGAAAAGGATAGTTGACCTTTTGGCTAAAAATGACTAGTGACCCAAGAATGTTAATTGAAAACTTATTTGCATAACGCTGACACTCAATAATTCTGAAAATTAAAGACTGTTGAAGGATTTAGATTAGGCAATCTAAAATTAAGGCATTTAACAGCATTTGGGGCATTTTTTGTGGATATGAAACTTTTTTTCTAATTATAGTAGTACCAATGAATCTATTTTTTTCCCCCTTTTTCCTTTTTTGCCTTAGGATGTAATGACTTTTTTTCATCTAGCCAACATGAAGAATACTTGGAGCTTTGCTGAGAAACTAACCCTTAGAGTGATTAGATTATTGGATGCTTTGGAAGGTGCAGTGGCAGAATTAAATCAGATGATTTGACCTAGAAAGCTTTGGATTAGATGAAATTACAAGCTCCTTAGAGAAGGATCAAATTGGTTGGTGTCAAATGCCACCCTTTGGTGTAAATGGTCTCAGAGCGGTTCAGGACAATAAGAAAAACACAATGACAATCAAAGTTTTAAAAAATGTTGCATTAAATAGCTAAATCTAATGGCTGTACTCCTAAGAATACTTCAAAGTATGTCCCAATTAAATATATGAGATTTCCTAAGAATCATTAGGATTAGTTTGAAATGGCCTAGATATGAAATCTTTCAAGAAAGCCTATGGAGTATAAATTTCTGGTACTTTCAGGCAAATTCCCAGAGTTCCTGAGACTTAAGCCGCATGGCTGGAGAAACCAAGAGGGACCACAATGCAACAGTCCAGACCATTGTCAGCATTAGCCAGTTAGCTGAATGATATCTCAGAAAGTAACACAGTGTTTAGCAGACATCTCCAGTGGTAGTAGCAATAAGGTATAGTGTGCAAATGCATGAACTCACGGCAAAGTGCGTTTTCGCTAGGAACTAAATCCTGTTGAAATATTACAGTCCAAGGGAATTAGAATATTAGCTGACAAGAAAAGAAACAAGCCCATAGAGCCAGTGGTGGAGCTTCATGCTCCGGCACCGGGGGGGCGGAGAGCAGGCTGGGGCAGGGCTAGTGCATGTCTGGGGGTGAGGCGCGCCGCCCGCAGGGGTGTGGTACATGTCCTGGGGTGGGGTGTGCCGCCTGCAGGGGCGTGGCGCCCAGTGCAGGCAGGGAGGCAGCCACGATGGAACCCACTGAGATCGCACTGCCAGGGGCGGTGCGCTCCCCCCGCACTTCTCTTCCTCCGCCAGTGCATAGAGCTTTCATATGAACATGTTTATAGGTCCTTATTCAGAGCACTGATCAGTTGGTTAGGTGTACTGGGAATGACTCTCATTCCAACTGCGGCTTGACTCAAAAGTATGTCATACTGATTTCAACAGGATTTACTTCCTAGTGAAAATGCATAGTGCAGTGAGTTCATGCATTTGCACACTATACCTTCTTGCTAGTACCATTTAGAAAAGAAGCACATTTCCTGAAGTAGAGTCATAGAATTGTAGAGTTGGAATGGAACATGAGGGTCATCTAGTCCAACCCCCTGCAGGAATCTTTTGCCCAACATGGGGTTCAAATCCACAACCCTGAGGTTAAGAGAATCATGTTCTATTGACGGAGCTATCCCAGTTGCTGTGTATTATTCATTCCCCTTACTCTTTCCTCATATAATTAGCTTTCAAGACAACAAGAGCCCAGGATTATATTGGCTGTTTCTTGAGCGTTCATTCTGATTTGCTTGCAGGGAGGTTGTGCAACATTGCATCAAGCAACTGCTCTCTCACAATTTCAAGGGCATTTTCCTATCACTTTCCTTATCACAAAAAGTCTGGAAGGTTTTGTTTGTTTGTTTGGGGATGTTGTTGTTGTGCAAGAGTACCTGAATTTGCTAGTATATGACAGAACTTCACCCAAAATTAGTGGCAGTCTGGAAGTGCCCTGTGTTACTTCCAGCTTCACAAATAACAACAAAACACAAAAATGTTAGTTGAGACTGGAAGCAAAGACTGCTGGTCTCCTCATCTGGTTCAGCTGCTCAGAGAAGAGAGGAGAGGAAGTGTACTATTCCAAGGCTCATGCAACACAAAAGTATGGTCTAGCTGCTCAAGCTCAGTCTATTTCTCTAGAAGCCACCAGAAATGGGTACTACTTATTTCATAGTTCTGTGAGACAGTTCTGTGAGCTGAAGTTTCTTCAGTTATGAAGGAGTGCATCCCAGTTCAAGAAAAAGAATGTAATAATAATAATAATATAATAAAAATAAAAATAAAAATAAAAAAATCATACATTGTTGAACACTTGGCCACTATTAAGACCTCACTCAATCGAACATTCCTGCATATATTGCTCTGATCCCCACGTTCTTCAAATGCCAAGGAAATCAACTGGACATTTTGAACTAAAAAAATAATCTCCTGAATACTACCCCACTGTTAACTTCTTCAGTGTACTATTTACAGCCATTCCTATTTCCTTTTTTCTAAGCACTTCATCCAGTGAGGGATTCTTATCCTCATATCACAACTTCGCAAGCTTGTGAATAAGCATTCATGTGAAAATGCCTCAAATGCCTTCAAGGAAATATGAGCACATAACTTTTGCTCCATTCCTCTTAACTGTGCGTATTAACATGCTGAGAATATTTGATAAGATGCCACATGATTGAGAATCCAAATTTTCAAATTTCAAAAGGTTCAAAGTCCAGGTTTGCTTTGGAAAATTAATCATCCCACTTATTTAAACTGCCCAGACCCCTGGCACCTGTAAAATTGAGTAGCTGTTCCTTAAAAAACAGCCTGTCTACATGATTTCCTGCTCTAGAGTCAGGCAAAGATTAAAGTGAAGTGAATAATATTTCTGCAGTATTTCAGAACTTTAGAAATAGATTGCCTATGGCCATCCTGTGGAAATACAACTCTTACTCCAAACTGGCTCATCCAACACAAAAAGGTGAAACATATATTGGCTATATCTCTATGTTATGAACATGATCTCACCTTTATCCAAGTCTCATTGATTTCAACAGGAAAACGTAAAATTCATTTAAATTACTACCACTGAAATCAGTTAGTTGAGAGGTTCATTTTTCTTGCATTGCGCTTCTTGTTTTCCCTCAAGAATTTCCTGTAAATCTATCCTAAATGTGCTTCTTCTTCAGCACTAATTTCTAAGAAAGGTGTCGTTTGTTTTAATTTGTGCATTTTTGCTTTATGCTCATCACATTTTTGTTTTGTTTTTACTGGATAATAACCAAGGCTAGTAATAATCAGACCTATTTTTATAGGTAGGTCTGCTCTGAGTACGACAACCATTGGGTATCAGCTCCTCAAATATTTATGCAAACCATTCTGGAATTTGATCTTATTTTATTGGATGAAGGGTAGGACATAAATTAAATTGAAATAACATCAGCCCATTATTAGCAATTCCATTGTTTAGATTATTTGAATTATGAGCCAGTCACTGTGTCAAGATCTCACCTTTTCACAAATCCTGACATGTTGCTATTTGGAGAAGTTCTATTATACTCACCGTAGTCCGGAATGAAATCCCCCCCCCCTTGATCTATTGATATCTGTGGCTACCTTGACTTACACTGTGTCAGGTCAATGGTCCCTCTAATCCACGGGTCCTCAAACTTTTTAAACAGGGGGCCAGTTCACTGTCCCTCAGTGGCTGGACTATAGTTTGAAAAAACATATGAACGAATTCCTATGCACACTGCATATATTTTACTCGTAGTGCACAAAAACAGGAAAAACAATACAATATTTAAAATGAAGAACAATTTTAATCAACATTAACCTATAAGTATTTCAATGGGAAATATTCTGCGGTTGCCACACTTCTGTCACTTGCCTCACACAGTGCAGCCAAAGGAACTCTCAGCCAC